>NW_026643176.1:0-1200000 GCF_028828195.1 Penicillium verhagenii | reverse complement strand
CCGGTGGCTGGATCCCATATCCGGACTGTCTTATCCCGGGACCCTGATGCAAGTCGGCTTCCATCTGGCGACCAGGTAATCGATTCGACCGAATCACTATGCCCCTCAAGAGTTTGAAGGCAAGCACTCCAGCTTTTCTCCACTATGGGATAGTTTGAAACCCAATCAGGTCTATCTTCCCGGAAAGCTATTCCAGTCAGGCTCTTTGACGGGCTAAAGACGAGAGGTGAGCAATACACCTGTAGCGGGCTGCTCTCGATTCCTGTTTTATGATATTGAATGAATCTACTGGCGTCTTGAGCTCGTTCCAAGAGTCCATCTGACTCACTCTCCTCCTGTCAGCAGATAACCTTATATTAGCAGGCTACTCCGTGTTGGCACGGACTTGGCAACATACGACAATCAAACTTTCTAGCCTTTTCATAGCGCGTATGCCATCTGAAAGGCTTCCCAATATGCTCAGAGCCTCGAGCCAGTGGAGGTATTTCTGCTGCAGAAACCTATCCAGTATCTGCCTATCCTTCAAACTCTGTCTATAGGTTGCGTTATACTTCCAAGCATCAAGATGGCCTACCCAATAGACACAAGCGTACTCAGCGGGTGCTAGTGGATTTGGGTTTGGCACACTAATATCCTTAGAGGATATGCCTGGCAATTTGAGGTCAAAGATGTCACGTCGAAGTGTCTTGAAAAGAACATTCAGACATTGGGAGAAGATAGTGTAGTGTTCACTGTCTAGGCCCTTGGGAAACATCTCCGCGAATGCCTCTCTAGTCAGGAATTCTTTCGCAGATTGATGAACAAACGTGATGGTGCTTTCTCGTAATGTCAGGAACGACCCACATATCCCGATAACCTCAAGGAGTGTGTCAAGATCATCGAAGCCATCATTCCGCCCCGCAAGGAGGGAGCTTAGCTCGCTAAGCGTGACTGGGCGATAAACTGCCATTACAGTGCCCAGTATCTGTTTGCAGAGCTCTGCGTCTTCTGAGTCACGAACCTGACCCATCATTCGGCGGTAAAGATTATCGAGTCCAGGCGGGAACATTTCAAGCTTCTTCATTACATGCCTTCTTGGCGTTTGGTCAAGATTCTTCCAGACCAAGGCAACCCATAGGAAAGTGCCTTGTGAGTTGCGTAATAAGTGGCGTTTGACAGTTGCAGTTATTTTCTCATCGTATCTTTTTTGCTTGGCCAAAGAGTCCACTTTATGTTGGATGAATGCATCTACAGCTCCAGACACGGATGTCTCATTCAGCTCCAACGAGATCGGAGCTACATGTGTAGCAGAGTCGAGACACTCAGTAATCTGATATTCGTTACGACTGGAGACAACCCATTTTATTTCTTGATGGGCTGTTGAGTGTTCAACGATTAGATCCAGAAGGTCTTGAAGACCATCTCGACATTCGTCCAAAGCATCAATCACGAAGTAGGTACTCTTCAAAGACGAGTCTTCGAGGATTTGTGTGAAAATGGATACGAGGGCACTCCATGCATTGATGTCTTCGAACAGGTCTTTCCCTGCAGAATCGTATCGAGCTCGCACGTGGCGGAGAAGTGATGGATGCTTCTCGATAAGTGAACATATCAAGCCACGTAAGACGGACGTCGCACTATTGATACGCATATCGGTGGCTTGGCAGAAGAAGAACGAGAGAGTTGCACTCTCATTATGTGATTGTGTCAACTCCTCGATGATGCCACACAGAAGCATCGTCTTGCCTTTGCCGGGATCACCCCTGATCCAGAGAAGACGATTGCTCTGGTTATTTTGCCATTTTCTGAAAGCTGCGTTTTCAAGAATCCAGCGGTAGGAGTCTTTGAGTAGCCCACCGTTAGTTTTCTTGATACGCTCTTTATCATCGCAGGGGTTGGTCGTTCGTAGGTCGCGCAGACATGCTTGGTCTAACAACCTTTCCGGTTGACCTTGCGGCAAACCCAAATTAGTTACATATAATCACGTTCACGATTCTGTACGTACTCAGATTCGCCGTGATGGGTCCATAGTTTTTTGCGACTTGGATTCCGGAGTTGACGCCATTGTAAGAAGCATGAGTGGCCATGATGGGAAGCCAGAACTCGAAATAAGGTAGGAGGAAGTCAGCGTCAAATGCCCAACTTTGGTTTACCCCGCTTTTAGGTGATCTATCGAGATACAGAAGAACCGGACCGTCCCTAACATCTCTCATTAGTTAGAAATGATTGCTTTGAGTTCACGCTCCCCAACCTTAATAAGCGTGCGAATATGCCATGGGGACTTATATTAGCCCTTGCGGAAGGAAACGCTCATGATAGACAACCTTCAGACCAATATCTAACCGGTCGTATTCAAATTTCAGGAAAGTAATAGCTCCACCAACGCCGTATTGAAACGTTACACACTATTTCACACCGTCATTATGCACTAGATAGAATGAGGGATAGCGTGTTTCATAATAGAGTTCAAGAAGAAAAAGAAAGGAAACAAAACATGAAACTGATTTCGAGCGGCCCTGTACCCCAAGTGAGTTGGTTTGATGAGAATAACCCTGGAAGAAAAACAAGTCATTTGTAATTATAACTAAACAATTAAGGTGAGCAGGATTGTGTACCTTATTATGCTACCCCAACTTTCAGATTTCCATAGGAATGAGCTCCCTATATGTAATATTAGCAATTCAGCAGGGTTGAACCTAGGTTGAACCCCTCTGGGATAGAGCGCGAGACGCATGTGCACTGTCAGAACAATGGATCATGTAGTTAATCAGTTTAAGTTTTATTAGTCAGCGTGCCACATGTTAAAATGCTGTGGTGGAGAACAGAAAATAACAGAAAAGTATATATGCCTGACCTATACCATTGGTATATGCTTTTTGACCTTGATTACATGTTCAGAGATGCACTATGTTTGAGTGGCATGGGATTGCTTAGCAAATATGTTCGACATCCGAACTTCCGTCCACCTTAAGATAAATCATAAGCACCACGGACTGGGCCATAAATGTTGCACGCTATATAGGACGTGGAGCGCACCGAATATCATGGCCACTGACTTGAGACAAGAGCGTATCAGCTCGTTCAATAGTAAACACGGTTCACCTCCTTAATGATGCCTTTCGTCTGTCCTAGAAGCAAAAAGAAACAAGGATTAGTGCACTTTGTAACCCTCTGTCGTTCTCTGTCACCAACGGCCTAGATTAAATTGCCGCAAAGAACTGCAATGGCAAGATCAAGCCTAGACTCTCAGTTACCTTCATACAAGATACACCAGAGGCACAATGTGCTGCAACAATATGAAGTTCGACTCAAAATCGAGTTTCATGTTTGCCAGAAAGAAAAAATCTCGAAATCTACGCTAGGACGATGACGGATGTGGCTATACTACTTGGATTAACGATGTTGAACCCGACTCAGATCCACTAGCCTCAACAGGAATGGTATGTCTTGGCTTAGGGTTATGGAATCTTTTCGTGGAAGGCGTCAAGGCCAATTTCGAATTAAGCTACATATGAAAAAGGGCTTAAATGCCTCGAATAGTCCGTGCCAGCTTTCACCAAGACACTCATCAATTTGTCAACTCCAATTAGAATAACAAGAACGAGAAATACATGCCGACTGAGCTGTTTCGCGGGTAACATTTTCATCCTTGAGATTTACCCTACACTTTGTCCTGCCCAACATCGTGCATCAGGGCTGCTGGCGGTCTACCCCTGGGTCGCAAGCACTTCAGCCACGCATCACGATCCTTCAATTCTACGACCGCGACTGGTCCGTGATCTGACACCAACCGGGGGTGCACCACCCGGGGGCGGGCTATGATCCCGAGCTTGGAATCTGTCCACCATGCAGTTTCTGCAACATCTTGGTTCCGGTCCGGCTGCACCAGCCGTAGATGGACCCGGCGTGACTTGTCAGAAGACTTGATCCGGGTGCTCGTTTTGGTGCGCCTTGGTGGCTGCGAGCTGCTGGCGGCTACCCCCATGGTGAACTCCAATCGTGTGTCGGACATATGCTTCCGAAGGGGGTGTCTCTCGACAGCACTGTCGATCTGATGTCTTCGCTTACGGGACAGTTGCGCCATTCGCGATTGTAAAAATGTTAATAAGTAGACGAGAGCGATAGACCGGATCATGAAGACTATTTATCTTAGATGATGATGTTCTTTCCTATATTATGGCTCTTTGCTTTGGTGCAATCTGAAATAGAGGAAAGTGATGGGACCTACAGAAGGCTGGCTAGACATTGACTAGGTGTGAAATTTAAGGTGCTTTTAAGGCTAGGTGTCCTCAGGATTCAGGCTTTTGAAATATTTGCGAACGTCTTGCAATGACAAACTCACTTCTACTATCAGAGAAACGATCAAATCATGGATTTGCAATAAACACTGGGCCATTTGATGGGCGGTCACACCCGCCGGAGCTCAACTCCAACTTATGTTAATGCTTACAACAGAAAAATATGCTCAATTATTTGACAGAATTGCTTTCAGGTCGCAATAATCGAAGCCCTAGGGTTAAATCAAAATGCATCAGTAAATGCTATCAACTTGCTCTATTTTCTAGCGCAAAATTTATTATTTGCTTTATTTGAGGTATATATGGAGAGCTTTTCGCTTGTCCTGCAGCATGGCTGGAACACTGAGCTAACGTTCGGATGGGCTTAACGAGCAACGAAAGGCGCGCTCAGCGAAGGAAAGAATGCCGTGAGGCTCTGGTAGCCCACATCTGTACGTCCCTATTGTGAAATTCACGAAGATTCGACAGTCATGCTGATCACCTTGTACTCAGACGAACGACTGGGCCTAATGGTTCCCCCTGGCAGGGTTCGCCTACAGCCTTCCATTCAAGACGGCTATGTATGGTCTGCATCGGCATCTAAGCAGCACCTACTGACCAGAAATTTGGCGAGCGGCACAGTCGGCTTTTATCAGGATATCATGGATGGGCTGGGTCAATCGATCGAAGCTGTAGCACCAGAGATTATCCGGACAGTCGGTCAGAACCATCATACCGATTCGGCGACAGAGGTACGTGACCCTGTGATCAAAAAATGATTCTATTAAAAAAAGCATCTGACAATGATAGTTCAAGATCTCCAATACTGAGTCTGAATCGTTCACAGTGACCATACGGCGATTGGAAGATGAAAACCGGAGATTGACCGTTGAACTGGAACATTCCCAGCTTTGCTCCGAGGAACTTGTGAAAAGAAATCAAGAGGGGCAAGTCAGGCTGGACGCTTTTGAAGAGGAGGTCAAGGATTGTCGGTCCTCAATCAGCCAACTAAAAGAAGACTTGCATCAGGCAAGGGGCAGCATCCTTGAAGCCGTGAAGATCCTGCAGGGCTGCCTGTCCATCGAGAAAGATGTCTTTCCGCGAGCGGAGGCAAAGATTGACGTAGCTTAGGTATTGTGCAACATAGATCAATGTCAGCCTTCATGATGAATTTGAGTTGACACCAGAGGATGAACTAACAATGATCCACGGCGACCTGTAACGATGACCGCCTTATTTGGGATTTCAATCTTTCAGAGGAACGCCGACTAGGACTTTGAGCACGATATAGTAGGGTCAATTGATATGCTGTGGGGCCAAATCAGCGCCCTCCCGCGGGAGGAGCCTATGCGGTTGTATATATTTGACTCTATAGAAGCCGCAAGCTTTACCGCTGGCTTTCCATCTAGAGAAATAAACATTCATCATGCGTCCGCCCACCCCCAGCTCTGAGTTAACGCCGTTGGCTACACTCGGAGAACCTCTACTGCAGCCGCGCTGTATCGCGACTTGGGATGGACGTCGGTGTGAGGACGAGACTACGAAAGAACTTCGCTATCTAGCCAGTACAGAGCTACATCTCTTGCATCTCTCTTCGTCGACCATCATCAAGAAAAGTATTGTGGGGCTTTTGTTGTGCCAACGATGCAAAGAACACGTTCCCACTCGACAAGCTGTTGAGCATCGCTTCTGTCACCGTCCCCATTGGCGGCCAACTACGAGCAATCATTCAACATGAAACATGAAAGAGGACCAACAAAGTCTTCCTGGGATTTCATTTGATCATAATCACTGAAGGCCGCCCCGATACTCTTCTCAGGGCCACTCTATCTTTGGATAAAATTCTCTTAGCCGGATAAGCCGACAGAAGGTCATTAGGGGAAAGAAGGCCGGAGACATCGAAATATGGAGGTTCAAACTAGACAGAAAAAATGAGATGTCACTTTTTCGGCTGCGACTGTTTCAGAAACCATTTCCTTTGATTTTTGCTAATAGCATATTCTGCTACCCTTTCTCCGTTTGGGATGGCAAAATATGTGCGTGGAATGCACCCCCAATGCTAAAAAGTCGCTCTTGGCTCCTTTTCGTTTCTGGTTGGTCCTTAGTGCATCATTAGCAGATTGGGCACGATCAGTTTTTATGAGGATTGCTTTTTAGAGGCACGCCGTAAAACCCCCTCTGAGAATGTAGAGATTGACTTTTGTGGGCTTTCTTTTTCATAATCTTCCTAAGCACGGTGACAACCACAACAAGCTTCCATCTCGCGCAAAGACTACAACATCCATTGGATGTCTTTTGAGGGGGTCTCTCAGAATAAAAGGAGTGAACAACGCCACAAGGGGTTCTACAACTGTCCTCTATGCCGGTAGAATAAAATAGAAGCAGGAAGCCAGCAAGCGGTCAGATATGATGGTCTCTACTTTTATTCCAAATATGCATTCTGGAGCATCGGCGTTTGTCAGAATCGCAATAAACCACGTCGCCGGTGTACTGAGCTCAATTGCGCCTTCTTGGCTCTCGATTGTCGACCCCTTATAGCATATGCTGATGAAATGTGCGAAGTTTCGACAAACTCACTCAAATAAGTCTGATTCTCTTTGACACCATCAAAAGTCAGATGCTATATTCTATGCGCTTATAGAGGTATCTACTTTCACATGCTTGCATTGCTCATTGCCACCAGTCTACTGGCTCCAGCCACGGCTTCCCCAGCGGCGACAGCTCCGTCTTTAGCTTCAGCGTTGGATGACTGTTCGACTTGTGCCACCACCCAGCCGAACATGGCGTCGAATGATTTAGGCTCTTCGCCGCTCTCCTTAAGAGCCTCCTGTTCAAGGAGATAGTCCATCACAGCGCCCATTCTTCGATTCGTCTCGTAAAGAATCTCTGCCACTTTCACAATCTCCTCCATCTCACTGTTGGTCTGTGCGACCGATTGTCGTACCGTTGCCAGTTCCTGCTGGTACTTGGCTACACGGCGCTCCGCCCGAACCCAGTGGCCATTTAGCGTTGAGATCGTGTGCAGGATTTCCTGTAATCCTGTTAGCCGGAGCCATATGGCAATACGGTGATCGTACCGTCTGATCCATCTTTGTGACTTCTGCAAGAAATCTATTTTCGCGATACGTAATGTCGATGGGTGGATTCTCTGGATGGCTTGAGAGAGACATGTTGATGGGAGAGTCTACTTATGGGGAGCCTTCTTATTTATCATCAGCTGATTCTTCGCTTACGCACAATGATAAAACTGCCATAGTGACTTGTTGACACTGTGATCAACTCATCTTATCCACTGTTATTCAATAAGCGCAGGCGAGGTATAGCAACACGCAAAAACTCGTCAAATGATAGACAGGTCGGACAATTGAAGGTTGATTTGAGCATTTTTGATCATCCTCAGCAGAGCAGAGGGGCTCTTAGAAGAGCACACACAGCATTAGACCAGCGTCTGCTTCCTTTCTAGACCCTGCAGGAGTTTGATCTTCGTTTTAGCAAATATTGCATTTTGTCAACCACGGAACCAATCGCTCGCGATGTGGTCCACCCGTTGGGTGTATATGGAGGATCAAAATCAGTTTCACCTTCTGCACACACAGATACTTTTTCGAACTCTCTTTCAAAATGCACTATTTCGATTATAGTTATTCTACCCCTGGTCCCCTTTCTTGGCGGTAATTTCTTACAGTTGTAAATAACAGTATAAAACTGCCTTCTGTATTAATCTTGGCTAAAATTAGGAGTTTCTAGAACGTTCATCATACAAAAATGGCAAGCAAATAAACAAAAGAGGATGCTCAATTACCTCACCTAGCTTGTATTGCAGTACAAACTTAACTGCGAAGTCGGATGTACACCCTAAGTCGACTTCGGGTTCACCCCTTGCATAAATCTATACTGCAAACCGTGCATATTGAGAGAGAACCTGGAACAAGCTGGGTGTTAGGACATACACTTGACTCCACGACCGCACTTCCTGCCATTTCGCCAACATCGGTCTTGCGTTGGCTGTTCACGCGGAGCTTGTGAACTTGGCCAATAATTTGAGCATTAATTGAAAAACGTACAAGGATAATTCATGCACTACCGAGCACTTGTACTAGAATTCTTGCCATTTTCTAGAACCTAGTATCTCAACAATCACATTCTCCCTGCTCTAGTAGGTAACTTTTGGTAACAGCTTGCAACATAGTAATTTCAAAGTTATGAAAATCGATAGGCCTTACTCCCTTGGTACATCATTACAACATAAACTCCCGTGAGTAAGATATATAAATGCTCTCTGCAATTTTTAGAGAGGCTAGGTGTATACCTAACAGGTATGACAATATGGAGGAGGACCCGAAGGACCTTATAAACCACTGATTTTAAGATATTGGGTTTAAGAGAATCTCATGAGGTATTTATGGTTCATTAGAGTGCCCATTCGGTGGTGGTACATAGCAGCAAGGGCGTTACGTAAAATACAATTTTTTTTGAGTTGCGTGTACTTGGTCGCCTTTCGAGATTATCTCAAACTCCAAGAATGAAGCAGATGACTGAATTGGGGGGAACTGATTTGATGGCTCTCTGGCACATATACTCAATACGATGTGATTGTGAATTAGGAATTTCATCAAAAGTCGGACCTCTTTCAGATCAGTCCACATCGACCTATACACAAAACACGCCCGTGTTGCACACCACCTTTGCAAAATGGGGTAAATACAGCTTTAAACCGATTGATGTAGTTGAACGTCAGCAGTAATCAAAACTCGTATTGTCCATGTGTTAAAAAATATCAGTCGATAGATTTCATAACTTTCTTTCCATCTAGAGATAAGATATCTCGCTATTAGACAATCCTATTCTACAGTGTTTACTTCAGTTCTGCGGAAAGCCATCAAAGTATGTAAATATCACTGGTGTCCCGTAAGACTGCTGCACCAGGCATTGTTAGCAGAAGGAAGAGGATAGAGGATGGCCCATGCAGCGAAAACATTGGAGAACAAGACAAGTAATCCAGTATGTCTAAGCACCCTCTCAATGCGTCAGAATCAACAGCGCCCTAGAATGCTGAGTTCGTCAACAGATTGGAGGCCCGGATTGATAATCTCGGTCTGCGACGACACCATACGATGTCTTTTGATATCCTACCTCCGGAAATAATCGTGCTGATTGCAGATCCCGTGCACGCCACAAGAGACTTCTTCAGTTTTCTGAGAGTCAGTCAGAAGTTGTATAGCCTCCTGATTGCCGACCTTTACAGAAGAAATATACAATCCGATGGTGGTTCTGCGCTCGTGTGGTACGCAAGCCATGGAAACGCAAATGGGGTGCAAAATAATGTGAATCTCCGATCGCTTAGCCGAGATCAGTCAACGGGACTTTTGCAAGCCATAATTCATAGACACATTCGTGTGGTGCAGATGTTTCTAGAGAATGGAGCTTCGCCAGATGCGGCCGATCTCCGCTCCAGAAGGGGGTTGATGTTATCAATAACTGGACGCAGCGAAATTGATATTACCAGGCTGCTATTTGACCACGGCGCTAGAGCTAATGCCATTGTATCTGACAAGTGTCCCCCGCTTTTGGAGGCCGTAAGGTCTAATCAGGCATCCAAAGTGACGTTACTGCTGAAACACGGCGCGGACCCATGTATATTGGGAGGCCGCTATGGAATGAATCTCTTGCATGTCGCAGCCGCAAAGAATGCTCCTAAGGAAACCATCAAAATACTGCTACAGTCCGGTATCTTCGTCGATTCAGAGGACAGTCATGGGAGAACGCCTCTTCAAGTGGCAGCTGAGCATTCAGATTCGCTTCGGTGGCCGATGACGAGACAGTCAGGATCTAGGGCTCGGTCAGAGTGCGTCGATATTCCTTCGCCTGGTTTCCTTCAACACGTTAGAATTCATTTCAAGCATCTGCACACGAGGATAGATTCGTTTGATGTGTCTGCATTTACATCCGTCATGCCTACTGCCTTGAGTATATTTTATTGCTCGAGCAATATGGATATGGATTGCATCCTGAATCTTTGTGGATATCCTACAGTCTAGTCACCTCCTATTGAGTAAAACCCTAATTTTCTTTTTTCTCCAATCCCAGGTCGGCAACAAATTTGGAATTCCCTATTAAAAAAGGTATTTATGGCGCTCACAAAAAGCGCTGACATCATTGCCCGTTGAATAGCATTCGTGTTTGCTCGAAAATCTACACTTCTTCAAGCTCTCGTGATAAATAGCCCATAAAGTTCCACCTGCGTCGTCACTGAAAGATACAGTTAGAAGGAATGCTTATGTAATAATGCAGCCCAGCCTTTTTTTTTTTTAGTTGTGGGGGTAGATGAGCAGGATCTAGTATAATCATTGTTTTGGTCCGTCTTGCCTGAGTAACTTACCTCATCGAAGCCGATAGTTTTCAAATGGGTCCTTCTGACACACTTAAGCTCCTAAAGGCTACGAGACTTTGGGTGAACTTCAATTAGGATTGTTTTGGCTTGCTGAGAGAAAGGCGAGCAGATGGAATCACGGGGAAATAATCTCTTTGCAGTGACAACCAGAGGAATCGGCTCCTTAGATCGAAATTCACTATCGTTAGGATAAACTTCCTCAGTCTCCTCACATGGATGTATTTTCGTGTTCAATTCTACTGAATTATTTCGTATATGATAATTGTGTGTCGGAGACTCGGGACTGCGTTGGGTATAGGACCTTTTGATCACATCATGACTTCATCGGCTTTACAGTATCCAATTAAAGGGAGCCTGGGCCTTACGTGAGCATCCTAGCAAAGGATGACGCCTAATTGTCAATTTCGTTGGATGTGCGCCATGCTACTTGCCCCGATTTTCATAGTTATTTCATATCGATAAGTATCCTACATCAAATTTATATTGCGGCCAGATTCTCATTGCCAGTTTATGAATTTGAACGGTAGCACTTAACCATTTGCTTCATCGGCCACAAGTTTAAAATTGAGCGACTATTTCAAAACAGGATTCATCTGAAGAAACTGATTTGTGGCTTGATAAATTATACGATTCATCATGCTCATCTTGGTGCAAAGATAGTGCAAAGAGCAGGTCGCTTCCAGATATCTGAAATCGTATCGTAGATCGCGCAGCCAGTGGTCACAAAAATGATCCTATAAGTATTAGCAAGTATTGTGTTGCCCCTGTCTAGTTTTGGGTTGAGGAGGTCAAGATTATTTACGCAGAAAAGAAGTTCACAGCTATGGAGAACTGCGATAGGCAATACAGTGATGTCGTCATCATTGGAGCAGGCCTATCTGGGGTTGATATGGCATGTCAGCTGCAAAGACAACTTAATGTCACTAACTACATCATCTATGACCGTGCTCCTGAGATTGGTGGGGCCTGGGCAGCCAACAAATGTAAGTCTGTTCCGTTCTTATTTCATCCTGACTTCTCAACCGTCTTTGACCATATGTGAAATTGGAACTTCTTCTTCAAAACGGCTACTGAAGAGTTACAGATCCAGGATGCGGAGTGGACATTCCCGGAGTACTATACTCACTATCATGGTTCCCAAATGCAGAATTTACGAGGGCTTTCCCAGCGCAACCAGAGATATTGGCCTACATTCAGCGAGTGGCGCTCGCAAATAAAGTCACGCAATGCATAAAACTTCGAACGGAGTGGAAAGGTGCTAAATGGATAGAATCTTCCAACACCTGGCACGTGTATCTTAGCAATTTAGATACGGGCCAGGACTTCGTTCACGAAGCCAAGATTTTAGTATCAGCGGTTGGAGGCTATACAAATCCAAAGTCTCCAGAAATTCCAGGGCTTAAAAGCTTTCAAGGACCAGTGGTTCATACAGCTCAGTGGAAGAAAGAATACGACGTTCAAGGGTTGAATGTGGCCGTCATAGGCAACGGATGTTGGTCTAAATCTCAAAGCCATTTACTGTTGGCCGCCGGACTAATTGATATGTAGGCTCCGGATCTCAGGTTGTACCTGCGATCATCGACAAAGTCAACAGCGTAACTCAGTTTATTCGGGTATGGGAATATTTTTCGCCGTTTGTAAATATCGCTGACTTTTTTCTATTGAAATAGAGCCCGCAGCACTATGTGTCCATGCCGATGAACAACTCTCAGTTTGGTGGCATGATACAGACTGTTTTTCGATTCCCTTTCATATTAAAGGTTCTAAGGTGGCTTACCTTTTGGATGCTTGATTGCACACTTAATCAGTTTTGGAATGACTCTCGAGGGAAACGTACGAGAGAAAAACGACTCGCCTGCAACCAAAGATATATCTCAGAGAATGCACCTGGTAAGATTAGAGGCAACAGAATCGTTTTCAGAGCTCATATTCGGTTATAGAAAAATACTGGCCATTACTCACACCTGAATATGACCTTGGATGCAGGGTAAGTGGTAAATCTTTCTATCACGTCCTAGAGCTAATTGAAAAAATTAGAGAAGAATCTTGGACAATGAATATACGCAATCGCTCTACAGCCCCAAATTGAAGCTGCTGAAGGAGTCTATAAGTCTTGTCAAACAAAACAGTATAGTCTCGTCATCTGGTCGAGAATACAGCGTTGATTTCATTGTGAGTTCATCAAAAACATTCAAAATGATCCAAACTAGCACTCACTGTAAAACGGGCAAAACAGGTCTTGGCAACAGGTTTTGAGTTCACTCAATGGCAAGCCCACTCAGTGGTCGGCCGACGCGGCAAAACATTGCAGCAACACTGGGACAGCATGGGTGGAGCTGGAGCTTATCAGACGGTGGCGGTAAATGGATTTCCAAATATGTTCTACCTGTTGGGCCCCAACTCGGGAAGTGGACATACTTCGGTCCTTTTTTCAATGGAATGGTCAGTTTATATCGTATCTATGGGCCGATACGAGCTAATTAATTGGATATAGCTCAGTGAATCTAGTGATTGATATAGCTCGACCCATCCTCAGACGGCAGGCAGGCTCAGTTGAGGTTTGCCAGCAAGCAGAAATGAAGTGGTGCAAGACAATACAAGTCGCGCTGAGCAAAACTGTATTGACACAAAGCTGCTCTAACGTACGTGTATCTAATCCTATCCTGTGAATGAATCGACAAGGAGTTGGCTCACGATAAATGATACAGCAATATACTAATCCAAAAACTGGTTGGAATTTCTTCTCTTACCCGTTCAGCTCTTTTCAATTTTGGATAAGCACACACTTCCCGATCAAAAGGCATTGGTCTTACAAATAGGCAGTTAAAATACAAAAAACCATTTTTATCCTTTGCGCTCGTTCTAAATTTTTTTTTATCAAGGTGCAGGCCTGGTCGCAATTATTTCCCCCGCCCTTTCGCTCCGCCTTTGGCCACTTGTATAATGGTCCAATGATAATAGTTGGCAGGAGATTTCTTTGAGGTCTTGGTGACCTTCCTATCCTTACTATGCACTCTAGGTCACCTTTAAAGCAAGGGGCTCAGAAATGATTGGACTTTGCGGTGGTTCAGGTGCGTTATGCCGGGCTGCACAGCGTGGCTATTGAGAGTTGGTGGAAGTTTTTAGTCTTGTTGGGCCAAAAAGATGTCACGAGGAGTCCAACTACATATCGAACAAGTGAGGTTGGATTACGGTCAGGCTTATGAATATACGTACTCTTCATGAAGATACAAACCATATTGGGATTTAAACAAGGTAGCCATCACAGCTATCAAAAGTCCCACTGTTCCTTTTGAAGAGATCTTTTCTCAGCTATGTACATATATCTTTGAAAGTACATGTTGATTGTTCCACTTCCTGGAAACAAGAGGCAAGTGGTAATACCATTAACAGATCCAACTCCAAGTTCAGTTTAGGCGAAGAGAACAATATTTATACACATTTATTGGAGATACAGGATGGACCGAAATCAGTTTCACCACTTTGCTCTCATGGAAACTATCTCGAACCCTAGTCCGAAACACACTAATCCATTTCCGACTTAGCTCTGTCTCAAGTATTGAATCGTATTGAAAGGCGGTATCACGTGCTATAGTGCTCACAAATTTATTTGTCATACTCTTACCGAAAATACTAGCATCTTGTGGCCTCTTTGAGCTTGTTGACGACATTCCCATCTACTTGTCTCATTATTCTGTCAAAATTCCAATCAAGGGATGAGTTCAATTCCCTTAGGAAGTTCGAGCCAAGCCAATTTGTGAAAAAAATTGCTTCGAAAAGTACACATGGGGCAGAATAAAACAGAGATTCTTAAGCATATGATCTACGCATCCATATCCAGCGCCTCCTTTACTATTCGCTATCGGTTTTCCACTCCTCATCCCTTTCCCATTCCCTTTCAGTCTCCTGTGTCACTTCCGTTTCCCATTTCAACAATTTTTCAGAATTAGATAAAGTAGTGGGATGGTTTTGTCCTGGTATTTGCTTCTGCTTCTTTAAGCACTCGCGTAGCAGATTGATGGTTTCGGCATCGTGAGCGGAAGATTTCGAAGTGAAAGCGAGATTCGCCATACTGGTGAGCGTGTGGGGATGATCCTCACCGAGCTTCGCCTTGCGAGTCTTCATCACCTGAACTTCGAGCTGCTCGGCCTCTTCCCACCGGCCCTGGTCCCTATACGTCGACGCCAGGTTGGCCATACTGGTCAGCGTATCGGGATGTTCCTCGCCGAGCTTTGTCTTGCTTGTCTTTATCACCTGCACAAAAAGCTGCTCGGCCTCTTCCCACCGGCCCTGGTTCCAGAGCGT
The DNA here is from genome assembly GCF_028828195.1 of Penicillium verhagenii. Taxonomy (NCBI): domain Eukaryota; kingdom Fungi; phylum Ascomycota; class Eurotiomycetes; order Eurotiales; family Aspergillaceae; genus Penicillium; species Penicillium verhagenii. Next base: position 1,185,048 of record NW_026643176.1, on the reverse strand, counting down.
CGACGCCAGGTTGGCCATACTGCTTAGCGTGGAGGGATGGTCGTCGCCGAGCTTTGTCTTGCTCGTCTTTATTACCTGCACGTCGAGCTGCTCGGCCTCCTCCCAGCGGCCGTCAAGCCAGTATGCTGTTGCCAACATGCCTGTGCTATTAAGAACATCTTCATGCTCTTCACCTAGTAAAATCGTTCTTTCCTCTCTTGACCTGGCTGCCATATCTCTTGTATCTGCGATATTGCCTCTTTGCGACGCATACCATGCAGCTCTATAAAGCAATGTAGCCCATTGTCGTAGACAATTAGGCGATTCTGGTCGTTGTGATATTGCGCATTTGACATGTGGAAAGAGCGCCCGACACGTCTCCCAGTTTTCGTATTCAGCCGTGGGAAACTCTTCGCATAGATTGTTTATGAAGATCTCTCGCCATTGATTCATTTGTCCCCGAGATTTCAACCACGCACGCATGGTCAGTTGAACTAGCCGATGCATCGTAAAAAAAGTGCTATCCTCACTGACAGATATAAATGCAAAATTCCTCAGAGCCACGACATCATCTTCAAAATCGGGGCCTATATCCGACTCAGAATCTTTCTTATCATCAGAGTCGTTCAGAAGCTCTGAAATTGATGTGTTGTTGACCTCGGGTCGATGCCAGATAAGGTTCTCTGGTATCGCTTGTCGATCGAAAAAACTCATAAGAGAAAGCAACTCCGCTGCAGATGGCTTTGTTTGACGTATATAATCGAAGGAAATTTGCCACGTCACTAAAATTGAATTCTTTGCTTCCCAGTCTCGGTAGTAGTGGCCCGCCTCTGCTTTCAGAAGCCTGATAGCTTTGCGGTCGCTCTCTTGAAAGTCTTTCAGGTATTGTGATATCGAATAGCGAGGCGTCCGATTTTGAATATAGCTCGCGGCCTGTACGATCGCTAGCGGCATAAACTCCAATGTGTGTACTAATTTTTGACTCTCTTCGCCGTCCCCGGCTTGTTGAAGCTTTCTTTGGAGAAGCTCTAGCGCCTCGGAGCTGTCCATTGCTTTGACTTCGACAAGGTCCTTGCGATCAACTAATTTCAACGCAACCTCTTTCGTCCGACTCGTGATAACAATAGATCCATTCCGGCCTCTAGGAATATATTCTAATAGCGGTTTTGTCGAGGCATGCGTTGGGTCTCTTATCGTGTCTTCCTTCCGTGCGGCCTGAAATGAGTAGAGGAACTTGTCATCATCAACATTATCAAGGATACAGATCCATTTTCCTGTCTTCTCATCCCGAAGCCGGTTCTCGACAAGTTTATATATGTTGACTTTAGGATCCTGACGACCGGGGATCTTGACTTGGTCCGCAATGTCCCGGAAACTCTGCTCGAACCGGGCTTCACTACTCGCATGGACCCAGAAGACCCATGTCGCCGGCGATTCGGACCGAACCCGGTAGGTGTATTCGATGGCAAGTTGCGATTTCCTTCGAATTATCATCAATAATCAATAAACCACGTGCTTGTCTCTCTATACTCACCCAACACCGCCGAGGCCAACCAGCGCTATTCTCGACCCTGGCACTGAGCTTTTCTCATGGATCTGATGGAGCAGTGTGATGCGATTGACAAAATCCGGATCGCGCGCGAAAGGGACGGTTGATAATGGGTTGGGTGGAATTTCCGGTCGCTCTAGGTCGGGATACGGCGATTAGTCACGACCCTAAGCTTGTCCTGTTCCTTAAGCTTACCTGGGGGTAGATAAAACTCTGCCGTGATTGAGCCACGGTTATCTCCGACCTGGATCCCATGGTTGTTGCCAGGGAATGATATTGATGCCATGATTAATGAGTATTATCTGTATCTATGTGGAGGGACATTACCCCTCTCAGCTGAAGGAGGGGCACACCTCCCTAGCTTCACCGTCAGGTGACTACTGTCTACTGTACGGTACGCGGCGCTAAGACAGGAAACCAGATTGGAAGGCCACCCACCCACGTTGAGCAGTGGCTTGATCCTGCGTAAAGTGGGATTAGCAGCTTCACGGGAACTAAGTTGACCCGAGCCCGAACCCCTAGATCAACGCAGCACGCGGTAACCAGCCTAATCTCATGCCATTCCCCCCATTTTCAAGTGCACAAGGGGAAAAAGTGAGGTCGCGTTCTGTTACTACTATGGCGAAACTAACGTATGGGCTCCAGCCTAGCAATCACCTTTTTGAGGTCCGCGGGTTTGAGACGGCTCCCAGGCTACCAGGAACTGCGAGACGGTCAAGTCACGTGCATATCCTAATACCTAGCATTCCCCAGGCTTTTCCCCCAAAATCATTTCACCTGCTCACTGAGCAAGGGTGAGCAAGGGTGAGCAGATGGAGTTGCGTGGCCCCTCGATGGTTGACCATCGCCCGCACCATCCAGAATTCTCTTCGCAATATGGCGCCAAGACTCCCCCCCTCCAAGCTCGAAATGATCCAGAACATGATATCGAGCAAATCATTGACTACCTCGCAAATGGCTAAAGCTGCTGAATGTAGTAAGCGCTCTATCATCAACATCAGCAATAACCTCCGCCAATTCGGAAATGTCAGGGCACCTCCAACTCGAGTCGGTCGACGACGAAGCATAACACCTCCGATGCTAGAAGCGCTGTGTGATCACCTCCTCGAAAAGCCCGGGCTATATGTGGACGAAATGGTAATCTTTTTATTGGACGAGTTCCGAGTGCAGGTTACCAATTCGAGCCTCAAGCGGGCTCTTGCATCGGTAGGTTGGTCGAAGGTGGCTCGGCAGAGAGCAAAGGAACGGAACGCAGATCTACGAGATTTCTATTTGCACAATCTGTCGGACTTCCAGTCATATCATTTGGTCTATGTGGATGAGTCTGGATGTGATAAACGGATTGGGTTTAGACGGACAGGTTGGTCTCCGTTGGGCACGGCGCCATTGCAGGTAGCCAATTTCTATCGCGACCAGCGGTACCAGATACTACCCGCGTATTGCCAAGATGGAATCGTACTCTCTCGAGTGTTTCAGGGCTCTACCGACGCTGCAGTATTCGAGGACTTCATTGGTCAGCTCCTCAGGCATTGTGGAAGATGGCCTGAGCCAAAGTCCGTTCTAGTCATGGATAACGCGTCTTTTCATCGTTCTGATCGTATCGACGCAATGTGCACTGCAGCAGGAGTCAAGCTAGTGTATCTGCCACTGTACTCACCGGACCTGAATCCGATCGAAGAGTTTTTCTCGGAGTTAAAAGCATTCATTCGACGGAACTGGGTACGTTATGAGGAAAATTCAGAACAAGGGTTCCAAACCTTCCTCGACTGGTGTATTGAGGTTGTTGGATCCCAAAAGCAGAGTGCTTTGGGTCATTTTAGACATTCCGGCGTCGATATTCAGATTTATAATTTAATGATAGACTCTAGACCAGCGATATAGGAACGTCGCACATTATATCTTATGGACTGCTAATGAAACCTTCCCTTAAAGCTCGACTGACTTTCCGTCAACTGTTGTGTTCTATTTATGTTCTGATGTAAACGATTGAAACAAGTAATTCAACAATAAATATCGTGACTATCCTTACCATTGGACTCCTTTAGAGTACTATTTACATCCTCTCAATAGGCAACCCATTTTTCACGCTTCTGACCCATTTCACCACATCTCTTAACGAATTGACGGGCAATACCTACCATGATACCTTGGTCGATAAAGACATCAATGATGAATCTTGGTCCTCATAGATAAGCTGAAGGTCGAACCTATTCGCTAGCGCGATATCACATGCGTGACGAAATCGTGCTTCAAATGGTCATCAGCGACATTTGCTTCATGCCATGCGCTATACTCTCTGACTGCAACATCTCGAAGTCCAGGAATAGTAAAATCGTCATTGACCAGGGTCATTGGTGATGGAAGCATTGCTGATTTTGCGGAGGAGTCAAGCCTCTCTGATTGAGAGGAAGTTTGCATTCCATTAATGTTGATATTTATGGGACAACTGCTTGGGATGCTAGACATATTTTTTTTCTTGTATTGTTGGTTCTCCAGCCGCTGCTGTTCTTCCATAAATAGTTCTTCGTGAAAGACTTCCGGGACGTCTTCATGAGACTGCAGGGTGTTGCCTTTTTCCACAAAGGCGATTAAACGTTTTAAATGGTGGCTCCTCAGCGTATAGTGCTTTTTCCCGTGTGGATTTTGCCAGCAATGTGGGCCAAGATGGCATGACGAAGAAGGACAACGCATTAGGTTGTACACAGCTCGCCAAACAGATTCTTGCCCAGATGAATTCTCTTCGGCATCCAGCTGAACGTCTAGCTCGTTGAGCATCCGTTTAGTGACCGATGACCTTCCTCTTTTCTCGACCCTACCTGAGGTAGTCCTGTGGAGATTTTCATCCTTAACGTATTTAAACGTAATACTCAGCCTTAATTTCTTGCCTCGAGAATACTGTTCGCTCCACTTAAGGAGCTGTTTCTCCACTGCGGTCCAATCAATGTCGAGGTGATCAAATCGCTTCAGCAGGTCACGTTGGGAGCGATCATTCACCGACACAATGATCGAAGTGTCATCCGGCCTAATCCCTCCTTCACGAGAGGTCTTCCCTTGTATCAACTTCTCCAACTTACTCTTTAAGGTCAAGAACCAGTAAGCACTCGGTGTCAGCGCTACGTCCTGTTCCGTGTCTCGTGAGATGACTTTCTTATTCATCGTGACTTTCCACTCTATCATATACTGGATGCAGCTTGCCGGAAGCTCATCACTTGCAGCCCTGCTATGCCATTCGGATAGCTGGAGTAGTCTAGGCCCAGTAGGCTCATTTCAGGACAGTTCTTCTGGGTCATCGGAGTATTCGTTCGGTGAAGGACTAAGCGTGCATCTTGACGCAAGGGTACGACCGAAATATCCTGGAGTGGGGGCGTATTGCGAGTCCTGATCTATAGGATCGAGGTCGTAAGGTTGAGAATCGTTGTCATTGCAATACGAGCTAGCGGTCATCGTTCGTTTCAAGGCTCTGACCGATTTGACAGATCGAATGTCAGCACCATCCCATCCAGTCAAGGTCTAGCCAATGCTAGTCGCTAATCAAATTTGTCACACAAAGCAAAAAAAAAGTAACCCACTAGTACTGAATGGTATACACCTCATTCATACAAACACTCTGAAGTTGAGTGATTGACAGACTGGAATCGGAAGTCTGGCCTGGTAGCGATTAGGGAGATCCCCCTTTTGTTTGCCTTGTTTGCAGGTTTGACATTCTAGAATCCCCGAAAGCCATACAAGCGTAATACCGAGTCTATATTTGGACTGTTATTTACGATTGTATTGGAATACTGCCAAGAAAAGCGGCCAGGGGTGGAGTAACTGTAATAGGCATAGCGTGTTTTGAAAGAGGGTTCGAGATAGAATCTCTGTGTACATGTGGTGCAACTGATTTCGATCCTTCCTGTAAGGTTAGATGCGTGGATGCAAGTTACTTGACTAGGACCGTGTAGGGGGTTCACAACTCAATTTCATGTTTGATTGAGAGCACAGGGGAGTGGACAGAATTTTTCAACAGTGAAAAGATGTGAATAAGTCAAAAATTTGAGGTATGCTGATGAAATAAAAGAGAGCACTGAAAGGTGGCGGTGTTGACGATAACTCTAGATGCTCAAGATATCCTGCTCTTGCTGATTTGAGAGCTTTTTTGCCCTTTGTCTGAATGCATGTAGATAGCGTTTTGTAGAGAGGAGGCATATATTCCTCCATCCCCCAGAATTTCCTTCTTTTTCTTCACTCTCTTAAATAAATTTCATCCCGAAGCCTCATTCCGTTCAAAGGTCCTGTTTGTCGTATATTTTCAAGATGCATACTTTAACATTGCAATTCTAGTCACCATTCACGCATTTACTTCTAGAGCCGGAGTTCTTGAGGTCATAGATTACGATCGTCAGTGTTTGATATGGTCCAACGGGAACTATGGCTGCACGGGTTACTCAGCGCCTTTTGACCTACTAGACGGAGATGATTGTTCAAGTACCGATTAACTACCGCAGCTGAAACAGATTGCTGTTGCTAACAGTTTACTAGAGCTCAGTGAGCGACACTCTGCCCTCAGTATTGACGTATGCGGCACATAAAGTGGTTCACCGGCTGCTTGGATACAGGTCAGCCACACGGGGACTGCTACCTTTTTCAATAAGAATGGAAATAGCCCGACCGGCGTACTCAACAGCGGACTTAAGGCTGGTAGCTGGTGCATCTTATCCGAAGCAGAAGTATTCACAACAAGCTTGCTCTCATTTTCCGGAGTGCCGACTACCTTAATTTCTGCTCCGAAAAAGTCACTATTCACCAATAGACCTACTCCCACTCCATCTATTTCCACTCCACCTACTGATACTCCATCTACCGTTACTTTATCTACTCCCACTACAACTACCGCCACTCTATCTACTACGAGCACGAAAAATGATCCTAACACTGTTCTGTGTCATGTTTTGGGTTATCCATCATCTCCCATTACTACTTGGCCTTTCATATTCAAATAAAAAGACCTAGCTGTGACTTCCTCACGCTGCGCCGGATACTATGCATATAAATCCAAATTCCGCGCTTGTATCAATGTTCGTTGTGGAAAGCCCACTGGGCTTATCTTGATTCCCTGTATTTGACTTCAACTTGAATTCACCAAATGGAGAATTGGGGCGTTTGGAACTGAGACGACAAACAAACGCTACTGCACTTGGTGAGATGGAATATTGCCATCTTTGATATCCATCCACATATTTCATGAAGCCGAGGGGGGTGCCTGATTCATCATCCTGAATATCTCGCCGCGGGTCTTTCAAAACTATAAGCGATTGGCAGAAGAAGCTTTGTGTTAGCCTTGCCGAGTTAAATGACAGCCTTCAAGCATGCCCAAGTGTTCAATCCAGCCACGAGTAAAGCCGCTATGGGCGAACAGAAAATCCTTGCCGCTTCAGTCTCACGTCTTTCGGTAAGATACATGGCCAAGATCACAAGTCCGGATTTAAAAGCCGCGTCTTGTATCACCAGAATAGCATCCCGACTCAATCCAATCAACTCAAAATCTCCTTCTAGAATGGGACCGATCGAGAAACCTCCCATCCAGTGACCCAGAAATAATCGAAACAGAGAGCGTCTGTACTTGCGAAACTGACCGCTTGAACAGTTTTCAAAGAGCAAAGAGTCTGTCAAAGACATTCCTCTAAACGGCTTGTACGCTACTTGACGCGGGAAGTTGGTCTTCAAGGGAGGAGTGCGGAGGAGGGATATGATTCTCCAACGCCAATCCAGAGGCTTGCGCCTGATTCTTTCTTTTTCTTGGGGAAACAATGACAAAAAGTCATATGGATGTGATGACCATGCCGTGCGGGTTCGCTCATCATCAAGCAATTCACGCTGTATGGCATCAAACGGGGATCTGTAGTGGAAGAATCTGGAGTAGAAACCTGGAGTGTTGACTTGAAAGGTAATTTGGTCGCATAACCCTGGAATACTTCCTCCTGGGCCGGCTTCATGATTCCGGTCTCCTAAGTCAGACGCTTCTTGGTACGATTCAATGATTCGAACTCTTTCACAGTGGTCTCCCGAAGTAATGTATTTCACGCTTTTGATGCGAGACTGACTCCTGACCACAGAAGACAAGAGTAAGAAAAAGAAATTCTCCAATCTCCTAGATAAAATCAATATTGTGCTCAGGCCACAGTTCAATTTTTGAATGATGATAGAAACGCACCTTTCAGATAGTCGTGCAGGCTTCGCGATGGCCGTTTTGATCGGCTCGGTTCTTGTTTGGATATTAAGCTCTATCTTACTATGCGTCACATAGATCCTTGCCGCTTTGGAAAGAATTCGAAAGACCACGACGCTGCACATCGGAACCCACCACCACTTGACGAGGAAGATCAAAGATGAACTCAAACTCGCAGTAGATGCATCAAGAGGAGCACCGGCAGGGCTAACCGTTGCGTACATTATCGTCTTAGCTCCTTGTTCTAATGTAACCTTGATCTTGAGCTCATCCAATGGAGCTAAAGAAGGATCAGATGAATCAATTGTGTAGCTGGTTGATAGCGGTGTTAAAGGCGAGGATAGCGGTGTGAAAGGCGAGACCTGGAGATCCTTTTCAAATTTTCCTTGAAAGCAATAAGGGCCAGGCGTAGATGGGCCGGCTCGGCAATTCCGAGTAAGCCACAATCTTCGTTCGCCATAAGACGTTTGCAGCTGAACGATCATTGCAGTGAGATGTCTTTTCCTGTTGTATAGATACCAGAAAGCAAGCGGGTTGTTCAACTGCCTGGTGACAGATGGGGGTGTCAAAATATATGCATAAGGCCACTCAGCAGGATCCTCTCCCTGAAACAGTTTTAGTCTTAGATCTCAATAATAATAGATATCCACTAACCTCTGATTCTAGGAATTCTTCAAGTTTTTGCGCCATCGATAGGTCTGCTCCACCATTGAAGGCATGATCCCGGGGCCTGATGCTGAACCAAGCTTTCTTCCAAGGTAGCCGATACCAGGGGCAATACTTGGGCTCCACAACAATTAGAGGATTGTAACTCGCACTTAAGCCCACTGGGCAGCCAACGTATAGATAAGAATGGACATAATGGTCTTTAAAGCTCGAGATGCGTCGATGTTGAAGCTGACAGGGGAACATTGTCACCCTGCCGTGGAATTCTTTCGTCCAAATGTCATGATCTTGGTCTGAGGTTTGTGGTTCCTGAGCGCTATGGGATCCCGAAACCCTAATTTTTGAACTTTTGAGTTTGAACCGCATGCGAGTCCAAGAACTTGACTTGGCAGCAAGCAAGGTTGTAGCAGAATTTGCATCTTGCACTGATGTTGAGTAGTCATGATTCATTTGCCAGAATGCAAATGTCAAAAGAACGATCGGAATGGTGATAAATATTGGCCAGGAAAGAGTTTTGAATCGGAATAACCAGATGAGAAAAAGGTTTTCAGCCTGTGCTAATCCTGTAATCCCCTCTAGCATCAACCGTATTGAGAGAGAAGGGATTAGGTGGAATATCGTATGCCAGGCTATCATGTTGTTTTCGCATGCTCTGAGACAGTGATAAGATTTAGTGAAAGAAAAGAAGTAGTTTTATGTTCATGCAGAAATTCTGAAGCTACGACTATGGATGTGAGAAAATTGGGACATGAAGAGTTCGCTGGGTTTCTCTCAATACGGAGTCGCCTACCATCTGCAGAAAGTAGATTTGAGAGGCAGATCAGACAAGCGAAGCTGTGATTTTTGGAGTGTCCCAATCAGCATGCTTCATTTTGAGCTCTAATTGAGATACCGGTGCAGCTTCCACTTATTTGAACAGAGCTTCAGCCGACTAGAAAACGATAACATACACTAAGCAACAACACAGGCTCTATTTTTGAGACTCGAATGAAAGTCTTGTTTCAATTATCCTGATATTCTGGAAACGGGTTTCCTCAATTTATATCTTTTAATCAATTTTTAGGACGCTTATCCGAAATACGTTCGCTATATCGCAAGATGATCCTACAGTGGCGCCCAAGCTCGCCTTCTTTATCTAGGCTATACAAGTGGTCTTCCAGAACCTAATTCCATGATACTGTAATGAAGCCGATGATATCAATGACGCATGCGTATGGAACACCCGGGCAAATATAACATACATATTAAATATTGATACGTGACCTGTTCCGACCCAAGAGCCAGAGGTATTTGTCATTTCACAGTTTGATAATACCAATCAAGATATACAGATCAAGGAGCTCATTTCTACCTTTATGTATAGTTCCATAAGCTTCTTGATTCATTAATCAGTTAATAGACTCCAAAGGTTGAGCTAAACTTTTGTGTGAACGGACCGTGAAGAACTTATGAGCGTCCAACATGAGATTGAACATATTCGTGATTAATAAGTTGGCTGTATCGGACGTTCAGGCGGCTCGGGAAATTTGATTACAGCTCTTGTAGCAGCTCTGATCAATGGCAGCTTTGATTGCGTCGAATCTCTGTGGAATCACTTTGAGCGAAATCGTGCCTTTCTACCATCCCTTCTCCAATTTTAGCCAGAGGATAAAGTCAATTTAGGTCGATCCAGCAATAAGAAACCACACCACAGCAGCAAGATTCAAGGCTCCGCCATCAAAGCTTACTGTTGGGCGGTAATGTCAGCGCGCCGCATTAAACTGACTTTCCAAATGTATGTAGGGAAACTTGATTTCAACCCGACTATTCCATGATATACCGTAACCACTCACGAGTGTGAGAGCTGAAGTACAGAGCGTCACTTTATCAAGTGCAAGATGTTTTGATCAATAATTTTCGCCGACTTGCAGACGCTGGGTCTAAGACCATGTGGTATGTGAATTTGTATCGGCGAGGCCAATTTTGAGATTGATCGTATCGTTTTCTTTCAGAAATCGGCGTCAAAATCTAAGTCAGCCATCATTTCGACTTGAGATAAAGTAACTTGAGATAAAATAACCGAATCTCTTCAAATACTGTTGGTACACCAGATAAATTCGTCTAAAGAAAAAGATTGCCTCAATTTACTAATTCATCCGTATTCACTGTGTATGTTAGTAGTTTGCATGCTTTTGATGTATCATTTAGTCTGCATGTATCGATGAAAAATGAACTTAAAGTCACCTGCAAAGTGGCTCATCATCCAAGACGCGCTTAATGAGCGCCCATATTAAATTTCTTTAACCTACGAAGGAACGAAAGAATCTTTTGTGGTCTTTAAAACCAAAGAAGGAGAACAGAAAAGGGCAGGGACATCTTATTTCTCCAAGGTAAGTTATAACAGTGTTGCTGGAACTCTCTCTGGGGCTGAGGAATTCTCTAATCTGAGGGCAATGGTCGTCACATTTTCGAGGTCTTTGGAGCTGACAATCGATAACTTAAGTAAACATGGTAAAACCATTCGAATTCCTCGAGGTGGAAGGTATTCCCAACTTTCGTGGTTTCGGCGGATATCCATGTTCAAGCAAGGGCTATGCAGAAACACGTGAGGGCTTGCTATATCGCTCTTCTCATCCTGGGGGTATGACTGAGAAAGGTTTGAGAGAATTGCAAGCAATGGGTATCAAGTACATCCTTGATCTTACTTCCTACAACGAAAAAACCATTCCTTGCAATGTACCATTAGAGAGACTGCAAGAAGAAGGGCTTCACAGGGTGCATATACCAATGGAAAAGGAGTCATTTTCCGTGGATAGGCTGTTGCTCAAATACAACGTGTACGAAAAAGAAGGGCCGGAAGTACGATCACTCCGTGTTGCCTTGCAGACCGTTGGCTAATCTTTTCTGACAGGCTGTTTCTAGAGCTTACATCGATCTGCTAGAAACGGGCAACAAAACCATTCAGACGATACTGCTGTTTTTGAACGCCAATCCAAGCACAGCAACACTTGTTCATTGCTCTCTTGGGAAGGATAGAACTGGGGTTGTGTTCATACTTCTGCTACTCCTGATGGGCGTACCGGATTGGTTCATCGCAAAGGAATACAGTCTTAGTACAACAGGTCTTAAAGGCACCGTGGGAACTATTGAAAGTTTTCTTCGTGAGAAAACGAACAATGATCCCCAATGCGGTGAGCTAGCATTGCAAATCACCACAGCACAGTAAGCCACATTTCCATATTATGAAGTTTTCCAGAGACTGACAACCCCTGAAGTGAAGAGGTAGCCATTCGTACCATCCGAGAAATGCGTTCAAGATATGGAGGAGCTCGGCAATATATTAGGGACCATTGTGGGCTCACAGAGCATGATATCTCGCTGCTAGAATCTATCCTTTCAGCAGGGTATTAAACAATGCATCATCTTCCAGAAAGCAAGCAGGTTGCGTGCCAATAAATATAACGTTTATGGGTGTATTAAGGATTTAGAAGCGGATTTCATGTTGCGGCAAGCACATCATTGTTGAAAACATCAATTGCAGAGTAATTAAGTCTTACTTCAGCACTTTTCAACGCTCGAATCAAGTTCAGCTATAGTCTAGATAGGCGTCTGGCTGGAACCGAGACGAAGACTTTTTTTCAAATAGTCAATCACCTCCATATCCCGCGCAGTCGAATTTGCTTTTTTATTTTGAGTCAGTATTCTCCGAATGAAAGTTCTAGGAGAGGTGGAGTAGAATTCGTAATCTGCTAAACATAAAAGGATGCGAAAATAGCTCCCTACCAATGACTACTGTCATCTCTTGGGCCTCCTTGTCAAAGGCTTGACGCGGATTTTCGTTATTTGAACAATTTTACGTGGAAGCCTGTCATAAAATGCAGCGCGCATTGTAATGTAATTAATTCAATAACTTCACATCCAGTGCTTTGAGCATTATGCGGCAAGCATTGATGGTCACGGTACTTTATGAAGAGTATTTCATAGCAGTCCACTAACTGAGTGACGTTAATTTGATGAAGGATCTAAGCTGAGGCCTTGGTAGTGGGGTCTAACACAACAAAAGCAATGTTGCCTTTGCCATTGAATTCATTCCCCCACCTTCATCTCCCGAACATTGTCGTGGTAAATTGTTCAGCTTCGATGAGTGGATGGATAAGAATCAAGGTGTACCTCAGGCCAGATTGGATAGCTAGCTGAGCTAGCTATGTTGTAGATGGCAATATGTCGAGCTACCCAATAAAAACAAATCAGATTTTGAAGCTAGCCTGTTAGCTGAATGACACAATAAAGGGCTGGAAAGGGCTTTTTACCTCGAGTGATAGGCGCCAACTTTTCAAGACGATTCCTGGAATTGCAGCGCACACGAGGACAACAGCAACCACGCATATGCGCAATATGCCCCCTCCCAATTTCTCCCGTCCACGATAACCTGGCAACGAGTGTCGAAAAAGTGCAAAGTAAATGGTGGCGATGAACAAGTAGTCAATCACAATAGCAGAACATATTCCATATTGAAAAGGCAAACCGGTCTGCATCCCAACCAGACAGAAGAGCATTTTGACTGAGCTCGAGACTGTTCCTGCTATGATGCACAGATATGGCGGAACAACACATGGTGCCTTTAGAAGTGTTTTCATCTGCAGACACTAGAGAATTGATACGTGAGCTGTCTGTAATAATGCTTATACTTGAAATGCGCACCTCAAATAAGAATGGGAATAAACTAATAATGGTCACCAAAATATATTGATCTAATGAATAAGAATATTAGCAATTAAGAGCGCTCACTTCTTGTCGAACCTTGCTCACAATTTTCGTCATTTGCTAACTTTCCTACAACCACCAAGGAAATAAGCAGGCAAAGGCTGATGATAGCAAGTACGGCATCCATTTTCTGATCTCGATGCATGTCTCGAAATATGCGGGTACAGCGTATGAGCCGGGCTAATAAAGCTGGAACCAACATCAACTCCAAAATCTGATGGATGAGAACCGAAATAGCCATGTTCGACATGATTTGTTGATTGAAAATATTTGGCCAGCTTTTAAAGAGACAGGTTTGTTTTAAAGCATTTGAACATACTCCCTGGCTTTCTGTTCGAGTTCCTGGGAAGACTTTAATTTGTCCAGAATTGGTGTGCAACGGATCCTCTCTCTCGTTCACAGGAGCTACAAGTGATTCTTTTTGCAAATCGAATCGAAATCACATTTTCTTCTAAGACCGAGGACCCGCAGCAGAAAACAACATACTCAGTTAGAGCCATACTATCTAGGCAAAAAGCAAATCTTGCGAAACCTAAGAAGGATATTATTGTTCCTGCTAAGGTGCATAGTGCAGCAATATTCGAAATCGGCTTCCATAGTTTGCACAAACAAGTTCAATCTAGAAGATGGGGTAGGGTCTACGCAAGCTAATCCATTTGCAACTGTAGAAATTTCGCCTAAGCCCCACACTATATCTGAAAGCAGTTTAACTAGTTCCGTGAGTGGACTAGCCTGGCCCGACCAGACAGTACAGGGCATATCCACAATCAGCCTAGTCAACGGGAATTTTAGGGGGAAAACTTGGGAGATTTGGCTCAGCGATAACAAGACTAATTACATGTCGACAGGTTAGGTGACTAAATTTTGAGATATCACTAGTAGATAATGGAATGCGGGTAGGGAAAAATATCTAAGATCCAATAGCCGGCCCCGCGAAGAATTAGCAAACTTCCGCATAATGAATTGATAGGAACACAGGAAATTTCAATGTGCCAAACGGGTCTATAAATCTAAAACAGAACAATAATCACTCAATCACTCATATTCCATGCGTGAATCTCCTGCTCAGCCGTGCGCTTCTCCTCCGATTTCGGAAGCAATTTGTCCCCAGCTTTTGATCTCTTTTTCCGTGTGGAATATTGTTTTGTTACCGTCATGTCACGTTTCTTCGGCGCCTCAACGATATCTTCGTAGCTCAACACTTTTGCATGCCCTACACCCGTCAGGCCACTCGATTGTCAATAAGCCTTTTCATTGTTCTGCTTAAATAGGATCTGGTTCTCCTCCAGTAACAAGGCGCTCCGCAAAGACCTTTTCGGCCATTGAGTTTACAGCTCAACCAGTAAAACAACAAACTGATGCAGACGACGTTTGTACACACCGTCTAGATTCTGGGTATCATGCTCGACCTCGGTGCGAAGCAAGGCGAAATGATCAGAGGTGTTTGGAGTGTAACAGATATTAGAGGACACGGTCAGAGGGTCCATTGAGATCGTGGTCTGTATCTGAAGCCGGGACGCTTGACACTCTCGGAGGACAGGATACGGATCGAATGGAAAGAGGCCGCTTCTGGATCTCGCCGATCGTATACGGTGGGGTATAAATGCCTCCTTTCGGGCGCGATCGTAAAGATACGTGAACTGTGGCTTGCCAATTGTACTCACCCCAGCTCGACATGCCTGCTCAACCTGTGCCCGGTATGCCGTTTTCAGAGGACTAAAGACACCTACGTCGCACGGTCTCTCTGGACCTCAGCGGCTGTCTGGAGGATCGCACGGATAATGCATTGCCCCGATCTATTCCTCGCTTTTCGAATTGCATGCAATGCCGATCGGCTATCACAAAGAATGATTGCTGTTGTGCGCGTGCTATTTATGGCGATTGAGCGTTGGTAGGCCAGCTTGAACGCCATATCGACAGCGTAGATGATGCCAATAAGCTCTGCTGCATGGACCGACCACCGTTCCAGCGGAACCACCTGGACCTGTTGAGATTCCTTCACCTCCTCATGATCGTCAAGTGCGATGATGGCAGCCCCCAGATGACCATTGCGCCCGAAGGCGTCCGACTTGAAGACCAAGTGTTTCGATTGTTATCTGTCGCTCATGTTGAGGAATTCAGGAGAAGACGATGATACTTGCGTTCAATCCGATTCAGGTCTGGTTGTTTCATCTGACGCATTTGACTTGGTGCATAGGCACAAATGACTGAATGTGGCTTGTTGGAACATTACATAAAAACGCGAACCTCAATTCCCACAGGCCATGTCTATCTTGCGTTTAACCGTGCGCGTCTCGACTTTTTGTTCGTGCTGGCGCTTCGCTGTATTTTTCACAACATCAACACCATCTTTGATATCCGAGGCATTGTGATAGTGTTGATTTGCCGGAAGTAATAGCTCGGCCACAAGACGCTGCTGGAAAGTGTCAAAGGGCTTGAAAGGGATCCTTTTTCGCGTGATGATCGGCCAGTTCGTATGCATCGTGGCAGTTTGCGGGTTTTCAATCGCGTTCAGAAGCTCGGATGTAAATTGAGCCTCGTAAAGGTAGATGAACGCACAGTCTGGCCACTTCGTAACGAGAAGACGCGACTGTAGTAAGTTTAGGTTATGGATATGCGCAGAGCGAGTATACTTTTGCTAACAGAGACATACCGTATGAGTTGTTTGTTTTTTAGTTGTGGGGGATCGCTCCTGCAGTTGGGCAATAGAGAGCAAGATACAAACGAAGTACGGGTCTTCCTCCCAATTAACTGGGATTATTTGTGCCAGCCGTTTTTGATGAAGACGCCCGACAGGCGCGTTATTGCCACAAGTAGGATGGCTTTTCGCCTGGAATTTATCTTCGCGGCCGTAAGTGGCGGAGGTGTAGTCAAAGTAGCCTATCAGAGATTGGTTGGCTTGTTTGCGATGACCAAACACGACAGAGTTTGGTCGATGAATCGCTTGGCCTGCGAAGTAAAATCTAGGTCCTTTTTCGCTGTTCATGAATATCGTTAGTAATTTTGCTAGTTACCCGCGCAAAAAAAGGCATTGCTTACCAACGCTCTTCAAAAGGGCTTCCCTCATACTCCAGAATGTGGGTAAGGGCGGAGAGCTTCACAAGGGGCGCGCAGCTATTTGCAAGTCGCTCGGGGGCCGATGGAGGCGGCGGCGGTACAGGAACGAGACCGTCACATTCAGCCCACTGGCGCGTATCGTCGTTGTTTTGAGCTTCACGCGTATCGCCAATGTCTCGAATGTTCTCCCTCGACTCAAGCGGCTTGAAGCGACATCCTACCAGATCTAAATGACGGGAAGTCCAGAACAGTGGGTCCACAAACAGCTCTCGGTGATAGCGCATGAGATATGCAAGTGGTTGGGGCTTCAAACCGGCCTCCATTCTGAAGTGCAAATTTGTTGCGGAGGGAATCCGAGGCATACCTGACACGTCCACAATAGATTCATCGGATCGTTCCATAAGCGCTCTTTCTGCCAAGTATGTGTTGACCGCCTCAATACCAGTAGAGGAGTCACATGACTCTGAAGCAACTGACCCGGGGTTACTTTAATCCAAACCGGCTACCCCACCCTGCACTATTGAGGTCAGATCCATGGACGAGAGCAAAATACAGCGTTTTAGAGAAAAAAGAGATAGGTGAGAAAACGCAGAATTCGAACCTCCTTTGGCTCACAGCATGGCTAATAGTCCATACTTCAACACTGTCAACTCAAAATCATCCTTCAGGGCTCGTTTTTGTGCCGAAAACAGGAAATTGTTTACCCAACTTCATGATGTTGGGGCCAGTGATTGGGGACGTGATCACTTATTTGCTTGTCGTGTTGTCCGGCGGGATGCTCAGCATGGCATTCTCCCGATCCTGTCACCCTATCAATTTCCCTCAGACCTTCAATCATCCCCTGAGATCGTGAAATTTCTTAATGGCCCAGATGGTGTCCAGATGACCCTAAGTGAGCACCGTCTCGTGCGGGATCCAACTTGCGGCATCTCTCTCGGCCAAGTATGGGGGGCATTGGCAATGTTCAAAGGCAGCGAGGAGCGCCGTGGAAGGGACTCACTTAGAGTTTCCCCAGAGGAAAGTGACAATGAAGCTGAGCCATCTCCGAAGCGTCCCAGAAAGCGCATTGAGCGCATCGCGCAAAGAGGTTATGTCGACTCAAGGGAGATGCAGGTTGGATCTAGCAGTCCAGCTGCTGATGGTTCCCAAGGGACATCTTCGGTGGAGTTCATTGATGCTGAATCGCATAGACTATTGGCGTCCCCGGAGGATGACACTTTACGGCTTATATCTTGCGTTATTCGGCATATCTTATACTTTGCATCGCCTCAAAATTCCGCAAATATGGCCACCGTTGTCGAATTCAGAGACGCAAAAGCAAGGCTTTCTGCTCGCACTCCCAAGTTGAAGCGAAAAATCATAGCTATCGACGATGGAGGTCTATGTTTACGAGAAGAATCAAGAGGCATATTCAAAGTCCTTAAAAGCCGCGTGGCTATTTTGGAAGCCAAAAGGCAATTCCAGTGCCTAGAGAATGGTCGGCCGACTATTTCAGACAATTGTTTCGCACAGATGACTTGCGAGGCTTTGGTAGCCAGATTAGCTGATCCGTTTAAGGAGCTGCAATTCAACAGGTACTGCTCGAATTTCTTAATCATATATAAATCGCCGCAACCGTGATAGATTACTGACAATATAGGACAGAGTACTGCTTATAAATGCTACGCAGCACTATATATGCTTCCTTGAATTTGAGATCAGTGATGAATATCTCCAGGACTTTGAATCAGATGTGCCTACTTGTTTTATGCATGTTAACTCGACACCGTGGTTTGACCTCAGCTCCAAAAGCGGCAGGGAGCAGGCCGTCACCAACCTGTGTGCTATCATGCGCTGGGCCCAGACATGATCTCCAGAGCACAAAAGTATGATTGAAACTGTTATTCTAACCAATTGGTTTCTCGCCTCGTTGCAATGAAAGCTATCTATCGCAGGCCCTGAACACATCGTTTCCGATGACTTTAGTAGGCTGCGCTCGATCGTCTCCAGGATATTCTCAAGGACGGGAGAGGTGGCGTTTTGCAGACTGTTAATCATTATCGTGCGGATACCCTTCTCTCTATCCGTCGAGATCGAGTCCTAGCGATACTCGAAGTCTTACTTTTAGTGACGGTCTCCCTTTGTTCAACATGGAAAAAGCTCTGAGAATTTTTCACTCTAGCAATGAAGATCAGGGAATCTGCGATATTCAAGACATGCTGAAAGCCTACTACAGTAATGACCTTCATTGCCCTCTATGTACGGGACATTGAGACACTATTTGTAGTGAGACATATGCCCCGGCACGCTTTAAAAATCGACTTTTCCAATCAGCATAAGTTTAGCATGAGGATAGCTTATGCAGTGACTGGAATACTGTAATTGGTAATTTGAAATTCTGCCAATTCTATTACATAATAACTTCCATTCTTTCCGATTGGCAGCCATCGGCACCCGTACCCCCTTTTCCATTAATAGATTTGTCCAAAATTGAAAATGGAGCAAGATCATAATTAGAATGATGTTAATCACCAGGTCGCACCCCATCAAAAATACATACATAGAGTTTAGATACTAACTTAGAACTCCTGAAATCTTGACTTTAATTATACAACCATTTCTAATTCCAACCTACTCTCAAAATCAATTCCAGTCTACTACGACGGACTTCCCCACCCCCCATACTTAAGAGAAAAGCCTTATTTCCAGTCTAGTAGACTGCTTATCTCATGGTCCCTTCTCTCTGCTTTCAGTGCCGATTTCCAGTTTCCCCTCTCGGTCAATCCGGCAGTTAAGGGCCCTTTTGTATTTTCCCTTTCCCTTTCATTCCTTAAGCTCTCCCACCCGGGCATTCTTGTGCAACCCGACAAATGATAAAGCCCGCTCCACCATGAGACGAGCGACCGTCTTCTCCAATAAGCCCGGATCCACCGCTAGCTCAAGGGTATTCATCTATTTAGGTCTAGCGGTCATCGCTTTCCTACTCTTGTACCAACTGCGTCTGAACCACGACTCGCTGCGTTCCATCACGTCTTGGAAAGTCG
Source organism: Penicillium verhagenii (assembly GCF_028828195.1). NCBI lineage: Eukaryota > Fungi > Ascomycota > Eurotiomycetes > Eurotiales > Aspergillaceae > Penicillium > Penicillium verhagenii. The sequence goes on along the minus strand of NW_026643176.1, from coordinate 1,165,826 downwards.
GATCAGCCGCCATTACGACTTATGATCCCGATACTGGTGATGATGCAGGTGACTGGGTTTCAGCCGCTTTGAATAGTACTGTGCAGTCGAAGACTAGTGCCATGCAGCAAGTGAACCCAACAAGAAAGCCAGTTGCAGACGCGCTTGCAGACGGATCTATACCCACACCGGATTATTCGGCTATACCTATTTTGCCTACACCGAATGAAAAGGAACTCGTAATTGCCGCTATGCGCAAGAGTGATATGTCCTGGGTCAAGGACTTTGTATCTCCGGATTGGATTTTGAATATTTTTCGGGCTGATATACCGGCCGGCGAAGCTGAATTCACGGTTCCGGAAAACAAAGGCAATGAAGCCATGGTCTATCTCACGTGTGTTGCACATCTATTGATATCTATGAGCAACTTGATGCCAAATTGATCCTTGGAAAGAATTATCGTTCAGGACTTGGGAGCTAACAAAAGACTTCAATATAGATACATTATTGATCGATACGGTACCCTTCCCGACGTAACGCTCTTCGTACATGGCGGGAGATACCAATGGCACAACGACAATCCTCTCTATGGTAACGACTGCAATCATGCACAAATCCCCCTGCACTTCAAAACGTTCTCATCTAATCCAGCTTCACCATCCAGATTCCGTCATCTCAATAAACGCCCTCCAGATAGACCACGTCCGCAATACCGGCTACGTCAACCTGCGTTGCTCCTGGATGATCGGCTGTCCAGCTGAACTCGAACCCGCCCGCTATCTCCGCGAAAGTCCTGACGACCAGAGCCATCCCACCGCCATGGAATTTCCCCATAGCTTCATGGAACTTTTCCCGGGCACCGAAGTTCCAGAGCTTGTTGGCGTTCCATGCTGCAGTCAGTTTGCAGTATCTCGAGAGACGATTCGCGCGCGCGGGAAAGAGGATTATGTCCACATGCGAGACTGGTTGCTTGCATCACCATTAGATGCGAGTACCAGTGGGCGTATTTTTGAGTATTCATGGCATAGTATGTGTATTCGGAATGATCCATTCCACGATGTTGTTGACTGGTTCATGCTAATTATTCATGCAGTTATGTTTGGCAAAACGTCGCAGTTCTGTGTTGATCCTGCTGGGTGTTACTGTAATATCTATGGGTATTGTAATATGACAGAGGATGAACTGAGAAACCAATGGGTTTTCAAAGGGGTGACCCTTCCGGAAGGTTGGCCTGCAAAGGGTTGGCCAGAGCCAGAGCCACAGCCACAGAACTAAAAAAAAAAAAAACGTTTTAAAAGACCCGGCTCTAACATTGAAAGTCTGGGGAAATTTTCTGAAATAATCTGTACCATATCTATATCAGTCAGTCTCAAAATCGGGACAGATAAGCCCCGATAAACTTGAATGTATATGAATTGAAATCTTGGAATATCCATGGATGGTTAGAATATGCTCCGTCAAGGTCATAGATTGCATTACTCATACAAATGCTTTGATTCTCGAGGTAGATCTTATAGAGGCTTTACCGCCACAAGTCCTGTCCGACTGGCTCGTTTGTTTCCACTACCAACTCACTCATTCACCGCAAGGAACCCACCAAAGCCATTAGCAACCAGTACGCTCTTGCGTGAGTCTCCACCCAGAACCGGCTTAATAAAGCCTCCCGGAAGCTCACCCGGTGGGTGGTTGCGCGCTATAATCCAGCACTGTATCCGGTTAGTATGGGGGGCCACAAGGGATAATTGAAGCACAAAATATCTGGTCATCATGTTTGTGCCTTGCGTGCCTTAAATTGACATATATTAATGAGTTCATGAAATCGGACAGGATGCTTCTTTCTCACCTTGTGCTTGCAACAGTGACCAACGTCATTGCTTCCCCACTCACTGAGCGAGAAAATACCGCTATGTACTTGTTCCAATGGAAACTAGACGCCAATATACCCAGCCCTCTTGTCACCTCCTGATTCATCCACATGTACTAGATGATACGATTGAAAATACGACAAATTATGGAGATACTGTACAGTTCTCGCAAATCGGTGTTACGCTCTTTGCATGCTGCCGGGCCCTTTTGTTAGACGAGCCTTTGGCCACAAGGGCTTCTTTGATGCTAGAGGTGATGATCATCGTGCGAAACTTATCCCAGAGGAAGACAGCCATCACATGGAGGTACAGTACAGGCCCAGTTGTTCCGACAGAGGTCGCAGAGCGCGTCGATCATTAGCGGCGTTTCGGTTGGTTTGCGACGTATGCGAGTTAGGGGTGCGTGGACGTTGCCGAACTGCCGCAAGTTTCTGCGAATATTTATGATCGTGACCTTGCTACATTCGGCTTCTTCGGCCATTCGAGATCTGATTAGTGACTGGCTCTCTATCATATCACGGATTAGATGCAGCTTTGAGTGGACAAGTCTTAGGGCCATATTGCAAGCCTAGTATAGGTTATCGCTCAGGAGCCATTAACAGAAGAAGAAGCCTGCTCCTTGGGGGAGAGAAGATGGCTAGAGTGGTGTCGTAATATGGCAGTTTCCTGTAATTATCAAAGAACACGGTCCCACCCGCGTCATGTAAAATACAGTTTCTATTTTAGGAACCAGGGAATCGACGGATTTAGCCTATCCGGGTTAGTGTTTTCCAAATCAGTGTTCGGGAAATAAAGTCGAAGAGTGTGGAGGTAACTGTCGAAATATCACTTCTAGTATCACTTATCTATGGAGAAAATCGTTCGCAGCCATATCCTTATGAGCCTAAAATCTAAAGGGTATTTTCCTACAAAAGCTGATTGTAATAACTCCCATAAATTTCTACCCCGTTCCACCTAATCAAGTCACTTGTCATCAAAGTTGCGGGTCGCGGGGTCACATTATTCCGGCGGTGGAGAAGCTCCTCGTAGGGGACTGAGCGCCTCCAGTTCAAGCAACTTCGGTAGGCTCGTAAGAGTAACACTGCTTGATAATCCTCGTTTTTATGATAGACCATAGGTTGCTAGTCAATGTTAGATTTGACCCAGCGAGCCCTTTCCAGCCCTTTAATGGACGGAGCCAATCTGAGCGCCAGATCAACCATCAAGTGGGTCTCCTTGGCTGGATTCTTTGTTTGCTATCGGCACGGTACTTTGTAGAGCAAACAAAGAGAGCGTCGGGCTTGGGTGGGAAAGAAAAAAAGCCCCCTTTAGCAGTTACTCCTTATCCCCTGAGATCCTCACTTATTATTTCAACATTCATTTTCACCCCTAGCCTAGTCTTGCCGAGCTCTTCAAACAAAGTGTGCTTTTTAGGTCCACTCACCCATCCACAATGTCGCAGAACAAAATGTTTCGCACACTCTTGCCAGCGAATGAGAAGGACGCGATAGAGCCCCTGATCGCAGAGCCCGCCAAAGAAATGCGGCGCAACGTTTCTCTTGCTTGTACAGAGTGTCAAAAAAAGAAAACCAAGGTCAATTCCGGCATTTTCCCAGGTTAGAGGACAGGACTAATATCGTACTTCTATTGCAGTGCTCTGGAACGACACCATGCAACAGATGTTCAACTGAAAGCCGCCAGTGTCTATATGATCATATCGGTGACCGCCGACGCAAAGCGTATACTGCCGGGTTGTTGAATTCTCATGCTGCTCTTCGTCGACTGGCTGCCAAGCTCCGCTCCGCACCCCCCGAGGAAATATCATGGTTGGTCTGGGAAATTCAAAGCTTGCCAAACGACGAAGATGCAGTGAATTACCTCATTCGCCTGCTAGATTAGAATAGGAGGATCACTCAGGCGACGTTCTTCGTTGATTAATTGAATCCTCAACAAGCGTACATGGCTTATCAAGTGCCTCGTATCGAGTGCCAATTATATATGAGATATGTTCAAGTTCCTCGTTACATATGGCCCTCTAGTCTTAGCCGTGGATTCTTTTTCCACCGTAGCCGATGGCCTATCGCAAATCTCCACTCCCCGATTACTTTAGAGGAAAAGCATTACCAACATCAACATAAGGAGACCTGTAACATATCCAATCAAAGTGCTGAGTCAGTAGCAATTTACAAATAACAAAGCACCAGAATATCCTTCATCGGCAGAAGATGCTGCAAGACTGACTTGCATACAATTGAGGACGAGGGAGAAAAAGGCAAATGCAGATATCAAGGGACCTTGGATTCGAGCAAGATACGCTCGATACTGATAATTCTCACGTTGGCAATGGCTCTTGCGCAGGAGCATGAGCGCGTAATAGTGAAGCCGAGTCAGTTGGTTTTCTCCGATAATGATATCGGCCCGAAATTCTGATATCGGTGATGTCGATGAAACGGGAAGTGAACTGGCAGAATTGAGGCTAGGTTACCGCTTTAGGAGCTAGTCAGAGGTCTGGATCTTATACGAGGCTAGGTTACCGCTTTAGGAGCTAGTCAGAGGTCTGGATCTTATACGATTCGTAGGTCTGATTCATGCTGGATCATGTAGAAATATATTCGCAGATACCCGAGTGCGGCCTTTCTGAGCTCGACCGCCGCGCCATGTTTAAAGGGATCGCTCATGAACAAATCCCAGAACACACAGAACATAATGTACTTCGGAAGAGGTTTAGGGTAGATCCGATCGTCGATCCAGACGAGATGCAGCCGGGATCTTCGGTCACAATGATCTGTCGGCCCTTCCCTCGCTGTCGGTGCAACGGAGAGATATTGCTGCCATCCTGCTTCGACATCCACCATAGTCTGCCCGATATCGACTCTGATCAGACTTCATGGCGAGAGAATTCAAAAAGCCCTTATTACCGCTCATTCTGAATCCGTGGATGACCTGGCAGGTAATCAAGCGATGCACCGAGATCATCATTGAGCTGATCGTCTTTATGGAAGGGACATGGCGATGCAGAAATTTCTGCGTGCATTGACATTATCTACAAGCAAGAATTCCTGATTAAGGCTGAACGCTGAGGAGCAAGTTAGATAAACTGGTTTTCACGATAAAAGTTGTCGCTAAAGAGCGGGGTTTACGTTCAGCCTCGTCTTCGGGAACTCAGACTCGCGGGAACGCAACGCTGCCCGATCCAACCCTACAATACAAATCTGAAAACAGCCTAATCAGCGAGGAATTTGTGGAGCCACTTACGCTGGTTGATTTCAGAGTTGAAAAGAGTACTTGTCCACAGCATAGTTAAGTACATTCTGGGGCATTCTTGGCAGATAATGGTACGCGAATAGGGGAAATATATAATATCTAACAGCCGGTCTGTCGTCGAAAGGCTAAGCCACCTCATCATGAAACACAGGAATCTTTAACGTGCTGAACGAGTCTAGAAATCCAAAACTAAGCAAGAACCACTCATACACCATGCTTGAATCTCCTGCTCCGCCTTGCGCTTCTCCTCCGATATCTAAAGTAGCTTGGCCCCAATTTTGGATCTCTTTTTTCGCGTGGCTTGTTCCGTCACCGTGGGGTCCGTGATCTGGAAAATTGAGAATCGTTGGCGCACGATGATTAGGGCGAGCGATCGTAGAAACTTAATTGGAAGCGGATAGCCGTTTTTGCTAAGCGCAACACATAATCCACCAGCGCTTGCTCCTTTTGCGGGGTAAGGTACTGCTGATTGGCGGATTTTTTAGCAAATGAAGGCTTGTTATTGGCCCGGCACCACAAGGTGGACGCGGGGATCCCGGCCAATCTCGACCGAATTGCGTATGATGTCCGCCCAGGATTTGATGGGCTGGGGACATCGAGACCATTTTTTAGTAGAGTATCCTGTAAGCCATCCACGAATAGAAATAAAGCTCGTTAGACCGCAAAAGGCCATAGGAGTATAGATACTGAGAATTACGTGGATATCACCAAGTGGTGTTCAGGACACCGTATGCTCAATTTCTACCTAGATTCTCCTCGACTGGCCTTAAATAAGGTCCATTTTGAAGCAACCTTCACCAGTCAGACTCGGCAAATCCCGCCAAAGTTTGATAAGGCCAAAAGCTACTGAATCGCCAAGCGCGGGTTCGAATCCTGTAAGTACAAAAAGTTTCGTTTACCTATTGAGTGCCGATCGTAGTTGATCAATTTCTGCGCTGTTTTTAACTGCGGATCAATTGCGGTCCGAAATCGTGGAGTGTTTGGCATTCATCATAAATCCTACAAGTTTGTCGATATTGGTGATGCTGTAAATATTTTCCCCAAGGATCGCGGTTTTCAGCGTTCAACAATCAAAAGGGATTTGAACACTGTTTTTAAAGTATAGTTGATGTCGCATACAGTAATGATGAAAACAAAAACATCAATAGCTCTTGACACCAACAGCCTCTAACGATAGTAGGCGCGAAAAAGCTACATTGTGCATTCGGATTTAGCCAGATAGCGCGTGTTTTGGACGCTGGATAACAAGAGAGAATTTGAGCACTTTTATTTGAGCACTTTTATTTGAGCACTTTTATTTGAGCACTTGAATTTGAGCGATTTATTTGAGCAATGTATTTGGCAATTTATTTGATTATAGTTGATGGTATATTGTAATGAAGAAAACAAAAAATGAACGAATTATCCTCGAAATGAACAGTCCTTGCAATGACAATGAAGCACGGGAAAACAACCCACAGTGTTTGAATTTACGAAGGTAGCGCGTGGTTGATCGTTAAACTACAAGAGCAAAATTCAACATTGATATGTGAACTTGCCTTTCAATCATGACCAACCCATCAATTTTGGTCAAGACTGTTTACTTTGCTTCGATTGTTGAGCATCAATCGCACTTAAGCTACAGCACAGGTCAACATAGGTGCGTTCGTCCGGGCAAATATCACTATCTGGTGTTTTTCACCAGGGGCGTTTGACGAGGTTCATTTAAACGCTCCTTTTTGAGAGATGGGTGGAAACCCGCATCTCGCTGCCTTCATGTGAGCCATCGGTCACTTGGACTTCAGGGTCAATGTAATCCCCCAAGGAAGAGGAAATCTTTCGGTTCGCCCTAGATGTGGTCTCACGTGAACCTTCTTTCGCACGAGGCGCTAGGTACAAAGTGGCTAGCTCCAGGCTAAGCCAAGGTTGGTTAGCTTCAAGCTATGTCACGTGATATCAATGCTAGAAACTGGCGCGGAGTTTATCGAAAGTCAATCAGAGTTCGTAGGCTCAGATCACTCCTTTTTCACTTTCCTCAAGTTTTTGTAGGGGAAGAAAAGAATACAAGATCACTCATAAAGTAAGTCAGGAAATTGAGGGCTTTTAGGTGAGCTCAGCTCTCTTTAAATTGTCCCCTATAGCTTATATACATCAACTCGTGCTTCAGCAAGATATACATTTTCTTTGCCAATGGGGACTGCTTGTTGAATGCTGTACTGCAAACGCATGCAACCCGCTTCCCCCCCCATGATTACAAGTAGTTGATAGAATTTCCAAACATAAGACGCTGAAAGTCAAATCACTGGTTCCGTGAGAGGCTCATACGATAGAAAATCGAAAATGCGCATGTTCTCAGGTAACGCTAGTCGCCTGATTTCCATCAGTGCGTTGTCTCTTTCAGGGGCGGTATTGGTTTGCCTGTCAGTTGTTTTCGCTGGATGTACTTCGCCATCCTCTCCGTCCCATCTATACTTCTTAAAGGTAAGTTTTCTATTTCCTATGTTTCATAGATGAAGATTCATAACCCATGACAGGTCAATCTGAGCAATTTCCCGGAGATCGGGGATCTCAACCTTCGCCGTTCAATAGATTTGACTGCAGTTTCTTCAAGTGTTACAGATGAGGCCACGAGTGTCGCCAATAGTGCGACGGAAAGTCTGGATAGCGCAGCGGATGAGGCGTCAACTGCAGTTGAGAGTGCAGCAACAAAGATTTCTACCGCAACAAGCGGGGTCTTCAGTGAAGCTAGTGATGCCTTAGAAACGTTGGAAAAACAACTTCAGTCAGACTTGCCAGCCTTCTATAAGGTTGGTCTGTGGGGATATTGCGAAGGTAATGACACCCAAGTCAGTTCATGTTCTAACCCCAGTACTTCTTTCACGTTCAACTTCTCTGGGATATTGAATTCTTTCTCCACTGAAATCGTCGACCTGATTTCCGATATCGATGCCGAAGTCTTGACTGGATATCGCGACGTATCCAGAGCAATCATTTGGCTCTACATTTTTGGTTTCATCGGGGCAACCCTCACCACACTTCTGGGTATCAGAAAAGTGTTCTTCCATGGAGGAAACAGGCTGCTTATTTTTCTCGGCATGGTATATAACTGATTGACATTTCAATTTCAACGAGTGCACAGTACTAACTGACCCAGATCTCCATGACTCTAACTACCGCTGCAACTATTGGTATAACGGTGATCTACGCTTTGATCACTGCTGGTATCAAGACCATTTTAGGTACTTTTGGAGCTTCAGCCAGTCTTGGGAGTCAGACATTAGCCGCTACCTGGCTGGCAGTGGTCTTTTCTATTGCTAGTCTATTAATATGGCTGATTGAACTGTGCTGCTAGTGTTTTTGAATACGATGTGGAACAGAGAGAAATGGGTATTTTCGTAAAGCCCAAGGAATGCTGCCTCTTGAGCTACCTCTCGACTTGCCTCTCGAGGGTGCTGTTGAGGGTGTTGTTTTAGGGTGTAGAGTGTTGCTTGTCGTTACATGTAGTCAAAAGAATAAAACCAAGAAAGTTAACGGATTCCGTTATCGCAAGGATGAACAGCTGTTTCTCTTGCAGTAAGGCAGTTCGATACTGTATAATGTCCAGCAGTCTAGGTTCTATAATGTTCACTAAAATACATAGCTTCTGAATGTGTATAGTAATGTTCAGGAAGTAGCTCGTATCTAATAAGCTTTTCAATTTTCAGATTGCAAGAGCCTATGGCAACACTCGCTGGCTTGTATGGATGTTACTGGATTTCCATCTCTTATTCAGAATAAGGAAGTAACTGGCGGGCCTACATTCTCTTGCTATGTTCCTGACCATATGTACATGCACATCAAGACGGTTCCAAACAAGGATGATCTGCGGCCTACCCTAAGCACCCCTAGGTGGTTTCACCATCGTCCTGGCGGTGGGGCATAAAATACTTTCTCCGTGTAAAACATGGAATCCAATTTCGAACATTGCTGTACTGAGCAAGAATATCTTGCGTTATGGCACGAGTCGTAGAATGGAGAGAAGTTCCAAGAACTGGCGCTTTGATCACTCTGATAGATAGCATCTCCTCAGGCTGAGAATATCCTTAATAGGATTGTTTTTTCCGTGGGACTTTCATCAGGTTTCATGGCACTGAAAGCGCATGCATTGCGGCCTAACCCTGCTTCTGATTCAAGCAAACATGCAGCACAAACGAGCAGGAAACCAATAAGAAAGAGCATGCATGCAATCAGCGGGAATAACCAGCATGGTAACTGATGACCAATTTATCGGTTGCGACAATCAGCTATTGCACGCTACTCGGAACTAGCGGCTATCAAAACAGACTCAGCGGCCTTACCTTAAGCTTAACTGGATATCAAACTTATAGACGTTATGCCATCTCATTGGGTGCCAATTCCCAATAGGCATGAGCATCTTACGAAGTTTCAATGGCTACCTATAGTGGACCAATACATTCACCATCCCTCAACTTTTGCCGTTTGCCGTTTGCCGTTTATAAACCATGAAAAGAAGCCGAGATCAGGTAAATGAGTGTTGTTGGACTCAACTTCCTGTCTCATAAGACAACTCTTAGCTACCTCACTTGATGGCAAGGAGATAATCTAAAATGTTGTTAGCGAGGACTGAGTTGAAATTTAAATAACTCGTCCTCGCACTTATACGGCCCAGAGCCCTTCAGGAAGAAACCAGCCAGTGCAATACTAGCAAAATGTTCTGTTGTGAAAGAAGTCTCAATCTATGCTCCATATTAGTCCTTCCAATCCTATGCATGGCCCAAAGTGAACGCGGAAATATTCATCTAATAAATAATTGCCGGTTTCCATTATATGTAAAAGGAGTATCTAAAATCACATATCTTGATACTGAACTCGCAGCGGGGCAAAGTATTGTACAGGGCTTTCGTATTACAGACAATGCGACAGGAAATTCTCTCAAAGTCTCGACTCAGAGAGACAGTGTTGAAGTTTCTCAAGTAGAGTACAGCGCATGCTTCGAAGAAGACGAGGGGTCCGATTGTGAACCAATGGGCACCTTGTTCTATGACCTATCGTTGATAAATGCCCCGCCGACTACAGCGTTTGGCACACGAATTACTCCAAGCTTTACAGAATGCCCCGTTATCGAGTGCCCCGCTCGTGATCAAAGCTGCAGTCTGGTATACTACCACCCCGACGATAATTTCGCCACTCAGGAATGCGGCGTTCAATCGAACTTGGAAGTTGAATTTTGTTATGCCTGAAATTAGTTTAATCCATTGAGACTGCATGTAGTGAGAATTCACAATCATGATTGATGTTGTGCTGTTCATACATAATCCTATGAAGCTTCAAAACGCTCTTATCTGCCCACATTCGGGTATGCTTGTCATAATCATGCCTACGGTCACGTCCATTTAATTTTGGCCTGCCAGATCGTATTTTATCTCCAGGCGTACCCTTTACTTAACTAATTCTAATCCTTTAGGTTAGAAGATCCATAATAAGAACAGAAATAACATGTAACAATGCTATCGTGTGCGAGCTACTATGGCGGACGGGACGGACCGCAGTCAGGGGGGGGGGAAGTGGCATGAGGGAGGTAAGGAAAGGAAGATTCCGAGCAGCAAGGGAGAGGCTATTTAAGTAAATCAACTTGATGCTTCGCATACATATCTTGGGAATTAATTGCGACCGTGCAGCTCGGTTCCTGATCTGCATGAATCTCATATCACAACAGAACGCAATTTGATCAAAGGTGCAGTTTTTGTTGCAACTAAATTCTATCTAGAGATTCCAGTTCCTGGTCCTGAAAGGATCGGAGTTTGAGTTTTTCCGGCCCGGAAACTCCAAGTGCGCACAAGCTTGACCAGAATATATCATGAAGTGTATTTGTTGTGATATGAGGCTGGTGCAGATCAGGAACCAAGCCGAACCATCGGAGTTAATTCCGAAGTATGTATACGAAGAACCAAGTTGATTTCCAATCAACTTGATCTTCTCGTTGTATATATAGCCTCATGTTTCCCGCTGGATAATAAGATAATTCATACCTCTAACCTACAACAGTATTCAGCAGAAAATTGCTCACCTCCACTCCGTACAATGCAGCTCAGGGAACATCTACCCTTGAGATTAGGAACAAAAGGAGGACGGGATCGGAAACGGCCATCCCACCACTTAGCCACTGGTCGCGAGCATCTGGCGCCGCTTGACCCATTTCGGAAATGATCCGCTGAGTGGAAGCGAGCTGGGACGGTAAAAGTGGAGTCCGGGGGGTCAGGATCGAACAGAGGACTCTTGTGCTCTCGGGTTCTACCATTTGCTCCCCGGGCCTCGGAAAGATCCACTCCTTTGCCGCCCTATCCGGGAAGCCCGGAAGGTGATACAAACTGTGTTTCTCCATAGCTCAATGGTTTATACATAACTATGTTTGTATTAACATCCGCCACGCTTATGAGCGTGAAATTTGCCGAACATTCCGTATATGCACACCCAACCACGGAGACTACAGTGTCGCAGGCAACGACCTGCAGTATACGGTGACGGTCGGGTTTGGTACTTGAGGTGGAGGCCCAGTGGATCCTCCTAAGACCCGACTGGAGGTCTAGACTGCGACTTGGCTCTGGATATGCTAAATCTAGTTGTGAGAGGATGGGAGTCAGATGGAATGGAGGGAACGCAGCACTGTATGGAGGACCAACGGCGTCTCTCAAAAATGGGTTTAGGTTATCAAAAGTCCCGGGGAATATGTACATATGTTTGCAATAATAACGCCATGTCTCGAGTAAAAAACTGCTGTAGACTTTATTCATGGCCAAGCCAGGCCCTGATATTCACCCGAAGGCGCCGTGGACTCGTCGCCAGATTCGAAGTAGTATTCCTCCAATATATCATCTGACGCCTTGTTAGCACTGCAAACCGACGGCAAATGTCAAGGGACTGACTTGTGTAGCTAGGCCCTCTTGGAGAAAGCGTTCGGGACGGAGATATTGATTCCGCGTCGCAGTTTGCCAACTGCTCAATCTGTGCAGACTCGCGATGCGCGAGGTCCTGGCGCCACTGTTGTAGCCTTTGCTGAACATAGGGATCGGAGGTCTGCAGAACGAGTGGAGGGGGTGAAGCAGGAAGTTGGCTAACGAGACTTTGCCGACGATTAACAGCGGCGCCTTCAGGCGAATAAGCCATTTTCCTGACTGCAGCTTGCCGTCTCGCCTCCCTGTCCATATGGTCTATCTTAGATCGCAAGGAGCTGGCGGACCTGGGCTTCTTGTTCTGTATGTAGTATTGCTTGCATATTTCCCTCCAAGAGAGATGCCGATGACGCAAAAGCCAGCCTCGAAGCTTCTTTACTTCTTCTCGATCCCATGAGATATAGACCTTTTTTTGTTCACCGGCATAGTGCTGACAATCATGAAGTTGAAGAGCAAAGACACTTGGAATGCAAATGCTTTCTGGGGGTTTTGAAAGTTTGAGAGGCTTTCATGACGAAAAGGAATTGAGACGGGGGGAGGAGGCCAGTCATTTAATTGAACTGAATCTTAATGTCATTGCTACATTCTCCATCTGCGTCTCCCATTGTGTGGCGTCTTAGGCAATTGTGTCCCTAATTGATCACAAAAACAACCTAGTTCCTACAATTTCCCCAGCCGAATTTGGATGGTGAGTGGGGATCGATGAGTGATCCACAAGCTCGACAGCATTTTAAGCAGCCCCGTCAAATCAAAAACTCTCGTTGCGAGAAGTGCCTTTTAGCTCCAAAACAATCCAACCTATTGGCCAATTTGACCAATTTGACCAATTTGACCAAATTCACTCACGAAAAAGAAAGCGGAAGGTGGGGGTGGTCGAAATTGCGCAAACGAAGGCCCTCCAAATGGGAATTATGCGACCACCGATGGTGCCGATATGTTCAAGTTACGAACCCTCTTTTCTTTCTCATTTGTTCCCAACCTTTCATCAAGGGGCAAATTCAAAGTTGTAGGTCCCCGTACATCTTTGACTTTTGCAGCTGTCCGTACATTATCTCTGTTCTTGACTCAGTATGATTATTACCAGATAGTAGATTGTCCGTATGTCGGCCAAGTAGATGGTGCTTTTGCCCTCGCATTTATATTCCTGTAATCTGCCCGCTAAAAAAAAATCGGCTGGTGTTATGCTGCTCCTAAAACTAGCCCGAGCTCGTCATGGTTACCGACTCCGCTAAAATATATATAATCCTGTCTTCCTGTCTTCCCGGCACCCTTTTTTCATTCCCACGCTTTCCAAAGTAAAAGCTCGCCAGCCCCAATGGATCAATTTGCCGAGTCAAACGATCTTATGCGGGAATGGCGTCAAATGTTCCATAGAGACTCCGGAAAACAGCCTCGACAGCTAGCGAGACAGTCCGACATCTGGAGCATCGAGCAGTCGCCCCCCCCTTCCCCGAAAGCCGATGCAGATAATGATCCAGACTGCCCTTTCGAATACACCGACGATCGGCCATATGCGCAAAAGAACTGGACCACATCCCTCGATGACCCCTCACAACAGTCGGGAGAGGAAGACTGGGCCATGGAAAGAGAAGGTGACTTGGTTCATGAGATGGCCGAGGCCGAGACTTCCGACATTCCCGACGATGTTAGTCGAGCCTTGACATGGTAAGAAAGTCGACCGATAGTATCTTGAAAATTGACTGACAGGTATTCTAGCTTAGACGACCGAGTTGAGTGAGTGATATCGAAGCCACAAAAGGCGGGAGCAATGCACCGTACTGACGCATCTGTGCTAGGGCAATAGTTAGCCAGCTTCAGAAGCAGTACACGTGGAACAAAATGATACAGGGGCACATTGAGACCGTCGCGCAGGGATATGATGACATCCCAACTCTGCGGAGCATAGTGGAGAAGTTGCAAGAGCGAATCGACATCCTCTGCGTGGATAGAGGGGATGAAGAGGGCATGTCGGAGCGGAAAGCAGGCCGGCCCAAGCGATCCATGAAGTGAGCTTCTTGAATAGGTTAGGCTAGAGATAGCATATATTGGAAGTTGTAAACCGAAATCGACAGCCCCACTCAGATATATTTACGCTCTTACTTCCCCAGGCTAGATCTTACAGGGTGGAGAACTGTGACCAGCCGTTGAGCTTGGACCCCTAACTTCGCTGGATAATCAAGGTTTAGGCGGGTCTAGACATACCCAACGAACTCTAGTCTTCTTGTCCTGCAAAATTCTCGGACAATCTTCCTGGATGTTGTGCTATCGCGACATGGATCCTATCCCATAGGCCCCTTCTAGTGCACTTTTAGTCGGCATTTCAGTCACTCAAACGAGATTACAAGCGTAGCAGCCGAGTACAAGTGAGTCTGTTCCGCCCCAACACGGGTCAGGACACGACTAGTGGATATCACCGTCTCGTCGCCTGGTTCGCCTGGTTGATGGAATCCTAGCTTTTCGGCTTCTTCCCCGTGCCGTCCCGCTATACCCTGAAGGGAGCTTGGCGGGAAATCATTCCAACGGAATCGCTGAAGGGCCACATCCTGACAATTTTGCGTCGCCTAGAAAGCACGCTCATCCACTAACGGTAATGTGGAGCCTTGAAGCCTCGACCCGTGCCGTGTAACCCAGCCATGAGCAAAATCTGCATCCGCTCCAAACCCTGGGTTTCTAATTTCCGGCCCCACTACCTAGACTAAATGAATGTAGTATTTGTCATGTTCATGTTCACATTCTTCCTCGGTATGTATCCGCTCTGTGCCCGCCAATTTTATCACACTAGCGCCCTACCAGTGAGGTCCAGAGCAGAATACCGGTGGTCAACGCCGACGCAGATTTTGCTCACTATTCTACCTACCAGTTTATCGGTCGATGATTACCCGGAAGCGCATCCGGGGAACCGACATTAGAGCAGAAATGGGCGTCGTGAAAGACGAGGACTCACGCTGATGGAAGATGTGTGGAACGTATCAGCCGGCTACCGGCCAGCACGGTCCTGATAGTGGCACCTCCGTGGCCTTGGTCAAGTTGCGATATCAAAGGCTTCATAGTACAAGTGGTCGGTTATTTTGTGGGCTGCGTCTAGGCTACACCTGGAAAAAACAGCTTGCACCTAGTGGCTGCATTTCGGGGAATGGACTACTTCACTTGACGCCACTATGCGCTAACAAGCTTCACCAGCTAGCAAGCCCGATCGTCGCGCACAGATCAGGCTAGAGAATCCGACTGTGCGCTGTTCCTAGATCGGCGATTGTACTTTTTCCCCCTGACTCACGTGATACCGGACCAATCACAGGATCCACTGATGAGCCCCCCTGTCGTAAATAGTAGTCAATCAGCGCTGACAAAGAAATGGTATGGCCAAATTGGGCCGCGCTATCTTCTAAGCGCGCTGAGTATCCATGGTTCCGATGGTCCAGACCCACAGCTTACGCAAACACTTACCCGGGCTCTACAGGTTTACTGCTCAAAAACTACGAAGCACGGCGCACCCCACACAATCGATTCTACAGCAGATCGGCTAGAACCGTGTCATATGCACTTGTTTACAATACAACGAAGGTATGCCCGACTGCCTGGAGCACCGATGGTCTTTTGCAGGGGTTGTAGAAGTGTAGTTCATTTAAGGCACAGGCTGATGCAGGGAGCGTGCATGAACGGTGGAGCTTGGATTACGAAAGGGCAGCTGGCGCGCTAACCTCGGCAAATCTTTGAACCTACCCCAGCAGATAGATCGAGGTGGGTCTATTATTCAAGCGATGCGTATCCACCCACCCCCTGTCGCGCGATACAGTCATCCCTGATATACGTGCTAACCCGACGACCAGTTCACCAAATGAGCAAGGTGGCAGCCCCTTATTCGCCCCACTGAGGCCGCCCGTTTCGTCCTTTTGCGCGTCTTCCTGCCTATTCCGACTGGACGCTAGGTCCTCGCGCCGTATGCGGACTTTGCCGCATTTTATGACCGCGATAAAGCCATATGAAGAAGTTTGTAACAGACGTCAAGGTGAGCGGGAGTGCATTACGTTGATTTCACTATGAATTTTAATTTGCCATGCCTATTGAGATCAAGGTATCGCCACATAGGAATCAAACTGAGACAGATCCTGTGGGTCTAACGAGGGAGGCATAGGGCCCAGGTCTGCCGACAGAAGGGGATCGTCCGGCAGGCCAAAGTGCTCGCCCTGGCCGGCCCAGAGGCCTTGACCCACATCCGAGGAAGGCAGGCAGGAACTAAAGTATATGTTGTCAGACTCGCTGATCTTCGTTGCCACCTGTTTTGTCACGGAAACCGAGGCCGCGTGGATCTCCTTGAGAGTCTTGTTGAGTTCCTCGCGGGTGATCCGATTCTGGACATCAGCATCGGCGACATCCAGCCGCCGCTGCAGGCTGAGGATCTCTTCTTTCGCATTTCGGAGTTCATCTACCAATTTGTGTCTCTCCAGGCCGACTTGCCGGATCGTTGCGTTCAGCTGAGCCCGTTCCGCACCAAACTTCTGTGCAGCCTCCGAGGCCTCCTGCCGTTGCGCAGCGATATGCGTCCTGAGCTGTTGGTTGCGCTCGTTGGCCGTCTGAACCATTTTGGTACAGTTCGCATGAACGATCTCGAATTCATCGTCATCGTCATTCTCTCGCGACGTCGACCGCGTGGCTCGCACCGTCGACCGCGTGTCTCGCACCGTCGGTTCCTGTTCAACCAACCCACAATAGTCAGTTTCTCTTCATTCCAAAAACTGATCTGGCGAGTTGGTGAGACATACCATAGGTTGCGTCTCGCTCACGTCGGGGGCGTAAACGCGGGGGCGAACAACTTTCGCGGCCGATTGGCGGTGCATATGGGTTGTGGGGACACCCGATCCCACCGCTGGGCGAACGACTCGAGTGGGCATTGCAGGCTTTCGGGCAGGTGTTGGGATTTTGGGCATGTTGGACAATGAGGGAATGGAGAGGCTGCTGATTACATTTGCCAGAGGTAAGTGATTCCAGAGTCTGCATCTCTAGACTCGGGGGATCCGCAGCTTTTAGCTTCCGAATTCTTTTTCATTCATTCATTTGCTCAACTTGGTTCGACCGGACTAATCAACTAGGCCAAAACGTTGACTTTCAAAGTGGCGACATCTTGTGCTAGCTTTTGATCTAGGCAATTCCGGTGGATGAGGTAGGTATCCACCCTGCGCTTACCCTGGTGTATCGCCGTTGCTAGTTGATCCCTCATTTACTATATGATCAAATTTAAACAACGAACAGCGTATCACCCTTGTCACCCGGCTATGAGCTTGTCCATGTAAGAAAGTCTCACCAGAAGTTATGATTTGCGCACTTTTTGTGTTCCAGATCTTCCAATTTCGTTATACAGTAATTAACACAGCGTTGTTCGCGCACTTTTGTATTTAAGTTTGTCGATTTGAACACATTCTATGCGAACACTTGATATGCAATTTCGCTTGTATAGTTTTTCCTCCGCCTTTGACAAACACCTGAATCTTTACTGACTGTCTGAACTTTTATCATATGTGCTCAAGCTGTATACCTAGCTTTCTAGTCGGTCTCTAAAATTATCAATTCCCACCTAAAAGCCTACATCAACACCTCCTTTGGATCTCTAGCGTGGAACTGAAAATTTGCGTATCGCAGACTAGCTACCCGAGCCAACCTGATGTGCTCCAACAAAAATATATTTCTAACGTCCAAACACGCAATCGACAGTTGCATTTTGCATTGTCGCCGAATATGGTCATGGCAAATGTCCTTAGTCCGTCGGCGTGGACCATGCCGGTTGAGACAAACATGCTTCCATCTCGGATTCTCCATGTCGTATAGGTGCACTGGCCATCTAGTCGGCTTATTCCGACGATGGGACCTTTCAATAGTGCGTTTTGTGGTGCCCCACTCGCTAGGTCAAATACTTCTCCGCCCGGTCATTGCGTGCGGATCAGGAATGAACGGCTTCCTCCACCCCCCACATCTCGCGCTCCTGTATCAGATACTGGCTTACAAGATTCACCTGGTGGGGAAGATCGTCATAGTCGCCTAGAAATTTCATTTCCACAGCACGCGCGGCCGGCTTCGGGAGTACCGAATCATTGGTGTATCTGCTTTTTAGCAATGTCTTGCAGTCGCGACTAAAGCTGGCAAAACCTTTATGATCCTGCAGCAGCAGATAGCCACAGGTGACCAGAGCGCTTTCCGTTCCGGCTGCATCCGTGGGAGAAGCTAGGCGGGTGCCGGTGGACCTCGGTGCTGTTCTAGCTCCCCAGGGAGAAATTGGCGGTTACGCACACACAAGATCAGCTTGCTGGCTCGGGTTTTCATTCTTCTTCACTCTCCTCTGTTTTCTCTTTCCCTTCATTCCTAGCTGCCGGAGTCTCACACGACCACTAGGAACCCGCCCTCAGGCCACGACATATCTCATCCGCGGAGCACTTACATGGTAGAAGCTCCCAACTGTCCTGATACATAGGTTCCGGAGAATGGGTACTGATACGGAGATAGGGTATCCAACAGTCGAGTTACAAGACGAAAAAGCCTTCCGACATGAAACGTATTGGGAAAGAATCCGATTCTTCTTCGCAGGGTGTACCTAAGGGCCGGTACTTTCGGGCGCGGCGAAATCGAAGGTCAAGGAGAACAGAAAGATATGCAGGTTCACCACTCAGCAAGCCTCAGTCACATTCTGACGAGATGGTTGGTCAGCTAGAGGAGGCACGGTCTAGAATCAAAAAGCTAGAGAAGGAAGTCCATATACTCCACCATCTCTTCCGGGACATGCGAGCGAGCTTAGAGGATGTGGGAGCCAATTCTTCTAAATTGGCGTCGGATCTGGCGAACCTATCCAAGCGAATATAGGTGTATAGCTGTACGGTCCTTACTGCTCCTACGTTGGACGTTTCATAGGCTTAACCATATTGTTGTTTAATGACTATCTAGAATGGCAAGCGAGTTGTGAAGATGAATTGATGTAGTGGATAGTGCTCAAGAACCTTCCTCAATGTTTCTGCAGAAAAGCGAGGCACACAAAAGTCAAACAGGATGCGCAGGGGCTTACTTGAAATGTCAGGGACTGGCAGTCAGTGAACCAAAAGAATCGATTTCCATAATCTCGCGGGATGAGTGTCATGAAAGAGATGGATTTGATTGAAATGGGTCATTGAGGATCATGAAAATGTTCCGCAAAATCTATTTGAGCGTACTCCGGTTGAATTCAGCTGGTCCCACCGGGGGCTGGGCGAAAGGTGCTGCACAATTTGTTCCTACTGGTCGCCGTACAAAAATGTGATAAAAGGCAGAAACAACCCCTAATGAGTATTTTTTTTCACAGATCTGCCCTTCGTGACCTCCCCTAGGGTTGAGGAACGAAGAGGTCACCGTAGCCTCCCTTCGGGTCGAGGTACGGGACTGGTCTTCCTTCGTGCCCTCCCCTAGGGTTGAGGAACGAAGAGGTCTCCGTAGCCTCCCTTCGGGTCGAGGCACGGGACTGATCTGCCCTTCGTGCCCTCCCCCTGTGTTGAGGAACGAAGAGGTCTCCGTAGCCTCCCTTCGGGTCGAGGTACGGGACTGGTCTTCCTTCGTGCCCTCCCCTAGGGTTGAGGAACGAAGAGGTCTCCGTAGCCTCCCTTCGGGTCGAGGCACGGGACTGATCTGCCCTTCGTGCCCTCCCCCTGTGTTGAGGAACGAAGAGGTCTCCGTAGCCTCCCTTCGGGTCGAGGCACGGGACTGGTCTTCCTTCGTGCCCTCCCCTAGGGTTGAGGAACGAAGAGGTCTCCGTAGCCTCCCTTCGGGTCGAGGCACGGGACTGATCTGCCCTTCGTGCCCTCCCCCTGTGTTGAGGAACGAAGAGGTCTCCGTAGCCTCCCTTCGGGTCGAGGCACGGGACTGGTCTTCCTTCGTGACCTCCCCTAGGGTTGAGGAACGAAGAGGTCACCGTAGCCTCCCTTCGGGTCGAGGCACGGGACTGGTCTTCCTTCGTGACCTCCCCTAGGGTTGAGGAACGAAGAGGTCTCCGTAGCCTCCCTTCGGGTCGAGGGACGGGACTGGTCTTCCTTCGTGCCCTCCCCCTGAGCTGAGGAACGAGGAGGATTCCGTAGCCTCCCACAGCGTTGAGGCACGAATCTCTATGAGACCTGATCCTTTTTTCCAGGACCTCCAACACAAGGCAGACACCTCTACGTGGTGTTGGGGACTAGTACTTAAGCCAGCAATGGCTTGAGGAAGCTAAGATCTGTCTACATCGAGATTCATCCAGTTGTCATCGCATCAGCCAGTACGTGGCTTAATAGCTCTGGCAAGTATAGCATAGTCCGCTGCCCGTATTTTACATTGTCCAGTACAAGTCATGCACAGATAAGGCATTGTGCGGCAAGGAATTCTATTTGTTGTACCTTCTTCACACCCAACTTGACTTTCAAAAGATAAATGTTCCCGACGTAGTAAAGCTCGTGAGGACAGTCTACCCAGCCGAGGGTGAAGCGCAACAATCAGCATTTGACGAACGCGCAGATCTTCTTACTCGCTCTTGGAAAGTCTATATCTTCTACTTTGTGGTGGAATCAACCTTCAATCAATTAATTCTATTGAACTAGCCAGTACATCAAATTCTCATTCTGAAACAAATCCATGACCGAGGTTTTTTTCCACGTCAGCAAAGGTATGTCAATGGTACAAACAAACAAACAAACAATTCATTAACGCCCGGCGGCTGAGCCGAAAGGGCAACTATCACTGATCTACTGTACATGTCCATCTGTGTATGCTGTGTCTCCTGAAAGCCCATACATAAAACCTTATAACATATAACATTTCCAGAAAGCAGTGTCGCAGCGAGGTTCTCGTGGGTTAGTAAGTGGGTTAGTAGGCTGGCTTGAAGGCGCTTCTCCAAGTGTTCAACATCCTATCTTCGGCAGTTGAAGCGCGTCTACCATGTGTAGCACGAGGGGGTGGGTAAGTAGGGTCGGAAAAAGGGGGTGGGGGTTATGTTGGTCGACATGTTCAAGTGGCCTCAAGTCGGCCTGTCGCAATGGCGAAACGTATAGAGGCCCGTACTGCCTCTAGGTTTGGCGTCCATTTCTGATCATCAGAAGGCTGTTTTCCTCCCAGGAAGAAGGATATGTTTCCTCGGTGAGTCTGCGTGCATTGTAACATTTCCGTCCGGTGTGCAGTCAACTTCCGACATCGGAAGAGGAAGTGTTCCACGGTCTCTCTTGCTTGTCCGCAATCGCATTGGTCCGTCTCTGCTACATCAATTTGATTGAGATATCCATTCAGTCTAGCCATGCCAGTTCGGAGTTGGGCCAGTACGCTCGCTTCTTTCCACGTTAGGCGATCATACAACTGCCGGGTGTGTTTGCCTGGCAGTGCGGCATCTACTCGTTTTGCGTGTCTTCCTATGCTCTCTGGGAGCTCACTGCTGGGGACTGCTTGGGACCGTGCGATGTTCAATGTTGTCGACTTCATCCTCGAGACGTGTTCTTGTGGGAGAGCATCTTCTTGTGTTGCAGTTCTGGCCTGTTCTTTAGCCAGACCTAACAGCTTGTTGTCTTCGGTAGTAGGGATCCAGTGGAATTTAATGCGGTTTCCATTCCTCCGCAACCTTCTCATCAACTTGTATATCTGACAAACAAGCTCCTGGCCAGACTGTCGTCGCGGGTTACTTAGCGTGAGCGCCGCCGCCTTGTTGCTTGTGAGCAACGTAGTCCTGTAGTCCTTGATTCCACTATCATTTTCAACACATGTGCCATGGCTGCCAGCTCCGCAGAGAACGGGTTCTGTTCTGCCCTCGCGCCCAATGTGATGGAAACCGTTTTAAGCTTCAATTTTCGATTTCGAGGTGGCTGTTTCTCGATTGCGACTCCAAATTCCACCAGCTCGTTCCGTGCCGAGCTGCTGACCGCGATCTGCATCAACCCGCCCGCTTCAGTCTGAGGCTCATGTTGTCCGTCAATATTGGCCTGTACGCGTTCGTCCCATGGGGCCAGCGTGAACGGGTCAATTGTTTCCAGTGTCTCCATATCGATGTGCCTAAGCGCATCTGACACTTGGTACAGCGGCGAGCGATGATATCGTCTGAACTTTCTGATCCGGTCTGTACCTCTGCGGAGCGGGTTTGTTTCAAGAAGGGTATAAATGTCCGTCCACATCTTCACGGCCCGTCTCCAGAATCGGTTGCGCGGGGTGGCAATGTGGGCCTCCGCCTCCGCTACGCTGGTCGCGACCGTGAGGAATGTCCCCACAATGGCTTGTGCTCCAACTCTTTGGACTCGATTGATCGGCCCGGCCTTGTCCTTACACGCGTGCATCCAGACATTGGAGGCGTAGTCCACAACTGGCGCCACCGTTGATGTAAATAACTGCCGCGCCGTTGCTGGGGAAAGGCCGCGAAGTGTCAATGGTAATTTACCACACCCTTTTAATTACACCTTTCTATTCTACTCATCTCACAGGCCCAGTTTTCTATTTGCTTCCGCCACTCCTTCACCCTTCCCACCGTTACCGTCAATTCGATTTCATTCTTATGCCTACAGATCTGTTCAAACAAATCCATCTGCTTCAACAGAACTGTCATCCCAATTGTAATCCCATCTTGAGCCAACACCACCTCCCTCTGGGCTGCTTCTCTCCGTTCTGTGACCCGCCGCTCCTTCCACTGCCCAAAGGGTCCCAACACCTTCGTGAGAAGCGTCTTCAGTATCCCTTCCATCTTTGGGTTATACTGCACCATATTGTGCGGATCAACCCCTTGCACCACAAGCATTCGATGCCCGTATATATCCACTGTCTTGACCAGTTCTTGTCGCGCCCAGGCTTCCGAAGAACAAAACTCGGTTGCTCGGACGTCTCCGAATGATCCCCATCTCTTGTTAATCGCTTTGCCGCAGCACTGACAGGAGATCAGAATTTGCGGCCGGATGTATCGCAGGCACGTCAACGTGGGCTCGAAAGAGTCTGCCACCAGTTCAGACCAATCCTCCGCGAACTTCTATGACTCCGATAATCCGTCCGTAACCATTGGAAACGTGTCCAACACAATCACATCGTGCAATTCGAGATTCAATATCTCGAGGTTATCCTTCAACCACAGCAGCGTTGGGGACTGTTGAACCATTTCCTCATACTCTGAAACGTCAAATCCGCTGGGGTTGAGTAATAGAATCACCGGGAAGTCCAGGTATCCACAAAGTAACTTTATCCAATTCTGGAAACTTGCCTCTGATATCCCATATTTTATCTGGAATTTCCGTCCCGCGACGTAGATCGGGCAACTTTCGTTGATCTCGAGCCAACGGGTTTTTTGCAAACCGCTGAGGTGTTTCGGCATGAGCGTTCGGGCTAAATCGTCCACAAGACGGAGCGACCCATTCTCCAGGTAGGGCACAAAAGGGTTGATCTGCTTGATGCGACCTGGATTCTCCTCTCTCTCATCCAGCTTGACCGATGCGATGCGTCCGTTGAGGGTATCGACATCATCGTCTATTGCGACTGAAACTGGGTTAAGCATCTTGTTTTAGAGGATTTCAACTTCTTGCGCTCCTTTCTAACCCACTTTGAGCCTTCTTCGGGCCTTTTTCAAATCCTCAGAGAACGGAATGTATCCTTCTGAACGCGGTTGAGGTTACATCTTCTACTACCGCCATCAATCGTCCTCCGTGGTTTTCCTTTGACCTTTGCCGTTTGCAGATACTTTGATCACCACTTATTTTATAGTATGCAACTCATCCGGTAGGGGAGGGGAAATCATCCCGTGATTATTCCAACGAAGATACGATTGAGGTGAGGACGATTAGGGAGGACTAAGGACGATCCCGGCGACGGTTGGTTCCGCCGAGAAATTACCGTTGTGGAACCAGGCCTGCGTCAGCTTCTCTATGCTTGCTTTACTTATAAACTGAAGTAAATGGAGCGTGAGGGGTCTGCAACTTCTGTGTGACATGCTCGCGACCCAATGGAGCTTTGAGGGGTTAAGTTTCGCCGCTGTCACAGCCCCGTTTGTGGGACTTAATGTCGATAGTTAATTATTTGTACTGTAGTAAACATCTAAACATCAGATGGCCAAAGGAACGCTTGATGACTCAATGATGAGTTTGACGAAGTGACTACAGTAGAATTCGAAACAGATTACCCCTCAAGCACGCACGATTTGTTTCTCGGCCCGTACCCGGAACAGTATTAATCAATATTGGTATAGGCGGTGAGCTTTCAGC
Source organism: Penicillium verhagenii (assembly GCF_028828195.1). NCBI lineage: Eukaryota > Fungi > Ascomycota > Eurotiomycetes > Eurotiales > Aspergillaceae > Penicillium > Penicillium verhagenii. Next base: position 1,141,616 of record NW_026643176.1, on the reverse strand, counting down.
CACTCACAGGCGGCCTTTGTTTACGACTTAGCCTTATTGAGATTCAATCCGCTTAGATTACGCGCTGAGAAACAAAGTGTGTACTCGAGGGGGAAATTGTTTTCGAATTCTACTGTACCCAAGATGGTGAATAATTCTCGGTCGGCGAGGGAAGTACCTCTGCAATATTTCGGCACGGTTACTCCGCTCGTTACGGTGTAAATACGTTACCGAGAAGACTCTAAACAGCCTAAACAGCCTAAGCAGCACCCTAAAAGACAGGCTAGGCTGTCTTTGAGAACTGTTGTAGTTCAGAGGTATAAATTGTCTTATTGTTCAGAGGGAAACGTGAGGCTATATACAACGAGAAGACCAAGTTGATTTCCAATCAACTTGACTCTTCGTATACATGCATCGGAGTTAATTCCGATGGTTCGGCTTGGTTCCTGATCTGCACCAGCCTCATATCACAACAAGAACCAATAAAAATGATTTCCTTTCGGGACTTTTGGGATTCGAGACGGCTTCTATACACCAGGTTTGACGATCGCATTTTCGTGTGCCAGAATGTGCTTTTCCGTGAGCTTTTTGGTGGGTTTGCACCATTTGGGTGTTGTGTACAATGAACAAACCGACGAAATGATGGAGTGTCTGAAAATAAGAGCAAAATTTCAGATCCGGGTCAGAAGCCTTTCCACTGTGAATGATATTCCTTTCAGTTAATTGAGTGAGTAGCGTAAATAATTAAAGAAGAAAGGACGGTGTGCTTACAGACTAGAGACGTGCTATTTTCATGAGCACAGAATCCAGCGGAGATCCAGCTTAGCTCCTAGAAGCCAAGCATTGGTTGATAATCACGTGCCATTACATGCCGACTAGATTCCTAGGAACTGGCTCATATGCGCGATTTGATTTATTGAGTCTTCTGATACTGTAGGCACGCTTAACATTCAAACTGGCTATTCCAAAGAAATTCAAAGCCGATTATGTATGCGAACAGAAGGCTCGAAGATTGGGCTGCGGTTCCTTGGCTCTCGGCCTAGTCCCCCTTTTCAACCAGCCTATCATGCCAACTTATTGCCATAGACTCATAGCTCCTGGGAGCTTGCTAGTCTAGAGCCATTTCCAAAAACATCTTATATATATATCAATAGGTCTTTTCTTTTTGTAAGATGCCGCATGAAGAAATTCAATTCCTGCGTTATACTTTCCACATCATGAAATTCCACTCATTTGAGTTGGTGCAAAGCCAGTCACGAAGACTTCAAAACCTGATGGCCAACTGGGACCCAGCCTTGCCACCGAATAACCGACGTGCGTTATCAAATGCAAACACACTCGGGGCACCTTTTAAATATGAGTACAAAAAAATCGAATGCGCAGAGTCGGAAGCTATGCCGGAGGAAGTCTTCCAAGAAAAGAAAGTGAGCAAATTCCAGTCTTTAAATTACACCCTCTCAAAAGTGTCCACAAAATGCACACTAACATTATTTGAACAGTTAAATACGATATCGGAAGCTGCAATGGAAGGTCTATCTGGTGTTAAAATGAAAGATGTGGCGCTTTCATCATCTGCGTTAATAGTGACCGTCATATCTGAGTCCAAAATTGCGGAGATAGATAAATAGCATAGATAATTGACTGAGCGATTCACCAACTAGTTTAGTGATCGTTTGCATCTTTTGCCACTCGAAAGCCCCATTCCGCCTCCAGTATATGTGTGTAGGTCATTAACGCCGATTTCTCGTCGAAATAATATACAGCTTACAACTATCGGGTACATGAGTACGTGTGTTTTCCATGAAAATGTGCAGTCGAAATCGGCTTGACCAACACACACTGATTAAAGAATAATTCAGTAATTATCATTGGGAGCGACAAGCTCCGACGGCAATATCAGAATTTGATGGAAGGCCAACAACCCTTTGCGTCTCAACGGTGTACCGCCTATTTAATGCGGCCAGCCAAATGAAAGATCCGCGCTAAGAGGTTGGCGGTGGGCCCCGCATAGGAATTATCAGTTAGTGTCGGTCAAGCCGATTTCGAGAACAACTGTAGAATGTCATTCGATACAAATATGCGATATCCCTTCGATTGTCAGCACGGATCAAACCGCTAAATTATAGGAGACGTGAAAGTGCTGTGAGAGGGCTTAGAGCCTATGCCCGTATCTGAGAAGTATATCGATTCCACATAACTCTCTCACTGTACCGCAATATATAGACATTGGAGATTGACATCACACAGAAATAAACATTACATTCAGCGAAAATTAGACCAGACCAATTCCGGCTCTAGACAATATAGATTTCCGGAATGTCCCTCCTTCCAAAGAGACTGCCACAGAGAAAGAGCAACTGTTGTCTCGCAACAATCGATGTCTCCAGCCACAATCATACATGTTGTGTCAAAAGTATTTCCAGATGGTGATGACACAAATTCATAGATTTCTGGTTGCCGGTTGCACATCATTTTAAAATCCACACATTGACTAAAGAGATCGTACAGTCGCTGCTGTCGAACCTTGGGTGTCGTTGATGCATATTCTCCCAGCATGCTTTCAACATCGTTCACAAGTTGTTCTGCCAGCATCCCTTGTGACGGCTCTGTCAAAGTACCCAGAGCTGTATTAATTCCCGACTTGCAGTGTCTCCATGTGTTAAAGCTGCCTAAATAACGTTTAGTGAAGCTCTTGTTCCTGGAAAGAAGAACACCCGTACTTCGGTGAAATATCAGTCGATCCAGGCTGACTAGAAACTCATTTTCATTTTCAGCCAACCCGGGGCAATATTGAAGAAAGATGCTATCATTTAGCATCTTAATTATCCAGGCTTGAATGATCGCCCAGCGCTGATGTGAGTTCCCTGCGAGAAGAGATTTGGTATGCGTCGCTGTGATACCAATCGATTGGAGGATAGCGCTGTAATCGACCTGGCTTAGCTTTGCAATGTCTTTGAAATTTCTTTTCACCCATTGATCAAGATGTAGTCGAAGTCTTCGCCATTCTCTAATGCATTCTTCCTCGTTGACTACTTCCAAATCATTCTCAAGAGCATTGATCTTACCACACAAGCCGGTAAGCTCTTGGTGGTGTTGGTCTTCTGAAGCCGTTGCCTTTGCCTCTAATTGAGCACAAAGTTCATCTTTTCGACGGATTTGCTCTTGGACACGAATTAGCTCGTGCCTAGAAGATGCCAAACATAATTGTCCTTCTCGATTGATCTAGCTATATTGTAAGCAGTTGCTTCACGTCTCTATGTTAAATTTTTTCATACCTTGCGCTGCCTCTCCAATTCCTCATAACAACTGGACTCGGGTTCTTCTCTTGCAGTTTGAAATGTACTAAGTCTAGGACCTTTGACATAAACCTCATCAGTGTCCACGTATCACCACTCCGTTGATCTGCTGATGGAAATAAAATATACCTTGTGAGTAAGATCTGTTTTGGCTGGGTCTGGAGTTCTGGGATGAAAACAATGAAGTCCAAGGCATCTTTAATGAACATGGATTGTCAAGATTTCAATCAGCTTAACTGCAAAACATAATAACATGGCCTGTTAAATACCCTGAAATGATGGGAACAAGTGACAAAATGCCGTTTGCGGCATTCGATGAATCATTGAACGAGGGTGGCGAGCGAGTATTTCCGGTGCTTGCCGAAAGTCATATGCTCATAAAAGCTTGGTAGGGACAACTTCGTGCGCCCGTTACCTGGCTGATACTACTGAGACTTGTAATTTCATGGAAGCGAGATCAAAATGGGAAGAGGAGTTAACATCGTCTTGGGGATCGACTTTGGAACAACCTTCAGCGGGTGAGCCACTCCGTCTTCCAGAATTCCACATATCATGATTATTTTTGTCTAATTTTGACTCATTTAGGATTGCTTGGGCGCTTGAAGGTGGCCCTAGAGACATTGAAATCGTGTCCACCTGGCCTGGAGGAGGAAATCGTAAGTTAAACGCTGAGAGATCTTTCAAAAAAATTCTAATTCGTATCTAGGCACCGCGTTGAAAGTGCCCTCTATTATTTCGTACGAGAAAGAGATTCCAAAGTGGGGCTATCAAGTTGGTTCTTTGTGCGAAGTAGTTCGTGGCTCCAAGCTTTTGCTAGACGAAAGCCAGAACCTGGAATATGCACCGTCACTAGCCTCTAAGGCCCTGCTGGCAAAATTCGGCAAAGATGCTGTTCAGGTCTCCGGAGAGTATCTAGGATATCTCGTTGTACATGTGAAGGACACGCTCCAACGACGCTTCGGAGATGCTGCGAAGTCAATGGAGCTCAAGTTTGTGCTTACTGTGCCCGCAGTGTGGTCCGACAAAGCAAAAGATGCAACACTTCGAGCCGCTATAATAGCTGGTGTCGACTCCCAGAAAATCTTCCTTGTGTCGGAGCCGGAAGCTGCCGCTCTGCATTCACTGCGGACAATCCAGCCAAACTCAATCATGGTGAGAGTTTTATCATTGAAAGCTATTACATTGTGTTAATTCTTTTGAAAGAAAGGCGATGTTCTAGTGGTGTGTGATGCAGGTGGTGGGACTGTGGTAAAGACTGAGCCCAGAAACCAAAAGGGGCACTATTCACGTTCATCTAGGACCTAATCGCTTATAAAATTCAAGATGTCGATCCATTGAGCCTGGAGGAAGTCACAGAGGGAACGGGTGAGATTCAACATGACCGAATGATGCATTGAAAATTCTCATCTCTTTCAAATAGGGGCCGTTTGCGGATCCCTTTTACTTGACGAGAGATTCGAACGCTTCTTGATGAAGAAAGTTGGGCTAGAGAACTATCAATCTCTGCCAACAAAGTCCAAAGAAGCTGCTGTTTGTTTTTGGAGAGACATGGTGAAGCCTACCTTCGGTGAGGAATCCGACTGCGATTTTCTAGATGTGAATCATTTCATTCCGCTTCCAGGAGCAGCAGATCAACCTGAAAAGGGTGTTGATAGTGGATTCGTTCAACTTGACGGGTCAGTACTTGACAGTAAACCACAATGGTCATTTTTTTGACCTTTCTAATCCCTACCCAGTGTTGAGATCGAAGAGATTTTCGAGCCGATAGTGTCAAGAGTCGAAGAATTGGTACGGGCGCAGCTTGAGAAGATTTCCCATCTCCGACTTCACACGAAGGTAACAAAAAGCCTTGTCGTGACATCGAAGTCAAAGTCTGTTGACAATTACAGGCCATCGTTCTTGTTGGGGGGTTTGGGTCCTCAAAATATGTCTTCCACCGCTTAAATAGAAGTACTCCTTCTATTACAGTATTGCAGCCCCCAAATGCGTAAGTCCTTGTCACCCGCATCATTATTTATGGGGAACTGAACCGTATCGCATATTAAAAACAAATAGTTGGGCAGCAGTCGTCAGGTGAGAAAAGAGATCTGCCAAATTCTTTTCGTTTTTAACGTGAAGTAGCGGGGCCGTTCTCCGGGGACTGGAAGGAAATCGCGTGGAAACGCGAATCTCCCGTTATTCGTACGGTGTCTCAGCCTGCACAGAGTATGATAAAAGCCGTCATGGAAGACATGATAAACATTGGTCGGAAGTCGAAGAAAAATGGATGGTGGAGAACAAGATGACTTGGTACATTAATAAGGTTGGTTAGCTGGGAATGTCTTTCGCTTAGGGGAGACTAACATGAGAAAGTCTGCTAAGGTATCCGAACGCCGGCCCATTAAATTCAAATTCTACCGCGCAATTAAGGTAGATCGAGCCAAGAATTTACACTTCACAGATGATCTATTCTTCTGCAACGACGAGAGAGCACCGGAATATCATTCTGATAGTAAGTACCCAGAGTTTGACCTTGAAACCGGCGATAAGATGTTGACTAAGGCAGGAGTACTTCGACTTTGCACGCTGGATAGTGACCTTAGCAAAGTCCCACGGCAGCTCTTTGAAAGAAAAAGAAATTCCAAAGGGCTTGAGTACTATAAAATCATGTACACTCTAACAGTGACACCTACCTCCGCTTTACTGCTTTTCGACTTGGATTTTAACGGAGTGTCATACGGGAACGTGTCAGCTCGATATTGAGTCTCTAAATCCCGCCAATGGCACTATATATATCTGACTGGCTGGAAAAGTGCGTTGAAAAAGGCTTTACAACACAGACATCTGTTTGGATGGCTTACAACTCTACAAAGATTTGTCGGCCTTTCACTTCATCCCCATTTTTAATGAAAATTTGCAAGAGGGAAAGAGAGTGGGGAATCAATGTCGTTTAATTTGGACAAGTCTTGAAGTTAAATTAATCAGCTGTATTGAAAATAACTCGATCATCACTATTTGGTTAAAGGTAATAATAGTCATCAAATATTGATCTTTCTCAAATAACAATGTGTGATTTTTAGATGGGAGCTATGAAATATTTAGAGGACCCGAGAGTTCTTCAATGACTGATGGGGGCAGTAACTTAGTTAACTAATTACATACTACGTTCCATGAAGAAAGCTTTTCACTTAAATACATTTCGCTTTTCCTCAAAACACAAATTCAACGGTATGATAACACTCAGAGTAGTATCTCTCTTGCCATGGAAAGATCCGATATTTCTTTCTGCAGCTGCTCACGTTTCCTTTTTAATATCTCCGGCTCTCCGGCAATCTCGTCAAGTTGGTCTCTGCTCAGACTGCTGACCAGCGAGGGCGATATCAAGCCCATCGGGGATCTTGGCCCTTGAAGTAGATAGAATGATGTTGCTTGAATGCAGACATTATCCGCAAATCTCTTTCGCGCGAGTTTGTAATATGATTCCAGGATATCTTGAAGATCTTGAACAGCATGTTCGGCATTGCTCATATTCTGCTGATGTTTCAGATCATCAACACGGACTACCTTCCCATCTAGACTGTCAAATGCTTTGCTTGCTTGTTTTGGTATTGTGCGCTCCTGTCGACTATGGTGTGTTAGCTCTTCATGAAAAATGACAAAATGTTGCGACCACATACCATTTTTCTAGATTGTCATTAAGATAGTGGTTCACCGTTATTGGTGTCATTGATCTTTCAACAAACAGCAGAAAAGCAACTTGATCGATCGCACTCCGGTACCTCTCAAGAAGCTTGTCCATCAAAAGCACAAGCAGGTTTTCATACACCTTTTTGTTAGTACAGACCATTTTCAGTCCGTTGGTGATGTAGCCATGAACAATGGTGATGATATCACTGATGTATCCATTCGCTAGGGTTATCCATTTCGTGGACTGCTTCTTCATTAGGCTCGACAGAAGCACATGATTGAACGTTCCAATCTCAAAGCCTCGCGATTGGCGGTATTCGTCGCCTATCCACGAACGAATATCATGACCGAGAGGAGGGGACACATCTGACGATTCCGGCAGCATCTCTTGGATTCCAGAGATGTCCTTTACGTTTCTTGAATGCAGGAGTCGTCTCCCAGATTTTTGGCGTTCAACAACAGTGTCATCGGCGTTAACTTGGGGAGGCGACACACTGTTGAAGTCAAACAAATGGCCCCACCGGGATAGGTCCTCTGAGAATTTCTCGTTTCTTGTGACAACCCTAGTAGCCAATCGGAGGGCATCACTATTCTCAAAAGCATCATTTGAACTGTAGTTTGCCCCTAGGGCCTGCATGGTAAGGCTCTGGAATGAGGAAACAATATCAAGCAAGTATTGCAATTGCTGCTCGGGTGTATTTCTTTGCGGTCCAAGAGACCGAATGCCAAGTTGGCGGTCCTTGAGTTTCTTGCTGACTTCGGATCTGACCTGATTATTACAGTTAGCTGGATCAAGGCTTCTGGGTAATGGGGTCATGGCAACTTGCTGATGAAAAGGCCTGGCGGGCATTGGCTGCCACAATCACACGAAGACGGATTTTTAGTCCATCAATGCCGAAACTGTCACAGTCAACGGCATTCCAAGGGTGTCTTGTGCGGTGCTCCTCTTCAGCTGCGTCTCGGTGCATGACTCCTCCGCGTAACTCGCTCTGTCCAAGGTTTCGTACAATCACCCATCCAAGCTTGACTCGCATTTCTTTGCCTCTGATGAGATCAATCACCTTTTCCTCCGCACCCTTGTCTACCAAGTCTGGCTTGGTCAACACTCCAAGAGTCCTTTCGCCATCAGGATCGAGCTCGTGGGCCATCTCAACAATCTCTTGAGTGGCTATATCAACGTTCGCTGGCACCACTGTCAAAATGATAGAGCGAGGGTTTCTCATATATGCCTGTACCATGTCGCGCACCAATTTTTTGTCCTCTTTCGCGTAGTTTCCGGGTATAGAGTTGCGAAAAATTCCAGGAACATCGATTACACTAATATGGTCTTCTTGTGGCCCACAAATCTCCACTCGCAATACATGTTTGGAGAATGTAGGCAATCCGTCATCTTTCGACCGAGAAACTCCCATCAGGGTGTGAACCTTCGAATGCATGTCAATATCGAGTCTCGCGTGATGGGTTCCAACCACGTACTTCAGACATCATTTTAGTGAATGATTCAGCATCAAGAGATTGTAGGTTCTTTCCTTTCCAATCTTTCAATTTGGAGGCATGTTCGTCCTCAGCCTCGGAGTCCGGAATTATCGAAGCCATAATTAATCTTTCACTATATTTGGACCGACGAAATATAATTTGAGTTGCAAACCTTGTACATAGGTTGCTGTCTCGAGGAAATGACAATCGAGTAAGCCCCTCCAGGACAGAGCTTTTACCACTTGACTGGTCTCCCACCACAACCAGTTGAGGGAGGTCGATGTAATTTCCAATGTTACAGGCGAATAGCCTGTCGATTTTTTCAAGTATTATTGGGTCGGCTAGGCCTTGCTCATCACCGGTAGGATGAACAACCATATTGTGTGTTGTCTGTCGTGAAAGGATCTTTCTCCACATGAACGCGATCCAAAAAGTATGCGGCAGAACGATTGGTAAGAATCAGTTCTCCGAATGATTTGACCATTCTCATATACCCAAATATACATGATCACTGTGTCACGTCATAGAATCGTACAGTACGACAAGACTTGATCACAACCGGTATGCTAGGTATGCACGGCGAGAATCTAAGTCGGATTCCAAGATCTACACGAACAGACTTGTTCTAGACACCTCAGCTGAGATAAGCCATTCTAATGGAGACTACTAGATCCGGGGTTAAGTTCCACAATATAGCTCAAAACAGTAAAAAGAATACGAATCTAGCTGTAATACGAATGAGTCTTAAGGTAAGTCACCGCGCAGGAGTTCGATACAGAGTTTCTATTTGAGGTTTCAATTGGGCAAAATCAGAACCAGCCCTCCTTCTTCACTGGAAATTAGATTTCCTCGGATCCATCAGCATAGTCATTGACATCATCCAGCTTGACGAAACGTTAAAATAGATGATGATTGAATATGCAGATATTTTTCATACACATACACACACGCAATTTATTAATGTCCGGCGGCTAAGCTGAGGGGCAACTAATGATGTACTATACATGTCATAATACGGTCGATACCGAAGACGGCTTCTACCCTTCTGATCGCTTTCTTTTCTTGAGCCCCGCTGTTGTTAGCAGCTGATCCAATTAACAGGTGGTCACTGAGAGATGACTGGAGGTCTAATTAGTTGATTTTGACTTCATACTTAACGTGTTGCAGATAATGAAGCCACCTGAAGAGACCAAAACAGTAGACACCATCTTACTGTAATTTACGATGACTCATAGAGGAAACATAGATCAAGGTCGGCGGAAGGATATCTTTATACGGACTAGTGCGCTTGAAGTGGGGCCCCGCGAGACAGAGGGAGAGAGAAATCAAAGGTAAATGTCAAACATAGGAAGCGGTCAATTACTGCTATGTCCTTTTAGGATAGGTTTGGTCATCGTTCACCCAATTTCCCCAGGGATTGGTACTGTATCCAGGGCATATAGTCAGTAGCAGTAGCAGTAGTAGTAGCAGTAGTGGTAGCAGTAGTAGTAGCAGTAGCAGTAGTAGTATTAGTTTATCAACCTTAAGACTGGGTGTAGCCCAGTGCTATCACCCCCCGTGGGGTATATAGACGCGCTGGGCTAGTGCTAATCACAATGAATCTTGGTTCGCTTGACTTGCCCTAGAAAACCTTTCCATCCCGTTATTCAGCGCAAAACGCCATTCCTGCTACGGCGTTTGGCGCAGATAGCTTATACTCTCACAGGTAGCTGGGCCTTGTGTTTGTCCTGTTGTCGTTGATCAACTGTGCGATTCAACGCGAGCGCGCTCGTCTGTTCGAATAACGCTCGGAGGCGACTTGATAGAGTGGAAACGGGGCAGAGAGGGCAAAGCCTCCGGTAGAGTGTATGTAGTCGGATTTGACGGAGGAGTGTTGTTATATGAGGCTGGTGCAGATCAGGAACCAAGCCGAACCATCGGAGTTAATTCCGATGCATGTATACGAAGAGTCAAGTTGATTGGAAATCAACTTGATCTTATCGTTGTATATATAGCCTCATGTTTCCCTCTGAATAACTAAGACAATTCATATCTCTGAACAACAGAACAACAAGGACAGGTACTCGGTGGCATATAGACCCTATTTCCGAATGGCCAGCTAAGAGACTCAAAAATGTCGCAATCTCAATCTAATACCCCGAACAAGAAACAGAAATTTTTTCATACCTGTACCAAGAACCATGTTTACTCCAAGTTCGGGGTGAACCTATACTGTAGCACTTCAAATCGGGCAGCGCTCCCTGCTACGGGCGCCGATAGTTGCCAACCGGAAAATGGAAAATTCGTGTACCGCCTAGCACACCGCCTGCTGAATCGTATGGATTTTGTACTTTTTGGATGTAGAAAATTATAATTCCAACGAAGTTCCACCCCTTTTTTCTTGCATTTCATCAAGCTGAAGTTTTTTCTCCTCCTTCCCTTATCTTACCGTTCTTCGCTATTTGGACTCTTACCCTCAAGTGCTCTTTTCTCTGAATTTTAATTCTACTTATACCGATAGTAAGAGCTAAAAATACACATAAATGACACATACTATGCTAAGCATAAGTGTTGCAGTTCAAAGGAAGATTGATTCTTATTTCGTTCAAGGGAAACATGAGGCTATATACTTCGTATACATACTTCGGATTTAACTCTGATGCTTCGGCTTGGTTCCTGATCTGTGCCGCATATCACGACAATGAGCAGGCTTTAGGCCTTATCTTACAATAAAACCCACCCTCGATCTAGAGACCCACAAAGTGTATATTCAAATCTTATACAGCATAGGAAGACACAAAACCAAATCTGCAATACCCATCAAATGAGGAGTTGTATGTTTCTGAATAGAGTTCCGAAGAAAAACCAACAGATGAAGCTGATTTCTAGCCGCCCTGTACTGTATGTATTCGCCACGAGTTTTTCGAAACTATGAAACCATAAATCATCTCAGCCTCTTTCGGTCGTAAGGAAGACGCCATGGCCTATACTACTCACCACAACTGATCTTCCAAGGATGTCAAATTCACCCACTTTTCGAGGCAGAAGTGGAGAGGCACTCCTCCATCCCCTTTGGAGCTCGTTCCTCCTTCATTCTCCACTTCCTGATCATCCACATAGAGAGAGCAACACAACAGCTAAGCAATATGAATATCTGTGCTGCCATCACGATGCTCACCCCTCGTGAGCTTTTGCTAAAGTACCAGCAAACCATTCCGGCAAGATATTCCGCGATTGAAACATCAAGCAGCATCAAAGGTAACCATGCGACAGCAAGATCCCCCCTAGCTATCTTGTTGGGGCTGTCAAATTGAAATAGCAGCATAGTTGCTGACATTGCGGCTATCACGGCGGTGATTGTAGAACTGCAGATAAAGCCCTCGGATACTTGAGACAATCTAGAACGTGTCGGGTGAAACTCGCTAAGCGTCAATGCGCCCACTGAAAGGCCGCTGATCAGAGCTGCAAGGCCAACAAACGTTTTGTACAACCGATGCAGTCTGTGGACCAATAAAGTTGCCCCAAGACTCAGTGAGTTATCGTACTGTAGCGCAATCATTTTCTGTCCGAGTTTAGACGACCATCAAAAAAATTCTACCTTCTGTACTTACATCGATGAGTATCAATAGGCGAAATTAGTCTCTAGCCGATCAAGAGAACCAACATAAAGAGTTATGATTTGGTGGCCTTAGAAAGTTGTCAGTCATTGGTTTCCAGAAATCTTTCCAATTATCAAAGGCCTTCTCGGCCTGTTATATTCTCTTAGAACTCACATTCGAGGTTGATTGAGCAGAAAGCGTGGTACAGGGCCGCTCGAAATCAGTTTCATGTTTTGTTTCCTTTCTTTTTCTTCTTGAACTCTATTATGAAACACGCTATCCCTCATTCTATCTAGTGCATAATGACGGTGTGAAATAGTGTGTAACGTTTCAATACGGCGTTGGTGGAGCTATTACTTTCCTGAAATTTGAATACGACCGGTTAGATATTGGTCTGAAGGTTGTCTATCATGAGCGTTTCCTTCCGCAAGGGCTAATATAAGTCCCCATGGCATATTCGCACGCTTATTAAGGTTGGGGAGCGTGAACTCAAAGCAATCATTTCTAACTAATGAGAGATGTTAGGGACGGTCCGGTTCTTCTGTATCTCGATAGATCACCTAAAAGCGGGGTAAACCAAAGTTGGGCATTTGACGCTGACTTCCTCCTACCTTATTTCGAGTTCTGGCTTCCCATCATGGCCACTCATGCTTCTTACAATGGCGTCAACTCCGGAATCCAAGTCGCAAAAAACTATGGACCCATCACGGCGAATCTGAGTACGTACAGAATCGTGAACGTGATTATATGTAACTAATTTGGGTTTGCCGCAAGGTCAACCGGAAAGGTTGTTAGACCAAGCATGTCTGCGCGACCTACGAACGACCAACCCCTGCGATGATAAAGAGCGTATCAAGAAAACTAACGGTGGGCTACTCAAAGACTCCTACCGCTGGATTCTTGAAAACGCAGCTTTCAGAAAATGGCAAAATAACCAGAGCAATCGTCTTCTCTGGATCAGGGGTGATCCCGGCAAAGGCAAGACGATGCTTCTGTGTGGCATCATCGAGGAGTTGACACAATCACATAATGAGAGTGCAACTCTCTCGTTCTTCTTCTGCCAAGCCACCGATATGCGTATCAATAGTGCGACGTCCGTCTTACGTGGCTTGATATGTTCACTTATCGAGAAGCATCCATCACTTCTCCGCCACGTGCGAGCTCGATACGATTCTGCAGGGAAAGACCTGTTCGAAGACATCAATGCATGGAGTGCCCTCGTATCCATTTTCACACAAATCCTCGAAGACTCGTCTTTGAAGAGTACCTACTTCGTGATTGATGCTTTGGACGAATGTCGAGATGGTCTTCAAGACCTTCTGGATCTAATCGTTGAACACTCAACAGCCCATCAAGAAATAAAATGGGTTGTCTCCAGTCGTAACGAATATCAGATTACTGAGTGTCTCGACTCTGCTACACATGTAGCTCCGATCTCGTTGGAGCTGAATGAGACATCCGTGTCTGGAGCTGTAGATGCATTCATCCAACATAAAGTGGACTCTTTGGCCAAGCAAAAAAGATACGATGAGAAAATAACTGCAACTGTCAAACGCCACTTATTACGCAACTCACAAGGCACTTTCCTATGGGTTGCCTTGGTCTGGAAGAATCTTGACCAAACGCCAAGAAGGCATGTAATGAAGAAGCTTGAAATGTTCCCGCCTGGACTCGATAATCTTTACCGCCGAATGATGGGTCAGGTTCGTGACTCAGAAGACGCAGAGCTCTGCAAACAGATACTGGGCACTGTAATGGCAGTTTATCGCCCAGTCACGCTTAGCGAGCTAAGCTCCCTCCTTGCGGGGCGGAATGATGGCTTCGATGATCTTGACACACTCCTTGAGGTTATCGGGATATGTGGGTCGTTCCTGACATTACGAGAAAGCACCATCACGTTTGTTCATCAATCTGCGAAAGAATTCCTGACTAGAGAGGCATTCGCGGAGATGTTTCCCAAGGGCCTAGACAGTGAACACTACACTATCTTCTCCCAATGTCTGAATGTTCTTTTCAAGACACTTCGACGTGACATCTTTGACCTCAAATTGCCAGGCATATCCTCTAAGGATATTAGTGTGCCAAACCCAAATCCACTAGCACCCGCTGAGTACGCTTGTGTCTATTGGGTAGGCCATCTTGATGCTTGGAAGTATAACGCAACCTATAGACAGAGTTTGAAGGATAGGCAGATACTGGATAGGTTTCTGCAGCAGAAATACCTCCACTGGCTCGAGGCTCTGAGCATATTGGGAAGCCTTTCAGATGGCATACGCGCTATGAAAAGGCTAGAAAGTTTGATTGTCGTATGTTGCCAAGTCCGTGCCAACACGGAGTAGCCTGCTAATATAAGGTTATCTGCTGACAGGAGGAGAGTGAGTCAGATGGACTCTTGGAACGAGCTCAAGACGCCAGTAGATTCATTCAATATCATAAAACAGGAATCGAGAGCAGCCCGCTACAGGTGTATTGCTCACCTCTCGTCTTTAGCCCGTCAAAGAGCCTGACTGGAATAGCTTTCCGGGAAGATAGACCTGATTGGGTTTCAAACTATCCCATAGTGGAGAAAAGCTGGAGTGCTTGCCTTCAAACTCTTGAGGGGCATAGTGATTCGGTCGAATCGATTACCTGGTCGCCAGATGGAAGCCGACTTGCATCAGGGTCCCGGGATAAGACAGTCCGGATATGGGATCCAGCCACCGGCCAGAGCGTGTCTACTCTCGAGGGGCATAGTCACTGGGTCCGGTCAATTGCCTGGTCGCCAGATGGAAGCCGACTTGCATCAGGGTCTGGGGATGACACAGTGCGGATATGGGATCCAGCCACCGGTCAGAGCGTGTCTACTCTCGAGGGGCATAATGGCTGGGTCCAGTCAATTGCCTGGTCGCCAGATGGAAGCCGACTTGCATCAGGGTCTTCGGATAAGACAGTCCGGATATGGGATCCAGCCACCGGCCAGAGCGTTGGTACTCTCGAGGGGCATAATGGCTGGGTCCAGTCAATTGCCTGGTCGCCAGATGGAAGCCGACTTGCATCAGGGTCTTGTGATAAGACCGTCCGGATATGGGATCCAGCCACCGGCCAGAGCGTGTCTACTCTGGAGGGGCATAGTGATTGGGTCCGGTCAATTGCCTGGTCGCCAGATGGAAGCCGACTTGCATCAGGGTCAGATGATAACACCGTCCGAATATGGGATCCAGCAACCGGCCAGAGCATGTCTACTCTCGAGGGGCATAGTCACTGGGTCCGGTCAATTGCCTGGTCGCCAGATGGAAGCCGACTTGCATCAGGGTCAAGCGATAACACAGTGCGGATATGGCATCCAGCCACCGGCCAGAGCACGTCTACTCTAGAGGGGCATAATCGTTCGGTCCAGTCAATTGCCTGGTCGCCAGATGGAAGCCGACTTGCATCAGGGTCTGGGGATGACACAGTGCGGATATGGGATCCAGCCACCGGTCAGAGCGTGTCTACTCTCGAGGGGCATAGTCATTCGGTCCAGTCAATTGCCTGGTCGCCAGATGGAAGCCGACTTGCATCAGGGTCTGGGGATGACACCGTCCGAATATGGGATCCAGCCACCGGCCAGAGCGTGTCTACTCTGGAGGGGCATAGTGATTGGGTCCGGTCAATTGCCTGGTCGCCAGATGGAAGCCGACTTGCATCAGGGTCAGATGATAACACCGTCCGAATATGGGATCCAGCAACCGGCCAGAGCATGTCTACTCTCGAGGGGCATAGTCACTGGGTCCGGTCAATTGCCTGGTCGCCAGATGGAAGCCGACTTGCATCAGGGTCAAGCGATAACACAGTGCGGATATGGCATCCAGCCACCGGCCAGAGCACGTCTACTCTAGAGGGGCATAATCGTTCGGTCCAGTCAATTGCCTGGTCGCCAGATGGAAGCCGACTTGCATCAGGGTCTTTAGATGAGACAGTCCGGATATGGGATCCAGCCACCGGCCAGAGCGTGTCTACTCTGGAGGGGCATAGTGATTGGGTCCGGTCAATTGCCTGGTCGCGGGATGGAAGCCGACTTGCATCAGCGTCAGATGATAAGACCGTCCGGATATGGGATGAAGCCACCGGCCAGAGCATGTCAACCCTCTCTACCGGCTTTACTAGCTTCGTCAAATTTGACATCGCCGATTCAAATTGTCTGCACACCGATGCTCGTACATTTTGCATAAGCTCAGTGGATGCTGTGACGCCTATGCATAACACTTTTACCCATCCTCCAAAGCAGTATGGATATGGACTTGGCGATGACCGTTCCTGGATAACCTATGGTGGACTCAACCTCTTATGGTTACCCTCAGAATATCGCCCCCTTAGTGTCTCTCTTTTTTCTATACATGAGGCCAAAATAGCTTTTGCCTGTTCATCAAATCGCGTCATTTTTCTCGCACTTTCAAAACACTGTCCTATACCTACCCTTTGATTGCCGTTTCTCTTGATACATATTATTTTGATTTCTGTCATGCTTTTAATTACAATATCATGCCAATATATGCCGCGCGGAAGTTCCCAATGCTCATTCTAGCAATGCCTCTGTATGAGGTGCAAGTATTTGAGTCCTTCACATTATGATCACTGATCACTGATCAACACCCGCACTTTTCAGATCACCAAGAAACCACTCACTTCCCAGGAACCACTGTGGGTCAAAGTCACGTGCATTTCCTAATACCCCAGCATTCCCCGCGACTTTCGATAAAGATTCATTGCACCCGCTCACTGAGCAGGGTGAGCAGGGTGAGCATGGAAAACCCCCTCTTCTCCGTTGCATCAAAGATGCCAGGGGGAACCCCTACAGTCTCGCTAAAATGGCCCCTCGACTTTCTCCATGCAAGCTAGAGATGATTCGTGATATGATCGAATGTGGATCCGTGACTATTTTACAGATGGCCACGGCTGCTGAGTGTAGCGAGCGCTCGATCGTCAATATTCGCAACAACCTCCGCTTGTTCGGTCATGCCCGGTCTCCGTCCACGCGTGTCGGCAGACGAAGAATCGTTACGCCACCCATGATTAAGGTGAAGCAGATCGGCGACTTACTAGTTAGTGATATCATTTGCTTACTTTGCAAGGAATGTTCTAGAACTTCGTGTCTTCTATCGTAGAGCACAGAATTCCTGTACAACGGAATACAATACCTATTTTTATCCGTATTATTGCTACTGTCATGGAATACGGAAAGATACCGGGTCAGGGGTAGTCTAACTATAATAGGTATAATGTGATGCAAGATAAAGTTCGAAAACTTTTTGAAAGAGAAAAGCCAGGTGAAGCTGATTTCGAGCGGCCCTGTATTCAAGCGTGTAGATATTTTACATCTAAAAATTGGATGGTGAAAGTTTCCAAAATAAGGCTGCGGGAGATTTGAAGGGACGATAAAATAAGCTGAAGGGTCATACTCATTCTAGTATTGAATTGAGAATGGTCAAGGACGATACATGGGACACCGGGAACTTTTACACTGATGAAACACGTCAAAAGAAGCAGCCTTTATTGAATTCCAGTGATAGCGCTGAAGAGCCTCTGTCAACATCGAATAGGGTATAGTGTATTTTGCAGTGAGAGTCGAAATCCGCAAAGAAGCACTCAAATTATCAAATCGCCTGGTGGCTGTTTGAGAATTGAATGACGAGTCAGTTTCGTGCTTTAAAAGTTGAGGGCAATATAAATTGACCCACTGAAATAAGGCGAGAAAAAGAAACACCTCAATGGACGATCAAACCGTTCGTAAAGATTTCTAGGTGTTTACACAGTACATTATCAACAACACTGCCCTGAACAATGCTTCACCAGGAAGAAGCTGCAGCAGAATTGCGCTTCATTTAGTTGCTACCTTTATATATCGTTTTTCAATTCACTGTATGCTAACTATTACCAGTCAATTCGAGTATTCTATAAAGAGCCTCTGCTGAACTTGATTGAAGCTCCAGGTACTGCCATCTCACTCCTGTCAACAGCAATGGCCATCCCCAATCAAATACAAGGGACCTCAGCTGATGGGTCCGAGTTCGAATCATTGTGCCAGTCGTCCGAGAACGCGGATCTATTCTCGGTTCCAATGGACGAAGGCTCGGAGCATTGGCCAGTAAGTATGTACTGGAAGACGACTGATCAGTACTAACCCTTTATGATAGGTCCCAGATTCGCATTTTGATAGCCCGCTACAAGTAGATCCATTTCGACCGCTCATCCGGGATCGGACGGGGCAGAATCAAGATAACACCGAGCCTATGAACCAGGCTGCGGAGATTCTCCAGCTTTACTCAAAGCTTTGGGAGTCCTATAGTAGCAAGCAGGCTGAATTCTATCGTCTGCAGGAGGAGAACGACATGCTCTGCGCGGCCAACGTTCAATTGTGTCAAAAATTGCAAATTATTGATCGTCAGCTTGCTGACCAAGGGGCATTACTAGAATACTCTAAACAAGGGTTTGAAAACTTTCGAAATGGATTGAGGGCTGTGCTCGAAGCTTGGGATGACCGTCCTGGGTCGAAATAATTCTCTATAATGATGCGTTCAAAATAAGATTCGTCTGTTTTTTCTTTTTCATAATCGCAGGGGAAAGCAAGCTTCGCTAGGGGGTGGGAAGGACTGTAAAACCTTATGTAAGCCGTCTTGATCAAGACAGCTTTTAGGACCAGCTATCTAACGAGTTTGGAGCGCTGCATGCAGGAACTTGTAAACTTTCGTGCATCCATGTAATATTTCTTGATAAGATGGGCTAGACAGAAATACTATGCCCTCAATTTGCTCTTCTTTTTCGTGGAAGAATGACCAGCAGTTCGACCGTGTTGCCCGCAATTGCTCAAGGCGTTAGCGGAAGGCATCTCCGAATGCATATACATATATTTATATCCCTTTGCCGGCCATAGTACTGTATCAATAATACAAGTACATAGTATCTAATGAGAGATATCTCATCAATTGATGCCTAGGTGCATCTGAAATACCAAAATATACGTGCCAGGGAGGGTAGTATGTAGAGCCCATTGCCATCATTGATGCTTGATGAAGAATCAGGCACCTGGGGTGACCTCCTCTATACTACACATGTTTATACTGTACAGTATCGCTTGTTCATTGTGAGACAGGGCAAATAAAACTATCATCATCGTCTGTATACTGCACCAGAAATTGTATGTACAATTATAGAGGCTGTCATACAATTCCTGCCGCGCCAATACGGTTCAGACCAAAGTTTAATGAGTTCATATCTTCGCCACTAGAGCATGACGTGAGTTGCTCTGCATGATGTCACACAGTCAGTCATTTTTAATTCTAGTATATAAAAAGATGAATGGAAAATTTCGAGTACCAATTGAAGTAAGATCTGCATACAGTACTCGATTTGATGGATACTCAGGAAAGACTTATCCAGCGACTTCACGCCCCGAATTTGACGCAAGACAAAGTCGTCGAAATCATCAGCCGATATTTGACGCCGATCGAGGCAATTCCGATAATTGAACAGGTTTTATCCGATGACTGGGTCACTAATACACAAGTGCAATGGAGCGGCGTACCTCGCACGGTTGCCTAATAATGGGCCGAAGATCACCAGATGCAAACCCTGACTACTTCAATAGGCCCCAAAATGGAGTCATTATATTCATGGGGCTTCAGCAATCTTCGCGTGGCGCATATCTGAGGGCCAAACAGTCACGCTTTTGTGTCCTCCACCCTCAGAAAGATTTCACCCATCGGGCCTATCATATTTCCAAGCGATAGAAGAGCCTATCATCACGATAGAGTCTGAACAGAATTCGCAACGTCGAATAATGATGGTGCATCCGACGGTAGAAGGAGCTACGTACTTCTCGAACGAAGTTTGGCCGAACGATAACAGCTTCATGTGGGTTGACCGATTTAGTATGCAGCCTGGCGCAGTAAACTGGAGGAAAACAAAGCGAAACGATGGCATGCGATATTCCCAAAATTCCGAGACGATATCAAACCAGCCTAGTGGGCTGGCAGCCGAATCAAGGCTATTGGAAGATAAACAGCTGAGTAAGCATATCTGTTTACTTTCTTTCCGCCAGGTAGATAGATACAGATGGCTATGCATTTACGTACTGATGTTGTATGCAGGTGATCTTCGTTGATCTACTTACCCCTATTCTAAACATCCTCATCATATCATGCGCCCTGAAAGTTATTCCCATTTTGATTTTGGGAATCTTGATCTGCCGGCTCTTACAGTGATATTCGAAATCAGATTTACCTCGATATGCTCTCTTGTGATCTCACAGAGCCCCGCTTTTCCATATTAGGTTAACTTCCTTTTAATCTAGTTGTGTCGCCCTGATGAGTCATGCTAAATCACCGTAATTACGTGTCTCGCCTATGCTTCTTTCTCATCGGTCTGTAAACCACCAGTTTCTTGGCTTTTCACTGTAAAATGTCATTGCAAAGTTTGCAATCCGTGGCAGAAAAAGGGGAGGTTTACCCTACTAAAGTCTCAATAACAGCAAATACCATGTAAAGAAATAAAAGGTGGTAGCAAGGACGGTCTCTTTGCCAAACTTTGTCTTACGATTATCCACAAGCTGTATATCTAGGTGATCGATCTCCTCCAACCGTCACCGAGTCCTTTACGTCGATGCAATTTTAGCTCTGCTGTCATTGCCTCATGGGAGCCACTAGGCGTTGATCCTTCTCCGAGGGCCCTCTTCAGCGCAGTAGATGAGAACGGCAAGCTTGACGTGACCTTGGCTTATGACAACCAGAAAAATCGAATACCACTCCAGCCAAAACATCTAAAGACGCTCCTTTCGAGAACAGCCTGCGAAACTTTTCATAGTCGCCCTGCTCGAATGCTTCGCAACAGAGCCTATCGATACCCCCTTGAACATCCTGAAAAGAAGCATCATGATCGATCAACCAATTGAAAAGAGCTTTATAATTGGAATGAATTTCTCGCAGACAACGATAACATCTGGAAAGCCACTAGATATCTCAAGTCGGGAGAGGGCGCAGCATTCGCGAAGCTACCGCAACTCGTCGGGTTTCGGAAAGGTACATGTTAGGTGAGAGCGGCCCAGTGAGAAAGTTTTCAAAGCATCTATCAAGCATCACTCATTCAAAAATTATTTGAAATAAGTAGAGCAAAGTCGGGTTCATTTTCACGATCCTGCAGTCAATGTGACGTGGCTGCACTCAGTCAAACTGTTTTTAGTGGGTCGTGGCTAACACCCTGTACAACCGCGCTTGTCTCAGTACTATAAAGACCACGTTCCGACATACATCCTTCGTGATCTAACACTTGTAACATATAATCCTGTAACCGATCTAAAAAGCGGTCTGAGATGACCACTGGAAAAACTGATCCAATCAGAGCTCACACATGATGGATTTATTTTCCGGAACTCAGGTCGCGCTAGTTTGCCGCCGCGGGGTCGTGTGTGTCCACTCGACGCGCAGAACTCAAATGGTGACGCGATAGCAGGAGGTAGCAGAGCCAACTTCCTGGGGAAACGTTTCTCCGGTCCGATTTCCAAAGGCGTCAATCGACCAACAGCTAGTTAACTCATTTATCAACCTTGTCTTTGAAAACCAGCCATGACACACAGTGGGCCTATGATTCATCGAATCAGATTTTCTCAGCAGTGCTCAACATGTCACAGAATCTACAGTTACAAACATTCTTGTTTCGGCAAGTCCCATAGACGAAAAGCGTTACCCCCACGCACGCCCAGCAACTTGCCCGCCCCAATCGCTGGCGAGCTACTGATTATGGCCCCCAGTCGCAGTTTGGCTGATTTCGCCCGGTGCATGCCGTACAACTCGCCGGACCACCAATTTCATGATGAATTAGAAGCGTTGTAAGAATCACTTACCTCTCTTTTGTGAAAAAAGCAAACTAAAGTATTTTGACAGTATCGTGAACTACTTTGAACAGCGACATAATTCAGATCCCTCCTTAGAGGATAAAATCGATTCTTTAGTGGCAGCGTCAAAAACAAAATGCTGGGAAATGAGCGGCCGCGAAACCATTCTCGAGATGGCTCAGCACCTTGCCCGAAATTGCCACTCCCTTCAATTGAAGGCCAAAGTGACTTTCCGACAGAGCGTGTTGATGCGCCTGGCCGGGAACATCAAAGGCTCTCAGCAGATTATTGAAGACTGTTTGTCAGGCCTCCGAGACGAGTCAGTTGACCTTCACGTCGCAGCTTTGTTTATTTCACAGGCATCCAATCATGTCTATCAATTTTGCTTTTCGATAGCTCACGAACAAATCAAAAACTGGATGCCATTCCGAGATATCCCAGGCAAACAGGAGCAGTTGTTATGGGATCAAATATCTTGCATTGGCCGAATCCTGCGAGGGCAAGGCCAATTCATGGAAGCTAAACGTTGTTTTGAGACTTGCCTTGGATCTCCTGGGCTACCAGATGCGAAGGCGTTTCTTATGAAATCCAACCTTGCCGACCTTTATTGTGAATTAGACTATTCAGAAGGCCCGGGCAATTCATATCTACCTCGCGCAGCCGAGATGGTAGGAGCGGCTGTTGAACAACTAAGGAGATCATCCCGTCAACATCTCAAAGGTTACCGACGACTGCTTCTTTCGTTTGTTGAGGTTCGAATGAGGCAAGGACAATATCGGGAGGCTGGCGATAATGTCACGGAGCTATTAGCTATTTATGGCAATTTGGGCGAGATTGACATCGTGGATCGCTTGGGACATGTCAGGACTCTGATTGCGTTCGCACGTTTGTCGCTGTTCGCACAGGATGCGTTGCGAAGATGGTCAGATGTTCTGGCTTGGAACAAATTTTACAACCCACTGGAGGAGGAGGTTTTTACTTGTTGTGTCGCATACCATGCGATATCGAATGCCTTGAACGCCCTTGGTAATACAATTGAAAGCTCTGAGAATTTCTGCAAAGCAACAGAAATATCTCGAAGGAGAAGCTTTCAATTCTTGATTCCGGGAGTTGGGACCTATATTTATGATCAGGTGCTTCAAAATACGGTGCAAAGGGAACAGACAGTATCCGCGAATGATCAGTCAGCTTCGTCTCTTGATAGAACGCCCGGAGCGAAGTTATAAGTTTTTATTTAGCTGCAACAACGATACAGGAGTTGTGTGGCTTTAAAATCAAAGGCAAATAATCAAACCAAATATTCATTTCGCGCGGCTGCAGGCCAAATAAGCTAACTTGACTAACGATGGACATCAGCAGATGTCGACCGCGAACGGCGCTTTTTAGCTGGCAATATGAGAAGATATTCATGGCCATCTAGCAGCTTACCAAGTGGCCACTGCCATTCATTTTTTACTATGGCCAACGCCTTTAATGGCTCTGTGTGGTCCACAAAGAAATTTGTGTTCACGCCGGAAACAATCCCACTTGAATGATTAGCATCGAATACAGTTCCACAGAGCTTGGCATCACGAATATAAGGGATCGGTGAAGTTGACATGACTTCACTAGCAATCTTGCCAATGAAGTCAAGATCCACCTTTTCGATGGTTCCTACTCGAAATGAGAATTTGATGATCTAACTTCCGCGGGAGACTTACTCCCAAAAACTTTGGCTGCAGCCAGACATGCAGCTGGGTGTGAGCTCATAACGCCGTAAATGTGATCAGAATCTTGGATGAGTGCTCGCAAGAGACCACTCGCAAGTCCCTTTCCGCGGTTATACTGATCGACCACTAATTGAGTGATCCAACAAACAGTCTGATTATTACACACCCAGCGACAGGCAAATGCGTTTCCAACAAGAACTCCATCGATGGTCACTCGGATATAAACACTCTCGCTCTGGTCGGTGCGTGGGAGAAGGTATTGTGCTCGCAATCTTCCCGCGCTCAGCTTCACGGATTTACCTGGCAGGGAAATCAGATATGTTTACGGGGGTAAAATTTGTCTTTTCTCACCCGCATTTTGGGACTGGGGTCCCCAAATCCCATAGTTTCTGTTGAAAAGATGCGCAGCTTTGTCCAGCATGTCGTCGGTGACGTTCTCTTCGGTGAAACGCTCGTAAAATTGTGATGTCATGGTGAAATTTTTTCTTTTGACGCTTATATTTTCGATGAGAGCAAATTGAGGAACTGGATCAAATGTGACTCTGCAAGGCTTCCGATAGGATTGGGTTGCTGGTGACAGACCGTTCCAAGTCAGGCATTGCATTTATGGGGTTAGAAGCACAGGAGAGAATGAGGGGGGGTTTGCAGACACGTGGCCGTTTATGTAATCAGTTCGCGTGACCGCCGCCCAGGCGGTGCATGAGCGACATATTTCCTTCCTTTTCGGGAAGTACATCTTAATCTACCACGGTCTTAAACCACCAGTCTACTAATTCACAAAGCGACCCTTTTTGATTCTGGAAGAATTTTATTGTGAATCGAAAATGAGCAAGTAAGTCGGTTTTTGTAGATATTTTATTATGTATTAAAAGTGACAACATAACAAGTGAATGCTCCGGGGAAGTTGATTGCAGTCGCTTTTCGGCTACCCTACATTATTTGCACCACCTCCTTTCCACTTAATATGTGTAGGGTAGGTTGTTGCTGCTTAAAAAAAAAGGGAGCAAACAAATTGCGGACCATTCTAGCCCCTCCCCGCTCATTGAAAGCACTTTTGCGCCTCGGTGTGACTTATCTTATCCTACGACAAAATTCTTGCCTATCTAGGTATAGTTCACGGCCCCGCCTGTCCCAGATGTCACGGACCAGCCTTTTGGACCCGCAAATCCAAGGGCTAAGAAACGCCTCGGATGCATAGCCTTCTTCTATTGGACCACTTAGATCTGCAAAGAGTATTACCGGCCCCGCTATAGCGCAAACGTCGTTTGCAGACCGTTAATTGGCTAACAGTGGTATCCATCTTGCAAATGTTGTTTGCAGGCTATTTGCTATATGCTCACACTAGTCCATAATAAGCCCTCTTTGGCGTAATGTGCCAATTCTGTCCAGATTTGGTCTAGCTTTCCTGTACTGTAGCGCCATCAATCAGTGGTGGGGGAACAGTATATTAAACACAGGACCTACAATTCTGCCTGGATGAAATGAATTGTTCCCTATAGTTGCTGCCTGGAAGCATCCGCTCCACCATGTCAATCTCCTGCCTGGCGCTGAAAGGAAAAGCAAATCTCCCAAGTGCCGATATCAAAAAGCGATTCATGATTGAATGGGTGATTGTTACCGATAGTTGGGAGATTTATGTTCATACAGCCCGAGGCGATGTTGATATCAAAATCGCGGGAGAAGGGGAGAGGATCAACGCTTTTCTTCAAGCCGGCACGTTGGAACGCGCGGACCACGTAACGATGAATCCAATATTGCGGTCAGCTATCTCGCAGGCGATCTGTGTTGGTCCCCAGATTGGTCGTATCTGGGTTGTCCAGTAAGTGTGCCAGTGTGCCTACACACTATATACCATGAATCTATGATAACAGGGCATCAGCTGTGAAGGAGCGCAAAAGTTTCTGTTCGTACTTCCCGGCCATCAGTAAGGTTTAACTGACATTTCAGGTTCACACTGTTTGCTGCTGTCGGTGTGAAGACCCAGAAACTCCAGTTTGCAGCACATTGCGACTGGTATGAAGCTTCAATCACTGCCCGAGAAAAACTAGCCGATATCAAGGGGAAGCCTAAGACCACCTACAACCACCATGATCCATCCACGGAACAGGATAAGCCTGCAATCTCGGAAGGAGGCTATGATCCTCATGCCCTCGCCAAATACCAGAAAGACCTAAGGGGGCTGGAAATTAGGGGGGAAGAAAGATTGAAATCAGCCAGAGAAATGGACAGGCAGTGAAGCGGCCAACTGTCTGATTCGAAGATCTTTGCCCTAGTACTACTGTATGTACGGGGAAACATACTTGTTATGATAATGATATGGATCCTCTTTGGTCAGATATTAGTCTTAATAAACAGGCCAGGACTACACTCTCCTTTATTTAGGAGAATGGGGTAGGCGGAGCAGCAGGCACGGAAGGAGCGCAAAACACATTGCGATACTTAAGTGATGTACACCAAATCTTTCATGGTCTTCTGGGCCTGGACCACGTACTCTGTGTACACAAGCCCGAACTCGGTCCTGCCCAAGTAAACACTGGAGCCTTGTGCCTGCGAGGACGACCACGTCAGTCATTTCGTCTCCTAGAGTAGGAGACGATGTAAAGATGCCTCTGATCCAACCCCCTTACTGTCTTTTTTCTCTGTCGTTTCGAGACCAGTAGTTTCCAGGCCGTCGTTCTCATCATGAGATCGGAATGGAATTTTTAATGTTCCACTGTCCATATAAGGCGGACTGAAATAAGCACTATAGTCGGAAAGTCTATGTACGAGGGTCGTAAAAGTGGAGTCTAATAGTAGCAGAATCGAGAAGCGTAGTGCCCGTTGGAGGGACATTTTTATTCAGTGCTTGCGACATAGTCTTCAACATATGTAGTCTAATTGGGGCCCACTCCTTCAAGGAAGGGCATACCGGCATAATACACGATTGGAGAGAAAGGCTAGTCCTACCTCATGAATCTATTCAATTGAACGAAACAGGTCGTACAATAGTCCCGCCGCGAACACGCTCCGACGCAAGGGGAGAGAGAGTATTCTGTTATATCCGTCTTAGCTGCTATTGGCTGTCTGAAAAACTCCTGAGCGTGAATTGTGCCGTCAGTGATCAATACTCTGTTGGAAAATGAGCTTAGCCTGCATTTTCGACGACGGTGTTGTGACGGCGTGGTGTGGTGTCAGGAGAAGCTAAGCATAAAGCTCCAAACCGATAAAGGGCAGTTTTCAGCGCGGGGACTAATCCTTCCGAAATTGGTGCATTATCATACGTATGTTTTGATGAGAGGTAGCTTCGCAGACATCTTGTTCATCGAAGAAACAGAGAACTTCTGGGTGCCATCAATCGCAACAGATTGGCTCCCAATGATAAGGACAAAACCCGGACATTTACTTTGGTGAATAAGAATGTGTGAGGCCCAGGTAGTGAAGATAGGTGCAGATTTAGGTACATTACAACCTTGATAGCGTGATAATCAGATCTAGTACAGTGACACAAGTAGCTGCTATACATTCAGCTAGACTGTCTAGGCGGTGCACAGAAAATTGCAAGGCTGAACCTTTTTTCTGCTGCAGGACATCCATCCACCTCCTTGAGCGCACGCACACGATGGACGCAAGCGCAAGCGGTTTCTTTTCCCAAACCTAACCTATAGGGCTAATTCCACCGGACCCCAGTGGAATTAAATCAGGCTTCTTAACTATAGGAGGGAAAAAGTACGGGGAGGGGTCCGGTGGAATTGATTTTCTAGAGTCCGATGCATATATATTCTGTACTCGTACAAGTCCCAAAATTTTGATATGTTCAAGGTTTAAGTCTGATCTTACTCCAATTTCAATTTCAAAAGATTTGATCAAGTACAAAGGGCTTAATAAGGGTTTGAAAATTTTTGATGGGGTACCCGCCCGCCCAACCGTAGCATGTCTTATACAAGTAGCAGGAAAACCCATCAATAGAAGATTAAATAAGGTTTCTTAACTATAGCGGATAAAAAGGGGGGGGGTAAGGGTGGAAATAAATTTCGGGCTCGTACGAGACTCAAATGTTGACATGTTTTAAGTCTAATTATACTCATACTCCACTTTGAGTTTTATGGAATTTGACCAAGGGAAAAGAGTGGTTGTAGGGGTCTGAAAATGTGTGTTTTTTTGATGGGGTTTGGCGATTTTCCCCACTGCGGATAAAGGGCACACACAAAATGGACAAATCATGCCTAAGGCCCTGGAACGCTTTGACCTTCTGTGCTAGAGCCAGCCACCAGTACCCATCGACTCAAACAAAACTACTGCAAGGGTTACAGTCCCGGCAAGAGTCCATTGGTTTTTTGTTCTACCCATTTGGAATTTTATATTACCTTTGAATTCCCCATCTTCGTCATTCCACCTTCACCTTTCTCGGCTGTCCCAGATCTCGACTCACCCGGAATCTCAAAACCGACGTGTTGTAGTTCAGAGGGAAACGTGAGGCTATATATACAACGAGAGGATTAAGTTGATTTCCAATCAACTTGACTCTTCGTAAACATGCATCGGAATTAATTCCGATGGTTCGGCTTGGTTCCTGATCTGCACCAGCCTCATATCACAACAGCAAGCAATAAAGATCCTAGGGTACCATAATGAAGCATGGACTCTCGGCGAAAAGAAAATGTCATACGTAGAATTACCCAAGAGGGCCGAATACAGGGTCATCACTGTATTCCAAGCCCTCGGCGACTGAATCGTGTCGCAGCCGAGGCTCGCTGGGACGGGTTGAGCGGCGAAATCCGATGAAATGCGAAGGACTGTACGCGGGGCTGAACAGAGGGTCGCAAAAGTCAGTGGGGGCGAGAAAAAAAAAGGAAGGAGTGGAAAGGGGTGGACAAAAGAAGTGAAAGTGCGTCGAGAAGTTGGGCAGTGGCGAGCCGTGTTTTTTAGATGGTTGGCAGAAGGTTGCGGCGTTAAAAAGCGGCCAGGGTGGCGCTAAACCCGAAATGGAACGACACTGCGGGCGCCATGCCCGAACGGGTAGGGGGATGGCGCAGCCGGGCAGGCGGTCGGCGAGGGCGAAAAAGCCGGGCAATGGGAGCCGTTTATGGCGCCCCGCCTGCCGTCGTGTGGAATACTACTTTTTCATATTCTAATACTCAAAGACTTTCAAGAGAGCGACCGCAAAGCTACAAGGCTTCTGAAAGAGGAGGGGGCCACCACTACCGAGACTGGTTACCAAATTCAATCCTAGTGACGTGACAAATATCCTTCGATTATATACGCTAAACATCTGCCGCGGAGTTGCTTTCTCTCATCATGAGTCTGTTCTCTACAAGAGATACCAGAGAACCTTTTCTGGGATCAACCGGAGGCCAACACACCAATTCCAGAGCTCCTGGGCGACTCTGATGATAGGGGAGAATCTGGTCCTGATATAGAACCCGGTTTTGAAGATGAAATCATAACATTAAGAAATTTTGCATTCACATCTATCAGCGAGAACATCTCTTTTTTCACGATGCGTCAGTTGTTGCAACTGGCTAGGTGTGCGTGGTTGAAATCTCGTGGGCAAATCAATCAATAGCGGGAAATTTTTACCAGCAATCCATGCGGAGAGTTTCCCACGGGTGAATACGAGAATTGGGAGAGGTGCCGGGCGCTATACCCCCACGTGAAATCCGCAATGTCACAACGACCAGCATCACCTGAGCTTCTACAACAATGGGCCACGTTGCTCTATAGATGCCCACGTTATGCGTGGTAAAGAGGCAATATCGTGGATGTGACAGAAATGGCAGCAAAATCAAGATATCAAAGTGAAATCACTTGGTGAAGAGCATGAAGAGGTCTTTCATAGCACAAACATGCTGGCAAAAGCATACTGGTTGACGGCCTCCTACCATCGGCCGAGCAGCCCTTGATGCAGGTAGTGAAGATGAGCAAGATGAAGCTCGGCATGGTCCATCCCGCCTTTCTTGTCGAGAATTTAGCGATATGAATGTTAGAGCGGCCTTCCGTTAGTTGTCGTGATACGTTATTTATCATCATCAGGATCGGTTGTACACAGACCGGAAGGCACGCTTGGATCAGCGTTTCCGTTTGTATAAAGGCTGTTTACTATTGAGTCACATTCTATAAAGATTATATTGTTCCACTTACGAACCGTGATATACACGACGTTGCCGCGTACAACTCCTGGCTAAATTCCAAAATATACACCTTCGTAGAAAGTGGTTGTTGCCGTGAATGCGGCCAGCGGTTTTGAACAGGGCGGTAAGCCCACGGTTCAATCTCCTATTTTCCATTATACCACGTTATCAGGTGATCTATCTAGACGAAGGAGGAAGCAATCGTCATGACCTAATTTCAGATCGATTCCCAAAGTGGACGGTGTATATTAAATGACAAAATGGAGTCCTTAGTGTGATGTAATCACGAAACTTCAATACACAAATTACAATACCTCTCCCCTCCATATTAAACCCGGCATTCCAGAATGGTATGTAATAATACAATCTGTACATGACTAAGAGGCTGTGGGTCAAAACCAACCCCGCAACTCGTGGTATCTGTCTCACACTCAATATGATGGCAAAAATACACAACCTGAGCCCGGAGATTGCTGCACTTATTGTAGAGTATCTTGAAGTTGACGACCTCTTCAGTTGTCGTCTAGCTTGTCGTTCCTTGGTGCATGCTGTCGCCTGCTATCTATCAAGCGCCATTCTCACCAACGTGTCCACCTTCTGAGTCCTGAACGCCTGATGACGTTGTAAAAAATATCTTGTCATCCAGATCTCGGCCCTTTGATCAAGTCTGTCTATCGGTACCAGACTCCATTCCCTAAACCATCTGGTGCTCCTAACCTCAAGGTACGGACGGGCTGCGAAGGCTAATGGATGGGAGAGACCCTGGGGAGCCGAAATTGCGAGGAGGAAGACAGGGTTCTTTCCTACATCAAGCACCGACTCGGGCGATTCGAAATCCTTTATCAGAAGAGCAACCCATGTCATAATTGGAGCTTTGGCTTCCAGCGAAGTCCCAATTATTACTTTAAAATTTTGCACCGTGCAGGGGCGAGTACACATGTATCCAAAAATGTTAGACCTACCTGAATTCTGTTGGGACAAAAGTCTTCCTTGGATTAAATGAAAACATTGAGCCTTGCCGTGAATTCTAGCTCCGACGAAGACCCGGAACTTTGGGCCAAATCTTTGAGCAATTTTTCATGCGACTTTCCAGTCTAGAGGGTTTACATTTGTGTTTTGACTCGGGCTTGGAACAAGCAGGATTTGCCGTACTAAAGCGAACATTGGCAGTCCCAGGCATTCGAAATATCGAGCTTTGGAATATCGTTTGTTACCCAGAAGATCTTTTAGATTTGTTCTACGTTCATCGAAATACCCTTGAGGAAATTAGTCTGTACTCTATTGCGGTTGCTAAACAAAATGGAGGCTCATGACAGTGACTGGTGACTGAAATTCGCGATCGGCTTTCTCTTGCATCTTTTGGAATGCATCTTTTGGTATGTCCTCTTGCCGCACAAGTGATGATCATGATATCTGGGTTGGAGAGGGTGATTTTGATATATCAACAACCTTTTTGGTAACAGGCAGAGACCATGATTTATTCGATCGTCTCATTGGTAGTTTAAGAGAGGGAGTTGCAAAAGTATACATATCAGATGAACTTTGCATCATCAAAGGGCCTGTTCACTGAGTCTTATAGCTTGAAATGTGTACAGTACCTCAGTAAGGTCAACTGAGGTAGTGTGCCTTGTTATTAGTCTTCCAGAGTTCATTGTGGTAAGTTAAGGAACTATCGCTCTAGTATGGTCATAGAACAGGTTCGCATGGATAGATCGCAGTTTGATCATGGGTTGCAAATTATCAAAGTACATGTAAAGCCATCAATAGTTGAAGAGTCGAAACTTAAATTCACGTGCGTCTTGCTTGATGATACTAGTGTCACTAGTGCCCATCCTTTGACAGACATTATGTCAAGCTGGATTTTTGGATAGCCAGCCTTGCTGCAGTGTTTTTCCGTTGTGCGCAATTGGGACTAATGGTCTTGGTCTTCAACTAGTCTCTCTGGCCTCGCAAACTTTCGTGAAGGCAGAACCCGAAGATGCTCACGCCATTCTTTGACTTTTTCAAGCGGTACAGTATAGTAATTTATCAGTGTTTTCATCGAAGTTATCTGAATATTTCCTTCTGATTTCCGTCAAGATTCATGTCAACTCCTTCGATCGCTCGATCTTCAGCGGCAAAAAACTCCTTCAACGCTATCAAGGACTTTTGTTCTCGACAGGATAATTCTTGAAGTAACACTTTGAGTTCTTCTACGATCTGGTATGCTTGTTCCAAAGTACCGGCCGATCCGTATGCGGAAACCTGTTGGACATGGAGAAGGTCATCTGCCGCTTGGGAAATAATGTCCTGCAGGCGCTTTAAAATTCCGTAACATGTTCGATAAAAAGAGTTTTCTCCTTGCTGTCGACCGATCTCTCGAACTATTTCTGCTATTTCATCCATCATTCGATAGCTTGTGACTCTCCTGTGCGAGATGGTTGAATTTTGCTGTCAAAGTACTTTAACTCTGGGAGGATATGTTTTTGAAATAATGCCGGAAAAGAAGGAAATCAAGACTTTTATGTTTTACAAGACATTCGTTTGCAAAATTTGGATCTCTCATGGCTACTTTGGCTGGCCCTCATTGAAAGGGCTGAGCGCAATTTCTTTATTGACTGGATCGTGCTGAATTGAGGGCCGGAGCCCATCAAAAATACCGCACAACATCTTCCAGAACCGGATATAATCTTACGGGAAGCTGTTTATACAGTACCATATTCGGTCCATGTTACATTTTACAACGGCCCTCATCTTCGGATGGCCCGATCAATGACCTACACGAAGGCCTTGGCAGTGAGGTCCTGGAGAAGAAAAAATCAGATACCGCTAGTGACTGTAGAGCCCAATATGTAGTTGCGATACATGTATACTGTAATGCATTTGCAAATTATCTGCGCACTTTTCGGTATAGCTGATTGCTTTGATATCCCATTCCTGGCGATTTATGCGCATGAAATGCATCAAAAACCGGCGTGAAGTCTTGGCGGCCTAAATCATTTGCTCCAATATAATCAAATACTTCCGTCTGACTATTTCTATCGCGGGTATGTGGCATTCCTGATTTTTTTATATACACCACTCTTTGCGATGCTTTCTAAACTGTTATCACATGTCTCTCGCAATGGCCTGTCTTCCTCATAAAGAGCACCTGCGCACCTGCACGTTGTTGTCCATCATACACATCTTTGGAGTATCCTATTTCGTTTTATTTCTCGTCCACTTTCTGATCTTTTATTTCCCTTCGACTCCTGAGGAGATTATTCGCTCTTTGTCTGTGCTTCTCTTTTGTGGAGGAGTTGTTTTATGGAGTTTTTCGAGCCTCATCTATCGCACCATTGCAGCCTTTAGATATCATGACACAGTCCATTGGCAAAGACTTGAATTCGGCGGTGCTCTCGCTTTGATCGGTGCCTCAAGTCTACATTTTACCATCTCGAATTTTCAGCTCACCCATCGATTTGCATCGGATATATCTGTGCATTGACGTTAGCAGCTGTTGGATATCTTGCAGACTTTTTTGCAATGAAATGCAGCCAGCCAATAGCTGAAGAGCAATTTCTATATCACTCCACGTCGCTACTGTTGTTCTCACTGGTGCCGACGATTCACGCAATAGTCGAGCCTGTCTCTACATCATCGCCTCTGGCTCCTCACTTCTGCCGCCTCCTCATTTGCAATATACTAGCGGCCTCGCACTATCTCTTCAGACCACTGGAAAGGATAATGTAATGACTGGATGGAGACCTAGTCTACTTGCTATGCATATGATTTTTGTCTATAGCGCTGTTGTTTATTCAAAGGCCATGTTACTCGGCGTCGTCGGGGAGCGGATTTGATTTCGCTAGAATTTTACTTTGGTCTGGTGGAAATTCGCCATGATCCTGAACAAATGGCAACTGACATATTACCAGGAGATTGGTTTGCATGGGGGATAGGATAGTTCGATTAGGACAGCGTGGATCTAGTCCCACTTGTAGATATATTCTAGCTGTATGTCCACTATCTCCCTCAGCGATATTACCTCCCGTTTATGAAATCCTCCTGTATTAAGGCACCAAAATGAATTTTAGATCTATCTGCGACCCCCTTCCCCCCCATAGTGTTTGAAGATAGCTCCGATTCCACAGGCCGACTGAAAGAATTTCAGAGACAGATGCGACGAGACTGTGGCCTTGAACTGCAAAATGTAGATTAATGTACGACAAATCTTCCTTTCTCCTTTTTCATTACTGAATTACAACTGAATTTTTGTTGACCTGATTCGAAATGCTTGTAGCAGAATCTGTGTGTTTGTTGTATTACAAGATGCAGATGCAAGGGATGGAATCTTCATTGGCTTTGATGGCTTTTATTTCGTCATCAGGCCTTTAATCTTTCACTCTTTCCGAAGATCTACCTACCTTATTCTGTTTCGGAGCATAAAAATTAGCCACAAATCCTACGGAGTCGACCCATCCTGCCTAGCGATAAGACCAGAGAGACGAGCGAAGACGGCAAACCGAATACGTGCTGTATGACCTGTGTAATATAATCATTGGGATGTGAATAATTGACTAAAATCAGCAGCAAGCTGAACCCTATAAGAGGGTTTCATGATTGATCCTGTACTGTAGCTCGCAAATACGCCGTGTTATTGCAGCGTCTTGTCACGTGATGCGTGGTAAGTGAACAGGAGGTTAAGTTTACTGTAATTTACGCGAACTTGTCGAGGGTATCCAGGGCAGCGGAAAGGTATCCTAATGCAGACTAGTGCCCTTTGGGTGGGCCTGGTAAGTAAAGAGAGAGAGATTGATGAATATCACTGTAGAGCAACCATAGCAAGTGTACCGTCATGAAGATGCGACTTCAAGAGACAATTGAACAGATTATGAATGCTGGTACTGCGTTCGAGCGCGCTTGTACTGCTCTTAATCCAATCGTACATGATTTTGGTTTCATCTCATACTACTCAGGAAACGGGTAGGTGAGGTACTTCCCCACCCAATTGATCAAGCACTGGTTTGAGCACTGATTTGAGAACTGGTTTGAGCACCGAGCCAAAACACTGATTTCAACACTATTTCGAGTACTGGTTGAGTACTAGCTGAGCACAAATTTGCGCGCTCAGTCCATCACCAGTTAGAACCAAATAGCAGTCCTCTCAGCCTGTCAGAAAATCTCATGATTACGAGTCTTGCAAAGTAAGCTACTACCCATACGCGTCATCCACGTCGGTGGATGAACATAGCACCACCATCGCTGCGATCAAGTCGATTCGGTGTGGCTTCTCCGCCTCTATAAATAAACCTGTACCAAGATAACATGGATTGTCGCCCATTTCTACTGGTGTGACAGGTCAGTCTATTCCCCATGATTGAAAGTGGAAGCCTTAGCTCTTTTTTCTGCTTCCATTGCCAGCAACTTCCAATTGCTTTCCTATTTACCCTCCAACCTTGTCCGACCCGGTCTAACAAGGCGGTCAACGATGGCTACTCAGCACAAGGGCTCTGCCACCGGGCCACATTCGACGTCATCTCTATTTTCACATTCGCCTCCTAAAAAGGAGGATCATCCAAGCAATCTATCTTTGGGGGCGCCATACCGCAGCGCTCGAAGCTGGTGTCCGAAACGGAAAATTCTGATCTCGGCAGGGGCCATTGCCTCTTTCTTGGTGATGTAAGTGAAACGATAGAGACGAAGTAAGCATCAGTCTGACTCAGCTGGCGTGTAGCACGTTAACGACCTCGATATATATTGCAAGTATCCCGGGAATCATGGTGGAGTTCCATGTTGGACAGACTCTGGCCCTCTCGCCAGTGACCTTCTATGCGATGGGGTTCACCATTGGCCCAATGTGCACCGCTGCGCTCTCCGAAGAATTTGGAAGACAGTATATCTACAAGGTCTCCCTTCTCTTGCATCTTGTGCTCACGGTGATTGCCGGAGCGGCGAGGAATTTTTACACCATTGCCCTATGCCGAGCTCTTGCCGGCCTGGTGGGATCTCCAGCCGTGTCGGTTTTTGCTGGCGTCCTGAACGACCTGTGGGAAATGCCTGAAGATCGGCTCGCCGTGCCCCTCTTTGTTCTCTACGGCCTAGGCGGGGCGATCGCACCAGAGATTGGGCCAGTGGTGGGCGAGGCGATTGTGGCATCGTCTGGTTGGCGCTGGACCTTCTGGCTGACCGCGATCCTCGTTGGGGCGTGCTTTCTGGCCATGCTATTTGTGCCAGAAACCTTTGAGCCGGAGATTAAGCGGAAGGCGCTGAATCTCCCGCGGGAAGGTTGGCTAGAGGCCCTGACAGCATCTTTCAAGCGACCAATGCACATGCTCCTGGTGGAGCCGATTATCTTTCCTACTGCCGCGATTGTCACTGTGAGCCAGGTCGTCATTTTCATTCTCTACGCCGGCTATCCTGTCGTCTTGGAACGTGTGTATGGATTTACTTCCTATCAAGTGGGATTGGCGTTCTTGCCACTCTTGGTGGGATCTCTGCTGGCCGCACCGGTTCTGTCTTGGGTAGATCGACACAAGCGGGCCCTTGCTAGTCCGGCCCCCGAAGATAATCTGCCTGGGGCAATGCTGGCGGCTATTCTGCTGCCGATAAGTTTATTTTGGTAAGTCCCAACCCGTGGACTTTTTTGGTTTACCACTCAACGAATAAATAGGTTGGCGTGGACCACCCGTCCAACTATTCACTGGGCCTGGCCCCTCCTAGCGGGAATTCCGTATGGTCTTGGATTTGCGCTTTCACAGGTAAATACTCATCCCCTCCATGTTCAAGGCATCTACTGACGTCCTCTGCAGTTGGTCTACCCACTCTACAAAAACGAGGTCTACTGCCAAGTCGGCCTCGGGGCTTCGTCCTTAGCTGTTGATGTCTTTATGCGCTATGCCATCTCCTGTGTATTCCCGCTATTCACTATTCCACTAATTGATGAAATCGGCTTTGACTGGGTCATGACCGGATGTGGACTGGTAATGGTTGCACTTGCACCCGTCCCTTGGTTACTACGAAAGTACGGGCCTTTGTTACGCAGTCGGAGCTTTTATCTGAATCGAATCAATCCAAAGAAGGATCTATCCGAAATGACACAAGCTTAAGCTGCCTCCGGCCAGATGTGAGTCATCTGGCGAATTGAGCAGGAAAGCCATACATTGTGTTTGAGCTGTCAGGTGAATGAGTAAAGGGTCTACAGGCGGGAGTGTTAACTTATGCAGATGAACGCAATTTGTATGTAAAGAACCACAAAAACTAGGAACTTTTGTACTGTGTAGTAAGTCTACTACTTGGTAGAAAAATCAATACATAGAAGTAAATCAAATGAAGTTACAGATAGTATCTTACTATTTAGCTGGGACTTTATTCGTTTTCCCCCTCACTTAACTAAGATGTTTTATGATGATTAATTAGGCCTAATACCTAGCAAATCCTATCCTGCCCTAACTGCAGGTCTCAAGTACTTTAGTCTAAAGCCAAATGTGGCCAAGCAGAAAAAGCTCGAAGCATTGTACCCGATGGAGGCGGGATATGGAAGACGCTCTCTTTTGAGGCAGAGCAGAAGGGCAATTCATAATTGGAATTGACCAGGCCGGGTATCAGCACTGAGGAGAGGTCAGCGCATGGGCGAATAGATTCACAGAGAAATAGCAAATGATGGAAAAGCTTGCGAGTCTGCATGGCTCGAATTGAAATAAAATCGAAACAAGTTTTGAGAAAATTGTGAGCAAAGGCTATTGATTGAATGCATAAAAGTACCATGTGGAGGATTTTGGGTAATTACTCAGTCAACCACAGCGATCTTGTAGTGCTAAAAGAAGATGCATGATACTTATGGGCTGAAACGATGCCTTGTAATGAAAAACAAGGAAACCGGTGGGTTTTTGAGGCTGTAAATGAACGGCCATGGTGTTACGACATATTGATTGATTTCCTTGCTTTGAGGCTCATGGCATTAAGCTGTAATTAGACGTGATTGATCACTGAAGACCCCACGCTAATAATCACTTGGGCTGCTACCAAAGAGCCCTTACATTCAACATTGTCCAAAGTTTGATTCCATCACAAAGTGGAAGATATAGACTTTCCAAGAGCGAGTAAGATCTGCGCGTGAGATTCCGATTGTTGCGCTTCACCCTCGGCTGGGTAGACTGTGCTCACGAGCTTTACTACGTCGGGAACATTTATCTTTTGAAAGTCAAGTTGGGTGTGAAGAAGGTACAACAAATAGAAGTCCTTGCCGCACAATGCCTTATCTGTGCATGACTTGTACCGGACAATGTAAAATACGGGCAGCGGACTATGCTATACTTGCCAGAGCTATTAAGCCACGTACTAGCTGATGCGATGACAACTGGATGAATCTCGATGTAGACAGATCTTAGCTTCCTCAAGCCATTGCTGGCTTAAGTACTAGTCCCCAACACCACGTAGAGGTGTCTGCCTTGTGTTGGAGGTCCTGGAAAAAAGGATCAGGTCTCATAGAGATTCGTGCCTCAACGCTGTGGGAGGCTACGGAATCCTCCTCGTTCCTCAGCTCAGGGGGAGGGCACGAAGGAAGACCAGTCCCGTCCCTCGACCCGAAGGGAGGCTACGGAGACCTCTTCGTTCCTCAACCCTAGGGGAGGTCACGAAGGAAGACCAGTCCCGTGCCTCGACCCGAAGGGAGGCTACGGTGACCTCTTCGTTCCTCAACCCTAGGGGAGGTCACGAAGGAAGACCAGTCCCGTGCCTCGACCCGAAGGGAGGCTACGGAGACCTCTTCGTTCCTCAACACAGGGGGAGGGCACGAAGGGCAGATCAGTCCCGTGCCTCGACCCGAAGGGAGGCTACGGAGACCTCTTCGTTCCTCAACCCTAGGGGAGGGCACGAAGGAAGACCAGTCCCGTGCCTCGACCCGAAGGGAGGCTACGGAGACCTCTTCGTTCCTCAACACAGGGGGAGGGCACGAAGGGCAGATCAGTCCCGTGCCTCGACCCGAAGGGAGGCTACGGAGACCTCTTCGTTCCTCAACCCTAGGGGAGGGCACGAAGGAAGACCAGTCCCGTACCTCGACCCGAAGGGAGGCTACGGTGACCTCTTCGTTCCTCAACCCTAGGGGAGGTCACGAAGGGCAGATCTGTGAAAAAAAATACTCATTAGGGGTTGTTTCTGCCTTTTATCACATTTTTGTACGGCGACCAGTAGGAACAAATTGTGCAGCACCTTTCGCCCAGCCCCCGGTGGGACCAGCTGAATTCAACCGGAGTACGCTCAAATAGATTTTGCGGAACATTTTCATGATCCTCAATGACCCATTTCAATCAAATCCATCTCTTTCATGACACTCATCCCGCGAGATTATGGAAATCGATTCTTTTGGTTCACTGACTGCCAGTCCCTGACATTTCAAGTAAGCCCCTGCGCATCCTGTTTGACTTTTGTGTGCCTCGCTTTTCTGCAGAAACATTGAGGAAGGTTCTTGAGCACTATCCACTACATCAATTCATCTTCACAACTCGCTTGCCATTCTAGATAGTCATTAAACAACAATATGGTTAAGCCTATGAAACGTCCAACGTAGGAGCAGTAAGGACCGTACAGCTATACACCTATATTCGCTTGGATAGGTTCGCCAGATCCGACGCCAATTTAGAAGAATTGGCTCCCACATCCTCTAAGCTCGCTCGCATGTCCCGGAAGAGATGGTGGAGTATATGGACTTCCTTCTCTAGCTTTTTGATTCTAGACCGTGCCTCCTCTAGCTGACCAACCATCTCGTCAGAATGTGACTGAGGCTTGCTGAGTGGTGAACCTGCATATCTTTCTGTTCTCCTTGACCTTCGATTTCGCCGCGCCCGAAAGTACCGGCCCTTAGGTACACCCTGCGAAGAAGAATCGGATTCTTTCCCAATACGTTTCATGTCGGAAGGCTTTTTCGTCTTGTAACTCGACTGTTGGATACCCTATCTCCGTATCAGTACCCATTCTCCGGAACCTATGTATCAGGACAGTTGGGAGCTTCTACCATGTAAGTGCTCCGCGGATGAGATATGTCGTGGCCTGAGGGCGGGTTCCTAGTGGTCGTGTGAGACTCCGGCAGCTAGGAATGAAGGGAAAGAGAAAACAGAGGAGAGTGAAGAAGAATGAAAACCCGAGCCAGCAAGCTGATCTTGTGTGTGCGTAACCGCCAATTTCTCCCTGGGGAGCTAGAACAGCACCGAGGTCCACCGGCACCCGCCTAGCTTCTCCCACGGATGCAGCCGGAACGGAAAGCGCTCTGGTCACCTGTGGCTATCTGCTGCTGCAGGATCATAAAGGTTTTGCCAGCTTTAGTCGCGACTGCAAGACATTGCTAAAAAGCAGATACACCAATGATTCGGTACTCCCGAAGCCGGCCGCGCGTGCTGTGGAAATGAAATTTCTAGGCGACTATGACGATCTTCCCCACCAGGTGAATCTTGTAAGCCAGTATCTGATACAGGAGCGCGAGATGTGGGGGGTGGAGGAAGCCGTTCATTCCTGATCCGCACGCAATGACCGGGCGGAGAAGTATTTGACCTAGCGAGTGGGGCACCACAAAACGCACTATTGAAAGGTCCCATCGTCGGAATAAGCCGACTAGATGGCCAGTGCACCTATACGACATGGAGAATCCGAGATGGAAGCATGTTTGTCTCAACCGGCATGGTCCACGCCGACGGACTAAGGACATTTGCCATGACCATATTCGGCGACAATGCAAAATGCAACTGTCGATTGCGTGTTTGGACGTTAGAAATATATTTTTGTTGGAGCACATCAGGTTGGCTCGGGTAGCTAGTCTGCGATACGCAAATTTTCAGTTCCACGCTAGAGATCCAAAGGAGGTGTTGATGTAGGCTTTTAGGTGGGAATTGATAATTTTAGAGACCGACTAGAAAGCTAGGTATACAGCTTGAGCACATATGATAAAAGTTCAGACAGTCAGTAAAGATTCAGGTGTTTGTCAAAGGCGGAGGAAAAACTATACAAGCGAAATTGCATATCAAGTGTTCGCATAGAATGTGTTCAAATCGACAAACTTAAATACAAAAGTGCGCGAACAACGCTGTGTTAATTACTGTATAACGAAATTGGAAGATCTGGAACACAAAAAGTGCGCAAATCATAACTTCTGGTGAGACTTTCTTACATGGACAAGCTCATAGCCGGGTGACAAGGGTGATACGCTGTTCGTTGTTTAAATTTGATCATATAGTAAATGAGGGATCAACTAGCAACGGCGATACACCAGGGTAAGCGCAGGGTGGATACCTACCTCATCCACCGGAATTGCCTAGATCAAAAGCTAGCACAAGATGTCGCCACTTTGAAAGTCAACGTTTTGGCCTAGTTGATTAGTCCGGTCGAACCAAGTTGAGCAAATGAATGAATGAAAAAGAATTCGGAAGCTAAAAGCTGCGGATCCCCCGAGTCTAGAGATGCAGACTCTGGAATCACTTACCTCTGGCAAATGTAATCAGCAGCCTCTCCATTCCCTCATTGTCCAACATGCCCAAAATCCCAACACCTGCCCGAAAGCCTGCAATGCCCACTCGAGTCGTTCGCCCAGCGGTGGGATCGGGTGTCCCCACAACCCATATGCACCGCCAATCGGCCGCGAAAGTTGTTCGCCCCCGCGTTTACGCCCCCGACGTGAGCGAGACGCAACCTATGGTATGTCTCACCAACTCGCCAGATCAGTTTTTGGAATGAAGAGAAACTGACTATTGTGGGTTGGTTGAACAGGAACCGACGGTGCGAGACACGCGGTCGACGGTGCGAGCCACGCGGTCGACGTCGCGAGAGAATGACGATGACGATGAATTCGAGATCGTTCATGCGAACTGTACCAAAATGGTTCAGACGGCCAACGAGCGCAACCAACAGCTCAGGACGCATATCGCTGCGCAACGGCAGGAGGCCTCGGAGGCTGCACAGAAGTTTGGTGCGGAACGGGCTCAGCTGAACGCAACGATCCGGCAAGTCGGCCTGGAGAGACACAAATTGGTAGATGAACTCCGAAATGCGAAAGAAGAGATCCTCAGCCTGCAGCGGCGGCTGGATGTCGCCGATGCTGATGTCCAGAATCGGATCACCCGCGAGGAACTCAACAAGACTCTCAAGGAGATCCACGCGGCCTCGGTTTCCGTGACAAAACAGGTGGCAACGAAGATCAGCGAGTCTGACAACATATACTTTAGTTCCTGCCTGCCTTCCTCGGATGTGGGTCAAGGCCTCTGGGCCGGCCAGGGCGAGCACTTTGGCCTGCCGGACGATCCCCTTCTGTCGGCAGACCTGGGCCCTATGCCTCCCTCGTTAGACCCACAGGATCTGTCTCAGTTTGATTCCTATGTGGCGATACCTTGATCTCAATAGGCATGGCAAATTAAAATTCATAGTGAAATCAACGTAATGCACTCCCGCTCACCTTGACGTCTGTTACAAACTTCTTCATATGGCTTTATCGCGGTCATAAAATGCGGCAAAGTCCGCATACGGCGCGAGGACCTAGCGTCCAGTCGGAATAGGCAGGAAGACGCGCAAAAGGACGAAACGGGCGGCCTCAGTGGGGCGAATAAGGGGCTGCCACCTTGCTCATTTGGTGAACTGGTCGTCGGGTTAGCACGTATATCAGGGATGACTGTATCGCGCGACAGGGGGTGGGTGGATACGCATCGCTTGAATAATAGACCCACCTCGATCTATCTGCTGGGGTAGGTTCAAAGATTTGCCGAGGTTAGCGCGCCAGCTGCCCTTTCGTAATCCAAGCTCCACCGTTCATGCACGCTCCCTGCATCAGCCTGTGCCTTAAATGAACTACACTTCTACAACCCCTGCAAAAGACCATCGGTGCTCCAGGCAGTCGGGCATACCTTCGTTGTATTGTAAACAAGTGCATATGACACGGTTCTAGCCGATCTGCTGTAGAATCGATTGTGTGGGGTGCGCCGTGCTTCGTAGTTTTTGAGCAGTAAACCTGTAGAGCCCGGGTAAGTGTTTGCGTAAGCTGTGGGTCTGGACCATCGGAACCATGGATACTCAGCGCGCTTAGAAGATAGCGCGGCCCAATTTGGCCATACCATTTCTTTGTCAGCGCTGATTGACTACTATTTACGACAGGGGGGCTCATCAGTGGATCCTGTGATTGGTCCGGTATCACGTGAGTCAGGGGGAAAAAGTACAATCGCCGATCTAGGAACAGCGCACAGTCGGATTCTCTAGCCTGATCTGTGCGCGACGATCGGGCTTGCTAGCTGGTGAAGCTTGTTAGCGCATAGTGGCGTCAAGTGAAGTAGTCCATTCCCCGAAATGCAGCCACTAGGTGCAAGCTGTTTTTTCCAGGTGTAGCCTAGACGCAGCCCACAAAATAACCGACCACTTGTACTATGAAGCCTTTGATATCGCAACTTGACCAAGGCCACGGAGGTGCCACTATCAGGACCGTGCTGGCCGGTAGCCGGCTGATACGTTCCACACATCTTCCATCAGCGTGAGTCCTCGTCTTTCACGACGCCCATTTCTGCTCTAATGTCGGTTCCCCGGATGCGCTTCCGGGTAATCATCGACCGATAAACTGGTAGGTAGAATAGTGAGCAAAATCTGCGTCGGCGTTGACCACCGGTATTCTGCTCTGGACCTCACTGGTAGGGCGCTAGTGTGATAAAATTGGCGGGCACAGAGCGGATACATACCGAGGAAGAATGTGAACATGAACATGACAAATACTACATTCATTTAGTCTAGGTAGTGGGGCCGGAAATTAGAAACCCAGGGTTTGGAGCGGATGCAGATTTTGCTCATGGCTGGGTTACACGGCACGGGTCGAGGCTTCAAGGCTCCACATTACCGTTAGTGGATGAGCGTGCTTTCTAGGCGACGCAAAATTGTCAGGATGTGGCCCTTCAGCGATTCCGTTGGAATGATTTCCCGCCAAGCTCCCTTCAGGGTATAGCGGGACGGCACGGGGAAGAAGCCGAAAAGCTAGGATTCCATCAACCAGGCGAACCAGGCGACGAGACGGTGATATCCACTAGTCGTGTCCTGACCCGTGTTGGGGCGGAACAGACTCACTTGTACTCGGCTGCTACGCTTGTAATCTCG
Organism: Penicillium verhagenii; assembly: GCF_028828195.1. Taxonomy (NCBI): domain Eukaryota; kingdom Fungi; phylum Ascomycota; class Eurotiomycetes; order Eurotiales; family Aspergillaceae; genus Penicillium; species Penicillium verhagenii. Next base: position 1,097,897 of record NW_026643176.1, on the reverse strand, counting down.
TTTGAGTGACTGAAATGCCGACTAAAAGTGCACTAGAAGGGGCCTATGGGATAGGATCCATGTCGCGATAGCACAACATCCAGGAAGATTGTCCGAGAATTTTGCAGGACAAGAAGACTAGAGTTCGTTGGGTATGTCTAGACCCGCCTAAACCTTGATTATCCAGCGAAGTTAGGGGTCCAAGCTCAACGGCTGGTCACAGTTCTCCACCCTGTAAGATCTAGCCTGGGGAAGTAAGAGCGTAAATATATCTGAGTGGGGCTGTCGATTTCGGTTTACAACTTCCAATATATGCTATCTCTAGCCTAACCTATTCAAGAAGCTCACTTCATGGATCGCTTGGGCCGGCCTGCTTTCCGCTCCGACATGCCCTCTTCATCCCCTCTATCCACGCAGAGGATGTCGATTCGCTCTTGCAACTTCTCCACTATGCTCCGCAGAGTTGGGATGTCATCATATCCCTGCGCGACGGTCTCAATGTGCCCCTGTATCATTTTGTTCCACGTGTACTGCTTCTGAAGCTGGCTAACTATTGCCCTAGCACAGATGCGTCAGTACGGTGCATTGCTCCCGCCTTTTGTGGCTTCGATATCACTCACTCAACTCGGTCGTCTAAGCTAGAATACCTGTCAGTCAATTTTCAAGATACTATCGGTCGACTTTCTTACCATGTCAAGGCTCGACTAACATCGTCGGGAATGTCGGAAGTCTCGGCCTCGGCCATCTCATGAACCAAGTCACCTTCTCTTTCCATGGCCCAGTCTTCCTCTCCCGACTGTTGTGAGGGGTCATCGAGGGATGTGGTCCAGTTCTTTTGCGCATATGGCCGATCGTCGGTGTATTCGAAAGGGCAGTCTGGATCATTATCTGCATCGGCTTTCGGGGAAGGGGGGGGCGACTGCTCGATGCTCCAGATGTCGGACTGTCTCGCTAGCTGTCGAGGCTGTTTTCCGGAGTCTCTATGGAACATTTGACGCCATTCCCGCATAAGATCGTTTGACTCGGCAAATTGATCCATTGGGGCTGGCGAGCTTTTACTTTGGAAAGCGTGGGAATGAAAAAAGGGTGCCGGGAAGACAGGAAGACAGGATTATATATATTTTAGCGGAGTCGGTAACCATGACGAGCTCGGGCTAGTTTTAGGAGCAGCATAACACCAGCCGATTTTTTTTTAGCGGGCAGATTACAGGAATATAAATGCGAGGGCAAAAGCACCATCTACTTGGCCGACATACGGACAATCTACTATCTGGTAATAATCATACTGAGTCAAGAACAGAGATAATGTACGGACAGCTGCAAAAGTCAAAGATGTACGGGGACCTACAACTTTGAATTTGCCCCTTGATGAAAGGTTGGGAACAAATGAGAAAGAAAAGAGGGTTCGTAACTTGAACATATCGGCACCATCGGTGGTCGCATAATTCCCATTTGGAGGGCCTTCGTTTGCGCAATTTCGACCACCCCCACCTTCCGCTTTCTTTTTCGTGAGTGAATTTGGTCAAATTGGTCAAATTGGTCAAATTGGCCAATAGGTTGGATTGTTTTGGAGCTAAAAGGCACTTCTCGCAACGAGAGTTTTTGATTTGACGGGGCTGCTTAAAATGCTGTCGAGCTTGTGGATCACTCATCGATCCCCACTCACCATCCAAATTCGGCTGGGGAAATTGTAGGAACTAGGTTGTTTTTGTGATCAATTAGGGACACAATTGCCTAAGACGCCACACAATGGGAGACGCAGATGGAGAATGTAGCAATGACATTAAGATTCAGTTCAATTAAATGACTGGCCTCCTCCCCCCGTCTCAATTCCTTTTCGTCATGAAAGCCTCTCAAACTTTCAAAACCCCCAGAAAGCATTTGCATTCCAAGTGTCTTTGCTCTTCAACTTCATGATTGTCAGCACTATGCCGGTGAACAAAAAAAGGTCTATATCTCATGGGATCGAGAAGAAGTAAAGAAGCTTCGAGGCTGGCTTTTGCGTCATCGGCATCTCTCTTGGAGGGAAATATGCAAGCAATACTACATACAGAACAAGAAGCCCAGGTCCGCCAGCTCCTTGCGATCTAAGATAGACCATATGGACAGGGAGGCGAGACGGCAAGCTGCAGTCAGGAAAATGGCTTATTCGCCTGAAGGCGCCGCTGTTAATCGTCGGCAAAGTCTCGTTAGCCAACTTCCTGCTTCACCCCCTCCACTCGTTCTGCAGACCTCCGATCCCTATGTTCAGCAAAGGCTACAACAGTGGCGCCAGGACCTCGCGCATCGCGAGTCTGCACAGATTGAGCAGTTGGCAAACTGCGACGCGGAATCAATATCTCCGTCCCGAACGCTTTCTCCAAGAGGGCCTAGCTACACAAGTCAGTCCCTTGACATTTGCCGTCGGTTTGCAGTGCTAACAAGGCGTCAGATGATATATTGGAGGAATACTACTTCGAATCTGGCGACGAGTCCACGGCGCCTTCGGGTGAATATCAGGGCCTGGCTTGGCCATGAATAAAGTCTACAGCAGTTTTTTACTCGAGACATGGCGTTATTATTGCAAACATATGTACATATTCCCCGGGACTTTTGATAACCTAAACCCATTTTTGAGAGACGCCGTTGGTCCTCCATACAGTGCTGCGTTCCCTCCATTCCATCTGACTCCCATCCTCTCACAACTAGATTTAGCATATCCAGAGCCAAGTCGCAGTCTAGACCTCCAGTCGGGTCTTAGGAGGATCCACTGGGCCTCCACCTCAAGTACCAAACCCGACCGTCACCGTATACTGCAGGTCGTTGCCTGCGACACTGTAGTCTCCGTGGTTGGGTGTGCATATACGGAATGTTCGGCAAATTTCACGCTCATAAGCGTGGCGGATGTTAATACAAACATAGTTATGTATAAACCATTGAGCTATGGAGAAACACAGTTTGTATCACCTTCCGGGCTTCCCGGATAGGGCGGCAAAGGAGTGGATCTTTCCGAGGCCCGGGGAGCAAATGGTAGAACCCGAGAGCACAAGAGTCCTCTGTTCGATCCTGACCCCCCGGACTCCACTTTTACCGTCCCAGCTCGCTTCCACTCAGCGGATCATTTCCGAAATGGGTCAAGCGGCGCCAGATGCTCGCGACCAGTGGCTAAGTGGTGGGATGGCCGTTTCCGATCCCGTCCTCCTTTTGTTCCTAATCTCAAGGGTAGATGTTCCCTGAGCTGCATTGTACGGAGTGGAGGTGAGCAATTTTCTGCTGAATACTGTTGTAGGTTAGAGGTATGAATTATCTTATTATCCAGCGGGAAACATGAGGCTATATATACAACGAGAAGATCAAGTTGATTGGAAATCAACTTGGTTCTTCGTATACATACTTCGGAATTAACTCCGATGGTTCGGCTTGGTTCCTGATCTGCACCAGCCTCATATCACAACAAATACACTTCATGATATATTCTGGTCAAGCTTGTGCGCACTTGGAGTTTCCGGGCCGGAAAAACTCAAACTCCGATCCTTTCAGGACCAGGAACTGGAATCTCTAGATAGAATTTAGTTGCAACAAAAACTGCACCTTTGATCAAATTGCGTTCTGTTGTGATATGAGATTCATGCAGATCAGGAACCGAGCTGCACGGTCGCAATTAATTCCCAAGATATGTATGCGAAGCATCAAGTTGATTTACTTAAATAGCCTCTCCCTTGCTGCTCGGAATCTTCCTTTCCTTACCTCCCTCATGCCACTTCCCCCCCCCCTGACTGCGGTCCGTCCCGTCCGCCATAGTAGCTCGCACACGATAGCATTGTTACATGTTATTTCTGTTCTTATTATGGATCTTCTAACCTAAAGGATTAGAATTAGTTAAGTAAAGGGTACGCCTGGAGATAAAATACGATCTGGCAGGCCAAAATTAAATGGACGTGACCGTAGGCATGATTATGACAAGCATACCCGAATGTGGGCAGATAAGAGCGTTTTGAAGCTTCATAGGATTATGTATGAACAGCACAACATCAATCATGATTGTGAATTCTCACTACATGCAGTCTCAATGGATTAAACTAATTTCAGGCATAACAAAATTCAACTTCCAAGTTCGATTGAACGCCGCATTCCTGAGTGGCGAAATTATCGTCGGGGTGGTAGTATACCAGACTGCAGCTTTGATCACGAGCGGGGCACTCGATAACGGGGCATTCTGTAAAGCTTGGAGTAATTCGTGTGCCAAACGCTGTAGTCGGCGGGGCATTTATCAACGATAGGTCATAGAACAAGGTGCCCATTGGTTCACAATCGGACCCCTCGTCTTCTTCGAAGCATGCGCTGTACTCTACTTGAGAAACTTCAACACTGTCTCTCTGAGTCGAGACTTTGAGAGAATTTCCTGTCCCATTGTCTGTAATACGAAAGCCCTGTACAATACTTTGCCCCGCTGCGAGTTCAGTATCAAGATATGTGATTTTAGATACTCCTTTTACATATAATGGAAACCGGCAATTATTTATTAGATGAATATTTCCGCGTTCACTTTGGGCCATGCATAGGATTGGAAGGACTAATATGGAGCATAGATTGAGACTTCTTTCACAACAGAACATTTTGCTAGTATTGCACTGGCTGGTTTCTTCCTGAAGGGCTCTGGGCCGTATAAGTGCGAGGACGAGTTATTTAAATTTCAACTCAGTCCTCGCTAACAACATTTTAGATTATCTCCTTGCCATCAAGTGAGGTAGCTAAGAGTTGTCTTATGAGACAGGAAGTTGAGTCCAACAACACTCATTTACCTGATCTCGGCTTCTTTTCATGGTTTATAAACGGCAAACGGCAAACGGCAAAAGTTGAGGGATGGTGAATGTATTGGTCCACTATAGGTAGCCATTGAAACTTCGTAAGATGCTCATGCCTATTGGGAATTGGCACCCAATGAGATGGCATAACGTCTATAAGTTTGATATCCAGTTAAGCTTAAGGTAAGGCCGCTGAGTCTGTTTTGATAGCCGCTAGTTCCGAGTAGCGTGCAATAGCTGATTGTCGCAACCGATAAATTGGTCATCAGTTACCATGCTGGTTATTCCCGCTGATTGCATGCATGCTCTTTCTTATTGGTTTCCTGCTCGTTTGTGCTGCATGTTTGCTTGAATCAGAAGCAGGGTTAGGCCGCAATGCATGCGCTTTCAGTGCCATGAAACCTGATGAAAGTCCCACGGAAAAAACAATCCTATTAAGGATATTCTCAGCCTGAGGAGATGCTATCTATCAGAGTGATCAAAGCGCCAGTTCTTGGAACTTCTCTCCATTCTACGACTCGTGCCATAACGCAAGATATTCTTGCTCAGTACAGCAATGTTCGAAATTGGATTCCATGTTTTACACGGAGAAAGTATTTTATGCCCCACCGCCAGGACGATGGTGAAACCACCTAGGGGTGCTTAGGGTAGGCCGCAGATCATCCTTGTTTGGAACCGTCTTGATGTACATGTATGGTCAGGAACATAGCAAGAGAATGTCGGCCCGCCAGTTACTTCCTTATTCTGAATAAGAGATGAAAATTCAGAAACATCCATACAAGCCAGCGAGTGTTGCCATAGGCTCTTGCAATCTGAAAATTGAAAAGCTTATTAGATACGAGCTACTTCCTGAACATTACTATACACATTCAGAAGCTATGTATTTTAGTGAACATTATAGAACCTAGACTGCTGGACATTATACAGTATCGAATTGCCTTACTGCAAGAGAAACAGCTGTTTATCCTTGCGATAACGGAATCCGTTAACTTTCTTGGTTTTTATTCTTTTGACTACATGTAACGACAAGCAACACTCTACACCCTAAAACAACACCCTCAACAGCACCCTCGAGAGGCAAGTCGAGAGGTAGCTCAAGAGGCAGCATTCCTTGGGCTTTACGAAAATACTCATTTCTCTCTGTTCCACATCGTATTCAAAAACACTAGCAGCACAGTTCAATCAGCCATATTAATAGACTAGCAATAAAAAAGACCACTGCCAGCCAGGTAGCGGCTAATGTCTGAATCCCAAGACTGGCTGAAGCTCCAAAAGTACCTAGAATGGTCTTGATACAGCAATATTCGAAATCGGCTTCCATAATTTACACAAACAAGTTTGATCTAGAAGGTGGGGTCGACGCAAGCTAATCCAATTGCAACTGTAGAAATTGCAGTTAAGCTCCACAGTATATCTAAAAACAGTTTAACTAGATCCATAACTGGAATAGCGGCAAGGTCCGAGATAGTTTCTCTGTGAAAAAGATGGAAGCCAATTTCGAATTTAGCTGTATTGAACAATCCATGTTTTCCGGACTATTGCTTACTTCCTGTCAGAGATGCTTTTGAGCATGGTGTCCTTTCCATTCAATATGCTCAGGAAGTGAGTTTGTAAATCAATGATCAAAGGTAAAGAGATTGAAGGGACATTGGACCGGGTCCCAATATCGCCGCACCTCCCTCTCAGCAGCAGAAATAAACATTGGTTCTACAGCAATATTCGAAATTGGCCAATTTCGAATATTGCTGTACCGAAATGAACACAGCAAGCTAATACGAAACTGACGCTCCAATTCTGTGAATGTCTATTCTCCTCTGTGGGAGCTCAGTGTCACAAACATCCAAAGATTCAGGGGACCAATGTTCAGTCCCTGCGTACGCTGAGTCCGAGATAAAAATGGCACAAAAACCGTACATACGCGAGAATTATACTGCACATTTTGATTTTCCTACGGTCCAGATGGGAGTTTGATCGGCTCACGCCCGGTTTCCTAAGCTTGCCAACGGGCAGAAAGTATCATTACGTGCGTGTCATGTGGCATTTCCTAAGAATACCTTTCTTTTGGTGAATTCTGCATAACAAAATACTGTAATGCTTCCGCGACGTAGACCAGTAAAGCCGATAAATCCCAGGGTAAGAAAAATTTGCGTTTTATTGGTGACCTCACACAGTCAAGAGGAGCAAGAAGAGTGTACTTTGGCCATAACGGGTCACCTGTCGCTGAGGTCATAGACCGTAGCGTCAGATGAGGCCCGTCCGCGCTCCCTTGTAGGGAGGCAATGTCATAATGTGTCTGTAATGTAGTGGGTTCTATATACAAAGGGAAGGTGGAGGTGGGGGGGGGGGAACCCGAGGCTTGACTGCATGAGAGATAACGAGCTACCGTAGAGGCAAGCAGCTGACTATCGTGAGGCAGTTGTAGAATGAAGGAGGTGTAGACATCACGTGAAGCCATAGGCATTGTGAGGCAACCCCAATAAAATTACATCCTATATACACTTTTCTCGACTTTCCCTGTCCCCTCGCTTGTGAAAAATGTCTTGGGCAGCTCAGATCTGAACCCATGAACATTTACCAGAGATTTGAGTCCCACTATCTAGGGGAATATCGAGTTGTCCCCAAATGATGACTCCGTTTTCAATTGAGATTCGAACATCATTCGGACCAATTAACCCCTCAAAATATCTTTTACTGCCAGTCAACTCAGCGACGGCATTGTAGGCAAGAGAGACAGCTGAGCCTTGGAAGGAAGCAGCCGCTTGTGGTATGGTACAACTGAAAAAATAAACAATTCCGTTGATATCAAAGTATGCCTTTATCCGACGGTCCTGGTGTTGTAGCACTCCTTCTTTGGAATTCATCTATTGGATGAGGGTATTAGCGAGAGACAACCGAAGAACCAGTAACGGAAGTATTTATGCCCCGATTACTCACTTTGTATTGAGAGTGGAGGGATTAATTTGCCAAATTGACAAGCATTAAAGTCGTGAATCTGATGTACACGTTGATCGAGAAAGGGAATGAGAGTATTAACTCAAGAAAGACGATGCGGTGACTTATCATTGAAGTATAGAATGACTCGTCTCTTGGGAATCGATTGATATGATGGAAGTCGTTCAATTTATCACTTTGAATTGATCACTCTCAATTCACCACTTTCAATTCACCACTTTGAATTGATCACTCTCAATTCACCACTTTCAATTGACCACTCTCAATTCACCACTTTGAATTGATCACTCTCAATTCACCACTTTCAATTCACCACTTTGAATCGATCACTCTCAATTCACCACTTTCAATTGACCACTCTCAATTCACCACTTCCAATTTATCACTTTGAATTGATCACTCTCAATTCACCACTTTCAATTGACCACTCTCAATTGGCCACTCTCAATTCACCACTTTGAATTGATCACTCTCAATTCACCACTTTCAATTGACCACTCTCAATTCACCACTTCCAATTTATCACTTTGAATTGATCACTCTCAATTCACCGCTTTCAATTGACCACTCTCAATTCACCACTTCCAATTTATCACTTTGAATTGATCACTCTCAATTCACCACTTTCAATTGACCACTCTCAATTGGCCACTCTCAATTCACCACTTTGAATTGATCACTCTCAATTCACCACTTTCAATTGACCACTCTCAATTCACCACTTCCAATTTATCACTTTGAATTGATCACTCTCAATTCACCACTTTGAATTGATCACTCTCAATTCACCGCTTTCAATTGACCACTCTCAATTCACCACTTCCAATTTATCACTTTGAATTGATCACTCTCAATTCACCACTTTCAATTGACCACTCTCAATTGGCCACTCTCAATTCACCACTTTGAATTGATCACTCTCAATTCACCACTTTCAATTGACCACTCTCAATTCACCACTTCCAATTTATCACTTTGAATTGATAACTTTTAACCCACCACTTCTAAGTATGGAGAAATATATTATTTACCCTATCACGAAACGGAATATGCGGTTCAAGCCGTGGGGTCGCAATTACTGCGGTAGTAGCGCTCGACCTTTATGAACTGCCTATCATAATTTCAGGCTTGATCTCGCCTTTCTTACACTGAGTCTGCGTAAGGCGATCTACGTTCCTGTCCGGAATACAGAACTATCCAGTGCACCGGCGATGCATGACTTGCCCATAGGCCCGCATTACCTGAACGCTAAATCATGGTACAGGGGCAGGGGCAGGCCGGACGGTGTATACCTGCAGTCAACCTCCTGTTAAATTTAAGCAAAACACCAGCTGGTATTAATTATCTAAAAATTGTGGGCAAAAGAACCGAAGCAAACAAAATACGCGATATTTTTCTAAGGTTTTGTTTAATCTTGCCATCATCACTTTATCGCAATATCCAGTGGAAAAGCCCGAATCTACCAATATCAGATAGTTACTGCAAGATAACAGTTGCGAATAGAGTGGTCAGTTGGTGGTGAGATGGAGTGGTGAAATGATGAGTGGCTGGGGGGTAAAAAATTAAGTGGTCAGATAAAGTGTTCAAATAAAATGGTAAGAATGCGCTCGGAAGAAGGATAGGAAATCGCAAAATTCCGAGATGTCAATTTCGGATGAGCAATTGCGACTACAGTAATATTCGAAATCAGCTTTACCGCCATATTCTCTTCTTTGTTCTCCCAGGGCCCCACTGGCAGCACACTAGGCCGTGATGGGTAACCTTCCCGCCCATCTGCATATGGTGAAGTAACACTTACCTGCTGTGCGTTGGACGTAGATTACAGTGCAGTACTCCATTTGGAACTGTAAATTTTCTTGCCCCTGAATGACAGAACTAAGTTCCTACGTGCTTACCGGAGAATCGGATAAATAATCCGGGCAGGCGTGTGATCTCCGCTTGTGGTCCCTCCCAACTCCCCCCGCAACTCAACGACCATATTCAAAGGCAGAGCAGAAAAGATAACCCCCATCCCGGTGATATGAAATGCCCTGTGTGATGAAACACCCACCAGGTACTTGTATAATTAATCCCTGTCACTCCCAGTCCACATATTGGATACTCCCTAAGAGCAGCAGAGATAATGCAGATTTGATTTCTCACCCGAAAGCTCTTTTAAATAAAGATTAGAAAGTCTTAGAGTGGCGAATTTTACAGGACGACACGCACTACTGGAAAATCTGCCGCTTACTACTATGACGCTAAAATCATCCACAAAACCGTCTGAGATGAATAGGAAAGACATTTTTGTATATTTTCGCTTACTTGGTTCGTTATTTTGATCTCATCATAATTATGTTTCCTGGGAACATACTAAATTTGGTGGAATCCTTGGCAGCAGAAAGGTACACAGAACAAAAATACGGCAAAGGCGAATACACGAGACGGGAACAATCACGTATCTGGATGTATGAAAAATACTAGCGCTGCTAAACAGAACAGCCACCTCTGTCCGTAAGTTGGATATGGCCTATTTAAAGGAATCATAACCCTAGTAGGACTAGCTAATTTTATAACCGCATTAAACTTTGATGGTATATGATAATGCAGGAAAATTTAACAAGGATAAGTATTATATCCCTGTATCTGTTGCCTATATTTACATACACGAAATGCTATAGACAAGTCTAGGAAGTCGGAAGAATGTCAGGACTAGTCGCTTTTTCAAGATGTTAACGTCCAAACGCCTCTGAAGATCTTTCTAGTGCTGATCAAGTGATTATTTCTTCCTCTTCGTATTTACCTACGCCCTCAAGCGCTACTGATCGTGGAGGGATGCTCACGTCCCAACAGCTTCTCTCGTGCTTTCAACGCCCGTCGATGCATCGCTTCCCCATCTTCAAATTTGCCTTGGCGCAAGAGCACTAAGCTAAGGTTATTGACACTGATAAGTGTGTGAGCATGCTCGCGTCCAAGCAGCTTCTCTCGCGCTTCCAACGCCCGCCGATGCATCAATTCTGCCTCTTCATATTTCCCCTGCCTGAAAAGGACATTTCCATAGTGACTGACACTGGTGACCGTGTCAAGATGCTCGTCTCCAAGAACCTTTGCTCTTGCTTCTAGTGCCCGTAGATACATTGACTCCGCATCTTTATAAGCGCCTTGAAGGTCTAGAAACCATCCATAATTGGATGAGAGAGTGGCGTCATTTAATATATCATCATCATCTACGTGATACGTAGACTCCAGGACGCTTTTCGCATGCGCAAGGAGTGATCGACATTTTGTCCAGCTTGCATATTCGCCGCCTGGAAATACCCGCGCTATGATCTCTCGTGATTTGGCCTGCCAGCCATAGAGCTGCTGATGCATGTCTAGCCACGCCCGAACCGACAATTGCACTAAGCGGTGCATATCAAATAACCGTTCGTTCATTTCCACTCGGATCAGAGAATAGCTGAGCAGCGGTGCTAATGCATCATGAAAGTCCAGTTCATCTTGTTCGGAGTCGCGCACGAGTTCTTCGGGGATTCCCTGCCGATCGAACATACTCATCAACGCTAGGAGATCTGTCGCAGCCGGCCGCTCCTCACGGATCTTCTCAAACGATAGCTGCCATGTTGTGATCACCGCAAAGCGACTGCTAGGATCCCGCCGAAGATCTGTGAAATCCTCGTTCTGGAGAAGCCGCGTCTGCTTAGATTGGCTTTCATGGAAAAGTTGAAGGTATGCGGAGACGGTAAGCAAAGGTAGCCGGTTGGCAATATACGCCGCAGCCTGCGTGATAGCGAGTGGGATATTCTCTAATACACAGACTAGCGCCTTCTCATCTTCAACTGAAGAATGGCTGTCAGGAACCCTTATCCGCAGTAGATTGAGAGACTCTTCCTCATTCATTGGGTGAACCTTGATCATATGACCATCACTCCCAACCAGATTCCGTGCCGCAAGACCATTTCGCGATGTGATCAGTATTGACCCATGCGCGGCCTGGGGAAGAAACCTCGCAAGTGGCCCTCGTTCATTGGATCCATTGCCCCTGAAACAGAGACTATCTTCATTCGCGTTATCTAACACCATCAGCCAGCGCCCGTTTTGTGCGTCACATAACCACCGATATACGAGCTGGAGGATATTCGACTGCGGATCATCCCGTCCCGGAATATCCACGACTGCGGCAATCTCTTGATAGCCCTGTTCCAACCGCGTAGCATTACTGGCGTGGATCCAAAAAATCCACGTATCCGGGGATGATTCTCGCACGCGATAAGAATACTCAATGGCTATCTGGGTTTTTCTAACGGACAGTGAGATTAGTTTGTTATTCAATACGCTAGGGATAGCTTACCCAACGCCGGCTAACCCGACTAATGCCACCCTCTCGTGACGATGGCCGATCGCCCCATGGTTTTCTTCAATCGCACTGATCACAGCTTCACGGCCCACAAACATTTTGTCCTGTCGAAATGGCACTGTTGAGTGCGGCTGGGGCTTCGGACGTGTCGGTGGTGGGGTTTTCTGTTGGTCTCAACCAAGAAGCGGCTATTAGTCTTGGCTAGATAGGCGGCCATGTATTGTAAATCTCACCTGGAGGCAGATAGATCACTCCATAATTGTTTCCCACCTGGTTTCCGCGGTTATTGCTGCCGAAAGATATGGAGGATATAGTGTGCTCGTAATATACATTGCGTGTATCTGGAGAGATCAAGATCAGAACTTCAGAACGTGGCAGGATATCCATTCCCAGCGTTTATATCGTGTGATTAGGGTGCTTGGACTGATAAGATAGTTACTCTTGTTCTACTCTTGGATGTAACTCACCGAACCGAGCCGCCACCACTGCCGGCGCGTCCTTTGAGAATTGCCGCAGTCTATCCAGCGCCGTTCGATACCCAGGTGCATCTCGCTTATCGAATTTGACGATCATTGAGTGATCTGCATGCAGCGGCACCTTGTCCTCGATATGGTCAGGAAGCTGGAGAAGAGCCGAGTCTGTGCCAAGCGTTGTCACAAAATCTCCCGTGCGTTTCCATCGTCCACTCTCCGAGTCCTAATACGATTGTCAGTATATATCAAAAAATTATTGCAGATAAAGACCAGCATATATGTACCAATACCAACTGCCTGGTCTGCTCCGTCTCGTAGAAGCTGACCACCTTCCGGTCCCGGATGAGATTTTTGAAATCTGCCAGCTGCTGGACCAGTAGGTCCGATTTACTAGAGATCTGCAGCAGCAAATGCCCTCGCGGATGACGTTCATCGCCGGCTAGCATCTGCTGGATATCGTCCATCACTAATCCTTTGTGGGGGATGGCGAAGAGGATCATGCCGTACGTGGCTCGATGCAGCGACGTGATCGCCGGGTGGTCTGCCTCCATCGTCTGGATGGCCCTTACTAGACACTATAAGTGATGTCAGTGTATCATATTAATACCTCAAATCGGATGGTGGTCCCACATGAGCTAATATAATACCTCCAAAGCTGTGTGCAATGAATATCAGAGGTCTCTGCTGGAGCTGGTCACAGAGTCAGCCCGGAATTGCTACTGATGGGCAATTCAGATAGTAACCCTACCTCCTTCGTGTTCCGGATCTTCTTGATCTCCTCCATCAGCTCCCGCCCATAGTCCAGAATCGTATCGACTCCGTGGCTCGACAGCTTGGAGTTGTACCCGTAGATCATGGTGCGACACTGCGGAAGATCCTTCGACAGAAAGTCGCGGAGCCACATCCGACCAAGATTTCCTCTTCCTTGCCACGATCCATACGCATGTCCATCCAGTCCGGCAATAGCAATGATACTGTGTTGCGTTATCGGTCAGTATTGATCTCCTGGATAGAGAAAACGGCACAGTCCTTACTCTGCAGCGACTGGCCCGTTTCCGTCCGGTGCGTAGAGCTGGGTGAATCCAAAGAAGTGGCCGTCAAAGTTGATGTCATCGTTTCCCATCTCGACCTGCCACTCTCCAAGCGGGTTGTCTCTTAGCTCACGGAGGAACTGAGGCACCCCACCGCAAAACTGCACTAGCGCCACCCTCTCGTCACTTTCATAGCATGAGGGCACGATTGTGATTTCAGCCTTGATCTGCGATCTCTCGTCGTCGGTGAAGTTGTCGTTGAGCGCCTCTTGCATCGCGGTCTTGAGATCCTCATCGAGTAGTTCCCTCGACAGGCCGGTCACCCGGAAGACGTGCGACTTTTTACTAGCCATCGTGAATTATCTTTATCAGAGTGGCACATCAGACGAGGGTGGAACTTGCGTCGCTTGTTGATGGATGATCACCTCAGCCTTTCGGTGAGGCTGAATCAACTAATAGGTGCGGGGTATCGAGCATGCACTTCCAGTCATTGCTACGATCACTTCGTAGATGCTACTGTATACTATACTGAATACAACTTACTCTCCAATCATTTATTTGTGGAGAAAATGCTTCACCGAGATAAAAATACTGTATCAGTGTTTCGGTACCCTATAGAGGCTAATTTCCTACAAACTTCGATTGACTTATGATAAACTCCGTGCCAGTCTTGCCTTGACATCACGTGATGTAACCTGAAGCTAACCAGGCTTGGATTAGCCTAGAGCTAGCCACTTTGGACCTAACGCCTCGTGAAAAAGAAGGTTCACGTGAAACAACAAGGGCGAACCGAAAATTTTCCTGTTCCTTGGGAGATCCCGTTGACCCTGATCTGACCGATGACTCACACATCAAGGCAGCGAGATGCGGGTTTCCACCAATCCCCCACCAATCCCTCAAAAAAGAGCGTTTAAATTAAATTTCGTTCAACGCTCCTGGTGAAAAACGCCAGATGGTGACATATGCCCGGACGAACGCACCTATGTTGACCCATGCTGTAGCTTAAGTGCGGTTGATGCTCAACAATCGAACTTGCTTTTTCATCATGACCAACCCATCAATTTTGGTTGAGACTGTTTACTTTCACATATCATTTCAATGTTGAATTTTGCTCTTGTAGTTCAACGGTCAAACACGCGCTACCTGGGTAAATTCAAATACTGTGGCTTATTTTCCCGTGCTTCGTTGTCATTGTAAGGGCTGTTGATCTCGAGGATAATTCTGTTCATTTTTTTTGTTTTCTTCATTACTATACGCCATCAACTATGCTCAAATAAACTGCTCAAATCAAAGTGCTCAAATAAACTGCTCAAATCAAAGTGCTCAAATCAAAGTGCTCAAAATAAGAGTGCTCAAATTGTCTCTTGTTATCCAACGGTCAAAACACGCGCTATCTGGCTTAATTCAAATGCACAATGTAGCTTTTTCGCGTCTACTATCGTTTAGAGGCTGCTTGTATCAAGAGCCACTCAAGTTTTGTTTTCATCATTACTGTATACGACGTCAACTATGCTTGAATAATAGTGCTCAAATTCCTTTTGATTGTTGAACGCTGAAAACCGCGATCCTTGGGAAAATTCCGGATACAGCATCACCGATATAGACAAACTTGGGGAATTTATGATGAATGTCAAACACTCCATGATCTTGGACTACGGGCAATAGATCAGCAGTCAAAGCAGTGCATAAATTGATTGACTACGGCTGGCACTCAATAGATAAACGATAGTCACTGTATCTAAAAGGATGTGAACCCGCGATTAGAGATTCAGTAGTTTCAAACCTTAAATTCTGATCGAATTCGCGGCCAAGTCTGACTGGTGACATTTGCTTCCAAATTGACCTTACTTAAGAGCCAGTCGAGGAGAGTTTTCACTATACCCTTGACAGTTTAATGAGCTTTCTTTCAAGTAGTGAATGGCTTACAGGATACACTACTAAAAAATGGTCTCGATGTCCCCAGCTCATCAAAATCCTGCGCGGATATCATCCGCAATTCGGTCGAGATTGGCCGGGATCCCCGCGTCCACCCTGTGGCGCCGGGCCAATAACAAGCCTTCCCTTGCTGACAAAGCCGCCAATCAGCAGTACCTCACCCCACAAGAGGAGCAAGCACTGGTAGAATATGTGTTGCGCTTGGCAGACAACGGCTATCCGCTTCCAGTCAAGTACCTACGGTCGCTCGCCCTGATCATCGTGCGCCAACGATCCTCAAACTTCCAGATCACCGACCCCGGCCTCGAGATCCGAGTGCCGGGAAAGAATTGGCCGCAGGGGTTTTACCGACGACACCCGCAGTTGAAAGCGCGACGGCTGCGAGCGATCGATTGGAAGCGAGATGGCCGGCACATTGAAGACAAAATCCGACACTGGTTTGCCATCATTGGCCGAGAGCTAGCTGAGCCGGCCATTCTCCCCGAGAATGTGTATAATATGGACGAGACGGGAGTTCTTCTCAGCGTTCTCAACTCTCTCAAGGTACTCGTCAACAAAGACGATTTGAGAAAGCATCGAGGGACCACGGTGAAGCGGACGCTGGTCACGGCGATCGAATGTATCTCCGCCGATGGTCGGGTCCTGCACCCGCTCATTATCTGGCCAGCAGCCACCCATCGTAGTTCGTGGACCACTCACCCTACCCCCGGATGGCATTTTGCCTGCTCCAAAACAGGCTATACGAACACCGAAATCAGTCTATACTGGATGGAACATGTGTTCGATCCGCAAACTCGAGACCGAGCGGGCGATCACCCACGACTCTTAATCTGCGATGGTTTCGGCACCCATGAGTCTCTAGAGATCATGAAATTCTGCTTTGCTAACCGTATTATCCTGTGTCGTCTCCCTTCTCATACGTCTCACAAACTGCAGCCATGCGATGTGGGTGTCTTCGGTCCTCTGAAAACGGCATACCGGACACAGGTTGAGCAGACATGTCGTGCTGGGGTGAGTACCATCGGCAAGCCACACTTCACCTATCTTTACGATCGCGCTCGAAAGGAGGCATTTACACCCCGCAATATACGATCGGCCTGGTCGCGAAGCGGCCTCTTTCCATTCGATCCGTCTCGCGTCCTCCGAGAGTGTCAGGCGTCCCGGCCCGAGATCCAGACCACGATCCCTATGGACCATCCGACCGTAACCTCTAATCTCTGTCATACACCAAACACCTCGGATCATTTCGCGTTGCTTCGCAGCGAGGTAGAGCAAGACACCCAGAATCTAGACGGTGTGTGCAAACGTCGTCTGCAGACACTAAGCCACGCGGCCGAAAAGGTCTTTGCGGAGCGCGCCTTGTTGCTGGAGGAGAACCGGATCCTATTTGAGCAGAATAATGAAAAGACCTGTCGACAATCCAGCGGCTTGACGATCGTAGGACATGCAAAAGTGATGAGCTACGAGGATATCGTTGAGGCGCAGAAGAAACGCGACATGATGGTGACGGAACAAGCCACGCGGAAAAGGAGGTCGAAAGCTGGGGGCAAGCTGCTTTCCAAATCGGAGGAGAAGCGCAAGGCGGAGCAGGAGATTCAAGCATGGAATATGAGTGATTATTGCTTAGTTCTGGATTTCTAGAATCGTTCAGCATGCTAGAATCATCTGTCTTCGTATCAATTCATCGCCAGAAGTGGCTCAACGTTTCGCCTTGTCGACTGTTGGATATTATATATTTCTCCCTACTCGCACACCATTATCTCCTAGTGATACCTCAAGATGCCGTTACCTACCGTATCAACACATAGTTTTATCGTCAATAAAGACGTAATCGTAATTTATTTCAAAAATTCTCGATGACCATCTAAATGTATTTGTTCGTGGATATCGCTTGTAGGGTCGGGTTGGGCAGCGTCACATTCCCGCGAGGCTAAGCTTCCGAATACTCTCACGGGCTGTGAGTAAACCCCACCTTTTAGCGATGATTTGTATTTAGAAAGACCAACCTCTTCTCAGCAGTCAGCATCATTGCACGATTTGATAAACTCTAAACCCAGCAGTCAAGATGATGTCAACGCATGGAGAAACCCCTGCATCGCCATGTCCCTTCCACAAAGATGATCAGCTCAATGGTGATCTCGATGCATCGCTTGATCATTTGCCAGGTCATCCCCGGATCAAAACCAACGATCATAAGGGCTTGATTGCTTTCATTCGCCAGGAATTCTGGTCAGAGGACCTCGAATCGATATCAGGCAAACTCTGGTGGATGTCGAAGCTGGATAGCAGCAACATCTCGCCGTTGCATCGACAGCGAGTGAAGGGCCGACAGATTATCGTTAGCGAGGATCCTCGGCTACATCTTGTCTGGATTGACGACCGGATATTTCTTAAACCCCTTCCCAAGTACATAACATCCTACGCATTCTGGAATACGTTCATGAGCGATCCGTCTAAGTATGGTGCGACCGTGAAGCTAAGAAAGGCCGCGCTTGGGTATCTGCGAACATATTTCTACCTGATCCAGTATGAATCAGATCTACGAATCGCACAAGATCCGGCTCTCTGCCTGGTTCCCAAAGAAGTGACCTGGTCGCGGTTCTGCCGGTTCACTGCCCGTTTCAATGATATCACGGAAAACGAAGTTTCGGGACGATATCATTACGGAGAGATCCGACTGACCCGACTGAACTATTACGCGCCCGTTCTCCTTGGGAAAAGCCATTATCAACGGGAGAAGTATCAGTACCGAGCGTACTTCGCTCGAATTCAAGGCCCCTTGATTTCTGCATTTGCATTTTTCTCGATCGCCCTGAATTGTATGCAGGTCAGCCTCGCAGCCTCCACTTCTGATGAGAGGTATTCAAGCGCTTTGTTATTTGCAGCTTGCTACTGGCTCAGCACTTTGATCGGATTTGTGACCGGTGTCCTTATGCTGATGTTGGTATCTCTTTTCTTTTTCAAAGTGATCAAAGAGTGGAGGTTTGCGATAGCCCATCGGCTACGGTGGACAAAGAATCCACAGCCCAGACTAGAGGGCCGTGTGTAACGAGGAAGTTGAACATATTTCAAGAGATGTTATTGGCACTCGACACGAGACACTTGATAAGCCGTGTATGGTTATTTAGGATTCCGGGCTGGGAGTGGAAATGAAAATTTGAGAGAATAAGTGAGGATCTCCGTGATAAGTGGCAACTGCTAAGAGGGGTTTTTTTTCTTTCCCACCCTAGCCCGACGCTCTCTTTGTTTGCTCTATAGAGTATTTCTGTACCGTGCCGATAGCAAACAAAGAATTCATCCAAGGAGACCCACTTGAGGTTTT
The DNA here is from genome assembly GCF_028828195.1 of Penicillium verhagenii. Lineage (NCBI taxonomy): Eukaryota > Fungi > Ascomycota > Eurotiomycetes > Eurotiales > Aspergillaceae > Penicillium > Penicillium verhagenii. The sequence continues at coordinate 1,079,088 of NW_026643176.1, read as the reverse complement.
AAATGGCGCTCAGATTGGCTCTATCGATGTAAGGGCTGAACAGGGCTCGCTGGGTCAAATCTAACATTGGCTAGCAGCCTCTGGTCTATTATAAAATCGATAATGATCAAGCAGAGTTGCTCTCACGAGCCCACCGAAGTTGCTTGAGCTGGAGGAGGCTGCTCATGACAAACGAGGCACTAAGTCCCCGTACGAGGAGCTTCTCCACCGCCGGAATAATATGATACCGCGACCTGCAACTTCGATGACAAGTAACTTTATTACGTGGATCGGGGTAGAAATTCTTGGGGGTTTTTATAATCCGCTTTTGTATGAAAATAGCTGTTAGATTCTAGGCTGATTAGTATATGGCTGCGAACGACTTTCTCCATCGATAAGTGATACTAGAAGTGATTGATAGTAGCAATCATTATAAGTTAGGTGCCTGCTACCCCGCACCTGTTAGTGGATTCAGCCTCACCGGAAGGCTGAGGTGACCATCCATCGACAAAGGACGCAAAGTCCATCCTCGTCTAATGTACCACTCTAATAAAGACAAATCATGATGGCCAACCAGAAAAAGTCGCACGTCTTCAGGGTGACCGGCCTGTCGAGGGAACTACTCGATGGCGATCTCAAGGCCGCATTACAAGAGGCGCTCGACGACAACTTCGCGGATGACGAGAGATCGCATATCAAAGCTGAGATCACAATCGTGCCTTCATGCTATGAAACTGACACGATGGTGGGGCTGGTGCAATTTCGCGGCGGGGTGCCTCAGTTCCTCCGTGAGCTGAGAGTTGATCCACTCGGAGACTGGCAGGTCGAGATGGGAGAGACCGACATCAACTTTGACGGCCACTTCTTTGGATTTACCCAACTCTACGCGCCGAACGAAAAAGGGCCAGTGGCTGCAGAGTAAGGATTGTGCCGTTATCTCTAACCAGAAGATCAATACTGACCGATAACGCAACACAGTATCATTGCCATTGCCGGACTGGATGGACATGCGTACGGATCGTGGCAGGGCAGAGGGAATCTCGGTCGGATGTGGCTCCGGGACTTCCTGTCGAAGGATCTTCCGCAGTGTCGCACCATGATCTACGGGTACAATTCCAAGTTGTCGAGCCACGGAGTCGATACGATCCTCGATTACGGGCGGGAGCTGATGGAGGAGATCAAGAAGATCCGGAAAACGAAGGAGGTAGGGGACGAGATCTGACTTGTCTATTGAGGAAAAGTTTGGGCTAATTCTTCAAGTAGCTCCAGCAGAGACCTCTGATTTTCATCGCGCACAGCTTTGGAGGCATTATCATGGCTCATGTGGGATCACCACCCATTGGAGGTAGATGTGTTATATACTGACATTAATTTATAGTGCCTGGTGAGGGCCATTCAGACGATGGAGGAAGACCACCCGGCGATCACGTCGCTACATCGAGCCACGTACGGCATGATTCTCTTCGCCATCCCCCATAAAGGATTAGTGATGGACGATATCCAACAGATGCTAGCAGGCGACAGGAGCCATCCGCGAGAGCAGTTGCTGCAGCAGATCTCCAGTAAATCGGACCTTCTGGTCCACCAGCTAGCGGATTTCAAAAATCTGATCCGGGACCGGAAGGTGGTCAGCTTCTACGAGACGGAGCAGACCAGGCAGTTAAAATTGGTACGCGTTGGTCTTGGTCTGAAACAACCTACGGCATGTATTGACGATCGCCACAGGACGCGGAAAGCGGGCGATGGAAACGCACCGGAGATTATATGACGACGGTGGGCGCAGACTCGGCCCTTCTCCAGCTCCCCGACCATGTAGAGGACAAGGTGCCGCTGCATGCAGACCACTCGAGGGTGGTCAAATTCGACACGCGCAACGCGGCCGGGTATCGCACGGCGCTCGAGAAACTGCGGCAGTTCTCAACGGACGCGCCCTCGGTGGTGGCGGCTCGGTTTGGTACGTGACTCGCTCCAGTGTCTTTTTGTAGTGTCCCTTTGCGAGCTCGCTTCTGCTCGGGTCTTGATGCGACTGACGGGAACCGGTTCCAGCGCAGACGCGTCCGAAGCCCCAGCCGTGTTCCACGGTTCCTTTTAAGAAGGACCCGATGTTTGTGGGCCGCGAGGCTGTCATCAGCGCCATCAAGGCAAGTCACACGGCGATCGGTCAGCGTCATGAGCGGGTGGCATTGGTGGGGTTGGCCGGCGTTGGGTGAGCTGTCCCTATAAGAAAGCCTGTGATATAACAACTGATAGTCCTGCCATTTAGAAAAACCCAGACAGCTATCGAGTATTCTTATCATATACGAGAACTAGCCCCGGACATGTGGGTGTTTTGGATCCACGCCAGCAATGCGGCGCGGTTGGAACAGGGCTACCAGCAGATTGCTGCGGTCGCGGAGATTCCGGGACGGGAGGATCCGAAGACGAACATCCTCCAGCTCGTGTATCAGTGGTTGTGTGATCCAGGCAATGGGCGCTGGCTGATGGTGCTAGATAATGCGGATGATGACAGTATATTCTTCAGTGGAAATGAATCGCATGAACGAGGGCTACTGGTGAGCTTCCTGCCCCAGGCCACCCATGGATCCATCCTGATCACATCGCGAAATGGTCTAGCGGCACGGAATCTGGTGGGGAGCGATGGTCATGTGATCAAGGTTCAGCCGATGAGTGAGGAAGAATCCCTCGCCTTGTTACGGGCAAGGATTCCGGCCCCTCAGCCTGGAGAGTCTGGGGAGGACGAGAAGGCACTGGTCCAGGCACTCGAATACATTCCGCTGGCCATCACCCAGGCGGGGTCTTATATTGCGAATCGATCATCTCGGGTCACGGTGTCCCGGTACCTTCAGTTGTTTCGTGAGAGCGAGTCGAACCAGACACATCTTCTGCAGCATGAGGACGCTAAAGACCTCCGGCGGGACCCCAGTATTCGGTATGCGGTGATTACGACGTGGCAGCTATCCTTCGAGCAAATCCGCCAGGAGCGGCCAGCGTCGACGGATTTACTTGCGTTAATGAGCATGTTTGATCGACAGGGGATCCCCGAAGGCCTCGTCCGTGCAGATGGTGATGGGCTCCAGTTTGAAGATGCAGTGGCGCCGCTGATCAGTTACTCTCTTATTCGGATTGAACTTGAAACAGGGTCGTTTGATATGCACCGACTTGTCCAGTTATCGGTCCGGACGTGGCTAGCGATCCACCTCGAGCTGGTACAGTGGCAAGAAGAGTCGCGAGCCATCATGGCCGAGATGTTTCCCACTGGAGAGTATGAAAACTGGGCTGAATGCCAAAGGCTGCTTCCGCATGCGAAAGAGGTGACGAAGCCTATCTGTGATACAGATGATGAAGATCGATTGAATGCGGCCACCCTCTTATCTAATTGTGGATGGTTTCTAGATCTTCAAGGAGCTTATGACGAGGCGGAAGCGATGCATCGACGGGCGTTGGAAACAAGAGAGAGGGTGCTTGGACTCGAGCATCCCCACACGCTCACCAGTGTCAACAACCTTGGCTTAGTGCTTGACAGCCAAGGGAAATATGAAGAAACCTTGGCTTAGTGCTTGGCAGCCAAGGGAAATATGAAGAGGCGGAAGCGATGCATCGACGGGCACTGGAAGGATATGAAGAGGTGCTTGGACGCGAGCATCCCCACACGCTCGTCAGTGTCAGTAACCTTAGCCGTGTGCTTGACAGCCAAGGTAAATATGAAGAGGCGGAAGCGATGCATCAACGGGCGTTGGAAGCACAAGACAAAAATTTAGGCTTGATCACTCTGGAACAGTAACTAGTCTCGACCTTCTTTAGACGATCTAGATTAATACGGGAAACGCGATGAAGCTCAATAATCTTCCTAGACCTATATTTAATCCACAGGTAATATACATAGAGATAACATGTTGCGAATAGATTTCCTTCCCACACTACTACGCCCGCATAATTTGAGAGGCGGTCCTCAAGTACTCCGACTCGAGTTGTGTTTCCTTAAAGTAGGCCATCTTCTACTTGCGGAGAGGGTTGTGGGGCGGCAATTCCGTTTTTGGGGCACTAGTAACTTTCATACAGCAAGTTACATGGTTGTTTTCTTCCGGAGTATTCGCCTTTTCAGTACTTTTGTCTTATGTACCTTTTGGCTGCCAAGAGTTTCACCAAAATTGATAAATTTCCATGGAACATGATTTTGATGGTATAAAAACCCAATAGAGGTGGCTGGGTAGGCGAAATAATGAACGTCTGTCTTTCGTATCCATCTCTGGCGTTTATGTGGATGATTTTAGCGTCATAGCAGCAAACAGCGGATTTTCTAGTAGTGCGTGTCGTCTTGTAATCCGCCACTCTAAACCTTTGTGATCGTGGTTCGAAAACAGCTATCGAATCATGATTCAGGTAACTATTGTTTCTGCTCGCCTCAGACAATATTCAATATGTGGATGGGGAGTGACTGAGCTAGAAAGTGCAGGTACCTAGTGGGCGTTTCATCACATAGGGCATTTCGTATCACCGGGATGGGGGTTACATGCTATATACCTACATGGCATGGCTTCTCAAATTCTTCCAAAATCAAAAGGCGCGCTGCCTAATGACTCTCGATCATCTCTTATAATGCCACGTCCCAAAAAAGCGAGCACAACCAGTACAGAATGTCGAAAGCGAAAACGCAGGGTTAGTACCGCTCCAGGGCTTGATTATTGCTGCTAAATAAGATTTAGTGCGAAGGTGGTAATCCATGCATCTCTTGCCGCCATGATAATAAATCTTGTCTCATGAATGAAGAAAGTGATGGCCGCCGAAAACTCTTTTCTAAACGCAAAATTGAGTCACTCGAACAAGAGAGAGCCTTGTTTATTCGACTGGTTGAGAAAATTCGAGATAGCGATCAAGAAAACCTGAATGAAACGATCGGAATGATTCGCAGAGGTGCTTCACTAGCCGCCCTTCGGTCGCATCTCCTAGAGCATGGCCCCTTGGAGCTCGCTGATGAAAAGCCGGTAACTGAAGAACAGGACGGAAGGCATGACCCACGGAAAAGAAGAGCCAAATCTATTTAAATGTTAAAAACATCGTTGGACAATCCCATTGTTGTTTTGACGAAAAGGGGAAATAAGTACATCGCAGGTTGTTAACGCAGTAATACTGTAATTTACGTCCAACGCACAGCAGGTACTTCACCATATGCAGATGGGCGGGAAGGTTACCCATCACGGACTAGTGTGCTGCCAGTGGGGCCCTGGGAGAACAAAGAAGAGAATGTGGCGGTAAAGCTGATTTCGAATATTACTGTACAGAACTGTACCATATTCACAAGGTTTTGTCATGGAGCCGTTGTTCATTTTTGCGGGCTACAGCCGGAGTCAAAAACAGATTCACCCGTGGAGACAAAGGAATTGTTTGTTCGCCTGTTCAGTAATTTTCCCTTGGTAATGAAGTCGTCAGCCGGCTGCATCCGTCCTTGAATCGCCTCCAAGTAATGTGTCCCTCTCTCTTGATTGAGCATTCGACTCCATATCTCTGGCAGCATCCAGATCTCTGAATAGATGCTAGATTGATGGGATGGTATGAGTGTGATACCGAGGAACTATCGGGACTCCATTGTTCGACAGGGGTTTCTCTTGTGACCTTTTGGATGCGAATCCTGATAGGGATTCCATGTTCGAAGGCCCCATGTGATCGGGCGAAATTACCACCCCTGACGCCTGATTGTACTCTTGGCCCCTCTGCGGATCAATTGACGACATCTTGCCAGCCAACTCATTTGACCGCTGGTAACGATCACTTCTGTTAGGTAGGATTCTTACCGGCCTCTTCCCAGGAATTCTCAGTGAGGCTCCCGTAGCTGGGGCCAAAGACACCTCGTTAGAATTTGGCACAATACAGTAATATTCGAAATCAGTCATACCGCCACACTCTTTTGGCTTGATTGCCGGAAAATATACCCGGGAAACGCTAGCCCCTTTTGGATCACCGCTCTGCTTTGCTGGCAAAACATGGACGGTATTGGCTCGGCTACTTTCGATGAGTCATCATGCTAGCACCGCATTGCCTCATGTCTCACAGTGGTAATGTAAGTTACAGATACAAGTTCGGCAAGCGGTCTGGAGACCCTATTTAGGTCGTTGATGGTATCCAATCAGGACTTGCAGCTCTCGGGATTAGTTTCCGACAATCAAGTCAAAAGAGTGTGGCGGTATAACTAATTTCGAATATTACTGTATAACCTTCACAATGAAAACCTTTGCCTGAGCGATTCTCACCTAAAGCTCGTCAATATTTGTCAGCCTATCTACAGCAGATGGTAACACGATAGGATATTACGTACACGAAGGCTGGGTCTCGTCGCACTTTTTCTTTCTTCGACGACAAGTGATGCAGCGAGTCTTGGTTCTCGATTTGTATGCACGTTTTCGCTTACCTGCCAATTTAGTCGTGTGATTTGTGCTGCCACTCATCTCCAACGAATGCCCAGGATGAGTCCGGCCTATTGGCTGTGTCTTGACCGTTTGCTTCCTCGCCAACCTTATCGTCCCATGGGTGCGAAGCAGTAGACTCACGTCCATCTAATTGCCCGGATTGATTGACAGCTTTCCATCCGTTGATGCAATTTTCAATCGTCGAAAACATTTCTCCAGTCGGATGAGCCTCCTTATCGAGGATAGATGTTTGAGTGACTGTTCCTCTCTCTGTTGGAATATAGACGTTTCCATTTTCTTCTGGTGGAGCTGAGCTTTTGGATGGTGCCATTCGAGTATCAGTAGATGATGTGAGGGATTGAGGAGCTGAGACTGGAATGTCTTGATGAGGTACTAGCTTCCGCAATAATGATTGGTAAGAATTATATCCAGTCTTTGCTGTTCATCTCAAAACGTAGAGTCGGTTTCTTTGCCGCCTTTACTCGAGAAATGGTCCCGATAAGTAATTTAGTGCTAGGATAGAGTATCGGAAGACACTGACCATGGGGAATCTTGTATTCTGCGCAGGCTTTCATGACTTGAGGATTGCCCGCCCGGCCCAACAGGAGAGGCCTGTTGCTCAACAATCTGCAAAGGCGTAGGAGGGAGTTCTTCACGTGGAAATCCCTGTCGGCTCGTTCGCTCCATTCGATCTACACTGCTATCACTCGACCCGCAGGTTTCCCGTCGTGTCCTTTCCCCATCCGCAGATCCTGACCCTTCACTCAAATTCGAGTTGATAGCAACACCATCAGGCGTGGGAACGAGCTCTGCAGAGCGTGAAGGTGATATCCTCTCCTTCCCGGCCACTATTTCAGACATGCCTGTGTTCGAGACGGAATTCGAGATTGAGGTCATCGCTTCAGACAGTTGTGGAAGATCGGCTGAATGTAGAGAAGGGACATGGATAAAGGTATGTATTGCAACTGCCGATGTTTCTCTCGGCACTTTGTGTTTCATTGAAGCGCTCTGTCGTTTGTTGGTCAAGTCGCCCCGACTTAATTTATACATTTGGGACTGCAACGAGCTATAGCTTCTGTCTTTTCTGGAGAAGACAGTGTATTCATGCTCAAGAGTTTCATTCGATAAGTTCCGATGATCCCGGGGAAGACCACGCCCCCTCTGACTATTGTGGAAGTCAGCTTTTGAGCATAGAGACGTAGTAGGATACAAACCTTTCTTTTTTGTAACTTTTCGGATCGATGAGGGAGTCTCTGCTCTCCTGGGCAGAACTGGAATACCCATTTCAACATTTAAGTCCCTATCAAGCCCACACGCTTGGGTTTCGAAGGCATTGCGCTTCCCTTCCAAAAATTCTACCCGTTCGTCCAACTTTATAAGAGCACCGTTATTTGCGTGGGTTAGTAGCATATTGTTCGTCATCATTTTTATTCGCTTCAATATACGTGGTGTTGAAAATAACAGACATTGCTGGATTATCCCCTGCCAATGCTTCATGCGATCATTCGCGAGCCGGGTAGCATATATCTCCAGAGCTAAATCGCTTGAGTATGAATGGGGATCGACAAGTTGTTGAGGAATTTTAGTGCGAATGAATTCGTGGTCAGCTTTGGATAATTTCAGTAATGCATTGCCCTTTCCAATCCTGACATGATTACCCCCATCGTCTTGTAGCTCTGCATTATATACGACAGATCGTATGACATCGGCCCAGCTGACCGTATAGTCACTTGTCTCTTCCATGTGCAGCACTTGCGGGTCAGGTGTGCTAAAAAGTGGACCAAGACTGGCAGCTTTATGGTCACTGGCAAGCGGAATCTCAAATAGTCGTGCGAAGTTGACACCGGCTTGCAAAACAGTTTGATATGATTTTATCAGCTCTAATGTCGTTTCCAGTTTGAATTCCGAAGAAGTGAAAAACCGCGAAATCATCTGAGTGTCGAGATGTTCCTCCATTGAGCGAGAAGCACAATGCTGAAGCCCAGCCGATGCTGTGTTTCTTTTCATATACTCCGTGACTTTTAACTTCTGAATTCTCTCTTTGTATCCGTGTATTGTACTTCTTATAGGGCACTGTACTGTCTTTAGAAAAGCGAGGGGTGAAGAATCTGTTGTGATATAAGGCTGGTGCAGATCAGGAACCAAGCCGAACCATCGGAATTAACTCCGATGCATGTATACGAAGAGTCAAGTTGATTGGAAATCAACTTGATCTTCTCGTTGTATATAGCCTCACGTTTTCTTCTGAACAATAAGACAATTCATACCTCTAAACTACAACACTGAAGCGTGGTGCCCCGGTGACGGCATCTGTCCGACAGAATCACAATTCCTATCGTGCTTTCAATCTAGCTTCAGATCCTGGAGTCAAGCAGCGGACATCTACCGGCAGACTCCGATATCACATGAAGTATGCTTGGACGCCTTCCTGGGTTTATTTAAAAACGTACCCCCTTTTTTCCATGAACCACCCAAGGATGTTGATTTGATCGGCGGTACCAAAGCACCGCTTGTCCTCCGATCTTCATTTCATATTCATATTACAGAGGAACCTGAATGCGACCAACAGTGGAAACACTTAGATTATCTGCAATGTCTTGGGTTTCCGCAATCAGCCGTCTGCGAGATAAATGTGGAACTAGGAACACCACGCAACGTGACATTTGCAGCGAAAAGGTTGCAGCCAGAATACCTATCAAGTATTTCTTTTGCTTGGTCATATATCTTATCATCTCGCTGGGTAGAAATACTCCAGTCTGCCGGTCAAGGTAGCGTTCTTTTGCATCAAAGCGGCGATTCAGTGCCTGAAAATCTTTGGGATATGGTCACTCAATGCCGTTGGGTTGCTTGCTCGAGAAGGGGCAGCTACTTTTCACCGTGGATACTCAGGCGTGATAAGAAAATCTCCAAGAATGAGTAACTATGTCGATCTCTTTTATCTACTCCGGCTCACAAGTGCTTATTAGCTACGACTGGGTTTCTGTCCAACCTGGTTCATCACTTGCGTTCAATATCCTTCTAGAGTTTTGCACTTCGGAAGGCTTCGAAATAGAATTTTTTGTTGGGCTTACATCTGTTCTGTTACTTCCGCCACGAAATTGACCACCCCCAAAAATGTCCTCTCCAATGACCATTTCTCGACCTCCAGCGACATCTCAAATTGACGATACTCTTTATCATGAAATATTGAAGCGCATGGATAATATCTTATCCCTCAGTGCCACTGAAGACGCGCTTGAGTCGATTGCATGTAGTGCTTTCATCGATCCCAGCGTCCCATGCAATTTAGTAGGATCTTCATTTCTCGGTATCGAGCAGTCTTGTTTGCCACGTTCAGATCCTAATAACACGATGCTTCTGAACGCGATCTCAAGCAAAGCTCCGAAACTGAGCCTTTTGTGGCTCTCTCTCCTGATGAACGATCAAGCTTTGCTGCTTTTAAAATTGGCCTTGAAGCGACTACCTCCAATTAACCTTGTTGCGGCTTTTTTGACAAACACTCTGCAGTCGTTTCTACGAGTGAACTACTATCAGACGCATGCGAAATCCACGATTCTTCGAGCCAGATAATTCCAGACTTCTTTTTATTGTCGAGTAGAAACGTCAGTGCCCTGGACGCCATCTCCTCCTTTTGGAATCACAACGAACGATAATCTGAGCCTTGATGTTTCTGCTCATGATGGTCACAAACATAGGCCTTTGTCCTGGGTTGCACTATGGAAATTACGTTCAGGTGACACAATTCCCATGACCATGATCTGTTGGCTGAGTTTTTATCCTATTCGGAACATGCAATATCTTGACTTTGTTGATGCTGACCGTGCAGCCATTCAAAGGTAAGTTTGAACTCCTTAGATGTATAGAAAAACACTGATTGGCAATTTGGAGTATCATAGCCGTGAAAGTGCTGATGAGCAATCATGGAGCGCAACATCCTGCCTTTACAATTGGCATAGACGCTACGATGACTGGCTTTGGCTCGATGACGGTAATACCAGTGAGAAGGAAGTGAGGTTGTTTCAGCAGCACTCTTGGATTGTAGACCCTTTTCATCTTTCCGAACAGTATGATCCTCCGGTGGCAGAGAAGAAAGAATGCCTGAATGAGCAAGATATCTTAAATTGTGCTGCTAAAGTCCAATAGCACTACGAATATGAAGCCTGATTTGACTTTCGATTCACTTTTATGATAAATTTATAGACCGCGGTGACCCATGAAGCCCTAGTTAGCCTGCCAAAAAAGTCACTGCCAATGCGCAGGCCTACCTGGTTTTATGTGACCTGGGGTTGGGACTGTCGTCTGCCCAGACTATTCAGCCACCGCGCATCGAATTATTCCAATGCCTCCGAATCTCCGACTTGAAGGTGAACATATACGGGTCATTCCACCTCTTTTACGTCGTCCACTAGTCGCCATTACTGAAGGCAAGTAATCCATTGCATGATGGAAAGAATGTTAACGAGCACAACTACCGCTGTAAAGATATATGCGGATCACCACACCATCTGGAACGCCTAGAGAGAAGAGGCTAACATCTTATTTTAGGAATGACTCAATTGCGTCATATACTGAAGTCAGGTACTTCAACAGAGACAAGCAAGAGACCCGCCGATATGGCCGCGCTGTCAGCATTTTCCAGAGTTTTCAGTTTCATTCATCGCTGCGGGGAATGCTGTTGAACACCACTCCGACAACTGTTCTATCAAATTGTTTGCTACTCACGGGGACTATTGCCGTGTATCAGGTCTCTGCTGGCTTACGACCCGTGGGTCATGTCGCAGCTCCAACGTCCGTTGACTTTCTTTGGCAAGTTCTATTTGTTGGTTCAGTCTGCTCTCAACGATGCTGAACGCATGTTACAGCTCCTTGAGAAACAACCAACGGTATTTGATCGCTCTCATGCAATCCCATTTGACAAATGTGAGGGCGGAATCAAGTTCCAGGGTGTTGAGTTCTCCTATGATACGCGAAAGCCTATTTTGAGAGGGCTGACATTTGGCTGCCCACCAAGAACTACTACAGCTATAGTTGGAGAATCTGGTGTTGGCAAATCTACTACTTTCCAGCTTATTTACTGGTTGTACAATGCTACCAGGGGTGTCGTGGACACAACGTACATAATGTAATTATTGAGTCTCTTCAAAGGCAAACTGGCTTCGTACCGTAAAGTCCCGTGCTACTCAACGACACTTTATGTATAATCTGAAGTATGCAAATCAGGATGCTGAATACCACGACATTTACAGGCCTGCGGTGCTGTTGGGATCCATGATCAAATCGTGGCTTTTCCTGAGGGTTGTGATACCAGATTTGGAGAGCAAGGCTCTCTTCTAAGTGGGGGTGAAAAGCAGCGTGTGGCACTTGCTCAGGCTATTCTCAAAGATCTCAAGATCATTTGGTGGATGAAGCCACGGCCGCGCTCGACACTAGAGCAGAAAAGCATGTTCTAAAATCGCTCGTCACTGGCCGCACCTTGCTTATTATTGCTCATCGGCTCAGCACCATCGTCGATGCAGGCAAGATAATGGTCATCCATGGGGGTAAAGTGACTGGAAGTTTAACGCACCAACAGCTTCTGATGATGAATGGCCGTTATGCCAATCCATGGCTAACACAGTCAACGCAACAGTCAAATAAATGATGAGATTCGGCTTCGTAACACTTCATAGACTAGAAGGAAGATAATAGCATCTTTTAAGGGACACCCATTCTCAGCAATGGTTCAGCTCTATGAGGCCACTGACTACTGATATAGCGTAAGTAAAATTAACTGCTCTGTCCGCTTTTACAACATTGGCGAATTTGGCAGGAAAGCATTCAATCTTTAATGATTCATGCACCGTAACTGCTCGATGATTTCGTGTGTGATCTTATAGAAAACTGTGAGCCAGCCACGGGATGCCACTTCTTAGCCCCACTTATACCTATTGTGGCTAATTCAAGGTTATTTGGGTAAAATGGAAGTGCTTGGCGATTAGCTTGTATTAATGGGCTTGAGCTTTTTGACAAGATTGTTGACTACGCGCTTGAGCAGCGGATACTAAAGGCCTCGTAGGAGAAGGATGACGAGGGTGACTGACTAGATGAGCCATCTAACAGAAGCAACCCAGTTTAGCTACCGGTTTGAAAGACCTTGGTCATTCGTGGGATACAAGGCATTCAAATGATCGGAGTCTTTGGCAACAGAGCGGTGCGGGAAAATCATTCCTCTTCCTGAGCCCCACGCGGCTGTGACTACATATGAAGGCTGCTCATAGATGACCCGTGCATATGCAACTAGACCACCGAGCGCACAGGTGTGGTAGGACAATAGTATATGCATCAGGTCCACAGTCGATGGCGGAACTCAAGCATTCAAAAATCGTCCTACAAAGAAGTCAAGTCCAAACCCTTTTGGAAGATTTGGTTAACACCCACGGGAAAAAAAAAAGGAAAGGGAACGGAAGAGGCAAATTATAAATAGGGACATATGGAGCTTCTAGACATGAATGGAGGTTATTAGACTTGATATGCAGCAAACTGCGGGACGGGAGGAAGAAACTGGAAATCGGACAAGGAGTTATCAGGCTCGGACTGGACGGGTTGAAGTGTTGATTACTGACTTCCCGCCACAATGCGATCCAGCTCTTCGAGGCGGCGATTCTTCTCCTGAACTTCGCGGCGCAGTCGCTTCACTTCATTGTGCAGGTCTCCGCTCTCCTCTTCAGGCAGCTGTTGCTCTTCATTGGGAGAGTCGAGTCGGCGCTTCATACCGGTTGCGGGAAATAAGTTGGCACGGATGCCCTCTACCATCAAACCCCTACCATTGTCATCGGTGTGCATGTGACAACGGCGCAAATGCGCTCGAAGATTCTCCTGACGCGTAGACCCGTTTCCAGTGCCGCGCTTGCAATCGGCATAAGGGCACATGAGCGGCTTCTTAGCGTCGGTGTTCTTCTTGTGTACTTTGCGTTGGTGGCGAACGATACCAACTGAGTAGGTGAATCCCTGATCCTTATTGCTGCCTGGCTCATGGCATTTGCAAGGACGGTCCTGTTTATCCATATGTTTACTAGCAATATATTGTTAGCGGGGTCTGCGCATATGATGTCAAATTGGAGGCTTTGCGGAGTAGTCACTTCCATTCCCAAGCACGACGGAAAGTAGGAGGTTGAGCTTGGCAATCTGGGTAATCGCAGTAAATCTGACCATCGGGGCTCTTGGGGGGATTCCCGGGGCGTCGAAAAATTGAGCTCGATTACATGCCTCCCAGAGATTGATCTTTCATTCTGGCAAATGTCAGGGATTCAGCCGTAGAGGCAAGCACTTGGGCTGCAGTTGCGTGTGGAGCTTCGCTACGAGGGCTAGGATAGTCAGATCCGTCACCCACATCGCACTCACCACCACACTAGCTTAGGGGAATGATGATGAAACTGAAGACACTGGCAAGACCTGTTGGTCACTAAAAACCACAAATGGTGAAAACTGAGGAAGGGAGGAGGGTGTTAAAAATGAAGAGTAGACGGTTAGTCTGACAAGAACGAAAGAGTGAACAAGAACCATGAGATTTGAGCGGTTTAAATAAGCTATTATGTCTTTGACACCCCGCTTCAGGCATCCAGATAGTTACTTCATGGTTGGACTTTGTGTTATATGCGATAAGCCATAACGCCAACGAACGATGCATGTCGCATTTTCGTGATAGGTCTTGCATAAAGACAGATTTGGAAATTGCGGCTAATGGGCTCGCCATCATAGACCCTGTATCTTTGCCCGTTTCTTGCCTTATTGTCTTTATTGAAACAAAACACACGGACAGCATGAATTGCATTAGCCCGAACTGCCTATAGATGGCACCAGGTGGAATCAACATCAGGCGTGTGCGTGAGTCGGGTGGCAGGAACGTGCTCTATTGCCGGGGTGACTCTTGAAACGTGAGGTGCGACGAATTCCTTCTAGGTAGATGCGTCGCGCCAGGAATGTTAATTGGATCTTTTGTTGGGTGCTTAGAAGTTTCGGTAATTACCATAGCATTTTAAAGCCACAGAAAATTCATCAAATCAAATCTGATGGTCTTGACTGGAAATGGCCGCTTTAAATGGCAAGGGAAAAAAGGGGAGCTTCCACTGCTGGTTGCGACCTAAGATTGGTCCAACCGTTACCGGCCAATACGTTGATTTCCTCGTACCGACAGGTCTTGAGAGCAGCGTGATCCCTGCGCCGCACGTCTGCCATCTCCCGGCCCACGTATTGAGAATTACGACGGCCACTGGTAAGAAAAGGTGCGTGCACATGGCAGCTAGCGGTCTAATTGGTGGCGGCAAGCAGCCCCACCAGGCTTTGTGACATGGAGTTTTGAAAGATCGTGTAATGAGACAGGGGACGCTGATCGGGCCGCTAATCCCAAAAGGAACAATCCACCTGCGCATCCACGAGCTCCTAGGAGCTAACGATTGGATCGTTTCAGGATGATGATAGGGTACAACTATTACATGAGGTCGAAGCGAGGTTGGCTTTGCCGGTGTAACATAAGTACGTACCGCGTAAGCCCCCCTAATTTCACTCATATGGTTCGTCATTTGGAGCAACGACCGTGCTTGTGCTCTTGGGTCTGCACCAAGTTCTAGGCACAAGACAGACAAATCACAATCATTCGAGGCTTCAGTGGAGCAAAGCCAATCAAAGGATTCAGCTGGCCAACTTTCTCCACTGTGATAGTGTTGCAGATTGAACGCTGGGATTGATGCGCGCATTGGTTTCAGCACGCGAAGCTCACCCTGTTGAGGCAAAGACGAGTAAGCCACCCAGTATGGCCATTTGTTAATGAATCTAGATGGGGGAACCATCGGGCTGATCCCAAATTAGTTGGCCCTTAGGAGCTATGCGCGGATGAGATTTCGGGACTAGTTCCTTTTCCGTTGTATATGAACCTCGCCAACGAACGCACTATTCATCACGACTACTTTCGAGCATTTGCAATAAACGAAATCATACCCCTGTGCCCAGGAAAAATTTACTGGCTATCTACCATTTTCATCTCTCACGTCTAAAACTGAATATTCCTTCAATATCTGGTTACACCTGTCGCAGACCACAATGTCTCCTTTTTCACCGACAATGGCTTCGGGCTCCTTCCACCTGTTGAATTCTAGCTCCGAAGGGCCGGGTCTTGCTCTCCCTGCAATAGACTCACAAGAAAAAAGAGTGAAATGTAAATGGACATAAATTAACCCTTCCTGCCCGGTGACTGACACATCCTCATTTCGTCTAGCCTGCGGAGAGTGCCGACGGAGGCGAGTTCGATGTACTGCTGTTAGCGATGATTCCTGGCCTTGTTCTATATGCCAGAGATTCAATCTTCCCTGCAATAATTCAAACCCCCAATCCAAACCTCCAGATAGAAGGTCAAGGCAAATTTTGACCTGCGTTGAAGCTTGCCTAATAACAAACGAAAACCCCAAAATGCAGCCAAATTTTATACTCACTACTCCTGTCGACAACATGTCAGAAAAGCCGGAATCCCCAGATTTGTCTGAGAATTGTGCGCCCTATTTACCCATGGCCGATTTTCAGCCTCAATATGGCCAACACACCCGCGGTGAGAATATACACGAGCACGATGACAGTAAGTACAATAGGTCTATTCACAAAGCTTAACTAACAAAAGTTTTTACCCCAGCGAAACACTGTGGGATTGCAAGGCACTTAATTGCCAAACTATCTTTGGATATGATCCAATCAACAAGTATTCGTCCACGGTTCTTAGGGGATATCTACAACCACGTCTTTAGCAGTCTGCATCCGAGTGAGGCTGAAAAAATATGGAGTTGCTGGGTCTCGGTTTTAGACAGGATAGGACACTCTCGGTTGCAAAATAAGCAACCTGACAGGCCATTTACAGCAGGTAAGAGAGTCAACACTGGCGTCATATTTTCACTGAATGAATATATGCAGAGAGGAAAGACGATCTTCGCTATATACTGTGTGAAGATTACGGTGAGCTGGTCACGATTGGTGATTTAAATCAATCATTGGAAAGTTCCAACATTAGCCACACAACAAAAGAGAAATTGCAATGGATTATGTTTTTGCGAAAGGTTGAGAAACGGATGCTGGACCAATTTTCTTGTACGCTTTTGTTAACATTCCTGATACTCAGAGATATACTAACGTCATTCCTGCACACTCAAGGTCCCAACCGAAATACCCTGCCTGAGCAAGCTGAGTCGGCATCTCAAAATAGGGATACCTCGACTAGATATCCTCAGCTCACCTTGAATGAGGTGCCAGCCATAACTGGTGTAGGCTCACCACTTGCGATACACCAGGGGCCTTCATCCAGCGCATCTGCACTGCAGAGCACTGTCGATGAAGGCTTTCTGATAGAAACTCACGACGACTTGCACTCAAAATCTGAATACCTCATTAGCTCTGCCAGCTACGCTTTCCCTGATATGCAACCATCCAAGCCCCAGAAGAACTCCCTGAAGAAATCCCATACTTGTGAATCTTGCAGCAGGGCTTTTCAGAACGAATCCGGGCTTCGCAATCATTACTGCACCCATAAAATTGATGAGCAGTCTTTCCGCTGCTCCTATGATGGATGTGGCAGGCTGTTCATTCGCGAAGGTAATAAGAACCTCCATGAGCTTCTCCACGTTCAACCAGAATCCAGACCACCCACACCCCAGAAGAAACTCCATACTTGTGAGAATTGCGGCAAGGATTTTCGAGACACATTCACGCTTCGCCGTCACTACCGCAGCCATGCATGTGAGCAGCCCTTCCGCTGCTCCTATGATGGATGTGGAAGGTTGTTCAAACGGGAAGGTAATAAGAATCGCCATGAGCGTAATTTCCACTCTTCTCTGAATCGACAATCAAAAACAGCAAACCCCATATGACAGGACTTGTCGAGTAATTGGAGACTTGTATCGACTTTGATAGGGCGAGGCAAAGGGTATCGCCCAGCAGCAGAAATCGATCAACTACAGCAGATGTTGGCGGTGACACTTCAAGGGAGCGGTTTGGTAATGGCCGCTAGTTACTCCTGGATGTTTGCCTTTATGTTGTGGCTGTTCAGAGTCATTCATTCCAATAATAGATCTATACATATATACGTCCAACGATGCATAACTGCAATGGCAGGAAGGTTTTGGAATCTGGAAAAGCATCTGATTGGTAAAGTAGCGGCCCTATTTTCATATAGTTCCAGACGTACTCAATAATGTATAACTTACAATCGACTTTAGCGCGGTCCAGTCAATGAAGATCCTGCGCTAGGGCCTTGACAGTGGGGCCCGAGAAAAGAAAAGCAGTTTGTAGGGAGGAAGCTGATTTCGCTACCGACTGCATTGAGGTGTTCCGACGACGTGCATAAGCGAGATGATATACACTGGGACTATTTTGTGTATGGGCTCTAAGGAGACACGGCATATATTTTTGGACATGTACATTAGATCAGTGATAGTTGCCCTTTCGGCTGAGCCGCCGGGCGTTAATGAATTGTGTGTGTGTGTGTGTGTGTGTGTATCGAGGTGTTTGACGTTGAAATGGCTTTCTGAAGAGATAATTCATCTTTCAAGTTGTCTGACCATGTCTTGTTCGGGCCAAATCCAATCAATCCATTCGCGAAGGAGCGCATTTGGAAACCGAAGAAATGTTGCCTTGGGAAACACAAGCCCATCATTGGGGGTCAGATGAAATCGTTGATATGGTTTTTCAATAGGGGGCTCGTCGGCTCGAACGTTGGGAAAGAACCTGTACTGACATCATGGTCCCTCTGTTAGCAAGCTTCTCCAAAGATAAGTCATAAGGAAATCAGGGATCATGTATGCCTACAAGTCTTGCTCCAGCTGTCTGTTCGCAGTCAAGAGGAAGAGTTCAAAATATGGACTGGCTTGAAGTGCACGATGGTGCATATGCGTTTTCATTAAGGGAGATGCGAGTTCACACGGCAAGAACTTTTTTGTCAACCGGAGAAATGGGGTGTAGATGAACTGGTCTCGGGAAGAAAAGAATCGAAGGGAACTAACTAGCGCCTGCCGGCCCGGACAGACGTTCCCACTATTCTTTCTTCCTCCTACCCCCACCCCCCCTTCCACTCCCTGTCCTACACTATCATCTCGGGATTTTTTTTTGCGCAATAGCTACATGAGCGCGGTGAACATGCTTTGCTTTCCCTGAATTGACGTTACATGTACAGTCCAGCTTGAGATTCAGCGACAAAGCCAGGGCGAGCCGAAATGCTATGCCCAGTCGCCTACTCTCTCAATGTTTGCAATGCTTTTGCATGCGAGCACCTGAAGCCTAGGTAAGTAAGATTGTGTTTTTGCAAGAACATTGGACATGCATGCTAGTTAGGAGCACAATCTGGTCTTCGTGTAGATGGTCGTGATGGCAAGTCTACGGTTGATCGCTGCAGGATACTTTCCCACACTCAGCGCCCTCCGATCAGATCAAAGCTGACCACCTCATCTTTATTCAGCTGCACTTACGCTCCACGTTGCCCTATTCTCAGTCAGTCATCGACTACCGCTGAACCTGCGCGCTCTTCGAGTGAATCTCTCAACCTAGCATACCTGGAGCCCGGAACAAATGCGGGCCACTTCATGTTTACTATTCAGTAACAACAAACGAATGTCTGCTTGAAATGCAGATGGAAGGCCCGCATTTTCTGAAATATTCTTTGAAAGAGAGCACACCCACCTATCTTCCTTGAAACCCTCGTGAGATGGAGATTTGCCGACACTCCTCAGTATCCAGTCCTTGGTTCGATCGATGCACCGCGGTGCAAGCTTCAAATTATGTTTGTCTCTTTCTCATTGATTGTTAGATTGAAACATATTGATAGTTTCAGAACATCACGCTAATGCTTTCATGAACCTTGCAGTGCTCCTCACTTTCAACGAATCCAGCCGAGCTCATGAATTTTCAACGAACACGGTATCACCACACCTGTGCGTAGTGTATGCGCAAATTTGTTGTCAGTTAGAATGACGAAAGGCACAATGATTGCAAGACTTGGCCCAGCATCACTCAAGCTCCCTGGGACCAAATGCTGATCACGACCGCATACCCTGATACCCTGGCAAGAAAACCTTTGAAAACTCAAATGGTTTGAATTACGATAAACGCACACTTTAACGCTTGTCTGTATTTGCCAGAAGGTTGAAGGCGATTATGTGGCCTTGTTATCGACTGCTACATTTTATCTTTCAGACAACATGAAATGTTCTTCACCGGAATAATGTATTGACATGCAGGTAATTGGGCAGATTCAAAGATCGAAAAGGATATGTGCAGGAACTTGACTCGGCAATGTCAATTACGTTGCTCTCGCTTCTCGTATTCCAGCTCAGTTCCCATGATCAGGTTGAAAAATCCCATTGGGTCATCAAGGCCACTCGCTTATCAACGGCCTTAATTTGTTCTGCGAGCCAATTTGTGACGCGCTCATCCGGGTGCCGCAACTGAATGTGACAGGTGTACACAAGCTCATATTCCCGGCGGATTTGGCTTAATACGCGACTTACAGTAGTCTCATGGGAGACTCCAATCTCCGCTGTAAAAAGAGGATCCGCATTGAAGTCGAATCGAAACATGGTCCAGTCTTTGAAATTCTCACCGATCTGATCGACTGAGTCTGGCTCCACTGCCAGTTCAATGTATTTCGCACCCACACGAATGGCGCACAACACCCCGCAGTTGATTCCCATGTCCTGGATGTGTTGCATTGGGGAACACAGACGAGAATATTCATCGCATTTCTTGCAGGGAGAGCTTTGGATCCTCATCGTCTAGATTTAATATGTCAGTAGAGATATCCTTGATAGTAGCGCCCCGGCAAAGTAGTACACTGACTTTGAGTGACATTTTGAAGCTAAGAGTAGCTTGAGTATTGAAAACTGTAGGACTGGGTATAGAGAATTGAGCCAAGCGACCAGGGTAAATGCATGTGCTTGGGATCTGTAGAGGCAAGAGAGGAAATGGCCGCTTGCCTGGTTATAAGGATTTAGACCGGATGTACCAAGGAAACAATCAAATATACCACGAAAATCTTACCCCAATTGGTCCAAGTTGAGAACTTGGGGCTTGGTCTCATTTCTGGGCTGGATAGGCCATGACCAGATATGTAACCGGAAGAGTATCATTCCGCTTACTAGATTGGCTATAACACACATGTAACTTGCGCCACAGCTACAGCTAATATATAGGACGTGTCATATCGTCGTGATGGTCGGTAAGCGACTCAATATTTTGAACCGATTTGATTGGAGAGTAGTAGTAGCGCACGGTGGGCAGGCTACCCCTCACTCAATTAATTTCAAAGAGCAGTGGTGTTTGGTCCCCCTAAGGTCCAGCTTCTCTGACTTCCACACTATCAATCCAAACAAGCACATAGCGCCCTAAGCTTGAATCAGAAGTCTTTACATCTGATCAAACCCTACCGCTATATTTACGTACACGTCAATCCTGATCGCCTTAACGAGTTGGTTTGTCGCGCCCAAACCTCAACAGCACATCCAGACTGCATTTTGAATTCATTTAGAGTCTCTTTGATGAGCGTCCTACAACCTGACTTCGTTAAAGTGCAATCAGCTTCACTGCCATCTTTGTCCAGTCATGTTTCCCTTTTTTGGTTGTATAAGAAGCGAACTTTGGCACTTGTGTATGATTTTGACTTGAATTATTTCATTGCAGCTTGAATGCCGAAAACAATATTTAAGAATCTAGCTAATTTTCGATCACGTAGAAGGCAAGCGCGTGAAGACAGATTATAAGCTTATTTAAAATTCAATGACGAACCTGAATAGTTTGAAAGAATCCTTGTCAACAACAAGGGCCAGCCATGAGCGAATTTTCCTAATAGACACATGCAAAGAGGATGGTCATGTCAACAATTATGTGGTGGGAAGAGAGGCCCGCTAGAGTATTTTGGGGGATGGAGGTGCCTCCCTTGCTACTGACCGGCTAGCATTGTACAATTTGTATGTAGGATCCTTCGTGGGAACCGACTTACTCGATGGCAGTCTTTCCGATTGTTGTGCTCCCTCTCCAAGAAGTCACTATAGCGACTGCCATCAGCTGATCAATGGAAACCAGCAATTTGCCCTACGAGGGACCTCTTGGTCGTGAAGGGTGCCAGAATCACAACGGAGGGTTATGCGGAGAATCGCAGCGTTTCGGAGTTATCTTGACGGGACTTGTTCGACTGGGGGAAGGTCTTTCATGGGTGTAGAGTCAGCAGGGTAAGAATTGTTGGTCAGTAGGCAATATGGAGCGACCTTTGCTTAGGGATAGAGAATACTTTCGTGCCACTCGAGTTTGTTCCATGCAGTCATTTTTGAATTGGGTCGATTCCTATCGACCGTTTCACCAATGCTGCGAGTCCAGATGTCAGGTCGAGAAAGAAAACTTTGTGGCGGATGTAAGCTCCAAGACAACTGCGTTGTATTCCATTTAAGTAAGATTGGCGGAGATGACACAGTCAAAATCCATATTTTGGCCATAGACCTGCTCCCGGTATTGATTGCTCGCGTCTCCTCGAATTTTGAAAATTGATTCGTGTTCACACGGTCAGCAATGAGTGACCTGAATAAAGGAGTACCTTGAAGGAAGTAGGTGTTTTAACTCTGCGATCAATTGATATGGACAAGGTTTGGGTCGGGGCGGACAAGGGAGTTTCGGCTAAGTCGGGCTATCCCCTTCAGAGCCCGTTTCAACCCATCTCGCTTGCACAAGTCATGCTGAATCTTCAGCCATCGAATAGGGTACGCATTCCACAAAAACAGCGCTTTTCAACTTTCTGCATTCAGATAAGCCCGAGGTCTTCATTTTTCGTCATGTCAACCAGAGGAACAGTCCCTTCGTCCAACTGTTGACTCCTTTCTGCCCTACTGAGCCATCAACTGACATAAATTCGCACATGCACAGCACTGCCCTGACGCATCAAAGTGCGCTTCCAAAGTAGCTGATCTCAAGAGAACAACCCATCCACGCGCTGTGCATAACGAGCTTCGTCAAGCCTCGGCTACTTCTTGTGGAATATTCGGTATAAACATACAGCGGAACGTCATGCCATACCACGAGCTCCGGCGCATATACGCTTGCAGCGTATCCTTTAAAATCGAACCATCTCGAAACAAAAGTGGACGCATTAAAAGTTCTCAAAAAACATGACACGGCGCGGATGGAAGAGAGGGAAGAGGACAAGCCATGTTCAAGATGGCCGTCGCTCAGATCTGGAGTTCTCAAGTTTCTACGTCCGACTGCCTTCACCTCGTGGGTGAAATGGAGCGAAACGAAGTCAGATTCTGGCCCTGTTTGAAACAGACGGACGATGACGACGAGAACAAACACTTCAACGCGGTTGACTCGAAGAATGCCAGACCCTGCCTTCCAAATGTGACAAACGCTATTGATAGGTAAGCTCAACGAATGGGGGAGATCATGTAGTGATTCGGGAGAAGGAAAGGGTCACATAAGGACATACTGAGATCCATTAAGTATGCTCCTTTTACAGTACTTCCATTCTCTGTCTAATCCTTCTGTGATGCCTACAGGTGCCTCCAATCCAACAAACGAATTGAACCGTACAATGCCGCTGTATTTCCAATATTGAATGGAATAGCTTCTCTCGCGGCGGATTTACCGCCCATCTATGAGCAGGGGTGAAGAAGGGCACGAAAAACTCGATGATGGACCAAATATCACAAACTCTGACACTTTTGCTCCTGTAGGCGCCCATATATTGCGCCAAATCCAAAACTGGGATAATTTGGGAAGCTAGGTTGTTTCGCAGGCCTCTTGTATGAGCATCGATGGGTATGCTATCTAGTGCGAAACTACCGCACCCAACAGGCTACAGTTATTATGAAGCTTTCATACCAACACCGCCAGGGCTTTTGAGCAGGACTCTGCCCAACGTGTCAACCAGGCCGCCATAAACCCTTCAAGTGATCGTCACCTCGGTTCTGCGTTTTGGATTGGGACAGCGCCTAGAAATGATTTTCCTGGTCCTTTTATCTTGTTATTCCCTTCTGTAGCCTAAGGCATGTAATTTGATGGACGCTAATTGGTTTGTATATAAGAGTCGCTGTCTGGGGCCTAGCCTCATCTATACAATACTAGGAGCGTATCGAATCACCTAGAGCCTGTTCGCCCTTCACTTCCTGCATCACTCTTATTCCCGCATGCCAACCTGACTAGCCTCCGGCTCAGAGCTGGCATTTATTTTACATTACGGGCCGTGGATGTCTCGGGCGCACTACATAGTAAAGCCGCGAGCTCCAAGTTTCTCTCACCTTTCAACCTCCATCTTCCACATGCTACCCATTGGAGCACAGCCAACATGAGTAATCGTATTAAAGATCTTCCATTTGAGATTCTTGTTCAAGTGTTCAATTGGCTCGATGATATTGACGACGTCTTTATAATCGAAGCCAATCACGAAAAGTACCTAAAGTGAACGGATAAAGTCATCATCTTGTTTGCCCGGATATGGTTACATCACCTCAGAATCCAACCAATCAATCGCTCTCAACGGCTACCTATTGAAGTTCCTTAAGTGAATGGGCGCTGAGAGAAAGTATGATTTAACGATGACTTCGGGTTTGTTTGTTCTTGTGCTTCTAATTTTAGGACCCGGGCACCGATTACAGACGCGCCTAATCCAGGCGTACCACTTTGTATCGTGGGGTGGTGTTCCAGCGACGGCCGCTCCTCGCGGGAGTACGCACCTATGAGCGAATCAGATGGCGAAGAATTGGAATGAGCCCCTGACACCAATTAACAATAAAGTATAGTATTAATTCGAATCGAATCGAATCGAACTTTTCCCGGATTCGATTCGATTCGTGCGGAGCGGTAGGTCTCGTGAACAGCTGGTACCAGATCGCATCATCTCCTGTTGCTGGATGACATCCTCTGCCTCGCCCTATCAAAGTCGATACATGTCCCCAATTACTCGACAAGCTCTATGTCAGCGCGGTGGAATACAGCCGCTGCTCAGGGGAAAGAACGGAGAGAGAAAAGCATCTGGATTGGCTATGGACAATCTCTCTCGGGGGGATGGAGAGAAGAAGAAGGGAAAAGGAAGGAAGAAAGCAGGCAAGCACTGGAATCTAGATATACCCAGAGGGGGTCACCTGACCCCTCTCTAACACTCTATCAAGTAGAGCTTACTGGTTTCGATTTCCGACTAAGAGAATAGTGGAGCATACGCTCATGCTTTGTCATATTGCCTTTGATGGTGAAAGACTTGCCACATCCTTCATAGGAGCAGCGGAAAGGCTTCACACCTGTATGGGTGCGGTGGTGAATGTGAAGCGCGGACAGGTCTCGGAAAGCCTTATCGCAAGTTTGACAAACATGACGTTTCTTCTGGTGTTCGGATACTTGCATCTCAGGGGTAAGGTGAAGAAGCTTATGGCGTCTCATATTACTTTTGTGGTTGAAAGACTGGTCACATCCTTCATAGGAGCAGTGAAAAGGCTTTAAATCTGTATGGGTGAGCTGGTGCATGCGAAGCGCGTAAGGTGATCTAAAAGCCTTTTCGCAAGTTTGACAAACATGACGTTTCTTCTGGTGCTTGGGTACTTGCGTATCAGGGACAACATAGCTGGCAGAGCTAGTCTGGGAACGTGAACTGTCAATATCCATAGGACCTGCGGTCTGATATGGGGGGTATTCAGATCTCGGGGGGCCGTCGTTAGGATTTTCCTCCCAACAACCTTCATCGCTAGTCCTCTGCTGCACTGCGGATGCGCTGGGTGAGGCCCACTGGCCATACGCCAGTGGTGAATCTACACCAGATATAGCTGGCACCTCGCCCAAGGTGGGCTGAGGATATCCTTCCATTGATGAAATAGCTTGCTCAGGCACAGTACACCGGTTGGGGTCTTGAGCATGCAATAATCACGTTAGTATGTCTCTGCATATCAGGAAGATCAAGAAAAGCGCACCGGGGAATTCGTCCGGCCTCAGTTTCCGCTCAAGCTCTCGCATGACCATAATGAATTTTATTTTCTGTCGCGTCACCCGACTAGCGTTGGAAGTTTGCAATGATTGATTCAATGCATCAATCGTAAACAGCCCGCCATGATGTCCACACAGAATATAGCGAAGAGCTTCATTGCTGTCTGCATCTATTCAGTCATTGAAAACTATGGCGCCGGGATTGACTCTCTTACCTGCTGGACATTGCCATTCAGGTTGCTTTTTCTGGCTTGTTCCTTGCATAGAAGAGTACCAACCACTGAGAACTTCTTTAGCCTCACCCGGATCGATTTTGTTGAGGACATGGTTGTAGGCAACCCGTAAGGACTCTGGGCGTATCTTCTTTGATTTGAAAATGGCCGAAGATAATAGTTTGTTGATCATATCTTCTTGAACCTTCAGCTGTTTTCCTGGGGGTAGAGACCTTTGTCGATTTATGGCGTTGTACATAGTACTATGGTACTTACTTCCATTGGAGTTGTTTGTATTCCAGTTGAGGGTGTATTGGCTATCTGAGGATCGGAAGTCGGCTTCGTGTGAAGGGGGCTCATAATGCTCGGAGGAACCTGGAGATTTCGGGCTTATTGAAATTTCGTCGTAAGGAGTGGTGTCTAGAAAGCTTGGCTGCATTTTGAGGCTTTCGTTCATCATAAGCCAAGCTTCATCGCCGGGCGAAAATTGCCATTGGCTTTCATCTGAGGTAAACGGTTGAGGGTTTGGATTAGTGCAGGAATGATTCAATCTCTTGCATCCAGAACAAGGCCACGAATCATCTCTGACAGCGGTGCATGGAAATCGCCTCCGTCGGCACCCTCCGCAGGCTAGAAGATGAGCGAGGGCAGATAGTTGGGGGTTTTGCTTAGTGTCGGGATAATTTAATCTTTGACATTGAGAACCAGGCTGGCTGCAGGCTGAACGAAATGGGATATGTCAGTCACGGGTCAAAAAGGGTTAATTTATGTCCACTTACATTCGCTTTTTTTTCCTTGTGAGCCTATCGTGAGAAGAGCAAGCCCCGGCACTTCGGAGGTAGGAATCAATGGTTGCAAAGGGCCCGAAGCCCTTGCCTGTGGAACTGGAGACATTGTGCGTCGGCGACAGACGTAAGTAGGTATTGACGGGATTTTCAGCGTTCGGCATGGGAGATGAAAAAAATAGACAGCCAGTGAATTGTTTCTTTGGCACAGGGGGTGTGATTCCGTCTATCACGAATGCTCGAAAGTAGTCGCGATGAATAGCGCGTTCGTTGGCGAGATTCATATACAAGTGAAAAGGCACTAATCCCGAAATCCTATCCGCGCATAGCTTCTAGGGGCCAACTAGTTTGGGACTAGTCCAATGGTCCCCCCCTGTAGATGCATTGACAAATGGCCATACTGGGTGGCGTACTCGTCTTTGCCTCAAGAGGGTGAGCTTCGATTGCTGGAACTATTGCGCGCAACAACTCTAGTCTTCAGTCTGCAGCACTATCACAGTGGAGAAAGTTGGCCAGCTGAATCCTTCGACTAGGAAATTTCGGTCCACTCAAGCC
Source organism: Penicillium verhagenii (assembly GCF_028828195.1). Taxonomy (NCBI): domain Eukaryota; kingdom Fungi; phylum Ascomycota; class Eurotiomycetes; order Eurotiales; family Aspergillaceae; genus Penicillium; species Penicillium verhagenii. Next base: position 1,052,199 of record NW_026643176.1, on the reverse strand, counting down.
GCCAAACGTACCAATGATTGACAATTGTCTTGTCTTGTGCCTAGAACTTGGTCTAGACCCAGGCGCACAAGTACGGTCGTTTCTCCAAACAAGGAACCATACGAGTGAAATTAGGGGGCTTACGGGGGGCGTACTTATGTTACACCGGAAAGCCAACCTCGCTTAAACCTCATACAATGGCTAGCATCCTATCAATTCACCAGAAACGGTCCAATCGTGAGCTCCTAGGAACCACCGATTGATGCCCATGTATTGTTCCTTTTTGGGATTAGTGGCCCGATCAGCGCGTCTTGTTTCATTACACGATCTTTCAAAACACCATGTCACAAAACCAGGTGGGGCTACTCGATACCGCCAATAAAAAACCTAGGTGCCATGCGCACGCACCTTTTCTTACCAATGGCCGACGTAATGCTCAATACGTGTGCCTGGAGATGGCAAGTCGTGCGGCGCAGTGATACGTGGAGAGTATTGGCCGGTAACAGTTGGACCAATCTCAAGTCACAACCAGCACAGGCAGCTCCACTTTTACTTTCCTGCCTTACTTTGCGGCCCTTTCAAAGGCAAGACCATCAGATTCAAAAGAAATTGCATAATTTTATGTAGCTAGTGGGAGCCGGATTGTAGAGCCCATACATTTTTACTCTACCTGTGGAGTGCCAGACTGCGAAAAACTGCGAGGGACTCGCTTTCTCAACGAATTTGTGAAATGGTAATAGAGGACAACTGACTATTTACAATGTGATGAAGGATAATTTCAAAATACATCAAAATAAAAGAATCGGCTGCCACGTCTAGCGTGTCAAGTGCTAACCACTGTAGAATCAACTTCAAAGACAAGGTGAATGATAACACATAAATCTCAGAAAACCTTTCGGGTTTGTGCTATCAACGCCCGTGTTATCAGAACAAGGGAAATACTCATTTAATGGGACACCATTTTCTGGGCTCGAAGGACGATAATCCATCTTTTCAGACGTCTGGAATTGCAGTTTTGGATCTCCGTTTCTCCGACATAGTGTCTCGAATGATGTTTCCAAAGGCTCAGAGATATTCTTCGACTCCGGAGTTTGCATACTCCTTCTGGGATGCCGACTATTGTATGATATTATCCCTGCCTGCACTGATATAGTCTTCTCCAGTGAATAGAGTGTACACTGCTCAATGCATGCCTGGGCCAATATTGAGTCGTCTGTGTTTGCTAACCTCTTCGCTGCCGTGTCGATGGGGAGCAGTGCAGGTATTTCGTCTCTGAACTTGAAGAGACTGTCAAGCTCTGGCATATCATGTGCCGGAGTGTAAGTTTTTCTGAGCCCTTGCTTGACAGCCTTTAAGGAAAGGTAATTTCCAAGATTGCAAAATTCCTAATCATTTCTGTCAGCCATTGATATGAGGGTAGAGCCGCCTCAAATTACCTGGGCATATTGAATGATTTGATATTCGCTGAAGATCTGAGCATCCAAACAATCCTGTAGCTCGGTCCCACAAGGGGATGAATGGTTGGAGATTGCTTGAGCCATATGCCCCGAAGCTTGGTCCACATGCATGAATGAGCAAAAGTATGTCAACACGCGTCACTTCCTGTCATGATGATCTAGCCTCAAGTGGCTTTACCATAGTTTACAGCATGTGAAGGCAATAAGCGAGGCCCAGCGCTGTAACCATGGGTCCCAGGAACCCCCAGTTGATGTGCAGGTGGATTATTACTTTTGGGGATTAGCGGGCCGATCAGTGCCCCTTTATTTGTTACGCGATCTTTCAAAACACCATGTCACAAATTCAGGTGGGGCGACCCGTTGAGGCCAATGGAAACTCTGGACATCATGTGCACGAGCCTTTTTCCAATAATGAGATTCGTAACACAAAATACATGTCCCGGAAGTCACAGGTCCGGAGTATGGGGCTTGGTGGCTTCTATGCGTCCAATCATTGTCCAAAGTGCCAGTGCACATACCCTACAACTCAAATACAAATAAACGGTTGACGGCCTCTTCTAGACTACGGCATACCAAATTTTCTCTCTCAAACAATTCACCCACCAGCAAGAATGTCTCCAAGGTGAGAAGGCACAGCCACAGGAGCCCCAATAAACTGCGCTAATTTACAAAGTTCTCAGTCCCAGCTTGATCCTGAAAGGGCCGCCTCTGTCTTCAGAGCTTTCCAATTTTGGTTTCTTGGGTCTCCAGGGGTTCCAGCAATGGTGGAGAGGAGCACAAGCCCAACAATCAGACCGGGAATAAAACTCATCATCGAAGATTGCCAAGTACTACGAAAAGGACAATACCGCACAGGGAGAGTAGAGTGGTTTTGGCAAGAAACAAAATTCTTAGGGATATCAGATTGGACTTGATAAAAGACCTCGACCGCGACGACCTACTCATCCTGTCACTCCTAGCTCGATAATTCCGCTCACAAAAAGGAATTCCCTCTCGCAGGCTTCTTCAATTTGCTGCGCGGCCATTTGGAAGAATCATTGGGCTGTCGAGCCGCCTGAACTTACATCTAGCAAGTCTCCATCTCAATGCAGGAAATAAAACGCCACAAAATTAGATTGCGCGATGCCGATCGTGGTTGAGGCTTGTGCTGATACCTTCCAATTACTAATGCTTCTACAGTCCACATTGTGGGACCTCTCATAGGTTTATTTTTACTTCCAACTGTTCGTGTGAGCATACGCCCTTCTTATCTTGAAAACTACCTAAGTCTCTGCAGCCATGGCTTCTGCGTGCGCTCTCGTGTCCCTCCCTGTTGAAATATTCCACGCAATTTCTACATCGTTGGACGACCGTGATTTGTTCAATTTGAGTCGAATCAACCGCTAATCTACTCTCTAAACCAAAATGACAACATCGTCCGCAAAGTCCTCGAGGTAAGGAGATAATCTCAAAATAAACGGGGATACACATAGAATTCCTTCACGACTCGGTGCATGACTCCAAGTGGTTGAGCCAAGTTTGCCACATAAAAATTCTCATGAGTTCATTCTGAGATAACTTGCGAGACCCAGCTCTTTGACTTCTCTACTAAAGGCGTCCGCCTATTCCCAATTGGGCAGCTTCCTGGTGCGTCAAGTTAATTGGTGACTAGTAACTTTTGTAATCGGAGTTTCACTTACCATCGCAGTCTTCAACCCAATGCCACAGAACAATCAATTTGTCTTTATCCTGTAGATCTTGAAGTATTTGAGTGGCTGATCATCGAGATCCAAGACTACGTCGCCAAGAGAACCAACTTTCTCGATCATGGAGATATGAATGTGATCAATTTTCTCCATAGCTTCTTCTTGAGATTATCCCATGGCTGTTTGGAGCCAATTGAGGCGTAAAGAGTTTGGAGTTTCAGTCAACAAGAAGCGACGGTTCATTTCATTGCCTTTTATGTCTTGGAGCGTCAGCTGCACATTGGGCGGCTGATTCTGATTTTTCCGTTTTGCCATGATGCTTGGCAGATGTGAATGCCAAAAATGCAACGATGAAAGCACGAAGTTGATTCAATGAGGGTGGAGAAGAGGAGGAAAAATATTTCATTGAAGCAGAATATTTTGAGGCAAAAGGACATTGATCTTGGTGCACAAGGCGACTTTCAAGCTAGCAGGTGCAGTGAGGTATAAATACACGTAGTAACCAAAATGGAGGTGGGCAATTCTGGGCCCGGGATGTTCCTGCGGCTTTCCAATAGGTCGAATTAGTCTGTTCAGGAGGCGTCGACGGAGTCGTGCTAATGGGTGATATGGGCCAAAGAACATCCACCATTAGGGCTTGGGTCGATTGATTCGACAAGTCACTTTCCGCAATCTATGTTTGGGTCACAGGGGACTACAAAGAAGATGTTCTGGACCTATGGGCGCGCCGCGCCATTGGTGGCATGAGCACAGTCTAGGACTACTGCATGCAGCCTTGTTGTCCAGAGGGAACATAGAAGAAAAATGAGCTACTTACGATACAAATTTCTCCTCGATCCTGGCAGCCCCCTAAGCGAGGCTCACATGTCCAGCTGGTGGCCAGCGGTGGATTCGACTTCTAGGAGTTGACCAGCTCATTTTTTCAGACGGCGATTAGATACTTGATCGGCGACCGTCTTTTATTACCGGGTCTGTGAAGCCATGCCACAGAAATGTGTTTTTTAGCCTTTTTGCGCCGATAACAATGCTCCGGGTGCCATGATAACGTACCTTTTTGAAGATTGAAGAGGGCCTACAGCCAACGGGCTGTTAGGCCGCTTGAAATCCCAATTGATGGGGAATGTGAAATAAACTCAGACCTTAGTATAGAGAGAGGTCCAGGTCTGAAAAAGCCGAAATGTAATTAATGTAATTAAAAGACGAATGGGGTCTATGAGCCTATAAGGGCTTTGACACTGGTGAGCTAATCCGAGGTACAGTACTGGGTGCTCACTTACCAGGGATACGACGTCAAGCCGCACAAAGGTGCATATTGAATACCTATACGGCCCACTTCCTGCATGACTCCGGGTACTTGAGCCAAGTCTCCGGTGGTGTGATCTAGGAGGCCATTGGCTATGTTGAAGGCAGGTGCTTGACCGGAAGCATGAAAATCGCGCACCCTAGACCATTGCGCAGCCATGATGGAGTAGGCTTTGATTGGTGCAATCCCGATACCGAGTCGGATAGTCTGCAGAACAGGTCAGAATCTTTCTATACCTTTTACCATTCGTTCAGGTTCGGTTTCTCTCATCCGCCTTTTCGACCTGGATTTCTTATTTTTCTTATGTCCTTACCAAGCTTGCTCCATTCTACTTTCAATCAGAAGATTTGAGATCTTGATACTTCGTCCACTCTGAATCGTTGCCTTCCCACTGGGTACTTCATTGCGAAGCAGTCTATCCATTCATTACGTCTTCAGTTTTCCATTCTTGACTCGTATCCTATAAGCAGGCATTCCGTCAAAATCCCTTTCCATCAAGGAGGCACTTACCATGGAGCTACAATCAGCTCACGCTTTGCTCGAGTCATTACGCACCTTTTACCCCATCGTCCTCATCCTACTCTACAGTTTTGTCTCCGTGGTCGAAATTGTGCTTGCCATGAAGAATAAAAAGAAGAATGACTCCGATGGAAAAAAGTCCTTTGAACTGGATTTAAAGAATTATATGTACAAAGCCCACTGCTCATTAACAACAAATCGCCACAGTAGGGCCACAAGACGACTCAGTCCTTTCTGCAAGGATTCTAAGGTTTCGCCTTTATAGAGCTTGCTGTACATTGGATATATGTTTTCGCAGATCTTGTCTAGGTGCGGGTCGGTCTGAGCAAAAAAGTTGAGAAGCCCATCTGATATTGAGAACGGGTCCGGGTCAAAACTCCAAGCGATCAGTGACAGCAATATTTGAGCTTTGGTGGAAAATTCTTGCACCATTTCTTGCGTATGACAATGGAGGAGTTGATTCTGGGCCAACGCTTGGTGGGTGATAGAGGGGGCGTTGTTTTGTTCTCTGAGAGCTTGACAGGTCTTGATCAGGTCTAAAACCTCAGCACGTGGTTGATACGGCATTTGCACGGAGTATTTAGCCATCAGCTCGTTTGTGCTCAAGTACGCTCCTTGTAGAGCCTTCAGGGTCGTCTGTGCCCTATCCTGTAGTCCTGCGAGCTTCTAAATTCAGTATCTGAAAAGTTCATGGGTAGGAATCAACATCCAGCCCTCTACTACGCGCGAATCTGTGTTTTTTGTGGCTCTTGATTGGCTGACGGTCGAGAGAAGTGGGGTGGGTCACGTGATGAATCAAACAATGTGGCCAGTCATGTGATCGGAAGAGTCAGGTGACTCAGATGGTCAGGTGATTGTCCACGTCAGCAGAGCACGTCCTCGGTATCAACGTGATCAGGGCGGTCAGGGGACTCTGCTGATCATGTGATGAAGGTGATTACATCAGCAGAACACGACCCTGGTATCCACGTGACCCTGCTGATCAGGAGATTCTTTTGGTCAGGTTCTTACCAGTTCGTTCCTTATGCTGAATGGTTATCGAAACGGAAAAAGCAACAACGAACAACAACGAACGCTTATAATTAACTAGCCAGTTGCCAGTCAACCATAATGCCACACTCCGTCTCAATGCAAACCAACCATAATACCACACTCTGTCTCAAAAATTTGCTCAATAACCCATGTCTTCCATTGTATCCCTCGCTGCGATCCGGGCCACTGTGTCTTCGTTTTCCCGAGTTGCGGCCTGCTTGCTAATGTCTATGAACAGGTCCTTCTTAATCCGGTCACGTTCCTGCTCAATACGCTGCTGCAAGCTAGCAGGTACCTGGATAAGTATTAGTATTCAATCTCAATAGAACCATGCCATGATGTCCGATGGGACCATTGATGCCGCCGGAAGGCGAGAACTCAGCTCGACCTCGATTCGCACAAAGTTACTTCATCGGAATTGAACCCGGTACTTCCATCAGGCCACAAATCAAGCAACAGATGCACGGATACAAGTCCAACCTCGCCTGATACATTGTCGAGAACTTCTCGCAAAACTTGATCGACTGATCCGCCAATCAAACCCATACTACACCCTCTTCCACACAGCTTTCAGTTTCCTTCATGAAAACAGTGAACGGCAAAGTCTGAGTATAACACCTCAGTTACGACTGATTGGGAATGAGGAGGGAGGCCGCCAGTATGATCTCCCGACTGGGCAAGTGGATGTGGCAGCATTCCTGCCAACAATCCCTGATGAATACAGCCGCCGGAGTTACCGGGATATCCAATCATACCTGCGCCGGGCACCAGTCTGGGCTGGAGCAGCTTTGAATCTGCAGAATAATCCAGCCACACAGGCATTGACCCAGGATGAGGTAGGAATCATACCATTTGGAAACGATGATGAAGGCGAGGTTGTTGAACATGGAGATGATGAGATCCCTGAAGATAACCGGGATCCTTTCGAAGAGCCAGAGGAGTACCACGTCGGGGAGAGATTCCTGATCCGCATCCAGCGAGACCATGCACTCTATATGCCGTTGGCGTATGTAGTCTTCTATATGTCCGGCGGACGAGGGATTCATCGACAACTGCCATTTGCTACTTCAACAAACCCGCGGACAGGTAGAGAAAGGCAAAATCCGAATGTCAGTATGGTTCAATTCCTGCGGTACACAATCTTCACACAGCCAGCGTAATATAGTCTGAATCTGTTCCAACGGGCAAATTTGTTGGTACAACAATATATTGTTGATGGATGGGTGGCAGAAGAAGGCCGAAAACTTGAATTCATCCGCTACAATCAAGATATCATTCGAAGGTATGATGCCCATATGCGAGCGAAAGAGCTCGTGAAACTTCCCACCAGCTTGACAGGTTCCAAACGTTGGTTGCGGATGAAGTTGAAGGACTCAATGGCCCTACTGGAACACTACAATCGCCCTGAGCTCTTTATCACGGTAACAGCAAACCCAGACTGGGATGAAGTCAAGGATTCTCTCCTGCCAGACAATGATGGTACGGTTTCTCAAGGCCCCAGAGATAGGCCTGACATGATTGCACGGGTGTTCAATTTGAAGTTGAAAGCCATCATGAAAGAGATTCAGGATGGTATCTTCCGGCCATACCAGGGTATATCATATATATATATACTAAACATATAGGATGTTCAAGAAGATTGCTAACATTGAATATGAAATATAGCACATGTCTATGTGGTGGAATTCCAGAAACGAGGCCTGCCGTACGCACATATGTTGATATGGTTGGCAGGAGGCCCGTACTATGACCGGTCAGAAACAATTGACCAGATTGGTGTTCATCGTGCTTTGTTTTCAAATGATGTCAGCTTGGGCTGCGACTAAAGTACACTGATTTTTAATATTTCGTGCCATCCAGTTTTGCCTCTTCGATGTCAATTCAACAAATTTTGTTCTGATATCCTACAAAGTTCTCAGTAATGCCCGCATTAACTCCAGCTTTCAGTCTGCAATACTATCACAATGTTCAATGTTGGCCAGCCAGCTGATCCTTCGACCAAGAGATTTTGGTCCACCCAAGCCTCTAAACGAACCAATGATTGAAATTTGTTTGTGTCATGTTCAGAGAACTTGCTTCAGACCCAGGAGAACAGATACGATCGCTGGTCCTTGCACAACCTTACTATATCATTTTATAATGCAAATTGGACCGTATCAACGCACCAATAGGCAGTCCCCGATGGAACCACTCCTTCGCGCTACAAAAAACCTAATCTATAAACTTAAACTTCCAACCAAAGGCTGTATCTTAGCGTGGAAAGCCAAGTCAGGAGAGGCGAAACATATAACAACTAACAGAAGAGCCATAGTTTTGCCCTAATTGGATTGATATCCAGGAAAAGATGTCTGCTTCTGTAACACACGGGGGAGGGAGTCTTTTGTTTACAGACAAGACTTTACTACTAAGTAAATCTCCACGCGAGGGCTGTATGAGCCTCACTGACAGGTAAGGCCGCATAGTCCGTGTTCTGCCAGTAATTTGTATAAGCATCGCATCTGCCATGGGTACCATTCATAGAGAAGCTCCGTGTAGTATGCTGACTTGGAAGTTTCCTTCAATGCCTTTTCAAATTGATGTTTCATCTGGCTCAAAGCACTGTGCAGTGTTTCCGGATAGGACTTTCCAGATTCGGGGGAGAATAGAGGGTCTGCCATGTCTTTCAAGCGATACATGGTGAGATCAAAGGCAAAGCATTCAGCAACGTGAGCAGCAGCGTTTTGCTTCACTACCAGATCGTAGTATCCTTTGCCGAGACTGATGACCATTGGGACTGAATTCATAAGATCCTTCGGAATATGCTTCGTTGGGTGGCACGTGGATGTACTTTGGGTACAATTCTCGCAGGATTGGACGAAAGGCAATTTAGTTCGAAGAGTCTAAATTCCAAGACTCAGAGAAGTCATGCAAGTTGATAGCCGAAATGCAACAAGGCGTACTAACCGTAAGAGACATTCTTTGAGAGGTAGAAAGCTGGTTACCCGTGGTATTATCTGGTTTTTCTCTGAGATGAGGGAAAGGGATCTTTGCTTGGAGGGGAAGTAAAGCGACTACTTATATGTAAGCTGTGCGGTTGAGAACCACCATGAGCTCACGCTATACCGCAACAAGTAGCCAGCGATGTAGGCGCTTTGACCCCTTGCTGTTGCTGCAAGATACCAATATACAAAAGCAAATTCCAGGATCCCTAGCGGGGTTGCCACGTATTCGATCCAATACTCTTGTTCAAGTCCGGGGCGCCTCAGGACGATGCTGAGCTTAGCGACTTAAATAAATTTGCGCGCCAAAAAAACTTGGGACGCGAGAAGATGATTCGCGCCGATTGGCCTGCCCCTCATTATCCATATTTTGGCACTCAAGATTTTTCACGTCAGTGTACAGAAGATGGCTTCTATTTTGCGCCCTTGGGGGGATCTTATGACTGAATTTGTCATGCCACTAGGCGGGGCTACACCTCAGCACCGGTGCAGTTTCGTGTCTAGGTACGTATTCGGATAATGCGTTGGGACTGCCCAATGAGAAGTCAAAAGTTTGTTTCATTCCCCCGTCCTTGTCAGTGGTGGCGGTTCATCATTACCCGATACGGTGCAACCGATAGTTCCTAGAAACCACTTGCCCGTCGTATGTTCCCTTTTGGGTTTAGCGACGCGATCGGCGAACCTTCTTTCATTACACGATCTTTCAAAACACCATGTCACAAAACCAGGTGGAGCTTTTAACTGCCACCAATTAAAACGCTAGGATCATGCGCGCGCACCTTTTCTTACTTATGGTCCTCGTAATGCTCAATACGTGTGCCTGGAGATGCCATAACTGCGGCGTAGGGATACGAAAAGGGTATTGGCGGGTAACAATTGGACCAATCTCAAATCACAACCAGCACAGGCACTTCCACTTTTACTTTCCTGCCTTACTTCGCGACCCTTTCAAAGGCAAGACCATCACATCTTATTCAAAGAAATTGCATCCTTTCATTGGGCTAGTAGAACCCGGATTGTAGAGCCCATTCATTTTTGCTCTACTTGTGGAGTGTTGGACTGCGAAAAAACTGCGAGAGACTCGCTTTCTCAACGAATTTGCGAAATGGCACAAGTGACTATTTACAACGCAACGAAGAATAACTTCAAAATACATTCAAAGAAAAGAATCAGCTGTCGCGTCTTACATGTCAAGTCCTATCCACTGTAGAATGAACTTCAAACACAAGGTGGATGATGACAAATGAACCGTGAAAAAAAGTCCAGCTCTGTGCAATCAACGCCCGTGCTATCAGAACAAAGGAAAGTCTCAGGTGATGGGACACCACTTTCTGAGCTTGGAGAGCAATAAGCCATCTTCTCAGACGTCTCGAATTGCAACTTTAGATCTCCACTTCTCCGACATGCTGTCTCAAATGATTTGTCCAAAGGCTCAGAGATACAATCTTTGTTCTTCAACGCCGGAGTTTGCATACTATCTCCGAGATGCAGACTTTTGCAGGATATAATCCTTGCCTGCACTGGTATAGTCTCCTCCAGGGAATAGAGCTTACACCGCTCAATGCATTCCTGGGCCAATGTTGAGTCTTTTTTATATGCTAACCTCTTCGCTGCCTTGCCGATGGGGAGCAGTGCAGGTATGTCGTTTCTGACCTTGAAGAGACTGTCAAGCTCTGGCATATCATTTGCCAAATTGTAGGTTTTTCTGAGCCCTTCCTTGACAGCCATTAATGAAGAGTAATTGCCAAGGTTGTAAAGTTCCTAATTATTTCCGTCAGCCATTGACATAAGGGTAGAGCTGCCTCAAATTACCTGAGCAAATTGAACTATTTGAGATTCGCCGAAAATCTGAGCATCCAAACAATCCTGTATGGAGAGTGTCAAATGGTTGCAACGCCGTATTATGTCATTGAACACTTCATCTCCCTTGAAGGAGTTCAAATCCAGATTTTGATATTGAGCATGGTCCACTTTGGTGATAGCTCTGGCGTGATCTGAGGACCCTTGGATTTTTAAACCGTCTAACAAATCAGTATGGGTGTCGAAGGGGTCGCTCCAAGTCTGGCTGAGGCCTTTGGTATATCTTTCATAACGAATCCGAAGCACTTTCATTTGATGTGGTACGAATTCAGCCGGCCGAGATTTACCAAGATACTCTTTCAGAGGCTCCGTGAAGAACTGACTGAGTGGCGTATCCAGGTCCGGGCTCTTCAGTGACTTATTTGCAACGCAATCAATTGCATTCTGAGCCACGGCTCGAATGAATGGATCAGCATGAGCTTGTTCCAAAGCCTTCTTGTTGTTAATTTCTAGTCATGTGGTATTCGGTATTGTGGAGCGCACCTTTTCAATCTCAACCAGGTACTCGGCATCCATGGGACTGTTCTTGAGGTGAAGGTAGATTTCTTTGTTGAGATCTTTATACAATCGACGAAGATATCTTAATTCAAATGAATCATGACCTCCGGCATACTGTACCATCGTTTCAAACGGGATGCACCCAATCAAATCCCAGCTCTTAAGTAATAATATCCCTGAAGCTGAGCCCCACGTGTTCTTGTTTATAGATGCCGGATCGAAGCCCCAGCTCTCCCATTCTTGTATGCTCGTGTTTTCGAAAAAGGAGGTCTCGTCAAAAAACCCAAAATTGCTAAGGCGGCTGACAATCGCACCATAAAATGCACGACTATCATTGTTAATTTTGATCTCCTCCTCACACCTGGGGACAAGTAGAGAATGTATGGTCCAACTCACATCATACCCGTCATCTTGTTACTCGAGTGTAGAGTCGTCGACCATTGTTGGGGCACTGATGTAGAATGAATCCGAATGGGCAAGCTCTGCTTAAATCTTGAATCAGCTCACAACGCCTTGGCATTCTGTAACAGTATCTTGTGCCTGAAATGAGCAGACTTACCTTGCTGTTCAAAGTTGGCGTTGAATTTTACTTTTATGGACTTCCTGTTGACAACAATATCAATCCAAGATGATAAAGGAATGTCTCGGAAAGGGGCGAATATTTAGCCAATTTATATAAACAAAGAACCGGCTTAGTTCGGCGCCAAGACAGAATCTCCTGCACCAATCCTTGTCCACCCACCATTTTTAACTATTGACCCCGAAATGACCGGATCGGGAAAGGCAATCCTTTGAGCAGCGAACCCCGGTCCATGTAAAGCGCCAGTATAGAAATTCACGTTGATACCGATTGCTTTGTCACGCGCCTGTAACGCTCGGCATAAAATTACAGTCATGGGTCACACTTAGCTGGCCTGTTCCGGCATAGCTCCCTCATCGGCTTCTCTAGTTTCGCTGGAAGATATCTTCAGGTACCATGTCCCAAAAGGGCAGCTCTGGCCAATGAGTGTTCGCGTCGTCATTTGGAAGAGCCCTTCAACTCGATCTACCCCAAGGCCAAGACAGAAATATTCTCATTGTAATGCTCGGCTCAGACAATCCTATTGACATAATGTTGTTGTGCACCCAATATTTATTCGGACCGGTACACATAACAGAAAAAAAACGTCTGGCGGAAATTCACGGTAGCTCGGCCCCGCAAGGCATGAATGGTTGGGGATTACTTGTGCCATATGCCCCGAAGCTTAGTCCAAATGCAGGAGCAAAATTTTGTCGCCACGCGTCACCTCCTGTAATGATGATTTAGCTCCAAATGGCTTTACCATAGCTTACAGCATGTGAGGGCAATAAGCGAGGCCTAGCGCTGTGCGTACATACAGTGCCCATGGCTCCCAGGAACCCCCAGTTGATGTGCAGGTGGATTATTCCTTTTAGGGATTAGCGGGCCGATCACCCCCCTTTATTTGTTACGCGATCTTTCAAAACACCATGTCACAAATTCAGGTGGGGCGACCCGTTGACGCCAATGGAAATTCTGTACATCATGTGCACGAGCCCTTTTCCAATAATGAGATTCGTAACACACAATACATGTCCCGGAAGTCAGGTCCGGACCATGTGGCTTGGTGGCTTCTATGCGTCCAATCGTTGATCAATGAGTGCGCATACCCTACATATCACATTTACGAAGTAGGTATATGTAGTCCCCGGCCTCTGCTAAACTATAGCATGCCAATTTTTTTCCCTCGAAGAATTCACCCACCATCAACAATGTCTCCAATGTAAGAAGGCATACCCCCAGGAGCCCCAATAAATTGTGCTAACTTACAAAGTCATCTGCCCCAGGCTCACCTCCAAAGGGCTACCTCTGTATTCAGAGCCTTCCAGCTTTGGTTTCTTGGGTATCCGCGGATTTTGGAATCCTTGCAGAAGAGCACCAGCTCAAAAATCAGACCGGAAATAAAACTCATCATCGAAGATTGTCAAGTACTACGAGAAGAGGATTACCATATAGGGAGAGTGGTTTTGGCAAGAAACCGAACCCTTCGCGATATCACAATGGGATTGATAAACTCCCTCGATGACGGCGACATTCTCATCCTATCGCTCCTAGCTTGGTACTTCCGTTCGCCGAAAGATATCCCCTCTCGCTACCTGCTCAAATTTGCTGCGCAGCCATTTCCAATGATATATGACATTATTCCAGAGCTCTATCGGCGCTATATAAAAGAGAGTCGGCTGATCTCGCGGAAGGTGTTTCGGAAATCCGTCCTGAGAGTCTTGGGTTTCGTCCAGGACTGCGGTATCAAACGACTTTATACCTATTAAGAGGGTCTCACTTATCCTTCCGCAGGACTAGACGAGAACATTTCTCGTTGGCAGTGATACTTCATCGCTTTTTGCTTGCTGGAAGTCTCAATTTATGTCACCTGCATGTGGCCGTCATTTGGCCTGGATTTTATTTTGTACCTCAATTCTTCTCAGATACCATTGGTATATATAGGCTTTTTCAATTACGACTTGTGAATTTGGAAAACAGTGATCGACCTTCAAATAACGGCATGATTTCGTCCACCCTTTGAGGGACAGATCATGCCAAGCTCTTAAACTCAAGGAGATTAAAATTCCGTGATGCTAGCCTGAGTGACTTTACTTGACACTAAGCCTCTTGATGTCAGATCGATTTGCAAAGCAGTGGATTCTGGCACTTACTCAAATGTCCCGAGATATTGCCACAATGAAAGCATTTGTGAAAATCAGGATCTCCGCACGCATCAAAATCAACGTTCATGTGATCCGAGGCAAGAGGCAACTTTCTGTTCCCCGTATCGCATAACAAAAAGTTCCGCTTCTTTCCATAGCAGTCTTTTGTGATTCTCATCTCTCTCCATACCACAACGCTTTGTAAATGGTTCGGGGTTTGCGAATCCAGTCCAAGAAAAGGGACAGACAGAGTGTATTCCAGCAATGAAAAAAAGGGTTTGGAGAAGTTTAATATTGTTGACCGATGACGACCAGTTTGGAATTGTCGACCAGGGTGCTGAGAACTTCGTACTTTTCCGCAATCGAAGGGGCCATATATTTGACAATGAACTCTGTTGCAAGGCAGGAACCGTACGATCGACGACCAGATTTATTCCAATCTACCGGTAGTTCTTGGACTGGAATTTCGTGTCCACAAGCAGTATTCAAGCTCTCCCGGAACTTGCGAAAATCTCCAGTTTGAGTTATAGCTCCAAGATCCTTGTGAATCTCAGACTTCCACTTTTCCTCGAAACTCATGTCTTCTTTCTGAGCTCCATTGTCCCGGCAGTGTTTGAAAACCTTATCGGCTCGCGACCATCCGATCAGACACAGGGGGCATACGAAATTCTTGTTGTTTGCTTTAAGTGTGTCTTCCAACACCATACAATTCTCTTCAAGATCGGACATGATATCGTAAATAGCAGGGCATCAATATTCATTGCTTATCCACTTAGATCACATAGATATATAAGCCCAGGTGGCCTGGAATGTCTCTGTAGATCCGCAAGTCTCCAATTATATTCACCTATCATCATTGAAATGGCTGGCCCTCTTTTGAATGTGATCTAGACCGGTTATAATTAGCGGGCAGTTGATAATATCCAAAACGGGAAGGCTTAGTTTTCTTGAAGGTGTTTCTTGGTTCTTTTGCTGCCACTAGGAGGACTGCATCTAAAGCCTCTGCATCCTGCATGTGCTGGTCGAAGCGCCTTTGTGAAGTTCTTTCGACTCCACGGTGTGCCTTTGAATCTAAGAATATGCCCCAGACAATCCCCATGATGTGACGATGTCGCATACAGTGGTTCTCTTTTCTGGCCCCACTGCCAAGGCGTTAGCGTAGATCATCCATTGGGCGGGCTGCACTGAATTGAGGACCACATGCACTGGATGTGTCAATATAGCACCACGCGTAAAATAACAACCCATGCTTTGAACTCTGCTCGTCACAGTACTGGCGGCACGTTACGGACGCTTGTATCATGTCAAAACGTGGCACCGCTCTACACCTCAGCTCATTGACCCTGATAGTGTCCAAAAAAAAGAAGGCCCAGTCTTCTTCATTGTATCTTTTGGTTTCTTTGTTACCGCTAAGCGGACTCCATCTAAGGGCTATGAATCCTGCATGCGCTATAGCCAAGATATTAATACTTTCGTGAAACAAATAATATCTTGAGTAACTCCTGAGATAGGAAATACTGGGTACAGGAGCCACCAAGGTGGCTTGGTTGCTTCTGGATCAAAGATATCCCCCTTGCCATTGACGATTTTCTTGCCGTTATACGGGAAGTTGGCTTGTTTGCGCGGATCTAGGTGCTTAACGTAGGTTCTCGCGATAGTACGACAGCATTCTTGATGGAACTCCATTTGTGTATTTTGATGAGGTCTGTATATCTAAAGTCAACCATTCATTGGCCGAAATGTGGAAACACGCCTAGACATGTGCATTACCCATGGGTTTTGCCCATGGGTTTGCCCATATAGGCCCATGGGCCAAATCCCCATGGGCCGAAAGTCCCATGGGTTTGCATAAAGTGGGATCTGCAATTTTATTACTATATTGGGAAGATTTATGAAAAGGTGGGTCTGATTTTCCGAATTTGGGGGTTCATCTTCCGGATTTGGGGGTTGAACCCCGCCGATCTCTTCTAGAATATTACCTAATTAGGCTATATTTCTTATATAATCTTATATAATACTTCCTAATTAGGAAATAATTCATGTAGATCTGTAAAGTTGGTGTTCGTTGAATATATATATATTCCCCGTAACACAACACCACCATCCTCAACACCACCCACCACCACCACCCACCACCATAACATATATATATATATATAAACTATGAATCTAAGTAAGTAGAACATACTGATTCTTTTGGCGTTTAAATTATTAATAAATATTAAGATTTAGGTGTTTTGCATAAAAGCTTATGCATCTTGATGGGTTCCCATGGGAAACCCATGGTTTGCTGACAAAGACCCATGGGTCATGGGTAAGGACCCCTGCCCATGGGCAGGGGTTTGCACATGTCTAAACACGCCCAAGACATGATCCTGAATAGAGTAACGTCAGAGTAATATCAACATAGTGTCAGAGAAGTGTCAGAGTAGTGTCAGAGGAGTGTCAGAGGAGTGTCAGAAAGGTGTCAGAGTAAAGTCAGAGGGGCGCTAGAGGAGTGTAAGTGTCAGAGGAGTGTCAGAGGAGTGTCAGAAAGGTGTCAGAGTAAAGTCAGAGGGGCGCTAGAGGAGTGTAAGTGTCAGAGGAGTGTCAGAGGAGTGTCAGAAAGGTGTCAGAGTAAAGTCAGAGGGGCGCTAGAGGAGTGTAAGTGTCAGAGGAGTGTCAGAGGAGTGTCAGAAAGGTGTCAGAGGAATGCCAAAGTAGTGTCAGAGGAGCGCCAGTATGAATAATTCCTTTATGTTGACGCACAATATTTATTTGGATGAAGTGAAGAAATTTGCAGTGTAAAGCTTGAGTTTCACGGGGTTTTCACCGACCTACCTACTTTATCATCTCATCAAGGTATGGCAGGAATCGTTCCGATGCCGTAGCGACAGAGGTGGTAAGGCACCACTCCTGACGACCCAACTTCCGGTGGCTCAAATCACATGACCAGAATTTTGAAAGATGGCTCCGTCCGAATTTCCACCGCGCCCACCAGTCTTATCGACACGAAGCGGAAATCTTATAAGTGCTATCACTCTTTTTGGATCTTTTCTGGGTCTTTCATGCGAGAAAGGCTACTACATGTGCTTCACTCAGTCAGCGCAGAGCATAGACCGAAGTCGCTAACTGGTAAAAGTCCCGACGGTGCCTTAACCCCTCATTGCCCCTCCTTCTCGCCGATACGATTCACGTCCATTACAACACTAATTCACAATCTCCAGCAAATTCTGAAATGTCATCAGTCGGTCAAATCACGACCTTTGAGAAGTCGCTTCCCGTTGATGAAGACCTCGTAAAAGAAGTCAGGCAATTGGTTAGGTTCGTCGCGTATATTATAAACTATCTTGAACTGACGTAGACAACAGGTATCTGAAGAAGTGACACTTGGAAAAGAATTCCACCCCTGTTCGTTCACGACCGCTGAACCTTCGGTCCGCGCTGTGTTGGTTTCCCGGAAAGGAGCTGAAGGGGCTGTCAGAGTAACGGCCCCTGGAACAAATGATTTATCGAACGTGAGGACCGGGCCAAACGAAACTGGCTGGGCAATCGTTGCGTTCAAAACTGGAGAAACTTGCATGTTTTATGGAAACCCAACAGTGCGCACATTCAAGGCTATCGAAAAGTAGCGGTCGGGGCGATAATCTGCTGGCGATTCATCACGTATCGAATGAAGGTGGTGGCTAAAGGCTGCGAAAACTCAAGTTTTGCATTCGCATGTCCAGATTGTTGGTACCCAAGGAAGATGGAGGGTAGTGGATGGCCGGAAAGTGGGCAGTTCATTTGCAGGTTCGTGTTCAAGCCTTCATGTTCCTGCAAAAAATCAACAAGATCTCTCAGTTGAAATTCGAGTGGAAGAGATTCGCGATCATGCACCAAGGTGTGATGAGATGGGTCTTGCATGATCTGGGAAGCGGTTTCTAGATAAATATTGTATTAGTACTCTTTCTATATTTTGCCTTTCATGTACACGTGCCATCTGGAGATATGATTTGCTCTTGATATGTCTGCTTAGACGACTCAGGAAGGTGACTGCATGATTGACCAGGCACCTCTTGTATTCCTTTTAAGACATCGTTGACCAGTTTGTCTTCGACGTTGCCAATTATCTTGGGTAAATTTGACAAGACATGCTGCCTGGCATATTTGATCGCATTTTTCCCTAAGGCTATGGCGCAGAGTTTGACCAAAGGCCTCCAGTTTTCTGGCTTAACGTGTCTTCTCAGATTAAGCAGAAACTGTTGGTAATTGTTTGTCGAGTTCGACTCTGCCTCCAGCAAGGCAATTGCTTCCTTGGCACGTTTGTCCTGGTGGTCTTTGAAACGGCCGAGCTTATCGACCAAAGAAGATGTTTCTTGAAGTTTTCTGACCGCATTATTTTCGTTCAACCGCGGATGGTTTTTCCGGGGTGACTTTCTGCTGGTTGAGACTGTGTTGGTCGACATTTTCAAGGAAACCACGAGAGTCAAGAGGGCCAATTAAGCGTCAGGTGAACGTCAGAAGAGCGACCGAGGAATGTCAGAGGAGCGACGGAGGAGTGTCAGAGGAGTGTCAGAAGAGCGACAGAGGAGTGTCAGAGGAGTGTCAGAGGAGTGTCAGAGGAGTGTCAGAGGAGTGTCAGAAGAGTGTCTGGTGAACGTCAGAAGAGCGACCGAGGAATGTCAGAGGAGCGACGGAGGAGTGTCAGAGGAGTGTCAGAAGAGCGACAGAGGAGTGTCAGAGGAGTGTCAGAGGAGTGTCAGAGGAGTGTCAGAGGAGTGTCAGAGGAGTGTCAGAGGAGTGTCAGAGGAGTGTCAGAAGAGCGACAGAGGAGCGACGGAGGATAGTCAGAGGAGTGTCAGAGGAGTGTCAGAGGAGTGTCAGAGGAGTGTCAGAAGAGTGTCTGGTGAACGTCAGAAGAGCGACCGAGGAATGTCAGAGGAGCGACGGAGGAGTGTCAGAGGAGTGTCAGAAGAGCGACAGAGGAGTGTCAGAGGAGTGTCAGAGGAGTGTCAGAGGAGTGTCAGAGGAGTGTCAGAGGAGTGTCAAGAGGAGTGTCAGAAGAGCGACAGAGGAGTGTCAGAGGAGTGTCAGAGGAGTGTCAGAGGAGTGTCAGAGGAGTGTCAGAGGAGTGTCAGAGGAGTGTCAGAGGAGTGTCAGAGGAGTGTCAGAGGAGTGTCAGAAGAGCGACAGAGGAGCGACAGAGGAATGTCAGAGGAGCGACGGAGGAATGTCAGAGGAGCGACGGAGGAGTGTCAGAGTAGTGTCAGAAGAGCGACAGAGGAGCGACGGAGGATAGTCAGAGGAGTGTCAGAGGTCCAGACAGTAAGGAATGAACCGCGCGGTCAACGCGCTGCACTGGTCAGCAAGCTGGCCTACATCAAGGGTCCGTGCTCAGGCTAAAGCGGGGATAGGGGGACCGAAACACGGTACTAACACCCTTCTAGGAAGAACCAGTGTGGATTAACCTTTTAAGAATTAGTGGTATGCTTAGCGCCTTTGCCTTATTACACGGTGAGCCGCCAGGTCACATAGTAATCTAAAAGTTGATACACCTAATAATAGCATATGTCTATGTTCGTGCCAGCCTAGGACGTGAACGAGACTGGTCTCACTTATAGCCAATCGTGCTGCGTCAGGCGCCAATATTTACCTAAAGAGCTCTAGCAAAAGTTTCCAAACTGTGAAACCTGTGAAACCTGTCTGTGATACGCCCCTTTTAGCTTATCTAACCTATAGGGGGAGCCATACGTCGCCACCGGCGCCAACACCCATAAAAGATCTTGTGCAAACTTCAAGTCTCATTAGTATCTAAATAAATGGGCGAATAAGACGACTAGGTCCGATTGGCTGGACAAATTCTGATACTGCGGCTTGGCCAGTCATCGACCTTGCTTCCAAATACAATCGCATACTAGCTTGGTATGTGTGGTGGGTACGTGCTCACTCTTTGGAAATCCTGCCTAAAGCTCCTCTGCTGTTCTCTGGCGTTTAATTAGTTGAGCGGAAGCTTACTAAGATTCATGTTGCGATTATGAGAAGTACATAAATACCCACATTTCCTGCTTCCTCCAACCGTGAGTCTTTTTTTCTTCACGATAGCACTGTGGCTTCCGTGCAACGATTTGCTGTCTCGCTTTGCACCTTTCTTCATCAGGCTCTCCTACTTCGCGCAACAGCAAAGATAACTATAAGAGCTCAACTATCCTTCCGATTAATTCGCACGAGTGTGATTTGCAATCCGGCGACCACTGTGGACGAATCATTTAGGTATGCTATATTCAAGTAGCCTGTCGAGCTTTCTTAATAACAGAGAGCACGCACTTAGCAAACTTTGTCGCCAATATGACCACAAGTTCTGGGGTTTCCGGTGAATGCACCAATTCCAAGTGCCAGCACCAGAACAACGAGCATAAAATCAAGGCCTGCAAGGCACCAGGTTGTCTTGTTAGGTGGAAACGGTGCCAAGTTGCTGGAGGTTGCAATGGAGTGAATTACAGAATTTGCAAAAGCTGTCCTGATCATCCAGGCGCCACCCCTGATTGGTGAATTGCGTTGCTGCAATTGTCACGAATTTAGCTACGTAGGGCTAAGCAGGGTGTAGTGTGCGGGGAAGGGTGGTAACCCGATTAGGAATAGTATAGTTTAACGACGTGCTTCCTTTTGTTGTTTGTCTTTCTTATTTCCTTTCTCTTTCGTCTCTCTTCTCAGCTTGAATCATATTGTGAAATGTACTTTGTGCATATAATTTAATCGCCTCGCCACAGCAATGGCTTGAATTGATATCCTTTAAAGTCGTCAAAGAAAAATAAAATACGAGTAAACAATTTAGTATTGATAGGTGAATATAGTTTCCGTCTTAAACCGTATTATAAATTGTTCTCCATCCACTCCATTACCTGAGTTTCTCGCAAGACCGGAAACAAACTGCCATCTATGTTCCGTCCTCGTAGACAACTTTCCTCCTCATTCAAATAACTGTTTTCACTGCTGGGCTCATCTCTTGTTTCTGAACAGTATCCATCACTGATGTCACAACCCTCAATCCATTCGTGTTCATATACTGGCTCAGGGGGCTTTCCTTCGTGATTGGCGAGAACCCAGCGGAAGATTTCGGACGATGCCTCACGCGACGCATCCTGAGATGGAGAGATCGGAATATTCGGATATCGCGAGTTGTCCTTTCGCTGTGATTGCACGAAGGAATCTTCTTCGGGATAGCTGGGGTCACCCGGCGAAAATCCCTGGTCATTCAAGGAAGACCCGTCCTGCAATCTCCAAGTCCAATAAGTGTAGGCCAGACGATGCCTTGCACATGATTTGTGTACGCGAATTCGCAGTGCGCAATTTATGTCGACTGTTTGGCCGACAGGTGGCCATGGTGAGAAAGGGAGACTTTTATAGTAAAGTCCGTCATCTTCTGGGGTCGGGAGGTACAAGAGCCTCCAGGCATCGGCACGTCTTATGGCGTTGTTTCCCGAGATATCTTCGTAAAAATATGGCCCTGACCCCGTAAGATCCATGAAAGACTGAGGAGAACTTGTCCAAGCAAAGCCGTTGGGGTCAAGGGGAGGTGTGCCACTTCGAACATATCCAAGGACCTTCGGCACAAGCCCGCTGAGGGCAGCTCCGATCCAAAGGGCCCGGAGGTGCGGACGGCGTTGCCCACATATAAGAGCAATGATTTCATGATATCGCCCTGGTTTCTCACATATCCAAGGGGCCTTGGGAATTTCCTCCAAAATCGGATGCAACCATGGACTAACATGGCTGCATGGGATATTGGGCTCCCAAAATGAGCCACACAGACTGGACATCACAACACTGTGGTTGCAACTGAGGGCCATAAAAGAAGGAATGTCTTTGCTCAAAGAGAGGAATTCATTGACTTGGTACGTGTCCAGAGCGCGAGCCAAGTGAATCTGAGTCACTACAGGCAATGGCAGTTCAACAGCCATCTCGAGGTGTTTGTGCGTGGGAAATGTCAAGGCCGCAAAGAATGCGGCATGATATTGCTCACGTAGACCATGCAGTAAGCAAAATTGAGCGAGAAGTCTCATGGCAGTTTGCGACGATGGTGGTGAGACAGCAGAAATTGGGCAATGGGTTCTATTGTCGTGCCAAACAACTCTGAACTCTGGACCTTTATCCAGAGAAAGTGACCAAGGTGAATAGTAAGCCTCATCTTCCTTCTTCAAAAGAAAAGTTCTCCATCCTTGTCTAGGGGCTAGGATAGCCGCCCACCACCGGGCAGTACTCTCATCGACCTCACCAATCTCAATTTCAACGGCGGTCATATCTTCTATATCATGATGCTGCCATATCGCGGTCGAGGAGGTATAAGAAATATCCGCGCCTTGTTGCTGCTGAGATTCAACTAGGCGGCTTGAGAGGATATAAGCCCAAGCAAGCGAGATGATACCAGTGAAATTTGGAAGCTTGCGGCCATCACCTCCCTGCACCCCAAATTTTTGTTCAAAGCAGGTGCCGGTGAAATGGCAGGAAATGGGAGATTGTATGCCAACCAACAATGCTGATTGGACTTCTTTTGTTGTGTCTCGGGTATTGCATTTGTCTGTCTCGGTGGGACGCATGGTGGATGACGCCATAGCTATAATCGCCTTAGAGCCGGATTCCGAGAGAAGCACCTCCTGAAGTGCGAGGGGGCTGGCGGGAAAAGCCGGAACTTTGCATAGTATATCTTGTGGCGAGACCATCTCAAGAAGGTTGACGTTATGTAAATGTGCCCTGGCATCATCGGCGAGCGAATACCAGTAATTTCGGGCTTCGTTTGTTGCGAGGCCTAATTGTGGAGAGGAAAGCTGAAGTTCATCTTCACGATCTTCATTGCAAGGGGCCAAATCCATAGTGCAGCCGACAATTTGAAGCTCTTTTTATTGGAAAATGAATGGAAAATGACTTGCAACAATCAAGGGAATGGATGGATTTGTCGAAAGGGACAACGTATATAAATGTCATAACACGTGACAAGATCGGTCTTGGCGGAAAGGAACATTCTCCAAAATTATTGTTCTGCCGATAAGAATAACAAGACGCCCAAATCCGCATTCCGATGAATAAACAAACAAGGTTCATTTCATAGATTTTAAGCCTACATACAAGACCAGCAATCTTGCTTAACTGAGGCCCAATATTCCATATGGCTGGCCCAATTTATGTTTTTTGAGCTTTGAGCCGCTTGCGGTTCTAAGTCAAGGTCACTTTGGCATCTGGAGGTCTGCGCATATGATAACAAATTTTAGGGGTTGCGGAGTAATCACTGCCAGTCACAAGGACGATGGAAAGTAGCAGGTTCAGCTTGACAATCTGGGTGATCGCAGTAAATCTGACTCTCGGAGTTCTTGGGGGGTCCCGGGCGCGTCGAACAGACAGGCGTGGGCGCGTGCCCTGCATGTTGAAGGGGAAAGAAGCTTGATCGTCCATTCTGGCAATTTTAAGGGATCCAGCCGTAGATGCAAGCACCGTGGCAGCAGCTGAATCAAATCTGACAGTCTTAACTGGGAAGGGCCGTTTAAAATGGCGAGGGAAAAAAGTGGGCCTTCCTCTGCTGTTTGTGACTTAACGTTGGTCCAATCGTTGCCGGCCAATAACTCAACTTCCTCGTACCGACAGATATTGAGAACGGCGAGCTCCTGCTGCGCACGCTTGGCAGCCCCAGGTACCCGTTTTTAGCATTACGACGGCCATTGGTAAGAAAGGGTGCGTGCGCATGGTACCTAGCGTCTTTATTGGTAGGAGCAACGAGCCCCACCTGGTTTTGTGACATGGTGTTTTGAAAGATCGTGTAATACAACAAGGTTCGCCGATCGCGTCGCTAAACCCAAAAGGGAGCTTCCGACGGGCAAGTGGTTTAGCTTGATTCACTAGGAACTATCAGTGGGGCTGCTTGCGGTCACCAATTAACATGCGCCATTCTATGCGCATGAACTCTTTTTTACCAATGGCTGTTGTGACATTGAATACAAGTGCCGGAAATAGCCAGACGTGCGGAACAGGGGCTGACTGCTCTGATCTCCTTCAATCATTGGGCAGAAAACTCCACTTCTCCTTATTCGCCGGTTCTTTTGAGACCAATGCAAGCCCATCACATTCGATATAATCAAATTGCGCAAGCTTGAAAGGCTTCTATAGTTACCGGAGCTTGCCCGCTCTTGGGAAACAGATTATGGAGCCCTGATGATCCTTGCACAAGCTAGCTATATCATCTCTTCAATGCAAATTCGACCGTATTAACGCACCAATAGGTAACCTCCGATGAAAGCACTCCTTCGCGCTACAAAGAAGCTTCTCTATACATTTAAACTTCCAATCAAAGGCTGTGTCTAAGATTCAAAAACCAAGTCAAGAGAGGGGAGATATGGAGAAAGTAAGGTAGACTCGTTTTCCGCCATGTCGGACCTGCATGCACTTTCCTTACATCCCGAGCATACCTCCGACGATCTCGTACTATGACGCGCCCATGAGTCTAGAACATGCACTATACAGCGTCTTGGGACTCAAGCACAGGTCAAGAAAATGACTTATCAACACCGGCTTCATTGGTGGGACTACTTCCTTCTTCATGCGGATCTCTTTGACCCATCACACCTATCTGCACGGCTCTCTTGAATACCTCTTAGCCCGTCAATGTCGTGTCCGAACCAGATTACTGTCACAAGTGGGTCACAGAAACCGGTTAGATTCCCTTCACCTTTTGTGGTCATCAGGCTGTTTGTACGCACTGTGTCGGTCCCGCCTATTTTACTAGAACACCGTCATCTATGTCAATGCCATTTGTAGGTACTCCTTATGACATGCTTGTCCTGGACTAAGCCCTGAGTACATCGTACGTTTAAAAAGGTCCACTAAGCCAATTTTCAATACTTTCAAGCCCAAGTATTCAGGGGAAGTCTAGATTGAAAAATCTTGTTACATTGGGGCTGAAATAAGAAGGTAGAAAGTATGACGGGACTAGTATAGGAGGTGGCTTTTGTCGACGCGGGTGCCAAATTTCCAAATTATAGGCAGAAATATCACACGGATGAAAAACAAGGCTGTGCACAAACCTTGTGAACGAGTTCTTGGAGTTGGGTTGAGTGGGAAGGGTCAAAATACAAGTCGTATTCATGCTGGTCATCTGGCTTATGGCAGTTGCAGCGCAGCATGCATGGCTGGAACTCTGTCCGGTGGGGCTGGCAGGCTCCAGTGCCCGATCAAGCAGCCTGGAAGCGGCGATGCCTACTATTCGTTGTATATTGAATATTTTCTCTCAGAATATAAGTATATTACGCTCGAGCCTTTAATCATAGTCCCAATTGGGCTAGCAGGAATTGGGCTAGTTTCCAGAAGATTTTTGAGAATGCAATTCTGACAAGGTGCCCCTGAAGGTGGAATTCTTTTCTCCATTTGGGGTGTAATATACTGGGGCCACCTTACGTGGAAAATGTATATAAGTCCTTCAGAGCTCATGGTCTTCATTCGTATCTTCACATTTCAAAGTCTGCCCCTGAGCCTTTGCGCTTTTCTGACCGTGAAAAATGCCTTCGAACAATTCTGCGAGCTTGTCAAACGAGACATTACTTGACATGCTTTTACCTGGCTTTGGTCCCTTGTCACGACTTGTTTCATTTTATCTTCAAATTGATCTCTCCGCCTATTCGTTCTATATCGTCACAATAGCGATTTTTTGGACGTTCGCCTTTATACTGCCAAAGTTGTTTCACCAATTCCAAAATTTGGTTCTGCATTATGCTGCCTCAGTGGATATCATGTATCAGGATCCACTGTATGACCTAGCTATGGCATGGATAGCCGGGCATGATCAATTGAACCAAACGAGATGCTCCATCGCTGGGACAAAGACGAGCTATAATTCACCATTTCGCAGCCTGAAATTTGAGGAGGACAAAGAAGAGCAAGAAAAGGGCCAATTGGGGGACGATAGTCGACCAGACGCCAGCCCTAATGATCAGAGATTCTGGCACCGCCTTCGATACTGGAACAAGAGAAAACCCATCCAGTTCACGCCAAAGAAAGATGATTTTTTTTTCTTTTGGCACTGCGGTCGTATATTTGCCCTCTGTCGAAAATCATTCGCAACATCTAACAACGATTCCTTCTACGCCTTTATGGAGAATATCGCAATTTATACTGCTCCATGGAATCAGGGTTTGTTGAAAACGCTCCTCGAAGAGATTCAGATGCAAAGTCTCCAGAATAAGAGCAGCGAAATCAACGTCTTTCAAGGGATGAAACGGCAGGGGTCTTATAAATGGGTCCCCATGTCAAGCAATGTCTGTCGACTCATGGACAGCGTGGTACTTGATACCGAGAAAAAAGAGGTTTTTGAAGATGCCAAAAAATTCCTCCATCCAGATACAAGCCAGTGGTATAAGAACCATAATATAAATTACCGACGAGGCTACCTTTTCCATGGCCCTCCGGGCACGGGTAAAACGAGCCTGTGTGTTGCAATGGCTACTTTTCTGGGGCTGGACATCTATACGCTCAGCCTGAATTCTCTGGATGAAGATGGGTTAGCGCTACTCCTTCAGGACCTCCCAACACGATGTGTGCTCCTTTTTGAGGATATTGACTCGGCCGGTTTACGAAAACGCCCCAACGATGTGAATGCCAATCAGGTTGAAATAAGCGATGAGCAGCTCTTGTCAGTTCATGATGATGATTATCCTTTGGGTCAGAGGTTGATCAGTCTCTCAGCTTTGCTCAATTGCATAGACGGCGTGTGTGCCAAGCCAGGTCGTATTCTTATCATGACTACGAACCACAGGGACAGGCTTGATCAAGCTTTGACTCGCCCAGGTCGCGTGGACATTGAAGTCGAATTTGAACTTGCTAGTACCCTGTCTGTCCAAAAGCTTTTCTTTGCCTTCTACACGCCATGCAATCCTTTGGGCGATAGCGATCAAGATCAGAGGACCGGAAATATCCATCATGAGACAGATATACTACATTCGCTTTCTGCCGAGTTTGCGCGGTACGTTCCCGGCAGGAGATTCAGCCCTGCTGAGATTGAAAATTATCTTTTAAAGTATCGAACAGATCCTGCATCTGCCGTCGCAGAAGTGAACGAATGGATCAAGCCAAAGCTTGCTTGTGAGTAGCAGGAAAAGATACTGGTGCTAGTTGCGGTGGATGGTAGACGGCTGGTTCATTGACCGGCCTGGTGATGTTGATGAAGATTCCATTAATCATGCACATTTTCAAGCCCAAAAATTGGAATAAATTTCTCGTTTTCCAAATAAAAGAATTCGAAAATTCAGTAGTATAGATTAATCAGGTTCATGCAGTCTGATACGGCCTACTAGCCTCAAAAGGAGTTGCGACAAGGGGCTCTAGCCTTCCAAGTCTTCCTTGGAATCTTGCTACCTTCTCAGCCGCATATTTTTATTATACACATGGACTCCCTTCGCCAGCGTTTTTGTATTATATAGTTTGTTGAGGGCTGGTATGCGAAGACCACTTCCTTGTCCTTTTTAGTTCTTCTGTCAAATAGATCTAGACAATGTAACGTACAACATGGCTAAGACGAGAAGCTATCTATTCTCGGTTTCATGGCCTCCCATCGCTGTTTGCGTGGCTTTCAATCAAACCCAGAATAAGCACGGCTTATTCGGAACGCCGAGAAGAATGCCTTGTTGCCCCGCTTTCAAATCCTACAATATGCTACAAACGCGTGGAGAACATTTGTGCGCAAATCCCAGGAGGTAGCCATAGCATTGGCTGCCCAACAAACCGGTTTCATGGGTCTTTTCTCTCCTAAACTTCCCTCCAATCTCCCTCCACCGCTTCCCTCCAACCTCCCTGGCTCCCCTCTATTCCATTCCCTCTCACTCTCCCTCCCTCTTATGTTTCCCTCCGCTCTCCATAGATGTTCTAGACTCATGGGTGTCACATAGTTCGTGATCGTTGGAGGAACGAGCGCAGTCTAAGACTAGTGCATGCAGTTGTTAGCGAAGTTCAATTGTCCAGCTGATGGCTAGTTGATGGCTCCACTTACTGCATGTCCTATGCAGTCTCTGAGTCGAGCCAAGTTTTCGGTGTGTTTGGACAAGCTATTGGCTACACTGAGTGCGAGCCTGGCGCTTGATCGATAGTGAGAAAATCGCGCATCTTATCCCATTTTAAAGATCGAGTGGGGTTTAATTGGCGGTATCCTGGTAGTACGCATCTAGCCCCTTTTCGAGCCAGTAATCACAACCCTGAGTCTGACCCAGCCAGGGTCAAAGCAAACCGAGCAAGCGCCTTAAAAACTCAAAGCCTTGCTGTTGATCGATCGTTCGGGTTCAACTTATTCTTTCTGCCTCTTCGGCCTGTTTATCTTTGGTTAGGCTTCCCCCATTCTACTTTGAATTGGATTTTTGGGGATCCCAATAGTTCGCCCAGGATTCTGCATCTTTGGGTTTCTACTGAAGACTTGATTCATCTCCTCTTGAGAGCTCTTAAGTCGCATCAATCTACAACCGTGCATCTGTTCGAATCCCTTCACGTCAATGAGGCAGTCACCATGGAGCACCAGCCAGATCACGACTTGCTCGAGCCCCTGCGCACTTTATACCCCGTCCTCCTTATATTACTCTTCATCTGCGTCTCCGTGGTCGAAACTGTGGTTGCCGTGAGGAAGGAACAGAGGAAAGACACCGGCTCGGGCCCAGACATAAATTCATGTCACCGACAAAACAGGAATTCGATATCCGTCAATATGTACTTCTTGTGGCTCTCAAGTGGTGTTCTCATGACATACACTGTGGATACGTTGACATATATCATACATGTCAAAGTAGCCTGGTCGGAGCATTGGTGGGGCGGAGAGTCCATGGCGGTATGTCTTTAGCAGATATGGTAACCCCTACTCGCATTTAAACTAAGGATAATAGATCTACCTCGTTTGCTCCGTTTTCTTCTACACAATGGTCTTGATGACTCTGCTCGATGCTAAATCACCATCTATAACTGTCTTCACGTGTTGGATTGCTGCCCTACCCATCGAACTCGGTATTTTGGGTACCTCTTTGTCGCGTTATACCTCAGTCCATTTTGAGCCAGCCATCGGAAATTCGCACGGTGGTCCGGTTCGTTGGGGTGTCACCACCTGGGAACTTATCGAAGTGGCCTTCAATGGCCTTCGAATTCTGCTTCTGCTTGCTTTAGCTCTACTATACACTTGCAAGTGCTTCTCCTTTACAAGATCAAATGATTTAGAGACCGCTTGGCTTCTGATTCCCGAATCGGAGATTGGAAACTCAAATAGTCACAGCCGTGTTGCAAAGAATGGCAGTTTGTGGGAGTATCTAAGCCTTTACTCACCTTTTTGGCCGTGCATGTGGCCATCCAAGTCATACCGTCTTCAATCTGTGGTGGCGGCCTGTACCTTCCTTGTTGTGCTCCAGATAGGGGTCAAAGCGTTATCCAATTATCAGCTTGGGGCTATTACTACGGCTTTGAAAACCCAAGAAGGGGTAGAGATCATAAGGGTTCCATGGCTTGAGGTCTCACTATTTGCTTTTTATTGTTACCTACCGGATTTCTTGAACATTCTGCGTTCCGCTCTCTGGATACCAATGAGCATGTACATTTATCAGCAACTTTCGATAACAGGGTTGGTACACGTCTATTCTCTCGACTTGGAGTGGCATCAGACCAGAAAGACGGGTGAAGTCGCATCAGCTTTGAACAAAGGCAAATCCATCACGGAGTTCCTTGAACAAATTTTGTTCGAATTCCTTCCGGCAATACTAAACTTGGTGTTCGCAAGTGGCTACTTCCTGGCTGCTTTTGATGCCTATTTTGCCCTCATTGTTGGAGTATTCTCTGTTGTCTTCTTTTCTGTCATTGCGCGCATGACCCAATGGAAAGCAGAACCCAAGAGACGGACGACGAGGGCCACAAAGGAGGAAGAAAACATAAAGTGAGCTTACAGTACGCTGCCGAGGGCCTTTGAGATAGAAAATCTAACATGCATATATCTAGGGCCGAATTGATTGGTTCATATAAGCATATCAAGCAATGCAATGGGGAACAACGAGAAATTGGCCGATATCGCCGCGCTTTGAGGCATACTAAGATATCTCAGTCAGCTACAAAGATTCTTGGAATGGTGCAGAATACCCTTCAAAGCAGCGTTTTGTCAGCTTTGTTTGCCTTCACATGCTATATTGCCTTGTATCAGTTCTCTATTAGCCTGCGATCTGTGGGCGAGTTCATGCAAGTGATTACGTATGTATCACAGCTCCTGATTCCACTGAACTCCTTCGCACGGCTCTATGACTCTTTCCAGACTGCTCTAATCAATGCCGAGCGCATGTTGGAAATTCTTCGAGCCGAACCAACGGTGGTCGACAGGCGCGTCGATGTCCCATCAGGCATATGTACCGGCAGTATCAAGTTTGAGAATGTCACATACCATCGGGATAAACAGTGCATCCTCGAAGGGCTCACATTCGATTGCGAACCGGGGACCACCACAGCCCTGGTGGGAGAATCTGGCGGTGGTAAATCCACGATATTTGATCTCCTCTGTGGATTTCTCAAATTCCAAGGGAGGATTACCATCGATGGGCATGACATCATGGATCATGACTTTCGAAAGCACATTGCCGTGGTGTCGCAAGATCCTCCATTGTTAAACCAGTCTATCTGGGACAACATGACTTTAGGTAATGCTGGAGCTAGCAATGAAGAGGTGACGGAGGCCTGCCGGTATGCTACAATTCTTGAAAAGATCAACAAAT
Source organism: Penicillium verhagenii (assembly GCF_028828195.1). Taxonomy (NCBI): domain Eukaryota; kingdom Fungi; phylum Ascomycota; class Eurotiomycetes; order Eurotiales; family Aspergillaceae; genus Penicillium; species Penicillium verhagenii. Next base: position 1,021,473 of record NW_026643176.1, on the reverse strand, counting down.
TACCGGGAGGCTACAAAGCCATGGCTGGTCCTCATGGCAAAAATTTCAGCGGAGGTGAGAGGCAGCGTCTGGCACTGGCCCGGCTATTTTTAAGCGGTTTGAGAGGCAAGAATATCCGATTGTTGGATGAGGCAACATCCGCACTCGACCCTGTGACCGAAAGATATGTTCAAAATTCTCTCACCGAAACCGATTGTCACCAGACCACAATGATAATCACACATAGACTCAAAACCATTATGGGGGCACACTGCATTCTTGTTTTGAATCGAGGTAAAATAGTGGAAAGAGGCACTCATGGCGAACTCGTGGATCTAGGTGGTCTTTATGCATCTATGTGGCAGGCAGAGCGGGAGCCATATTTATAATCATAGGCTGCTGGAAGGGAAACCACGGTGATTCGATCTGGGTTCTATGATTCTGTGTCATGTTACATTGGACAATTTCTTTCCTTCTTCCTTCCCCAACCCCAAATCCATCGATCACATTCCCATCTTCTCTTTACAGGAGTAGTAGTAGTAGTAGTAGTAGTAGTAGTAGTAGTAGTAATTTCATTTACCCCGACCCCTCGCGAACGATATGCAGGATACGACAACTATATATCTTGGTTATGTACATGTAGAATGATCCACTTCTTGACAGAAACTTAGAGCCTCGTCACGGCCTTTCGTGGCCCTTCTCTTTACAGGATGGATCGAAATCAGTTTCACCACCTTGCTCTCATAAAATCTTTCTCGAACCCTAGTCCGAAACGCACTAGTCCTATTTCTGACCTAGCCCTGTCACAAATATTGTATCGTATTGAAAGGTATATCACGTGATAATATACTAACCAAGATACTATAATTGTCCTAAGGCGAAGTAAACAATGATCTGTCTGGAAGTGTGCATTCTAGTCAGCTGGGACATTCGTCAGCTCGAATAAGTAAGTAGATGCTGGTATCTCTACTACAGTAACTTTCTTTTAAGGTGAATCACATCTTTCGAACTCACAATGATAGTAAAAGTTTAAAACTTGTCCGCAAGTAAATGATGTCACCGATAAGGCTCAAGCTGAACAGTATCAGTGTAGTGACGAATTTCGTTTCAAGCATTGCTAATCTCAACCGAAGTCTTAACGTCATACTCGTTGTTGAGTGGCGCTTAATATCTAGGCATATATTAGTTTCCAGGAAAGGCCGCTCATACTTCACAAACTTTGCTGTATAACCGGAGGTTTAGACTATTTACATACTATGCGAAATAACTGGAGGTTCAGACAATTCAGTACTTTGCGTGTATCAAGATGAGCCACTTAGATCAAGGCTCGGCAGAAAGCAGTGCTTCAGATGAAAGGTAAGTCTCTCAAGCTCCATGCGATACGTCTCGCCGCATCTAACGTTATTTAAGCTTTGTCGGAAGACACAGTCTTCTTTGTCGGTGGCAGAAGCAGCTGGAGTTCTTTTTGTATCACATTTTACGCTCAGCAGCTCCAGCCTTAGCCCACGAATGCCACTGGTCCTGCCCCGAGGCGGCCGAACTGAGTCAGCTTTCGGAAAAAGCCATCGAATATTTTTGTTTCCACCATAAGAAGCTCTTCCAATCTTGTGGCATAACAGGAAATGAACGTGAATCCTTCTGCTCTGATTTGCATAGAATTCGTCAAATCCGACATTGTGCTGTGCACCGAGCCCCCGTGAATGCAACTACTATCGCTAAGTACGCAACAAGTGCAAAAAGTGTGTTGGCAACTTTGAATCGTCTTGGTGGGACAGAATTTCGAAAGGATTTTGGTGGATTAGTATGTTTGATTATCTCTGCTGTCTCGCAGTACCAGTTTTGCTGACTCTTTTTCTCGTTGCAAGTTGGACCAATCCATTCAGACATTCTGGGATGTCCGAAGCCCTTCCCTGCCACAAGTAGCTCCTCGCCGAGCAACATTCCAACAGTACGGCGAGGGAAATATGCAGACTCATGCGCTCTCAGAAGGAAAAACGGCGAATATCCGACGTATGCGGGATCTTCAGAATTCCGCAATGGAAAGAAAATTGGCGAATATTACGAGAATGGCCGAGGACATTGAGGTTTCACAGACTCAGAAAGCGGTTCGCCGGGCAAAGTTATGTCAACAGACGGAGGAATCCCAACAAAGGAAGATTGAAAGAGAACAGAGAAATCAACAGGAAAGAAATGAGGCGGACCGGAAAAAAGCCGAGCGGGCCCAGCGCAGCCAGCAGGAAAGAGATGAAGCTGGCCGGAAAAAAGCTGAGCGGGCCCAGCGCAGCCAGCAGGAAAGAGATGAAGCTGGCCGGAAAAAAGCTGAGCGGGCCCAGCGCAGCCAGCAGGAAAGAGATGAAGCTGGCCGGAAAAAAGCTGAGCGGGCCCAGCGCAGCCAGCAGGAAAGAAATGAGGCGGACCGGAAAAACATGCTTGCGTAACTTCATGGCACTGAACTGCTGAAATGCTCGCATCAAATAGTGCCTGGTGCCTATTCTAAATCATGTGTATCAAACTGGCGGAATTTCCTCACATGCTCAACATGTTGTTAACTTGCTTGTTGAAGAGATATCACGTGTCAAAGCTAAAACACTTGCACAATACGTCATGCAGAAGATTGTCTTCTGCACTTATCGCTAGATTCGAATTCCACCTTAATAACCAAATGCAGAACATCTTTTCTGCTTTTAGATCCGGAAGACTGCGAAGAAAAGAGGTCAGAGCTAGATGACTGAAAGCGTGTTTTCATGAGAGTGGTCAAACTGAAGTCTGGCCTAATATGTAGCCTGGTTAGGAAGTTCTCCCTTTTGTTTTCATTGTTTTCCTTGTTTGCGGGCTCGATATTATAGAAACCCCGAAAGCCATACAAGCGAAATACAGAGGATAATTTTATGCTGTTATTTACAGCTGTCTTATGTTACTGCCAAGACAGGACTTCAGGGAAAGACTAACTCTATTAGGTGTAGTATGTGTCGAAAGAGGGTTCGAGAAATAATTTCTGTGTGCAAGTGGTGAAACTAATTTCGATCCATCCTGTATTATCAGTTCCGTGTTCGAACCCGTATTACTGAATTTGTTTGTTGTGTTTTGTTGGCCTGTCACCACCTTCTCGTCGCCTTAATTTCCAGCTTATTGGAAGTGATGATGTGCGAATCAAATGGTTCAGACTAGAGAAACTTGCGCATTAGATTCAATATTCATCACCCTCAAAATTCATCACTGAAAATTCATCACTCAAAATTCATCACTCAAAATTCATCACTCAAAATTCATCACTCAAAATTCATCACTCAAAATTCATCACTCAAAATTCATCACTCAAAATTCATCACTCAAAATTCATCACTCTCCCAATTTATCCCACTTGCTCAATTATAGAATCAGTTTTATGTACTGTACCGTATTAACGCTCGATATATTCATCATCGAATACATAGCAGGGATTACTGAATTAGATTAATTAGTAATTCAAGCCAACCAAGAAATCAACGGTAAGATATTCCATGACAAAACTATACGTGTTTCGAACTTACCTTCACCTTTTGTAAATTATTGGAGCTGTGGCTTAGCGTAATATATCGTGGCGGTGCCAGGAAATATACTAGGTTTGTAAATTACTTTACATACGGGAAGGCCTCATTACGCTCCCGAAACAGATGTAAAATATTACCGATTAAATAGTTGGTCGAATATCCAATATTATATCTAAAGGAGGCCTAAAATCGTTCTACAGTGTCTAGTCTTTGACAAGGCTTGGAACATCAAAGCTAGCATGCCAACTTGCCAAGGGGGGCTGAGGAGCCCCTATATGAGAATAAGATCTGCTGAGGTGGACAAGGGGCGATGGATCTAGCTATACTGGAAACTGTTCTTGACAAGAAGCTCTCTGCCAGAAACATGATGCACAGAGGCAGACTCATTCCAGCTTGTACATTAATCTTGAGAGCCCATCTGGCTGCTTTAACATAATGTTAACATGCATGAAGAACTCCACTAACTATATTGAATACTTGCTAGGCACCATTGGTTGAATCACCACCATATTTGGTCAGCTATCTTTGAAACGAGTTCGAGATGAACCATAGGAGCGGATGAAGGTCGAAATCATCAGATATGCTCTGAGGCCTAGCTATCACGGTTCCGTTCCTACAAAAAACCCCAATCTGACAGGAAAGTTAGCTTTCATCGGGCAATTCACTAACAGCATTTGGGAAAAGCTGATCTTGGTTCCATGAATCAGTTCTTTGCCCCCATCATAGCTGGTGAAACTCAACCACAAGTCCATCAAGAAAATTTCGATGGTATTGCATTGCAATGCCATGTCCTTTGATTTCGCAAATAATGCGCTCTGCAGCCCTTTCTATGAGCTGATGTGCTTGATGACTTTTGTTCGCTTCGATAATGGCCGAGGGCAGGGAGCTTTCTTTCACCAGTATCGAGTTCCACTCGTCATCGGATATGTTTTCCGAGGCGGAAAAGGTAGAAGTCTGGAAAATTACCCTAGTGAGCTGGCAATTGGAAGAATAGGGGATTCAGGATCAACATACAATGCGGAGGTTTGCACCGCCTTATCTATGGTAACTTTGAAGAGTCGTAGCCTTTCACTCAAAAGCCGCGATTCTATATCTTTGAAGATATCAAAGGAATTCCATTCCGAATCGCGCAGAGTGTCGTCATTGGAGTGACTTGTCCACTTTGTGAAAATGTCCTGATATCTTTCACAAGCACCTTGGTTGCTCCAAATTGCCATGCGGAGGTGATGTTGATCTCCGAGTTTGAATATGCATGACTGTGGCTGGTCAAACAACGATACAGCCCTGTCCAGTGCCTTGTCGATGGAATATAGTAGATGAGAAAGCTCCTTGACAGCCTCAGTTGTAACCTCCGCTGTTTTGATTTTTTTCAGAAGGGCGGTGACGCTGCACCGCGCCGCTTTTGCGCATTGCGCAGTGAACTTATTGTTGCTTGTTGGTTCGGTCATTGTAAGCAAGCAGACTAGAATCAGGATTAGTTGGCATTTCTCAAATCCAGAAAATCCGAGAGAACTCACTGTATTAGCAGAGTGTGGGCTTAGAATTGGACAGATTACCGAGAAAAAAAAGAGGGGTGAATATAACGTTTTTATGGAAGGAACGAAAAATCAACTATATATCCCATTTCGAGTAACACCTTTTATCTCTGGCACGTCAGGCAGTCGGTTATTTTAGGGTTTGGTGAATGGCCCGAGTTCCTGGGAACCCGGGTAACTATTAGCAACACTGTAGCAGTAGGCCCCAAAAACTTGTGTACGCACGTCTAATGACTATTTTGGGTCTGGCTAGCTATCTGAAATATGCGGCCGGCTCCCAGGAGCAAAATTTTTGAAGCTTCACAAGGAGATGACGATTGCCCATAGAAGCATGAGCTTATTGCCAAGAGGAGCGACTTGTCACATCATTCCGTAGAATATTTCTCCGGTAATCTCTACCCGTACTGTAGCAAACTACAAATCTGAGGGCAGACTCATCCACATTTCTGGCACCAGTAGTCCCAAAGGAGATAGTGGGACCAGTAGACAAAGTGTTCCTAGGAGCATGTAGCATATGAGGCATTGCTGATTGGGTGATCAAATAGCAGACTCCATCGTGGCGCAATTAAGTGCTGCCAGATCACCAGGATGGATGGCTACATTGCTGATGCCAGGCCTTTTGTGATGGGGACGATGAGGGCAATCTAAAGAGGAGGGCTACACGTGATAGTACTAGTGTGTTGAATTTTATTGATGTAGCTTACTCAGGCCGCTCACCCCCAGGCTCAGCTCAGATTCAGTGAGCAAATCAGGGCGCTCAGATCAGGATCAGTGAGTGGATCAGACCGCTCAGGTGAGTATCAGGTGATGCTCAGTGAGCAGATCGGGGCGCTGATGTAATGCTCACTGATCGGGTCAGGGCGCTCAGGGCCGTGCTCAGTTTTACTCAGTGAGCAAAAAGCGGCAAGGACTGAGCACTAATCCGGAAGTGGAAAGTCAAGAGTTGGGAGTGGAAATCCAGTACGTAGGAAGCGGGTCTCGCATCAACAATGGCCACTATTGGAACAAAGGCTTTTTGAGTGGTTTGATGATCTTACTAATAAATTGCGAGACTCAGATCTTATCCGAAACAAGGCTAAAGCTCTATGGCCTAATATCCCAGAGTATCGCGATCTAATTATGCCTACCTTTTGCAAAATTTGGACACAAGGTGTTAAGCGTCGGTACAGACTCAGGAAAAGCATGCTTCGGCGTGAACCTGCTTCAATCCCACCTCCTGTTTCTGATAAACGCAAGCTTGACTCCGGCCCTGATGCTTCGTCTGAATCCGAAAGCGCGGCATCAGATGTTATTTCATCGGGAAACTCTCCACGGGCTGTAACAGAAGAAGGATTGATTGGCCTTTCTGAACGCCATTTTCCGTCTATGTCTCAACCACAGACAAGTTACCAGAGTTACTCCACAAGCGATCAGATTGCAAGACATTCAGTCCTTGCAACTCAATTCAGACCTAACTGGTATTTCAACGGGATGCCTGTTGCCTCGGAAGCAGGATTTCAATGGATATCAGGCAAGACTGGCCAGCCTGTGACGGGAAATGTGTTTGATATCCCTGAACACGGAGTTCCTGTCTTTTCCGCACTTCAGCCATCAATCTCTCAAAACTTGTGCGAATTGCCAGAGCAACACCTTACTCGAAGATTCTTCGATGCTTTTTTCTGGTCTCCATTTGCGCTTGAGTTCCCTGTTCTAGACCGGATTTTGTTTGAGAAAACAATAGAGACCGCATATGGGCCTACAGATGATAATCTGGTCTCTCCTGACCGCATTTCAGCAAGGGCATGTGTTTTAAGTGCCTTCTCCTTTGGATGCTATCAAAAGACAATGAGGCACATATCAGGTACTGTGCAAATGGAGTTGTGTGCGGCCGAGGCACATCGTCTCCTTCTATCCATCACAGGACATGTGGATCTAGATACTCTTCAAACGGCTTTGTTGTTGGTAAGTAGCATGATAAATATGTTACCTAGTATATCTATTCCAATGGCAGCTCCGATAGCTAACATGATTTACTAGGGACTACAATCTACATTCCATGGTCACTGGAAAGATGCCGCCTTCTTTCATTCTATTGCATGTTGTATCGTCTGCTCTCTAAAAGGGCGTATGGGACAAACAAGCACGGCTGAGAGCTCTTTTGCAGGGGCAAGAGACAGTCACCACATTCGTGTACTCTTTTGTCTATGCTACATGCTTGACAAGGATATTGTTTTACGCACAGGGGACCCTCCTCTCCTCGTTGATATCCATTGCGATCTTAAACCTCTTGATAACTTCATCGACTATCACAACTACCTTCCAAGCTTCTCTGAATTTTCCACGGCCAACGAAACCGGCGAAAATACGGCACCCCTCTTGCCAGGAGACCTTCATCTCAGTCATTTGAAAGAGGAAGTATACTTACATCTCTTATCCGCCAGAGCAATGTCAGACAAGGATTACCAGCTTTTGGAGCACGTGCTGGAGCTAGATGATCAAATTGAGCACTGGCGATTATCCATACCCGCTAGCTTCCTCCCAGCCCAGTCCGTGTTTCAGCTGCCTCTGCCGAGCCCAGCTGAAGAAGACATCCCATATTATGTTCGACGCTTATCTCTCCAATTAGACTATCACCATCTCGTGACTGTCCTTCACACAGCTATGAGAAGATGCACTCTCGAATCAAGTGATGGGATCCGAGGTTTTCATGATGTGGTCCATTCAAGCTTTGACCTATGCTTGGAAGCCAGCAGGTCGACGTTCTGGTGCTTACGGTCTCTCATTAACACAATTGCAGAGGATGCATATCGGTCAGTCTGAACTTACATCCTGTTTCAATTGTCATCTCAGTCATAATAATAATCTGGAATATAGATTTATCACAGCATACTCTACAACTGCTGCCACCTCCCTCTTTCTCAACATTTTGATTCATCCTCTTGATAGCCAAGCGCAGCAAGATCTGGAGCTTTTGATCTCTGCAGCGAACCTGATACGAAACCTGCCTTCGACCAATTTGACGGTCAGCGAAAGTACTAGAATCCAAGAAACTGGGAGCTTTTTGCGGAGATTTGTATGGCTTGGAAGCTGTGCAGTGAACAAGGCCGAAGGAGGAATGATGTCTGCTCAATAAAAAATAAACTAGTAGTATCCATCTACATCAATATGATTTAATCTTGTGTCGGCCTCGGAGACACCGATATTACTTGCAACTGATCAATCGATGGCATCTGCTCAAAAACTTCCAATAGTTTCGGAATCAATTTACTCCTTTACTAGTACCTAGAACATACATCAATCGATGACATATCATGCTTGAGGGCTTCGCCTGGGCAATCAATCTTTGTAGCTGATGGCGCCCAGGGGTCTCAAAATAGTCCAAACCTTAGCAAGTTTCATCTTTCCGAGGTTTTGAGAAACACTTTTATATTCATCTCGAGAATAAACTAGAAAATCAAATGATTACAAGGTTGAACTGGGGACATCTGCTCGATCGGTATGAGCATCACGTGCAGATGTTTGGGCCGAGGCTGGCCATGTGTATTTGGTGATCACCAGGCGGCGCGCCTGGCAGCTGAAGTGATCGGCTGTGTAAGATTGTCACGAACCATTTCGTCATTTGCTATGCCGTTCCCTAATACTTCTATAAAAGCCCTAGTGCCCCTGATTAACCTTAGACTAAAGCAGGGATTTTTATCCTAGGCAATCCTCCCCTAAGCACGTTGACCCAACAGTTAGCAACGTGAGCGGGCCTTGCCTCTCAACTCTCGAGTAAGGGTTGGGATCGCTTATCGCTTATCGCAGCAGCGATCCACACTTCTGTACGACACGAACGGTGAACCATTGACCCCATTGACCCCGGCTCTTGCCAACATTCACTCCTTTCACCCCATACTGACCTCGCAATGTTTGTGATACCAGAAGTGCTTCAAACCGAAACCATGCGGAACCTCGCATCGGCCGCGGCATCCGTCGCTTCCTGGCGAACTTTGGCCCTGGTCTTGGCCCTCCTCAATCTTAAAAATCTCCCGTTCATCTGGCATGTACGTTAGTATGACTGGGATACCCTTTGACCCCGCCCTTGAGGCCCTGGTCTTGACTAAAATCTGGCTCGCGTAGCAGCCGTAACATCCTATCAAGTGCTAACCGCATCTCCCAGTTCCGCATATTGTACCACTTCCTCGGCAATCTGCGCTTGAAGCCCAGTGCTCCATTCTTCCCCAAGGGAAAAGCTATCGTCGATGCCCAAGGAAATCCGACACATCCGGTTTTTGTGCCATGCACCGTCACATCACGAACTCCATTGCTGGAGACCGATTATAACCTACACAAGTCCAACAGCACGTACTTCACCGACCTGGACGTGGCGCGTACAGCGCTTGTGAGCCGTCTCTATAGCCCCGGCGTTGGTCTTGTTAGCAAGGAATTGGACAAGGAGTTTCTCGCTGCGAGCAAGAAGGAAGGAAAGAAGGCCCCAAGACGGATGCCGATTATGATTGTCCTCGGCTCTGTTTACTGCAGCTATAAGCGCGAGATCAAGCCGTTTGAGCTGTATGAGATGCAGTCCAAGGTTATCGCATGGGATCAGAAATGGATGTACATCCTCACGGCATTCCTGCGACCGTCCAAGAAAGCTGGTGGAGAGAAGACACTTTTGGCCACCGCCGTGAGCAAGTATGTGGTGAAGAAAGGTCGACTGACCGTGGCACCGGAGCGAATTCTGCGTCTTGGTGGTTTCCTTCCTGCTCGGCCTGCGGAGATTGAGACCCCAAATGCACCGGTGGATTTGTCGGTGGAAGCCTCTGCTATTGGTACACCTGCTAGCGGGGAGGGGATTGCGGTCGCTGCTGGAGGTGTGGATGGCTCTTTGGTGCGAGAGGTTCTTCAGATCAGCGAGGATCAAATCCATGATGGTGAGACCTTGGAGAAGGAGAAGAAGGCCAACTCGGATTCTTGGAATTCTGAGGAGTGGCCGTGGGAGCGGATTGAGCAGGAGAGGCTCCGGGGTTTGCAAGTGGTAGAACCGTACATCCACATGGATGGTAAATTAGAGAACGAGGTAAATGGTAAATAGATTTCGTATATAATATAATGCCTCGGCGGGATAAATAATTACAGAGTTCTTCCAATGTATGTCTAAAATTCAATGTAAGAAGGGGACTCAGTTCACTTTCTTCTCGTACTGGTGAATTGAATTATAGGCTAATTAAGCTATCGGGCATCTTCCAAGGTTGTTTTCCGATCATCTAATTAGAAATAGGCTTAAGCCAGGAACCATGGCGTGAGGAATGGGCCCAGCTAGATTGTTAGGTGCGTGGATCTAAGCTTGGAGGTGGACTCTTCTGCGAGTCGATCTATCTACGGTACACACGGACCTTGATCGACAAGCGATGTCGGATACTAAATAAGAGGAACATTCTGTGACAACTAGTTGTATTATTTCATGGTCTAAATTTATCAGTGCCCAGTTGTACTGATCTTAATAGCATGCTACTTGTTTGGGAGCATAAAAAAGGTGTGAGTGCTTATCATCTGAAGTTGACATTTCTGACGCAATGGGGACATTAAAGCTTTGGGCAATGACATATTTCCACGCCTACTTTTCATCCCTTGATGATCTCGGGCCCGGTGGTATCCGAGAGCTGCGCACAGCCCCCTTCAGTATTGCTTACAATAATTGTTACGCATTCGCTGGTGTTGGATATGGGTTCTGGCCAATCATAAAAATCCAATACAGTAATACATATACATGGACCTATCATGCGCATGCACATGACAGCCACGTGACTTGGTCTACTTGTCCGAATGGACCAGAATGGCAATGGGACAGAGCCATCGCGTTCTGTCGCTCCTTCTATTGTTCTAGACCAAACCCCCATTTCTTTTTTGTTTTCTATCATTCTCAATCAAGCTCAATCTTCTCAAGTGCTCTCTTGTCTCTTCGAGATTTGATCCCCTTCCAATCCCCTTCGAATTCTGTGAGCATTTGAAATGCTCGATTTATCCGAGAACCGGATCTAATCCAGGTACGTTGTAACTGTATCTTACACATCCACTTTTGGGATTTGGCGGCTCCCAAAAAAAAAGGCGCCAACAAGTCCACTTTTTTGTCCACCTTTCCCGTCTGATCGGGCATTGCCCACCTGTGCTGGTCCCTATTCACTTCTGATTCGTTCAATACCCAACACCCATCATTCCAAGTTCCTCTAGTGTAATTCCCCGTCCTGCCCCTGCCTCCCAGTGTCAGACCATCGTGCTCCTGGTCCACCCTCAAGCGTCTCCGGCGCCTGCATGATTGGCCCACCCTGGTATTATTTGCTCATTCCAAGTCTAGCGTCGTCGCTTTTATGCGGAACTCGTCTGCAACTTGTCGATTTCTGCTGTAACGACCAGTCTTGTATTCTCTGGGTCCCCAGAGTCTTTTTTACCTCATCGGACACGGACCTCCTTTGCTTGTTCTAATTGGCGATCTGAGCTAAAACATTTTTCCCTTTTCCCGCTCCAGGAAAAAAGAGCCTCCGAACAGAGCTTATCGCGCCATCAATCCATACAACTACATCCCTCTGTTCTTCAGCTCTCCTTCCCCGGAACAACCTCGAATTCTCCAACCTCTGAAGAAATCTCCCAAACATTTTCGCGCCTCGGCTTGCTCGCCCCTTTCGCTTCCCCGACCGCTGGGAACCATCTCTTTCGCCGTCGATCAGCGGTCGCTCTATCCGACGACGGCGCCCCGTATCCGAACTACCTCTCCCCCAACACCAACTCCTCGCTGTCCACCATGGCGGCGGTGTTCGAACACTCAAATCGCGACCCGCTCACCGGCGCTCCGGTAAACTCTGCGTCTATCACACCCCCACAGAGTGCCAACGGAAAGAAGGATGTACCTGAAGGGGTACCTTCCGAATTATCAGATCTCGAACTAGATGCCAAATCAGCGACCGCACAGAATGATGTTCCGATCAAGATGGAGGAACTGGAAGAGCCGGAAGCAGAAGAAGAAGTCACGCCCGATCACTACTATGGCGGTGGAAAAGTCCCAGTGTTCAAGCCGGTGAGTTGATTTCCTACCTGGAACCCGCTCGGTGTATAAAGTCCAGGGTGGCCTGCAAACAACACCCATGACCTGGACATTTCCAAGCTTTGATGAACAACGTTACTGACAAGCCTGCTAAGACAATGGATCAATTTCGTGATTTCCAATCGTATGTCAACAAGATTGACAAATATGGAATGAAAGCTGGGATTGTGAAAGTTATTCCTCCCAAGGAATGGTACGTTTGCAAATAGTTTCAGGTGATATGATGGATTGTACTCATCTCCTTCTTCTCCATAGGATCGACGCCCAAAGGCCGCTGGACGAGCAAGTGAAGTCGATTCGTGTAAAGAACCCCATTATGCAAGAATTCCATGGATCGCACGGCACCTACACCCAAGCCAACATGGAACGCCAAAGAACCTACAACCTACCCCAATGGAAAGGTCTCTGCGAGGAAAGCAGTCACCAACCGCCTGCTCGCCGTGGAGAACGACGTCGCAACCAGGAACGGGGAAACCGAGTTGCCACAACTACTCCACGACCCCAGCCTGCTCCTCGCCCAGAAGGTCAGAAGCGCCGACCCGGTCGCCCTCCGAAACGTGCCAACCAAGTCAAGATCAAAGAGGAGCTTGCAGATGACGCAGAAAAGTCCAAGTCCGAAGGTCCTCCCACACCTGTATCGCCTGAGTCAAACCCTGTTGAGACCAAGTGCGAAGATTTAAGTGATGGCGAATCTCTCCCACCTACCAAACCCAAAGGACGACAGCCCAAGTCTGTCACATCACGACGAAAGAACAACCGCGGAGGTACCGTCGACCACCTTGATGAGGCAGTTTTCGAGGAGTTTGATTACCGCATCCATGATCATGAAGATTACACTGCTGAAAGATGTGAAGAACTTGAGACTGCATATTGGAAGTCGCTCATGTACAACAACCCTATGTACGGTGCGGACATGCCTGGTTCTCTCTTTGATGACTCTACTACTTGCTGGAATGTGGCCAAGTTGCCAAACCTCCTGGATGTTCTCGGGCAGAACGTTCCCGGTGTCAACACAGCCTATCTGTATCTAGGAATGTGGAAGGCCACATTTGCTTGGCACCTGGAAGATGTCGACCTCTACAGTATCAACTATATCCACTTTGGTGCGCCCAAGCAGTGGTACAGCATCTCTCAGGAGGATGCCCCACGCTTCGAGGCGGCGATGCGGAGCATTTGGTCGAGTGATGCCAAAAATTGCGACCAATTCCTGCGGCACAAGACTTATCTTGTCTCCCCAAGTCTGCTCAAGTCGCAGTATGGAATCACCGTCAATCGACTGGTTCATTACGAAGGGGAATTTGTCATCACTTTCCCCTACGGATACCATTCCGGTTACAACATTGGATACAATTGTGCCGAGTCGGTCAACTTCGCAACTGAAAGATGGCTGGACTATGGTCGGATCGCCAAGAAATGCAATTGCGAAGCAGACAGTGTCTGGATTGACGTCGATGAGGTTGAACGCAAACTGCGTGGCGAGGCCACTCCCGAATACTATGGCGATTACGAAAGCGGCTTTGAGGGCTGCGAAGGTGCTTCGGATCTTTTGACCCCTCCACGCAGCGTACCTGAGAAAACCTCCACTCGTGGCCGAAAGAGGAAAGACGCGAGCGACGGGCCGAGAACCAAACGACCTAAGCTCCACCCCGAAGGCCCGCGGAAGCTCCCGTGTTTCCTATGTCCTAATGATCTTGACTACGAGGAGTTGTTACCTACAGAAGATGGCAAACACAATGTGCATCGGCGTTGTGCAGAGTACATTGAAGAAACCAGCATTCTTCGAGATGACTCTGGTAATGAGGTGGTTTGCGACCTTGACAATATTCCCAAGGCTCGCCTGGGTCTCAAATGTCTTTTCTGTCGTGAGGTTCGTGGCGCCTGCTTCCAGTGCAACTTTGGAAAGTGTACTCGTGCCTATCATCCTACCTGTGCCCTTCTAGCGGGTGTTCAGGTTGAGTATGGTCGCATTGCCGTGAATGCCGATGATGGAAAGCAATACGCTTTGCCCAGTGTGGACCTCAAGTGCAAGTTTCATCGTCAGAAGCGACCCTCCGGTTCGCTGAGAGAGTCGTTTGATCTTGACCGTAGTGTGATTGAGGCGGCTCGTCGTGTGGCGCCAACCAATCTGATCCAACTCCAGGCTGACAAGGAGATCAATGGCGCTATTGTTTTGCAGAATCGAATTGAAGAACGGTCTTTGTTGGTCAAGATTCTTCCGAGAGGGTAAGTGTTGTTTTTTGTCTTCCTTTCTATCTTCCTTTTTTTCTCCCTTTTTGCCTTTTTCCTCTCTGCCCCTCCAACCCCACCGGAGGTTTCTTCTCCCGAAATCTTATCCATCACCCGACCCGAAAAATCAGCATTCTTGGCTTGGACCTGTCCGAATACTGATAAATGTCAACAGAGACGTAATTGAGATGCCATATCGCTGGCTGCTCGTGGTGCGCAAAAGCAATTTCGCGCCCCTTGCGCCGGGAATTGAGGCCCTCCCGGCCCACTTGGCGCGAAAGCCTGAACAACGAAAGGACCTGGAGGTTGCGGTACCGGTCGCCGGTAGTGTCTTTGGCGACGTCCGATCTCCCTATCAGTGGGCCGAATTCCACACGGTGGATGCGCATAAGTTTCAATTTGCCCCACTCTCTGCGGTTGACTTGTCCAAACCAGAACAGGTGTGGCATTACCTGGGCACGCAGTCCACCGAGAGTAGGGCACATTATACGCACAACCCTAGCGTACTCATCCACAACCCGCGGGCCAATTTCCTGGACAGCGTCAAGTCGCTTGGCGTGGCTGGACTCAGTGCTCGTGCATTGAAGATCTCACCCCACCATAATTCCCATGCTGTTACCGCCCCTGCCCCTCCTTACCAGGAAAATCTTTACGCCCAACGCCGACCGCAGATACAACATAAACACGAATCTCCTCCCAACGCCAACCAAACCCCTCACCTACAATCCCGACCGCCCTCCTCTGCCGCCCCCCTGCAGAGCCTTGCCCCTCCCCCTCATTCTGCTTCTTCCACCGGTGCTGCTGCTGCTGGTCCTGCGATGCCGTCGGCCTTTCGAACTTTGCCGAATCAATCTGCCCGTCATGCCCCCTACCCTTCGGTCACCAAATCGCACGTTCAGCAGCAGCACCACCTTTCCGCCACCAATACCTTTGCCAATGTTAGGGAGCTTATTGCCCGTCGCCGCCTCGCCCAAATCACCGACCACGCTAATGTCTTCGCCGGGTATACCATCGTCAGCCCCGAATTGGTGGTAGAAACTTTGTTGGGACCTATGGGATCCATTCCTCCGGCCAATGGACTCGAGAAACTTGAACTGGCCATGGCCCAACAGCGGGTGCAGCCACGGGCAGCCGACGGCACTTTGCTACCGCCTCAGACCCTCAACATGCGATCTGAGGAGGTAACGCGGCTACTGCACATGCTTCGATTCTCCTTGGTCAGCCACCGCGAGCGCTTGGATGTCATTCAAAAGAAGGAGTCCGAAGGCATCAAGATGGAGACCATTGATCGGGGGATTGTGGCTGCGGCAAAGATGCCCGGTAAATACGCTTTCCTGGACCAACAAAGGGAAATGGCCCCCAATGTTTATCAATCCCCGTACAACATGCCGTCAGGTCTGTCGGAGTACGCCAAGGTCACATACGGGTTACTTCCATCACCGGATGAGCCACCCAAACCGTCCCTGGCCAATGATTTCTTTGCCCGCCTCTCCCCTGAGGACCAAGAGAAGATCATGAAAACCTGCGGTAGCTTTGTGCAGCGTACCATCGACCGCTCAACAAGTCATAGCCGACACAGTTCGGCTTCAAATCTCCGGCTGTCATCGGCACTCGCCCAACAAACGGAAAATCCGACGATCGACATCACGACGGTCGATGACCCACCCCTGTCCGGCCTAGATCTGCCTCTTCATGCCGATTCCCCATGCTCTAGTTTCGGTCGGTCGCATCTGCGGCTCCAGTCACCACATGACTTCCCAATCCACGGACCTGATCCCCATCCCGATCATCACGATCTATTTGGGGATCAGCAAGCCAACACCCGCTTTTGGCAGAACGGGCCATGGGTTGCTGGCGATGGCAATACCCCCAACGAAGAAAACCGACCGTTCTTTGGCCCTCACGAGCGACTCAAGCACGACTATGCATCTTCTGACATCTCCTTGGGCAAAGGGCCGGGCTCATTACACTCCGTCGATATGGCTGGTTTCGGCTTTGACGGTCCTGATGATCTCGTCGGCGGACTCAGTCCCTAAAATCCTTTGTTCGCTCTTTTTGCCTTCCCTTGCGATTAGTACTTGCATCTCTCCTGTAACGACTTCACCGGACTGACGACTGCATGATTGGGCGTTTTCTTGTTCCCCATCCCCTCGACCTCGATTTACGATCGTTCCGCACGACGGGCTATTTTTTTTATTCTCATCTTTGTTTATTTGTTTTGTTTTATCATCCTCGGAGTTGACACTAGCTGGCTGGTTTTCATCTCAGCGTTCTTTTTTCCCACAAATTCCCCAACTTACCTATCCCCTCCTCTCCCATCTTGACAGTCTCCCTTCCATCCTGCCCTCTCTCACTCATGTCTACCCGCTTTTTGGTTGGTCCTTTCCCGGTGTGGCCGCATAGACTGGAGTCCGGATGTTGTCTGCTTCATTTCTAACCACCCTTTCTCCCCCAAAAATCCACCTCCCCCTTCCTCTCCGCCCTCACCCTGTTCTTTTACCCTTGACTGCTCCTCCATCATTTAGGGCCTACTTCCGCCCGCAACTTTTATCTCTTCGCCTCCCCCCTGTCCGATTAGATACTTCAAACAACAAGAAAAAAAATTCTTTTCAAAAGACCCAGCGAGCCCACTGGAAATTTGTGTGCCCCTGTTTGATACCCCCCATTGCACTCCCCCGGGGCGCTGTCGTGGTGTTGGAAGTTGAAGCCTTGGCAACGGTCCAAGCTCTTTCCAGTTCTCGGCTTCAATTCCCCCTTTTTTCCTTTTTCGTCGTTCTTTTTTTTGTTAGTTGAACCTGGCGCATATCGTCCTCGGAGTCTTGCCGAAGTTTACCGAGGAAAAACACGATGTGGCAGCCGTCACCTTTAAGTGTGACCCTTTTCATGTAACTAACCGTGAAATGATAAATGACTTTTCAGACTGAATCTTGTATCTCTCATATCTCAGTGATTCCACTTAAATCGCTCGTAATGTAGATCCAAGACTCAATTCCATTAGGACCAAACTGGCATCCACATGTTTCCAAGGGTCCACATGAAGACCCAAGATAGCGTATCCGAGTGACTAATGGCCCCGGACATTGTTGAACCCTGATAAGCTATGTCTCGGAGACGTTACGTCCACAGTCCACTCATCTGATTTGCTGCTCAATTCGTGGTTTTTCCTTACAAAACCTTCTTTTCCACCGCGGTCCCGGACCGCGATGATTCTCTACCTTGAATGTCTATCATGCGGGGTTACGACATCACTTCTCCACAACTTGCTATCTACTAGATAGCTAAAACCCGCTTAAATAACTCAAGCTTCGCCTCATATGCCGGTCCCCATCAACTAAGATTCAATTGACTCCACCCGAAATGCGCTCTTCCATCGACGCCGCCGACGAGGCGCTGGCGCGTATGGGCTACCAGAGCGAATTGCCTCGAAATCTGAGCATGCTCAGTATCCTCGGTCTATCCTTTGCCATCATGGCTGCGCCTTATGGCCTCAGCACCACCTTATACATTACCCTCGACGATGGCCTATCCGTGACCATCATCTGGGGCTGGGTCTTCGTCACCCTCATTTCCCTCGCCATTGCCGCTTCCCTCGCCGAGATCTGCGCCGTTTATCCCACCGCTGGCGGTGTATACTACTGGAGCGCAATGCTGTCGACTCGCCGCTGGGCACCGCTGATGTCGTTCATCGACGGGTGGCTCACTCTGGTGGGCAATTGGACCGTCACTCTAAGTATCATCTTCGGAGGAGGCCAATTGATCCTCAGTGCCATCAATCTGTGGGACGAGGACTTCGTCGCCACGCCATGGCAAACTGTGCTCATGTTCTGGGCCGTCTTGCTCGTTTGCGTCCTCATCAACATCTTTTGTTCGCGCTACCTCGACCTCATCAACAAGGTCTGCATCTTCTGGACAGCAGCTAGCGTCGTGGTCATTCTCATCGTCTTGTTGACCATGGCGGATGATGGCCTTAACTCGGGCGAGTTCGTCTTCGCTCACTATGACTCCTCCGAAAGTGGATGGCCTGCTGGTTGGGCTTTCTTCGTTGGCTTGCTGCAGGCGGCATATACGCTGACGGGATACGGCATGGTCGCTTCCATGTGTGAGGAGGTTCAGAATCCGCACCGCGAGGTGCCCAAGGCCATCGTGCTGTCTGTTGCTGCGGCCGGTGTGACCGGTCTGCTATACCTGATTCCGGTGCTGTTTGTCTTGCCCAGTGATGCCGCGGGCTTGAAAATGCTGCGCAATGTTGCCAGCGGACAGCCGATTGGAACGGTGTTCAAGATTGCCACGGGCTCTGCGGGAGGTGGCTTCGGACTGTTATTCTTGATTCTGGGAATCATGATGTTTGCCGGTGTGGGGTCTCTCACGGCCGCGAGTCGTTGCACCTATGCCTTTGCACGTGATGGTGCCATCCCAGGATTCAAGCTTTGGCGCCGGGTCAACAAGAAGTTGGATGTGCCTGTTTGGGCTATTATCTTGTCGGCTGTCGTGGATGGTCTCTTGGGACTGATCTACTTCGGTTCCACGGCTGCGTTCAACTCCTTTACAGGTGTGGCCACGATTTGTCTGTCCACATCGTATGGGTTACCCATCCTGATCTCTATGATTCGGGGTCGGAAGGATGTTCGTAACTCGGGATTTTCCCTGGGTCGCTTTGGTTATGCGATCAATGCGATCACGATTGCTTGGATTGTCTTGGCTGTCGTTATCTTCTGCATGCCCTATACTCTGCCGACCACCTCCACGTCGATGAACTATGCGAGCGTTGTATTTGCTGGATTCGCTGCTATTAGTATCGTGTGGTACTTTGCATATGCTCGTAAGCATTTTACTGGGCCCCCTATTTCAGAGGAGGAGGGCAAGGGTATGGGTGTTATCTCGGGTGCAGCGGTGGATACGGAAAACGCGATGGAGATCTCGGACTTGAAGAAGATTCCGAGTAGCCAATAGTTAACGCATATCCTTTATCTTCCTGGATAACATTTTGTATAGTAAATTATTGTGAATATCGAATTTATTGCATGAATGACATGAGAAGTTCCTCCTGGAAAGCTCGGAATCTCTTCAAAAAAAAATTAAATCATATAGATATAGATATTAGATATTATGCTCGTGATCACAAGTTGCCCTGTCGATCTTTCTCCGAGAGCCGCGGTCCAGAGTAATCAAACACACGCCACTTTCTCGGTCTTGACTCTTCAGGCACGAGGCCTATCCACTTCAAATTTCTTGGATAGGCCCCATCTCCCCTAATCACTCTCAAAAATCCGGGGCAAAAAAACAAAGTTATTGCGAATCGGGGAAAATTCCATTGAAATTCGACTTTCCCGGATCCCAAGGAGACTAGATCCCCGGAACCAACACGAAGCGCAACCCCGGTCCCCCCACGATTCAAACACCCCTGCATCATTCCATCCCGAGCATTGGCACTTTCTCTCTCCCTGGCCCATTTTATCAACATTTCGCGCTCCATGAGGCTCGTCCGCGTCTGCCGATGCCCGACCCCGCTTCCAGGACGACAGGGCTGATTACCGGACCGTTTGTTTTCGCGTTAGGATGTCGGATTCTGTAGGTGTGTTTTGACCTGTGGATCTGGTCTCGGTTCAGTTATATGCGCTTGGTCTTCTTGATATTGACATTCTTTCTGTCATTAGATCGCGTCTTCGTCCATGCCCTGAATACCGTTAAGAGGATTCCCCGGACGGGCACCGCGCGCCCTCCGGCGGCGGAACGCTTAAAACTATATGGATTATACAAACAGAGCATGGGTGAGTGCGGGGATCCTCGGATATCCTTTGCAAGCATCACGGACGAGCAAGAACTGATTTTGGCGCAGAGGGGGATGTGGAAGGAGTGATGGATCGTCCGATTGGGAATACGCCAGAGGTACATGCGGAGTGCGAGAAATGGTACGTCTACCTACGCCTCAAAGTTGCGTATCGATAAGCGATGCCAGTTTATAGCGGCCTTCCTCTACTCGGTCAAAAACAGAATGGCCAAGCTAACTCTTTGCGCCATGATACAGGGACGCCTGGTATGCGCAGCGCGGCCACACGCGCACCGAAGCCAAACGCCGCTACATCTCAACATTAATCGATACCATGCACGAATACGCATCCCAGACACCCGAAGCACGCGAACTGGTTTCCGAACTCGAATTCGTCTGGGACCAGATTAAATATAATGCCTCCTCGTCTTCGTCGTCGGGTCCACTAAACGCCGTCGGCGTTCCTCTCTTATCAAAACATACTGGCAGCGCATACGGGAGTATAGGGGACCGACTGGCGGGCTCGGTACAAGACTACGAGCGACCGAATATGCGAGGCGATGATCGAAATTCAAGACTCCGCGTTCTCAGTCCCGTCAGTCAGCCCGAAGAAGAAGAATACTATCAGCGGTCGCCGGACGGGCATCTTGTCGAGAATCAAGATGATCTGGACGATGAAGACGATGATGACGATGACGATGACGAGGAGTATGAGGAGGCTCGCGATAGTCTCTACGAAGACCAAGACCAGGATCACGACCATGACCATGAAAGCACAAATGCAGATACAAGGTCCGTTACGGACCATACCTCACATGCTGATGAGCGTTCCTCACATCGCCATCGACGTAATCATACTTATAAATCCGGCGACGGCGCAAGCAGCAGCAACTCCCATGCGCGCGCCTCTGATCCACATAACCTGAGAAATAGCCCCTGGCGCCGCAGAGTCGAGCAGGCCTTGACCAAGATGACGGCGGAGATCGCCGCTGTGCGCGAGCAGATGGAGACTCGTTCTTTGGCGAACCGTCGCCGAAATGGTGTCTGGGCCTGGTTGAGGTGGATTCTGTGGACGGTTCTACGTCAGGTCCTTTGGGATTTGGCTATGCTAGGTGCTTTGCTTATCTTTATGCGCATTCGAGGAGATCGTCGGGTTGAAAGCCGTTTGCGCTCTGGTTGGTCTACGTTGAAGGCTAAGTTGGGTCAGATTAAGCTGCTCAGGAAGGCGGGTGATATGCCTGTTCTGCCTTGATCGGGTTGGCTTGGTTCTGGTCCCGGTCCTCCTTCTTTCGGCTTTTGCTCATTGCTCTCTCTATCTTTCGTTTTGTGATTCTGTCTCTGTGTACTTCTTTTGAGTGTATGCTTTTGACATGCTTGTTGCATTTTCCTGTCCATATTCATCTGGAGTTCTGGCCCTCTGGCCCTCTGTCTTTTCTTTTGTCAAGTATATATGGGGTTTCAATGTGAGGTCTCGGAGTTTCTTTTTCTTCTCATTGGGTTTTTTGTTTGGCTCTTGAAGTGTTGTACCGTTCTATAGGTTGGTCCGATCCTTAGAGGGGCTTGTGAGAGTTTAGACTTTGAAACAGAAGCACTAGATCCATTACTGTTTCGATATTCTCAGACTAGTAGTATACAAACATTGTACGAATACCAGTTGTTCAATAGTCCCCAGTCTTTCTATATTACTTACATAATACCAATTTGTACCCAAGTACTTGAGTAACGAGTCTCTAGTGGTAGTTGAGTACCTCGACTTGAAGACGGACGCATTTAAAGACTTGGTATTAAACGCAGACCAAGCAGAAATCATGTAACCATTCCTGATGCCAATAGATATTTACACAAACATACAGCAGACGAGACAGACACAGACAGATATACTAATCACAAGGGTCACTTGTGTATATCAAACCCACTAAAAACGGAAAAGAAAGCCGAGCCCTGGACGGCAATTGTAGAAGGCGAGCGGATGTAAACGAGCTTAAACAAGGGGAAGAACAGGAATAAAACATGCGATTCTAATTCGCTTTTTTGTTTTCTTTCGTTTCTTAGAATTGACGACCTGGGAACTGGGCGTACTTCTGCTTCGGGCGCAGGTGCACGGGGACTTCGCCTTCGGGGGCACCGGGAATGGTCTTCTTCAGGCCCTGTGAGAGAGTGTTGTGTTAATTAGAAGTCCTTCATATCTCAGAGGAAACTTGGTATGCCAATGACGATTCCAGCAACAGTGCCAGCGTCAATGCTATTTTGTGCAGACATGCATGTCATACGGCTCTGATGGAGTTCAGTCATGGAACGGGCGTACCAATTTATCGAAAACACAGCTGTTCAATGCCTGCTCGGGCTTGCGGCACTCGAAGAGGTAGTGGTTGTTGTTCTC
Organism: Penicillium verhagenii; assembly: GCF_028828195.1. Classification (NCBI taxonomy): domain Eukaryota; kingdom Fungi; phylum Ascomycota; class Eurotiomycetes; order Eurotiales; family Aspergillaceae; genus Penicillium; species Penicillium verhagenii. Next base: position 998,999 of record NW_026643176.1, on the reverse strand, counting down.
GAGACAATCCCAGTGCTCCTGGAACTGCTTCAGGCAGTGGGTGTTGATATCCTTGATGCTATATGAAACCGGTCAATCAAAACAGCTCGGCATGTTTCCGTTGGGCCAGTAGGCCATTCAATCCGCCTGGGGCTGAGCGGCACAACTTGCGGGGAAAGTAACATACACGCTAGCAGCACAGCGCGTAACCTTGCGCCCCTCCTTCAAGCACTCGATCTCGCCGCGACCGTTCGCTTCTTCCTTGCACTTCATGTAGTCATCGTTGAAGGCCTTGCACCGGTCGCCGATGAAGTAGGCTGCGCTGAACAAAGGTGCAGATGTGGCGCCAATCTCTTCCACCTTGGGGATGTGGTCTGGCATGGGGGTGGTGTCCACCAGGACATGCTGGTTGAATCTGGAGGGATGGAGATTAGTCCGGGTTCATTCTGGCGCGGCAGGGGGGTCGGGATGGGTCGGTTTGGGGGGGTAATCGAGTATATGGGAGCCCTACCGAGGATCTCTTTGGGCCATGGTGACGGTGTTGTCTGGAGGGACTGGGGAAGGTGCAATTGACGGATCTGGTTGATCGAGAGCTACGGGTTGCGGTGGAATGAAAGGTCGGTTTCTTTGGATCGATGCTGATTGGCTGGTTCAACTATGCTTACCTCAGCATTTGGAGTACCACTACATACTAAGTATGCAAGTACTCAAGAACATATCGGAGTTCTACCTAATGAAATCTATCAACATTTGAACTCAATTTAATATATATCCTAATGTTCTCTTTCGATATTGCCGTGCCTATAGAGTTTTAAATAAGCATAATATCCATGGATGTAGACACGTTAGTAGTTAAAGTTGTCACTATTTGAGACTGGTGTATGTTTTTTTATTTTCAACGTTGCAGAGAGGCACTCCAAAAATATGTACATATCAACATTGTTCTATGAGAAATATTTCAAATAGGCAACATTGATTGACGTGAGAATTCCGATATAAGCCAAGGTCCTAGCCGTTGATTGAATGAGAACTACCAGAAGTAATTTATCTAAAACATTTCAAGCATTAAGTCACTGGTAGGTACTAGTAAATACCATATACATGTGTAGTAGGTGGATCTATTTTGGTCAACTGGCGTGGGATAATATATTGCCAGAGCTAGTACAGTTGATATGCATGAAAAGTTCCTTAGTTTTTAAATAAACCACCATTAGCTGTTAACGGCTAATTATCATTCAAGATTAGCATCAGTTCCTCAGCTATAATACTTAAGGAGATGATGGATTGACTACTAATTTGAGAACCTTGAAATATTATATAGTGCAGTGAATTGATGTCCCCTCACGTGACCCAAAACAAACTAGCTCCGATTGATCACTTCTTTCTGCTAAGCTCTACAGAGCAGCACCCCTCAGCTCACCCAACCCCGGCCACTGGTTGTTGTGATATTCAATTCGCACGTCCCAGCACACTTTAAGCCGACTCGATCGCTTCGCGTCCCCGTTTCATCAAGATATCGCCCGATCCCTGTTCGGTCGCGCTTTTTTTTTTTAACGATACCCTTCCGCCATTTTTTTGCGACACAATATGTTTGGAGCCGTCTCCCAGCCGGCTGGCAACAGCTTGTTTGGAAACACAGCAAATAAGCCCAGTGCCTTTGGAAGCTTAGGGCAAAGCACAAACACCGCTACCCCAGCTGCCAGTGGAGGATTGTTCGGTCAGCCACAAAGCCAGCCTCAGCAGGCTTCAACAGGCGGACTATTCGGCAATGCTGCCGCAGCTCAGCCAACGCAACAGGCAGGGGGTTTGTTTGGCTCCTCTACTGCCCAGAAGCCGGCGGGTAGCATGTTCGGTGGTGGCCTGGGTCAGCAGCAGCCGCAGCAGCAGCCGCAGCAGCAACCCCAGCAAGCTGGAGGCCTGTTCGGCGCGCCCAAGCCTGGTGGTCTCTTTTCAGGCCCGCCGCCACAAACGCAACAATCTGCGACCAGCGGAGGACTTTTCGGTGGTGGTTTGGGTGCCAGTACTCAACAACAACAGCCCCAGCAACAGCAGAACACTGCATTCGGTGGATCACTCCTTGGTGGGCAACAACAACAGGCACAACAACCTCAACCGGGCCAGTTTGGACACACTACCATGGTCCAGCCACAGGGACAGCAGCAAGAACAATCGCTTTCGTCAAGTTTGTGGTCTCCTGGCCGCGCTATTACAGGAGGTGAGTTCGGTTTTCATCCAATATGTCTTGGTCATTACACTAGAGGAAATGGTACTAACTGCGTTACCTTACTAGTCCACCGGACCGTTCCTATGCAGATGTCTATCGTCAAGGACAAGTGGGATGCTCCTAACCGTGATTCCCCGTTCCGAGCCTACCTGTACAACAATGTTGGAGAAGAGTCTGCGCCATTCTACCAACCAGGCCCGGAAGATGATGCGGCTTCATGGGAGGCGGCTCTGCGTAAGCGCCCAGACCCAGGCTACGTTCCAGTGCTTGTCAAGGGCTTCTGGGAGCTTGGTAAGCGTGCGCAGCGACAGAAAGATTTCCTTTGCATGATGCAATCACGCCTTCACGAAATCAACACCTGTTTGACCGACCTTCTCTCTCGCCACGATCTCAAGATTTCAATCAAAATTGCCGACTGCCGGCGAAAGCACATGGTTCTCAGCAAGCGTTGTCTTGCCTTAGCGGCCAAGACCCAGGTGTTGCGCAACCGTGGTTATGCGATGGATGACGCGGAAGAGGAATTGAAGAAGAAGCTTGTGCAGCTCGAACGTTCTGTCTTTGACCCATCTCTTAATGGCCGAGGCGAGGAGATTTGGGCCCGCATGCTGGCTATTCATGAGCAGGGCAAACGCCTGCAGGCGGAGATGGACCGCGCAGGAGGCAATGCGGCGGTAAATGCGGAGGACGAGATTGATGAGCAGACAATGAAGACGGCCAAGAAGGTAAGCGCTGCTACTGTTCACCGGCTTTTTAGATATTTGACAACTGACCATATTTTAGATTCTTGATGATTACCATGCGCAGATCCAGCATCTGCAGAAGGAATTGACATCCGTCAAGAAGGAGTTTGAAGAAGCTCAGAAACTCAACGGAAACTAAAATCCATTCTTCAACTTCTACTATGCGATCCTTATTTCATAACGTAAAGATGTTCATGGGCATGGGAGCACCGGCGTTATCTTGGGTGGAGTAAAGCTCTGTACTGCATAGTTCAATATGATTTCATCTACTACCATAAACTTGCCTTTATTGATCTACTATCTTAAAATCTGTTTCATAAACATGCCTTAATTTGTAGCTGGAATCTCAAGTTGGCATCCTGCCATTAATTCCTTTTTACCATTCTCTATTTCCAGAAAAACCCATAAGAAAGATAATCAGGCATGTACAAATAATAATACATCAACGAATGCTCCTCCAAAATACATCCAAATCATGATAGATAGAGACTGGATCAATTGTAGAGACAAAACAATCGAAGGAAAAGGGTGAAGGGCGATTCGTTTAGAGGAACTTCTTGGCGAAGTCAACGGCGAAGGGGGCTATTTGAAATGAAAGATGTTAGATCAGAGTCACAGAGAAGAGAGGAAATTGGATTCATAGAGTAACTGGGTTGCCAAATATGAAGACTCCACTTACACAGGTAGAGGAGGATACCGCCAAAGACGGCGTTGCGGACAGTCTGGCAGGCCTCAACCTCGGCGGTCTAGATTTGGATCAGCCACTGATCAATATTCATAAGCCACAGGTGATGTGATGTCCTCATAGCAAATTTGTGCTTTAATCGGGCCGTGTTCGGTAAGTGTCACACATTGCTGGATGGCGAGCGGCCTTACACACGCAAGGAACTGCAAGACTGCGATGTCTTGCCATCCAGTACTATGTGGCACTCGTCAAACATGACTCGGCGAAGCCAGCAATAAGCAGCGAGGGCGGTACACCACCCATAGAGTTTGTTAACACATAAAGTCTCACCTTGAGGTCCTGCTGGGAAAGCTGTTCTTGGCCTGGACGAACGAAGGGTCATATTAGTTTGGGTTCAAACATCTTGAAAAGGGGAGCATAGGTGTAGCTGAGAGATTTGGCTGAAGCATACCGGGAGCGAACATTGTGTGTGATTGGATAGAATAGATTAAAAGATGGGATAAATCGTGGTGGGAAGTGAGTTGAAACGAATGAAGCGTGATTGTTACTTATCGACGAAGTTCGGCGATGAAGAAATCACGGGAGCACAGACCACCTTCTCCTTCTCTCATCTACTCGACTGTTTCGCCTCTTTTCCCCCTCCAATCTCTACTGCTGATTACATTGTTTTCTTCTCTGCTAGTCTTACCACCCGGTAAACTGTGCAGCTCTAATCCTACCCGACTTTTTTCGACTGATTTGTGCCGTTCTTATCTGCTTTGCGGAGAGAGGCGTCGGGTCCGGGTCACGAAATACCAGCCGCGCCTTTTCGTCGTACCTCATTAAAGAGCTCCTTCCATTCGCCTCTTTGCAATCACCCGACCAATTCAATTTGAACGAAAGAAACACACCGCCTGCTATGTCTGCCTCACCAGAGCCTCAAACTGGCTCGCGCGCCGCGTCTCCCGACCACCAAGAGCCTGAAAAGGCGCCGACCCCGATTACTGCAGAGGATGATGAAGGTGACAAGCCCGAAGCTTCTGTCGAGGATCAAGAGGAGGAAAATGATGACGACGATGATGATGATGACTCTATCTTGTCCGAGGTCGACGAGGCGCAGTTCGATGACTTCGACCCGGAGAATGTCGATGTTGAAGACCGCCCGCAGCTGGCCATTGATGAAGATAATTTGAAGCTGATCGGTCGACACAAGCGCAAGCGCGTTGAGGGCGAAGAGGCCCGCCCGCGCCGTAAGGAGGGCCGTCGTGAAAAGAAGAGCCGTCGTAACCAAGATGAGGATGAGGGAGGCGATGAAGGATCTGCCCGCCGGCAGCAGCAGCAGAAGAAAAAGAAGGAGGCAGAGCCCGATACGGATGAGGAAACTTTGGATCCCGAGACACGCCGTCGTCGTGCTCTTGACCGTGCCATGGATGAAGCTATGAAGAAGCCTACCAAGCGACGGGCCCGCAAGCAGGATGGCATTGTACGTGATTGCCTTTGCACGATATATCACATTCTGGGCTTATACTGACCATTTTTGTAGGATCTTGAGGCTATGGCCGATGCTGAAATCGAGGAAATGCGAAAGCTCATGACCCAGGCAGCTCAGATGGATGCTCTCAACCGCCAGCAAGGCAAGCCTGCCATGCACAAGCTTAAGCTTCTTCCCGACGTTATCAGACTTCTCAACCGCAACCAATATGCAAACAGCTTGGTCGATCCGGAAATCAATCTCTTGGAGGCCGTTCGATTCTTCCTTGAGCCTTTGGACGACGGATCAATGCCTGCGTACAACATCCAGCGTGATTTGTTGACTGCCCTGACCAAGCTTCCCATTCAAAAAGACGCTCTGATTGCCAGTGGAGTTGGCAAGGTCGTTGTGTTCTATACTAAGAGCAAGAGAACTGAAAACAGCATCAAGAATATGGCAGAGAAGCTACTGGCGGAATGGACTCGTCCCATCCTCCAGCGCAGCGACGACTACTCGAAGCGTGTGTTCCAGCAGGCCGACTTTGATCCCACGTATGTATACCATTTTATATCTATCTGTGTTGGCATTTTCTGACAATTCCATAGCAAAATCACCAAGCGTACCTCCACCACCGCCGAGATTGTCGCTGCTGATGCTCGTGCTCGCGACAAGCTTCCTCCTCGTCTCGCCAACCGTGCTCGTGTTGACCGTACCCAAGTCAGCTACACTGTTGTTCCCCGGCAAACTGCTGTGCAAGAAAGTCGGTTTGCCCGACCTTTGGGTGCCAGCGGTGAGGACCGGTTCCGCAAGATGCAAGCCCGACAGACTGCGGCGTCCAAAGGATCTCGCCGGTAAATCTTGTTTCGCCTTTTATTTTTTATTTTCATTCTTTGCTGGTCGAGGGCATTCCTTATTTTTTCCCCCATTTCTTTTTCTAGGGTGTTTTAGGCGTTCGGGATTGATCGGGAACTTTGATATCTGGCATGGGCATGTAACAAGATAGCATTCGGCAAATGCTAGCCGTAGAAAGTGAATAAGCATTGTAATTTGATATATGCCGCATATTCCAATCAGAGTTTTGTAAATGTACTCTCGTCTCCGAATTTTCACGGATTATGTGAGATCCTCATAACTAACTACTAGTTAGTAGGGTCTGGTAGAGTCTCATTTCAAAGCAGATAACGCCCGAGCCAAAACCGAGTGGAACCCGAGATTTTTAGTAAGAAAAAAAAAAGCCGCGGGAAGAAAAAGCAGATCCCGCGAAACACGTCATGCCATCGGGCTCTCGGTATTTGATCTCCAACTTTTTTATATAACCCCATTTCACTTCTCAAACTTCCCCTCATCTCATCAGTTTTTTATCTTCTCATCTCACATACACGTTATTCACAATGAAGCTTCTTACCAAAGCAGAGGAGGATGCTCACTACAGGTAAGATTGGCGTGTTCTTCAACCCCTCCGCTTCCGCATCCGCATCATGCCATACTGACAAACATCACCACAGCTCCGTCCTCAAGTACGGCACATTGGGAGGCTTCGCTGGTCTCGCAGCTGGAGCAGCTGGTGTTCTTCTTGCCTCGAAACGCTACCACACAATCCGTCATCTCACCATCCCCATGAAAGCTTTCCTAGTGACCTCATCGGGAACTTTCGTCGGCATCATCGCGGCCGATCATGGATCCCGCGAGTTCGAAAAGCAAAACAACGCCGAACGCATGTGGTACGAGAACCGTGAGCAGCGCCTCCGTATCGAAGAATCCCGCGGCCTCAGCATTTCCGATCGCGTCGTCGCCTTCGCCCGCCGCGAGAAATACAAGATCGTCGGCGCCACCTGGGTCGCCTCCATGATTGGTTCCTTCGTGCTGGTCGGTCGCAGCCCTCACCTCTCCGGTCAGCAGAAGCTCGTACAGGCCCGTGTCTACGCCCAGGGTCTCACGCTCGGTGTTCTGTGCGCGTCTGCTGCGTTTGAGATCTCGGATCAGCGTCGCGGTCGGGGTATGCTCGACTCGAAGAAGGGTGACAAGCTAGCTCAGCGGGCTGAGGCTGCGGAGTCCGTTCCCGCGCACCATGTTTCAAAGGATGAGGGCGATCTCTGGAAGGAGATGGTTGCTGCTGAGGAGCAGCGTTTGAATTCTAAGCATCAGACCCTGAGCTTGAAGAGTGAACACGACGCCGCCGAAAAGAGAAAGCATGCCCACGAGGCCAAGGCTGAGAAGCCTAAGCAAGAGAGCCAAGAGCATGAGAAGGCTCCCGCTAAGGAGGAATCCGAGTCTGAGGAGACCAAGAGTGACGATGAAGACGAGAAGAAGGTCGAAGGCGAGAAGAAGGCTTAATTGCCTCTTCTGTCTATCTCTCCATTATGCGCAATGATTGCGTTCATTATTCCCTTCAGATCTCGGGCGTTGATCTGATCATCTGAATTAGCTTTCTTTGAGGCTGAACCAGTTTGAACCTTTACCCTCTTGCATCTCTCTTTCTTATGGCGTTTCTTGTGTTCCGGGTTTTGACAAAAATCTGCTTGGTGTGGTGTATGATACTCCGTCTCTCCTCTAATGAACTATCCTATATTCTTCTAATGTACATTTTGTTTTCATTGTAAGCTCAACAATTGCGGATTGCAATATGAGTACTCCACCAATCGCTTAAAATGGTTTGATTTTCCAGTACTTTCGTATACATAGAAAAACCAAAAACTTGTTAAGGCAACAGGCTAATGGGGGCCAAAAATAGCATAGTACGCGCTAAGGATTTGAAGAGCACGATGATCCTCTTTTGAACCCCATAATTAGTACAGAAATGAACATTGAAAGTGGAGATCAAGGGTAATTATTGATTGATAGAGAAATATTTTTCACTTCGAAGATTGAACGGAGAAAAAAACGGGTTTCAGGGCTAATAATAGGAGGGGGGAAATCGTGTCTATGACGCTAACAAGGCACTAACGTTTACCCCTAATCATCCTTGGCAATTGACAAACCCATTTGGTTGTGGAGACAAACCAAATCTGCATTAAAGCAATGCCTGCATTTGATATTATTGGTGATCGGTTATCGTGTGCTCAGTAAGTCTTCCAAGGTTGTTGGGCGCCTGGAAGAGTTCTTTCTGCATTCCTCTCCCCCGCCTCTTACGGTAACCGGCCAAACTCGACCGAACCACCCCCCGGGAACCATGACTCGCGGCCTCTCTTTTACCTTAATATGCGGGCTGTCGACATTTGCGAATGCAGTATCCCCAAACTCCGCGACATGGTCCGGTCAGGCCTACGGACCCGATGGTCCTTGGAACGCGGTGCTTGCCAAACTGGGGAGCAATGAGCAATTTGTGGCCCTCTATCCCGGTGATCGCTGGGCGAGCACCATCCTTCTCGATACCGTATGCTCGACGCCTAATCTAACGAGCTCCTGCCTCGCCGAAAATGCCGGGACTTTCAATATCTCGCAGTCCTCTTCCCTCTATATCCCCTCCGATAACTCCAACAATACAAGTGACATGACATGGGTCTCGAGCGCAAATGATGCGAGTGTGAATAAATTTGGTGGTGTCGCTACCGTCAAAGCGGGCCAGCTTGGCGATACGATCTACTTCGCTGGGATGAGTGTGCCCAATGTCAGCATTAATGGTATCTATGAAGCCTACCAGACATATCCAAATGGGAATAAATATCCAGTGGAGGTTGGCACGTTAGCACTTGGCGGCCTCGCAATGAATCAGACGGTGGACAACGTCACCTATAACATGGTCGAGTCCTATGCGTGGAGGACCGGCCAAATTCCATCCTACTCTTGGGGTATGCATATCGGCGCGGCGGGGGCTTCATATATTCCGGGCTCACTGGTAATGGGAGGCTATGACCAGGATCGAATTGTCGGTAATGTCAGCAGTCAACCAGTGAATACCACGAATGATCTTGGCACCCTCGATATTCCCCTTTTCGACATCGGACTCGGTGTCGCCGCGGGTGGATCTCCGTGGTCATTCAAGAGCAAGAATGGACTTTTCAAGCGAAGCAATGGTACCAGCGAAAGCTCGGCCTCTGTGGAAATCGACCCTACGAGACCATATCTTTATCTTCCCCAGGATACCTGTGATGCCATCGCGGAGCAGCTTCCCGTCACCTATGATGAAGGCTTGGGCCTTTACTTCTGGAACACCACTGTTGACAAATTCAAGAAAATCACCGACTCGCCAGCATTCCTATCGTTCACTTTTGAGAACAACGCGGGCGAAGATTCATCCACCCCCAACACGACCATCAAAGTACCATTCAACCTTCTCAAACTTACACTGGAATCACCACTTGTGGAACAAAACACCACTTACTTTCCCTGCTACCCATCGGACGACTATGTGCTTGGCAGAGCTTTCCTACAGGCAGCCTTCCTGGGCACAAATTGGCAACATGGAAATGGAACAGGCTACTGGTTTTTTGCTCAAGCTCCAGGCCCGAACATACAGAGCGGCTCTGTTCAAACCATCGGAGTCACCGACACCACCGTCACAGGTTCGTCAGAATCATGGGAAAGCACTTGGTCTGGATATTGGAATGTTATCCCGCCTCACGGTGGAGGCGGTCTATCGCAGGGTGCAAAGATTGGCATTGGTATCGGGTGTGGTGTTGCTGGTGCGGCTGCGATCTGTGTCATTGGACTCCTTGTCGCCCGGTGCATGCGCAAGGGCAAGAACGTTGACCCTTCAGAGGAAGAAGCAACAGAGTTGACTCCTTCAAATAACCAAACAGAGGTGGCTGGTCCACCTCCGGATACCGCAGACACACAGAATACCGCAGAAAACTCGGAGAATACAAGTCACTCGGTGAATGCATTTGAGCAAATTAGTGTAGCCAATGCACCCGAGCAGACCGATGGTCATGAGGTTTATGGCGGTGATAAACCTCCCCCATGGTCTCCGCCTCTACACCCATTACCGGGACAGGCGCAACCACTGCCGGGACATGATCAACCAGTGCCAGGATATGATCAACCAGTACAAAGTCGTGATCAAATAACACCGGGATACGATCATTCAACACCAGGATATGATAATCCGACATCAGAATATGAACATACAACAACAACAGGGTTTGAACATACAACCACCGGATATGATCATTCTGCCACAGGATTTGATCATTCAACGACAGGGTTTGATCAATTCACACCTGGGTACGATCAACCACTGGTGGGTCACGATCACTCTACACCAGAGCATGATCCAACAATACCAAGCTATGATAATCCAATGCCCGGGTACGATCAACCACTGGTGGGTCATGATCATCACTCTACACCGGAACATGATCCAACAATACCAAGCTATGATAATCCAATGCCGGGGATCGATCTTGGCAGTGATGAAGACCATTACGGAGATTATATGGCGCATATACCCTAATTATGCTTGTCTTTCAGTGCCCAAAATTTACACATGCTTTAGCGAAAATCAGGAGTTAATAAACGGATTGTACATTTCTTGCAAATTTTGTATATAACCCTCATATCAATTGATTACAGGACAATTTTCTCGCATTCATCCACAGGTCTCAGCCCGAAGCTCTTCATACCACCTTGCCAACTCAAACCAATCGCCGTTCTAGCATACTCACGCAGATCAGCTTCATACTCTCCAATAACTCGATCATCAACCCCCTCAACCCCAGCTACCCCCGCAATACGCCGCGCTAGATCCGCCGCATCACGCAAAGCAGTGTTAGCGCCCATAGCACCCGTAGGCGGCATGGGATGAACCGCATCCCCAAGAAGCGTCACCCGCGCCGAAGCCTCCCACCCCGCAATCTCCGGCACCGCAGACAAAATCGACCGAACAGACGACTGACTCTCATCCTGCAAATCAATCACACTCCGCACAGAATCCGCCCACGACCCCGTCAACCGACGCGCCAGACCCGCCGCCTCCCCGGGACCAGCAGCACGCCAACGCCTCCCATCCGCCGCAAGGCCGAGATGTGCGCGATCAAAAACAAGCACCCAGTACACATACGGAGCTGGCAAGTCGATCTCCTCAACTGCGCACGGGAACCGAATAACCTCCCACAAAAGCGTCGGTTGTGCGCCGTCCCCCGCATCCGAAGCAAGACTCATCCCAGCCTGATAACTCTCGGGCGTGGCCGCCAGGAACGCCGGCGTAATCGGCGTCTTCCCAAACACGATCCGCAGACCCGTGTCGAGAGCGGGGTATTCGGGTATGTATTGCTTTCGCACACGCGAGTGCACCCCGTCTGCGCCGACGAGCAGAGATCCGTCCACGCTCGAGCCGTCGGTGAAATGGGCCGTGATGCATGTTTCGCAGAGCTCGTAGTGCGAGAACGCCTTGCCGAAGAAGGTGTGCTCTTCCAACCCGGTGAGGAGTGCTTCGCGGAAGGCGCTGCGGTCAACGGTGTATGCTTCGCCTAGGGCTGTAGCGTGGGGTGGCTTTGAAGGCCCGCCTGCACTGCTGAAGGGGATGAGTGTTCCGTCGGGTTTGATGCGGATGCCGAACCCAGCTGTTGTGGCGCAGGTTTTTTGGAAGAGGGTGAAGAGGTCGGGTGTTAGGCTCTCCTTTAAGGCTTTGGTGCCACTTTCGGAGATTCTGAGTCGATAGCCTTGTGTTTGGAGGTTGTGGTGGTCGTCTTTTTCGAAGAGTTTGAATGGGATGTTGGTTTTTTGTAGGGCTTGGGCGAGGCAGATGCCGCCTAGACCGGCGCCGATGATGAGGACTGGGAGGGTCATTTTATAGATTCTTTTTGTAAAGACAAAAGATAGAAAATGGGCTTCTAAGAAATGAGCTGTTGCAATATGAAATTTAGACCGAAAGAGCATTTTGGTGTTGTGCTGATGTTTCGATTCTTATAGATTGAGCTGTTGAGGGCTTCGGGACCGAAGTGGTGAAGCTCGGGACCGAGTTGGTTGAGTCGGACATGCTGAAAGAGTGTAAACATACTACTAGTAGAGATAGGTCATGTTGAACTCTACTAGTAAGTAATTTAATTACCTCCTAATAGTTTTAATCTTTTTATTCTTTTTGTGCATATTTTTGAAGAGATTTCCTCTTCCATTCTTCGTAGGGTAGAATTAGGGTGTATATCGACGTCATAGGTAGAGATTCCGAGATTCCTACAAGACCAGCGTATGTAGTCGTACGTGTACCTCATTCAAAGATGGCCTTTCCCACTCATTCCTTGGAACATCAAACATCAGAAATTTTCCAAGTCAACTGTTAAACGCAGATATACGATTTTCTAGACTTTTCCCGCTTTTCAGCACTTTATTGTCTAGATCTTTTCAAATGTTAGCAACGGCGGGGACAGTCATATGGTAACCATGGTAGGATATCTCAAATTGCAATCTTCAGCTTTGGCAATGCTTGGTTCAACTGACATTCACCCAATGAGATGCTCTACCCAATCCCGACAGTCAGGAAACTATTCTGACCCGAGGTGGCAATCGACTTGTCATGCACAGGATGGGTCTGATCGATCGAATCGCGATCAATTGCATTTCCAATTCTGGTCAATGACCATTGAAGCCCAGATTTCTGACAATTGCGTGGACCAATTGCCCATGGGCTAAACGGTAAATTGATCCACCTGGCATTTATACTCAAATCCCCGTGCTTTATCCTCTTTAATGTTCTTCACATGTCGTCCTTGGACTCTGTACTCCATTACCAGCCTGCCTTACTATGGCAGCCATGGCAAATCTCACAATCTACAACATGCCAACCTCCCCTCCCAATTGGGATGGGGTAGGTATCTTTTACATCTCATTTTGTGTCGTTTGGACTGTGCTTTTAATAGCTGGGATGGTGTTCTGCTTGATAAATCGCCACATCCCCATCCTCAGGGTCCGCGGCCTACCGCTATCATTCTCCGCCATTGCACTTCTTCACATCTACTGGATCTCAGGCCAGATCGCATATCCAATTAATCAGACTGTACAAACTGTTCTCTTCTATGATATTCGGTACTTTTCAATGGGCATCTACTTGCCCCTCGGCATCGCTCTATTCCATGCTTCCAACATCCGTTTCCTTCATGTTGCGAAGATGCAGAAGCAATACGTTCACCCGGAACTACGGACGGAGAGAAGGAGAAGTTGCAGCAATTCTTCCTGGCTATCTCGCTGGAACAAGATCGTTTACATGAAAAGAACCCTATTTCTAATTGGTCTCGGCATGGTATTACAGGTATGTCTAGCTTCATTGTCCCTACATATTGGCTGAATGGATTTACACCAAACAAAAGAGACTGACCACCAATCGAATAGTTTCTTGTTACCATTGCGATGTGGCTCGCTTCCAAAAAGTATCATCCGACCTACGGTATTCCCGGGACAGAAATCCACGGCACCACAATCGATGAGCAAGTCATATATCTAAGTCGGGGCTGGGAGTGGTGGCCTTCCCTATTTTGGCAGGTGATTTGGACATGGATTGTGAGTATCTCAGTGCGTTTCCAAGATTTATTTCAAAGTTACTAACCTGGCATATTTTGAAGGTTGCTCCGATTATGATCTGGCAAGCCTGGGGAATCCACGATACAATGGGATGGCGCACCCAAACTATTGGCTGTTGCATTTCTAGGTATGTGAATCTTCTCTGAACTGTTGGTTCCCGCTTTATTGACATTTATATCTAGTCTTCATGCGACTCCCATGTTCTTAGTCGCAACGTACGTGCCGGCCTTTGAAAAAGTCAATGTCTATTGGATTTCGAGTCAATGGTTAGTACACATATCACATCCAGAAACGATGAGCTCTCCCCAATCGCTAACAATTCATAGGATCATGATCTCGATCATGATGTGGGAAATTCTCACCGTGTTTGTGCCTATCTTCCACGTCGTCAGGCTATGGGCCTTGAACAAGAAAACCATCAACTCGACAATCAAATATGACTCCATATCGTTGTCAGCATTAAACAAAGTACCCTCGCCCTCACTCGAGCTAAAGGCAAAATCTTCGTTCAAATCAACATCATCATCAAAAGCTTCGTCTACACTCGAGAGGGGCCAAGCGCTCGAATTCTTCAACGAAGGCATGGTCGACAGAATGTACACAATGGATGCCCTCGAGCACGCCCTGAGCAACAACTCAGACCAACTCCAAGAATTTGCCGCCTTAAGCGATTTCTCCGGCGAGAATATCGCATTCCTAAGCGAAGTCTCATTGTGGAAGTCCTACTGGCCAGAAAGCCTGGATGAAAAGCACTTCCTAGATGCATTCAACCAGGCCTTGCGCATCTACGTTAACTTCATCAGCACGCACGATGCAGAGTTCCCGCTGAACATATCTTCCAAACCACGGAAGTACATGCAGTCTATTTTTGAACAGCCGGCTCGAAGCCTTTTTGGAGAGAAGACTGTCGACCATTCTTCGCCGTTTGAGGTCGATGCCTTTGTACCGCCGCAAGAGTTTGAGGGCGTGCAGATGTCGTATGCGAATAGGTACACGGGAGATATTCCCCCGGATTTTGATATGGCTCTTTTCAATGAGCTTGAAGATGAGATCAAATACCTTATCTTGACAAATACTTGGCCTAAATTTGTTGAGTCCATGCGAAGACGATCGAGCGATACAGAGCGCAGCGATTTTACTACACAATCGGACTCATCTCTCAAGAGCTGGATTTCGAACCAGCGGTTGAAGATTCGATCTTTGCTTTGAGATCTGAGATTTGAGTGTTACTTTCAAGTAGCTCTTCCAGCGTCTATAACGCATGGTCCTTTCAATGTCCACACGGAATTCCCAGGTGGCATATGTCATATATTATCACAATGTACATTATATTAGATACCAAATTATATAAATTTATCTTACTTGCCTACATATGACCTTTGGCTGTCTTAAAACCATATAAGAATAAGTCCGTCATAATTTTGGACAGAGGATATCAGTAAAAATAACAACGATCTAGATGGATATATACAAAAATAGTCATGATTCGAAAAAGGGCACAACCAAACGGCAAAGAATAATTACTCCTCAGAATGTGTCATCTTCTAGCCGCTCCATGCGGCGAATGATACTCGGGCTATGTTCGTCGTCGAAGTCGTCGGTAATATCACCCGCTCCAGCAGTGGCTAGGAGATCGGTGACAATACGCTTGGATGCTTCCTTGGCTATTAGAGATTAAAGTATTAGCGTGATGAAAAAGACAGCGTGGGGATTTATGTAACTATCTTACCTGGCGTCTGCATAAGTCGACTCTGAGGAATGTGGAACTGCATGGTCTTAGGAGGGCTAGGACCGAGATCCTCATCAAACTCATCGTCACTATCCCATATGGCACGATTACCTCCGGACTTCTTCGCTGGTGTCAGAACACTGAAACCAGGTTTAGGAGTCACTCGCATGCGGTTGCTGCTGGTGCGTCGCTTGCGATTCGTTCCAGGGGTATCAACACCTTTGATAGGCGAAGAAAAGATCTCCGAGTGCATCTGAGGCGCTTCTGGCTCAGGGCTAGACATGGGCGAATCGTTGAACGCGTATCTCGAACTAGAACCAGCTTGATTCGGCGTGACCGCGAATTTCGAACGGGTGTTCGTACCTCCACTTGGGTTGTGGTAATTCTTGCCGAGCGGAGTAGCCTGAACGCGGTAGGTTTTGTCAAGCATTTGGTGCAGCACAGGGTCGGAGGGCTTTTGATAGCGCGTGTCTCGCGATGCGGACTGATACTTGGCTGACGCGGGAGGGATGAAGGGGGATGACATGGGGCTTTCGGCTGAGGCTCCATGTGGGAAGAATGGTTGTCGGCCTGGGGTAGAGGGAAGTGTAGATGAGTCGGGCATGCTGAAGGGTGCGTCTGCTTCGTTGATTTGTCTTCGCAAGTCCTCGTACGAGGAATGCTCGACGGAAGATGTGGTCATGTCATCGTCGACATATTGAGAAGGTCCTCGGGGAGTACTATGCGAGGAAATAGCGAGCTCGGTTAGGTCGAGGTCATCTCCGTGACCGTGGTGCATATTGTGGCGCTGTGACGTAGGGGTATCATAGGATTGATCTTCGTGACTCGTGCTTTGGGTCATATCGGCAGTAAGGTCCTCTTCCTCCATTGCCGTTTGCTCTTGAACTGTGTCATCATCTTTTGGTTGCTCTTCATATCCAGATAAGGATACATTGGCGCTAGCTTCAAAGAATTGTTTCCAGAACTAGATTATTTGTTAGTATAAACTGGCATGTCCTAGAATTCTTCTCCTGAGGTTGCCAACCTTGGCACCATCCCAGACATCGCGGGAATGTTCGGTGTATTGTGCTACCAGAGGCAGAATGCTTGTTGTAACAATGCGGTGTGCTTGGCTGAAGTTTTGATCGATCTCTAAGAGCGAGCACGCAGGTTAGCATGTAGTCTCAGTAGTTGGTTCACCTATTGGGCTTACCTTGGAGCGTCAATGTGATAGATTGTTCTAGTTTTTCGAGTTCCTCTGTGAGAGAAAGCGGGCGCTCTGGATGTACGGATGGCCGAGACATTGTGTCGGGTTCTTGGAATCGATCAAGCCGATCTTCTGATTGATTAGAAAGAAAACAATCAAGCTCCGCGTCGACTCCACGCGCGGGGAACTCTGCCAAAAGCGGTGTGTTTTGAGGGCTCTGGATAAGGGCTATTCTTAGTCATGTGATGACATAAGTCATGCTCCAGGCATCATCCGACAGTTCCAAGTTTCCAAGCTTGTCTTCACCTAGTGACGAGACGAGCTTCACCAAAAAACCCCCCAAAATTTCTAGAGATAGGCTATATCCATCATGCCTGCACCACTTGCGAAAGGTCAGTAACTTCTCTCGCCGTCAGCCTACTCTTGCCGGATCCTCCAGGCGGTGTATACTCGCTCTTATCAGTTCCCCGCTATGGATATAGCCTCTGATGATCTATGCAGGTATTATGGTGACGGTCACCGTGCTGGTCGCTGCAGGTGTGGCTGTCTATCAATCTCCCCAGTTCCAGGAGTGGATGAACAATTCACGACGCAAGATTGCGGTTGCCTTGCACAGCCTAGGCGATGAAATACAACCACGCCGTTCCGCTTCCCCAACTCGAGATGATATTTCTATGACCGAAGAAGCGGGAGAGGCGGCAGAAAGACGCAGACGCATCGCACGTGAAGAGATCTTACGGAGAGCTGCCGTACTGGAGTCTCATCGAAGCTCACAAAATTCTCAAAAACCACTGGATAGCTTCGATACTTTGGTAGAACAAGACGGAAATCTTCGTATGCAGAATAAAGATGGCGGCCAAATGAATGCGAACCCAGTGGCTAGCTCAAGTGGCGTGGACAGAGGCGATCTGCAGAGCCGCCGCCGCAAGAAGCTCAGTGATATTGATACAGACCAACTTCATATTGATACTGCCCCCGAGACTCCACCCCACCACATTTCGGAATCCGTTCTGCAATTCACACCCACTTCTGATGGCCATGGAGAAATACTCTTTGATCCGTTCTCCGACTCCCCGGTGAGGGGACAGTCACCTGTGTCGACCTCCTCGTCAAGTCACACAGAAGACAACTCGGTTTATTATACTCACCCTCACTCAGAATCCAATGCTAGCCAACAACAGCCAGAATTGATTGCCGACCTGGACGACTTTAGCCATGGAAACCAGTTTCAGCATGATGTTTCATCAGCGCCCTCCATAGCAGGCAGTTTTAGCGACATACATGAGCTTGCCGACCAATCATCTGACGGAACATTGAGCGATTGGGCACATTCAGTCGGAGGCGTTGACACTCCAACTAGCTGGTCGGAAGTTGGAAGTGTAATCAGCGAGCATGATGCTGGTCATCAACAGTTGCTGTGATAGATACCTGCGTTTTTCTTTCGTAATCAAATCTTTAAAGGGCAAAGGCAATGGCGCATGTTGACTTGGACTAGGGAATGGGATTTCATTTTTTGCTTAGGAATACGACCGGTTGGATCTTGCTTTGGTTCCAATGATATTGATTGCTACTGCATACGAATTCATTTGTTGAAATATACTCCTTCAATCTGAAACTGTACTATCTTTAAAATAAGCTTATAACCTGGACTAATCCTTCCAACCATGTTCAGCCGATGGAGTCATAACCTCCAGTGATGTGGCCAAGTAAAATGTCACTTAGAATGGTTCGTTATTTGCATGTCAGGTTGTTTAGGCGATCCTGTCGGACTTAAGGTCCAATATCCGAAAGGCAAAAAAGTAGTATACTAGTACACCACCCACAAGAACCGGATTTTAGAGTGCTTCACTTGACAAAATCCGACTATAAAGAAATCTTGTAGGCCTCTGTTAAAGGAGTCATTCCTACCTACCTGGAAATTGAAGCACCACGATCGCAACATGACTTCCAACTCGCAAACCATCGTCCTGATTACAGGAGCCAATCAAGGCATTGGTTATGCAACTGCAGAGCAACTTCTCCAGCACAAGAACCACTACATTATCCTCGGCTCCCGCAATGCAGAGAATGGCGCGCAGGCTGCCGCTAAGCTCGATCCCTCGGGTGAATCGGTCGAATCAATCGTCATAGACGTGACAGACGATACGTCCATTCAGCAAGCAGCAGACCACATCGCATCAAAGCATGGTCGGATCGACGTGCTGATCAACAATGCGGGAATAAACAATGAGCTCGCTCTCTACTGGAAGCAGCAGCAGAACAAAGAGGAGAGCAAGCCTGATCTTACAGCCTTGCGCCAGATTTATCGCGACGCATACGAAGTCAACCTCTTCGGCGCGGCCATCGTGACAGAAGCTTTCATACCTTTGCTGGAGAAGGCGGTTGCCACACCTGCTCGGATTGTGTTTGTTTCATCACACACGGGCTCCATTGGTCTACGCGTTGATGAATCTTCCAGCTTTTACGACAAGATGAGCCAGCCCTCGTTCCCGGTTTATCGCAGCAGCAAGACTGCAATGAATATGCTCACGCTGCACTACGCAGCCAAGTTCAAGGCGCAAGGGTGGAAAGTTAATGCATCTTGTCCGAATTTGACGAAATCGGCTTTCTCGCACTTCAGTGATCTAGGACGGTCTCCAGCTGAGTCTGCTGTTAATATTGTGCGGCTGGCAACTTTGTCGGAGGATGGAGAAACAGGACAATACTCCGATGAGAACGGTGTGGTGGATTGGTAGGCTGACATCTGGATCTTACCCATGTAAATACCTCGGTATATACAGCCATGATCTAGCTCGTATGATGTTGTTGATTGAGAATTCAAAGCAAAGCAGCTTTAGCATCCGTTTGTTTTGACTTCCAAGTAGTACGATCTGTTATACTTTCCACAGAGGCTGCGGATTTACATTCGATTACAAATCTGAAGCTCATTTTGTGATTACGTTGAGGGCAGAGATTCAAGTAAAAGATACCCCAAATTCATATGTGGTGTCTATTGTGGGGCTTGTAGCTGTTACACCCGGATAGCGGGCCAGATGCGCCAAAAGAGCCTCGGCATTTTCGGGGAACTTTGACGTAAAGCGGAGTCCCCGTCTACTTCTTAACCTCCAACATTCTCTCCCGTTTCCCCATCTTTCTTACTATTTTCTTAAACTATACCCTTATTTAAGTGAGTTGCTCTCTCCTATCGATCCATGTGGGCTATCCGGCCCTACTGCTTTGTACTCCCTTGCTACTCGCTGAGTGGCAATATGCAAGCTTCCCCGCAGCAACCTACAATTCGCATCCCCTGCAAATACCATTCAAAAGAAATCTAAAGTCGCAAGTTACTAACAAAGAAAACTCCATAGTCTTATATCCTACATTTCACCATGGCTGCGGATCGTCTTACCTCTCTGCTGGGCCATTTCAAACCCTCTACCAGCGGCCTCGCCGCAATGTAAGTTGCTGAGACCGATTCTGGAAAAATGACCGAAACTAACATTCCAAAAGCACCCAGAAGAACCCCGATGATGTGGTCATTACTGCTTCTCTCCGCACCCCGTTGACCAAGGCGCGTAAGGGCGGCTTCAAAGATACCGAGCTGGACTTTATTGTCTACGCGCTGCTGAAGGAAACACTGGCCAAGTCTAAGATCGATCCCGCACTAGTTGAGGATGTGTGCCTTGGTAATGTGAGTGCAACATAAAGATTGACCAGGCCTGGCTGCCTCAAAAGAATTATCTTTTCTAACGCGCTTTGCAACCGACAGGTTAGCGAGGCCAAGGCCGCTTACATGGTCCGCGCGGCCTCCCTGGCAGCCGGAATCCCCCACACATCTGGCGCCTCCAGCGCAAACCGCTTCTGCGCCTCGGGCTTGAAGGCCGTGCAAGATATTGCCAACCAGATTCAACTTGGCGCTATCGATGTCGGTATTGCGATGGGCGCAGAGCTGATGTCTGTTGGCGGCGACCGTCTCGAACGTCCCTTCAACACCGAGGTGCTGCTCAACCAGGAGGCTCAAGACTGCATGCAGCCCATGGGCCAGACATCCGAGAATGTCGGAAATGACTTTGGCATTTCCCGCGAACAGCAGGATCGCTATGCGGCGGAGTCCTTCCGACGTGCGGAAGCGGCCCAGAACGCTGGCTGGTTCGATGATGAGATTACTCCCATCACCGTTAAGGTCAAGGACCCTAAGACTGGTGAGGTTAAGGAGGTTACCTTGACTAAGGATGAGGGAATCCGACCTGGAACTACTTTCGAGTCCTTGTCCAAGATCCGGCCTGCATTCCCGCAGTTTGGTGATAAGTCGACTGGTGGAAACTCTAGTCAAGTTACTGATGGTGGTATGTTTCTCTCTTGTGATTATTTCTTAACATGACGCACGTGCTGACATGATGATGCATTTTTAGCTGCTGCTGTTCTTCTGATGCGCCGCTCCAAGGCTATCGAGCTCAACCAGCCTATCCTGGCTAAGTTCTGTGGCGCCACTGTTGCTGGTGTGCCCCCACGCGTGATGGGTATCGGCCCTACTGCTGCTATCCCCAAACTTCTTAGCAAGTTCAATCTGGACAAGAACGACATCGATATCTATGAGATCAACGAGGCGTTCGCCTCGATGGCTGTCTACTGTATCCAGAACCTTGGCCTCGACCATGCCAAGGTGAATCCCCGTGGTGGTGCCATTGCTCTTGGTCACCCATTGGGTGCTACTGGTGCGCGACAGGTCTCTACTATCTTGAGCGAGGCACGCCGAACCAAGAAGAAGGTCTTGGTTACTAGTATGTGTATCGGTACTGGCCAGGGTATGGCTGGTCTTTTCGTCAACGAGCAGCTGTAAATCATTTATCATAGGAAACTGGCTTTTAAATAGTCGTTCGGCCCGGCAAGGTTTATATAAAATGGTCAAATCAAGCCACATACACTTTGAATACGCCTTTCCATCGTAATAAATAGCAAAAGATCAATAATTACATATTAGTAGGAATAATAAGCATGCACAGGATACCTAGTACTAGGTCAAATATGAAAGAAGCGTTATCATCACGTGCACAGTGCAGGGTATCAATTCAAGACGTCAAAACGAGATATGCAGGGTTGGAAAAAGGCATGGCGGTATACAAAATCCATGGATGCAAACATTCATCGCGAATCATCCTGGTTATCCTTATTACTCTCCTTCTTCTTCATCCTCTCCTCAACAGCACGGGCAATAATGTCTCTTCTAGACTCAGCTCCAGACCCCGTAGATCCAGAAGACGAGCCCCCATCCCTCAAACCCCCAAGCACAAATTCACCTCCAGTCCACCCACATTCATCAAATTCCTCCTCTCCAGCTTGCATGCTCTCCCAGTCCCCAGGATTATAAAACTCATTCTGCGTCAAGCGATTCCCGCCCGACTTCCAGTCCGCCCTCTCGACCTCTTTCTCAATCTGTGACGTCAAATCCCAGAAATCCCGATCGTGCGGCCCAAACACACAATGCGCCAACTCGTGACACAAGGTCTTGCGAATGGTTCTATAATCACGGTAACCGTCGTACGCATCTGTGCGCAGACGCAGCTCGATCACCTCGCCTTTATTCCTGTTCAGACCGAGGGTGCGCGACTCGCTGGTGGTGTGCTCTGCGGGATTCATTTCTGTGAGGAGAGGCACGGAGAACTTGTGTTTTGCCATCGCGGCGCGAATACCGGGGTCATCGCGGAGACGTTCTAGGAACTTGAGGGCGCGATCTGGGTTGGGGAGGTAGGAGAGAGGGAGGCAACGGGCGAAAGTGTAGTTATTGCTCGAGGAGGAGAGGGTGTGGACGCCACCTCCGCCAGCTATGCGGCCTGCGTTGGCTTTGTTGGTTCGACGGGCGGCTGCGAGAGCGGAGATGCGGGCTTCTTCGCGTTTCTTGGTATCTGAGGATTGTTTGTGAAGATCGGCGATGTCCTGGGCTGGGGCGCCGAGAAGAGTGACTTTGAATTTGGGTGATGAGAGAGGGAGTTCGCTGAGTGGTGTGGGTGGGTAGGGGGCCTTTTTTAGGCCTGGCTTTGGGGCTATGAGGAGCTTTTGATTCGAGATTGGAATGTTCAGTGTCGCTTCGATTTCGGAGCCGAGGTCTTGCAGTGTTGCGGTTGATGGGAGGTTGAATTTATGCGCGGTGCCTTGGTGGTGCACCGTTAGCTCAAAGGGTGGACTGGACTCCATTATGAGCTTTTTATAGTAGTATGTTCTGACGATATGTGATCGATAACGGAAAGCGCGTGAAGAGAATGAGAGAGTCGGCCTTTAGCAAATATATTTGATGAGTCTGATTAGATAGCGAATTCGACGGCCTTCTACGCTAGTGTTTGTCAGCGCGGAGATAAGTGAGCGACGGAGATAACTTCTATATAGCCCTGCGTCTCTTGTGTTGACATTGAATTGGAATATTCCCCGTTGTAAATGTGATATAAATATCAAATATTAACTCGCAGCACTCATGATCATAACTGGACTTGAAAAACTGTTTAATAAAACGGTCAAGGCAGCATATTAGGTTGGCTTTTTTTCTGTTTCCTTGTTCCTTTTTTACATCATTTATCATTTTTCGCCCCCATTGACAAGAAAGGCATGAGCCACAAGTCCTACCAAGTCCTCCCAGAAATTGACCATTCATTTACCCATATTTTTTTAACCGCCTATGATTATAGCACATTTTCTCGCAATAGTCCACACCTCCAGGGGGACGCCTGGATCTTTTTTGTTGACAGAATTGTGAGATGACTTGTTACCTGATTGTCGGCCATTCATTTAGTTTCATAATCTAGTAATTGACAAAATGGTACCTAGCAGCATGAGTCATGACCTTTCAACTGCCGACTGGGTGACGATTTCCCTCCCAAGTAAACATTTGAAGGGGTGTAGTTTCTTCGTAAAGTTTCGATTAGCGTGTATGAACGGCGGGTAAGATTCCAAGTGCCCGACTTTAGGCCGAGCATCAAGCCAGTAGTTGATTCTATCAATTTAATCATTTAATTATAGTCATGCCCGACGGATCCTCTCCGATCATGAATATTACCGTAATTTTCCTCTATACATAAACGGCTTCTCACGTTTCGCTCAAAACACCATGTATCCGCTTGTAAATATTACATGCGGGGGTATCCACTTCCTGCATATAATACACCTGGTCCCTTGAGGTCCATCACTAATGTTGCTTGAGATGAACAAAATCCTCGACTGACTTATCATGGCTACACATTTGGCAAATCTGGCCTCTCAGGCTATCCGACAGCCGATGGCTTGGAATTTGATTCCCTTGAGTCTATTGTGGACGGCTTACCGGCTCAACAAATATCTCAACTCTCGAGCTCTAAATAATGGAGTTGAAGCCACTTTCGATTGGAAAAAAGAGGTTGTGCTAGTTACAGGGGGCTCAGATGGTATTGGTGCAGCGACAGTCCAGAAGCTGGCTGAACGCGGTACCACCGTTATTGTGATTGATATTCGGCCTTTGACATATGATGCTCGTGAGAATCCACCTTGAACACTTACAAATGAAAGACTTATATAGCTGATATATTCGTTCAGCGAAAAACGTTCACTATTACCGATGCGACTTGACTAATAGAACCGAGTTTGAATCTGTCGCCGAGACTGTCCGTCGGTGTGTGCTTCCAGCATTGAAACCCCTTGTATCCTAATTGGCCAAGAGCAAGAGCTTACCTTGATATAGAGACGTCGGTGATCCTACCTGTGTAGTAGCCAATGCAGGTATCTGTCGTGGCAAACCCCTACTCCATGCCACGCCACGCGATATTGAACTGTGAGGACCCAGACTTTATCATATCTTCCCATACTAACAGGTCCCAGGACATTCGCTGTCAACAATCTTGCTCTGATCTGGACAGCGCAGATCTTTCTTCCTTCAATGGTCACACATAATCATGGCCACTTCCTCATAATGGCCTCACAAGCAGGTCATTTAGCCACATCTGGCGTGGTGGATTATGCTGCCACCAAAGCTGCTGCATTGGCTATATACGAAGGTCTCCAGACAGAGCTGCGACATGTCTACAAGGCACCCGCTGTGAGAATGTCCTGTATGGCACCCTCGGCTGTACAAACCAAGATGTTTCGCGGCATAAAGACGCCAGCATCTGTCACGCTCTTGGGGCCCAATGATGTCGGCTCACTGATTACCGAGATACTTTGGAGTGGGCGGGCGCAAAATCGGATGACGCCTGCCTTGGCTTATATCTCACCACCGACACGAGCGCTTCCTGATTGGATTCGGGTCGGATTGCAGGATTTCGGAAAGGATGTGATGTCAGATCTGTCCCCCCATCAGCCAATGGAGGAGATAGAGTGAGATTTTGGTCTTTGGTATACTTATAGCAGGCAGTAGATGATATCCAATTCTGCAGGTACTGCTTACACATTCTATTGGAAGAGATATACGGATGAAATTTGATAATTGATTTATGTTTTATCTATAAAACTACCAATGCTCAAACATTTTAGCTCACATTGGCTTGACAGGACTGAATCTCACTCGTAATCCTCCTTTTGGCCGAGAAGTCAGCCCCGTCTCGATAACTATATCTGGATCCTGAGCTAAAGTCATCTCAAAAGTGCCTACCAACGCCGCAAGTAGACTGGCAAACTCGCCACGAGCAAATCCTTGTCCTATACAAGACCGTGGGCCTACAAATCCATATTAGCAAAGCGATTCAGAGAGGCAATAGAGCCACATTTACCATGAAGAAAAGTCATAAAGGAAAAGTTGGTCGTTCCTCCTCCAGTATTGGCTCGGTTCGGCCCGAGCCATCGATCCGGGTTAAAAACGGCGGCGTCTTCGCCCCACAGTTCTCGCGACACATTCATCGCTCTTGGGGAGACCACGATCTCTGTACCAGCGGGAATAAACTGCCCCAAGATAGAGGTATTGTTGACTGCCACACGTCGAGTCATGCCGGCTGGGGGATAAATCCGGAAGACCTCGTTGCAGACGGCATGCAAATACGGAAGACTGTCCAACAGCTCGGCTGTCATAGGAAGAGCCGGAGCATCATCCAAAACCCGCGGCAATTTGTCTCGCACCTCCTCCCTTAGTCGCTGCTGGACGGCAGGATATATGCATAGGGCATACAGGGCCCACGTCATAGACGTCGCTGTAGTCTCGTGTCCGGCGGCTAGGAAAGTCAACAGATGGTTTTCCAACATTGAGTCCGTGAAAGCCCCCGACGCCAGAGCCACGGAAATGATATCCTTGCCATCGCTTTCCAGTTTTTCAGTACCGACTTCCCTTTTTCGGCCGATGAGTTTCCGCGCCACACCTGTCAGGGTCTTGGTAGCCACGGAGATGCTGTCATTCCGCTGTAGATTTAGTGTCGATGTGAGGGCCTCGCGCAACAAGAACATTCCAATTCCCACAAGGCTATTAGGAGGCTTTTGCTCAAAGACATCTCGGTAGGCCCGAACTATCTCGTTATCTGGATGGTGAAGCGTGTCAAACTCCTCCCCAAGCCCAGCTGCACCTAAGATATCCAAGGTAGCCCGTGCTAGCCAGTCCCCGACATCGAAGACTTCACTCGATTTGTCCACATTTCTCTCGATGTTCGCGTTTATCTCTTGGGCCAGCACAACGGATTTTTCCCAGAAGATTGGATAGAGGTTTTTGATGTGTCGGTGGGAAAAGGCTGGCATTAGGAGCTTGCGTTGTCTCTGTTTGTAAGAATCCTATGTTAGCATTCCATAATACCAGAATACCAGATCGCCTGAATTGATGTTTCTCTTTCCCCTAGTTTCGTAAGAATATCGAGTACACAAGCATACCTTATGTTCCTCCCCCTCAGCAATAAGCAATCCAACCCCCAGAATTCGACCGAGTCCCTTCCGTAGTTTGTATGGCTTCGAAAATTCATAGTTCTTTTGAACCAACACCTCGGAAAGGCCCTTGGGATTGGTGACAAAGACCACCTCTTTGTTAAATCGCATGCGATATCGAATCAGCCCGGTATTGGGCACTTCATTAATCCATTCCTGTAAAGGCATTCCTGATCGCTCATTTGGGACCAGCTTCACATGGCCGGAAAATCGGTGCCCACCCTAAAACGCCAATTGTCAGTGATCTTGATTTCAAGTTGCTTTCCACGCCATCGCTGGCCTACTTACCGAAGGCTCGGGCAGATTACGCAAGGGACTGAGCCAGAGAGGCCATAGATAGAGCTTCCAGCTGAGAAACAAGAAAAAGTATAGAACCACAGATAAACTTGAAATTGCGGTCTTTGATTGCGTAGGGTAAAATTGGCAGAGAATCGCCGTCTGCAAAACGCAGCAGATGGCTGCTACTTTCGAAGCAGACATGGCCCGATAGTTGTTGAACAGGATAGTTGAAAGCCTTTCTCCAATTATCATTCCGTTTCCCCCCTGCCTTTCTCTCACATATGCCGAATCTACTATGGCTACTATACCGGGTATTTGGTAATACCGGAGAATTACAACATGGATACCAGTACCGGTAAATACCACTTGTAATCGGCTTTTAGCTGCAACTTGCAAGGAATCTCATCATGTTTAACTTTGGAGGCGTTGATCCTTCTGCAGTTCTGCATGAATCCCCGGAACTCAAATCCTTGAACGCATGGGACGCCACGCGCACTGTTACATCGCGCGGGATGAATTTGGGCTGGGCCGTCGGGGAACTCTTGTTAACCACATTTGTTGACCGAGATATTCTTATCTACTGGTATGTACGGTGTGTGACTTTTGACCACTCACTACAATGGATATGAATGCGAGGTGATATCAGATTTTGAGATTTATTTAAATTTTGGATTAATGAGAATGAAGAAATGAGACATTGCAAAGAGAGGCTTAGTGATTCTTGAATTCTGAGACAATTTCTACCAAGTATACAATAGACTGACTTTGAACATTGGATGCACATTCCCTTTCCTGCTTTCCAAGCCCATCATATCACTTTCGTGCCGTAATTCGGATCTTCAGGGGAATCTTCTCCCATGAAGTGTAGATATATTGATCTTTCGGCCAATTGATACACTCCGGTTCCAATTCTAGATTGAAATGCCAGAGCATCTTTGCAAGAATCAATCTCAGTTCAATATTCGCCAAGCTAAACGAGTAAGAGCGAGGTTAGCATTGCGATCCTTCAACCCAACCAGGTAGATTAGAGTTCATACTTTCTGCCAATGCAGTTTCGGGGCCCGAAAGAGAATGGTTGGAGGGCATCCCGCTTATCATCAGCATATGGCCCTTCGGTATCCAACCACCTCTCGGGGAGGTAGAGCTCGGGATCTTTGAAATTGGCGGGAGAGCGGAACACAGCATATTGAGCCATGCCCATTGATGTCTATGGCTTACATATTAGACATGATTGGGCGGAAGAGGAAGTTGATACGTACATTGCCTGGTAACCATTGGCCCATGATATAAGCCCCCTCAGGAGGCGTAATGCGAGGATGACTTCCAGCGGCCGGTGGGTAGAGACGGAAAGACTCATCAATCACCGCATTGATATACTTGAGCTTGCTGATTCGCGCAATGTTAATCTCGTCACTAGCAGCAAATGAGGTGCGGACCTCTTCAAGTAGCTTCTGCATCACATGAGGGTGTGTGCACAGATAATAGACTGTTCCAGACAAGATTGTCGCCGTCGTCTCACTGCCAGCAATAACCATAAGGTTTGCATTGGCTACAAGATCGGGATCCGTTAAATGTCCTTTCTCCTCGGCTTGGATCAAGTGGCTCATGAAGTCAATGTAGTCAGGATGCTGCTGTTTGCGGCGCTTCACCTTCTCTGCGACTAGCCCGATATGCCATTTTCGGCGCTCAACAATGCGTTTAGGCATGACTGCTAGGATAATGGAGCGGACATCGATGAATCGCTGGAAAGTGCGAATATAGTGCACGTACATAATGGCGTTGAATATCATAGACATCCACGGATGATACTCGGTGTTCTTCAAGCAGTCAAAGGGTTCATAGAAAGCCAAATGACCAATGATGTCAAAAGTCACATACTATCCATATTGTCAGTGATGTTGTCTTTTCACGTCTCGGTATACTACTACATACGTTGAACCACTTCACAATATCCACTGGCTCGTTACTTTCCACCACCTCTTGCAATCGATTGACAAGGAGATCGATGTAATGCAACAATACAGGCTCTTGACCCTTCAATACCTTATCCGAAAAAGCATTGGAAAGTAGCTTACGCAAATCACCGTGAGTTTTGCGATCGGCATTGATAATTGTTGGATGTCTTTTGTCGGCGTCCGTGTTCTCGCCTGGATCCTTGCGATTCTCTGGCAGGCCACTGCGAAATCCATAGATTTCCTTCCATGCGTCGGCTCCTGTAAAAGAGAGTTCACAGGGTGCAATTCGGACAATTTCGCCATACTTCAGATGCAATTCATGCACAGTTAATGGGAATTTACCGCGGAGCTGGTGCCATGTCCACCACAAACGTGTTGCAGCTGCCAGTTTCGGACCTGGATATTTGGACAGCGGGTGGAAGTAGATTCGGTATATGGCAGTTCCAGCCACGTAAGTTAGGAGCTTGAATTAAATTGAAGTTAGCAATTCAAGTCTCACGAGAACATTGAAGATCTCGAGTCCGATCCCATGAAACAACATACCACACCTATCGATAGCACGATCGCCTGAGAGAGAGATAGGCTGAGGATCGCCGAGAGCGCCATGCTGAGTGGATGCGTTGGAGAGTTTCGAAGTGTACAAAAAAAACTATCACCACCCAGCAGAAGTATATAGTTTCGAAGTCGCAAGAAACCTCAGAAGTAATCTTGGAACCGGGGTGGTAGTTTCTGGTCCGAAAGAAACGGATATATTTCGGTGTCCACGTCCACGTCCACCTTGTGGCGTCGAAGGCGTTCCCTTGCTGACAAGAGAACCTCGTCGGAAAATAGTAGAATGAATAGTCGAAGGAAGGCGCTCAAACCCCTCATTCCTGGGTAGGATCTCTACCCCTCACTGATGGTTTCACAAAATCCTCATTTGTCTGGCTCCTTTGCTGGAGACTGATTGATATCCCAGACCGTGCCCTCTGTCCAATCGCCAAATTCTTCCCCAAATAAGTCATAAACCAAGAAATCGGCAGATCGAGGCTCTTGGCCTTGCAGGAAGCATCTTCATTTCGGTGGCAGCCTGTGTGCATGGGGCGCAGCGGTCGGTCTTGGCCAAAATAAGGCCCTCGTAAAGAGTGGGGGTGGTTTTGTTTGGGGTAATACGCGACATCGGGTTTCTCAGATGGTGTTAGCAACGGCAATGGATCTCGTCATGGAACTGTCCAATGATTGGAGTGAAGAGGTGGCATAAAAAGGCAGAAATGATGGATACCTGCAGAAAGTGAGTATATAGCAGGTAATATTACGTATTACCGTAATATTACTAGTACATACTGACCTACTAGTTTGCAGCGAGCTAACATACCGTTACATACGGATCCTGCGTTAACGCGGAGGCTGACGAAGTGTATTTGCCTCAAGTGCTCCACATTTACTTGGCAAGAAGCCCTGCATCCCATCAGCTTACTCTAATGTGCAACATCCCGTTGATTTGGGTTTAGTTCCTCCGTGAAGGATGCCGTTCCTATTCGTTACTGAGGGGTAAGCAGTAAGCACATCACCTCAGTAGCAATCGTAGAAAGCCCTATGGATGCGGTCAAATGTCGGACCTTGCTAGCGGGGAAGTTTACTTTGACGGCCCACAGTGGGGCTGTGGGAAGTTTCAGGATTCAGAAGTATGTAGTATCGAAACGAAGCTGTTGAGAGGAGTGGGATGAAGGATGCACGTGTGAATGTCAGCTTTGAAAAACTCAACGGTGAAGGTAATTATCATGATGCGGAGATAATTTGTTATCAATGATAATATTATTAATATAAAGATCAAAGTAAGAGGGGTCGCAAGTGAACGTATCCAGTCAACGTGGGGAAAACCAGGGCCTTTGAGGATATAGTCACCACCTGCACCAGGGCAGGTGTTTTAGATAGTAAGTATACTGGAAATTTACTACAATGGACTCTACCTTGTTGCATCAATCAGCAGCGGTGCTGGTCAACCAATTGACCGAGCGCATTGAAGACTCCCATGGATTGGGCTTCATGAGTCCCGCCATCTATGATACTGCATGGGTGTCAATGATCCGGAAGTCCGTATGTGAGCAGAATACATGGCTATTCCCCGAGTGCTTTGGGTATATTCTGGATAATCAACTTGCGGACGGAAGCTGGATCACGTACGCTTCACAGATTGATGGAATTCTCAATACCGCTGCATCATTATTGTCACTGAAGCGACATCTCAACACACCTCTTCAAAACAGCACCATCTCGCATGAAAGTCTCCAAGGGCGTATCGATCGGGCGACACTGGCCTTGCAAGCGCTACTCCAAGCATGGGATGTGGATTCCACACTACATGTCGGGTTTGAGATTCTTGTCCCCGCGTTGCTGGGCTATCTGGAAGCAGAAAACATTGTGTTTTCCTTCCCTGGACGCGATCGACTGTATGCAGTCCGGGACCATAAATTGGCTCGATTTAAGCCCGAGTTCCTCTACGCACCTGTTCAGACGACCGCTCTGCATTCATTGGAGGCATTTATTGGTCTGATCGACTTTGACCGTGTGCATCATCACAAGGTCAATGGCTCATTTATGGCGTCACCCTCATCCACCGCCGCGGTGCTCATGCATGCTGCAGAGTGGGATGATGAGTGTGAGGAATACCTCCGCCACGTCATTCAAGACGCGTCTGGAAAGGGCTCCGGGGGCGTGCCAAGTGCTTTCCCATCCACTATTTTTGAAATCACTTGGACGCTGTCCACACTTCTCGAAGCCGACTTTGGCTTGGATCTGAAATCACTACCAAGTGTTCAGAAAGCTCGCTCGTTTCTTTACAATACTCTTGTTGCAAACCAAGGAACCATGGGCTTCGTTCCTAATGTTTGCGCGGATGCAGATGATACAGCCAAGACCATTCTCGTACTCAATCTGCTTGAACAAGAGGTGTCACCGGATGCTATGCTGAAGGCATTTGAAGCCGATCATCATTTTAAAACCTATCCACACGAACGTGACCCGAGTTTTTCAGCGAACTGCAATGTTCTACTGGCACTACTCCACACCAGTGACCCGACTCAGTATGCACCTCAAATTGAGAAGGCAACCCGTTTTCTGTACACACACTTCAGAGAATCTGAATTGAAAGTCCGCGATAAATGGGTACGAATATCCGACCCCGATAAGAGAGAGGAGTTCCATGCTGACTGAAACATAGAACCTTTCCCCCTTCTACTCATGGATGCTCATGACTCAAGCCATTGCCCGCCTGCATGAGCTATGGCAAACTTCCCAATTACTGTCCCTGAGGGAGGCTCTGGAGGAAGACCTCATTGCACTGCTCCATGACATGACAATCTCAGTCCTGCATCAACAGAGTCGGACTGGTTCATGGGGCACCAAAGGCTCAAAGGAGGAAACCTCATACGCGGTCCTCATTCTTACATATGCGGCTAAATTTGAATTCTCCGATGCACCTTCTCATCAGCTTCTAACGGCAATCCGAGATGGTTGCTCGGTTCTACGTTCAGACACTTTGGTGGGCTCGGAACGTCTCTGGGTTGAGAAAGTCACTTATGAATCGGAAATACTGTCGCAGGCATACACCTTGGCTGCATTGAAGTGTGCAGCTGATATGCCCCAGGGGGATGGGCGAGAATCTACTTCCCATATTGCCAATGGGGTAAATATATATCATCCCGAGCCTCTTGGAGTCCAAATCAAGGGTGCAGATGGCCCTGGAGACTACTGTCTTGAAACTCACGGCTCCGAGACGCACGGCTCTGAAACAAATGGCCCTGAGACGAACGGCTCTCGAACAGACGGATCTGAAACAGATGGCTCTGATATTAATGGTATCTCAGAGAATACTCCTGAGAATCATGAGCTTCATGTCAAAGACATCCAGACAGATGTTGGTGAAGTGAATACAAGCCCCCCTGAACAGCTGTCGGTCAAAGGGAACATCCACGATAGCAAGCCACAGATGCATGAAGAACACCCGCCAGACAGCACGGAGACAAAACCACTCCGCACCATCCGCGCCGCCAGTCTTGGCCAACGTCCAGAATGGTCTATTGAACAAGAAAAGATTCTTCTGGGACCGTTCGATTACCTCGAGACCCTGCCGGGGAAAAACATGAGATCCGCATTCATCCAGGCTTTTAATGTCTGGCTCCAAGTCCCTCCAGAGCATTTACAGACTGTTGAGAAGGTCATTTCCATGCTTCATACGGCTTCATTACTCGTCGACGATATCGAAGATAATTCTCTACTACGACGGGGCCAGCCAGTAGCGCACAACATATTCGGCACGGCACAAACATTCAATTCTGGAAACTATGTATATTTCCTCGCATTACAGGAGATCCAGAAAATGAAGAACCCAAGAGCGATCGAAATTTACGTTGATGCCCTGATTCACCTGCATCGCGGCCAGGGTATGGATGTCTTTTGGCGCGATTCTCTCATCTGCCCCACAGAGAGTGAATATCTGGATATGGTCACCAACAAAACAGGAGCCCTGTTTTGTCTGGCCATTGAGCTACTTCAGATTGGCAGTACTGTGAAGGTGGATTTTGTTCCAATCGTTCGATTGTTTGGCATTATCTTCCAAATTTGTGATGACTATCTGAACCTGAAATCACCGAGCTATTTGCAGAAGAAGGGTCTTTGCGAAGATCTTACGGAAGGCAAATTCTCTTTCCCGATTATTCACAGCATTCGGTCGAATCCTACCAATCGGCAGTTGATCAATGTTCTGAAACAGAAGTCCCAGGATGATGATCTAAAGAGATATGCGGTTGCGTATATGGAAAGTACCAATACTTTTGATTATACTCGGGAATTTGTTGCTAGTCTCAAGATGGAGGCCTTGGAGATGATTGGAGAGCTGGAGAACCAGGGATTAGGCGAGAATCTTGCGATCCGAAAGATCTTGGGTCGGATGTCTGTTGATGCGTGATGATCCTTGGAAATCCTAGATTTTAGATGTGTTTTCTTATGTATATTTTTTGATCAGTCAAACCTAAGTCTCTTTCAATGTTGCTAGTTTACTAGACTATATGATCCAGATGTCGTCTGTGACCGTATTCCTCAAAATATCTATGCGCTGCTTCTATTATAACATCTGTCAAGTTAGGCTGGTATTCGCGTATTATTCAATTTTCGATTCACCTACTCCAGGGCAGTTGATCTCATGAAGTGTGACTTGGGCATTTGAAAGACTGGTGCGCATGTCTATGTAGTATGCATAGAATCCCAGGCTCGTAAAGTCCAAACCCGGAAGTCAAGCCAGATACAGTCTTGATCCCCTTCTTTAGCTCCTCAGCAACCTTCAAGGCATCCGAAGTCAAGTTCTTGTACTCCAAGGGAAGAGTAGTAGCTACCCGGAAACAAAAGTCGGTACGTTGCTCAGCAGTAGCCCGCTCTGTCGCAGTAAGGCTATCTGGATTATGCTCCATAGCTGCTTCAAATGCTTGACTTTTATTATTCAGGGTTTCGGTCCATTCAGTAACTTGGTTACTGAGTTTCTCCAAATCGAGCTCGTGATGAGCTCTTTTTCATCTTCTGTCCATTCCATTTTTTCTTCATCTGCATCACCCATCTCTTTCATCCCTCATTTGCAGTCCTTTTACCTGCATGACCCATCTCTTTTATCTCTCACTTGCACAGCCCCTCACCAATCTTTCATCTCTCACTTGCAATCCTTTCCCATCTTCTTTTCAATCTTCTTTCCATTCTTCCTATAGTTTTTTCTTCGGAATAAGCAGTTCTCATCTATCTTCAGAACTCACAAAAACAGACTCTCTTGTCACAAAACACTCAATCATCTACAAAACAACCCAACATGAGCTCATCAGAAGAGTGCTCTACAGAGGAAGCCGATCAGAAAGATAAGGAGTAAGGAAAGCGGGGCAAACAGACTAATATTAAGCACCCACCGTCTTCATCTCTCACCCAAGCCAACATGAGTTCAAATCAAGATGATAATACAAATGCGGGCGAACCAAGCACTGATCTAGCGTAAGTCCAATAAATGTTTAATTTGGAAGTTACTTACTAATATCTTATCCTAGTTATGAGAGTGATCCGAAATCAACCACACATGGCATACCAACAACTCTTCCCGCTCCAAAAAGTGGGACTGATGTTTTACCCCCGGGTCCCTGGGCCAAAATCATGGAAAGTACAGCCTTTCCTATGGCCTGGAAAGGAGAGCAGTGTAAAACGCATCTAATTGAAATGTTGAGAGAAACGCCTCTGAAACAAGAACTCACACTAAGAGGCAAGAATCTCGCATGGGGTGCAGGAGCTTTGTGGACGAAAGTTGGATCCGATTCAACTAATATCGAAGCTGCCCTGATCCAGGTAGTGGGGGAAGTCAATCCTGGCAAGGAACGATGTGAACACTGTAAAAGAGGCAGCAGCACTTGAGTCAAATCAACACTAACCGACCATAATCCACATGTGGCTATCTGTATTTATTCTCAAATCTATCTATACATGCCACCACCAAAAGATCCATTCATGCTGCAACCTATTTCTGCGTCATATTCGGAACGGCCATGATCGCGATGATTCGATCAAGCTCATTTTCTTGAAATCCACAAAAATCGACAAAGTATCTCCGTGCGCCCCCGAATTTTGCTTCCACAACATCAGTCAAAAACGCCCTCATACAGCCCGGATCACTACCCATAAGAGCTTCCGCCTGTTCCCGAGTCGAAACCTCCCCTTTCTCCAAAATACGCCGGATCAAATACTCCCCCCAAGCCCCCAATCCTTCCTTCGTCAGCCCATAATCAGCCGCGATGACCTCGTCCGCAACCCCACATAGCTTGAGAAGCAGTGCAGCAAACACACCCGTCCGATCCTTACCCGCAGTGCAGTGGAACAAAAGCGGGGTATCAGGATTATTCAGAATCTGAAGCATAATCGTGCGGAAGCTATCTGTTTCTCCCGCGCTGCGCGCGATGCCTTCGTAGGCTTGAGCAAAGCCCTTCATGACCGCTTCATCATTCACGCCTCCCTCTGCTGTAATTCCATATCGCTTTGCCAGAGCGCCTGGGGAGGCGTCCTTGACTGGGAAAACTGGCACCGCGTAGCGGGTTGTCCCCGGGATATCAATAAGAGAGTCGGAAGATCGGGCGAGAAGGAGCTCTATTTCTTGCTGCGAACGGAGGTCGAAGATATCTCGGATGTTGAGTTTTTGGGTCAGTGTCTCCGTTCCCAGTGGGGTGATTTGAGATGGCTGTGCGGCGCGGAACAGGAGGCCTGATCGAGTGCACCAACTTTTTGCTGGGGTCTCGTTTGTGTTCGCGAGGGATGTTACGGTGGGTGGTGGCTGACATGCGTGGCCTCCAATGTCGCGAACATTGGGGACACCGTCCACCACGATAAATGGCGATGAGCTTGTGAGAGTGGTGGCTCCGTTTTGAGACATCTTGAATATTTTGATGGAAGGTAAAAATCCAGAGGTTGACGTGGTAGTATGTAGGTTTAATGAGACATCAGAGCTTAGAAGGTTTAGGAAGGACTCAGAATACCGAGTTTATTTCTCCGCACAACTCCAACAATTCGTAGTGGGTCTTGATTTGACTCATTGTTTTGTCAGACTCCAACTCCGACTCCGGGTAAGCGCTAGCGTTGGCTTGAGGAAGACAGTCAATAACACCAAGGCATGGGCCGCATGGCCACTTTGGCGTTGAACGGTATTATAAATACGGATGCCATGTATTTCAGGAATACCGTACCATTACATGGACTCATGGACCGAGGTCTGTCAACTACTCAGTGCAGCGTACAATGCGTCTTATTTTGACCGCTTTACACTCCTGTCAAACTCACGCGATTCCTCAGCTTATAGCCGCCAGATCACATGATCTTTCTTGATTTATCGTTTATCCGCTTTTATCGATTATTTGATCGATCTGAACTTACTACTAGTATGCTCTTCTGGATGATGCCGCACCCGCACCCGCACCCGCACTTGCACCAGCACTTGTACCAGCACGAAGCCAGAGGAACAGGTAGTTAACTCAACACTGAAATTTTAACTTCAATTCTGCTCTCGTAATGAAAGGATGAACCTAAGTTTATCCACCGAAAAGCATCTACGATGCCATTTTGCACGTTGGAATGAACTTTGGAATCGATACATAGTGGGGCAGTCCTGCTTGTTGCCTGCGGGTGGGGCATGGCAGCCTACAGTAAAGCCCCAAGGACCAAGCCAAGCTTCAAGCCAAGCTCCGGTCAGCAGCTATATGATAAGTCGGATTCCCCCACAACGTCAAAAGAAATCTCAGATCTTCTTCTTCAGAAAATTCTTTCATTCTAAGGCTCAATATCGGCAAATATGGCAAGGTCCGTATGCGACAATCGTGTCTTTGTAAGTCATTGGTTCTTCGCGTCCATGCCATTGGAGATACATATAGAGTTTTGAGTCCTCATAC
Organism: Penicillium verhagenii; assembly: GCF_028828195.1. Lineage (NCBI taxonomy): Eukaryota > Fungi > Ascomycota > Eurotiomycetes > Eurotiales > Aspergillaceae > Penicillium > Penicillium verhagenii. The sequence goes on along the minus strand of NW_026643176.1, from coordinate 962,052 downwards.
ACAACATTTGAAAGCACAGATCACTGGTGTCACTGGATACATCGGGTTCCAAACACTCCTCTTGGCCCTTAAAAGAGGGTACAATGTTCGCGCAGTGGTGCGCAAAAGAGAATCGGTCGTCGAATTGAAGCGACACCCCGCCATCAATAGCAGTGTTGATAACGCGCAACTTGTCTTTGTCGTTATCCCGGACTTCCTGGAACCAGATGCGTTTGTCCCACACTTTGATGGAATCGCTACTATCATCCATCTGGCCTCGCCTCTGGGCTTTTCGGTAATTCATCCATCATTTCCCATCAATTTGCATCTCTCCTGTATGCTAACACTCTGCAAACAGGCCGACAATCTTGTTGAAGGAATTGTCAAACCGGCGGTCTCTATGGTCATGGCCGTTCTAGAAGCTGCTGCTCGCCAGCCTTCCGTCCGCCGCGTGGTGCTGACATCCTCGTGTGAGTAATTCGTCTTATTTCGTCAACCAATGGATAAAGCTGATAATTAAATGAGGTGTCACCTTGATTCCATATGAATGGAATATGAAACCTGACAACGAAAGACTCTACAATGGTAACATCAAGTCATTAGCCCATATATAAGACTTTCTAACAAGGCTTTCTAGTAAATGACATCAACGACAACATGGACGGCCCATATGAAACCGCCATGGAAGCCTACTGGGCCTCCAAAGCCCTTGCTCGAACTGCGACAAGAAACTTTGTACGCGACACCCAGCCTCAATTCGATTTTGTCAACCTGTTGCCGTCGGTCGTCATTGGGCCCGACACTCGTCTTGACTTCGACCCTGCTGCGACGTCGGATAACCTTAACCAAGGCACACGGGCTAGCGTCCTTGCACCTGCACTTGATTCGTCGCGCAACTCACCTTTCCCTTATGTCGGCACTCCTGTGCACGTTGCCGATGTTGCGCGAGCTCATGTGGACGCAATTAACAGAACCCATGTCCCGGGAAACTCGGAGTATATCTTGTCGTCCGACACGCCGGATGGTGTTGAGTGGGATATAGACATTCAGAAAATTTGCAGAGAGCATTTTCCTGAACAAGTCTTGAACAAAGAATTGCCTATGGAAGGGACTCTACCGGCAATCAAATGGAGGTTGGATGCTGATGATACACATAAAGTGTTTGGGTGGCAATTTGTGCCATTCTCGGAGACTGCGAAGGAGCTTCTCTCGCAATACCTGAAGCTTCATGCCAAGAAGGGATGAACTAGAGACAAGAAAGTTTCAAATGAGATAATGATGATTAGAAGAATTTCATTCCGAGCTCATGCGGGGTTATGCAAATCAGGTACACGGCGATACCTTATTTCCCGTCCTGTCAGTATAAAAGCGGGATACAATGCATGGTGATTCGCTGGATAATTTAATCCCATATGCACTGAAGACAAATTGACCAATCCCGATCGAGCTCGCGAGGGAATGGCCATGCAAGCTTGCCTTCTTCGGGTTTAATACCACGTTGTTTTGTGACACTTGTACGACCTAAATCAACTAGCAACCCTTGATTGAGGGGCGGCTGACCCTAGAAAAATAGCCTTATCTTCCCATTTGAAGGTTCTCATCCCTGCAATTCCTGTTCTACAGCAGACCAGTGCTGTTCTCTAGTACTCCTGGTCTACTACTAGCCACTAACAACCCAACATAACATCTGCATTCGTCAAATCTTGACATCCAATCCCGCTCCGTCAAAATGCCCTCCTACTGCGCCTCCTGCAAGCTCCACGTCGCCATAATAGGCGGGGGAATCGCCGGCCTCGCCGCCGCTGCATTTCTCCGGAAAAATCAAGACTACAGCATCACCGTCTACGAGCGTCGGGGCCCAGACTCACGGGAAACGTCTGCAGGATTCGGACTTGGTGTCAACGGTATTTCTATTGTCAGGCAGCTCGGGATCGATAGGGAGGAAATCCGCGCGGTGGTCAATGCCGGGTACCGTACATACAATATCCATGAGGAGGAAATGAGCAAGTCACTCATACCTGTTGGGCCAGATGGAGAGCCGAGTATGTGGCTTGTGTATCGGCAGGATCTGAAGGATGCGTTGATGCGACGGGTGACAGGTGTGGATGGGGAAGGAGAGGCTATCGAGATTGTATACAACTCCCACGCCGTGAGCGTTGACCCGGAGGCTGGAATCATTGGATTTGCAGATGGAAGCTTTGTCGAGGCTGATCTGGTTATCGGTAAGTTGCGTGAAAATTCATATTGAATAAAAAGGAAATATTTGTCGGTTGAAGTTGAATAACACCCGTTTTCTTCTTCCAGGCGCCGATGGCATTCGTTCAACGGTCCGCGCAGCTGTAATCCCGGCTTCACATCCAGAACCCACGCCATCCGGTCTTTCGATGTATCGGTTCGTCGTTCCAATGGATGTCGTCAAGAGCGTCATATTGGCACAAGGAGATATGCCAGCTATGTACAACTACGACGACGGGACCTTCATAGCAATCATAGCCGCCGGCGATAAGGGCAATCGCAACATAATCATGTACCCCTGCCAGGGACACGGGCTGCTGAACTTTGTCTGTGCGGTCCCGGATTCCACTCTCAAGAATCCGGCCAAGTTGGAATACTCTTGGAACGCCGAGGGAACTGTACAGGAGTTGTTGGATGAGATGCACGATTTCCCCAAGTGGCTGAAACAAGTCTTCAGGTGAGTGATACTAGGTATCCGGAGGATTGCTGGTTGCTAGGCTTACTAGAGCCGCTCATCTAGTCAAGTCCCGCAAGTGGCTCTATTCCAGGTCCGGGACCAGGAGCCTTTACCCACGTACTTCAAAGGCCGGGCCGTTCTCATCGGCGACGCTGCTCATGCCATGGTGCCTTATCAAGCCCAAGGAACCAATCAGGCTCTCGAGGACGTTGAGGGCCTCAATGTTCTATTTGAAAATTCCTGTGACCGTGACAGTGTTCCGGGTATCTTGAAGGTCTGGGATAGTATTCGCCGGCCGCGGGCATCGGCTGTTCAGGCGGGTTCGAGGGCAGCTCAGGGTAAAGTTGCGACGAAGAATGCAAGTTCCGCCATTCTGTCGGTAAAGGCTTATGTGGGTATGAAAGAAGCACTTGAGGAGTTGAAGGCGTAATTTCTCAAGCGCCCTTTGACTTTGATGTTTGTGAGAAGTAGGCTCGTGGTTTGCTTCATGTTGTTTTGATTCAATTTTTCAAATGAGAGATCACGATTTTCTATGCCAGTATGATGAATATCAGTCACTATGGTCACCGTAAAAGATAATCTCGGCATATATCGCGACCACGGCCCCAACACTGAAATGCCAATGATTGGCATAAACCTTGGAAGCAATCAAGAAAGAGCTCAGGGTCAAGGTTCCCCGCATTCTATCATGTGATAGACAGCACTAGACTCTACAGTACGTAGTATTGTGGGGCAAAGTTTACCCTGACGCTTTGATTATGTAGCAATAGGTACTATTCACTCCGCGTGTCCTATGTGTCAATATCAATACTGATTCCATCTGATCAGTCTCTCGGCACGCATGGATCTAAGCGTCTTAGTGCAAATGCAGCTAAGACAAGTACGTAGGCTCTGAAGCGCGTACGAGAGAATCTCGTAATATGTCGCCATTGACAAACTCAAATCCCCAAGCCCCCGATCAATCGTTTCCAACTTCCACGATACGCGATCAGTTTCTTAATGCAATTAAGCAACTGACCCCGCATTCTCAAAAAAACCTTGTCTACTCAGCAAAAGAACACACTTTCTCTCTTGGCGAATAAGTAACAAATCTTGAAGACCAACATTGATAATGAACCTTGGAATAACCTTGGACCCCGGGGATTTGTGCAGGCTCATTTAAATTTGGCCTGAGAGATTTTTCGGACGAAATGGCGCGTTAGCGCTGACGAGCTTACGACGACTCCCATAAACCTTAATATCGACCGGCCGTGAGCTATGAACAATTCAGGGCTGAATTGAGCTGCTCGCGGAGAAGAATATTCAAAAGCAAAAGTCTCCATGATTTTTTCAAATGAACCAATTGATATAGACACGGGGATATTCAAGTCAAAAAATACAGATTTTGAACCAGGTCCCGTCGAACGCCCTGCCCGATGAAAACATATGCAACCAATATTGAAAGAAGAGGTTTCCCAGCCGGGCCAACCAAAATGCCATATATACAAGAGATTAGGCGAATGCCCCAAGATTAGTCCAAGAACATGCTCACATGTGCAGCTCTGGATGGACCAATGATGAATGAATATGCACGATGCAAGAGATTGAAGGAGGAGTGCGAGAAGGGTCAAGTATGGAGGAAGTAGACAAGAAGAGGGCGCAGGGAGGTGTATTAGCTTAAATGACAACGAAGCGAGAATGATCAATCAATCACTCATACTGCCTGTCATCATCAAACGTAGAAGACATCTTGAGGCTCAATTTAGCCAAGACTTCATCCGAAATCCACTCTGCGAGCTCAGGGAACCAAGTATGACTATGAAGCCCGTTAGCAAAACATTCAAATCCACACTCTCCTCAAAAAACCATAACTCACTTATGAAACTTGGTATTAATCAAAGCCTTCTCCGAATACTCCTCGAGCAAAACCAAATCATACCCAAACGGCACCATAGCCTTCACGCCCTCAAAAGACGTCCGCCGTAACGGGTAAAGATCCCCAATCTGATACTTGTGAAAATTCTTGCACCCCCAAATCCCGGGCTCCTCAACGGGCTTCAAAAGACTCAACCCGGTAATATCAATATAGAGCCCCGTATCAATATCGATCCAGCGCGCATCAATAATATTATGGCCGAGCCCATGCTCGCGCTGTCTCGCCCACGGATTCACATCAAGCAGGTACTGCCTCTTCTCACGCGAGTCCGGCGCCGTATACTCGACGATCGTCTGGTTATAGTGGTCCGCCAGGTAAGCGAGCGTGGTGTCGGGCACCTGCGTGTCCATGTCCCAGTCCCAGGGTAGGATGCGGCCGTTCCACCACCAGCCCAGCAGGGTGCCGTGGGCGATCCAGGTTTCCAGGTCATTTTCGTTGAAGAAGTTTAGGTAGGCGCGGATCATGTGGGTGAGGGTTTCGGCGCGCAGGGTGTCGGAGACGGGGCTGGTGAAGAAGCGGATGTCGTAGTGGCCGAGGATGTCGTCGCGGCCGGGTTCGTGGAAGTATTTATATTCGGCTGAGGCGTTCAGTCCGTATTTGAGCCAGAGCGGGTCGGTGAGTGTTGGGTCTGTCCATGGTGTGTTGGAGGATTCGGGCACAGGTTCGGGTTCGGGTTCTGAGTTTGGTTGGCTGGTTCGAATGTGGAGGTCTTGTGGGTGGTTGGAGGGATTGGTGTTGGGTAGGGCTGTGGCCGTTGTGAACCAGAGTGCAGGGACGGCGGCCTGGAGCAGCGCTCGCCACTGCATCTCCGGCCAAGGGTTTGGGGGGAGGCGTCTATTATAAAGTTGACGGGTCTGCGCACGAGGACTCGGTTGTTCTCATGCTGGGGGCTGGACGTGATGTGGTTCTTCTTTTTTCTTTTGTGGCCAGGACTTTTTTTTCCCTTATAAGAGCTGGAATGGACTGATGCACATATATACAGTAACAGCTTTATTTTCGGAGCAGCACGAGGGGGAAGCCTATGTATGCTGTCAACCTGTATCGAGGGATAAGGCGTATATACAACGGATGGGCCGAACCGTAGGGCGGGAGCGATATGTACGTGGGAAAGGATCAAATAGTAAGATTGAGAAGAAGTTTAAGAGAGAAATAAGATGCAGGGAAAGAAAAAAAGGGCCAAAGCAGGCTCACGAGCGGACTCCGCAAGAACCAGCGATGATCTATCCGACCAATCCGGTGAGCAATGGGATTTTAAAAGGGACAAATTCGGTGACTAGGTGGCTTTGGGCGGGGCTTGTAATGGATGGATATCCCCACTGTTCCAAGGTTGGAACCCAAGGATAGACTGGATCTGCTGACAAGGAGACAACGGATAAGGGTATAGGGTGTAGGGTTTAGAGAAATAGGGGAAGAGAAGGGGAAGAAGTTGATCATGATACTCCATATTCATGGCGAATTGTAAAGTTTCCCGCGATCAGCGGTCCCTGCCCCGTGGGCCCCGCTACTCCGTACGGAGTAGAACTCATGCGACAGGGAGAAAAGGTTTCGGATAGAGAGGAAATATGATACGAATACGATGTGGAGAGGAAGGTCACAATTGCACGGCTGTAACCCCCTTGCTATGCTTGGTGCCTTGTATGTGTAGTATGTGTAGCATGTATACAGGGGGTCCAATTCTAAATGCAGCTATCGCGTGCCGGATTTCCCAGCTTGGCCCCGCTCCATTTCAGCCTAGCATGGCCCTTGGGTTTTATGGCGTGTAAGCTCGGATCCTGCTCCAAGCGAGGCTAACAAAGCAGAATTAGAATTAGAAGACGATTTTTAATTTTAGCGTGTGGTTTCTGGAGAAATCAGGGGGAAACTCTTATTTTTCAAGAATTTTGGCGTATCCCTGAGTCGAGGACCCTGTTAAAAACGAAAAAAAAATGTCCCAGATCTTGGCAGATGCCAAGATGCAAGTCAACTGGGGCTCAGACCCACAATAGAACACAGAGGGAAATGAGGGACTCAATGGCTTTTTCTCAGTCAATGCGGCTTGTACACCCGGCACTATCCGGCCACACGACACGTTGCCGATCTGGGAGATAAAGATTACCATTCAAGACTTGGAGTTTTTTGCTATGTCTTCCATGTACAATAGGGGTTCGTTCTACTAGAATTTTTTTAAGCGAACCATGGGTTTCCGTAGGAATTTTATATCCGAATCTTGGCAAAGCTGATGAATCATGCCTAGACAAATTTGATACGAGCGGCAGGATGACCGGATACGAAGATTGCAAACATTTGAAGGCTAGATATACGAACTCTCCCGTGAAATAGGCTTATTTAGAGTATGACTGGAGTTCGTAGGTGAAACAGCCTTAATGGTGCAGATCGTGACAGGAACAGGGAACTGGATCGACGATGATCCGAACCTGGCACTCGTAACAATGAAGACTAACACAGTTCCAATCATTTGTACGTCGTACGGTACGAACAAATTGGTCATGACCAAACTTGCGGTTGAATTTTTGCTTATCAAGAAAAGAAAAAAAGCAAATATAACATTTGAATTCTCATAGACATGGAAAGTCATCTATTCATTTGGGGAAAAAAGCGATCTACATCATAAACGGGGTGCCATAAACAAAGAAAACAATGTTGATCAACTATAATAACAAAAACCAGTTGATCGGGTCTAGAGTCCGTGAAAAATATCTCTTGAGCCTTTTCGTCATCATGTGAGCGTCGCTTCCAATCGTTATAAATCAATCAAGGCCACAGCGCCCATGTCAAAGTAACAGTGGGATAAGAAGGGGAAATAAAGGAAAAAAGAAACAGGTCAGATCAAAGATTTATGTCCAATCTACTGCTTCTGTTCAGCCTCGGCATCACCCTCGGGTGCGTCCTTCATCTCGGCGTCACCCTCGGCGGCCTTCTTTTCCTCCTCAGCCTTCTTGGCCTCATCCTCGGCCTTCTTCTTGGCATCGAGCTCGGCGCGTCGCTTAGCGGCGGCCTCCTCCTCAGCCTTCAGAACAGCCTGGCGCTCAGAGTCAACCTTCTCCTTGTAGCGCTGAATGATGGGTCCGGAGATGAAGCGAATGTCGTCCATCTTGGCAACGTAGACAGACTTGGTGGTGTCGTCACCCTCCTCGTAGAGCCAGTCCTCGGTGGCCATCAGCTTGGAACGGAGCTTCTCCTTCTCCTCCTCGCTGGCGAACTCGGCGTAAACACCCTCGATCTTATCACGCAGCTCGTAGATGGAAGCCTCAAGCTCGTTCTTCTTCTCGTCGGTCTCGGCAACGAGCTTGTCCTCCATGTACATAGCGTTCTCACGCTCCTGGAGAGCCTCCTTGACAGTGGCGTCAATGCCGCCGACACCGGAGACAATGGGCAGATCGCCCTTGCGAACCTGCTTCTTGACCTTGCGGGTCTTCTTGGGCTGCTCCTCACCGTTGGCATCGGTATCCATGGCCTAAAAAGATATATTTTGTCAGTATGGAGGAAAATCGATTTATCAATTGTGTATAGGAGAGGGAAGAAAAACTCACGTCGCCCTCTTCGTTGATAGGCTCCTCAACTTCCATATCCTCAACGTAGTATCCGGACTCAACGTTCAGGATTCCGTGGAGGTTCAGGCGAGCCTTGAGCTTGCAGATCATGAAGTCGTTGTTGGCGTCGGCCTGGACACCCTTGACGGAGAAACGGCCGATCCAGGGGTTAATCTTTCCGGGAAGACCCTCGGGCTTGGAGTAGCGAGCCTCGAGATCGAAGGGCTGCTTGCGGTAGAAAGTAAGGATCTTGGTGGAGGGCATGACGTTTCCGCGACCGAAAACAGTGAGGTTGGTGTCCTCATCAGGGATCTCGGGGGACTGCTCCCAAGTGAAGTCGATGGGGTAGTTGACAATGTCGTGAACAGCGAAGTCACGGACACGGAAAACGGGAGAGAGAGTAGCACAGCAGAAAGCACAACCACGAGCAATGGCCTCATCCTGGTTGAGAGTGAAGGAAAGGCTCTTGTTGAAGAACTTGGAGATGATCTCCTTGATGGCAGGGACACGAGTGCAACCACCGACCATCTCGACGTGGTCAATATCCTCGACGGTGAGCTTGGCCTCGGCAAGAGCCTGCTCAATGGGAACGGTAAGTCGGTCCAGGAGAGGCTTAACCATCTCCTCGAGCTCCTCACGCTTGACCATAGTCTTGACATCGACATCATCCATTAAAGACTCGATGCTCAGGGGAGCCTGGGGGTTGGCCGACATAACCTTCTTCATCTTCTCGGCGGCGGCAACGGTACGAGACCAGGCCTTGGGGTGAGTGCGGATGTCAATGTTGTACTTCTCCTTGAACTCATCGGCGAATCGCTCAGTAAGAGCGATATCGAAGTTACGACCACCGAAGTGACGGTCGCAGGTGGTGGCCTTGACGTTAAGCTCACCCTTGCGGAACTCAACGACGGAGGCAGTGTAATCACTGGCACCGATGTCGACGAAGACCACACGGCGAGGCTTCTCATCGGGGCCGGGCAGGTCGAGCTTGGTGATACCGTAACCGAGAGCGGTGGCAGTGGTGTCGTTGACCAGGCGGAGAACGTTCAGGCCAGCAATATCACCAGCATCGATCATAGCCCGGCGCTGCACATCGGTGAACCAGGCGGGGACACTGAGGGTGACATCAGACACTGGGAGACGGAGCTCCTTGGAAGTGATATCCTTGATCTTGGTCAAGTACATAGCAACCAACTGAGTTGCTGTGAACTTTTCCTTCTTTCCGAGGTAGTTAACCTCAACACCGGCCAATCCGTTAACATCACAGATGGTGGCGCTGTTGTATTGCTGCTCGAGCTTGACATCGGGGTCATCGAAGGGGCGGCCGATCAGGCGCTTCAAAGAGCCAATGGTGTTCTTGAGGTTGGAGGTCTCTTGTGTCTTGGCGGCCTCACCAATGTGTCTGCTGCGGGCGCTGAATCCAACGAGGGAACTGTTGGGCACAAATTTTTGAGTCAGTTATGGTTGGCTCCGGCAAGTGAAAAAAAAAAAAAAAAATCTGACAGGGGATGATGTCAGGTAAGCGCGATCGCAGTAACTTACGGGGTCTGACGGTTGGAAACTTCATTGGCAATCTATCAAATCCAATAGGAATTTTGGTCAGTATAAAATCGACAGGTTGGTTATAGGGTGGTCGCAATCTCAAGGGACGAGGGGTCCCGCAACGATAGGCGGGGCAAACACTCACAATATCGATACCCTTGTTTCTGGCAACACCAATCTTGGTGCTCTGCGCACCGAAATCAATACCGACAACAGACATTGTGGGCTGATAGGAGGGAGTAAATGGAGGTGTGGATATGTGGGTGGGAGGATGAAGGAGAGAGGATCACAGAAAAGGGAAGTTTTGGAGGGGAGAATTTGCACGCCACTCCACTCTTATTATTGGGCGGGGATAAAACTGCGATACCAGGATGATGGAGCGGTCTGGCAAAATTTTTGGGGGGGTATAATGAATTTGGAAGAAAGAGTAGTAAAATAGAATACTTAAAACAGTCAAAGAATAGATCTTATTCTTTTAATTACACTTCTCTAAGACTATATACAGCCTACATTTGCCATCTATCCAGACTGTATGGCCATGGAATTTTCCAGCGGTTACTAGTTGATTCCTCCGCCTTCACCGCTCAGCAGAAAAATATTTCACTTCCTGACCGCCCAGATGACGTTACATAATGGTCCACAGAATCCACATTTGACCACTACAGCCGATGTTATTGGAGCATGACTTGGTACATACATTATTAACCTGGTGTAAAAATATTCCGCTGCTCAGGTACCCCTGCATGATATGTTCATTTGCTGTCGGGAGTTTTTTTTTGGGATAACAGGTCAAAACCGGAAAGGTGGTGAAACAATGTATGAGGCTGGGGATATGAAAAAGAGGCACTGGGATTATGATTATGCATTAATAATAATGTCCGAGTCATGGGTTAACAAAAGAAGGAACAAAAGAAGGAACAAAAAGTGGAACAAAAAAGCATCATCTGGAATTGACGTCAGGGCAGAACCCCGTCATTATACCATGTCTTGGGGCGGATCAAGGGATCGCGATCCTCTTTGCATGTGCTCGGGTAGTCTCTGGAGCGCAATGTCTTCACGAGAGTCCTCAACGATAGATTCCTCCAAGATGTATCGGCGACGTTCGGGACGAGTGTTAAGCGGAGGGGGTTCGAAGGCCCCGGGAATCAACAAGATAGGCTCCGGGTCAGCAGGCCAGTCCCCGTCATAGTTGGAGCCGATTTCTTTCTCATCTTTACCTTCATCCATTGGAGACGCATCACTAGATAACCGAGCTTGACGGGCAAAGTGTAGCTTCCGCTGGTCTTCCTCACTCATCAAGCTCTCAACATTGCGGGGTGTTCGAACCATGTTTGATGCGCCTTCAGAAGATGCCGTGAAGACCGATTCCGACGAGTCTCGGAATACCTGGGGCGGCCTGATCTGAGCAAAGTCTGCCGGTATACGTATACCCTGTCGCCGATTTATACCTGAGGCATCAGGAACATCCATGTAGAAATCGTCGAGCATCTGCTCCGAGGGGGCAAAGCGGCCTTCGACGTGGCTTGATGGACGAATTGGAACTGATCGCCGTCTCACATCGCTTGTACGGAAAGTCTTGATGTCAACATTGAACTCATCTCCCTGGTCTCTGGCTTGTTCAACCGCTTCCTCGGGGGTTGTTCGGCCATCAGCAGCTGCAGCATCTGCTCGTGGTCCTCCCCAGGTACGCTGACCTGCAGTGAAGATCCCGTACATCATGTAGATCCAGTTAAATATCGGGTTCAAGACGAACATGATCGGGTACAGCCATGATTTGTAGCGTTTGAGACGAAGCCCAAAGTACAACATCAGCAAATAGTTTAAGCCAAGTGAGACCCCAATGAAACCGACCGGTAAATCATCAGCCTTTTTCGAGGTTGTAATCAAGGAAATAGCCATCATGTAAAACAACAGAGTGGTGGTTCGAATGGTGTTTTGTGCGAAGCGAACCAAACACAGCAGCGGATACTGTTTCCACAATCTGACATCGGTGATCATACATACTTCGTTGGTAATAAATCCCAAGAACCAGCGACGTCGTTGCTTCAGAAGACTACCGAATGTTTGTACAGCCTCGGTTTTGCAAAAGGCACCGGTGCACATTTGGATTTGATATGGTTCCTTGGCTCCAATCATGAAAAGGTGAGTGAGCCACCTATCTTCACCAAGGTGACACTTGCCAAAATCGAAGAGGTCATCGCACTGCTCTGCCTTGTCTGCAAAATAGTATTTGGCCATTTTACGAAACGCAGAAAATCTTAAAATTGTCAATGCCCCCGGTAGGCAGGTCACAGCACCACAGCCGGACTCGACTGAACGCTCGAAAAGTTGTCCATGAATGTACTCCATGTCTTGAAGAATTGTAAGAAGAGTGTTTTTTTCCGTCGTAGAAGTGATGATGCCCGTCATGGCCAGCATGTTGTGTTTGCTTCCTGGCTTCAGTTCCATATCATACATGAAATTTTGCAAGCATACCCGGTCAAGGATGCAGTCGGAGTCGATGAACAAAACAAAAAGATCGTCATATCTCTTCAGATATTCTTTGTATACTTTATCGATGAGCTTGAATGTTTGCTTTTGGCAGTGCCGTTTGCCCCCATGCTTGAAGCGAGAAACCGTAATCCGAGCACCCCTATAGCAAACATCAATGCTCGGTGGATAGACTGGTAACGATATTGGAATTCCCAGATGCCGGATCACTTGAAGATATGGCTCGTCCACTGTATCCCCATCCCATGACAGGAATACGTGGATACAATAGGCTGGGTAATCGCAGTCGACAACCGAGTTGATTGCTTTGATCAGAACCACCGCATCTTCTTTGTACACCGGCATTACAACCACTGTCTTGGGGGCGGTTCGATCGTCCAAAACTTCTTTGATTCTTTTCGATCTTCCAAGGGAGTGAGTGATCAGTCTATACACACAAAACATCCAGGGTCCAACGAGGAGTGCGGAGAAAGACCAGAAGGCGAACCACTGGAAGCCATCAGAGACTTCAGACGGGAAGTATTGAGTCATTTGCGGTGGCAATGGTAGGGTGAAGATCATGACGAGAAGAAACGCAAGGCTATCAAAAATCGCCATCAGCTCGAGACTCACCACAGGTTGTTTGAACTGGCAGTTGAAAAGCTTACCGTAACAAAGTGAACAGAATAACCATAACCACCGCCATCGCCTGGATGCTCCAATGATCTGCTTTTTGGTAGACTTTATACAAGCAATATATGAATGCTGCCAGCCATAGAATCCATTCCATCGCAGCCGCCAGGATAAAGGGCCCGACAAAAGCGAGATAGATAATCTGGCATATGGGTTCCAAGGTTAGAATATTTCACGAGGGCAACTGGGGAGTCCCCTACGTCTCTGGTAGGCCATTGACTTGTGACAACCCCAGGATCTACCTCTCCTGCCATGCTGAAGGAAGCGGTCAAAGTCCAAGGCTCAGCTAGAATTGGTTTGACGCATGCGCTCTCGGAGGCTTATGACAATCGGTTCACGAGCGAAGAAAGACGGCGTGGATTCCTATCTTTTGTTAGCTTCAGCTCCACCTCTCATTGGATAGAGGTAGTACATGCAGCGTATAAACTCAAGCAACTGATTCGATCAGAAGAGGTGAATTTCGGACCTGCATATTATATGTAAAGAGAAATAGAGATGAGAATACAGGCTGGACAATGAAGGACAATCGAAGTGGCATAAGGAAAGATTTATGTGAGTTGCGAGTTCAAATGCTAGACTCGGCCTTAAATCAATGCGGCAGGCACGATAAGCATTCACCACCCGTCCTTCCAGTGTTCGACGATTACGGTGACATCTGGAAGTCAGGCTTAATATGCGTGGCCTACATTACAGAAGGTAATATGGAGTTTCCTGGCTTATTATTCTAAACATTTAATGATACATGTTACATGCTATGCGATGTGCTATCATGTACTATCATGTACATCATGTTACTTCAATGTTCATGTACTTCACTGGCCCACATTTATCCATTCTAGGGCTAGCGTTAATGCCTCAGGCGACGAGATAGCTCCGAAAAAAAAATCCGAAAATTCAATCCCCGCGTCCAGCTCCCTCTTATCATTCTCGTGTATCCGATCTTAATTTACTTCACTGATAATCGGTCGCATCGCGTCAAGCTTCGAAAGTCCACATTTGTGACCTCAATCGCTGATTCTATCGTTGAGTCATCTCAACAGCCGAGTCATCTTTCCGCTTTTCTTTGATCCGTCTTGAACCTCTTAACGGAATTCCTTCAAATACATTATTCGCAGCAATGGCCGACGAACAGAAGCCCGCTACCAATGTGGAGGCCGAGAAGGATGTCCAGCAGGTTTTGAGCGAGCTGAAGGGCGAGAGCGGCGCCGAGAAGACCACCCAGGAAGACACTGAGGAGGCTCGCATCGTCGCCGCGGCCGCCAAGCTGGGCGAGAAGTCTGAACAGTCCGAGCAGAGCACAGAGAAGCCCCAGAAGCAGGAGTCGCGCGGTCGCAACACCCGTAACGCTGCCAAGTTTGACGCCTCCACCCAGGAGGAGACTGACGACCCCGTTCAGATCCGCAAGCAGGTATGGAAACCCGGAAGGAATAGTGACTCATAAAAAGAAACAGATTGCTGATGCGACGACTCGTAGGTCGAGTTTTACCTTTCTGACTCCAACTTGCCCTTGGACAAGTTCCTGCTCTCCAAGGTTGGCGGTAGCGCCAACAACGCTGTTCCCCTCGAGCTGCTGCACTCTTTCCAGCGCATGCGCCGATTCCAACCCTTTTCCGCCGTCGTCGAGGCCCTAAAGACCGCAGAGACCGTTGAGCTTGTTGACAATGACACTGCCGTGAAGCGCAAGATTCCCCTGCCCGAGTCAGTCACCACTGAGGTCGATGATGCGCGCGTCAAGGTGTGGGAGGACAAGACCATGCCCCGCAGCATCTACGCCAAGGGCTTCGGACGGGAGGAGCCTTCTACCCAGTTCGATATTGAGAAGTTCTTCGAGGCTTACGGACCTATCAACGCCATCCGCCTGCGTCGCGGTGATGACCGAGGCTTCAAGGGCAGTGTTTTCGTCGAGTTTGTCTCCGAGGATAAGCAAAAGGAGTTCTTGGCTCTCGAGGCCAAGCCCCAGTGGAATGGCAAGGAGCTTATCATCAAGAGCAAGAAGGAGTACTGCGAGGAGAAGGTTGAGGAGATTAAGAACGGCAATGTTCAGCCCGGCCGAAATGGCCGCGGCAACCGCGGTGGTCGCGGTGGCCGTGGAGGACGTGGCGGTCGTGGAGGTCGTGGACGCGGCGGCCGTGGTGGCCGTGGTGGTCGCGGTGGTGACCGCGATGGTCGCGACTGGCGCGAGCGCCGTGATGATGACCAGAAGAGCGGCTTCAAGGAGCCCCGTCAGGAGAAGGATGCCCGGTAAGTGGATTGCTATCTTGATCTACATCTAGGAGTTTGTCGGCTAATTGTGCTTTTCTAGTGGTGTCCCCGTCATCCAGAGCACCGGCGAGAAGCGTTCCCGTGATGACGAAGCTGGCGACCGTCCCGCTAAGAAGGTTGATGCTAAGGAGTAAGGCTCCTGACCATCATATCAATAACTGTTGTCTCGAATTTCTTTTCTTTATTCTAGTCATTGGGCGGAACTTAAAAGTGTGATAGGAACAGGCCGCCCAATGGGCCATGTTCAAAACATAGGGCGAATTCCTTCTCGGCGTTTTTGTCAAATGGTTAATGACAATAAATGTGTTATACTGCATTCAAACTGTTCAAATCATATATACGGATGTGCACATGTGCACTTGTAGTGAGCTAACTTGGGTCTTTTGCCCGAGGTCGGAGACTCGGAGCCGAAGCCACATACATTAATAGCTATCTGACCTCATCTAGGCTCAACTCCCGTCTGCAATAGACTCGGATCCAGGCCTTTCAAGGTTCATTTAGTCGTAAATGATTGTTTGTCCCGCGGGTAGCTGCTCTGTCATCCTTGGTACCCGAGCCAGGACCTCGAGAGTACATTTTTTGATTAGTTCGCGCGAGCTCAGTGGCGTTCCACACAGTCATGGATTTGTTAGTCATGTCTACCGTCAACTCTAGCTGACGTACCATATATTCGTATGAACATCACGACTAGCCTATTCAACCTCAAGCATCATGATTCTCACGGCTCAATATTTCGATACTCAATGAAAGCCTGGGGAGTAAGTCCAGCATTATGAACGAACGTGGTCAATACAGGCGATCCCCCGACCAAACCGAGGCTTGGATTCTGGGTAGCGGAACTGCATCTTTAGCGTCCGCGCTGTACTTGGTGCAGTTTGCCAATGTTCCTGCGTCCAAGGTACATATCTTGGATTCCCATCTTTCAATGGGCCAAGTTCTGCACAACAACGGCGATCCCATTCATGGCTATGATCAGTTTGCAGGATGCTTGCCTGTTCCGGCTGGAAACCCCTTGAAAGAGCTCCTGGGCCTGGTGCCTTCGGTGAATCGCCTAGGGCACAGTGTTTTGGATGATATCCAATCAGCGCAGACGGGTCGTGCTAATCAGCACAAAGGTCGCACTCGCTTCTTAGTTCAAAAGAATCATGTTCTGAATGATATTCATACGAATTCGTTGAATTTGAACACCAAGCATCGTCTGGAGTTGATCTTGTTCATGCTGAAGAGCGAGAAACGCCTTGGAAGGAATCAGATCCGAGACTTTTTGCCGAACTCGTTCTTCCAAAGTACCTTCTGGACCATCTGGTCCGCTCAGTATGTATTATTTCAGACTTCAATTGAAGTCTTTTCGGACTGATGTTTTCCAGGTTCGGATTTCAACCATGGCACAGCGCAATTGAATTCAAACGTGCCCTTCGTCAGCATCTTAGTGGCTTCCATAGTCTGAGCATCTTAAGCTGTCTAGACATCACCGGATATTACCAACAAGACTCAATATTCCTACCTTTATTTCTACACCTCCAAAGCCTGGGCGTGGATTTCCACTTCGATACAACGATAACAGACATCGTTTCAACAATCCGAGACGGTCAGGAAACCATCTCCCAACTTCGCATGATCCAGAACGGATTCCAAATGCAGCAAAAAATCTGTCCGGACGATGTTGTCATCATAGCCCCCGGTTCTACCGCCTCAGGCATGACAAGAGGAACCAACGACCATCCCCCAGGTCGCCATTCACTTGAGCCCTACGACGAGCTGGATGAGAACTGGGCAATTTGGCTGGAAATCGGAACCCGAAATGAAATGCTGGGCAACCCCTACAACTTCTGTACCCGTGAGTCGGAATCCATATTGGAGTCTTTCACAATCACCACATCAGACCCCGGTCTGATAGAATATGTCGATTTGCACACCCACAATGACACCGATGGCGGGTCCATTGTTTTGCTCAAAGAAAGCCCGTGGAAATTGAGTTGTTGTATACCCACACAACCGGTCTTTATTCACCAGCCATCGAATGTTCGCATTTTCTGGGGCTTTGCTCTATTTCCCAGGCGTCTGGGGGAGTATGTCCAGAAGCCGATGCATAATTGTTCCGGGGCAGAGATCACCAAAGAACTGTTGGGACATCTACGTTTTGTTTCTCAGCCTTCGAGAACCACAACTATTCCACGAGTCATGCCGCGGATGACAGCCATGTTGCTTATTCGGTCACAGAATGACCGCCCGCAAGTTATACCGCCAAACACCTCCAATCTTGCTTTGGTCGGGGACTTCGTGGAGATTCCACATTATAGCTGCGTTGATACTAGTTACGCTGTTCGTACTGCACAGGTGGCTGTATCGCGGCTGATGGGGCTTGATCTTCTTTCGGAACAGAGGGAATCATCAATCTTCGACCTTTTTAGGATTTTGTTGTGGAAGTGATTATGTGTACGATCATATAGTCGCAACACTTTAAGTTGAAGTTTTAAGATATTGACGCCCTGTTTATGGAGTGACTTGCCCAGGTATACGACCTTAATGCGCACATGTGCAATTCATGAATGTTGTTTCATTCGGTCATATGAAGTGATTTCTCCAGAAGCCTCCAAGATTTTACTTGGATATCAAATATAACAAACATTCCAATGACAATCGCTCACATTAGAACTCCAGATCATAGGCCAAAGTATCATCACATAGCTCTTCGCGCATCTTGTGAACTCTAAGTATTTCATCAGTACTAATCTTGATTCTAGCTCGTGGACTGGAAACATACTCCAGATGGGCGGGGTGCACAGCATATTCAGCGATGTGCTCTTTCTTCTCCAGGACAGCCACCAGTCCCATATCAAATCCCTTGGCGCGGGGCACACAGATTGGCAACGGGGTATTCGCTTCAAGAGAGACAAGACCTGGAGCAACGATGTGATGTCAATCTTCTGATTTCAGGTCTGGGTTATGCCCAGTGGACAATTGAGAGACTCTGTTGCTGGTGAAAACATTAAATGGCGAACTAACCAGGAATCTTTCCCACCATTGCTTTGGCAGTCTGAGCCCATGTGTCGATTTGACTTTGAGTCACACCTGTCTTGAGGCGGAAGAGGACTGTCAATTTGGTGGTGTCAGTTAAGTCAACATTGTTTGAACGAAGGTGGCGCTCCATCCCCCGCATCATCGTTGCGGGTGGAGTGGAGTGCGGGGATGCTCCTGAGTTCAGCAGCGGACTGATTCCATACCAACGTGGTAGACTGGCATTTTAGTGATGAATATCTTTAACCTCTGAGGTCAACTGGTCTGTTGAAGGTGTGAAGATCAATGATCGATTTCAGTTGGGAGATGTTACCCTGGAAAGTTATGGGAAAACCGGTTACACAAGAGTCCGGCGTCGGGCTATCTCCGACGCTCGGAGATTCGGAATCTCATTGGATACTGGAGTGCTATTTCTAATATAGTACACATTCCCTTTTGTTCAAATGCTATGTATATTTCTTATGCTCTATATGTTTCAAACATTTGAATGGTAAACATTGAATGCCATCTTGGAATAAGCTTGACAGCCTTCCAAAGTAAAGTTATGTGTTGAAATTTGTATCCAGGCGATTCATAAATCTAGTCAACATGTGCAACATTGCCTTTGAAAGAAAACATTTGAATACTTTGAACGACCAAAAGAGTATCTCGGTACACATAGTATGGATGTACTTGGCACTCTCCAGGCGCACATGGAGAACCTTAGTTCACCTGGAGTTCAATTTCTAATGATCAACCAATGTCGTAAAATTACTAGTAAATGATTCGCTCCTAACTTTATATAAAAGAATACTAGCCTTTATTGTTCGGTTGTGAGTCATGAGGTGTCATATTGGACCTGGTATTACTTTAGATGATGAACATTAATCTATTCAGAGAATCTAATTGGGTGTAATATGTAGTTAATGTCTAGTAGTGTATTTTTATTTTATATAATAAAGGCAAATGTGGAAACCTTCAAATTGGAACCCATCAGGAGCCGCAGCCATCTCAAGCTTAAGGTGGGGAACTTGGACGGTTACATATCGTGTTTTTTTTTGTGGTCGTTCAGAAATCTCCCCAACTTTGCATTCTTCACACCTCTCTTTGTTCTTCTTCCACCTCGGATAGCTTGAGGGAGTATTGCCCACATATTCCCAAAGTTTCAAATCCTTGTTTCATAATTATCTGCCCTTGTCCATCAAGATGTTCAAGAAGAAGCCCACCGTCTGTGGTCGCCCTCCCCGCACTACCCCTCCTTGCTATCTCAACAGAGCATTATGAAGAACAGAAGGGCAGAATACTGACAGCCTATTAGATCAAAAACCTTTCCCCCCTTCGATCTTCCGACCGGAGAAAAATCGCCGATCAGATCATTAAAGACTATCAAATTACCGTGCCTTCCACATCCGCAGAGACATCAACCGCCGCGCCGAGTACAGCCCCGAGCCTTAGTGCCGTACGCAATGCACTCCTCCCAGAGAATGCCTTGACTGCACGCTTTACAACCACCGCCGGTCCAGACCTCCGAGAGGTGCAGGGCATTGTGTACGTCGGTGCACATGGAGACGAGGAGGAGCGTGTGCTCTGGTTCAAGATCGAACACGGACCCGGTTCTGATAAGCGCCTTTACCCGACCGTTTACTCATTATGGGCGAACCCAGACTTGGTGGCCTTGTTATACACACCGGAGATGGTGATGCAAAAGCTCCATGCCGGCGCAGATTTGATGACTCCCGGGCTTGCTAATGAGCCGCCCTTCCCCGAGAGAGCTGTTCAGGGAGCCGTGGTGGCTGTTGCCGGTCTGGATAGACACAGCGTGCCGCTGTTTGTGGGCGTGTGTGAGATTGATGTCTCCACGCTTGGAGAGGTCCAAGGAACAAAGGGAGTTGCCGTCCGAGGTCTACATTGGGAGGGTGATGAACTCTGGGCTTGGAGCTCATCATCTCTACCGGGACGTCCAGCTCCTGAATACCTGAAGGGTTGGGACGAGGAGGCGGAGGAGACAGAGGAGGCTGAAGGCGGAGTTGAGGAGGCCGTCGGTAATCTCAACCTGGAGGACGCTCCAACCGGTGACGTTGTTGAGGATGCGCCTGAAGTTGAAGAACCGGCTATGGAGGAGCCTACAACAAGTGGTATGTATTCGTTAACAACGCAATCCTTTTTTATCATCGTGGTGTGCTGACCTTTATACAGACATCGACAATGCTTTCATCAAGGCCTTCGTTTTCGCTCTCTACAAGCTCAAACTAGATAACCCTATGGCCACTAACCACGGGCTTACTTTTCCCGTGTCACCCTCCCTACTGATCGAGAACCTGATCACACCCTACCTTCCAATCTACTCCGCACAACAAGCCTCTTTCTACAACATCAAAAAGACAAGCTGGAAGAGTGTTAAGAAGTTCATCAAGCATCTCGATAAGTTGAAGATGGTCAAGTCTAAAGATCGAGGTAACTCAGAGACATTCATCTTGGATATTGACTTTGATGACTGGCGTGTTCAAAGATTCGTCCCATACAAGCTTCCGTCAAAGGACGCACTAGACTCGCCTCCTTCCGATGGCAGGAAGCCTGTCATATCTGGGGGCGCAGATCCCTCGATGGGACAGACACTGAATGTTCAGACTCTGTACCGGCCAACCCAAAAATTGGTGCCAGACATTTTCCCCGCTCTTTCTACCACCAGCCCGAAGAACTACTACAAATATTCCGAGGTATCTACCCACTTAGACCAATACGTCCAGTCACAAAACCCTCCTCTGGTCTCTATCGACAACCGACGCATCATTAACCTCAACCCCTACCTTGCCAACACCATCTATTCATCTTCTTCCTCTGAGGACCTGTCAACTCTTAAGCGAAAAATGGTCACCCGCGACGGGCTACTCAAGCGTGTGATTGAAGATCACACATTCTTACAGCCTTACTATGCGATCCTCAAGCCTGGACAAACTCTTGCCGACGTGAAGCCCAAGGCAGGTGCCACACCGAAGGCAGTGGTCACTCTGGAGAAGAGGACTGGTTCGAAGACCATCACGAGAGTTTCCAACCTAGAAGTCTTCGGAATTATCCCCGCCCTTTTGGCAGAGGAGCTTCAAAAGAAATGTGCCAGTAGCACTAGCGTGACACAAGCTGTCGGTTATCCCAAGGGAGTCATGGAGGTCCTAGTGCAGGGTGATCAGCGCAAGGTTCTCGATACAGCTCTCACGCGTCGTGGGCTCAAGAGTCAATGGATTGATGTGGTGGACAAGACTAAGAAAAAGAAATAGATCTTTGAAACCAGATAATCTCAAAAATGCATATCAGCATCATATGAACCTTGTTCTATGATGATGAATACCAGCATGAGATTCAATGAATTATTCCCAATAGCGAGACCATGAATCCTATCAATAACGCGTAGTAGGGATAAGAAAGGCGGCGAAGCCCAGGCCCATAGTCATGCAAACAGACCAAACATGGAGATCATACTAGTATGTAGCGTGGCAAGTGGGTCCCGAATTGGGTCTACAGAAGGCCGGCCACTTTCAGCCCCTGGAGATGTCTGTGCACGCAAGAAATTAGTAGTTAACTAGATTTCTTGTATAACCTTCCAAGGTTACCGGTAATGCAAATGTCTTTAAGCCTTAGATATGCCAAAAAACAATATTGAGCAGTCTAGTAGTTCCATTCGTAGAAAAAGTATAAAAAGATGGCTAGGACACAACCATCTCATCTCCCATAAAAGAGGAGGAAGAAGAATAAACAAAAAGCAACAATATATACCTCTATACAAAGTATTGTCGTTGCATGAAGGGCACTCCAAAGAGTAAAACCTTATGACTGGATACCCGATCCAAGCCCAGAAGAATCAAATCCATAAACAGATCGCTTTCTGCTCATTTCCAAAAACCCCAATCATTGTCAAACACCAGTCTAGGACATAGTAATGTCACGAGCGTGCACCTTGTCGTTGCTGACGAGCCACTTGAAGGTCTGGCGCAGGAGCTGGAGGACCTCAGCAGCAGTCAAGGAGCTGAGGTAGGTGGTCCAGTCGCTGGAGTCATAGTCTGATGATTCAGCCGAGCTGGTTGTGGAGGCCACGCTCGTGGTGGTGACGGAGCCGGAGCCGGAACCGGAGGACTCAGAGCCAGATCCAGAGCTGGAAGAGCCAGAAGAGCTAGAGCTAGAGCCAGAGGCTGTGCTGGGAGAGGAGGTCTCGGTCGGCGCGCTTCCATCGGTGATGGTAGTAGTGACGGCGACAACGACTGGGACAGCGCTGGTGGTCTGTACAACAGACGAGTCAGTATGAGTAACCAGTTCGGTGACCCAGGAGGTGCTGGTCTCGGTGAGGGTGATCACGACGGGGGTGGCAGTGGTAATGGCAGTGGTAGATGGCAGCTGAGCGCCAGTGGAGGCGGCGACCTGAGTGGGAGCAGAGGTCACGCGGGAACCGGGCTGGCGGGTGAAAGAGGGACGCCATGCGCGGGTGGAGTTGGAGAAGGGTGGGAGGGAGGAGGGGCTCCAGGTTGGGGAGGCACTGACGATGGATGCGCTAGGGGTAGTTGTGTGCACAACTGAGTCCACGGATGATGCAGAGCTGGTGGTGGTCTCGGCGCTTGCGGTGGTGGCTGCGGCAGCAGTGGTGGTGACTGCGGCAGCAGAGGAGGTAGTGGCGGCGGCGGCAGCGGTGGTGGTAGCTGATGTAGTAGCTGCGGCGGCACCGGCAGTGTACAGGGTTGGGCCGGGGATATCGTAGGTGCTTAGGGAGGTGTAAATGTTGATCAGAATACCGGGGTCGGTGTTCTTGTACAGCGCCGTACCCAGGACACCGGAAGGAGTGGCACTACCACCGCCGGTGACCTTCAGGTTGATACATTGAGGGTAGTTCTGAGCACCATCGGTCTCCTCGGCTGAGTGCAGGGCGATAATCTCGTGGCGGAGAACGTAGTTTCCGTCAGCGATGTCGCTGGGGACAGTGACAGTGCGGCTGTTGTTGTTGGCGATGAGGTTGTCAGTCGCCCAGGTGCCCGGCTCGGTGGTGTCGCTGACAAGACCACCCTGGTCGATCTTGAAGAACTCCAAAGTAGTCTTGTCCACGTCGGCACAGTCACCGTTGCAGTTGGCCATATAGGTAATCACAGGGCCGTGATGGCTTGTGGGCCAGGTGGTCCATTGAAGTTCGACGGAGCCACCGGCTGTAACAGGGGCTTCCAAAGCACCCGGCTGGGCGTCCTTGTGACAGATGATGTTGGAGTTGGCGTATTCAGAGCCATCGATGTAACCCAAATCAGTCTCCTGCTCCGACCAGGCAATGATCTCAGGGGGATCACTCTCGTAGGGGTACTCGGTGACGATGTAGCCACCGTAGTAGACATCATCAACCACGACTCCACTCACGTAGCCGTGGCCGGCCACCAAGGCAGCAGATCCGAGGATCAATCCAGTAATCTTAGACAAAGACATGTTTCAGTTGATTTTTGAAAATGAACGCACAGCGTTTGGATCCACGAAAGAACGTAGTCGGAGGGAAAAAAGAATGACAAAAATGGGGACGTCAAGTCAACCCGATGAAGAGAACGAAAGGTACTAGACCTGAAGAAAAGAAAGAATGGAACAGAAAAGACTGGTGATCGAAGAAAAATCAGTTCGTAAAGGCCGCCCGTTGATCACCTTTATATCCAGCTTCATCGCTCGCTAGGCCGGGCATGGCTGCTTTCGGGTCATGATACCCGAACCAATGAGTCCACTTCGATGGCAGATATGACATGTTTGAACGTCCTTAATTCAATTGATTCTCCATTTTCATGGTTTTCAGGCGTATCCACAGGCTTGATGTTTGGCCATAGGTGGAGAATCTCCATCGACCAAACAGGTAGTTCGCCGAGGTGTGAGATAGATGAACAGCAATGTCTTCAAAGCGCCGAGGGTCTTGTTAAAAAGCCACATTAATTAAGGTGTATAACCTTTAAATTGCTCTGGAGACGTTTAGGGCATGCTCAAACCACTAATCAGTGGCGGTCGATCTTCGGCGGCTCTCTGCGACGTTATGGGTTTCACCCTTTCGCCCAACCCTGTCAATTGGCTGGTCCCTGCAGGGTACCTGAGATATCGACACCTGCACTCTCTGCCCTGCCAAGCTGATATCAAAGCTTTCGGTAAGAGCAATTTCGTGCTAGGATCACAAAGCTTGGTCCTTGTCAGGGGTATAGCCACATGGAAGGTTATGGAGGCTTGGGATGGTCTCAACCAGATGTCAACTATGGAACTTTCAATCAATTACTCCGTAGTATGTATGCTTGGAAACAAAATCAATTGACACTAGTGGGCTGTCAAACGTCAAACTAATTTAGACAGAGTCATGGTCAGCATTGCAGTGTCTATTGTTAAGCTTTTGAAAGTCACCACGCGTCAGTCACGAAAACTGGTGGTTGAGCCTTTAACTGCTGGTATGATGGTCATAATTCAGGACTTTTGAAATTGAGCATTGCTCATAAAAATGATGAACCAGGCCAGCATGTCCGATTTGACGGTTTTTTTGGGGGGTGGGGGTTTCTGGTCTTGACCGGCCGGAATCAAGGGGCAACTGCAGCGGAGAATTAGTCTGAAACCGCCGGTGGGCTCGGCACGCAGCGTATGGAGAAGTCCGAGAGCGCTCCATTAATTCGAGGCTCTAGAAGTACTATCGGTATGGAGCCATTGTTAAAGTGAGTCTCTGGCCTGGTCAAGAAGAGAGAGGCCTGTGGCGTGGGGCCTATGACAATGTCTGACCTGCTGGCCCCCTTAGTAATTTCGTC
Organism: Penicillium verhagenii; assembly: GCF_028828195.1. NCBI lineage: Eukaryota > Fungi > Ascomycota > Eurotiomycetes > Eurotiales > Aspergillaceae > Penicillium > Penicillium verhagenii. The sequence goes on along the minus strand of NW_026643176.1, from coordinate 937,194 downwards.
ACTTTCAATGGTCATTGGTGACTATCTAGGTAGGCGTTTCGATAAAGATGACTGGCGCTATCAGATAGGGCGTCATCCATAAAGCGTTGTTCACCTTTGTACATAAGAGAACTAGGCCCTCCGAAGGTTTTGTTCCTAGGGAAAGTGCAATGCGTACATTAGGAAGCCCCCCTCATGCAGCCAAGGCGAGCTGTCAAGACGCCTTGACCTCGAGGATCCGTGAACCTTGGGATCTGGCCGCGTATGAAAAGTCAATAGTGGCTTTTGAGCCGATAAGCCTGCACGTCGCAAAATATGCAATCGTTATTTGTTCTCTGGATTGAATCAACCCCACGTTTATTATTGTGTTTGCTATTCAATGTTTGGGGAGGCGGGGGGGGGGGGGGAGGCGGGGGAAGGGAGAACATGTCTAAGTACGTGAATTCCCACGTTACAATTGGTACTCAGTATGAATTGGATATCTGCGGCAACGAATGGGGTTGATAGCAAAGAGCCGATCATGCCCAAGAGAGCAGGCGATATGCATTAATGATGATGTCTTATAATCAATATTGCTCAGAGAGGCCTGCATGACAAGATAGTGGCACACATGTGCACTTGATGTGACACAAAAGAAGCACGATAATGATTAAAATTCAGTAACGCAAGCCTGCATCCAATCACTCCCCGGTCTATCTGTACTCGGTGCCGCTAGGGGGTTAGGATCATTCCCAGTACAGTCGGCGCGCATTTCTCCCAAGCCGACACACGAAGTCATATCGGGAGTCACACGGGTTGCGATGATCTCCTGTAGATCCAAAATGACGAACGCGTCCGAGGAATCCGAGTAGAATAGAAGGGAAGAGGAACGAAGCATGCATTGCAGATTGCAGTACAGTTATTCACTTATTACTGAACCTGTCACCTGTATTGGTCACCGCCAATCACTGCCTCAGGTATCAACATCCACACCGTATTGTTCTATTGTACTAGTACTTGACTATTGCATTAACCATTGGCAAGATTTTGATCTCTGTAAGCTGAGGTGTATATATGATCGACCTCGGAAATCTTTACATCTCACCCTTATCTTATTTCATTGAATTTCTTAATCCCACAATAATTAACAAAGTAATTGTTATAATTCGCCCCCCTCGCACGTTCCCGTTTCTGCCGGCCTGGATCCGCGCTCACACTTTTCCCGCTCTCCTTTCTCGACTCCACACAGGCAGTCGCTTTCTTTACCCCAGCAACTTTACATATCCCAACCGTTTCCCGCCTTTCTAGCCTCACATCTTGTTCCAGGAGCCATGGTCATAGACGACCGGTCCTGGTACACTGCGTGAAAAAGGAAAAGCCCCCTATCATTTGGTCCCAGATCTTATTTCCTCCGTGAACCCCGTCTTTCCCCGATCGCTATCCCACCACCCACGCGACAATCGCAACATCCAAAGTGAAGAGGACTGGAGGGTGGTTGGTCGCTTTAAACACCTGTCGATTCAGATACAAGAGAAGGGCAAACGAATTATGGGACCATCAGACGTACCTTCCTCGCCGACATTCCCTGCCCTGGACCCCATCATAATGGACGACGAGATGGAGTCTACCTTCCGCAACGCCAATATGGATTTTCTCGACCCGACAAACCTCGAGATGCCCTCAGGGTCTGCTGGAGGTGATTTTGATGATCTCTTCGCCCATGTCACCCACAGCCGTTCAAATGCCGCACCGGAGTCGTCAAAGGCTTATCAAGACCAACACCCCCTGAGACAACCACCAGTGATGGCAGCAGAGTCGCCAGCAGAGTCGCCAGACAATTCGAGCCGTAGCTCTTCATCCGAGTCCCCACGAACCCATATCCGCCATGCCTCAATCGCCTCAACAAACTCCGCCGCTCATAGCGAAAATCCGTTGACCTCCGCCGGTTTCCCAACAGAGGACTGGATGCGTCCTGAACTGTCGTCTGTGAAGGAAGAGTCGCCGTTCAACATTGAACCGTCTTACCCCATGGACGGCTTCTCTATGGACCCCGATTTGGAGTCAAGCAACAAGGCTATGGATGCGGCCTTTGATTTCGAGAGCGCTGCCAGCAGTCCAAGCCCGCTGAAGATTGAGAACCCGCCACAAGCCAACCCCCCGAGCGGATCTAAGTCACAGTTCTGGAGTCCTTCCACAGCCCCCGCCCTACCCCCATCAAACGAGGCCCCAGCCGCTAGGTCTTCGGTGAGTCATGTTACAATATTGGAAGTTTCAGGCAGGAATTGATTCTAACCCGCTGCAGCAGGCCCCGGCTCCGGGATCGCCGTACTACTCCTTTGGGCTTAAAGAGCAGTCCCCATTTTCAGGCACATTCCGCAATGATTCGGAGAGGCTGGCTGCTCCGCAATGGGGCAACCAATCCCCATCCTCACTACTGGAAGAAAGCTTTGGTGGTATTAACATGAATGGGCACTCTCCACTCAACCAGGCAATGTCGCCCAGTATGAACTTTGGCTCGCCCGCTTCATACCCATTCCCGGTAAACTTTGGCTCATCGCCGGCTCTCCCGGTGGATAACACTAACTCGGTACAACCCATTCTCACGGTGCATCCAACGTCCCTCAAATCTCGCGTTGAAACCCAGATTCCGATCCGATTAACGCTCTCCCCGCTGCCGGCCAGCGTGAAGAAACTGCGCCTTCCGTCTCACACCATCTCTAAACTCAAATTTCTCGCTTCTGCTGCTACCGAACCTTCCCCCGATACTTTGCAACTATATACCAGTCTGGTCTGTACCAGTGCAATGCAGGATCATGAAAAATTAAAACGAGCTTTTGCGCGCACAAGGGGTGAAAGATATCAAAGCGGGAACGGCTCGAAAGAAGACCAGCCATTGGAAGGTGGAGATGTGGTAATTTGCGGAGGATGTATACAGCGAGAACGAAAACGTGCCTCCCGGAAGAAGCAACGGAAACCGGAAGAGGATGAACTTTTCCAAAAAGATGAGGAAAAGAGGGTCATTGTCTTCAACACAAGCGAGATTAAGGAATGGACTGAACCGACCAAAAATACCTCAACTGGCTATGACATGCAACCGACTCCTCAAGGATCGATGCAGGTAGAGCTTCCGATGCGAATCGCTTGTTACTGTCGACACCAAAACGAGAAGCTTGGGTTCCAGGTTATTTTCACTATTAAGGATCATTTGAACAATGTCATTGCTCAGGCAATCACCAATTCAATCATGATCACCGACGACCATAAGACACAGGCTCCTTCGGCTCCAGTACCAACAGGTCCCTCGCCGTCATTGCCAGATGGAACTCAGCTGCCTGGAGTTGGTGTGTTCTCGTCAGGGTCGAACCCCGATAATGTCAAAGGTGCGAATGGTGCGTTTGCCTCGCCTCAGTCGCCTACCGATCTCCAGGGTCTTCAACAACGGTTCAACTCGCAGTACCAGCTTACACCCAGTTCGTTTGCCGCTGTTCAAGGCCCTTCAAATGGCGCTCCTGCCACTTCACACAATTCCCGAAGCTTGTCTCGGCAGGCATCGCCAACCGATTTTCCTGGCCCACAGACCAAACGTCGGAAGCACAGCAGTTCTGGAAGACTGCCGTCGGAGTTGACTATGACGAGGATGGAAACACCGCAATCATCATCATCTGCAATGAGTGCTGCACAGCTTGCAGCGGCTCGTGGATATGCTTCCCCGACAGAACGGCCGTTTGTGACACCTTCATCCATGAACGGACCATACGGAAACGGACCACCGACCCCCAATCAAAGCAATGACAATAACCCCTTCTTTAATCCCACACCTGCTCAGCGCCAAAGCCTAGATAGCTTGGCTCACCAGCCTCTAGGATCAGCACCCAACTCTGCTCAGCCTAGTCGTCCAGGGACACCTGGTGGCTCTGGGCGCAACGGCTTCCAGGATTCAAACCTTGCGCTTGCACTTGGTGCCAATCCCGCGAGCCAAATATGGCCTCCCCTTGCCGCGACACCCAGTCGTTTGCCCTCCGTAATCCATAAGCTGGTACCAGCAGAAGGGTCAATTATTGGAGGCACGGAAGTCACATTGTTGGGTAGCGGTTTCTACCCTGGTATGGAGGTTGTCTTTGGTGATACCCTTGCCACTACCACAACATTCTGGGGAGACAAATGTCTAAACTGTTTGACCCCGCCCGCACTCCAGCCAGGCCTGGTGTCGGTTATGTTCAAACACGAACACCCGACTTTTGGTCAAGTGCAGCAATCTCAGCCTCTCATGCCCAAGCAACAACTCTTCTTCCGATACGTGGATGATCGTGAACTTCAGATGTATCGTCTGGCTCTCAACATTCTTGGTCAGAAATTGGGCAGCCAGGCAGACGCATTCCAAACGGCCCAGCAAATCATGGGGAGCGATCCGAACGCCTTCTTGAATATGCAGAAAGACATGCAGGGTGGTTCCTCTGGAGGTCATCAGCGCCAAGTACCAGGAATGGAGGCCCAGGGTAAACTCAGCGATCTTGATTCTAAGATGCTGACATACCTTGAGTTCATCGATCTTGACGACAGCCCGAGGCCACCTCGCTTTAACTCTCGCAGCACAACTGGGCAGTCTCTCCTGCATTTTGCCGCCTCGTTGGGCCTGACTAGGTTTGTTGCGGGGCTGTTGGCTCGTGGCGCGAACCCCGATGTACAAGACAACACTGGCAATACGCCAATGCATCTGGCCGCTCTTCACAGTCATGCCCACATTGTTCATCGACTCCGTCTGGCTGGTGCCAACGCCAATGCCCGGAGTGTGCGTGGTTTCACTCCTGCCGACCTGGCTACGTCCCTACCCACGCACCAGGCCGCTTTGCTGCCTTCTCGTAATTACCGCTCTCGCAGCGTCGGATCTCTCACTTCGCGCCGCAGGCATAGCAGCTCTGCTTCGCTCAGCTCCCTCTGGGAGGCATCGTCTGCCTCTGAGTCCCTTGGCCATGCAGTTGATGATTCGGAAGAGCTGGACGACAGTGAATACTATGATAGCGACGACTCCGACGACATGCCTCTGCAATTCAGCTCCTCTCGACGATCGAGCATGCACCAAGACATCATACCTCCAGTTGCTGATGTCGGTGAGCAAGCTGTGGCTCACACAGATGCCCCAGGCTTTACTCCGCCTGCAGCAGTCGTCGCTTGGCGTAATCAGCTGGCTGCCCAGATCAATCACTTCCAACAGAGTATGGCTAACGCTTTCCCCAATATTCCTGCTCTGCCTCCAATGCCTGCTTTACCTCCAATGCCCGCTTTACCAGACTATCAGACCAATCAGATGATGCGTCGCATCACCAATCTTGTGCCCCATCGTCCAGTGGCCGACGGGTGGTGGGATTACCTGAAGGGCAACACCGCCCCAACCCATACACAGCCACCCTCGTACGATGAGCTGTACCCGCACCAACAGGCTCGTGAGGATGATGCCGATATTAAGAAGTCATCTCTTTTACATGCGGCGACAGAAGCTGCATTAGATCAACATTTCGAAGCTCAGAACACTGCTGCTGCTGCCTCAAGTTCTGCAGCTGCGGCTGCAGCCGCTGCCGCTGCTGCTGCTATCCAAGAGCGCCCAAGATCAGCGAAGGATGAACTCAAGGATATCACCATTGGGAAGAATCTCATCTCGCGGGAGCAGCAGAAGCACCTTCGGGAGCACCAAGCCCGTCGCATGAAGGGTCTGGGTAGCGACCGAAACCTCTATTTCATTTGGGTAAGTTCCTTCAGCATCTGTACTTGACCACAAAGAACGTTGAACTAACTCTCTTCAGATTCCCCTTCTTCTCCTTGTTATTTGTGCGTGGGTACGGAATTATGTGCCTGGAATTTGGCAAGGCGTCATGGACAGCTTTGATTTTGTGAAGACTCGCTACGCACAGCAGGCTGTGGAAATAGGTATTTAGGATTTCCTTTGTCTTTTTTTCCCTGTTTTCCCCCTTTTATTTCATTTTTTGCGAATTCGGTGTTTCTATCTGAGCGAGTTTAACACCCCCATCTACCCCCCTACTGGCACTCTTTCTATTGTTTTGTTACATTTTGCGTATAATGACAGGGTACGACTACATATACATTCAAGCTTGCAGAAGCACGGCCCTTGCTGGCCTTTTGTATTGCATGTGAGCATAGACCAATCAATATTTATGTAAATTTTCCAAATTCGAGCTTCAAAGTAGGCTTTTGGTGAACCAATAGCCATGATTGGGCGTGGGATCATTCAATGTTTGATTTAAGCACTGGTGAGGCGCCGTGCCTCCACCCGTGGTAAGTTCAAGTTAGTATAGACAATGCCAAGATGTGGTGGGCCTGTGCGTCCCATAGAGAGCTGTCCTCGGGGAGTTTGCAACCTCAACAACCCCGCGACTTCACGACCGATATTTTCTCGAGGCATACCGAGGTGAATGCCAATTTTTAGTACTAAGATCGGAATGCTTTGAGTGCCATTGGCTTTCTCCCGAATTGCGCCCGGGAATCATGGACCCCTCGCAAGCGGCCTCGAGCAATGTGACCGGTAACGACCCCCCGAGTATGAGCACTCTGGGATTTTGAACGATGCTGACTAGTAGCTATACGGAATAGTTGAATACACGGATCCATCGGGTCTATTTCCTCAAATCCAATCCATTATTGAATCAAAGCTCCCCCTGAAGAACCTCCACTGGAAATCACCAACCCGCCCCGTTCGGTCAATCGAATCGCTCCGCATCGGCTTCGTCTCCGCGCAGACTGAGAGTATTGAACCTAAACAGTCTAGTGATGGCGCCGGTACAGTGACACACAGGCGACACCAGATCCCTGGCTTGCGACAAACTCCATACCTGAAGGTCTTCCTCCTGCGCTGTGACGATAACGACACCTACAAAGCTACGGCGCGCAAAACATTACGCGATTGGATCAAGGCTCAGGGAGCATCGAGCACTTCGCAGTCCACCGGGACTGGAACCGCAGGAAGTAGTCAAGAAAAACACGATGCCTTCGAGTGGCTCATTCTACATGTGGTTCAGGACGGAGAAGGCGCGGACAAGACACCAACAACCACCTCGAAATGGGGCCGGGGTACAACTACCATCTTAGAGAAGGTCAAGGCCGACTTCAATGGGTCGTCTAAGACTGCTGTGGATCGTGTGGCACAGCTGCGGTTGCCCAAGGCCGGAACGACCAAATCCCCTGAATTGGCTGAGCAGCTGGAAGACTTGATTGACAAGATGAAGAATGGAATTCTAGCGTCTTTTGATCTTCGTGTGGCCCAATATGAGGAAGACATCAAGGAGAAGGATTCCCAACGCAGTCTTCCCGGGTGGAACTTCTGTACCTTTTTTATACTCAAAGAGGGTCTCGCACGTGGATTCGAGAATGTTGGTCTTTTCGATGATGCCTTGGTAGGGTATGATGAGCTATCTGTCGGCTTGGATGCGGCCATTCGAGATCAAGTCGATGGAAATGGTGGACAACATGGTGGTGAACTTCTCACTTCCACCAGTATTCTGATCCAAGAAGCCAAAAAGACACTGGAGGCTGGCCCCGCTGTCGACGGTCAGGATACTGAGCTTCCCGAGCTGCAAATAAGACCAGAAGATTACCCACTCATTTCCACCAAACTGCCGTATCGTGAAATGATTCTGGGAAGCAATATCTCTATCTTCAACTTTCGCACCTATCTCTTTTCTCGACAACTCGCTTTACTTTTACGGGCTGCAAGAGCTCCGTCTCTCCTTGGAAATGAGACGCCAACCCGGGATAAGAAACCAGAAAACCTCATGCTGCTTTCTGAGATTTGTGAGAGGTCCACGGAGTTCATTAGTCTCGCCGCGCGAACCCTCCGTTATGATCTCGAGGCTGGGTTGGAAGACGTGGAAAACGATGCCAAGTCAAACTTTATCGACAATACTGTTTCTTCTTGGGCGTACTCGGCGGCCCTGCAGATCCTTGATCAAACATTCACTACCAGCCTTACAATTCCAGAATCCTCTCTCCATGCAGTGGCGCAGGTTGCCGGTGCCTCGAGCTCCGGTGCGCTGACGACAGAAAGCCGCGCCGAGGTGCCTCGTCGGACTACAGGTCCCTCTCGCCCTGGTCGCCCGATGACGCAGGATATGTCTGATGTTAGTTCACTCCAGCGCAGAATGACTTTGGAGCATCCGAAGTCAGCTCCTGTTATCACTCAAAAGACGGGCTCAGAGCAGCTAGCATCTGGAAGAGGTGCACTGTTCCTATTTGCCAGGAGATCCCTCGAGGAAATCGCACGCCGACGCGGCTGGTCGGAGAAATGGACAGACCTTGGCCTTCTCTTTGATGATAGTCATCGTTCTGGGGCAAGTGGTCTGTCAAACGTCTCCTTGGATGATGATGGCGAATCGAAGCCAGAGGAGAACATAAAAACAAAGCAGTCTTCTCTGGTTGGCGTCGAATTGCCAGCCTTAAAGGGCGCATTGAAATCCAAAGATACATACTTGTCTTCTTATGAGAATCTCACCGACCGCATTATTTGTCATAATATGGCAGCAAGTCGTGCTAACTCTGCTGAACTCGCACTCGCCGATATCGCCATCCTCCGGTTCCGCCAAGGTGATTATGAGACAGCTGCTTCATATTTCCATCAAATGGCTCCATTTTACGGCAGTAAATTTTGGACGGTCCTAGAAGGTAGCATGCTCGAGCTCTATGCGCGGTGTCTGAAAGAACTCAAACGCCATGAGGACTATGTCCGCATGGTATTGAAGTTGCTCTCCAAGTTCGCTTCATATTCGCAGTCGCGGCTCTCCGAAAAACAGAGAGCCCTTTCTACGCCGGCTTCAATGTTAGAACAGGAACAGCTTTCTGAGTATGTTTCTGATCTTTTCCAGGGTCTGGGATGTCTACAGAAGGACGTCACGACATCTTTGGTTGATTTCTTTGCGGACCTTGAAGTTGACCCTGCAATCCGACTCTATGAGGACAAGGACGGATTTCAGATCCAGATGGGATTGCGCTTTTTACTCGGACCACGAATTGAGATTGATTCAATCAAGGTTAGGCTGATCAGTGCTGGCTCCTCCCAAAATGCAGAGCACTGGATTGAAGGATCCACAAACTTTGTGATTAAATCTACGAAGACGAAGATTCTCATTGATTCTCCGGTAAGTCGACATTGCTTTTGCTAACATGACAGCATGCGATCGTGAATTTGTGTGGCTAATTTTAATTTAGACTACTCTTCAAGGCAAATATCTCGTGGACCGGGTTGAGATGAAATCTGGAAACCTTGTGTTTGCATTCAACAGCAACCAACATTCATACTTGCCGGTTGGTTTCCGGGAGACAGATGATGCAGAGGGCGCGGATCACCGTCCATACGTATATTGTTACCCTCCACCAGATGGACTGCAGGCCAAGATAGTGTCGCCGCACTTGATCAATTTAGAGGCTATGCGTACTCTGGAGCTGGAACTCTCCAGTGGGCGAAATGAAATCAAAAGTGGCACCGTTCGTGTGCGGCCGGCGACAGCAGGACTCCGCCTTCGAATTGCAGAGGCAGAAGTCGTGGAGGGTGCGCTAGAACTTGTGACAAATAGTGATCCCGGACTTATTGAGTTTACGCACCTACCGGCTCAATCATTTGTGCGACTACGAATCCCCTACACTGTGGAAGAAGCATTCACAACGCTTTCCGCACGAGCAGAGGTCACATATGAGACCGAAAAGGGCCTATTCGCTTCTTCAACGGTGCATAACATTGTTGCCACGCTCCCCATATCAGTCAACGTGCAGGACATATTCAAAGATGAAATCCTCTTCTCACGTTTCACAGTCAGCCCCGCTATGCTGATCCCTCTCCGAATCACCAATTGCAGCCTGCCCAGCTCCGAGGCCTATGACGTGCAATCTAGTATCACGGGCCCCGTCGCGCTTGACGTTTTCCCAAAGCAGCCTGCGTCCCTCCTTTACAAGATTCGTTCGTTGGAAAACGCGGCGGCTACATCGACTGATGTTCCTGCTCCGGGGAAGCGCAGTCTTCGTCTACGGGTTGACTTCACCTGCGTGGATGACGAATGTTTTGATGCGATTGAGAAGTTGTTTGTGGCCGCAATTGAGTCCAGCCCGTACAGTCAATATGCATCTCTACTTGCGTCACATCTCGTCGGTAGTTTCCGGGCCCGACTTTCCACCTCGGACATGGAAGTGATTGGCCTTGTGAGAGAATTGGAGATGCTCTCGTACCGGACTGTGCGGTGGGATGAATTGTTGGACGGGCTCAAGGAGCGCACCGAGGAAGTGCGCCAGTGGCTTATGGCGTGGCACGAGGTAAGTTGATTCGTTATGCATCCCCACTAATTCATTTCCTGGGCTTTTCTTGGTATTAACCCCCCTTCCCCACAGAGTAACTCTATCATTCGATTGCCAACCCAACCCACTATCCCCACCCGCTGTATCATCATCCCGGTTGAAATCCCCGAGATTCAAGTGGTTCATACGGCCGAGCTGCAGCTACAACTTTCGCCAGGGCTTGATGGGTCCTCTGCTGGCTCCTTCCATGCGGCCGTTGGCCAAATGATTCCAGCTGAGCTCACCCTTCGCCACACCCGCCGTTGGTGCTCCCCAACCACCCAGGAGTATGCGGGGCAGCCCCTCGAATGTTCCTACGAGGTACATGCCAACCCTGAGCTGTGGCTCCTGGGTGGTCGTCGACGGGGTAACTTCCTCGCACGTGATGGAGAAACCACCACCTTCACCATTCTTCTCCTCCCCCAGAAGCCCGGTCATCTCCTTCTGCCCGGCCTGGAGATCCGGACATTTGCCCCAGCGAATTCGCAACCCCCCGTAGTCAAACCAGATTCCACCACGGGAGCCCCCGCGGGGCCAAACCAGCGACAGCCGATTCCCTGTGAAGTGGATTATCGCAACCACGGGGAGACGGTTCTGGTGCTGCCAGATCTGCGCAAGACCACGGTCAGCCTCAGCGCTTCGGGCAGTCCCGGTGGGGCTTCGTGGCTGGTGGATTCAGAGCGACGAGCTGAGGTGCACTGATTATTTTTCATTTTCTTGCTTTTTTAACTCCTGGGTCTTGCGCGTATTGGCAGCACTTGAGACGGACGTGTATATAGAATCTACGAGACATGAATATTTGAAATTGTACCACTATAGGGCATAGATTAGGGAGGCTGTGTTCCACGGAGCTGTCATCAACTCCCAATTTCATATAAGTACATTGTATGTGTGGTGGTCCGTGGGTACTTTAGGATACTTTCCATATAAAAATTGCATTATGTCCATTCAACTGGGCAACAGACCAAGCCCGCCCCTGTTTCGTGTTTTGCAAAATTACCGGAGTGGGGGCCCGCTGATTGGTGGGGTGTTCTCAACAAAACAAATAGCGGGTCCGGCCACGGCCCAACAAGCCCACCTTCACCGGCCGAGTGCAAATGTTATACTCTCCCCAATCCTACACCGTCTATATAGCTGATCTAAATCATACTATTTCAAAGGTCTAGAATTGGCTGGTTTATTTAAGAGGAAGAGTTAAGAGAGTATAGTAGTATAGTTCATTTCTACCAATCCATATTTACTTATTTCAAGGTTTTACCATTCATATATCGAATACATCTACACCTATACTAGTAGTACTATGCTTCGCCCTTGTAGGTAAAATTTTCATGGAAATTACCCTTTCCGTACCAAATACTCCAAACGAAAGAAAAATAGAAATCTCACATGCCGCCAATTCAAAATTGCCACCGTGGACCAATCTACGTGACAAGCATACCAGCACGAAAATGACCCGCCGAGGCAAAGTCGATCGTAGGCCCCGCATGTGAATATCAGGAAGTTGAAGGTTTGAGGCTTTTGGTAAAATTGCAAGGTACTAAGGTTGTATGTATCACATTTGAGTTTTTCTTTATCAGATATGAAATGCCTAGATCAGTCCATGTGTCTCTTATCATTTCAATGTTTCAATAGGAATCAAGTCTATAGGAACCACTCGGACCAGAATCCGCGAACAGCCATCTTGTCTGCTGCCCATTATTCGTGGATTTCCATTTTTCTCTCTCTTTGCCATCGTCTATACAATGAGTAAATTTCCGGGTAAATGTTGAGATCCTAATTAGGTTTAGGACCGATCCCGGTTGTCGCCACGATACATGTAGACAATTTTTTCCACTTTTCCCGTATCTATACTCCGTACTAATGTACACTAATTACTAGTTTCTTAGTTCCCCCAGGCCTGAAGAACCACTTGTGGTGGGGCCGTGTATTTTTTCATGTTTAATTCCCAGCTGGTGGCGCCCCCGATCTGCTCAACATAATCCAATGACAGCTCACCTAAGGGGGTGGATGCAATGTTACGAGATCGGCTGAGGAGTTCATGCAGGAAGGAGGAAACCTTGGAATCAGAGATTTTTGTCTGAGATTGTCACTCATGAAATCAATGTCAGGAGATGATATGGATTGTAGATGTTGGAAAAAGAAAAAAAAAAAAAAAAAAAAAAGAATAAAAGAATAAAAGAATCAAACCTTGACTGTCAATTCCGATGGGGATGGATTCAGGTGGGGATTGGGGGAGGTTTTTTCCCTTCTTTTTGCAGATGTGGTTTACCATAATTACATTAATTACACCTCTATTTACCAGGAAAAAGGGGCAAATAAGCGATCCAAGGCTGAAGATCATGTATGGGTTCATACCATAACCATACGCCAAAAATACACCAATACCATATCCCCACGGACCCATGGACCCCCAGTTTTGGTCCCTTTTCATTCTCTTTTCTCTTTACATTCCAAAAGCTGATCTTCTTCCTTTTCTGTTCTTTTTTTCTTTGCTCGGTTCGTTTACCTTCTCTAGCCTGGGGTTAGCGTCAAGCAAATTTCTTTTTTAACTCCTTCTTCCCCCTCCTGTGTGCTTCTCTTGGGGATAATCGACAATCTTGGACCTTGTGTAACCAGGAGCAAAAAAAAAAATCATCCTTAGGTGCGTGTTGATGCATTCAATCCTCGGACTGGCCGATCAAAGAACTGACCCATTTCCATTCGTATAGTCTTTCAGAGAATTGCCTGGATTCAATCCACCGCAAACTCATACCTCCTCTCCCTTCCCAACAACGTTTGAGGAACTTTCGTTTTCCATTCGATTTGGACAACGAACCCGTGTTATAGCAACCGAAGTGTCCAAGTGCAGATTGGCTGTGTAGATTTTTTTTTTTTTTAATTCCTGGACTTTGCAATGTCGTCGACCGCTGTTCCCAAGCGCACTGCGCTGCGTCGCAACCCCACCACCGAGTCGTCCATGCCCAACTCGGTCTCGGCTTCTCCCTTTGACAGCCCCCGTCAGTCCCCCTCGTCGACTTCACTGTCGTCCATGGCCTCGGACCAGGAGGCCAGCAAGATGGTCGATACCTATGGCAATGAGTTCAAGATCCCCGACTTCACCATCAAGCAGATCCGTGATGCCATCCCCGCTCACTGCTTCCACCGTTCTGCCATCACCAGTCTGTACTATGTCTTCCGGGACTTTGTCATTCTGGGATCCGTCTTTTACCTCTTCCACAACTATGTCACTCCCGAGACTGTCCCCTTCATGCCCGCCCGTGTGGCTCTGTGGACCCTGTACACCATTGTCCAGGGTCTGGTCGGTACCGGTGTCTGGGTCTTGGCCCACGAGTGTGGTCACCAGGCTTTCTCCCCCTCAAAGGTGCTGAACGACACCGTTGGATGGTTCTGCCACTCTCTCCTGCTCGTGCCTTACTTCTCCTGGAAGATCTCCCACGGAAAGCACCACAAGGCCACTGGTAACCTTGCCCGTGACATGGTCTTCGTTCCCAAGACCCGTGAGGAGTATGCCTCCCGTACCGGCCGTGCTCTGCACGAGCTCGGTGAGCTCATGGAGGAGACCCCCATCCTGACTGCTTCCAACTTGCTTGCTCAGCAGCTGTTCGGCTGGCTCATGTACCTGGCCACCAACGTCACTGGTCACAACAACCACCAGAAGCAGCCCGAGGGACGCGGTAAGGGCAAGGCCAACGGATGGTTCGGTGGTGTCAACCACTTCAACCCCGCTAGCCCTCTGTACGAGGCCAAGGATGCCAAGCTGATTGCCCTGAGTGATCTCGGTCTTTTCCTCACCGGTGCTCTCCTGTACACCATTGGTTCCAAGTTCGGATGGCTCAATCTGCTCGTCTGGTACGGTATCCCCTACCTCTGGGTGAACCACTGGCTCGGTAAGTCTTTTATTCTCTCTCTTCTCTTCTATCAAACTCCTTGATAGATCAAAGTATCAGCAGTTCTAACGTTCATATAGTTGCCATTACCTTCTTGCAGCACACCGACCCTACTCTCCCCCACTACCAGCCCGAGGTCTGGAACTTCGCCCGTGGTGCCGCCGCCACTATTGACCGTGACTTCGGTTTTGTTGGCCGTCACATCTTCCACGGTATCATCGAGACTCACGTTCTGCACCACTATGTCAGCAACATCCCCTTCTATAACGCCGACGAGGCCAGCGATGCCATCAAGTCTGTCATGGGCACTCACTACCGTACCGAGGCCTCGACCGGCTGGACTGGCTTCTTCAAGGCCATGTGGACCAGCGCCCGTACCTGCCAGTGGGTTGAGCCTATGGAGGGTGCCCAGGGCGAGAGCCAGGGTGTGCTCTTCTTCCGCAACACCAACGGCCTGGGTGTTCGTCCTGCCCAGATTGCCAAATAGATGGTAAAACATATGCATATTTCTCATTGTTTGGACTTGGGAGCGAAAATTTATCGTTGCTTTATGATGTCGAGTTTCTTTTTTTTTTTTTTGATTGTCGTGATATTTTTATGATCTGTGTACACTTGTTGTCGCGCATACACAAAACATTGTGAGATTTGAGACTTGGACGAGGCATAGATGCCAAGAATGGTTGGTTTGAAGAGCAAGAACCATAGAGCCTCGTCGCTGGTCTGGTCTTTAGATTGTCTGGATTTCTTGTTTGTGTTCTCTTCATATGAGTTGAGCAATGGGGAGACGATCTTGCGGGGGATGAAATAATGATCCTTTTGAAATCTTAATCCTGAATCATGTTGATTATCAAATCGTTCCGTTTTGTCCGATCGTAGTATGGTCCTGTCGTGGTTTTGAAAATCATGTTAGTCCCATTGAAAGCATAAAAACCAGCCCTAAGCAAAGCAGGCGGTGTTCGAGGGTTGACATGGCACAGCTTTCTTCTGTTGGAACAAGTCGCATCACGCACGTGCGTGCACACAACCCTATACCCAGATATGGTATCAGCATGGATTGAACTGCTCCCCAATGTCTGTCTAGGCAGCAGCCTTGAGTATTTGCAAGCGATTCAGGTCATCGAAATCCGAAAGACCATAGCTCATCGCAGCGCCGGTCCAGATCACTAGTATAGAAGAATAAGAGTTGAAAATGGAAAAACTCCCCTCAAACCTCGAGACCTGTAGGTAGCGCAGAAATGCACAGTGGATCAGTGGCAACATTGTTAGTCTTGTGACGTGAGAGGTTATAAAACAAGGAAAATGGAGACAGCCGTTGGAAAACCGGGTTGCGGGGTAGATGCGGGATTGGGATTGGATATTGGGGCCGTTTCATTGGTTTCAGGCAGCAGAAGTATAAATGTAAACGATCGGGATTGAACATTTGAACGTGTTGACGTGTTTGGGGGAAACGTTTAAATGAAGACAATGTGCATTCAAATGGCTTTGTTTGGATGCTTCTTCCAATGTTGATGTGTATGCGGTATGTGTGAAGTGGAGTACTATTTATGTGTCGTAGTACGAACCTACTAATGATCCACGCAGGGCTTTCTATTTATACTCGATCTAGATACATGTATGTAGCATGTGTAGTCGGAACATTTTAAAGTACTCGTGTTCTGTCTATCAATGTTCCAAGGTTTGCGGCAAATTGTAGCGTACATGTAAGATTTAATGCTGCTCTATACATATGTAGATTGTTTATTGCTCTCTTTCATCCATATCAATATTCGATTAAATAGCAAGCCCTTGTTCCAATCTCCAATATTTGAAGCTTAGAACATACTTGCTCAATACTACCATCACTGATATGGCCTGTAAAATGACTACCCACACTTGAGAGGATAACAGAAACAGCCTTAAGAAGCGGGACATCGTGCTGGTGATCTGAGCTCGTCCATACCTTTATTACTCGTTACTACCTCCACTGACTTGTCCTTTGGTTTGAGATCAACAGTCACTGGATACAGCTATATGAGATCTGACGAAAAGAAGGCTTGGGAAGGAAGGGCTGGTGCCTGTGTCCCATTGTATTGGTGTACTGCGCGTGGCCTGGCGATTGCAAATCAGTCTGGCCTCCTCCCTTTCATCCTCATAGGATATCTGCCAGATGGCGATACCTGCCATGTAGACATCTTGGTGTTATTCTTCGCTCGATGGTAGGCCTTCTTTCCGATTCTGTATATGTATAAGCCAGGAAATATGGCCAACCCCTCATACGTGAAAAATGGTCTAATCAAAGCCCATTGACGTCGGGGTGCCTTAGTGCCTAAAACTAGGTGCAGGTACTTTTCTCTTCAGGAACAGACTGATATTTGTCCAGGTAGGGCCTTGTTGAACTTCCGAGCAGGAATCATACCGAATGGGAACTGGTGTCTTAGTGCACGTGGCCTTTGCTGCAGAAGGGGATTCCTAGGCTTACTCTTTTGTATGTCGACTTGCTGACGTATTTCAGGGGTGGAAAGAAAACAAAAGTCAAGAAGAGAGATGAAGAATAGGCAATGTTTCCAGGAGGAAGAAAGCTGATTGATACCTAGGTAATAGCACCTAACTACTATTTTTAAAAATAATTCTGCGCGTTTATGCAATTATCAATATCCGTGCTATGCTGGTACAAACAAGATGACGAGACGCATACCCCCAAATGCTCAAGTCTATTACGTTCAAAAAAGTAGATATAGATCACTCTTCTGGATCAATACTCCGCAATCCGCCTTCCCAAATCTCAAACGCAGTCTCACTAATTTTTGGTCTGGGTGGCCATTCCATCTCATTGGTCACCGGCTCCACTCCGCCAGTCCAAGGAGCAAATACCACTTTCATGATTCGTCTTGTGGTTTGCTCTGGCTCGGGGACAAATGCAGATACGGACCGTTGGAATGGTTCCGGTTCTGGTTCTGGTTCCGATGCCTTTATGGGTTTCCTGGGAGATAGGGGAGGAGGCGGTTTTTCTGAGGTTAGGGCCTCTGATTCAGCTTCTAATTCCCCTGTATGCGTCTGTCGTGCCGTTTCAAAGCCAGGCTTTTCCTCGGATACCTCAAATACCTCCTCCACCTTCTCTTCGGGGGGATCCATCTGGTCTAAAGGCGTGGATAAAGGATATCCACCATCCCAAGGCACGTATAGAGAGCGAGTTTCCTTTTTCAGCGCAATGCGACACGCAATCTGCGTCGACCAGAAATAGCCCATTGCTGGGGTCTTAAGAGACGATTCAACGGGGTATCTAGTGTCTCCCCAGCCAGTAAAGAACCGCTCCTGGTGCATAAGAGTCATGAATTTGATCCGAGCTGGATCACCGATGGCATATAATCCCGAGAACGGGTCTTCCTCCGCTGGGGTTTGTGACGAATCTTCGGACGAGGAAGGGGGAGCATCTTGCTGTGACTGTGTGGATGGGGCCGGAATATCGGCTACGTTTGGGGGAATTGGCGAGGCAATGCCGGAATCCGGGCCTCCTGTTGGACTCGATGCAAGTGGAAATGTGGCTGATATGAGCTCGTCGGTGACGTTTTCGAGTGGTCCGAATCGGTCCGAGACTTGATTTGCGATAACGATTGCGATGTTCTCTTTTGCTGCGAGATTGCGGAGCATCTGGCCTAGCCTGGCGAGCTCGGTGGATCGGGTAGAGAGAGATACTGCGCTGTGGTCGTTGTTCTCGGCGCGGTAGTTTGATGTAATAGAGTCGATTATGACCAGGCCCACATCGTATCTTGCAATTGCAACGGGGAGCTGGTAATTGAGGATATGGTCTTGAGTCTCCATATCCATCGCGTTAATAGAGAGAACATTTTCGAGCGTCGGGGCCTGGTCGGCAGGGAGACTTGAGAGGTATGGATGGCATTCGAGTAATTGGGAGAGACGATTTGTGGCCAAGACATGCTCCGTTGATATGTAGATGGCACGTTTCTGTAAGCCACGGGGTTCGGCCAGCTGAACTGCCAGAAGAAGGCTCAAGAGGAATTGGGTCTTGCCGCTACCACTACAGACAAAAAATTGGTCAGAATGTGATGGCATTGGACAATTTTTATCCCCACAAACCTTTCACCTGTCACCTCGGTCAAATATCCCGTTTGAATGCCGCCTCCCAAGAGCGCATCCATTGCGGGGTCCAGGGTGCTGATCATACCGCATCGCGACGACTGAAGCTCGGACGACGGGCGGAGACTAAATTCAGCATCTGGACCAACACTTGAACTGGAGTCATCGTCTTCCGTGGATTCTATGCCGGAATTCGTTTTCTGGAAACCGACGTCGGCGTGCAGCGCCTCGATGACGCGGGCGCAAAAGCGCCGGACGTCTGCGGGGGGAACATGGGCGCGTTTCGCGATCTCAAGCGTGTCAAGCGTGATAAGGTCGACGGTAGTGAGTCTGCTGCGCTCTAATGAGGGCAGCAGATGTGCGTATGGTTTTGTCGCGAAGCCTGGCAGAACTGATAGAAGATCCATAGGAGGGAGAAGCTCGGGGGCTTTACAGACGCGGTTCTTCCCATGTCATGTGGGGCCAATCACCCGTTGACATCAGCACCTTTCAATTGAACTGTAAGACCAGTCTCGTTCGATATATTCTAGTAAGTTCAGTCAATTCTGATTCTTACTTTACCAAAGCACTATATAGTTAAATAATATATGATGGATTCATGGTGCTGTGCGAAGATACTAATATGCATCCAGATTTCGGGTTTGATTTACGGGGAGGTCTATACAGATGCAATCATCAAAATATGTTCAAGTATCACCAGTTGACATGCAACTAACCAATTCCAACCACTGTTCAACCTTGGAAATGACTGAACTTCCAAGTTCTTCAAGCATTGAGAGCAACTAGTAGCTTAGGTGTGTACTTATCCAGACACTCATTTACATACACTGGTTTTGAGGCCCGGGAGGATGATTGTGGATTGGATTATTTGGTTTGGGGGTAGAAGTAGGTGGAGAGACTTGGTTAATTGATCGCTTGGCACAGTACTAGTACGCAGTATATACTCAAGGATAATGTCTGGCAATCGAGACCTTTTCCCTTCCATTTTAGTATGAGCCTCTTGCCACTTTTTAGTCTTAGAGTATATATGTATAAAATTAAGCACACGCCAAAGTACTCTGATCCGCTGAAGTAGAGTACTAGACAACCCCACAGGTGGCCTACACAGCTTTATAACCATTACACCCCCAATAATAAATATTTTCCTTTAAGATCATAGACTCGAATCTTAAATGACCTGAAGATGAAGTCATGTAAATTTCAGAAATTTAGAATTATTTTTGGGGCGGTGGTGAAGCAATTTTCTCAAAATGGTGCAGAAGGGGATACCCAAAATTTATCGCTTTTTTTTGCGCATTGCTCTATATAACAGTTAATAGGCAAAATCTTCATACTTCAAGAACTCCACCACCTTTGATTATTTTTGATTTATAAAACTACCACACGGTAGAAATACTCTAACATTGAGCTCCTGAGAGTATCGGGTCATTTGAAGCAGCATTGGTGCTGGGAAAAGGATTTGCAAATGTAGTATATTTTTAACTAGCAAAACATTGCCCTTTGCAAAGGTAATTTAGATACTAAATTCTATCTACATGTCAACTATATGGGCCAACCCGCCATTTGACAAGTTCTGTTACGTTCTACACATGTGCACCTATTTTTTCGATCAACCCCCAGCCAAATTCCAAAGTTGAGTTGGTGATTCAGCACTTCAACGTTGAGTGTCTACAGACACAAGATACCAATCGCAAAAAAGTATTTGTATTAAGTTCAAACCCAAACCAAAATGAAGACCCACGAACAGGCTCTGTGCGAAGAAGATCAACCCGATTCCGCCACCAGTGGATTCCTCATGAACTCGGAGAATATTTCCGACCTCGGGATCCCTCGACCAGAATAATGGGGCCAAGGGGTCCGTTCGTTACCTCCAACCTTGAAATTAAAATATACGAAGAGCTTGGTCATGGAGAGGACTGAACAAGTGACCATGTAAGTATTCTCAGTCGTAACATTTGAACGCCTCGACACATTTGGACGGGTGTTTGAGCCCGGTATGTGACTCGATTGCCTTGTATACATTTTACGAAATTATTCATACTGCAAGCCATGCGCCATAGTCAAGGTCCGAATGATGTTTCAAGTGTAAAAATGCACAATCAAGGTCATTTACGCCACGCAGTAGTGATATTATGCGGTCGATCGCATAAGTCACATACCACAAAATCAGGCGATCATGATCGATTTGCACACCGCACTCCAGGGCTGTGGCGGTGGCGTGGGACTGGTTTATCGATACGATGCATACTATAGTAGATTCTTGGATTATAGTCCGCGTTAACGGAATGTGCTGTACACAAACCTTGGAGTAAGTCAGGTCAGTTACCAGGGTACATAGTATTCATTATGGAACATTGAATGTCAAGGTAGGTAGTACTATATGAGGCGATCAAGATAGTCCATATGATAATTTGATAAAGACTCAAGGGCGAACAAAGGTCGCTCCCAAATACCGAAACCGGAAGCGATCAGCCCATCCTTGATCTTCAAAACCAAGTATGGAGTGCGTACTACTGGTAAGATTACTAGTGCATTTGAAGAAGCCTCTGGGCATTCACGATACTTGTTGACTAAAATCCATGTATTTTAGTGTACGAAGTAATTTTGCTTTACTCCGTACTATACTCCGTACAGTAATAGGCCACTGGAAAAGGTCCGGGAGCACATGTTCGAATTCTTTGTTCATCATGAGGCAAGTCTTGGCCATGTCGATCCTACTAATTTCCATTGGATGTCACAGTCGTCGAACTACAGTATTAGACGAGGAGTAGACGCGACGGTTCTGCAGTCCACGTGGGAGTATGGGCCCTAATACACGGTAATCCATAAATAGCGGTCTAAAAACATCCGGATGAAATCTATCGATTACGAAGAAAAAGAAAATAAAAAGATTATGAACCGAGAGGCTAAGACTTGCAGCTTGCATGCGGCTAGCCATGGACTCGGATCCCCGAGTCATGTCTCTCATCTAGACGATTCATACTGACCTCAGGAGATGCTCGAGAAACCTCTAGGGCTTGGAACAAGACTGGTGGAATCAAAAAGTGGGACCTGGATTTACATGCATGTTAATGCATTCTTTTGCCAGCCACGGAGTTTGTTTACCCCCTTAAATTAGCACTCGAGTGTCTTCTATGTTCAGTTTTGACAGTCGTTGAAACTCGTTACTTGAAAAGCGCACTTGCGACCGTAGTCAGGTCAGCGAAATACCCTTCAAGGCCAAATTTGGCTGAAAATGACAGTTCGGAGCGAGCTCGAGCGAGAGAATTCTCTGTTTGGAATGGAGGACAGGAGATTTTTTAGCGACTATACTATACTAGGCATAGGCCAGGTTACGTGCATATTGATTCTCCTCACCTGACTTGCAATAAGAGTGAAAATTACCTTTCTAAGGTTGGTCTGGATGATTTTGGATTATACGGAAGAAAGCTGTTGTTTAATATTACTCCTTACTAGTACATACATTCAAATGAATTCTAATACAAAAATGTTCTATTGATTTCTTTGATCCAGAGTAATATCCAGTGTACGGACCTCGGGAGTACATACTAGCTAATCACACGTGGTCAATGATTTACGTGGGTGCAAATGGTGGGTATGAATGCTGTGGGCCTAGCAGACCCCTGCAAATCCCGTTTAATTCTAGGCTTGTGCAAAGTGTGCGTCCTTTTTATTTTGGTTGTGTACTAGGTATAGTAGGGTCGATGGCCCGACTTAGCGACCGTTATAATGATCCCTGTCCGTTATGATTTCATCGGGCCGAACGTTTGTACTAACTAATCGGTTCAAGTCCGAAGCAGCATAGGCTAGATTTGGTAAAAAGACACCGGCGCACCCCTTCTGTAGTGTACTGTAGAGCGTGAATATGGATGCATGATTCTCAGTGATCATGCCTCATGCCCGGATCGACTCTCGCAACCCTAAAGTGGATGAAGTTGGACCTTTGATGTCCTCGAGTTCCAATGCTCCTGTATTTCAATGTTCTCCGTCAGACGAGACATGGATCCAGACCCCGAGTAGATTGAAAAAGAGGGCTCCAGTGAGGAATTACACCTAGTAAAAGAAAAGTATTAGAAGTAACGAATCAAGATCAAGACAACTAACATAATGTACTCCACTTCTTCTTAGCGTTGAAAAGCATGATTTCTGATGATGTACTCCCAAGACTCATTCTTTCCCCCACAAACAAAAACGAATTTGAACCTTGGAAGAGATCTTAAGCTTAGCAGTCGAGGCCAGAGGTATCTCTCCGAAGGGTACAGGTGCGTTGTGTTACCAGAGAGATTTGCAGGAACTAAAATCCATTTACAAAACAGTCACGTATGGTAATCATGGTAATCGGAAACATTGGGCCGACTGGAGCAGTGGCTTTGTACACGGTGCGGTCCGTCTCTAAGTGGAGATGAAAGATCATCCAAGGTGCCACGGATTATTCGAGAGGGTTGGGAAGGTTTGAATCATGTATCTCACCTTGAAATACGGAGTACCCTGTAGGTAGTTTAAATGTCGCTACAGCTCTGAAACTTATTTTCTAGGATGAACCCTGACTAGTTATGTAGATAACGTACGATACAGGAGAGGGGGAAAAAACCCTCTCTCTGGGCGCTTCTTCAATGCAGCCACAGAAGCAGCTAGGATAGTGGGCAATTCGCTTTCGTATTAATACTCCGTACAAAGAAAAAAAAAAGGTCATCATTGGCAGCAAATCACCTGCCGAGCTGCAGTTGGATCATGACCTGCCTTGGTGTATAAGGAGGGGAATCAGGGATTTTAACAAAATCATCAAGATGCAGATCAGAATTCACGGCCTCACGGCCCACAGGTGGGGCCAATGGGCAGTTTGCAAAGGACGCCTTCTCACCTAAAGTTGCCTAGTTCGGTTCTTGGACCACCACCGACTAGGATATCATTGGGTGTAATTGTGATGCCGCCAAGATGGGGTGTCCATGGCAAAAAGGAGAAGGAGAAAAGACTTAGTTCAACGGGTTAAGGGAAGGAAATTCAAGGATTTCAAAATCATAATTGTCCTATTTTAAGAGATCCATCATGTCTCTGCTTTTCACGATAAAACGGAGGTAATTTTTAGCCAAACAACAATACATGATCGGTATTTAGGCCTAACCACGTCAGCTGAGGAAGAAAGAAAAAAGAAGAAAATGACGGCATTCGCCTGTTTAGTTTGCCTGCCTAGACCCTAATGCTTGCAAAAAAGGTAATACAAAAAAGTTATGCTAATAGGTACAAATGGATTTCATTCGATCAAGTCTAGACAACCCTGGTCTATACATAGACCCTGGAGACAAAGATGCAAGAGAAACGAAAAAAAAAAACAAACATAAAAAGCCACGGTGACCGGTCCGTTGGACTGGGTGGGATAAGAGACAGCACGAAGCCGGGGAACATGGAGGATCCCCGTTTGCTCCAGATCGAGAAGAATGTTCAACCAGACGATCGACGAGACCTGTCCCAAGGACCGGAAGGTAGGGAATCGATCATGTATTTCGGGATCTAGAGGGGGAAAGACAAGCAGATGAGGATATGATTCGATCATCGATTGGACACCAAGCCCTAAGAACATACGCTAGCACTGAACTGGACCATACGCTAGTTTCCTTACAAACCTTGGAAGCTTTGCTTGAAACCGCAGATCGCGATAACTACGGAGTAGAAATTCGACAGCCCCGAAAATCATTTTTAAAACATTTGAATATATCCATTTTTTTTTTATAATTTCCAAATCTTGTACCGTTCCCTTCAAGTTCTGATCTCCTGGATTATTCATCCCCGTTCGTCTCTCCGGAGTATGTAGTTGTTATAGTGCTCACTAGTAGGTAATTCTGTGTAAGGAGTAGATTTATTCACTTTTGTAATTCTTTTTATTCCTTGATTTATGATTCCGATGATAACACATTCCAAGATCTCCGATCTCGATCTCTCTTTTTTTTTCTCTTTCTCTCTTTTCGGAGTATTAAAGAGTGAATGCGATACCTTTGTTTGATACATAGACTCGTATTTCAAGCAAAGAAACGATCGTAAAAACCCACCAAATCGAGTAATCTTGGTAATAAATCTTGGGAAAAGTTGGTGTACGGTAACAGTGGGGGCCTGTCGTATCATTACCGGTACAGTGTAGGGACTTGGGACATACCGCCGTGGATTATACAAGGAACTCGTACCTTGTAAGTCACCAATGGACGAGTTGCGTGTCACCACTCCCCTCTCCCCTTCTTCTTTTCGCCTTTCCACATTCTCCCTCTCTTTCATCTTCCTCCCGGGATGCTTAAAGGAATTTTATAATATAATCGCTCACAGGGAAAATCCCCTGGCATCTTTTTATTTGAAATTATCCCCCTCAGCCCTCATTCTCGCATGTCCCCAGCCACAGCCGACCGTCATCGATTGACCGCCTGCGATCGTGCCCCAGGGTCGACCCGATCGACCGGTTGGAACCAGGGAACATTGAACCTGCTTTCTTCCTGAGTCGCGTCCATCCTCAACTCCCACGAGGCGATCCGTGGATTGAATTGAATTGGATTTGTACGTCGCGCGCCCCCGAGAACAACCGAATGGTCAACCCAATCGTCCACCTCTACGCCCCCACAAACTTGTCTATTTTTTCCCTTCCCCCTGTCGCTCTTACTGATGCTGCTCCCGCCGATAGCGTCAGCCCTGAAATCCCAAAAAGATTAACACCCGAAGGAGAGGGTTGAGATCACAATATCTACCGCCGATATGGCAACACTCGCGATGATGGGGAGGCACAATTCCAAGTTTCCGCCAGAGTCGCAAACACACACCAAACGGGTGACGCGCGATGGTAGAGAACTCCACTACCAAATGGTTGTTATGCAACAGCCAGAACGTGCTAGAGCTTGTGGTGCTGGAGCCAAATGTTAGTCTTGTCCAAATTGTTTTCGTGTGGATCCGTCCCTCCCTCTCCATACTGACCTGCTTTGTAGCCTCCGCCGACCGACGTCCTGTCGACCCGCCTCCCGTGGTGGAATTACGCATATTCGAACGCGAAGGTAATACTGAAATACTGCAAGATATCACTTTCGCCTATAATGCAAACTTCTTCCTCTATGCGACATTGGAAAATGCGCGGAACACGGCTCATGGACGAATGGCTGGACCCGCCTCATGCCCTGTTTTGACCGGTGTACCAGTAGCTGGTGTTGCATATCTCGATCGTCCAATGCAAGCAGGATATTTCATTTTCCCCGACTTATCGGTACGACACGAGGGTCGATACCGATTAGCCTTCCATTTGTACGAGGAGATTAAGGATGCGAATGATACTGACAAGGACTCGGACCTGCCACTTCCGAATCAAGTCGCCAGTCCCAATATCACGAAGCCTGGCTCCCCACAATCATTCTTACACTTCCGTTTCGAAGTCAAATCCCTCCCCTTTATCGTCTACAGTGCGAAGAAGTTCCCTGGCCTAGCTACGAGCACTTCGTTGAGCAGGATAATCGCCGAGCAGGGATGCCGTGTTCGCATTCGTCGTGATGTTCGGATGAGACGCCGGGGCGACAAGCACGATCCAGACTTCACTTACCACGAGGAGAGGAATCCGGCGGTATATCCTCGGGCCAACCGATTCTCAACACCTGATCACTACGTGGCACAGTCCGTGGAACGTCCTCGATCAAATAGTCATACCAGCACAGCGGAATCACCATACGGATATGGACCCGAAATTCAACGGCGGTCGTCAGGTCAAGATTATGGCTTTGCTTGTCCACCACCTTACCAGCGACCAATGCCACCCGCCATAGCTCACGCCCCAACCCCATCCTATCAATCACATATTTCCTTTGGCTCAACATCAACTCATTACCCTGCTGCTGCTCACATGCCGCCCACTCCTCCACCTCCTGCTATGTATTCGCCTCATACAGGCTATGCTAATATTCGTCACCCATCCAACGCTTCGGAGTACGAGATGACTCCCGCTGGTTATCCCATGGGCCAGCAAATCCAAAATGGTTACCCCAAGAACAATATGAACCAATACCGCGTGGAAGCAGCA
Organism: Penicillium verhagenii; assembly: GCF_028828195.1. Taxonomy (NCBI): domain Eukaryota; kingdom Fungi; phylum Ascomycota; class Eurotiomycetes; order Eurotiales; family Aspergillaceae; genus Penicillium; species Penicillium verhagenii. The sequence goes on along the minus strand of NW_026643176.1, from coordinate 910,914 downwards.
AAGCCTATACCCTATTTGATTCAAGATCCCTCCCAATATCTGCCACCAGCCCATATGATGCGCCATGACCAGACACCGAATATGCCTCATGCCGGAATGAAAGCCTTGGCCAGTGAATACGCCAATGTGCAGCCATCTATCGAGAGTGTGCCGCCAAGCCCTGGAGGCTACGATTCATTCACAGGCAAGCGGATGCTCTACCACACAGGGCCGATTGGTACCAAGCGCACTCACGAAGATTCTTTCGGAATTGATGACCGCTCCATGCAGAACGGTATGAGGCCAGATACCGAGCCGAACCCAAATGCATACCGAGATTTCTCCGCGGAGAGTCGTGCAGCCTTGATGGCTGAGCTCGGCGTCGAGATGGCATATAAACGTGCCAATGGCAAGATGGTCATGAAGGCACCTCATTAAAAGCCATGGCTTGCGAAAATCAATTATATCATCGAATTGATCTATCCTCTTTCTTCCCCCCCTATCAAGAGCTTGCTCTGATATTCGCCCACCTCGAGCTTGGGATATTCTCCCATTGATATAGCCCTGTGGCGCACCACCCCCTCCAACTTGAGGTTGGAACCCTTCGCAGGGTTTAACATCCTTGCATTTTGTATATGCCTTTCAACCAGCCACTTGCTCTTTATATCGTCGCATCATTCCTAGACATATGGTTGCATAGTGCTCTTATGTCCCCCTTCAATGAAAATATTGGTATTTTCACTTTCATTTTTTAAGTCATTTTCTTGTTGATATTCAATTACCCCGGGCATCAGTTGGTTATGTTGGCTTCTATCTTATCTATATCCTGGTCTGGTGATCCATCATGCGCATTCATTATTGGCTTGCATCGTTTCTCATACACTCTCTTGGGTTCAGGCGAGAAGCGTTGAAAAGTCTTCCGCCGGCTCTGTCCGAGAAAGAAAGGCTCGGACAGGAGTTTGAAGCGGAGGCTGACTTTGCGTTCTACCTCCGATACCCTTTTTCGCGTTTGGGCTGCTTTTAGCGCACGGATTTACAAGGATGGCAAAGTCATGTTGTCTTTCTCATCAGCGATCGTTTGTTGTTTTCCTTTACCAAATCCGCAGTTCCTCATTTTAGAAAAAAGAGGACTGGTATATGATTAGTGTACCTTGGAGATTCTCCATTGGTGCAATCCCTCCAGTTGGAGGACTTGCTTAATTTTGTTCCTTATTGGCGTTCTGACGTGTCCTTGATACCTATCAGTGTTGATCTCAATACCACTTTTTTTTTCTTATTTGAATGTTGCCTTGGCATTGCATGTGTGTGTATTAGTATCTACTAGGATCTCATGCGAAGATGGATAAGTGATTTCCCGGTATGGGCGATTGTGAAGATAATCAGATCATCAGATAATCATCCAAGTACACTGGAGATTGGACTTGGGAACCACGTACCAGCATGATTGATACTGCTAGCCGTTTACATCTCGGTTGCGTTCTGAAGACGAGATCTAGGGATACATGTATCAACACTTGAATCTGCTGAAATCATTATGGCTTTTGAGCGCCCGATGCAGCCATGAACTGCAATTACTCAGCATTCGAGCCTGCGAAAAGCCTCAAAGATCGAATCATTATTGATTCACGGATAGCTACAATCTCAACCAGAGAACTCACTTCCTCCAATATCAAAACAATTTTTACAAGCCCAATTCTGAAGCATTAGCGTGATTCACCACACAAAATTTCATTTCATTTCGCACGGTGACCAAGGCGGTGATGATAGACGTCTTGGCTGTTCCACTACGTGGTTCTTTCTTCCTTGCCAAATACCTTCTCCTATATCTTTCCTATATCTTCGGGCAATGCATGTAACATGGATAAGAGGACCGAGTCTGCATGTGACCAGTGTCATGGCCACAAACTGAAGTGCTCTCCACAACCTCAGGGGTGTGTGCGGTGCAAGCGTATTGTCCCCGCTTTTTTCTTCCCTGCAATAATGGATCGGCCTTGACCGTTTTTTTCTATAGGATTGCAAATCCGATGCACCTCTGATCGCCCGATAAAGAAAAGGGGCAGGAAATCTACTAGAAAGGAAATTCCTCATTCACCTTCTACTATTGATTCGGTAAATTGCATTGCTTGAATACTTTTACTTTGGTTGTCTAATGCTGCTTATGTCAGGATGCTATTGATTACCCAGTGTTAGACTGCCTTCATGATTTTTCGATCTTGAAGCCAGACAGGGAACATGCACGGTGAGTACTAGTAGAAAGGGCCGATTGCAATCAATCGAGTTGGATTTCTGGACTCTTTGCTTATATGGGATATTTCATTTTGTCAGCAATTCTACAATACATCTCACTCGATATGAGGCATGTCGACTCTTAGAACATTTTTTTACCTCACCCAATCAGGAATTCCATGCTTTACTGGTTCGACGAGAAAGATTACTCAATCAGTGTGCTCCACGACCAACAGAGCCAACTCTGCTTCTGTCAATATTGTGTATGTGATGCCCTCCTTGGTTCAGGATCTATGAATGTTGGCTCACCGGATCTAGGTGTTGCATGCTTTATGCCCTCTGATGAATCATCTGCTCTCCCTGAATCGACCTCAAAAGAACGGGCCGCGTTAGGCCGGTATTTATTCGACAAATTAATTCATTATTTCCATCCGAGAACATTGCCCGGTGCAGATCATGTCTTTGATGATGCGTTGACGGCGTTCATTATGACAAGTATCTCTCCTAGTGAGCAGTCGGTGGAGTCAAGCTTACATTATTGGCTTGCATTCCTTGGTTTTATTGTGCAGGAATTACAGCTTTATAAGGACTCGCCGATTCTTAGCGAGGATGACAGGGAGGAAAGGAGAAGGTAAGTTACACTCTACTATACTCAACTAAACCACCTTTGGCCCTAATGCTAATTTCCTTTAGGCTATGGTGGGCGTCATATATCATTGATAGACATGTGGCGCTATCATTTAACGAACGACCGCGCATCCCAGACCAAGAATGCCAACTTCTTCCCACTCCGTCGCCTGACACAGTCTGGATTTTGCCAGGTCCATTACTAAGAGCCCCGGAGATCAATTTCCAAGGGACCATGCTCTGCTACCGCGTCGGTAGTCTCGATATGCTTGGTATCTACCTACCGCTGTCAAAGTAGGTACACTATACCTGGATCAGTTCCTTGCATAAATTTGACCTGAACCTTTACAGGATACTGGGGGAGATCCTCGAACATCGCTTCCTTTGTCAGCATCCAACATTCAATACGAACGAGAAGTTCCTCTCCGAAATCAAAGCAAATATTCTCCTCAACCTTGAGCAATGGTTCACATCATTTACTGCACTGGTGGGCCCGGAGTTCTACAAAATCGCAGTCCCAGAATGCACCCAACCTCCTCCGCCGGGGATCCCAAAGGTAGCATACTATGGCCTTCACATGTACCATTGCATGTTTGTCCTTCTACACGGTCCAATGGATATAGTCCGGATGTACAAAGATCACGCCTGGCAAGCATCCTCTGACTTCATCACGGCCGGCGAGCACGCAGTAGCCTGTGCAAACGTAAGTCCAGTCGCCCACATCAAAAAATATTGAAATCTTTCCTCGATGACAATGAGCGACTAACCCAGTCGAACTGATGAACCAGGTTGCACGATATATCCTCCAAGTCGACCCCCGACTTTGTCTCATGTACAGGTTCTTCGGAACCTACTTCCTCCAATCCTCCTTCATATTCCTGATCCTCGCCCGGAAACTGGGTCGTCAATCGGACGATCTGATCATGCGCAACTGTGCGATCAACTTGCAGGTTTTGGATAAGTTTGTCGCCACGACAAATATGGACTACCAACATACTTTTGCTAAGTTCATTCGTCGGGCTCTCTCGTATAATATGGGGCAGCCTGATGGAGATGATATGCAAGCTGATATTCCCTTGGAGGAATCTTTGGATCCAGAAAGTCTGCCTTATCGTTGGATACCAGGTTATAGGGGGCTACAGGTTGGCCCGATAAGTAGGGAATGAGGAATGATGGATTTAAATGTACATGGACGATCAGTGCATTATCGCATCGCTCTACAGATGAGCACGCATAACACAATTCCAAGGTGTTACCTTTCATATCCGACTTGAAAGTTAGAAAGAATGCCCATTTCCACACAACGCCTTCATTGCCTGCTGCGCTGAAGCCTGGTACTTATGCAAGAAGTCAAATCGGTCTTTTCTCACTGACCACTCCGGATCAGACGCCATATCCACCGTGGACGTCGACCTATCCGCATTGTAGACCGTCGCGAAACCATCCTGATACCCCGTCACCGCAGCCGCGATAAATCGAATCCAATCTCCTTGAACACGCTCAACCAGAGTATCGTTCGTGATGGCATCTGCGGGAAGTTCCTCATCTGCAGCGCGTAGTGCCTCCGCGAAGGAATCGTAGATGTAGATCAGATCGACGCAGTGGTGAGCCTTCTGGTAGTTTGGTCCTGGGAACGGGTTTCCGACATTTGCACGGAATGACTGTACCACTGTAGGACGCTTTATGTCTTTGAGATTTATTCCTTTCTCTGTATCCGAGGACTGATGGTCCCAGTCGGTCAATTCGTCTCGAGCAAGTTGCACCGGATGACCAAATTGGAGGTCGGATAAGAAGTGGTAGATTTGTTCGTGGAGGTCGGGTAGAGAGGTATCGGACTTTAGGCCGTAGACTGTAAGGAATTCGTCGATGAATTCACGAGAGTCGACTCCTTGGACTAGAGCTTCTTGGAGTTGAGTGAAGCTTTTAATTTTGGAGACTTGATCAGCATGAATAGTGCCCTGGTAAGTGTTGCAAAGTTGTCAGTTGACATATACCATAGCTGCTAAATAAGCATTTGTAGCTTACCTCGAGGTCCGTATCTCCAATAAGCACGGCAATCGGCTCAAAATCATCGCCAGGAAGACTCCGGGTCAGATGTTTATCGGGGCCATCAAGGTGTATATTCCATCTCGGAAGCCCATCAGATCCATTTGACAAGGTCAAGTCATCTACAACGAGAGGACTAACCATCCACCTCAGCTCTCGGAATGCTTCCAAGATCCTGTCAGCTGGCAAATCCACCATATACTCCAAACGAGAAGGAGACGCGGATTCCCCCGGTGCATTCAACTGGGCACAAAACGTATTCCACCGCTCGTCAGCCACGTCCATCGAGATGGGGCCCAAAACGCCCACAGCACCAGATTGAATAATCGCGCGATGAACAAGAGGTTCCTGTTTCCCAAAAACTGCCTGTGAAATATGCGCATGCGAAGAGCTCCCGCCTGCAGACTGGCCGCCCACTGTCACTTGGTTCGCGTTTCCACCAAAGGCCGCTATGTTCTCGTGGACCCATCGGATAGCGATACGTTGGTCCGTGAGACCGAAGTTGCAACCTCTTAACTGTCCCTCTGGGTTCTGGCCTTGGATGATCTCGGAGGACGCCCCGAAGCCGAAGATATTTAGTCTGTAGTTGATTGTTGCGACTATAATGGGTGACTGTAGATCGATGGATCTTTTAACTAGCCTGGCAGGATCTGAAGGTTTGTTAGCTACCGCTTCTGTGGTGATGGTGAGATTGGACTTTAAAGATAAATAAACACTTACCCCACATGGGATCTGTTCCGGCGCCGAAACTGTATGCTCCGCCATGAATGTATACGTAGACTGGAAGCTTAGCTGTTTTAGGATTGATAGCCGCACCAGTCAGGGCAGATGCACTAGGTCTTGTAATGAAGAGATTCAGACATTCGAACTCGGATTCCGTGACATCGCTGGGGAAGTCAAGATGGGACTGGAAGAAATCACTGTTGTTAGGCTCTTGGGGCTGTGGGCAGCGAGGCCTTCATCGCAGGTCATGTCAGTGACTTTCGAATAAGTATAGGATGTATGGATTTCAAAGTCTTGAGACATTCACTCACCCATTCTTCGTGGCATGAAAGATATCCGTAGGCAAGCGATCCCGCAACGAAGCATGCTGCCATCTCGAAGGAACAATGCCATACGGAATCCCCCGAAACTCCTCAATCCCCTCAATCTCACTTTCTTTACCGATCACGCGCTGCTCATAAGAAGGAGTAGTCTTTGTGGGAAGCAACACTTCCACTAAACCTCTCCCGACATCGGTCGGTAAAGCTAACTGTTCGGCCATGTTTGGTTCGGCTCTAGCAAGGTCAACACGGCGACACCCGGGATTAAATCTTCGGGCGGATAATTCTTTTGGCTTTTGGTGAATTCGGCTGCTTAAAAGCAGTTCCCGAGGTAAATAGAAAGAGCGGACTGGAATAAGAGTAAAGATGGATTGATCATTGAGGTCTGGAATACTTGTAGAATAAGCTTAACTAAGCTGGACAACACAGCCGAGAATTGGCCAATCAGCGAGTGAGATGACAAACTCTAGTCGGCTAAATTGCGTGTTTCCGTTCGGCGAATTGATCTGGTCTAGTCCACTGTAGGACTCACTTCTCCGCAACTTGAACCCCAACTTTCCTGGGAAAACCCGGGGGAAAAATTGGAAACGTTGGGCTTTTTTTGGGGGGCATATATAAGGTCACAGGAACGGCCATGTTCGTCCCCTGAATATCTTGAGATCGGTTCTCCTATCTGTCTTGGCTCCTTTTGCGAGATGTCGTCCCAAATGTCGGTCGCGGCTGCCATTCGTGCTGAATGGCGCGCTATTGCCATTTGCTCGTTCGTTACCATTGCTGCCTTCCAATTTGGTTTTGATTCGTCCTATTACTCTGGTATGTGAAAGCATGATTCGCTCACTAGCTTTCCTCTGGATTTAAGCTCATTACTTGCCTAGGCATCCTGGCTATGGAGCCGTTTATTAAAGAATATGGCCATTACGACGCTGCGACGGATGCTTATGCCCTGAGTGCAAGCATGCAATCTCTCACAACCAGTATCATCAATGTTGGCGAGTTCGTCGGTGCCGTCTCGTCATTTGTGGTAGGTGATAGGATTGGCCGCCGTGGAGGTCTATTTGTGTCCAGCGCTTTTGTAGTCGCTGGCGTGATCTTCCAAGTCGCTGCCGATGATTTGGGATTGCTTATAGTTGGTCGTCTTCTACTGGGTGAGCTTTGAGTTGTCCATTCAATGCTACTAGTACCTACAAGGTCTATATCGCGGTCGTGACTGTTGCTAAATTCTATTTCTAGGTTACGCCGTGGGCTTGATCTCATGCCTAGTTCCCCTTTATGTAGCAGATTGCGCTCCGGCTCAGTTCCGGGGAGCTTTGGTCTCCCTATACCAATTCAGTGTAGGACTTGGTCTGCTGTTTGGAGTGGTTGTCGACAATTCGACCAAGACCCGTCAAGATAGCGGCGCCTACCGCATTCCCATGGCCGTTCAGCTGATCTTCCCCATAATCCTTGTCCCCGGTCTGATCTTATTCGCTCCGGAATCCCCTCGGTGGTTGTTGAATAAAGGAGAGGTGGAGAAAGCGAGGAGGTCTCTTCGCCGCTTACATGGAGACCGGCCCGATTTCGTTGAAAGCGAAATCCTGCACATCACGGGTCTCATTGAAGAAGAACGACAGACCGAGGGATCTTGGATGGACTTGTTGAAATGGAATGTTGATGGACGGAAGGCATACCTGGGAATGGCACTGCAAGGTTAGTAGAGTCCATTGCTCTGAATTCGAAGTGTTTTGCCTAAACTAACCTCTCGAGGATAGCATGGCAACAAGCATCGGGTATCAACTTTATTACCAGTTATGGTATCGTTTTCTTCAGTGCTATTGGGATGACAAACTCGTTTCTCATCCAGATGGGACTCTACCTGGTTCCAATGCCCGCAGTCTGGCTCAACCAGTACTGCGTAGAGCGATTCGGCCGTCGCCCGATGATGCTCATATCAACCATTGCAGTGGCAGTCGTGTTGCTAATCGTCGGTGGAGCCGGAACGGCAACTGACAAGACATTGGGTATTGATCAAACGATTGTAGGCATGGTATACATCTTCATGATTGTCTTCAACCTGGCACTTGGACCAGTCGTCTGGGTTGTTACATCCGAGATCTCTACCGGCCCCAACCGCAGCAAGCTTATGGCGACCTCGACTGGCGCTAATTGGTTCTGCAGCTGGTTGGTCACATTTACCTTCCCATATCTGTTCGATACAGATGCCGCCGGGCTGAGCGCCAAGGTCGGCTTCATTTATGGTAGTTTGATGGTTGCGGCTTCTATTTGGATATTTTTCTTCCTGCCTGAGACGTCTGGGCGCACACTTGAAGAGATTCAGGTCATGTTCCGGCAAGGTATCCCGGCTCGGAAGTTCAAGAGTAAGTTTAATCTTTATCGTTCTCATCGTTTGAAAATATTTCGTACACTAACATGTTACAGCACACCAAGAGCTGACATTGCCCCGTGAATTGGAGGAGAAGGAGGAGGCCCATGTTACTGAAGTGGATAGTGTCTAGATATTCAGCAAGTGCTTTGTACATGTGAAAAACTTGGAAGCTTTCGATATTTCGATATGGAGAAGGGATTTAGATAAACACTGACTTGAGGCAACCGTACATACTACCAAACCAACACTCGCAAATTTAAATAGAAAGCGAATCACTAATAATTTTGAGAGAATAATCAACATAATTTCTTCCATAAAGGACTCCAGGCCATCAAGCCGAAAACCACGAGTGAATGGACAACGCTCCAGCGCACACGGGTCTGTTGAACTACTAGACTGCGGCGCCACCACTCGGTTTCTTCTCGCACAGCTCGGAGTGCATTCTCTGCCCCTCGCGGGAACCCGTGGCCTTCACCATCAAAAACAATCAGCTTCGCGGTGCCGCCGTTAGATAGAATGGCTTTTTACATCGCTTCGGCCTGATTCAAATGAACAATTTGATATCACCGTCCCTGAGGTAGCAATGTCGAAGCGGTAATATTCTGCGCCTTGAAACGTGGACTGCGCTCACGATACATTTATTAATTGTCGGGAACCTTCATCTTTGGGTACATCTCGTCCAAAGATAAGTCGCAGAGTATAGCGACTCTCGAATTTATGTGTCTCTTTGACGAGTGCTTCAACATCGCTGATCCCTGAAATGCTCAAGTACCGTACGCAGTCAGCGGCATCCAGAACACTACATATACTACCAATATCAATCAATTGATAACATTCGCTAAAGGCCACCGTTTGGCGACAAATATCGACGTATCATGTCTTTTCTTTCCTTCGAATATCGCACCGAATCTTCGTCACTACTATCTTGATCCCACTCCTCGGTGTCATCCTCGTCATGTTCACTGGGGCTCCACTCCTCGGACTCATCAGAAATATATCCTTTGTAGGCCTCTCTCGTAGGCTCTTTAACAAGACCCCTATCGTCAATGACCAATATCTTCACTCCCGGGTGATTCATATGACTGATGAGCTTTTTAACATGTTTCATGTCCTTCTTGTAGGGATAAACGTCGAGGTAATCTGCCCAACTCCCAACACCTACGAAGGTATTGCGGAAAAAACCCGCGGTAAATCGCCATGTCTGTCGCTTGGAGATAAAGGATCGATGTTCGCCTTCAGTATGCACAGATTCACGAGGTACCAGGCCCACCACAATGGACGGCACTTCTTCGGAGTGAGCCTGTGTAACATGGATTTCTAGCAAGTTGTCCCGGTCATCCACATTGTAATATTTGTGAGTTCCGTCCCATTTATGTGGAATCTCTTCCCATTTCTCCGGGGATTTTTTCATGAAAGAAAGCACCGTTTCCATTGAGAAAGAAGGACCTAAAGGCTTGAAGACGCGGCATTCCAATATACAGCCGCACCTTGGATGTCCGGAAAAATCCCAGGGTGCATGCATGTCACTCTCGGCTGGCTGAACACGATAATCCACAACAACTAGTGCAGGGACAACGAGGCCGACTTTATTGATATTTATGTGGAAGAATCTTCTGCCAACGTGTGCGTTCTGTGAGGTAATAGGTCTCCCGGGGGTTTCGAACTTCTCTTCATTTAATCTCGCTGGATTCTTTGAGAGTAAAACAAACGTGTTTCCGACGGGGCTGGGTGGATAAACCCCCATTAGAGTGAGTTTCTCTGAATACCTTATATCCAGTCGGAATGGAAGATTGAAGAACTTGCACTTATTCTTGGGGCGACGACGGATGAGAATCTCCTCATAGTGTGATTCGTCCAAAAACTTCGAAGATAGATAGATGGGTTTGCACCAAATTGGCCGGTAGTATTCGTTGTGGATTTCTTCTCCATCACAATCATTGCCACAACTGATGGAAATCAATGGTATTGCCAGAATCGCCTGCCTGGTTGACACGTTTGGAATAGCATACGCAATACCCTCGTAATTTGGGTCGGCTCTCATCCGTAGCTGTGCAGTCAAGCCTCTTTGGCCCATGGTAAAGGATGGTGGTTTAAATCTTAACGCGTTGGCCGTCATACCAAGTCCAACAATCCGGAAATACTCTGGATGCGGTGCCAGTAATATAGAATGCACAAAACTAAGCCTTTTGCCCATATCTTGTTGACTTTCAATTTTAAAATCAAACTCAGTATAGCTTGAATGGCCTTGTCTTCCCCAGATATGGATAGAGGCATCCTCATTTGATCTCAGAATCTCTTCTTGGAGCCTTTCAAATGCCCTGTTGCCTTCACCATACAGCAATGGCATATTCACTTGGAACAAGCCTAGGAGGCAATATGCCATATCCTCACGTCTGGTGGTTTGTCGTTTTGCCGCCCATGCCATTCGTTCAGCCACAGAAGCCTGGTGCGGGTTGGTCATAAACTGGGGATTAATGCCCGTGATGTCTGTGATAAGTGCCTGGAGGTTTTTCTTGTCGCTGATGCTATCCCACACGCGATTGAAAAAGTGAATTTTTGTCGGGGCCAAAAGCTCCTGTAAGGTCCAGCCTCGGGTAAACCATCGTGCCTGTCGAAACTGTTGATCGAAAACAGAATCGTGGGGTTTAAGTATATCAACGTCAACAAGGTAGGCAAAGCATATAGCGGAGCTGGCGTAATAGGCAAACATGGAGTTTATAGCCTCCTGAAGCTCAGCACTGCTGGACTTATCGATGCAACAAGTATCAATCCAGATGTAAGAGAGTCTGCGTTCTAGTGCTTGGGCACACGCTCGCCGTACTTTCCGCCAGCCGACCCGCTTAAGCCCCTTGAAATCTTTTCCAGTGGCCCAGAGGTTTAAATCCTGAAAGCTAATCTCCTCCTCCGGGTCTCCCCATGTGTGGGAGAGGATTGCGTAGGGCGGAGGACTTTCCTCGTCGATAAATGATTTTAGCTCGAATGTTTTGGCGTTGACAAGCCACATCCTAACCGGAGAGGTTTTTCAAAGGACACACTGCTGAAAAAGGTGGGCAAGAGAAGTCAGTCACACTGTCGGCCTTCTCACTCTGCCCCCACTACAATTAAAAGCTGTAGTAGATAGTACACATTTAGCCTATTCTCCTTAATCAACAGGAGTTTCTCGTATACTATATTGAAAAGTTTGTCATGAATAATAGTACTTACTACTATAAGAGGAAAAGATTGTTTTTTGCGTCCAGCACTCAATGACAAGTTGACATCTGGAGTCTTGAAATTTAATTTGTGTCATACAGCACATTTGCATATATACTAGTAGTAGTATGTTCATTGCTTCTCCCCTGGCCGCCCCTTATGTCCATTCATAGCCGCCATATTCGTATAAAACATCATTAATAGTCGATTAATATCCACCGTCTCTTAAATCCAGGTACGCCTCGCAGCACTTGAGTATGTGTGATACACCTATGTACCTGCAAAGGCGACCCGAGAGGCGTCGAAGTGGATAGTCTCCTCTTCCTCTAGTACATTGGTATAGCAGGCCCAGGTGCCTACATATCAAGACAGGCAGAGTAACAGAAACTTCTTTTTCTATCAATTGATGGACATATTGGGCCCCCGGGTGTCATGGCCAGAAAGAGAAGGTAATAGAGTGTACCTAGGTGAAAGGACATCTTATATTGAGGTATGTAATAGAGATAGAGTGTCATAGTTCACATGCAGAGATAATGACCAGTCTATGAAGCTCAAGTGCTAGTTAGGAAAGAGAACGAGAAGGAGGACGAGTGAAGACGAAGACAGAGAGGAAAACAGAACATTTGAAGAAAGAGAAGAAAAGTTCCAAGCGTTGTGACATCCATTCGACTGCTTCCATATCAACAGGCACTTTTGAGTACATCAGGACGGGACCTCGGAAGGGGGTTTGGACAGATTGGGCACCGCAGCAATTTTCCTACTCTTCTATATTATTATGGTGCATACTATAGCTATTCAGATATGTTGACAGCATACGTTTGGGAGTTGATTATAGACCAAATGGCCCTCTTTTTTCCTTTTTTGATTGGTTGGAGCGGTCTCCGAATGTGTTATTGTACATGCGCGAAAGGTCACAGACCTGGACTCATGCTAAGTGCCCTGCATGCAACACTCCGTGCGTCTTCATAGCGCGACGGGGTAAGATACCCAGCCAAACAAGGGATATCAATAGAAACGCTGTAGAGGGTATGCTTGGAGTGATAAAAAAGAAAAAAAGATAAAAAAAAAAAAAAGCAAAATCACAAATATCGAGGCGCAAAATGTAACACCAATATTGCCTTGAGAAAAGGAAAAGCAAACTCAACGCATTGCCGTCCCAGGATGCCCTATCCATGATTCATTCCCATTGCGCCAAAAGACAAAAAAGATTTCAAGCATAAGTATTCGTTTCATTCATAGGTATGGCCATGCCAAGACCCAAGAAAACAGAGAGGATGAACGGAAGGGTCGTGTGGAATCGAGCTTGGTTTAGCCCAATGAAGGGACACCGGTAGACTGGGATGAGGGGCGACCACTGCCACCACGACCACGACCACCGTAGCCACGGTTACCATAACCACGGCTATAACCACGGCCACGGCCGTAACCTCGGCCGCGACCCCGACCACGGTAACCGTCAACACTGCCTTGACCGAAGGTCTCGATGTTTCGCTTTTCTTCCTCACCACGCCATTCGCGACCACCGGGACGGACAGCAAAGTTGTCCTCACGATCGCGTGCTTCGCTGGAGATGTTATCGAAGAAAGATGAAGTACGGTTGTAAAGCGAAGCGCCAGTAGGGTCACTTTCGCCCGCGGCCTCAGCCCCAATGCTTGCGTTGGCATGGGACTCAGCCTCAAGAGCAGGAGCGCCGGTAGCAATAGCCTCCTTCACCATATCTTGCTTGTTGAACCTGGCATTCGCAGTCTGGAAGTCATAGTCGGACTCGGGAACCTCAATCTTCTTGTGTGGGGCACGGGGAGCTCCACCGCGTCCGCCACGAGGATGAGGGTGGGGGTGAGGGTGCTGGTTACCACCGCGGGGGGCACGAGGTCCATCGTAAGGCCGCATGTCATTCATCTTACGAGCAAGTCCGTCAATAGAGCCATCGGTCTGGCCGGGCTTCTTTTGCATGCCCGGCTGAGGCAGCTTAGCCATTGCAGCGGCAACCGCGGCAGTAGCAGCAGCTGTGGCATCTGCGATGGAAGCATTGTTTTCCGGGACAACGGGGGCAATAGACTTGGGAGCGGCAATTGGAACGGCCGGCACAACTCGACCGCTCTTCTGAGTATTGACCGGAACGGCAGTAGGTCCAGTCATGCCATGCATAGCCTCAGCAACGGAGGGCTTAGACTCCACTGGAGGAGTCGGCGCAACCTGAGCAGCAGGAGTAGAGGGCTTGCTGGTTGCCTTGTCACCAACAGGGAGTTCCGAGGTAGCGCGAGGAGGTGGCACACCAGGGGGGCCGGGACGCTGCTGAGGTGGCATATGCTGACCGTGGGGACCCATCGGCATATTGGGTGGGAATTGTCCTGGAGGGAAAGGACCAGGGGGAGGGTACCATCCCTGGGGACCACCATGAGGAGGGCCACCGTGAGGAGGCATGCCGTAAGGTGGGAAACCAGGGGCAGGGCCATTGGGACCGGGAAGGAACCGGGGATCATATCGTTGTCCATAGGGGGCTGGGGGATATTGTCCACCAGGGAAGGGGACTGGGTACTGTTGTACTGGCTGAGCTCCCTGTGGCTGTTGAGGAGTTCCTTGAGGAAGACCAGGGCCAGGAACCGGCTCCGGACCCGACACAGGACCCGGTCGCGACATGTTCTAAATTGTCTTCGAGTCAGTTTATTGAATCTTGACAAAAAGCAAATAAATATAGCCAAGATGGAAATATTGATCGATCAGAAGGAAGGCAACGGAAAATAGCAACATGGTTTTGCGCATTCAGACAAGAAATGTGTTTACATCCGAAAATACTTCATCATAAGATCAAGTGGCCGACCGGAAAGGTCCAAGCCGGGGTTCAATGAAGAGGGAGAAAGATCGCGTGAGACTTACTCCTAAGATTGCGGGGTCGTCAGGGACACGAGGGGGTTCAGCCTGTGCAGTCTCCTCCTTCTCCTCGTCCGCGATGCTGATGTCCTTTACGTCACTGCCTCGGAATACGATGTACTCGTAAACGTTGCTGGACGGAGGAAGGTCGTTGCCATTTCCTCGACGGCCCTCAGTACCATGAGAAAGGACATTTTCCAACGCGATTGTGGAGGCTTCTGGGTTAATTTCATGGAGTGTGCCAACGTAGCTGGTATTCAATTAGCTATGAGCAGCAGTGAATCAAAATGGTTGAGCTTACCGAATGTCACTCTTCGAGATCAGGTTGAAACGCTGACTGCCAGGTGTTAACTCCAGCCCAGCCGCACAAACCCTTCCCAGGAGGTGCAGATGACTGACCCTATGAGGTGGTTCATATCCATCTTGTTGGGGGCTGCGCGAACTCGCGCAATGGATGAGTGAGAAAAGAAACAGAAGAAAAATAAAGCGAAAAGAGGGAGAAAAGGTGAAAAGTGGGTAAGATGAGAAGAGAAGAGAAAGAGAAAGAAGCGTAGGAAGCAGAATCTGCGGGTTTTGGTGGATTCGATTACGGGAGACTGGAGGAGCTTGGATAGCAGGTCTTGACTGTGCGCAAGAACTTGTGTGGGTCGATTTATGTGACAGATCCAACTTTACCCCCCTTTCTTTTATTCTTTTATACGGAATTCGTTTAAAAAAGAATTGGAAAAGAAATATGACAACTTCATCTCATAGAGACCACTTCTTCCAGACCTCGTAAGTGAAACTTACCTTCCTTGGTAGTGAATTGTGAATTCTCCGAGGTAAGGAGGCTGGGAATGACTCGCTAATTCGCTATAGTGCTGCCTTGGATGACCAGCAGAGGAAAGACGCCAAGTCTCAGAATTCCAATGGAAACCCTATTCGATTACCCAGCAAGATTCTTGCTATTCACCCTGATCCGAGCAATTCGAACTCAATCTATGTTGCTCAAAGTAGTGGTGTTGTTAGAAGAGTAGTGCTCGAGGTAAGCTACTATGTATACCCCGCCATTTTGGGATTGATTCTAAAAAAATGAGTTGCAGACAGGCGAAACAGCTGCATTATACAAAGGTCCTACAGCTCCTCTGACAAGTCTATGTTTGAGTCCAGATGGAAAGCTTTTGTTTGCTGGATGTTGGGACAAGTCTGTCTGGAGTTGGGATGTTGCCTCAGGGCAACCTCGGCAAAAGTATGAAGGTCACGCAGACTTCGTCCGAGCTGTTATGAGTGCTCGACTACGTGGAGAGGATCTTCTCATTACTGGTGGCGCTGATGCTCAAGTTCTGGTTTTCAACATTGCCAGTGGCCAGCGCACCGAAACATTCAAGGGTCACACTCGAGGAATTCAGGATTTGATCCTTGACCCAGAAGTAGAGGAATCTGAGGCTTTAGTCTTCAGTGCTGGAAGTGATCGAGAAATCCGACAGTTTAAAATCTTCGATGGTGGAGATGCCGCAGAGCCACTCCTCCCCCATGAAACCAGCGTGTACAAGCTATTCTTCGACCAGGATGGAGATCTTTGGACTGTGTCCGCCGACAAGACTGCCAAATGTTTAATTCGGGCAGATGGCTGGAAGCCTAATTTCACTTTGGAACACCCTGACTTTGTTCGAGATATTGTTGTTCATGAGGCTGGCGGTTGGGTGGTCACGGCCTGCCGGGATGAAGAAGTGCGGGTGTGGAATAGATCGGTATGTTTATACTATTTAACCACTTTACTCACATTGAAACAAGAAACTAACTTTTGGCAGACTGGAGAGCTTCATCACGTGTTTTCTGGCCATTTTGAAGAAGTTACTGGGCTAGTTCTAGTGGGCTCCACAGTGGTTAGCGCGGGTATCGATGGTACCATTCGCCAATGGTCTCTTCGTCCCGATGAACTCCAGAAGGCCGTGGAATTGGCAAAGAAGGGCCCTGCGGTAGTAGAGCCTGAGCCGAGTACTGATGCGTTGCTCACGGAAGAGGAGGAGCGAGAGTTGGCCGAGCTGATGGAAGATGATTAGATGTACCCACGATACCCCAGGATCCCCCATTTAAATGGATCTTCAACCAATGAAAGATTTTACTATCATACCACTTACATATGTCCATTGCATTCAAGTATACTTATCTTTCTATTCTTGAATTCAATAGATAGGAAATCACATTGATCAACTGAATCAATGCGACCGTACCCAGCACGTGACATTCCTGATGCATCCATGACGCACAGGGACGATCTCCCGTTCGCCCGCTCTGCCCAGTCGTTGCCTACTACCCCCACTTCCAGTTGTGCACCCCCTGTACTTGTACCACCCTGACTCGCTAACTTGCTCTGGTCACACCCGCGGGGTAGTATTCAACCTTGATACCTTGCCGGATTCCGTTAGTACTTCCGACTCAGCTCCGATATAGCTTATCACGCCTCCCGCGGCCTCCCCCGCACCGCAACTATCGGAACCCGTCGAGATGGCAACGTCCAGCATGCAGTCGGACCACGAGATGGCAGAAACAAGGCCCAAGCTGGTCAACAGACTCCAGAACAGCCGATCCCCCTATGTAGGGTCCCTCATTCTCACTTGGAAGCGAAAGGACTCTGGCATACTAACTTCACCGCAGGTGAGGGGCCACATTAATAACCCCGTAGCATGGCAGCTATGGGACGCAGAATCGATAAACCTCGCCAAAAAGCAGAACCGCTTGATATTTCTCAGCATTGGATACTCGGCTTGCCACTGTGCGTTGATCAAAAGTCCCTGTCATCATGTGCATATATTCTAACAATCGTTAGGGTGCCATGTCATGGAGAAGGAGTCGTTTATGTCCTCAGAAGTTGCTGCTATTTTGAACGAATCTTTTGTCCCGATTAAAGTTGATCGAGAAGAGCGACCGGATATTGACGATATCTACATGAATTACGTGCAGGCAACCACAGGTTCCGGCGGTTGGCCTCTAAACGTTTTCCTCACCCCAGACCTGGAGCCCGTATTCGGAGGAACCTATTGGTCTGGTCCAAACTCAACCACAATGCTAGGCCCAGAAACAATTGGATTTGTCGAAATTTTAGAGAAACTGCGGGACGTCTGGGTGACACAGCAGCAACGTTGCGTGGAGAGCGCAAAGGACATTACGAAACAGTTACGAGAGTTCGCCGAGGAAGGAACCCATTCAACCCACACAGAGCGTGAAACAGACGAAGATCTAGACCTGGAGCTCTTGGAAGAGGCTTACCAGCATTTTGCCTCCCGATATGATTCTATCAATGGGGGATTTGGCCGAGCACCTAAATTTCCCACGCCGGCGAATCTTGGTTTCCTTCTGCGGCTGGGTACATACCCCAGTCAGGTTGTGGATATGGTGGGACAAGATGAGTGTGAGAAAGCGACTGCTATGGCCGTCACAACGCTAGTGAACATGGCTCGTGGTGGTATTAGGGATCATATCGGTCACGGCTTTTCGCGATATAGTGTAACAGCTAACTGGAGCCTCCCTCATTTTGAAAAGATGCTATACGACCAGGCGCAGCTGCTGGATGTCTATGTGGATGCGTTCCGATTAACTACCGACCCTGAATTGCTTGGAACTGTTTACGACTTAGCCACTTACTTGACAACTGCTCCTTTACAATCACCCACCGGGGGCTTTTTCTCCTCTGAAGATGCTGATAGCTTTCCCAACCCGAATGATACGGAGAAACGAGAAGGCGCATTTTATGTTTGGTCAATGAAGGAGCTCACTCAGGTGCTCGGTACGCGAGATGCACCAGTGTGTGCTCGTCATTGGGGTGTGCTGCCAGATGGAAACGTTGCCGCTGAATACGACCCTCATGATGAGTTCATGAACCAGAATGTCTTGTTAGTTCGAGCGACTCCAAGCAAACTTGCCAAGGACTTTGGCCTAAGTGAGGAAGAAGTGGTGAAAATGATCAAAGGCGGGAAACAAAAGCTACGTGAGCACCGCGAAAAAACCCGCGGTCGACCCGACCTGGACGATAAGATTATCGTGGGCTGGAATGGGTTGGCGATCGGCGCGTTGGCAAAATGCAGTGTCTTGTTCGAAGAAATCGAGAGCTCAAAAGCAACTCAATGCCGAGACTCTGCCGCTAAGGCAATCCATTTCATCAAAGATAATCTCTTCGACAAAGCGACCGGAAAGTTGTGGCGCATTTACCGCGATGGCAGCCGGGGAGATACTCCAGGCTTTGCCGATGACTATGCGTATTTCATCGGTGGCTTGCTGGATATGTACGAAGCTACCTTTGATGATAGCTATTTGCAATTCGCGGAGCGGCTACAGAGTAAGCCTCTCCTGTACCTCGGACAACCCTCGCTGCCCTATAACTGACATTATTATTAGAATACCTGAACGATAATTTCCTTGCCACCAATGGATCGACACCGGCCGGTTATTATAACACTCCGTCCGCCATGACTCCCGGAATGCCCGGCCCACTTCTCCGATTGAAAACTGGCACCGAATCAGCCACACCCTCTGTCAATGCAGTCATTGCGCGGAACCTTTTGCGACTGGCGGCACTCCTTGACGATCCAGAATATCGTATTATGGCGCGACAGACTCTGAACTCGTTTGCAGTCGAGATCATGCAACACCCATTCCTTTTTGTTGGCATGTTGGACGTTATTGTGGGCCTACAAACGGGTACCCGTGCTATAACAGGGGTCTTTGCTACCGCTGATATCCCTAAACTTCCCGGATCACGTCAAGATAGTCAGAATGACGCGCCCCAGTCCGCATATAACCTCCTAAAGAAACGGCTTCGAAAGGAGACCGGTAGAAGTGTTTCTTCCGCGGTCGCTGTATCCTCGCTGGTGGATATTCGGCCTTCTCACTTGAAGGACTTTGTGGGAAACCAGTCTTTCTGGCTGAAGTCGCGCAACCCGATGTACAAAGAGCTGAAGGCTGCCGAGCCAGCGAAGAACTATTTGCTTGCGTGTGAAGCCGGGTCGTGCAAGGTGGTGGATCTTTAGAGACCGAGAGTCATCCTCTTTTCATTCTCTTGGTAGTTGATTTACAATGCTGGGGCGGTTTATATTATGATTTGTCATTTTTATCTAGGAGGCGTTTGTACAAATGTCCCTTATTGTGACAGCCTGGAGTCTGGGTACCTGTATGATACCCAGGACCCGAAGGGCTGGCGCCATGGTGGCTCAAAGGGACGGTTGACAAGATCAACCTTCAATAATATAGCGAATTTTCTCCGCCTTTACTTGGCCTTTAACTTCCGAGGTTCCGATCAGATACTTACTCTTCGGCCCTTTTAACTTAGCGAGTCTAGTAGGATTGGTCACATCCCTGAGTGAGATGGTATGCATACAGAGCAGAGCTCAGCCTACAACACTCGGCGCAAACATCACGCAATGTTGCCACTTGGACGCTTAGTGCTAGTATTAAATAGTATTCAAGGCTTTGTTATTCAATTTTTAGCATATGCGCAAGATTATATTCAAATCATCTGCTAGGTCACTTTACAAGATGTTATGGCCCCGGTTCATGGGTGTTCCTGCAAGTGTTGAGTGGTTGCCGAATGGTCAACTCGAGCGAGATAATCTTCATCATTATTGCCACGGCGCTCAATTGGTCTGAACCCCGAGCCAGCGGAAACAGTGCCGAGGACATTCCTTCCTGGCTGAAAGAAATCTCTGATTCATTTCTTCTTGTCGGCGACTTTTCTGTTGTAATTAACCGAATCTATCCCTTCATGGGTGCCAACCACATCCATTATTACTCCTTCATCACTCAAGGTCAATGCTTGCTAACAGAACTCGGAGTCTTTGATACTCGTGACCATCACGTCCAAAAGCTTGTGTTGTTCCTTTTTGACAAGCAAGGTTGTGTGACTGAGTTTCATATTTCTAGCCCCGCAAATTCCCGTGGTGACTTCTTACATCTGAAGATAGGGAAACCTCTACGCCGTCAGTTTTGTACTGAACCCCCAATGGCTGCAGATGCATTCTTTTTCTTCAGCCTTGTGATGGGGTCTGCACAAGAATTCTTCCTTTTGACTTTACGTTTATTGAATTTATTATCCTATTTGGGCATGTTATTGTTTTCTCGTCCGGCTCCCTAGGCTCCTCTCTCTTTTCCTTTGCTACGTGTTGATTTCCATGAAAGATTCTTGAAAAATGTTCCCTTTGTTGCTTATCTTATTTTGGTCATTAGTCAAGTCCCTCACAAGAATCAGGAGAAGTAGGACATAATCGATCAACCTCAAAGTGAAATGATAGATCTACTCGGGTGGGGCCGAGCAAAGGTAAACAAGCCAAACACGCTAAGGTCGTGGCACCAAGCGGGCTTGCTATTGCGAGGCCTTAGCGACCCAATTGTACAGACTTGCGGTCTCTCATTAGAAGAAGTATCAATAAATCGAAATAAAACCAGTTCAGAGTAATAAAATGCCTCTTTCCAGTTATAGCGGAGAAAAAATTCCAAAAAAATGGACTCGCGGGGAATCGAACCCCGGACCACTCCCATGCTAAGGGAGTATTATACCACTAAACCACAAGCCCAGTGCGTGGAAATAAGCGGCCTTGTGGGGTAGATGTACTAATGAATCACTAGGAGAAGCAGCGTCACGGGATCTCAACCATCGGAAGCAGCGGTAGTAGCTACCGTAGCTACCGCACTCTGTACAACTTGGGTTGAGCACTCCCTAATTATGAGTGAGGTTGGGAATATCACAAACCCCATATAGAGAAGCTCACATTGTCTACACAGCATATAAGGTTACTCACAGGGCCTAGATTTTCCCGTCAAAAAAAATAAGAAAGAAATTCAGGATGTTATGTTTTTTTGACTTCATATCCCCGAGGTCCTTGGTAATTTGAGCACACTTTGTACTCCGTATTCCGTCTGCCCCATTTTGCCCATGGCTAATTAATCCCTGTCACCCCCGAAATTGGCATAATTATGATCGGATCTACGCTTTGCCCAAATTTCGGTCATAAAGAGAAAGAGAAAAAAGGCTTGATTGCTACGATCGGCGGTGATATCATGTGGACTGAACTCAATTATTGAACTTCCTTGTTTTATCCTGTGTTGACCCAAGCCCTAAGTGTACACAAACTAGTGCTGTTCCCCATTTACCTATATACTGCTGCAAGCTATAAGCTTCAGACGGTATGACATCGTTGCACAACTGAGCAGTGGGATCTGACTGATTCGAGATTGTGGTAGCATAATTTAAAGGCTGAAACACGTTACATTACATCGCGTCTACCATTTAATCAATCCTAAATCACAACCGTGCAGAGTGGCGTTGCCGAATGGACCAGACCCGAAGCCAAGTTTCTTAGCGTATGCGCCGTTGTGGTGGATAATCTCCCGTAGGTCAATGTGATTGGTGTAAGACGATCAACACATGAAATCACTTTGAAACTCGTGCCTGGATCCTGTACCCCTTAGTGTGCGCCATACTCCGTACTATATAGCCTTAATATGAAATATGCTTTGTCCTTTCCCCCGTGTACCTGTCTAGGTCTCCATCCTATTATTTTTTTTGTTTGATTGGCACGGGACCAACAAACCGAAACTGAAAAAAAAATCACGATCTGTGATTTCGTGAAACCGGCACTTTCTGGGCCTTGCGTAAATCAACGATCCCTGTACGCGCGGCAGCTACAGTTAGCGTGGGCCCCTAAAACGGAGAAGAGCGGCGCTATAAGTAGTGGGGTTCGTGTGTGATTGAGGATCCGCCCACAGGGTCATTTCAGGGCCATCTGGGGCCAGAATAATTTCAATTTTGCTTTGATGCAAAAGTTGTACTCTCTTCTTTTTTTTTTTCTGCTGTAGTAAAACTCTTTGGAAAGCCCCGGAGAATAATTTAAGGTGATTTTCGTGTTGCTCCATAGCCCAGCCTCTTGCTGTTAGGACGGGCCAATCCGAATCGTTTCGGAGACGCGTTGGAATGTAGAATGTCCCACGCCTGCGAGTGGCGGGTTCTGGTATGAGCCAGACAGTTTCTCGTGAGGTTGGAAAGAATAATGAAAAAGCAATAAGTATAGATAGACAGGGCGTTTGAGAGTGAGTTTTTCATTATTATTCTTCATATAAACAAAATCGAATATCAAACGAGAAAGCTTGGGAAAAAAGTGCAATTTCCCCCAAATCAATTAAACGCAATTTTACCCTGGAATCGCACGGCCCCACAAAATCCACTTAGCTTCCCTCCCCTTTCTACATCTACTTCGACTTTCCTCCCCTTCTCTCTCTCCACCTTATCGCTCTTCAATCCAACTTCAAAGCTCGATCACACTTGTTTTTTTCCCTTTCACTCGTTTGAAGGAAAAATAAGTGTTCGAGCCTGTCATTCCTTTATCAGCGCTCAAACAATCACTCTTTTTTAGTCCACGCAGTCGATCTGCGTGTTGACCATCCAAAGAAACTACCTATAACAATCTTCCTGGAGAAGCGTTAAGAAACCTTGATTTGTGATCGCCATGCGCTCTACTTTGTTGATTGCGGCTTTGGCCGCTGGCTGTGTCAGCGCCTTTGAGAAGCGTGTTTACGTTACCGACTGGACCACCGTCACCGTCACCGAGACCATTACCGCGCCCACCGTTACCGAGACTGTTCCCGCTGTCAAGAAGGTGCCTTTTGTGTTTGAGACCACCACCTCTGTGCCCGACGCTGTGACCACCTCTGTGTCTGTCGCCGAGACTTCGACTACCCCCGCCGCTACCGTCGAGGTCAATACCGACCTGTATAAGAAATCCACCGTCCCTCCCGACACCACTACCACCTCGGTGGCTCAGGCTGCGCCGACCGAGGCCGCCTCGACTTCCTACTACTCTACCGCTTGGACTTCGACTATTGAGCCTTCCGCAGCTTCGTCGACCCTGGCTACCTCGACCTCCAGCGCCTCCACTGCCACCGCCTCTGCCACCAACGCCTACCAGCAACAGGTGCTTTACAACCACAACATTCACCGCAGCAACCACTCCGTCTCCTCGCTTGAGTGGTCTGCCGATCTTGAGTCTAGCGCTTACACCCTTGCCGCTCGTTGTACCTATGAGCATGATACGTAAGTCACCCCGTTTATTCTGCACCCAGCCGATCATCCTGAAACATGAAACTGATTCTTATTCCCCCCTTGCAGCTCAATCGATGGCGGCGGCTACGGTCAGAACATCGGATACGGTGTCACAGCCAGCGATGTCGGTGTTATGATCACCAATCTGATGTACAACGATGAGATCGAATACTTCCCCACCCCTTACGGCGAGTCCGACCCCAGCATGTCTGACTTTGACAAGTGGGGTCACTTCAGTCAAATTGTGTGGAAGGCTACAACTCACGTTGGCTGTGCTACTGTGGTCTGTGACCCTCTAGGCGACGTTGACTCCAGCGATGCCTTGCCATTCACCGTTTGCAACTACTCGCCAGTCGGTAACGTCGGCGGTGAATACGGTGACAACGTTCTGCAGCCTGATGGAGGTGCCACCTACACCGCTTAAGCATGTCTGTATACCTTCTGCCTCCAAGGAATCCTATATCCTTCCCATGAGGCTGCTTGGAGTGATTGCAAGCCTCTCTCCCTCCCTTGAACATTTTCATCCACCTCCCAACAAAGTTAGTTGCATTCACTTTTTGCATTTTCAGTTATCATTTTTTCTTTATCTTCAATTCTTGATATTCTGCATGTCCTACCCGGTGTGACCTCGCCCGGACCTCCGGGAAGAGATCGGCATCGGGTACCTATCTTCGGGGGCACGCTCCCGAAGAGGTTGTATGTACTGCGAAGGTACCTGATGCCGTATCTCCCTCGGCAGAAGGACATGTGGAATCCTTTTACCAATTGTGAATATTCCTTTTTTGGACTCTGGTGTCTCCTAGCGATCTTGTGCCCATTTGTGGATAGAAAAATACGGCCCCCCAATGTGATGTACAATGTGAGATGAATGCCTGATCACGTGTGCCCCATAGTGAATCAATGCAAACAAAACAAACAAAGCAAATAACACAATTAACACAAACACCCCAATCCACTAAAGCTTCGAAGCTCCATTCACCCGAGACGTCATCGTAGACCAGGTCCCTCTACACTCCACTTATCCCGCACTGTGGATTAGTTTTAATAACAAGCGAAATCCTTCTGCTATATTTACCAGTGTCTTGTAATCTATCCTGGTGCTCATTTGTCACTAATCTAGGTTTTCGCGTCTGTACAGTAGCTCTGCAGCTAGCTCAACCCCACGTTCGTCTCTGTCAAATGAACCAACCTTGAACCAGCCTTGTGCCTAACTACATCGGTAAGCGACTCCATCTCTCCTGTCGCTTCCTACCTCCTTGTCGGATCCAAGTATGAGCTCTAGGGGCTCTAGGAATTGCTCAATTCTTCCAGTCCTGGCTGATAGAGGTGGACCGCCAAGCTAAGTTAGCTTACTGAGCTAAATCATCTGACAGCATCCGTTCCTCCGGCGCTATCACTGCGTCTCGAGCGCCCCAGCGAACCCCCCAAAACTCCACATCCCGCGTTTTGTCAAGACCCTAGCACCCGTAAGTCTAGTCCCTTTGCCCGTTCCCTTCAACCCGAGCCTAGTTCGACCCAAAAAAAACACAGTTGTCAAATTTCTTAGTGGGGTCTGAGGGATGTGATATGGGTTTCTACTCACCTACTGTATATAACATGTGCTTCGGGCCCCCAAGCCGATCATTTGACTTTTGCTGTCACCCTTGTGTTTGGTTTACTTCCTTTCTTCTTGAAATTCCGTCCCAGTGAGGTAGCTTCAATGCCATCATACTGCCTCCAAGACTGCCATTATTTCTACCGCACTGCTCTACGGCTCCTCTCCCTCCCAACTCACCTTGCTTGTCGCTACACCTGATCGAGTCTAGCTCCACCCACTAACACCATGTCTTATTCGTCCATGGCAGTTCGCTTTTTCACCGCACCCAAACCACTTGGTAATGCGATGAATCCCGATGCTAAATCCTCAGATCTGTCGGGACATACGGTCATGAGGCCGAATGTCTCGGCCGATCGGCCCGAATCAGAGGCTGTTGAGATTCACAAGCCCAAGAAAAAGGGCTTAACCTTTGCGAATCAGGATTCTTTGCCGAAACTTCCTATTCCCGATTTGGAGGATACGTGTCGTCGGCATTTGGACGCTCTTGTTGCCTTGCAAACTCCGAGTGAGCATGAGGAGACCAAGGCAGCTGTTCGGGAATTTTTGAAAAATGATGGGCCTGCCCTCCAGGAGAAATTGAAGAACTACGCTTCTTCAAAAACAAGCTTCATTGAACAGTTCTGTAAGATTTGTCTGTTTTTTTGTAAAAAGAACTAAAGAAAACTGACCTAGTCCTAAGGGTACGACTCGTATTTGAATTTTGATAGCTGTAAGTCGCACACCTCTACTGGGCATTTTGAATGTAGCTGATTTCGCAAATAGCCGTCGTCTTGAACTTGAACCCGTTCTTCCTGCTGGAGGATGACCCGACACCTGCTCGCAATAATCAAGTCACTCGCGCTGCATCGTTGGTTGCATCGGCCTTGTCGTTTGTACGTGCCGTCCGAAGAGAAGAGCTCCCGCCTGACACTGTGCGGGGGACCCCGCTGTGCATGTATCAGTACTCGCGACTCTTTGGAACGGCACGTCTTCCCACTGACAATGGCTGTGTCATCAGTCAAGACCCAGAGGCGAAACACATTGTCGTGATGTGCAGAGGTCAGTTCTACTGGTTTGACGTCTTGGATGACAACAGCGATCTCATCATGACTGAACGTGACATCGCACTCAATCTGCATGTTATCGTTGACGACGCAGCCCAAACTCCCCTCCAAGAAGCTGCCAAAGGCGCCTTGGGCGTTCTTAGCACAGAGAATCGAAAGGTCTGGTCAGGTCTACGAGATATAATGACCAAGGATCCCTCGTCAAACAATGCCGAGTGCCTTAATATTGTTGATACCGCGTTGTTTGTGCTTTGCCTTGATGACACGGAGCCCTCTAATACCGGCGAGCTCTGCGCAAACATGCTTTGCGGTACCAGTGAGGTAGTCAAGGGCGTTCAGGTAGGCACTTGTACCAACCGATGGTACGATAAGCTGCAGATCATCGTGTGCAAGAACGGAAGCGCGGGTATCAATTTCGAGCATACGGGCGTTGATGGTCACACTGTTCTGCGATTTGCCAGTGATGTCTATACGGATACGATCCTTCGTTTCGCCAAGACAATCAATGGTCAAGCTCCGAGTCTCTGGGCAACTTCTAGTCCTGACCCAGCCAAGCGCGATCCCCGTAGCTTTGGAAACGTCAGCACCACCCCACGCAAGTTGGAATGGGACATGGTACCCGAACTCAACATTGCCCTTCGTTTCGCCGAATCCCACCTTTCAGATCTGTTACACCAACACGAGTTCCAAGTCCTCGACTTTGAGGGCTTTGGAAAGAACTTTATCACCTCCATGGGATTCTCCCCTGATGCGTTCGTACAGATGGCCTTCCAGGCAGCCTACTACGGCCTCTACGGCCGCGTCGAAAATACGTACGAACCAGCAATGACCAAATTTTTCCTCCATGGCCGCACGGAAGCAGTCCGCACTGTCACACCTGAATGCCTAGACTTTGTACGCACGTTCTGGGGTGAAAACCCCGCCGAGAAAAAGATAGATTCCCTCCGCACCGCGACCCAGCGACACACCGCCATTACAAAAGACTGCTCCAAGGGCGAAGGACAGGATCGCCACTTATACGCACTATACTGTCTGTGGCAACGCTCCTTCGACGATGGTTTCTTCCACGATACCAGTTCCGTCGAGTACTCCAGCCCCAGTGAAAGCAACGACTCCCCCAAACTCTCTGCTGTCTCAGACGACGGGCTCTCCTCCCCCGCCAGTGGCAGTAGTCGTGGCTACAGAACCGCCTCGCCACCTTCGCCCGCCATCTTCAGTGATGCAGGCTGGGACAAGATTAACAACACCATCCTATCGACCTCAAACTGCGGAAACCCGTGTCTGCGCCATTTTGGCTTCGGGCCTACGTCTGCTGATGGATTCGGAATTGGCTATATTATCAAGGACGAGAGTATTTCTTTCTGTGCTTCCTCCAAACACAGACAAACCTCTCGTTTGATGCAGACGCTTGAATCGTATTTATTTGAGATCCGGAAACTTCTACGCGCTACCAATCGCAAGACTACCAGTCCCCGGACAAGCCGTGCCCGTGAGACGGAGGCCTTGGCCGAGCAACTTCAGTCTGATCTCCAGCGCCGAGGGAGAATTGTCTATGGTGGTACCGAGACGCCTGGTACGACGACTGATAGTGCGGAGCTGGAAGATGATGGAATGGGAGGATGTGAGTATACCCCCTTTTGACACCGCTTGAATCTGAGACTGATTTTATTCTAGATGGGTTCTTCGATGCTGGAATGCTACTCCACGCGCTTAAGGGTGTGAATGCTGAGCGGGACCAGAGGGCAACACCGGAGAAGAGGCGGTTTGTCGGGAAGAAGTTGCATCTCAATGAATATTGATTTCGGATCTCGGTTCTTTGGGTTTTTGTGCTTGGTTAATATTTCTGCTATATACTCCATTTCTGAATGCAATGCCATTTTGATGATGATTGTCAATTGATGGGTTCAATGGAATGAGTGGATAGACACTGGACGAGATCGAGATATCGGACTTGGCATAGATTAGGCGTAGACGGGGGTTCCTAATTGGTTAATCAGGATCCACTTCTCACCTCCAAGACCTGGGGTACATGTGGCGTTTCAGTAGCGGCTGCTAGTCAGATAGAGAGAAAGATGCAAAGAAATGTGAGGAACAGAGATACTAGAACGACTCAAATTAGTAAATCAACCACCCCTGAGATGCAAATGGATTCCCAGAAAGTGTGTATAGAGATCAAATGAATATCCCGTGTCTGCCACGTCATGAGTGGCGATCGGATCTCGCTGACTAACCTCAAGCGATCTCGGTGGAACTGGGGTTATGCCGGGGTTTGAAATTCTTAACCCCTATGACACGCGCCACTCTTTTGCACCCCATGTCATGTCCAAAACAGTCCACGATAGGAATACTCTGTTCCTGATTAATTACGCAACACAGATTCTCTGCATTGTCATCGTCACTCCCTTTGTGTTTCTAAGAATTTTCGTGCGATGGAAGCTCATGAATGGGCTCGGCATCGATGATGGTATGTATGCGACCGACATGTCACATTTGACCCATGCTAATATCTTACTCAGCATCTTGTTTTATTGGATGGGTACGTTCTGTCGCCAGAAATCTCGCATATCTATTCTGACTGATAGTTTTGATCGTCAGTTCCTTTTTATGGGGTATTGCACCAATGCCTTAATCTGTATGTTCGATCGCAGATCAACCCAAAATTTGGACTTTTCTTTGGCTTACATGTTTCCTATAGATGGCTTTTCTGGGTGCTCTATTCACCACGAAGAACTGGGCCTAGACCAATACCAGCAATGCATCAAGGCAAGAACCTTTCGAATTGTACTACTGGAACTATTCACTAACCTGCTTTTTCGCAGATCTCCTATGTTGCCACAGCTCTCTATGCCCCAACGGCATTGTTCGTGAAAATTAGCCTAATTACCATTCTGATCAGAGTCTTCCAACCTTACTACAGGGCCATGGTATCATTATACGTCCTGCTCGGCACAGTCATCGGCTACTACACGATCATCACATTTATTAAAATCTTCATCTGCGTTCCAGTCTCTGCTTATTGGATTCAATCTGAAAAAGCAAACGCGACATGTCTCAGTCAGCCCGGTGTCATTATCGCCGACTCCGTCATCGGCACGGTCACAGACGCCGCCATTTTCGCCTTCCCAGTGGCCTTCACCTGGAAGTTGCAGATGCCGTTCTGGAAGAAGATCAAGGTCATCGTCCTCCTTGGTCTTGGTGGTGTGGCTGTGGCCTTCAGTCTTTACAGAATGGTTATCGGGATTCATGAGAGAAACCAGCCCGATGCAACCACAAAGTTTATGAAATCAATCTTGACAGCGTACGTTTCGTCACCCTTCTGAGGGAATCAACATCATTATCGTTCTGGGGTTCAAGATAGACTAATTTATTCCTCCTCGCAGAAATGCTGAAGTGGGATTCGGCTTAATCTGCGCCTGTCTTCCAGCGGTTAACGTGCTGACGAGCTGGACTCGCCGGAACTCGTCTTCCGTCAAAGGATATTTCAACCGCCACCGCAAAACCGATCAGCAATCTGCTCATATCTATGATGGTCCTACATCATCGAGTGAGGGTCGAAATCAGTTCATGCGCAGCCATTTGAGTAGCTGTGCGCGTCGGGGCTCGACGGATTCCGCTCAGCTTATCGCGAGTCATGAACAATCGAGGATGCCGGCCGGGGATAATAATGATGCGATCATAAAAATGGTCTCGTTGAATCAACATTGGGAGAATGCTTCGTCAAGGTTTGTTCAGCCCAGGGCTTCTCATGGCTTTCTTGATTTTTTTTCTTCCAACTCGAGGTTGCTAATTATTTATTCTCAATAGTAATGTTGAAGGGGCAGATCGAACTGAAATTGTATAAATAATCAATCACTACCAGTACCTACTTTCATTTTACACACTGTACAACAGGAATATATATTTCCAGTTGACATTCAATGTTGAAGTTTTTCATCCACATGGTGTCCGAATGAACAAATCTCAAACACTTGAATATAATTTCAACAACGAGTCAATTGATCAATGTTGAACATTTGACATATGTACCAGTTGACAGTCCAGATGCACATCGACATCCAGGGTTCTCTGGCTTCAATAGTAGTCAACTAGTACTTATGTAGCACTTGCACATGAGTATGTACATATGCAGTAACCAGCCTCAAACCATGTGGCCCTTCTTGAATGTTCTATTCGAACTCAAGTGCTTTGGAACCTTCAACAACGAAAACTTGAAAATTATTCGTGTTCCGTCAACATTGAAGCCACATGCAATTCAAAGATTTAATTGCTACTAAGAAACATTTGAATGTTGTCCAATTACGTGATATGCAATTAAACAAGAAGAAAGTGTCAATTGGAAATGTCTGCAAGTTTTCAATGTTGACCTACAAAGTGCTGGTTGTTCCTGTGTCGGAATATTGACGGACACTGATAATTGAACGCAGAAAAGAAGAGGCAGAGAAACATGGGTCTCATAACCAGAAGCAAGTGAAGGCATCAAATCAACATAAACAGTAACCTTCACTTCAAGTACACCCAGAAAGCTCCCTTCCCATATGAACAGCCGCTGCAGCCATTGTAAACAATGGCACAATGTCCAAAATAAATACATATTTCTCATCAACACAACATGAAAAACCAGGCAGACAAGGCACATATTGCCGAAGTTCCTTCTTCAATCCATCGAGTAGTAACCAGACAAGAAGAACGAGAGACGGATGAAGTATCAATGCCGTCGATGAGCACGAGTGCAGCGTTCTGAGGAGATGGTGTTCCAAGATTCGGAGCGATCGATTGCAAGTCCTGTGGGAGACTTTCGAGAACTGTTTCTTCTTTTCCTTCGTCTTGTCTGCTGAATGATGATGATCTTGTTGTTCTTGTTGTTGTTGTTGTTTTTTTTTTTTTTTTTTTTTTTTTTCCAAATCACGTCTCAGACACTCGATTCGATGCTTCCTCATCGCTGGAGTCAGTGGCCCTGCAGATTGTGCCTCCACGCTGCATGTCGTTCTTTGCCACTGACCCGATGGCCTCAAGGGATTGTTGCTCCTGAATTCTTTTTTGGGGTTTTTTTTTTCTTTTTTTTCTTTTGTTGTATTTTGTTGTATTTTGTTTCTTTTTTGTTCTTCAAATCTTGTTTCATTTACTCAATGCTTCTCTAGCAATGAGTCCTTTTTTGTTTTTGATTGTTTTATTTTTTGATTGTATTTTTTTTTTTTTAAATCACGTCTCAGACACTCGATTCGATGCTTCCTCATCGCTAGAGTCAATGGCCCTGCAGATTGTGCCTCCACGCTGCATGTCGTTCTTTGCCATTGACCGAATAACCTCAAGGCTTTTTTTTTGTTTTTTGTTTTTTTCTTTTTTGTTTTGTGTGTTCTGTTTTGTTGTTTTGTTCTTTTTCCCAAATCACATCTCAGACACTCGATGCTTCCTCATCGCTGAAGTCAATGGCCCTGCAGATTGTGCCTCCACGCTGCATGTTGTTCTTTGCCATTGACCGAATCCGAATAACCCCAAGACTTTGTTTTTTTTTTTGTGTTTTTTTTTTGTGTTTTTTTTTTGTGTTTCTTTTTTTGTGTTTTGTGTTTTGTGTTTTGTGTTTTTGTGTTTTTTTGTTTTGTTTTCTTGAAGCTTATCGAGCCAAGCTGGATATATTGTTGACCAGTATGGTCTCTGAGAAGTCAGTGTGAAGTCTTAGGGAACCAGCATTGTAAACAATACCTTGAAGCCCATTGATCAGCAAGACAGTGTCAAAGAGAGTAGATACAGATTGATATCTGAGATAGATGCATGATGGAAGCATCAGATGATATCATGTGCTGTATGTTGTATGAGATGGATGCATGATGGAAGCATGAGATGATATCATGTTATGTATGTTGTATGAGATAGATGTATGATAGAAGTATGAGATGATATCATGTGATGTATCTTGTATAAGATGGATGCATGATGGAAGCATGTGATGGATGCATGGTAGATGTCCAAGGTTGATGCATGAATGGAATGGAAGAAAGTCCAAAGAAACAAAAAATTGGTGGTGGGGAAGAAAGGAAGGAAAGAAAGGGGAAGAGGAAGAGGGGGGGGGGGAACGCAGTATTTATACCCCAGGGAAGATGCTGGGGGTACCCCCCAGATCAACCAGGTCGCTTAGGATCGACCAACCAGGTTGCTCCATCTCAATTGCTACAACAGCCTCATAAGCTACAAACCTGATGTATCTCTGATCTTTTGTCCCCTATGTGTCTGAGAATAATTTTAGATGACAATAAACATGATCTGGATATAGACGGTTCGTTTCCTTTTTTTTTTTTTTCCTTTGTAATTTTTGGGCTGATGGGATCAGAGAGAGGAGAGCATGTAGAGTATAGAGGCATTGATATGGGACGACATTTTTCAATGGGATGAGATAAATGCATTTCTAATACAGCTTTTTCTCCTGATCTTTTGTTCCCCCTGTTCCTGGTAGATTTGAAAATTGTACCATTCATACAGTAGAAGCAGCTTATCACTCTCGTACAAAAATTTTCTCCTCAAGGTTCATGGGGAACGAGTAAATGGAGTCGAAAGTCAATGGCATAATGTTGTGGAAAATTAGTTGGTGCAAATCAACATGCGATAGATTCCCTTGCCTGGTCTCCAGGCCCAATGGGGTCACAGTTATTACCGTCAAAGAAATCTCACGAAGCTGAGTGCAATTAACCTCCAGCTGTCCCAATGTTCATCTTACACTATTACCCTACTTTTAAATCACATACATATGTATCTTGATATGCTTGGAATGCAAATGTGGCATTGCACTCATTCTTTCGATATTGATATCCACGACATCCTCCATTGAGACTAACTTACATCAGATACGAACAAACCCGAAGACAGCAGCCGCGGCTCCACGAAGTGTGTAGCTAATATCATTTTCATCTGCAGAGCCCCGGGTACTCCTTATTATTGTTGAGTCTGAGCGCTGATACTTTCTGCAAGGTACTGCTACAAAGCATTGAGCTTGTGCTGCATTCCAAGTTTGCCAAATTCTTCTACGGGTGAGATTTGGGTTTCCGTATGTTTCCCACCTGAGCAACACATCCAAAAGCTTCAAACTTCAAGCTGACATAATTTGAGACTGGATTATAGTCATTGGTCTTCTTGGTTTGTGACCTCGGCGAAATCGAATTGCGTCCCCGGCGCCTGGAGCAGTATGGACAAAAAATATGGTTGGAAATCAGTTCGCGGACAAAAAGTTCGACATACTGCAACATCTTTTACCTCAGTACTCCTGTTGCTACCTCTTAAGATGAAGCTTACCATTTTCACAACCCATGTATACGTATTTTCCATCTATGTATAAACATAGTTCGAAGGTTAGGTTTCTTTAAACTTCTCTGCCTGAACCGCCAGGCATCAACTAACGGCATCTTCGGTGCGGGGAAGGCCCGAAACCGGATATAGCCGACTTCGAGATCAATAGCCGACTCCGACTCAACAGACGACGTGCGAGAACCGGGAGCCATTGGAGCATATAAAGCAGCGAACGACCAATTGAACGCATGAGTTATTCACTGCGTAGATCACACAGAAAATAATCCCGAACATGGCGCTGCATTCCCTGCCAAGACGCGCCCCCCGGACGGGACTGCGCTTGACTCGGAGCTTTTCCACATCCCCGCGCCACGCTAATTATGCCGATACCCTTCACAACCTTAAGATTGGAGCTCATACGAAAGTGCTGTTTCAAGGGTTTACTGGTAGGTACTTGCAGACTCCAATGCACATTTCCTGCTTCGCTAACCCACGCAAAGGACGGCAGGCGACTGCTAATGTCCAAGAGTCGTTGGAATGGGGCACCAAAATTGTCGGAGGGGTGAAACCTGGGGTTGAAGGTGAACACCTGGGGCTCCCAATCTTCCCTTCTGTCAAAGCGGTACGCAATTACACTACCTCCATTTGAAATCTCTACTGGAGCTAATGAGAAATGACGCTCGTTTAGGCTCAAGAACGAGCCAAGCCTGATGCATCTGCAATTTATGTTCCAGGAAACCAGACTGCAAAGGCCATTGAGGAGGCAATTGAGGCAGAAATCCCGTTGGTGGTGGCTGTGGCTGAACACGTTCCTATCCATGACATTCTCCGGGTCAGTAACCTTCGATTTTGAACTGGTTCTCCGTTTTTGTTTCTAATTGTAATTACAGATTCATTCTATGCTGCAAACACAATCTAAGACTCGACTTGTCGGTGCAAACTGTCCTGGTATCATATCGGCGATCGGCAAGTGTCGCATCGGTTTCCAGCCCTTGCCTTGTTTCGCACCAGGCAATATCGGCATTGTGGCCAAGTCTGGAACACTAAGCTATGAGACTGTCGCATCAACAACTCGAGCTGGACTGGGGCAAAGTCTCTGTATCAGCATGGGTGGAGATGTGTTAGCTGGTACTAACTTTGTGGACGCTCTCAAGATCTTCGAGCACGATTCTGATACTGCGGGAATTATTCTTGTTGGTGAGATTGGTGGCACTGCTGAAATGGATGCCGCGGATTGGATCAAGGACTACCGGCAGCGAACTGCTAACCCAAAGTAAGTCATTGCTCATAGAGTCTTGCAGGTTCTTGGCTTACCATATGCAGGCCTATTATGGCCCTCGTTGGTGGCTTGGAAGCGCCACCAGGTCGGATCATGGGACATGCTGGTGCTTGGTGTGCACCCGGAGAGCCAGACGGTCAGACTAAGTACCAAGCACTTGAACGTGCTGGTGCTGTCATGGTCAATCACCCCGAGAAGTTTGGCGAGGGAATGAAGACACTGCTAGGCACTGGAGCAAGCAGGCCTGTCGCACAGGTAAGTTCCACGTGTGGTTTTGCAGAACTATGCTAACATCCCGCAGGCTTCTTCAGGTCCAGGCGCCCAAAAGCGCGGAATTCATACAATGAGACGTGTCACCCCGGTGTTCAGACCAGCTCAGCAGAAACGCGGACTCTACATCAAGCAGTTTCAGGCATTTGACATTCTGAAGCAGAAGTCTGTTCCTGTCAACGAGCAGACTTCTCCTTCCGACGTGTCTATCTCCATCTCAGTTGACCGTACTTCTTTATCGCCATGCGTCGTTGCATCTCCCAACGCAAAGTTCAATCCTACCCAGTCTCGCAGTTTTCCATTCAGCTACACCGAAACTGAGCTCGGAAACAACTCCCTTATTTCTGACGTGGCTTCACACGTTGGCCTTCCATCATCAGCCCAAGGCAAGCTCGCAACCCTGATCCAAGCTCTGTGGCAAATATACAAGGAGAAGGAGGCCTTCGTGCTAGAGACTCGGGTTGGAACTTCTGCTAGTGGTCACTTGGAAGTTCATGGCGCTCGATTTGGGTTTGATGACGCCGCATTCCGAAGCTCGGGGCGCCAGGAAGAGATTCACTCTTTGCGAAACACTGCCGAGGAAGTCGCCGAGGAGGTTGAAGCTGAGAAGGATGGAATAGTCTATGTCAAGTAAGTTTTGCCAAAATTGTAAATTGGGCAGCACTAACAAAACACAGGCTTGAAGGCGAAGGTAGCATTGGAACACTCGGTATGCTTATTTGCCAACCCCGTTGGTCACCTATTTGTAACTAACAGGATTGGTAGTGAACGGGGCAGGGCTTGCCATGAACACTGTTGATGCCCTCACTATTCACGGTGGTCACTGTGCCAATTTCCTTGACACTGGTGGCAAGGCTACCTCGGAGACAGTCAAAGCTTCCTTCCGAATTATCTGTTCCGACCCACGAGTCAAGGCAATCTTCGTTAATATCTTTGGCGGTTTGACACGCTGCGACATGATCGCAGAGGGTATCATTCTAGCATTCCGAGACTTGCATATGCAGGTGCCTGTCGTGGTGCGCTTGCGTGGAACAAATGAGGAGCTTGGTCAGAAAATGGTAGGTCGTCTCCACGAAACATTAGCACCAGCACTTGAGTTGGCTAACAAACACCGGTTTAGATTGCCGAGAGTGGGCTTCCTCTCCATGCATTCGATGGGTTTGGAGAGGCAGCAAAAAAGGTCATTGCACTCGCCCAACAATAACTGGGCTTGGAAAGTGCATTGTACAGTCGAATGTATGTTGAAGGAACACTTCTTTGGGTAGATTCCTTAGAGCTATAGAGTAAATATTGTTCAAATTATATCAGATATTAGAGTCGGTGATACAGGATCAAGTCCTAACCTCGGCAACCTCGTGAATGGATCTACTTCAAACAGCCGGTGTTTCAAGCACCTGAACCTGAAAACTGTAAATCAAAAACCTGCTTCGATCTTGGGGAACCCATGTGATGCCTCCCGTTTAAGGCAGCGGTACCGCCCAGGTTGGTCTAGCCCCGACATTTCTCCACGATCGACCAAGGTTGCGCTAGTCGCTCTGACGCCATCACCTTTAATCTTCTTTACTTGCATAGGAGCATACATACTATTTCTTTGCTCCCTACGGGATTTCATACGGGAAAATCTATATATAACTTCTCACCTACAAGCGACCCCCGCGCACAAAAACTCGATTTTGCCCGCTTCCACCTCGATATCTCCCCCGGTCCCTCCCAACCCCACCGCACCATGTCTGATCCGAGCGCTGAGTTGCAGGACACGCTCCGCAGGCTATCCATTGGCGAAAAAGGTCCGGTGCAGGACATCTCACGACCTACGGTGAAGGGTCTTTCGTCGAACTCCACTACGTCCAACTCAAAGCCAAAGCCAACAAAGAAAGCTAAAGAGCCCGTTGCGGATTCATGGGAAGACGAGGCCGACCTTTCAGACGACGAGCCCCCTTCCGCTGCTTCACCATCCATCCTTTCTCCTACCTTGAGCACGGAAGGCCCACTCGATCCCCCACCCACGCCTATCTCGCAGCAAACTTCAGAGCCCTGGGGTCATGTGAGGTTGGGCTCACCTATTGCTGGTGGGCAGGGAGGTTCTAGTTCCGGTCCAGCTAGGCGCCCGGAGAAGCAGACTGCTGTCGCTGGTCGTCTTATTGCGGGTGCATTGGGTATTCGGGCGCCGAAGCGTACGGAGGAGGAGCGGGCTTATGATCGGGCCATGAAGGAGCAGGAGATTAAGAGGCGGAATCGTGAGCGTGAGGAACTGGCCAAGGCTAAGGAGAACGAGGAGAAGTTGAAGTCATCTGTTTGGACAGACTAGGTCATTGTGTTTGTTGCTAGCGTTGCGTATACATCATCAACTGTATGCTTTTCTCTGACGTGTGGGGCTTTTTCCCACTTGAGCGGCTGTTATGTTACTTGTGTAAATGTCAGCACGGGCTCGGATCCGAGGTTGGAGGATACTAATGATTACACAATACTCACGTGATTGGTTCTCAGTGGATGCAGACTATTCCCAGAATAGAGTAGCTTTCATACATGCTCTGAATCTGATGCTCATGAACATTGTCATACGGTTCTTTTGCGCTCAGCATTGCGATATTCAGAGGAATCGCCTCAAACTGCTCTGGATAGTTCTACCTTTTAAATAACATTTGAAAATTTATATCCTCCCTCTGGGGTTCCAAAGTTTACATACCTCTACGGCCCCTGAGAGAGTTGATCGAGAAACCAGAAATCATCGAGGAGGCGCAGCTCATACTTATGAGCGACAAAAGATAGAACTGCGATAGTTGAGCCATTTTTACTGGATAACAGATATCGACAAAGCTGCCATAAGCTAGCCGTATCTCTGGACCAAGTCCCTCATAACATCAAGGACTCTGTTAACAGAATTAGTCGTCAGGCAAGGTGGTGGGTTGAGAGCAGTCCTCACTGTGTGCGAAGTTCCTCTTTTTCAGGAAAAAGCGCCGATACGTGTGTATCAAACCTCCTGGCTTATTATTAGCCAGATATAATCGCGAGTATTCAAGGAGACATGGATATCTTACAGCCTATACAGATCCAAACGGCCATCAAAGTCCTCTTGTGGCTCCGAAATTGGTATAAACTTGTTGTATGCAGCAACATAGTCATTCCCAAACCTATTGCAGACCGGCCGCCATTGACCAAACTCATCTTTTTTTCAAATTAGCATGGGGACTAAAGTCCTCAGTGGAAGAACTTACATTCATTATGCGCAAAAAAGCAGCATGCATCAAAGACCAAAGGTTGATTATCTTTGGTGATATCGATCCCTGCATTTCCATACCATAAGTCTCCATGAACAAGCGACGGTTTGACTTTTCTGCCATCACTCTCAAGAGGCCCCAAAAGTCTTGGAATGACTTTTTCGAATAGAGCAAGGCAGAGAGCGTCGAGTTCCTCACTGGGCCCTTTCCTTGCGATCTCCAAATCAAGCGCCTGTCTCATGGACTTCGCGAAAAACGCCTCCCAGCTATCTTCCCATCCCACGTACTGGGGTAGGTTTCCAGCGTAGGTGGTGGTATGAAATCCAAACTTCCCATTTGGCGATATGCTTTTTTCGTGTAGAGATGACAGAAGAGCGGCAAATTTGTGAGGGTCGGGCATTTCGGAGCCCATTTCTCGAAATTGACAGAGGAAGAAGTAGGTATCTGGTATTGTACTGAAGGTACCGCAAGCAATTGGCTTTGGAACAAATTCTGGTAAAACGTTATGTATCGCAGTCATTGACTGGAACTCACTTCTGGTCACATTCATGCCCAGTTCTGTCGTG
Organism: Penicillium verhagenii; assembly: GCF_028828195.1. Classification (NCBI taxonomy): domain Eukaryota; kingdom Fungi; phylum Ascomycota; class Eurotiomycetes; order Eurotiales; family Aspergillaceae; genus Penicillium; species Penicillium verhagenii. The sequence goes on along the minus strand of NW_026643176.1, from coordinate 872,253 downwards.
ATAACCTTGACGAAGAATGCCTGTGCTGTTCCATCAGGAAGCAAGACGTCGATGCGACCAGTGTGCGCCCAAAAACTTTCACCACGCGTCTTGATAGATATGACCTTGCATACTTCTGGTAGTTCTTGAAGATCGTCAACATGCGAACAATTTGAGGTTGTCGACTCGGAGGCCTTGGGATTGTACGATACCTCTCAGCACTGCCGGGTCGATATCCCCGACCCCGATCCCAAGGTTATTTGGGCCTCCATCGCTCATAATTTTCAACAAAGGTTGTGTCGAATCCTTTTCGCGTCTCACTGGCTGCAAATGATGGGGGTGAACGGAGAAGCGGGGTTGGTTATGGGCGGTAGTACCCCACCATGTGCAGGTGAATTTTCCGAATGAGCTTAGAGGATTATAATAACCAGGTCTGATAGATCAAGCTGAAGGGTTATCAGGGAATTTAGGAATTTTCATTTTCATTTCCAATTTCTCTTTATTCCCATCGCATGATCCACAGCCTTTAACAGGTGGGGTAATTGATAGTATCCAGCCAGTAGGCGAATGCGGGCAAGGCGTGCAATTCCTAGCGCTTCCCAGCTCTAATTTTCATGGTATATTCATAGTATGACCCAAGATATTTTTGTCGTGCTGACCAGTTACAGCCTTGGAGTGTATCAAAGACATTTGGAACAATTTGCTTTCGTTCTATTTCTCCAACATTGTATTTTCTCAGTCTAATCCCTCATCATACACATTATATTCAAAGACATCGCAGATAATGGTTCTCATAGGACGAAACCCTACGGTTTTTCCTGTACATCAATTTCGTAAGTTTCTAGTAACAAGGCTCAAAGGCGGTCATCGCACGTCTCTTCTCTCCAACAGTCTCTCAAATCTATTTTGAAGGCTTGCCTCCTAAGCAAACTAATGCCATGATTGACATTAATAGGGAAATTCCAGCTGGAAGAATGTTAGTAATGGCATGAATTTCAAGTGCTGGCGAGCATACCTAATATAGCGTTCATATAATAATATCCGATGGCATCGGACAATGAACCTGAGAAGAAAGATCCAACTAGCATTCCCGCAGAAGCGCTCAACGTAGACAAAGAATAAGTTCGGTTGTATCCACCGTTGGGACCGAAAATCCCTGGCTTCTTTTCCTCAGCCTCGTCAACGGCACCTGTTTCATTTCGAATTAGCTTTGAAAGTAATGAAAGGTTACGATCTTGGAAGTGCTCACATGTTGTCTCAATAGTTGAAATGCTGCTCATCAGATTGGTGACAAATCCAATAGCAATAATGGCCCAAATATAGGTGGACTCTGCCGAGCTTTGAGGGGTTGACCAAGGGAATCCCTTTTGATCTGCGGCGCCCACTAGCCATAGCAATGGAGCTAGAAGCCCAAATCCAAGTGTAGCGGGAATTCGTGTACCAACTCTGTCACGGAGCCAGCCGTAAAGAGGACTAGCCAATATGATCGGGCCTTCTAATCCCATGAACAGCAGTCCAGTTTGAAGACTGCCCCAGCCAAAAGCATCCTTTACATGAAGAGGAATGGTCGTGCTGTAGCTAGCAAGAATTGCAGTGTAGACAACCGAGCATAGCAGAGCAGTGATAACTCTTGGCTGTAAGCAAATGACTCTGAAGAAAGATTCCACTTGCACGTTTGTATCTTTTCTCCCATCATCCAGACGGGAATCCGAGGATTGCTCGATGTCACCAGATAGCAGAGGGCTGGTCTCATCCCCAGATTCTGGATCACGATTTCCTTCTCCATTGTCATTATCGACGGTATTCGAATTCGGCGCCTGGCTGCGTTTCTCCACCATCAAGAGCCGCATCACCACATCGATCGCGAGGATAAGCAGAATACTACCCCAAGTGATCCAATAGCCAGTGAGTTCGAGTAAGACACCCGAGACCGCGGGTCCAGCCAGAGCACCGAGGCTGACACAGCTGCGCACGATGCCAAATGTCTTCCCGATATGTTTTGAATCGATGGAATCTCTCAGTGTAGCGAAACCGACGATCCATGCCGCTGTTCCACCGATTGCCTGCAGGATTCTGCCAATAAACATCCCAGCCACTGTTAAATGAAGAAGAGTGGTCAAAAAACGCGTTTCATTGATAGTTGAGGTTCTTGTTCCTGCGAAGAAAGTTTGAAACTTACAATTTTGAGAAACAGCCAAAGCGATGGTGCCGATAAGAGTTAAAACCAGCGAAAAGATCAAAGGGCCTTTACGCGAATGAAATTTGTCTGCTAGGTGACCGATAAAAATTGAAGAAATGGTGGACACGAGAGCGTAGCACATGAGCAGTAGATAAGTCACTTCTTGAGTTTTGGAGGGATCAATGTGATTGCGCTTCTCGACCATATAAGGCAAAATGGGTACAATGAAGCCATAGCAGAATGTTTCTTCAAGCAAGATAGTGATAAGTCAGATTTAATTTCTTCTATCAAAAGGTCTTTCTTTGTATGGGCGGCATCGCCTCGTGGGTAATGTGACACGCGCAGTCCTAACACTTACCGGTAAAGCCAGCAATAGATACACATACCATAAGAAATGGCAGTGATGCTCGCCACTTATAGCCCCAAACCTCTCTTGTATTATCCATGGTGTGTGTACAATTTGAAGGACTGCAAAAAGAGTAAAACAAAAACAAATCAAAATGTTATAACCTTGGAAGGACGCTAAGCATCTGCGGGCCGCTCTTAACACCCCGTCAATTTATTCCGTGACTTGGCGGGAAAGATCAAAGCAATAAGTAGATCTGAGCTGAAGGAAAGACAAATATTCAACAAAAAAGTAATGTGGATCAAGCTTGGCTTTTCCTGGGTATTCTGCTTGGCCTCTTTAGGCGACGTGCATGCATGAGTGGGTCCAAAGCTCGATGGCATCACGCCCGATTCAATAGTTCTGTGCTGATCTAGGGTTCGTGGCCCGTGTGGGTCAGCCAAGCAGGTAAAAAACTATGGGGCTGGCATCGGAGAGATATGACGGAGCCTACGGAGCATTGGCATCCGGTACTTGGTTTTAATCAATGACAGGATTTATTTACATTTTTTATTTTATTTTAGTATATTTGCCAAGACCGTGATAAACATTTGAACTATTAATTTTGAAAGATAGATGAACCTATGTACTCTAAATTACTGACGCGACAATATATAGCAGTGGAGTGTAATAAACTATAAGTTTGAGAGCTGGAGCATTTACTTTCGTGTTGGATATGAATATGATGGTATTTGAATTATGATGATGCAGCCTTGGAAATCTAGCGTTTTTCGAACCGCAACAGAGTGCTTCCTTCCTCTTCAATCTGCGTAACAAGGTGCCATCCAAATGGCAATCCCAGGGATTTCACATCTTCAGTGTGATCCAAAAAGAAGGCCGTTGAATCCTCTGATTTCTCTTCCTTCTTATCGACTGTAATGGTGACAGACTGTCGCGCTAGTTGGAAGCACCGTGCCAAAACGAAGTCCAACTCTGGCACAGCCAGATGTTGGAAAGCAGACAGGCTGATAACATGGTCAACAGGGTTGTTGTAGTCGGCCAAGAACTCTAAGATCGAGCGATGGAAGAGCTCATCATAGCGTCCAGATTGTCGGCAGATCTCCAACATCTTGTTTGAAATGTCAACTCCAATTAATCGCTGACTATCGCTCGCAGCCTTTTGCTGTTCACGTAGATTCTGACCAAACAATCCAGTCTTGCAGCCAAGATCCAAAATAGTTCCGTTGTAAGAAATATCTTGAGTAATTTTAGCAGCAGCTTGCTTGGCCTGGGTGAATGATTTTGTCTGATCGTAACGCGAACTGCAGTTGTCATAGAATGCCTCCAGCTCGCTGAGCTCCTTCATTCTTCTAGGATCAGGGTTGCGGAGGAAATGGTTGGTAATGAAGATATTGACAGCCGCCCTCTGGTGACCTGCAAGACCTTGCTTGACATCCGTATCTTCAAATTTGTTTCCGGGGGCCAAGAACCACACAGGCATAGGATCAACCTCAATGACAATGGCCTTTCCATCCGGTCCAATGCGCATATCCACATCACATCCCATGTTGTTCGTTGCCATTCTTCCAGCTTTGAAGCCTTGCACGGCTGTCTCTTGGAGGTGATGGTACAAAGCGGGGTTCTCTGCTTCATTCAACAGCTCATAGCCCGATTCACCATCAAACTTGGCATCGAATGTGAGGAACTTCTTGTCGGCAGGTAGTCTGGCCCGCTGGGGAGGCATGGGCACGGGGATCTCGCCCATTGCAAGAACCACAACTGAGTATTCTTGCCCGTCAATGTACTCCTGGACAACAACGTCGTCGCTGTCCCGTCCAGCCTCTTCACAAGCCCGAACAAATTCTTCCGGGTCAGCGTAGCCCAAACCAACAGCCCTGCGAGCCCGTGCCTCTCGCATTCCAGTGTTCAAACGACTGATAGCCAGTGCCAAGTCTGTCTCATTCTGACATAAAGAGTGTTGGTCGATGAGGAGACTGGCATAGCTGAAGGCGGGCTTGACAAATAAGGGGAATTTGTCCACACCCGGCACAGGTGGGAATCCCTGCTTCCTGGCCTCAGTGTAGAAAGCGACCTTGGACCGGTTTCGTTCCCAGCCTCGAATACCAGCTGAGGGCACCTTGAGCGTTTCAAAATACTTAATGGCATCGATACCACTCACGGTATCATCGTGCGTTCCCCACAGGAACTGGAAGTAGAAATCATAACCCTCGGCCACGGCTTCATCGATCTGTTCCTTGGCCGTTGGTTTCTTGATATACTTGTTCTCCACGACGTGTCGGGGCGCGTAAACTCCCACATCAGGCCAGAGCTCTTGTGAATCCTCCACACTGTCTCCACCTTCCTCCGAGGAATGTAACACACAGATTCTCATGGTGAGTCACGTAATTGATTTGAAATTTCGAGATTTCTGGTATAGGTAGTTCGGGAAAATATTTTCTCGTTCGTAGGTCTTCTCTCAAGTGGGCTCCACGAAAGTATCCCAAGATGCACTTGGTGTTTTGAGCCCGATAAGAGGGGGATGGTGTCACCGAGGTTATCGCTTAACACGGCCCAATTGCTGCACATGTGTGCTATCAAGCCGAGATGAACCGCCACAGTGGGTATGCCTAGCTCAAGGGGAGCTATCTCAGGTCCTCATTAGCAAAGAGGCCATTTTCTTCTCGTATTCAGCTGAAGGATCGACCGTCACAGTGGGGAATCTCACTTCAAGGAACTGCAAAGAAAGCTAATGCCACTCACCGATCCCTAGTGGGGCGGATGAAAGATCCGTCTCAAGAAATCTTGAACTCCGTAGTCCGTAGTCCGTAAGTAATAATACAGGACTAACAAAACCCTGAATATTAGCTTCAAGGGTGGAGATACTCGATTCCAGGGCAGCCACGCAGCCCACGCTCATTGACATTGTTGTTATAATTGAGGTTGTTGCTGCTGAAAAGCTGTCATTGGTACTTATTCATACGACCCATGAGTCTTGTATCCCATGGTTCAACAGGTACATGTCAACTTTTGTACGAGAATATCCATCTATTCGAATCCGCGTTTCCACATCAAAGAGGGAAGCTAGGAGCATCAATGTTACTGTCACTGTAAATTACCCCGTGCTGTAATACGGTAATACAAATACCATGTTTGAAGTTCATGTAAGAAATTCTTCCGATCAAACTCGTCAACACGGGATTTTGATCCATCAACTAGCTTGCAGGGGCATGTGTGGCTGGAGAAAAAAATCTCTTCATCTTACTTTTCATGTGGATAGCTGTGGGTAGCGTTCTTCGTGTAAAGAAAAGTCTTAGATGATCGAGATTCGGGAGGACGAGATGCAAACTGTGGGGCGTTGCTCGTGGTATCGCGTGTGGCGTTACCCAAAGCGTCAGGTATCAGACCGCTTTTATGCAGATCGCTCCGTGTATAAGCCTAGTCGAATTCGCGAATATTCCAGTACAGAATCATCCGTGTCTTGGCCCAACAATTCTGAAACCGAGAAGTAAACAGACTCCACTTTCCCTAGTTACAGCTCCACATATCATCTACGGAGTAGATCGGCATAAGTTCTCAGTAGTTGCGGTCCTTGCGGATATAGTATAGCCTAATAGGCAGCTCTGGTAAAGGAGATGGCTGGGTTGAATTCTGCCACATTGGGTACACCGTACAACAATACATTCACAAGTATGCATGTAGGAAAGGAAAGAATTGGAAATCTAAGATCTGAATGTTTGAATAAAAAGCTATCAATTGATATGAATGAATTTAACGCTTGTGGAAGAAACTTTTGAAATCAAGGTAGACTAAATACAGGAACAAAATTTATTTTATGTACAAACGCTCATACGTCCAAGATTATGCATTCAGACTCCGTTCAATCCAATTTGCGTGAGAATTTCCTTTGCAGCATCATCCAGTGCCTTGACAACATCCGCAATATCATCTCGGGTCGTTTCAGGGTTAATGGTGCACATGCGCAGAGAAACCATCCCATTGAGTTTCGTTGTGAAAATAACAGCCACGTTACGGGCCATCAACTGGGAAGATATTTGAGTGTTGATGGCATCCAGAGTCGGCTCTTTCAAGCCTAGAGGTGCAAAGCGGAAATTAAGGATGGCCAGGGAGCTTGAAGATAGGATCTCCCAGCCGCTGCATTTCCTTAGCTCCTCTTCCGCATATTCAGAGATTGCGAAGCCATGCGATATCATCTGGTCGATCATTTCCATGCCCATGACTTGTAAGGAAAACCACAATCGCATATGCCGAGCCGGTCGAGTGAGCTCAATCCCGTAGTTCCATGGATTTTGGTCCGCGCACTCGTCAACGTCTTGCACGTATGTGGCCGTTGACGCGAAGCTCTTGAGGGCTTTGAATTTTTCGCGGAAGATCGCAGCACCGCAACCGTGTGTTTGGAAAAGCCATTTATGCGCATCCCATGCGATGCTGTCTGCTTGGCCGATTCCTGAGATCACATCGCGCCGGGAATATGAAAAGGCCACAGAACCACCGAACGCAGCGTCGACGTGCATCCACATGCCATATGTTTTGGTAATGGCTGAGATCTCAGCCAGGGGATCGATACTCCCCGTGTTGGTGGTTCCACAGGTAGCAATGACGACGAACGGTTTGAGGCCCGAGTCAATGTCATTTAGGATAGCTTTTTCAAGAAGCGCTGTATTGATGCAAAAATTGTTATCGACATCAATAACCCGGACCTGGTGATCTGAGAGGCCCATGATCTTCAGTGCCTTTTTGATGCAGAAGTGAGTCTGGCTTGAAATGTATGCAACACCCTTAAGTCGCGCCTCGCCATCCTCTAAAAGCTGATCGCGAGCGACTGTCAAGGCAGTCAAATTCGCTATTGAGCCTCCAGATACAAACTGTCCTCCGGCTGTTTTCGGAAGCCCAAATTGCTCTGCGACCCAGGCAATTAAGGTTTCTTCCACTTGACAAACGCCCGACGCAGCTTCGAAACACCCACCGAATGGGTTGTACGCGGATGTTAAACTGTCTCCGACCCAAGACCAGGGTGAAGCCGGGGAGGGAACAAACGAGAAGAATCGCGGGTTGCCGACTCGAAAGCCGAGTGAGAAGATCTCCTTTGCGTCTTCGAGAACATCTTCAAGTCTCCTTGCGGAGCCTGGGATGGATATTTTGCTGATTTGAGCCAATTGGTCGTTTGCAGCTGGCCTGATGATTTTTTCGCTTTCAAGAAGCATATGTTCCTTGGCGAGAAAGCCTGGAAGATTGGGCCAGCCGGAATCCATGTTTTTGTTTATGTTTTCTGATATCGTTAAATGGTTCGTCCAGATGTCATATGAATGCTGTACCAAATTTTGCCCGGGATGAGTTCTGGGTCGACCCAGATGCCAAATAATCAATCTATGTACACAACCAACTTGCATGCCGCTTGCCGATCTTGTGAGCCGTGGGAACCACGGAAATCACCGATTCGAGACCCACATAGGGAGTCAACTGTAAACCATGTGGTGAAAATGAAGCAAGCTAGGTAATTGTAAAGTATGGGTGGGTCGCCAAGGTATCGATCCACCCAACACGAACCGGATTCTGGTCGATGTCCGTATACCCTGAAGTTTGAACAAGGCAATGAAGCTCGATTTGTCCTAGGTCGTAATTTTGTCATCAGTTTCGGCGCCAATGGTCTTGGGAACTGAAGATCATGAAATGATGTCAGGATACTCCATATTTGCATGTGTTAAAATCTCTGACTGTCTGTAATTATCCACACCCTTAGCATCGGAGATGTTACTGCTAGTGAGAGTTCAGGCGATTACGGGCCCTTTTTGTGGCGTGAAATCGGCTTTATTCGGTGTGGTTTGGTGGCTTTTGCGAACTGCTAGTCAGGTTTATCAAATCGGAGTATCACTGGCACTACACAGATGGCCGTCTTTTTCCCGCCCAATACCGGTAAGATCCCGGCCCGTGCGGTACATTCGATTGACATATTATTTCTTACGTGACGGCGCCCTGTATCTAGATGTCTCTTAAAAAACTTCAGATTTAGAGATGCCTGGTACTGCTCTCCAATTTTTATCTTGCATGTGCACATGTGCAGGCATTGTATTTTCATTGACCAGCTGATCCAAGCACTTGAGGTTATATCGCTCTGACCACAGACAATTTTTGGTCAACATTAGAGCAGCATCATTCAAACAAATGTTTCAATCTATTGATAATTCATTCTATACCGGAAACCTCCCCTCTCAATCCTGCGCTACATCTGAAAATTTAACTTTGATGTTACCTACTCCATCAGTCGGAAATGGTGAAATATAGTCACGACCGACCATGACATCGCGAACCGTGGTTTCATGAAGGTCCATGTCAAACTGGCGTGCAAGCGCCGCGATGGTCAAGTACATCTGGCAGTAAGCGAGGCTGTGTGAAAGTTAGCTGATATATATCATATGTTATAATTGCCCATGGAACACTCACTTCATGCCAACGCACTGCCTACTGCCGGAAGAAAATGCCACCAGGTGTCGATGTAGCTTATCCCCACGCTCGGCAGCTCGTAACCAACGTTCAGGCTCGAAGTTTTCAGGCTCCGGAAATATTTCAGGATTCATATGAATGAAGTATGATGAGCAGCTAACGGGAGTCTGTAATTGTTTATTAGTAATTGAAAGAGCCTCTCAAAAATCATTTCTGACACATACATTCGGCGGGATGCTGTATTGTTGATACTGAAGTGTTTCATCTGGGGCCACGCGTGAAAGTCGGCCGACTGCCCCGAAAGATAGTCGAAGAGACTCCTTCACAACTGCGGTCTAGGAACGTAGTTAGTAGATGATAATAGAGAGAGAGAAGCGAGCATCTTACCAGATAAGGGAGACGTTCGAGCTGAGCCCAGGTTGGATGGGAATCCGGCGAAGGCATCACGTCCTTCAGCTCGGATCGCAACTTTTGCATTAGTAGCTTATTTGTCGCTAGATGGAACGCACACACAGCCAATGCTCTCGCCGTGGTCTCAGTTCCAGCCGCAAGAAGAATTAGGCCCTCGTCTTGCAGTCTAGACAGGGTACGCTCCCGAAGTGGAACAGAAGTGTGACTGAGAGAGTCAAAAATGTTTCCTTGAGATTCATTTTCAGAGCCCTGCGATGCCTTTTGAAGCGATGCCACCGACTGGTCATGTATAGTCTTCTGTACCAACAAGAGACTATCGGCACTGGGCTGCAAATAACGAACAACGCTATCGGGAATGCTCTGCGCCAATTTAGCAAGCCAAGGGAAGAACTTGAAAACGTGGCAGAGCATATCTAGCTCGACAGATGCCTGTTGAAAGTCATTCTTAAAGTCCGGCTCATCGAGAAAGTCGAGGTCAACGCCCAGCGCGTAAACTGCAATAATATCAGCTGTCAGGGCAGCAAATGCATCGCTTGTGTTAACCACGGAAAGTTTCTTGTGCGCGCCTTGAAACAGCTCGATCATCTTATCCAGTTTCTCTTGGACGAGAGATTCGATGTTGACAATGGCTTTGCGGGAAAAATGCCCGCGGACAAGGCCGCGGCGCATTTTGTGCTGATCGTGGCCTATGGTTGCGGCCATAGAACCGGGCGCACCAAACATGGCCACTTGGCGTGGATCCTTGTCGCGCCGGCGTGAGCCTGACGCGTAGATTTCGTCGTAGAAGTCCGGATCAATGATGTGGACTTCATGGGGGTTGATGCGCACGATAGGACCATATTTGTGGTGCATTTTTTCTACCTCCCAGATGAAGGTGCCTCCCTTAACAACGTCATAGTAGAACTCGTAGAGTCCGCTGATGGCTGCGAACTTGGGACCAGGTATTTTGCTTAATGGGTGTAAATAGAGACGATATATGGTTCTCAATATGATACATCCTGCTGCCAGGGAGACCAGCAGCCAGGGGAGTTCCATCTCAGGGAATGCCGAAGATTTCCAAAGGTGGCTCAGTCCAAGCAGTTGATAGGTGACTTTTTTTTTGATGCAGAAAAATGAAGCTTTTCAAAACTTTTGTTTGGATTAGAAACCTGTAGAGTCCCAATGGACCTGTAGCTTTACCATGACGTGACAATACCACGCTTGTATGACAAAAAAAAACCGTATTGTTTGAAATTTTCCCGGACAAGCGTACAAAATGATGAAATGAAGTGGATGAATTAAGTGGGTTTATTAAGTGGATACTAGTATCAAGAGAAAAATCCCTGAAGAAAAACAAAGGAGGCTGGATTGATTGGGTATTCACCTGAGCAGCTAATCTGGATCTGATCGACTTTTTCTTGCAAACCTCTGGGGCTTCGGAATAGCTCCATCTTGTTACGTACAAGTGAAGTGTAGATCGCTCCAAACAAACCATGAATAGGCCCACTTTTAAAAAGGAAAGAAAAAAAGCCTAGAACGGAAGAACTGCGAGCTTTCAATGTTTGGTCCATCAGGCTACTCCATACACTTGTGGACTTCCCAAGGTTTAATCAATAGCTCTTGTTGTTTACATTGAAAAAAAAAAAATTTTAAAACTCCCCAAGCAAATTCCCAGGATAAATACCGTACTCTGGATTGTCAGTGCGATTCGCGATTCCTATCACTTCAAAATTAATAGGAAAGAGCTATGGCGTCAATCAACACACCTGAAGGCGTTCTCTCAAGGTCCCTCGATTTCAGAACCGAGGACCAACAATTATGGTGGCACGACATCGCACCTTTAACCAACCGCCTGCTCGACGTGGTGGGCTGCTCTACACACGATCAGTACGAGCACCTCTGCTATATCTACCGATTTGTCCTCCCCGCCCTGGGTCTATACCCTCGCCCAGGCCTGAGCCAAATCACCAGCGCCGTACCGGGCGGCCGCTCATTCGAACTGAGCGTCAACTACCAAGATGGAAAATCAACCCTGCGCTACGACTTCGAGCCCAGCAGCTCGCTGGCAGGCACACCCCGCGACCCATACAACCAGCTGATGACCGCCGAGCTGATGTCCAAACTGGCCCTGGGCGGAGCCACCAACGACTTATACTGGTACAACCACTTCACCAACAAACTGGGCCTCACAACCCAGGATAAAGCTGCCCTGGCAGGCCAGGAGACCGGGCTAGCCACGACGCAATACATGGTGGCCTGGGACCTCAAAAGCGCCTCCAACAACTCACTGAAGATGTACCTGTTCCCGCTGCTCAAGGCGCGCGCGACGGGCTTGCCGGCAGGCCGCCTCGTGCTGGACGCTGTGGGCAGCGGAAGCGCCGAGATCAAGGCCTCGCCTGCCTTTGCCATGATCGAGGAGTACCTGGTGGAGCGGGGGCTGTTGGAGAATGTTTGTATTTTGAGCTGGGATTGTGATGAGGTGGGCTCTTCGCGGTTGAAGGTCTACATTGCTGATCCGGAGGTGACGTTTGAGCGGATCAGCGATATGTGGACTTTGGGTGGGCGGTTGAGCTCTAGTAAGAATAATCAGCGGGGTTTGGAGCATCTGAGGCAGTTCTGGAGCCGGCTGGATATTCCGGAGGGGTCGCGGTCGACTTATGAGCTTGGTCAGCCTGAGCAGAGCGATGGGAGGAGCGGGTTGACTTTCAATTGGGAGCTGAGGGCTGGTTCGGCGGAGCCGGACCCGAAGTTGTATGTCCCTTGTATGGGGGAGAATGATGGCCAGCTTGCCCGTGGCATGGCGGCGTATTTTAATGATCTGGGTTGGACTGATCTTGCCGGTTCTTACGAGAGCAAGATCTCATCTGCGTTGTGAGTTTCACCCTTTTCTTTTGCGTACCTTTCTTTTTGGTAATGCACTGGAAGCTAATCATGTAGCAGTTCTCATATTGATATGGAGAAGTCGGACCGACTTATTTCTTCAATCTCGTTTGCTTGCTCTGAGAAGAAAGGTCCTTATATGTCTGTTTATTACCATTCATCATTTGTGTATCCTTGGGCTGGAGCGCGTGAATAAAAGACTGGAAAGAAATGATATTGTCAGATGCAAATCTACAAGGTCTCCTTTGCGCGCAGGGCCTGAATTTGTCACTTTGGAAGCTTAGTATGATAGTGCCTCAACGACGATGTCTTTAATATGATTACGGGAAAGGTTCTCTATAAGAACAATGAATGAAGACAAAGTGTCAACTGTCAATCAGGACTAGAGTGGTATTGTCTGTCGTAAGGACGATGTGAAAAAAAAAAGAAAAGACAAAAACTGGAGGTTGACGACCTTGTCGTGTGTATACCAAAATATCTCACAGAAACAAAACCCAGCAGTCCCCGAGAATGCAAATAGAATCCATGCAAGAGAAGGGTCTATGAGGGGGACTGACGCAACGCCGCATGCCAATTAAGCCTTGGAAAGCGATAGACCAAGGTAAAAGGAACAAAAGGAAATCGACAGTACTCAAAAGAAGCAAAACAAACAAGCCATTAAGGCCAGGTATATGTGGTTAAGAAAAAAAAATCAAGGGAAAGAACACCAACGCCGCTCGTAGAAGTATGCGCTTTTTTATTTTAAATGCGTGGGAAAGAAAAACAAATCACAGGTTATACCTGAGATGGGCTCAGACTCGATCGGGAGCGCTGAGAAAGAGATCGGCGGCCTCGGCTGGAGGGTGCTCGTTCCGTGGTAGGAGCATGTTCAAAGAAAGGGGTTAGATCTGGATTCTGACTGGGTGGTGTCTTGGAATTGGCAGAGTATTCAGCAAAGATGCGATCTTCAGCTGTCGTGTCGGGATGGACTTCAATGCCGCGCTGGTTTTCTAATCCACGGTGAGAGCCGATAGTCGGGAACGTCATGGAGTCCGCATCATCGTGGCTCCGCTCAATTGGCGACCATCCAGCGATACTGCCGGCCACAATGCCAGCCATGGCAGCGGCGGGTCCGAATGTGGAGTTGGATCGGGAGCGGGTATTGCGTCGGGAGCGAGACTCCGGGGTCGCAGGCTGAGGCGGCGGGCTTCCGTTGTCATCGGCATTTGGCGTAGGTGGAACCGAAGATTCTCGGGACCGAGATCCACTCCGGGATCGAGGAAGGAATTCCTGGGGATGCTGGAGCTTGTGACGGATGTGTCTCAAGCGACCACCGCGAACAGTCTTGATAAAGGCAAGCTGGTCGCGGATCTCCTCCAAGGCTGGGTTCCACTCGTAGCGACGGTCCTCGTCAGAGACAACAAGCTCAGGGCTAGCCTTCTTGCGATGCCAGAAGTGCGGGACAAGTTTGCTAGCGAAGGAGTCGGGGATAAGACGGATGACCACGGCGATGGGCAATGAAAGAGCTCCAAGAACCAAGCTGACAGCCCATTGGGATCCCTGGTCGAGGCGCTTGACAGAGAAGGCTTGGCCACCAATAAAGATGATCAATACCTGACCTCCAATGATGATGATTTGGATTCCAATGAACCACTTGTTTCGCCAAACCCCTTCCATGATGTTGAATTTGTTGTCGATGCGGCGAGAGTTATACTGGTTGAAAATTTGCATAAATACAAAAGTGTTGAAAACCACAGTTTGGTTGATTCCTTCATCCCAGGAAAATATGGATCGACCGGCAAAGTTCAATACGAAGGTCACCACCAATTGGTAGATCGCCTGTCCAGTAATCATTTTCCACATAGTAACGGTAATAAGTGGAGAGGATTTTGATTCGGGTCTGCGGTCGAGAACATATGGTGATGGGGGATCCGTTGCAAGTGCAAGGGCGGCAAAGGTGTCCATGATCAAGTTGACCCATAACAGCTGGACCGCACTGAGAACCGAATCCTCTGAGCTGCTGGCAACTGCAGAAACAAATGTAAGAATGACAGCGGTGATGTTCACAGTAATTTGGAACTAGTAAATCTGATTAGTCGCCAGTCAATGGGATCAATCGGGGGTATACTACTACATACCTGAAGGAACTTCTTCACCGCATCACTAACCGTGCGACCCCAAGCCATAGCTTTCACAATGGACGCAAAGTTATCATCCATCAAGATAATGTCCGAAGCTTCCTTGGCAACTTCAGTTCCTGTGACGCCCATCGCGAAACCGACATCAGCGTTCTTGAGTGCCTGGGCATCATTGGTACCGTCACCAGTCACAGCCACGGTTTCACCTAACTTCTTGAGTTGGTTGACCAGGAGCTTCTTGTCGTCAGGACTGGATCTTGCAATAACCTGCAATCTCGGGATGATTTGATTCATTTGTTTCGAGCTCAACTTGCGGAATTGAGGACCTTCAATAGCAATACCACCGGGGGTGTAGATACCGCACTCCTGGGCAATGGCTTTGGCCGTATTGATGTTGTCACCAGTCACCATGCGCACAAAGACACCAGCACGTTGGCAAGTATGAACAGCTTCCGCAACGCCCTGTCGGACCGGATCCTGAATACCAAACAAACCGAAAATAGACATGTCCTTGAAAACAGACTCAAAAACAGCCATGTTCCGATCGTTTTCCTGGGTTGCTGCTCCACGAGGAGGCCACTGTTCAAAGTCCCGGTACACAAGGGCGATACACCGCAATGAGCGAGATGTGTAACTCGACATTATGGTATCCAAGGTATTACGGTTATCCTCGGTAATGGGTACTTCAGATAACTCAGCAGTGGGATCACGAATAATTCGGGTTGACTTGGACATCAGAATCTCAGCAGCACCCTTGACCAGCATACGATATTTTCCGTTCTCTAGTTGAACCACAACAGCCATGCACTTGCGACTAGAATCAAAGGGGAACATCTGCGCAAGCTTCGCACTAGCACGACCCTCAGCAGGAGGTCCCATTCCAAGATGTTCACGCGCAAACGACAGCAGCGCGGTCTCGGTCTTGGATCCAATAAATTGTTTGACACCTTCCTGCTCTCCTTCGAAGGCAGTTGAGTTCAAGACGATGTGCTTGAGAAGGAGATCCTTAACGGAGGGCGAAAGTGCTTTAACGAACTCGGCAGCTGAGACATCTTCATATTGTTCCGATGAAGGGCCTGACGGTTTATCTCCAAAACGAGAGGTTGTGCCGATTGTGGCAGAAACAGCTGACATTTTGTTTTCGGTAAGAGTTCCAGTCTTGTCGGCGCAGATAGTCGTAGCGTTACCCATTGTCTCGCAAGCCTTGAGGAAACGAACCAGATTGTTATCTTTAATCATTCTCGTTGTCGCAAACGCCAGAGCGAGTGTCACCGCCAGCGGTAAACCCTCGGGAACTGCAACGACAACAATAGTCACGGCAACAATGAAAATTTGGAGGAAGTCCTGGCCCTTGGCGGATGCACCGCCATCGACGTCCTTCAATCTAACAAGGAACTTGATGAAAAGCACGACAAACAACAGCAAACCAGATGCCAGACCAAGCTTGGCAATCAATTCAGCCAGCTTGTTGAGCTTGGTTTGCAAAGGAGTCGTCTCACCTTCCTCTTGAAGGGACATCAATGTTCGACCATGGGTGGTATTTACACCTGTCGCAGTGACCAGGAATGTACCCAAGCCCTCGGAGACCTTTGCGCCCGAAATGATGAACGGGTCCATCTTTTTCAAATCTTCGTGGTGTTCAATCGCCCGATAGACTTCATCGGCAGGAGTTTTTCGCATAATATCCGACTCGCCAGTAGCCGAAGATTCATCACATTTCACGTCATGGCCAGCGATCAAAATGCCATCCACGGGGACCATATCACCTGGCTCGATGTGCATGACATCTCCAACAACAAGGTCATGGATTGAGAGTTCAGCTGTCTGGCCGGACCGAATAACCTTCACTAGTCTGTTTTCCTTTTTCTTATTGAGCTTCGCAAATTGTCGTTCTTTCTGCCAATCATTGGCCGCTCCAACCACGACCACAATGATGATGGCAATCAGAATTGCCAAACCCTCGACCCATTCCACGCCTGGTTCTCCATTGGCAGGGTGTAGAGACTGAGGAATGCCGACAGCAAGAGATATGACAGCGGCAATTGTCAGTAGAATGAGTACCTTGTCGTTGTATGCTATCCAAGCCAATTCCCAAATTGTCTTGAGTTTTCTCTCCGGTAATATATTAGTCCCGTATACGCGTCGTCGATCTCCAAAGGACTGGTCTGACTCGGTAACGATTGCCCCTGTGCCGGGCGGGGAGTCTATCGGAGAGGAGGCCTTGGTCGTAGCACTGGTGGTGGTAGCTTCCTCGAAGCTCACAGCTCCGTCAAGCGTCGTTTCGTCCACGCTCAGGCCGCTTTGTACATTCGTGCGTAACCCCTTTTCCAGACCGCGCATTCCACCAAGTGCACGAAACGCAGCGAAACTCTTGGGATTGAGCAGCTTATTCAACTGCCCGGGAGAAAAGGCAAATTTATTATTTTCCACCTGGAACTCCTCTTCTCGGCCTGGGTCCGGGGTAAGGGCATCCTCGTCGTCGACGTTATGGTGGTTCTTATTAAGATCAGACCGCGAGCTGTGAGACGCGGTGGGCACGTATGTATCTCCGCCATAGGTGCTTAATGACTGGCTGGTATCCTCTGACTCCAAGGAGTTGCCGCGAGACCGTGTTCCAGGGACGGACAGATAGTTCGAATGGGCCTCGGAGGGCTTGGCCTTGTGAGATGAAATATTATGAGGGGATGTTGGGCGGTCTTCTCGTTCGCGATCTCGGCCTTCGGAAGAGGCATTGGAGCGGATGGATGCGCTGGACCGCAAATCGGTTGGGGAGGCATTGCTCGCACTGCTGAGGGCGTGTGTGTCGGATTCGACGAGATCGGTGGAGAGCTTGACCGTTGGCTGAGGCGGACTAGAGAGTATTTGAACTGGGGGTTCACTGATGTCGGGCGAATTCACGGCGGATGTATCGATTGTGATTGTAGGTGCTCGTTCTCTGCGCAGGGGTGTCACGCCCTGTTGGCCAGGCTCGTCGCCATAGGGATGCGACTCGGACATGGTGTTGAATTGAAGAAACGAAGCGCCGTTTATGTGGGCGGGGCCTTAGAAGAAGGATGTTTTTGCATGGATAAAGATGTGATGGAATTCCAGAAATGTAGATGAGTTCTGGACTTTGTTTTGCTCTCCTTGTAGCTCAAGTCGATCTTGAGTAGTCACAAAGGTGTGGGAGAGTTGTGGTTTCCATGGGCCCGGGGTCGAATCTTGAAATTGGCAAGTGATGAAGTCACAGCAGGGGGAAAGTGAGTAGTAAGTGTAGAAAGGAGGCGATGTGGTTCAGTCCGAAAACAGAGAGAGTTTAGAGTGCTTCCTACTCGCGCGGCACTAAAAGTTGACAAGCCAAGCCAGAGCCAACGAGAGCAAAAAGGGCTTCTCCCCCTTGGTATCCACCCGGGTCTCGACTTTTCCAATAAATCCAATAATTGTTTGTCTTTTTTGTTTTTTTCTCCTCTCTTGCAATTGCCAGTACCCGCTCTTGCAGGACGGGTGGTTCCACTTGGCTAAACACAGCCCCAGAAGAAGGAAAACGATATTCAGAGATCAACGCGATTCTCCTTGAGTAACCTGGAATTATTGTTTATGAAGAAGCTGGGGACTAACATAAAGAATTTCCGGAAGCCAAAGGGAACGGAGCGCCGGCGGAGCACGAAGGGGGTAATTGTACGCCATCATTTGCACTGCCTCATTCAGGTGTTTTGCCAAGCCCCATCGCCCCGGGGCACTGCGGAGAGCCAAAGAGTGTTAAGGAGCGAATAGGGATCCATTAGAGGCACATCATTTTCCTCTTTTTTTCTTTTTTTCTTTTTTTTTTTCCTTTTTTTTCCTCCATCTTTTCTCTGCTTGGGAATGACGTCTCTTAAGATAATGTAATCCATCGTATTGGATCCACTTGGCACTGTGTGAAGTTTATTCCACCGTTTATTCCACCGAACTCCGTACAGATACCCAATTCGAGCTTAAACCGGTTCAGACTGGGCAGGTTTTATGCATAATCAACCCAAACCGTTAACTATGCAGATATAGTGTCCGATTATACCCAGTTCACGGCAATAAAATACAATACTAGTACATTATAAATTAGTACATATTTCCATGCAAATCACCTCTACAAAAAACCCTATATAAACTTGCGAACTCTACTTAGGTAACACCAGGAACCTCACGAATATAAAACCAGGAAGAGAGCTATATCTGACTGTACTACTCCAAATGTCTCATATACTTTACTTAGTGATATACATATACCATAAGCACTTGGGGTAATACTCCGGGTATAAATTGCCTCGTAAAGCCAAAAACATATGCATTTTGTCATCCCGCCCCAGTGACTCACCACTTTGGAATACTCACTCAGTGCTTGAATCTACTGTACAGCTCAAGCGTTCCTTGGAAATCAATCAACCATCGCCCAACCTTCAAAGAATCCTTCAAGGTTTCTATCAAAGAAAATGAGCAACCCAATCCATGAATATGGCCTCACCGCCGTCCCCGCCTCGGCCACGGCCCTCCTAACCTCGACGCCGGAGTATCCACGCCTCCACGCCAACCCACCCCCAATCCCCGTCAGCGAAACCCCCATCCCCACCACCGCTCTAGCCCAACGCATCAACGCCTACGCCAAAGCCCAGCTACCCGAGCCAACCTACAACCACTCGCTGCGCGTATACCACTTCGGCCTCGCAATCAAGAAGCACCGCCTCTCATTCGATGATTGGGCTTTCTCCGACGAGACATACTTCCTCGCTTGCGTCTTGCATGATATCGGCACAACCGAAACAAACATCAAGGCCACGCACTTGAGCTTCGAGTTCTATGGCGGCTTTCTAGCGTTGCAGCTACTGCAAGATAGTGAAGGTAGTCAAGGTAGTAGTGCTAGTAGTGGGTCCGCCGCACCGCGAGAGCAGGCCGAGTCCGTGGCCGAGGCTATCATTCGCCATCAGGACCTGTGTCAGGTTGGGAAGATTACAGCCGTGGGACAACTTTTGCAGCTTGCGACCATCTTTGGTAAGTACTCAGATCTCTTTTCCACCTCCGTATCCGTACTCCGTTACGGTATACAGAGAAGCAAGAAAAAAATTACCCACAACCCAAAACCTTATCCCGCCACGGGAGCGGCTAGAAGCACCGGGTTTGAGACTATGTAGTACATTATATTGCTGCACTGCCACGCTCTTGGTACTTCTTGGTCTTGTCCTTTCCCTCTTTGGGAATCAAAGCGGGTAATCTACTTGCAACTTCAACTGTTTGCCGATGCCATGATTCTATGATCTTGCACCGCTAGGTACATCTTCTATGCGTTATGTCATATGTCATGAGTCCTAGCGTCAGAGCCGATATGTCTTCCCTACTTTTTTTTTTTTTGTATCCTTCTGTCACCCGCTGTTTAAAGTTTTTTTCTTTTTCTTCCTGCTAAAGTGGAGCTATTGACTGATCATCTGAATTTTTTTCTTCTTCGTTTAGATAACACCGGCTCTTATGCCGATCTTGTCCATCCGGATACCATCAAGGACGTTTCTGCGCATTTCCCGCGCCACCACTGGAGCGGGTGTTTCGCCGCCACGATCCGTCGGGAAAACGGATTGAAGCCGTGGGCTCACACAACAGCGCTCGGGGAGGAGGATTTCCCGGCTAAAGTGTTGGCGAATACATTGATGGAGCCATATGAGTGATTTGATTGCAGCACCTGAGATTGTCAACATTGACTTGCCGAGGGATTTAGGCTGACGAATCCTTATGTCGACGAGTCATAAAATTAAGAAATGTAATTTCGAGAATGGGAAAAAAGTTGAAAGTGATGAGAATTAAACACATTTTGAAAAATTCCAAGAAGCAAACGTTTCAGGAAGAAAATAATTGCTGATGAGCTTAATTGTCGATTGGCAAATTGCAGTGATTCATGCAGTTTAATCTCTAAATCCTATCCATACGTGAATAATAAATCCTGCCCACTCATTGTCATATCCGGGCTTAGGTTCCGTCCCTTGCTTGCCACCTGGGCACCCGCTAATGTACACAATACAAGATTACCGTCACACAATTTACTTGCGTGGCTCGAACACAGCCTCATCATTCTCCGGCCCACTCACCCGCCAGATGCCCAATGTCTGCCCATTATCATAGACCCGATCTTCCTTCGGGTCGGTGAGAACCATGGCTTTGCTGGACAAGGCCAAGGCGTCCATAAGCTCCGACATACGCTTCGACTCAGTGAAGCTGCGGGTCAGATGCGGGGTGCTGGCGACCCAAATGGATACCGTCATGCACTGAGCCAACAAGAGAGGCTTCTCGAGGGAATGGCTGGCATAGTAGAGAGCATTATGGTAATCCAAAATCAGGTCTGGAAGATAGGTTTGGCGAATGTGCTCATAATCGCTTTCTTCCTCGGCTGTCATGGAATTAGTAAGAGCACACGCGCCCATTGGAGGGAAAGACTTACCATCCTCGGCTTTGACAAGCCATTCATCTACAACCAAGCCAACATTAGTCTCCGCTTGCTCCAGCAAGGCTGCTAAATCCTGCAGAGAATCCTTGACCGCTCCCGAATCTCTGCGACGCTTGGTCCTAAAAATTTTTTAGATATGGTTTTTCAACATCACGGGTGGGATACACTTACTTGGAGATTTGATCGTAGGCAAGAGCAAATTGCTCCAGGGCATCGAATCCAAAAGCAAGAGTTTCAAGATTGTACATCCGAGTAGCTTTTTGGTAAGCACTGTTGCCGTTACTTAAACCACCATTGGTGCTCGAGAGACTGCGACGGTGAAGGCTATTCCTCTTAGACTTTGATGGGCTAGCTGGCGCAGAATCGTCCTGCAACAGGTGGTCGAAGACTGGAAATTCAAAGATGTCCATGCCAAAACTTTCTTGTGACACCATTGACAGATTCATACGCTGGCTCAACTCACGAGCGGCAGCAAGCTTACCAGCGACTGTGAAAGTTAGTATTAATACAATGAAATGGAAGGAAAATAGGAAGCCATACCAAAGAATTTGCGGTAGAGCCAAGCTCCAAGCTTGCAAATCTTAGACCATTGTCCACCAGCAGAGCGAAGCCACTCTAGACTGCGTATCATTTTCTCGTCCTCGTCTGCAATAGCAGTACCAATCAAGTCCTTCTTTGGCGGCATCAGTACCCGGGTACCGTCCGGTCGCCGGACCACTCGTGAGTATCCGGTAACATTGCTAGAATGCTCAATCGAAGAAACACCAGCGCTGAGCCACGACCACTGAGCATCCAGAACAGCTTCAACATCGATGCCATGCTTTTGCATTTGACGAATTTGCTGCTTTCTGTCTGTGGGGTCGGTGATCTCAATCAAAACCTTTGAGAAGACACTGTGGCACATGTCCGTCGGAAGAAGAGACGCATAAAGGGGTACGAGATCATATAGACCCCTTTCTTCCAGGTTTGAAAGGTATCCTGTCACCATTATGGAAGCTGTTTCGTGGAATTGAGTGTCGGAGGGAGCATATCCGATAGATTGAACGACAACATAGATGTGGGTAGCCATTTTCAAGGCCTCGTCGTCGTCTGCAGCGATGATGAAAGATTCCTCCACGGGCACTCCATTTACAGCGGGAACAATAGAGGACGCTCCAAAGTGGTCGATGTTAACTTGAGATACTGCCTTTGCAAGTAATGAGAAGTAGGATTCATAGCTCTTGCTAAGAATTGCAGCTTGGATGCCACGGAAGGGATTGCGTGCCTCATAACCGACACGCTCGTTGCCTCGCAGGTATTCAATGAACTTCCGCAGGTCGGCATGGCCAGCTGGCTCGGGCTTGAATGCAACAGGAGAGGTAGGAGAATGGCTGAGCTTGTGCTGGAACTGATTACAGAAACCACGATAGCGTGAAAGCACAACACGGTTCAAGTAGACGTAAAGGAAATCATCCCATGTACTGCAGGCTGTGTTTGCGGGCTCTGATTCACCACAGAGGAGGGCATACACAGCACGCTGGAACTCATCTGTCTTCGGGCTTCGTGTCAGAGCAGCGCAAGCAGCACGCCATGAGTCGTGGGAACGGCTGTTCATCATGCGAGTCATCCCATCGTCAACAGGTGTCCTTGTTTTGGGGGTGTTTGAATCGACGCTAGCACCACAGAGACTGACAGCCCTCCAGTTCTCGAGGCGACCATGCGCCCATTCCCGAATTTTGGTCCAGTTCTCGCCCTGTCTGAGCATCTTCCAGCAGGTCATCCATGTGGCTCGCTCGAAGAACTCATCCTGGGGCTGCAGATCGTTCTTTTGCCGAGTAAGAGCATCTGGGTCGAGCTGTGTTACCAAGGGCCGTTGCGTGTCATTGCTCAACAGAGAGCGTGAAATGCTCGGATCGTTCGGCTCCAGCGGTTGCGGCCAGGCGCGCAGTCGCTTGTGTCCCTTGATGGCTTCTTTCGTGAACAGCCATCCATGAGCCCACAGACCCTGGCCTCTTTCCGCTTGCGCTTCCATGTCGGCGATCAAACCGTCCAACTCCTGGGGCCCTGTCTTCGCTGTCTCCTCCAACCATCTCATCGAAAGAACACACTCGACGGCATAGTGATCGGAGTTCATGAATTCTTGCCAGATTTCGCGATCTGTCGAGTACCGGTGCAGGTTCTGGAATGCTGTTCGCTGACCTTCTTTGAAGCTGGCGCGACTGGCCGGGTCATCGATACTGATGAGATTGAGAAGTAGACGCCAAGTATCAGCCTCGTACTGCAATCTTAGCACATCTTCACCGTCCTTTGCGTCACTCCCACCGCTCTGTCGGAATCCGGCCTTCGCGCGCTTGAGGGTTTGCTGTTTGATCAAATCCTGGATGCCATTCTGTGCGAGGTCTCGGTAACTTTCCACTAGCTTGTAGGCTGCCTGAATGCTTTGAAACTCGTCGGTGGTGTTCTTGCGCTTGAATTGATCGAGCTTGTCGGCGTAGGCCTCAATCTGACGAGTGACACGGTCGGCGGTGCGGCGAAGTGGGTGGAGAGCTTCCTGCGCGCCGGCAGCGGTGAACAACTGAGGCGAGTCTATTCAGTGAGCTAAAACCCCTTTCCAGGTAGAAGATGACATGACGGGGAGAGTTCATTGAGCCATAACATACCTGGGGCTCCACTTGCAAAGCTCATCATAGACTTCAGATTGTGATCCAAAACTGGAAAGCCGGACCCTGTCTCCGAGATCTCGCCATTGACATCGTCCATCTCCTCGTCCATTTCGTCTTCCTCAATCTCTTCCTCAGTCCCTTCCTCTAGCTCATCTCCACTTTCGAAGCTCTGGCCCTCATCCATGCGCTCCTCGTCGTCGTCGTCAATGTTGATGATTTCTGATGTCTTGGGCGCTGGTTGAACCTGGTGAAGGTGTTAGTGGGATGGAGAAAAGTGACGAACGCATGAGAGCAAACAAACCTGCGACCGCAAGGTGCGAGAAGACCTTGTGAGAGGAGCCATGATTCGTGAGCTCCTGTTGTTGATGGAGAGAGAAAAGGCCCAAGGGCAGCCATTCGTGTTTGTCTCTTTTGGCTGAGGGCGCGTTCCCCCCAAAGTAGTTTAGCGCGTTCGGCACGGGATCTACTATTTAAGATGCACAATTTTTTTTTTCTTTCCTTCTTTCTTCTTTTTTTTCCACAAATGTCTATAGGCTTTCATTAGAGTCTCGGAACGAATTCATTCAATGTTTGTTCAGGTCCTTGAGGCCTCTCTGCGTGCTCAAGATTGTCTTAGAAGAACCGCCAGTCCTTGCAAATAGTCTGGTTCCTACTGAATGGGAGCTTAGCTTGGAAGGGGCTGGTACATGCCAATGCCAATGCCGTCATTTTATTTACAATGCATATCAAGAAAGAAATAAAGAAAATTCACCAAAGCTCTTGTCTAATTCAACTCTTCTCCTTCTCTGCTGCCTGTGCCCGCTGTCTCATCTTTAAATGCAGTAGGTTTGCTTTAGGACAGCTCACCACTGAGGCTTTGTCTCCACGCTCCTGGTAAAATGCGTTGCAACATTCGTAGAGGGCGTCAATCTGAGCCTGGCATTTTTCTTCTTGCCAGGAATTCTTGTTCAAACAATCTGGGCCTATTAGTATGTGAAAAGCTGATTAGAGGTCGTTCTTCAATATATTTACTTTGGATAGCACACTATGTACTAAAGGTCAGCACAAAAGTTTCATTTGACTATCTGTGGAGGGAAAGCAAGGCATACGGCACGCGGATGACACGGCGTGTCGTGCGACAGATCTTGCTTCAGATTCCCCTGCAGCAAGCTTTTAGTCCACAAGTAATTTGCTGGTTTTGATTGACCCTACCATTTTCAATATGGTTATATCTTGGCCTTTGGGTTGTAGTGGAATACAAATGTTGTTTCCCTAGCAAACGGATGTAGAAGAAGCTCATCGAAAAGCGGCAATGGGAGCAAATGGGGTTTGTCGCCTCTATGGGCGGTGGCGCGGGCGGTATCTTTCTGCTGGTTTTTTCTCTTCTGCCTCTTCCACTTCCTCTTCCTCCCACTCACGCGATTCTTCCTCTCTGGTAAGTCCACCTTCGAAATTGATCCAACATCACACTCCCATATTTATTGCGCCAGTATATTAACATAACTCCTTGATCCAGATCTGGATCCTCAATTTCCTATCCTAGTGCCATTTTCTTT
Source organism: Penicillium verhagenii (assembly GCF_028828195.1). NCBI lineage: Eukaryota > Fungi > Ascomycota > Eurotiomycetes > Eurotiales > Aspergillaceae > Penicillium > Penicillium verhagenii. The sequence goes on along the minus strand of NW_026643176.1, from coordinate 847,308 downwards.
CGCCTACAAAGTAAGCACCCCGCGCCTGGTAGGCCACGATCACGTCTAACGGCGATCCAGCTACAAAATGTCTGAAGGCGAGCAGGGTGCCCCTGCTGCTCCTGTCGAGCACCTCAACATCAAGGTCACCGATAACAACAACGAGGTCTTTTTCAAGATTAAGCGCTCCACACCTCTGAAGAAGCTCATGGACGCCTTCTGCGATCGTCAAGGCAAGCAGATTGCCACTGTTCGGTTCTTGTTCGATGGCACCCGCGTGCGTCCCGACGATACTCCCGATGGTGTATGTTCTCTCTTTGAATTTCTTGACCCCATGAATGACTGAGATATTCTGACACTTTGAGGCGATTTAGCTTGATATGGCCGACGGTGACACCTTGGAGGTGCACCAGGAGCAGATTGGAGGCTGTTAAGCGAATAACCCCTCTTTCATCTTCCCGATCAGGTCCCCCGAGGAAATGTTCTGCCTTCGTGGCACTGAACCATACGAGGTGGGCAATTGGTGATAGCTTGAGTGGCAAGGCCGTGGAGTTTACCACAGGAGGTTCCCAATTCTGTGGCTTAATGATTCAACGAATTTCTGAATGCACCCGGCGATAGGGATGCGCTACATACTTAGGGACAAAATTTCACTGTTCTTGAAAAGGCACTACTTATCCCATTTGCCAAAGATAAATCGCTGCTCCACTCGGCAGCGATTTACTCCCTTAGACCATTCCTTAGATGTGAAATACTAAAGCGACCAATGCTCTATGATAGCGGACCTAGATACTAGTCAGTAGATACTCCAGTGTACCTAATACTAATATGCTGGTTTTGTCAAAGAACAGACTGCCAAGGGCCCATGCCGATCACCGGGTCATATTCAAATGTTACCGTCATTGGCCCAATCCCACTTTTTATGCCCGAAATGAACAAAGGGCAAAGAACTGAACAAGCCAGTCAGCAGGGTTGGGCTTCTGTTGGAATTGGTAAACTGCACAGTGTTAGTGATCTTGGTACTGTAAATACTGGCGTCAATATTGGAATAACCCTGTCTTTTAGCCTCCAACTTCAATGTTACTGGTAATCTACGGCAAGGCAAACCTTGAATATACCACCTCACCATACTCTAATAAACATTGAAAAAGTCGCAACTCTCGCTTTTATCCACACCTGTACTACGAGGTATGTAATTGATCCACCTGGCACATTGCAACTCTTCAATCGATAAATGTCTAGATACATGCTTGAATTGAGGTTCTCGGACCTGAAGAGTAAGTAGTACTAGGTACTAATATCCATCCATAGTCCCAACTCTCACTCTCACTCTCACCATGCATTCTAGGTCCACGGGTAATGTTTGACGATCATGCTGTGCAAATGTCAGACAGTGAAGCCTTATACTTACATTCTGCTGCATAAATCAACTTTTCCTTACTGGCTTCCTGCTACTTTATTGTTTAGAGATAAGTAATTGAACTTTGGTTCGGCCAACCGCGCCCCACATACTGGACGTGGAAGCGGTCACCCCGCAGGGTCGCGGACCCAAAACGAGTCATAAACATCTAAAGCGTTTACAACATCAATCGAAATTGCCGTCACCATTCAAAACCGCTTCAGAGAGAAACAAGAAAAAATAAAGAGTTACTTGAGCACAATTCATATATCATGGCTACAACATACCCCACAAAGGAGGACTTGACCAACTTTTATATTGGCAAAGACCTCGCCGATGTCCCCAAACCAGCCGCGGTACTCGATGTAGCTATCATCCGCCGACACTGTGAACGAATGAAGCAAACAGTGAAACAACTTGGAGTTGCTTTCCGAGCTCATGTCAAGACACACAAAGTAAAGCCAGCCCTACAAATCATCCATCCATAAGCAGTTGAAGCTAACAGACATCGTATCAGACAATCGAAGTCACGGAAATGCAAGTGGACAAAACAAGCCCTACCGCCAAATTCATTACTTCTACAGTCCTCGAGATTGAAACTTTGGTGCCTCTCTTGCAAGACTTGAAGAAATCCCAGCAGATCAACGTGCTCTACGGTATCCCGCTGGTACCTTCACATGTTACCCGCATCGCGGAGCTAGCTAAACTGCTTGGCGAAGGAAGCATCACTGTGATGATCGATCATCCAGATCAAGTATCGTACTTGAAGAAGTTTTTCGAGATCGCAGGCTTCCCAGTCTGCGTCTTCATTAAGGTCGATACGGGCTATCACCGTGCCGGTCTTCCGCCTATCTCGCTGAACAAGAATGGATTACTCGAGAAACTAGCCGACGCGGAGAAAGAAGGCTATGTCTCCTTGCTGGGACTCTACTCGCATAGTAGTCTGAGTTACGGTGCAAAGACCGCCGCAGAGGCGATGGGGTATCTGAGCAGCGAGATTCGGGGGTGCAAGGATGCGTTGAGCCGGTGGAGACACCTTCTTCCCCAGGGGCGAGAACTGATCATTAGTGTTGGAGCTACGCCGCAGGTTGTTTCTTCGAATAACCTTGTTCCGCATGCTGAGGGCGTTTCTTCTTCGTCCGCCGAGGCCGAAGAGCTGAAGGCATTGCTTCGGGAGGAGGATGCGCATGTCACAATCGAGTTGCATGCTGGCTGCTACCCCATTCTCGATATGCAGCAGTTGTCGACGCATGCAAGGGACGGTGCTGGGAGACTCGAGGATGAAATCGCGCTTTCGGTAGTTGCAGAAGTTTGCAGCGTTTATAATGATGGGGAGCGGGAGAAGGCAGAGGCTCTTCTGGCGGCTGGAACTTTGGCGCTGGCGAGGGAGCCTTGTGCGAGTTATCCCGGGTGGGGTGTGCTCTCCTCCTGGGGGCTGGGGGAGGAAGTGGAGACTTCACGATTGATTGTCGATCGAATCAGCCAGGAACACGGTATTGTTGCTTGGCAATCTGAGGATAAGAAGAGCATCCCGTTGAAGGTTGGGCAGATTGCCAAGGTTTTCCCCAACCATGCCTGCGTGACCGGTGCTTTTTACGGATGGTATTTTGTTGTGGATTCCGATCATGATGCGGGTGCTTCGAAAATTGTGGATATTTGGGTTCGAGGTAGGGGATCGGCTATCACCGATCCACTACTAGCACCAAGATACCAATAGTGGAATTTAGAAACGGATGGGCAAAAGGTTTATTGGAATCATAATATTGGTATTTGGAACCTTGGAATCATATATCATGAGTTGTTATAGAAATCCAATGATGTGAAAGAAATATCAATTTGAACACGAAAAGAAAGCTCCTGCTTGAAATGCAGCTAAAGTTTGGAATATGCAATCATTGGAAAACGCGAAAGAAATCTAGCTTCATGGGTAATGGCATCTATTCAAAAAGAATGGGCTCGGTGCGGTTAATGTAATAACCAAAACAAGCCTCTCGGTAATTTGCTCTTCTCTTAAGCTCGGGTATACCGGTCAAGAAATTGTCAAGCGCGCAGAAGCCATTCGTGGACCCCTCACAGCCAATAACTCCGGTCATTGGTAAAGGCGCATCATTCAGCATGAAGCGAATGTACTTGGTAGTGTCCTCAGTCGACTCCAAGTTGGGGTTGGAGTAAAGGACAGGGTCCAAGGTGTCGAAGGTGATATCATTTGGGCAAGTCCAAACTTCAGTCATAAAACGAGCACCAAATGGCGTAGCATCGCTGATTTTCTGCGTATGTTCCGGGGCGTGATCAACATCACCAGGCAATCCTGCCGGGCTCGGATATTTGAAGTACTCAAGATTCAACGCGGCCATCACAGCTATCATTGTGCTGTCGTGAGACATGTCCATATAAAAGGGTTGTCGTAGAGGAAATGTGTCAGGGTTATTATCGTAAGTGGAGTTCAGGCTGGTATCACTGGAGGGGATGAGCTTCTCCTCTAGACGAGCGGCAAGTTCCATGACGTAGCCTATACCCTGGGCACGGCCCACGGGTGAACCGAAGCCCCAGTTGCCGTAGTACTGTATGTCAAGGTTGTAGGCAAAATTTTTCCACTCTTGTTCGGTAAAAAGAGAGCAGAATTTGGAGCCAGCCAGACTGGTCTCTTCGTAAACACATATTGTTTGCATGGCAAGGACATCAATAATAGTCAAATCGAAATCGGGAGGAAAGTAAGGTGACAAGCGAGAGCGAGCGTCCTTGAGGTAACGGGCAACAAAGGTTTTTGAGGTTTTGTCTCCGTTGCTCTGATCACCTGGGCCACCGGGACAGGAGTAGTATGAAGCCAGTGTGTTGTTGAATAAAATCTTCTCAGGAATGGCCAGTAGATCATATTGGTCATATGAAGCATGGGCACCTATATTTCCGAAAAAGCCGCCTTTTCGTGTAGGTCAGTAAATGTTTTCTGGGGGGAGGGGGGCAGGGATGGGCGGGACTTTGAGCACTTACTCAACCACCAACGCGCACTCTCCAAGATCCGATGTTGATCAGTGGCGCGGAAGAAGGGCTTCGGACGGGCTGTCCCGTTGGGAAAAACATTCAATGATGGATTCCACGCAACAACATTTTCAGGCGTAGCACGGTACAAAAGTCTACCATACTGAAGCCAGAAGTGAGCTCCGGAGGTAGCTTCGGTAGAGGCACCTGTCCGCATCAGCTCGTCCAGACCAAGGACGTTTTTCCAGCTATTGAGGAACTCCAATGGTCCGGTTGCGACAGTTCCGTTGAGTTTGTCAAGGAAATTTTCAATGACCTGGCCATCCATGGGCATGCCAGTTGGATATCGCTGAGCATGGCGATGCAAGATATGGACCTGAGATAGCTCACATCGTTCTCCTTGGGGAACGCCCTTGGGAACACCCCAGTCGGCGCTTTTGTAGGGACTGAGTTGTGCCCAGCTCTTGGTCATGTCAAACCCAGACTCAAATTTGGCCCCGGTTGGTGCAGGTGCGGGCGCCGATGGACAATCTTTGCCAGGTCTCGTGCCGAAGAACCTCCCCCCAGGTGAGTTTGTCCATGTGTTCGAATAGGTCAAGATAACGATAAAAAATAACGCAAAGGTTATAAGAGTTGAGGAAATCCAGCGCCTACTTGGATTTCCCCCGACTCGTAGTTGTTCGCCCATATTGTTGTGGTAAGAAAGAAGTTGGAACCTTGGAGACGATCGGTAAACCCCATATTGATAAGCTAGTAACTCCGCAATCCGCCCCCAATTTCCGGATTATCATTACTCCGACTTTTTCCAATAATACCAAAAATGGAGTTTTCAATTAGTGCACGCGACTACATATTCAAACAAGTCCTTCTATTTGTTTCCATCGAGGACATTGAGTTTGGTTGCTTCTCACCTTCATTTAAACGTAAGCCTTTGGTTTATCACTTGATCCGGCCCGCGAATGAGAGTTGATAAAATTGAGAAAGTGATACACTAACACGGTAACACCACTAATATAAGTACATGATGCCTACATCCATGTACCATTTTTAAGCACGATTTTCAGGTTTCCGATGCTTATCGCGCACGAAAAACTCCGTAGGCGAGCCTTTTCGAAGGGACCGGCGGCTGGTTTCAAACTTTGAAGACAACGCGGTGATTAAATCACTAAGCTTGTGGTATCCATAGGTACGGGAGTCAAAATCAGGGTGTTTCTTCGTGAGAAGGTTACCGACATCAGATAGCATAGCCCATCCATCATCATTTGAGGATGCCTCTACCGCTGTTCGCAAGTGGTCTGCTAAGTGCTCATCTTTTTCTGCCTTTTTACCCGGCGAAGGATTTCCAGGCCTGATGACACTAGCAGAATGCGGTACGAGCTTATCGACATGCACGAGATTTTCGGTGTAAATAAACTTATCGCACGCAGCAACAAAGGGTTGAGGCGTTTTCCGCTCGCCGAGTCCGTACACAATAAGTCCCGCCTCGCGGATACGAGCAGCTAACCGAGTGAAGTCACTATCGCTTGAGACAAGACAGAATCCGTCATACCGACTAGAGTATAAGAGATCCATTGCGTCTATGATCATGGCCGAGTCAGTCGCATTCTTGCCGTGAGTATATGCGAACTGTTGGATCGGTTGGACCGATTGCTTAAGCAGCACGTCCTTCCAGCCCTGCAAATCTGGGCTGCTCCAGTCTCCATAGGCTCGTTTGGCATGAGCTGTCCCGTATTTGGCAATTTCAGAGAGAAGAAGATTGAGAATGGAGTACCGCGCGTTGTCCGCATCAATCAGGACTGCAAGTTTGGGAATGGTGTCACCAGCCATGATGCAGCAAGCGTATGAAGCCAGGCAATTTGATCAATGTTCTAGTCACTAGTATTCTGAAACCCCATTTTGAATACTCGTGAAATATTCAGGTCTTCAGTCTTGCAACTATTATACACTTGTAGTACTACATACCACATGATTTCAAAAGCCCGTATAGGGAAAAGTGATGACGGTGCACATACGATGTTGATTATTAATCAACATTGGAATTCGACAAAGGCCCCAGATTTATCAACAACATGATTATATTCTCAAGTTCATTAATAAGAATATTAGGAAGAGCTCATACAGTCTTTCTATTTAGGTGAACTATCAATTCTTAAGATTCTTTTCATGGATTTCAGTTTAGAAATCTAAGTTATTCAAACGCTCAAGCATGTCCTTGGTATCTCTTCTAATGCTCAGTACATACTTTTGTAGCATGTTCACTGGTTCTCAGCACCTGGTTGTTGGTCGCTTGATCTCATTCTCTAGTTCAATCATCTCATCCAAAGCCGTCATAAAAAATTCACCCTCGGCCTCCTTCAACGGTAAAAGAGGTTTCCGCGGAGCGATCCCATATCCGTGCATCTTGTGCAAAGCATATTCTAAAAGTGATCAGTAAACAAGACCTAGGTTATCGTAAACACTAGTACACTCACTCATCGCACGAATACCACCCGGAACAGCAGCTGCATCAGCTCTTGAAAGAATCGCTTGGATCTTTGCGGCTTCTCCTACGTCATCTTTTGACGGAGATGATAAGTTGAGCAACTCCCATAACCTCAGGGAAGCATTTGGTGCAAAATTCGGTATACCGCTCACAGTGCCATGACCCCCACACTGCATCCAGGGTGTAAGATCGGCGATTAATCCATCAAGGAGAAGGAAAGGAAAGCTTCTACTGTCGTTGATAGTTGAATCTTCAGAAATCGCAGCCTTGAGACGGATGAGCTTGCCAATACTGCCACCGCAACTGTTTGTATACTTTATTTTAGTACTTGGCAATGTATTTCTTTTCTCTCGCAAGGTGCTCACGTTAATTTCAGGCCGCATAGATTAGGGCTTTCCTTTATCACTGCGCTTATGACTTCTGAGGACATGTCTTGACCACCTGCATTAGAGGGAAAATTGTATAGAAGCAACGGGATCTAGTTCATGATTAGTTCGCCTATAAATACTGGTTCACGATGCAATTCTCCTCATCTTACCGGTGATGCAGCACAAATGTCAACATAGTATTGGATAACCTGCTCCGAATCGGTGTTAAGGCTCGCGGCGTAATAAGCAGGAAGAATCACCATGCCAGCATCTCTAAAAGCCGTTAGAGATCCATAACAAAAAAAAGGTTAATGGTACTTACGCTCCTGCCTCTGCTGCTGCTTTGGATAGTTGAATAGTTTCTCTCGTGCTTAGACCTCCCACACCTGCCACAATGGGAGTGGACTGGAGACCTGCTTCGTCCAATGTTGCTCGGATAAATCGAATGAGACTCGTTCTTTCTTCAAAGCTCTGAGCACTGTTAGCTGTTTGAAAGATTTTGCATTTTTCATCATTCATGTCTTACCAAATGCACTGCTTCACCCAGAGAGCCAGCACATACTGGGACTACTGAAGTGTAAGCTAGCAGTATTTCCAAAGTAGTGAGACAGCCTACCCATTCCCTTAGTTGCCAAGTCTAAGGAAGAAAAGTTAATTTTGTGTTTTATTTTTCAATCAAAAGAGAGAGAGCTGTACTCAGTAAATGGGATTTGTATGTTTCATAGTCGATTTCTTGATTATTGTCAAAGAATGTGGGCAATGGGGCATAGATTCCGGGTCGAAGAGGCCGTTTTTGACGAGGAATTTCCATGTTGAGCTCGAGGTATAAACAGATCTTGAAAGTAAGTGACACCGCAATCAAACAAAGTTTGAAGACGAAGGCATCTATCATGTATTGTACTGTTCGGCAAGATCGGTGCCCAGCCCGACACGAGGATACTGATAAGAGCGGGAAATGGCCGATGGGGCCGCGCCGTTATCGACGTTATCAATGACCTTATCTGTGGAGCGCCGGACAAGATCCATTCATGATTCCATGGTTTGTTTATCTAAGTTCTTAGGTTCTTAATACTGGAGGGCTCTAGTATATCATAGAGGCTCTGTCCTCAATCGTGCTCCTTTCGAAATGACGAGTCCTGTTTTGTCAAAATGATTCAAGACGTATGCATTTCCTTCCCCTCTACCGTACATCTTGCTGCAACTAACCACATCCACAGGAAAAGAAAGTCCTAGCTTACAATGATACCAATGAAGTGCCCATTGCTGTTGGCGCCGTTGAAAATACAAGCAGCAATCATGGTCTTCAGCGACAACTGAAGGTATATTCTTCCTACAGAATGAGTTGCAAAACGTGTCGCTAACATTTCAAAGCCGCGTCACCTGTGAGATTCAAATAATTTCGAATGCACTGAAAGAATACTTACTCTTGAAACAGCCAAATGATTGCCATTGGAGGTGTGATTGGAACGGGTCTCTTCTTAGGCACTGGAGGCGATCTTGAAAATGGAGGCCCCGCTGGATTGCTTCTTGGATACTGTATCATGGCTTCTCTTTTGTACTCGGTGATGGTAAGTTTCCCGGTATTCATGCACAATATTTACATCTACTTACAGCTCTTAGGTGGCTTTGGGCGAAATGACCTCTCAATTTCCCATCCCGGGAGGCCAGTTTGCGCTTGCGGGCCGATTCAATTCACCCGAGCTGGGATTTGCGATGGGTGTACTATTCTGGTTCAAGTAAGCAACTTTCTCCTTTTTCTTTTTTATAATCATTGCTGACACAAAGCTTCTAGTTATATTGGTACGACAGATCGCATGGTGTTTATTCATTTCCAAAAAACTAAATTAATCTTACAGTCGTCCTTCCGGCAGAGATATCCGCGGCTGCTGTTCTTATTACATACTGGACCCCAGCAGGACTTACAGATTCCACATGTACATCTGGAATTTGTAACAATGCAATGTGGGTAGGATTGATGTTGATAGTAGTGGTGAGTATTGTCGTTATTCATCATGGCATCCAAGTACTAATTTCTGCTCACAGTATCTTGTGAATTTGGCAGGAACTCGCGTTTTTGGCGAAATGGAGTTTTATTTTTGTTCTATCAAGGTAAGTGAGGAGGTTAAAAAACCATGCTCGATCTTAGTACCTCTTCTTGTCAAATTGGCTTGGTGGCTGACACGTAATTTCCTAGGTTATCACAATCCTCGGCCTGATCATCACTGGGATCATCATTAGTGCCGGTGGTGGTCCCAACCACGAAGCTATTGGGTTCAAATTTTGGAAAGAGACTGGTGGATTTGTTCAATATGATGGGATTGGTAAGTCTCAATATAACCAAGCAGCTGTGGAACTCGCTCAACTCTTTTTATTATAGGAGGTGCCAAAGGACGTTTTCTTGGCTTTTTCAGCGGTAAGCGCTCCATCGATTTATTTGATTGAAAGGACCTATGACTTATAAATCTCTCTGGTAGTTCTCATAAATGCTGCATTTGCATTCATCGGCACAGAAATTACTGCAATTGCAGCTGCAGAGACTGCTGATGTGAGGTCTAAATATTTTCTTAGAAGCGGCCCTATCTAACATTTTATAGCCCCGAAGAAATGTGCCACGGGCAATTAAGAGTGTCTGGATCAGACTTGTTTTGTGTATGTTGCAATCCCATACAATTTCCCGATATTTTTGCTTACTGGAATTTTCACAGTCTATCTCTGCAGTGCCTTTATGGTCGGTCTACTTGTCTCTCCGACCGACTCATCACTTAATCTCTCCTCAACTGCGGCAAAGAGTCCATTTGTCATTGCAATTGAGGTAAATTCCATAATGCACTCTTTGAGACACAAAATGAAGACTAAAGTTTCGAAACAGAATGCGGGAATTTCTGTCTTGCCATCTGTTATCAATGCGGCCATCCTAACTAGTGCTTGGTCTGCAGGAACCGCGGATCTTTTTGTTTCTACGCGCACATTATATGGACTTGCCGCACGAGGCCATGCCCCAAGAATATTCCTCAAGACACGAAAAGACGGATTTCCTTGGGTTTGTTTCATTTTCTGTGGTGCATTTGCATTGCTGTCTTTTATGGCTGCTGCTAAGGGCAAGGCGGGAACGGTTTTTGGCTACTGTGAGGATTATTCTTTGGTTTTCATTTATAATGGCGACCTTACTGACATACTCAAGTTTCAAACATGACGGCGATGTGTGGAATGATTTCATGGACTGGTATTCTCTGGACAAGCATTCGATGGAACAAAGGTCTTAAGACACAGGGATTGGACCGCAAAAATTTACCCTACAGGGCACCTTTCCAGCCTTATCTTTCATATTGTGAGTCTGGAAACACTCCGAGCCTAGGCGAACACTAATGATTGTGTCTTCAGATGGAATGACAATTTGTATCATGGTTATCATCTTTGGTGGTTTTGGTTCCTTCAGTAAGACTTACAACTCGATCGTTGCCTTTCTTTGAAGACATCTCCAGCTAATTGCATGTAGTTCATACGTTCAACACCTCGACATTTATCACCACCTATTTCCCAGTGCCTCTGTTTGCAGGGTTGTTTTTCGGCTACAAGTTCTGTAAGAAGTCTAAGATGGTCAGCTACATGGACATGGACTTTTTTTCTGGATCTTCCATTGAAGTGACAAGTGGCGTAAGTCATGTGAATACCTCCGTTATCAAACAATGCTAATCAAAATCGTAGGAGCCGAAGAGTACGTGGCAGAAGATATCTGATAGAATCTAGAAGTTGGATGATCACATATGAGCTCAAATATTATTTCCCTACTTTCCTTGATAGTTTTGATCAATTTAAATCACTGCTATGTTTGAGGAACTAGGTGCATAGTAGTAGAGTCGCTATAGTTAGAGATGACGTCATTTAATGCCATACTTGCTGGGCCTCAATTGGTTGGCATGCCGACATATCAGCACGTGACCTGTTTGAGAACGGATTATCAGCGCAATTTTGAGTCATTGAGTAATTAGTATCTCGTGTATCGCTATTTCTTCTATGTTTCTTTGCTTGTTTCCTTCGCTCTCGATCCCGGTCTTTTCGCCCCGCTTCGGGCTTCGGCCGCATCCCGGATGTGATCATTTTGACCAATCAGCGTGCATGTTGTTATCAAAGCGAAGATGAGGCCGATAAGCTCCAAAGAGAGCATTATGGCCCTTACCGCGAGAGGCATGCGCGTATTCTGGTCTTTACATCTTTCAAACTTGTGGATACCAGTGCCAGTATGACATCTCGCGCTCGGCCCTGCTCTATACCCGATGATTACGGTTATGACAATGCTCGTCCAGTAAAGGCTTCCCGCATTTCTCGGGCTTGTTTACAAGTGAGCGACATCTGGAATTTAAGTAAAGGCACAATTCTGACATGCCACTGCTTAGTGCCGCGCTAGGAAGCAAAAGTGCTCACCCTCCGCGGTTACGACCCCTAGCCTACAGGCCCCGTGTGAAAGATGCTTAAAGCTTGGACTGCAATGCTCCTTTGAAACTAACGACGGACCATTTTTAGACGGGACAAGTCCAAGTAATTTGGCACAACTGGTCGTGGATCTTCACAGCCGGTATTATGTGATGACTGGCATGTATTTTTATCGCCTTGGAGAGCTAACTTCAAATTAGAGTCATCAAACATGAGACACGAATCCTTGAACTTGAGAAGGCCCAATTCGAGAAGCCGGTTACACCTGTCGATTTGATCAGCCCTCCAGTCCCAAGTGAATATGTGAAACGCGCCGAAGATATGCCAACTGTGTCACCGAGTCAAACAAGCACAACTATGCCTGGCATGGATGGGATTAATCTAGGCCCCCCGATTGCAACACTTCGCTCTCTAAAAGAATTATCAAAGCATGACGATGTGTATGATTCTACTCCATCAACCTCGATATACGCAAGACTACGCTCGTTTGATCCTATAAGACGAGGTCTACTAACTGTGAAGGATGCCCAAAGAGCAATTGACATGTACACATCTACCAACCGAGTCTTCATTCACGAAACTAGTAACTGAAATCAAAGCAGATTCTTCAACCATTGTCATTCTTCTGCCCCCGTGCTCAGTGAGAGTACACGCTATTCTTGGGCGGAGTCAGATCTTCACTCCCCGACTTTAATTTTGGCAATTTGCTCAATTGGTGCTAGGTTCTGGTTTAAAGGAAATTTTCCGTGAGATCAACCACTGGATTCTGCAAATTCAAACTAATCCTTGCTTCTTTTCAAATAGAGATTCCAATGTGGTTACTCATCAAAATTTCAACGAGCTCACAAAGTTACTGGATAAAGCGGTATCTCGATTGCTTCTCCGACCGACACCTTCGGATGTGACACTAGATGCGATCCGTGTGCTTTTATTATACGCACAATGGATGCCTTGCACTCGAGAGGAAGAGGAAGAATCTGAAAACGGTGGTTCCGTCTCGCGGTTTCCCAGAACCCGATATAACGAAATAAGTGCCGGTGCCGTTTTGGGGTTAGCAATGCGATATGCTCATTTGGTGGGCTTGAATCACTCAGCTATGGCTCCATTTGACAAAAGTGGAAAGAAGATATCAGCAGAACGCGTTGAGAGATTACGTGTTTACTACAACTTGTTAACGTGCAACTTTAACCTCATGTTGACATCTGGCTTTCCCGCGTCTGTGGATTTTGACCGGGAGATATCCGTAAGAATGGCCCAAGCATTCTGCTCACATGAACAGTCCCAATATCCGGGCGACATTCGGGTCGCTGGACTTGTCGAGCTTGTGGCAGTCGTGAATGATGCGATGCGCAATTCTGGAGATGCTACAGGTCGTCAAATTGGCCTAGCTCGCCTGTTAAAACTCAACGAGGAGCTAGTTGAGTGGGAAAGGTAAGGAAAATCCACGCGAGAAAATTTGCCATTTCGTACTGATCTTTTTAAAGAGCCTGGTTTGTTCGTTTGGGTATGTCATCAAACTAGTGATACGATTATCTTGATGCTGAAATTTCACAGAGAGCACAGGGTTGAGACATAACCAGCTACCCTTTAATTCCATCAGAGTATGTTGACTGGTGCCATGCGGTTTCAAATTTTCAAAATCTCTAACTCGGGTTGCAGTGGTATCGGCTATCTTTGAATAGTGCTTCCTTGACACCACTTTTATCTGTAGAAACCAAGCTTCCAGATGAGTCGCTGTTGACATCTTTACATCAAATACTCAAGATAAGCCTTACCTCGGCTGCGCAGATGATACTTTCATTGTCAATCTTTGGAGCAGAATTTGTTTGGGACCTTGATTCACAAGACAAATCTACATTTCCCAATGACTCTTATCATGTCGACTCTCGTTCAATCGACCGCCTGTTCTGTGCCGTTGATTCTACATGGATTTCACATACATTTGCGATAACATTTTTAGCCCTTTGCTACATCAGGGGCATTATTGATGGTGAGTAGCCCCCCCACGGCACGCGTTTTACATAAATTAATGCTTGAACTATCCAGAAAATCTTCAAATCAGAACGTTTCACAATTCTCTGGTGATTTCAAGACGTCTTCCCAAGGGCTCAAACTCCATTCTCGCAAAGCTACTTCATCTTGCAATTGAAATATTTGACGGTGTCTGTTCAATCGCCAGTTTTCATACTGCACGTGACTTCCAGGGAACTGTTCATTATGCTTCGTCTCTTGTGCTTGATTCTTGTGATGAAGAGAATGGAAATGATCAAGGGGTCAACAATGACGCTTTCCAATCATTGCTGGAGATGATGAATGATTCGGGAGTTGATTGGGCGGGAAACCTTCTCGAGGGGCTTGAGTATCCTTCGGATTGGAACATCGGGAGTATATAGCGCCCGTAGACATATTTGGCTCTCTAAAATATTTCAACATTAGGTAGTTCCTTTGAAGGTTCTACGTGCAATGTTGGGAATATTTCCCAGAAATCTCCCCGAGTTGTTATATTCAAGCCCGCAACTGGAGCTGGAGGACTTCAACTCTATATCTATAACTTGGCATTTGACCCTCTGTTAAGCTGTTTTAATCTAAATGGATACCGTTAGTTAGGTATTACATCCAGTTACGCTGCTAATCTGTCCAAGGCAAACTTACTTAACGTCACTGACCATCTCGAACATAACATCTTGCGCCCCCTTCCACAGCACTAGCTCTCCCAGGGCTCGCAGGTTTTCTTTTCCTTGCACAATAGTGAGGAAATGGTTGGCAGCTAAAGGACCCATCTTGCTAGCAAAAGAAACTCCGCCATAACAAAACAGGAACTCTGTTTCAGAAAATCCGCCAGGGTATAACAGAATTTGCCCCGCAGATGGATGTGCCGTGTGATTCTCGAATGGAACACCGAAGTCGGTCTCGCCTAATGGAATCCACATTCCCTCTCCACTCCATCGCACATGAATGATCTTTTGTTTGTAGGGTAATAAGGAGCGAAAGAGTTCGACCGTTTTGGGTGCAGATTGCTCGAAGTGGGCGAGGAACTGGTATGGACCAGCGGTTATCAAGACAGCATCAGGATCAGACATTTTGATTTGAAAGCTTCGAAAGGGTTGATGGTTTTAATTTTTCGAATTTGAGCAACGGAGAAGGGCAAATTGAAGTAACTTGCATTGTTTTGGGCTTATCATTGACCATCGCCCATCTATTGATCGGGATTGTCGGGTGCGGGCCGCACGGCTTCTTTCCCGCCTAAGATAAGGAAGACGAGCTCAGATATCTTAAAACAGACGACGAAACATGATATCTTGGATTAAATGCACTGTTTTCTTCAATACATTATCACTGTTATGGCTTTGGATCATATCAAATTCCGCTCGTATGCGACTACATGCCCTCCACGACCGGGTGATAATGTCAACCATACCATCCAACAGGGAGCACTGACTATAAGACCCGTAATCCAGTCTCATGGGTCATTATTCGGCGCAGAGGTCTTTGGTGTTGATTGGAGCAAGCCTATTTTACCCGAAACTGTAGCACAGGTCAGTGTGAACGTGAAAGTATCTGTTTGTTGAGTGGCTGGCTAACGGTATAATTAGTTGGTTGCCTTGCAAGACAAATACGCTGTCCTAATATTCAGAAATACCGGATTAGACAATGAACATCACATTGCTTTCTCTCAGCAACTTGGGAAAGATTTGGAGATCAACCCTTTTTTCTATGGCCGAGAGAATGACCGTTTAGGGGAGCCACTGCTATTTGATGTGGGGAAGTGAGTTTTTCAAATTCAATAGGTATATGATTCGAAGATTGACGCTTTCTAGCATCGAGTTGGATGGGTCTTTAGTCAAGCGAGATAGTCGAAGATGGCATCACAGCCTGGGTAACGCCTTGTGGCACACAGACTCAACATACCATCAACAACGATCCAAGTATTCAATTTTGCTTTCTCACGGAACTCCCGTTCAAGAAGGATCTTGGACTCATTTTGCGGATATTCGCCAAGCCTATGAGGATCTTCCCCAAAGTAGAAAGGACGAGATTGAAGATCTCATTGTTGAGCATGAGTAAGCTTTTCTGAAAAAAAAGCCAGAATTTTCCAGAAAAATATTGATCTCACACTGCTTAGTCTCTGGCATTCTAGGAAACTCGCATCACCAGAGGTGTTTGGAAATCCCTTGCCTCATGAAGTCAAGGCAAAGCCACCGGCATTTCATCGGCTAGTCCAAGTGGCCCCTGATGGACGCAAGACATTATACCTCGCGGCACATGCGAAAATGATTTTGGGGAGAAGCTTCCAAGAAAGCCAAAAGTTGATTTGGGAACTTATTGACCATTGTACTCAGTCAAAGGTTTGTTTGGTGTTGCCTTCAAGAATGATTTTTGATTGCTAACCAAGTCAGTATGTTTTCTCCATGGAATGGAAAGACGGCGGGGATATGGTTTGGTGGGACAACCGGTGAGCCCGATCCCTTTACTTTGATATCAAGCAGACACTAAGAAGTATCAGACAATCTATGCATCGGGCTAATCCATACACCGATACAATGACGGCCAGAGATGTCCGTCGATCTACAATTCTTGATGATGGCCCCTTGGCGCATGGTGTTTCCATGCAACAGAGGATTGCAGCTGGGCAGTGTTCTTAATTGACGTTCAAATCCTCATGTCTCAAGACCTGACGCGCTATCATGATCCAAGAATTCACGCGCATATCCCTCACATTTCCACAAAACAAATTTTCACACTTTATAGTTTCATCCGTATTCGTAACCCTTTGAACTTTAATTACAATCTCTGAGGTCTCAATCATAGCTATCGTCCATTATCAAAACCTCCATATATAAAGATAGAGGAAAGGGAGAAAAATGAGGAACATATGGATAAACAAGACGCTAGCCCTGATTAGGAAACACGCTAGCCTGATTAGTCAACTACGCACGAGTCATTCACGAATCACGAGCTTCAAAGTTACAACTCACGCTTGACTCTTTGCAAATCTGCTTTTACAAGTGCCAAGTTCGAACAACATGCGGTCTGTCATTCTGTGAGAGTCAGTTTATGGAAACTCTGCGGCGAAAATAAATCTTGGTCCACATGTGCAGATGACGTGCAAGAATTCATAGATTTCCTGCTCGGTGAGTCTGTTCCCGTTCTAGACCCATGGATGAATGGGAGAACGCCAACAGTGACCAAGAAAGTAAATTGACAAGATGTATCCGTGCAGAAAAAAATCCCTGTCTTGCCTGGCGAAAATTCAATCATTTTTCTGTCATTGAATTAAGAAATTTGAAGACTGATTTACATTCGCGGGAGCATTGCCGCCTCAAATGATCGGCACGGTATCCATGGATGTTATCAAGTAAACGGTGACGTACCAGGGTCTCGTTCTTCCAAGGTCGTGGACCCATTTTTAACAGTTCCAATGCTCCACATGAATTCATGCATCATTCAATGGGGTTTTTTTTTCTTTAAAAGGTCTTCCTCTCGCCTCCCTAGGTCGCGTCAAATATTTCTTACCGCTAAGAATGTCTAGAAATCCTGAGAACGGTGAGGTCCATGGTGAGTGACTAAAATCTTCCGAAAAATCCGTTCACAGATACTAATAACGAATTAGATATGGACCCGCAAGAGTACGAAGCGCCAGGCGGCACTGAAGAAGAGGGTAGCAAGAACGAAGGTGCCGGCAACAACCCGACATTCAGTTTAGCCGGCCCCGGCGCGTCAAACCCTGCCAGCAATGCATACGTTGGAGACGATTATCGACTATACAACCCGCAGTATGGAAGGGAAGAAGATTCGCCAACATGGAGTTTGGCACAGCCGCTCCCCCATATTGTGCGACCAGGCATGCAGCATGGAGCCTTGCCAGAGGATAGGAAAGAGGACAAGTTGGCTGGGCCCAATGGACACAATCCAGACCTAAACAAACCACAGTCCAAGAACAACGGCTCCAATGATTCGGATGAAGGCTTCTTCAATACCTGGTCTAAAATCCGTCACTATCTACGAGAACCTTTGGCTGAATGGCTTGGAGTAAGTTTCCCTGATTTGCAGAATATTCTTTCACATATGCTGACATTTCGGTCGCAGATCACCGTCGCAATGACAATTGGCCTTTGCGCAACCTTATCTAACTTCACATCATCCGGCGAAGCTGGAAGCTACATGTCTCAAAGTGTAGCATGGGGATTCGGCTTCATGGTGGCTATCTACATCGCGGGTGGTACATCTGGTGGACACCTCAATCCGGCATTTTCTATCGCATTGTCTGTTTTCCGTGGTTTCCCCGCACGCAAGGTCGTCATATACATAGCTGCACAGCTTCTCGGGGCTATCACCGCCGGTGGAATCGCCTATGCGATCTACCATGACGCCATAATGAATGTTGCGGCCGAAACACAGACGCCGCAGAATGCCGGTCTTTCGGCTGAGGCTATGATTACCGCGCCGAAAGCTTTCGTTCATCCGGCTACTGCGTTTTTTACCGAGTTTCTTGGTAGCGCAATATTGTTTGGTGCTATTGTCGCTCTGGGTGATG
Source organism: Penicillium verhagenii (assembly GCF_028828195.1). Taxonomy (NCBI): domain Eukaryota; kingdom Fungi; phylum Ascomycota; class Eurotiomycetes; order Eurotiales; family Aspergillaceae; genus Penicillium; species Penicillium verhagenii. The sequence continues at coordinate 829,138 of NW_026643176.1, read as the reverse complement.
ATACCAATTCTCCGCCCGGGGCAGGAATGCAGGCTTTTATACTTGGGATTCTCATCACTGTTGTGGTTCTTGCACTTGGTTATAATACTGGAGGGTATGGAAGACATCTCCCTCTCTTTTCTCCTCTGAACAAAAATTTACTAATACACATTTCTGTAGCTGTTTCAACTGCGCACGCGATTTTGGCCCACGGCTGGTCGTTCTCATGGCTGGTTGGGGTGGTAACGTCTTCCGAGAAACCCATGCTTGGTGGGTCTGGGGTCCATGGTGTGCCGATATCAGTGGTGCACTATTTGGTGCATTGGTATACGACATGGCAATTTTTACCGGAGGTGAAAGTCCTATAAATTACCCTGCGCGACGACGGAAGAGGGCATTCCAAGTGAGAGCAGTTAATATGCGGAAAAAGCTAGGATTGAGGCGAAAGAAGACCCGCGATATCGAGAGCTCATCTGCAGAGACTGCTCACTAATGTGTCTTCGTTGAACTCATACTATATTCGACACTATTGCTTTCAATTGTGCCTTGATTTTTATTGAAATCTCGTGGGTAAAATTGAGAGGGTGGATTTGTGAATACTGTTTGTCTAATGCTGGGTATTTCATTGCCCTCCCCTCCCCCCTTCCCCCTGAGGCGGAAAAGTATTTGTACACTATGATAGATATTGTTTTTTTTCTCCTCTGGAAATGAGGTTCTGGTTTTTAATATAATTTATCATTTCAAAGTAATTAGTTAACGACCGGTATTGGTAGTTACTCATCTAAATCTCAAAAACCAATCCTCCCTGGAATAAATAGGACTGAACTAGAGCAAAACAAAACCAAATCTGCGATGTTGATAACAGAATCAAAAGAAAGTAGAACGCAAGAAATATTGAAGAAACAAAATCTGTACAACTTGCCCAATAGAGCCAAGCAAATAACTTCTGCACAGTCCATACAAGGTAGCCCAAGAACAAGCGGAGGTATAGCATGAATAGGATCACAATAAGCCCGTATTGCAGTAGCTATCTCAGTCATATCATTGCCAATATCCAGGATTCTCAAATTATCCGGCTAAGAGCAATAGAATGGCCTGTGCCGAAGCCAGTTACCAGAAAGACGAGGCTGGAGGCCGGTTGTTGGTCGCACCGCCAGGGCGCACCGCAACATGCATGAGAACCAAGTTTGGAAGCAAGTAGTCTTGTCCTTTCACACTTGCGTTGACTTCCACAGCAAGGAATGTATTGACCACTAAGGGTCAGGGTGTCTGTTATGTTGTTCTCGTATACCAGTATTATCATGGAAACCTCATCATTCTTATCCCCAAACTTCTCAAGGTCCATTGCGAGCTTCTTCAACGACTGTAGCCGCTGAATGACAGGACAGCTCAGGTCCGGAGCCTGAGATGCCTTGATATCTCTGTAAATTTAATTAGCCTACAGTCGGATCAAGTGTTAAAACGATTACTCACTCTTCTTCTTTTTAAGCTTCAAATATCTCCGCAAACGCATCTCAAAGAACCCAGGGTGAATATTCTCTTCGATATGCTCACGGCATCTAGCAATCTGGGCGTTAAGATCACTGCCAGAAGGCTGATATGAACAGAGCAATATTCAAGCCGTGAAGTAAGTATCCTACTGCTGACAATTCACGGCTGCCTGTTTCATTCACGCTCCAGCCTCTGGTGGTATTGATGGGTCGCTTGGTGGAAGTCTTAGAAACGGTCTTAGATGTGGTCTTGGATGTGCTCTTAGAGATTGTCTTGGGCTCGGTCTTTGGATTTGGTCGCTTGGATCTTTTGTTGTCAGGTACAGCATGCGAGACCGGCCTCTTGGTGGTTTTGCGTGGAGCGGGCATTGCAAATTCGGAGAATGAAGAAGATGAAATTGGAAAAGTTGTTTAATGTAAAAATTTCATAGACCGTCTTTCTGGTGCAAGAAGTGTGGTCGGGCTATTAAATGATTTATTGTCGATTCATCGAGATTCGAGAGATCAAGAGAGAACAAAGAGATACTTTCTCGACGAAAATCGAGAATTGGAAAAAAGCTGAACAACCGTCCAAAAATAGTTTCAAGGACAAAGACTCATTTCCCTTCTAACAGGTTCTTTTTTCTCCCTTTGAAAAACTTGACCCTGAGTTTTGTTTCTTTTCATAGAATGTCCCCCCGCAAAGCACTTCCAAATACGGCTGCACCAATTGGAAAGACTCTGACTGAAGCCCGCATGTGCATGATTACCACGGCCAAAGAAACTTGACTCTGGAATCCATAGAGTTCAAAGTTCAGGAAACAAAGAGATCGTGGCCAAGGATTTCTTTTCCAAATATTTGTTCATTTTAAAGTAGCATTCGCAATCAACGCAGATAGACTTTCATTCCCGAGCCCGAGCTGGCAGGGAAAGATGCTTCTCTGTTGTTCTTCCTCGTTAGAAATTTCTTTACTTAAGATCTTGCTCAAGACGTGGGAAGTAAGAGGAGTTGGAAGGTGGGGAGGTTGAGTTCCTACCACGCCGCGAATTGATATTACCACGGCGACGGTCAAGGGTGGCAGAAAATTTCCGGAATTATTGTAAGGCTGCGCGCGACTTTAGGAGGGGGTCTTCGTCTCGAGGTCCGCACGCGAGATTTTTGTGTACTCTTAAGCCAAACTTTTTGCGTGGCATTAGACTCCACTTAAAAACACACATCAGTACTCTTTGAAAATGAATGAGCACGGCATACGCCAGCTGAATACCAGGCGATAATTGTCCCTTTTTCATACATCGCTGGTTGTTGTTTTTTTTTCACATTTGTTTTCCCATGAAGCCAAAAATATGTATAACTATTGTACCTATTTCGCTTGGAATTATCACATCTTATATTATTGATTTATCCAAATAATGCAACTCCGGAGACATAACGCTTGCACCCTGCGCTCTAAGCTACTTACAGCCATGTCTTGACGGAGCATTGTCTTGGCAGTGCCAGGAGTCACTCGGAATGTGAGACATTTCATCTTAATGCTTGGCACATAAAACCCTCAAGTCACCCTAATTCCCAGATCTGAACGTCCGAAAGCCAAGCAGCTTCTGAAAAAACAAAGCCAGCATGGGCGTGAAAAGAAGAATTCAAGATTTCATATCTTCCCTCTTCGACTATGAAGATGGGCCAGGGCCAGCCAAAAGAACAGCAACTGGCGTTGAAGAACCCCCAAAAGATGAACCTGTCACCCAAGATCTGCCCAAGATGGGTATAGAATCAGCAAACCAAGCCTTGAATACTATGGAGATTCTGGAAATGATTCTGGTTCAAACGGATATGCGCACGCTTCTCGTATCTGCGCAACGAGTCTGTCACAAATGGGCGGACTTGATCGCCCATTCACCCTCAATCCAAAAGACCTTGTTCTTTACCCCCATCCAAGAGTCAGAGTGGGGAACTGGAATACAAATATTCAACCCGATCTTGACAAAGACGATTAACTCGTCTTTTCCCTTCAATAATGAACCGGACAATTGGCAAGACTTCAGACTTTCTGCCTTTATGATGACCAAAGATCACTCGGGCGTGGCTGCATTCACACGGAAAAATGCTAGCTGGCGTAAGATGCTTGTCCAACAGCCTCCTACCCCGGGTATTGGTATTCTGGACACTGCTAGCAGCAGGGGCGGCACTTCGGCTAGATTCAGCCACATCTTGGTCCGTTCCTTCCAAAGTCGAGCCTACGACTTGGCCTGATTAATCCTTATGACTCCTCGTATATGAAACTAACATATTGATTGCTACCTAATAGGCGGACCAAGAGATGGAAGAATCTGGGTACCGTGGTCTTCGGATGGAAAGACTCTTTGAGCTTTTACTCTTTCATAAATCAGTTAGATTTGTCCGACACACCTACATACACATACTATCAAGCTCTAGTCAAAACTGGCTGCTAGACGGTAATAAGAGGATCAGCAATGAGTTCTCTCGGATGCTAGACGAGTTCGGTTTGATCTTGCATATATCTAGGATCATACAGTGTGTTAGGGGCGCCCGCGTTCATCCGACTCATGAAGATTCTCTCCAAAGACAGGCTCTCCAGGATTATGTGAAACAAGGCTTTAATCTTTGTAACACGGGGAAGAAGATAGAAGAGTCGTTGTCTAAACACACCATTATTCGTGCACCAAGATGGGAGCAAGACAGTGAAGAGGACGAGGACGAGGACGATGATGATGACGGTGTTCGAAAGTGATAGTGGAAGTGAAAGTGGAAGTGACAATTCGACCGCCAGGCCGACAAGTCCATGATAAATAGCTGGCTAGTGGGAACATCCAAAGAAACTGAGATTCGAGTATATTAATACTTCAATGTTGAGATTTATGATGGTTGAATTTCGATACTCAAAGCGGGGAAATCGGCTGTTTGGTATCTACTCGGGTAAATGTGAAGAAATTCAATGTTTAGTGGTGGAAGAGAAATATTAGACCTCATAAACCTCAAGCTTCTGAAAAGAGCAATCGGTGCACATGATATGCATTTGGCATTGGGGGTCGAAAAATATTATGTGAAATGCGCGTCAGAACTTCCAAATCACCTAGGCAACAGCCCTGCTTGCCTACAAAATTTTATGCTGTTGAAAGTTACGCTCTACTTTTTCGTGTCCAAGAGCAATTCAAAAAAGAATACATAATTATTAATCACTATCATAAAATCAATCGGTTGGCTCATCAGCAAGCTGACCAAAACCGATCTACTTAATCTTGAAGGACATATTTTGCAGAGACTACAACTCCAGCAGATAGATGCTCCTTAACCAGTGTAGTAAGGGTTGGTGCAAGTCCAAGAACTCAAAACCGAGCCACCAGGGCCGAAAGCGGCCTCGAGAGCCTTGACAGCGGCCCAGGTACCCATACCCGAAGCAGCGAAACCAGCAAGGGTGAAGATAAGACTGGGAATGGTCATGTACCAGTTCTTGATGAAACCACGAGTCCATCTCTTGATACCGTTGTCGAAGCGGGTGGTCTCACCGGTGTAGGGGTCGAATCCCTCACCGGGGAGTCTGGCACCTTCCTGGACGGCGTAACCGAAGTACATGACACCGGCAAAGGAGTATGTGAAGTTCAGACTGAAGAGACCTCCGACGAAGTTGGTGAAGGCACTGAACTGGGGGACGGACATGGCGATGATGAAGGCGAGGATCCAGTAGAAGGGACCGAGACCCCACCAGAAGTACTTGCCCTTCTTGGTGGTGATTGGGGGGGCCTTGAGGAGTTCCTGGCAGACTTCGAGGTATACGGTCTTCATGCCGACGTTGAAGTAGAGGAAGACGGCGAGCCAGCCGGTGATGAGGGAGAGCACGTTACTCACGGTTTGGAGGCTCAGTGGCTTGACGGTCTGGGTGATGGTGGAGTAACTGTACTGTCCGTAGTAGGAGTAGGCCTGGGGAATGTTAGTTTTTTTTTTTCCTTTTTTCTTTTTTTTTGGTTTTGTAAATAGGCGTGGTAAGAGACTTACGAAGGCACCGAAGAAAACGTAGATAACGGTAATGAAGCCCTGGGCGAGGAAGACGGCCTTCCAGAAGTCCAAAGGCTGGCGCATCTCAGACAGGAAAGCAACGAACAGCAGAGCTCCGGAGTAGGCGTCTAACAAAACGTAAATCGTTAGCTGATATTCGTGAGGCAAAATTAATTGTATGAAGAAACAACTTACAAACCATGCTGTTAATTCCGTTGAACTGAGCAGCAAACAGGTTCGAATCAGTCTGTTGGTATTCGGCAGGAGGGGTGCCAACGAAGGTCTTGACTGGGACGGGGTCAGTTGCCCATGACTTGGGCAAAATACCGCTGGTGACAGCAGCAGTGGGATCGGGTCCGTATTTGGCCGCAGCAACGCAGCTATTGTATCACGTTAGTACAATCAACCAAAAAGGTTGGATCATAGGAATCATTTACTCACATGATGATGAAGGAAATAACGTTGATCCACACCGACAAGTTACAGAACCAACCAAGGTGCTTAAGGGATCGCATGTAACCACTGGCAATACTGACAACCAAACCAATAATACCGCAGGCGATGAAGCAAAGGTTGACACTTCCGGCGAGCTGGGCAATCAGATAGGTCTGACCAAGCAGGACGACAGCGACGGTAAGGAACATCTGGAGGGATTGGGTAATGTTGATGAAGTGGCGAGCACCAGGACCAAAGAGACGGAAGTATGGATCACCGAAGCTGAGAACGGGGAAACGAGACGAGTCCAAACCCAGGAAGGTTCTCCAGATCATCCATCCCGAACCAGCGGCAGCAAGACCCATGAGAATGAAGATACCGACACCAAGTCCGTAACCAGTGTTGGCAAAGACGTAAGGAGTCTGACCCCAACCCAGAATATCGGTGGTAATCAAGTAGAAGATACCTCCCCAGCTAGCAGTACGCAGGGCTCGGGCAGCTGTTCGCCATTCGGCATCGTATTCGTGGGTGTGGCTAGGCTCGATCGGGGTGGTACCGTCATCATCCTTGACGACGGGCTCCTTCTCATCCTTGGACCAATTGGTCACCTCCTCGTGGCTCTGCAGCGCACGGGAGTTGTCGGCCTCAATCTTCTTGATCTTCTCAATATGGTTCAGGTCAAAGTAGCCCTTGATGGATGCCCACATTCCCTGGCCGGCAGTAAGAGCGTTGTAGCGACGACCCTCTTCGAGTTCCATCTCACGCTCAACCTTGGCCCAGTAGGTGAATTCCTCATAGGTGACGGTTGGGTCCAGACGCGCTTGCAAACCCCATAGACGTTGGCGCACACCAGGGTGGTTGGCACTCAGGGACATCTTGCGAACCTCATCGGAGTCGAGACCTGACTCGTTGATCTGTTCTGTCGGGGCCGTGATGGCCATAGGGCCAGGAAGCATAGACATGGTGAAAGGCAATAATAAAACAGTAAAAGAGAAGAGAAATTAAAGGTGTAGTGCCCACTTATGTGAGATAGGTAGGGGAGCTAACGTGGCAGATTGATCGACGCCACCGAGTAGGCGTAGATAATGCCAGTCAGAATCTCAAGGGGGGTATCGACGAAGAGAATGAGAAGAAAAAAAAAGCAGAAACAAAGTGACCTTGTGGTGACTTTATTCTACGGGGCGACACAGGGCGAACGAGATAGCGTGGTAATTTGGTCAACGCTACCGACTAGCGCAGATATCAACCCCAGTCAAAGCTAAAGGTAAAACCCGCAAGCGGAATAAATTTTTTTTTTTTGAAATTACTATATGTATTTGATTATTTATTTATTTTTATTTTTTATTTATTTTCATTTATCTGCATTTGCATTTGAGCCACGCCCGTGACTACCCGATAGATTGCAATAAGCAACGCCAAGATAACATTGAAGTTATACGAACTCCGATAAGTCAATGCAAAGTACACTCGGCTGAGGCCGAAGGTGGCGTAGGCTTATCATATGCAGTTACTTCACTTGGAATTGGCCAATTTCACGGATTTCAATTCCTTTCTCTTTTACCCCTCCTTAACTAAGACATTTGTCTGAATTTATTTACAAATCATTTTTGAAGGCTTATTTCACAATTGCGATTTTTTTTTTCTCCTCTCTCTCTTCACTTCAACGGGCTCTGGCTTGGCAAGAACGTGGTTAACGAGCCAATTGCCGCAAATCCACCCTCAGTTATCCTCACGCGATCATACTATCTCCCGGTCATGCGGTGTCCCCGATTGGCTTTTTCCTCTCTTTATTATTGGAAGGCGAGGGGGAGCTGTACAACGGAGCTACCCTTAATTTGGTTAGAACAGAAACTAGAGTCCCAAATCTTGTTCATCTAACCGGGGAGGGGGGGGCGAATAAGTGGCCAAGGAACGTCCAGTGGCGTTCAAGGTAGTATTTGAGGCTTAGTTCAAATAAGCTTCAGGACAAGACAATTGGCAAAGGGCGCTTTAGCACAGACCACAAATTTCACCATCTTGCAATTTAATATTGAATCTGGTTGCCACTGATCACAACCAGGGTTTGCTGCCATCCCGGGGGTATTGCCTTATTCGAGAAAAGTCTACATTGGACAAATCCCGACTGGATCAATCCCCGGGGGCTAGAATGTTTTGCTTTAGCGTTTTTTGTTTTAGCACTGACCATTCGACTTTCCCATTGTGTCTCCACTCAAGCGAAGCGACCTGGGGTATTAACCCCGTTCTAGAATAGTGGGATTTCCCGCGGCGGGGCACCGGCGCACACCCGACGGACGAAATTAAGATTACACTTTACATACGCTTCTCTTATTGGGACTTTGGTCACTGCGATAACTGATTCCCTTTCGCCTTCCAGGCTATTTCCATGCAGGATATTCACGGATAACGGTCAGATGTTTCTGGTCGTGTTCAACAAAGAAAAAGGGTTCTTGGCGAGCCCTTGACACCATCGTTCCACCCGTTCGACGCTGCTCGCCACCTGCCCTGCTAGCGCAGGGCACGGTGCTCTCCACTTATCTGTCCTCCACACGTGGAGAGCTGGCCTTTTTTCATGTTTTACTTTTGTCTGGGAACCACTTACGGTTCTATTTCCCGAGTCTCGGTCAAAATGCCAGGAACTCCGGGCTCTGGGGTTAGAGATAAGTGCCAGATGGGGCCAGTTCCATGGTTCAAGGTCCATATCCAACGCGTTTTCTACGGAGAAGAGAAGTTCAACTCCGTCCCCAGAGCTTGGCAGTACCAAGTACCGGATTCGAACAAAAAAAGTAAAGGCAAGAGAAGGCATGGAAGCCACGTAGAACTTGACATCTCACGCCACGTGCCACGTGTAATGTCATACAGCCAAAAACCATGGGCAAAGTTCAAACTCAATCCACTAGGTGCATTCTCTTTCCAATCCATAATCTTCTATTGGATCATGCGCAAAGAATTATCCGAATTAACAGTAATCATCCCGCTGATCAATTGATTAATCTTGATATTCAGTTTGTACATACGATGTGTCTAGACTTGCGCTATCTCTCGGTAATTCGGGCCGGTGGGTTTTAGACCTCGAAGCTACAATGAGAGAACCAAGGTACTACAATTAACAGATTCACCGCTTTTTTTTCTATTTCCAACAGATCGTTTGGAATCAAACTTCAATATTTCTATCAGGAAGGTGAGGAAAGTGTAACTTCCAGCCGCGTGGGCAAATCTCTGATTGGCACCAAAGACCCACCAGAGAGTCCTTGGGGCTGAAAGACTCCATGGCTGAAGAATCCAAGTATCGGGCATCAAATACCATATTTCCAAGGGTCCATCCCCGGCATATCCAATCTAGACGGAGTTTCGTCGGTCAAAATGTCCTCAGTCTACCACTGACCCCGGGATATCTACAGGTGGTACAATTTACCAGATATCCTCGTAGGAGAAAAACTACCCCGGAAACTCGGAACATTGAATACCTTCTCAGGCATCTGTGAAACCAACATCCAAGTAGGACATAGCAAAGTCGTGTGAGGCAAGAGCCAATAGTTCACTCTCGAGAGAAATCCCCGATTTAGCGTTTCAAATACCCAAAGTGTACCGCCACCGGTAGCTTACAATCTTTCCGCCGTCTTGGTGCTGACTTTACGATCTTAAGCCGACTGAGCAAGCCTGCCGGACTAAGTCCATGGAAAGTTGTACTACGACAAATTTGGACTGAAGTATCAGGCTCATATAAGCCCTCCTGTCTGAAATGACTCTCTGCATCCGGTAGCGTGTTTCTTGTCTTGACCTCAACCCTCAGGCCCTCAAGTGCATGTTTCTGTAGGTCACCATCACTAGTGGCTAGTCCAATGTATGACTTGCAATACCTATCACATGAGGCTCATATTATACAACATAATCAATTGAGAATCACCGCTTGGTGTGGTTGATTAAAGTAACACTGTTGCTGTGAGCCCGTTGGGGAGTGCTGGCCATGCTTCTCCTGATATTGGGAAACCTTTTGACGGAAATCTGTCTAGCGGTCTAAGATATCGAGAAGTAAGATCTCTTTAACAAAGGTCTACTAGTACAGTACGGCTACCTCAGTACTGCTCAGTGCCTACTTCCATCTCCTAGTACTTTTCAACCGACAACTAGGGAAATCATGTGGCGAAAAAAACCACAGACACTCATGTAGTAAATGGGGATAAATGGGGAGACTACTAGTCATTACTTGCACGCACGTTTCTTAGGGGGAAGGGGAAATGAGCCAATCCCGATTGGCCTTGGCTTCACAGAGCGCGCATAGTCCCTTAAGTTTTCAACAAGTGGTGTTGAATTATTGGCAAGGGGCGTGGCAGAGAAATCCAAGAGAGAAATGGGTTTCACCAAACGAAAGAGGAAAGAACTCGTGATCCTCGTAGCTTCCAAAAGGGCAAAACACGCATAAGTTATAACACCACAGTGAAACAGCAACTTCCTTGTCACTCTCATAGATTTTTCCAAGTATTTTCAAATTACAAGAAGCCCAGCAAAATTACTCATGGCATCACTTATTTGAAGCCTTACATATACTCCATAGTATAGTTAGTTAGGGTAGTTAACTATTTCTGCAGATAAAGTTCCTTTGACTCAGCATTGCTATGATTGGTTCAAGAACAGCTAAGGTCCCGCTGTGGGATTTCCACGAATCATGAACCTTCCCACTTCTTACCTCGAGCATGGCCTCAAAGCGCCCTCGCGCAGCCTTCGAGGCCGATTTATCTCACTCGCCCTATGCTATCTATGGAACTCCGCTACCTCCACTGGAGGAGGGAGCGCGCGACGACGGCTCTTACCTGCCAGTCTGGAAACAAGACGTGACTGATGAGAGAGGCCGGAAGCGATTACACGGCGCCTTTACTGGTGGCTTCAGTGCTGGGTACGTTCCACATAAAGATCTCAAGGCGATGCGCGCATTATGCTAACAGATTTCAGATACTTCAATACGGTCGGCTCTAAAGAAGGATGGACGCCCGCGACATTTGTCTCGTCCCGCCAGAATCGCGCCCGGGATGCGAAACGAACCGAGCAACGACCGGAGGATTTTATGGATGAGGAGGATCTACGAGAGCAAGAAGAATCGTGGAATCTCAATACAACGGAGGGATTCGCGGGGTTTGGATCTACCGAGACGGATGCCACTCGCAGGGCGGGTCTCATGGATCTGCTGAAAACCGGCGGAGAAACAATGGGAGTGAAGCTACTGAAAAAGATGGGCTGGAGAGAAGGGCAGGGCATTGGACCTAAAGTGCGACGCAAGGCCAATCTGGATGAGAATGCGGCGCCGGGTGCCTCAGAGGAGACGTACCTCTTTGCCCCGGAGAACCCGCCCATGGTCGCTTTCATTCGCAAGACAGACCACAAGGGCCTCGGCTTCTTGGGGGAAACGCATTTAGAAAAGCCTAGTGGGCCCGCTCAAGATGAGGACGATGATTCCGACTCATTCTTTGGGGATCGCCTGGCTACCAAGAAGAAAACGGTAAAGAAACCACAACGTGGAGGCTTTGGTGTCGGCATTCTCAATGATACCGGGTCTGACGATGAAGACCCCTACTCTCTGGGTCCTCAGATCTCTTACACAAAGACTATTGGAGGCAAAAAGAAAAAAGCGAAAGATACAAAGCCGGCCATTGCATCGTCAAATCCCTTGCTCAATGCCAAGCCTGTCTTCATATCCAAAAAGATCGCAGCTGCTCGTAGTGCGGGCGGATTCCGAAAATGTCGTGATGGACGATTACCGCTGGACGGATTCGTTCTCGCCGACAGTCTTATGAGTTTATCTATCTCCGAGAAGAAATATGACCCTCCGCAGGTTCCAGAGGGCTGGAAATCTGCGAGGCAATCCGCAGCTGAGCGCAAATCGGAATATGTCTCTACGGGGGATGCAGCCAAGGCATCCGTTCTCAACCCGACCTCCAGAGCTGCGGTTCTGGGCGAGGATCAACTACCGGGCAAATCCATTTTCGATTGGATGACACCAGAGGCCCGCGAGCGGATTGCCAAGCTCACTGGGAAAACCAATCTCCCACCTGCCATGAGTGAAAAGGCGCCCAAGGGTTATGAACTATCGGAATCCGATCGACGGCGAGATCTTTGGGATCTCGTCCCGAGCTTGGACAAGCAAACTGCGGTGCAGGCCTTGACGCGAGGTGTGAGCGGGTGGATGCCCTATGCAGAGGATGAGGCAAAACGCGCTCGCTACCGTACCTTCATCGAGATCCGGGCCGGCCTTCGCGAGACTTTACCCGACCGAGTTCCTGGATCCAGCACGGAGGAATGGGTGACCGAGATGCAGGAATTCGCCCGGGCTGCTGAGGTGTTCAAGCCCATGTCTGGGGTAATGGCATCCCGGTTTACCTCGGCTTCATCAGGGCCGAAGATTGTCTCCGATGCGCCAGATTCTTCCGATACCCCGCTCAGTCGGCCTGCTGAGAAGCCTGATGACCCAGCTGTAGCTGCTGCCAAGATTGGAATGTTCGGTCAAATGACCCGAAGTACATACAGTTTCTTTCCGACCCGTCTTCTCTGTAAGCGGTTCAACGTCAAGCCCCCCGATCATGTACAGCTTGACCCCGGGGGCCGTTCGGGTGACTCTAAAGCTCCCGGTACTCGTTTTCAGTCGGGTGGCTACCAGACCGACTCCAAAACTCGGGACTTGATTTCGCAGGAGGTCATGGACATGATCATGATTGAATCAGGTCGCCAGCCGGTTGCCGCGCCTAGTGCAGGCAGTGCGCCACTGGCAGCACCTGTTGTGGAGCCCGAGCACAATGAAGCGCTCGAGGCGGAGCGGCCAGGCGATGCTATCTTCAAGGCGATTTTCGGCAGCGACGACGAGGACGACGAAGAATGAAGCACAGAGATTGAAGCTTGAAAATATTCTATCTGTTTTATATTTTTTTTTGGTAAAATAGATGATACATCTACTAGTGTAACTATAGGCTATAGCCAATCCAGCTTTGCCGCTGAGACAATTAAATCGGACGAATCGGCCCGTCATAAATGCTTGATCCAACATTTCAAAGCTTCGAGTCCGTGGAATGTTCACCTGGATTTATCTGGCCATTTGGCAACTTTCCCATTAGTGCAAGGCTTTCCAAGGTTTCAACTTCCAGGTTCAAGGGCCAAAGGTCAAGGTTTTTCCAAGGTTAAATCCAACCCATTTCTTTCAAGTTGTTAGTGAAAGGGGATATTTTTAATTCCGCTTGGATCCTCATATCCACTCCGTTCGGCCCCTCTCTCCGTCCCCTCTCCTCCTTAGCATATGGAATGTCTATGTCGCATACAAGATGGTAAGTCTTTCCTTAAAAGCCCACTTCTACAATATCACCCCCCTCTATTCTCCAAGAGAGGAGCAAGAACACAACTCCGTCATCCCTAATCATCTGTCACACGACTTCCCACCTCCGCATTGCCACGGCCCACATCCCCCAACACCAATTACCCCCTCACGCACCAAACCTCCATAAATAGTAAACCCCATAAATCTAACCTATCCAGGGATGCTGCGCCTCTTCCCCATCGCGTGACGATGATGACCAACCCCCAAACAATTTCCAAGACCGAGCCGAAGCTCACACAACCCAAACCCAAACAACCCACGATGCCGACCCCGACTCCACAGCACAAACAACCCGCCACCGCCGCTCCCAGCGGGCCCCCAACCTCCCACTAGACCAGCACTACAACGAGCCCGTGCGCCCGCACACATGGAACAGCAAGCGTCGGATGTGGACGCGCGCCGACCTCGACCGCGAACGCCGCGAGTTCTTCGAGACCCGCGTCACCGGCCGCCTGGAGATATGGGCTGCGCTTTCGAGCGCAATCTCGCTCATGCAGGCCGGTGACCTCGTTACGGCGCAGGGGATCGTCGATGCCATCGGCGTCACTGTGCCGACGGGCGATCTCTGTGAAGGGTGCTACGATGAACAGGGCGTGCTGTACCGCTTGCCGCAGTGTATCGTTAGTGATCCGGAGAACATCGTCGGTGCGGGTGAGGGAAATGGTGAGCGCCTGGCGGTGATTTCGCCTGGGTCTGTGAGGGAGGATGATTCGGATGGTAGGTTGGCGACGGATGATGCGTCGGGTGATGAGTTGATTTCTGCGCAGGCTTTGGAGCGGCGGCGCGATGAGAAGGGGAAGACTAGTGAGCGGGATTTGATCCGCGTGTTCGCACGATTGAGTGATCGTGATGGACAGGATTTAATGATGTTGGTTGGTAAGAGTCAGAGTGTGGGCTTTCTGGCGAGGAAGGTACATCAGGAAGCAGGGGTATGTGTGGTGTTTGGTTCTTTTTATCATTTCTTCCTTCCTTCCCTTTCCTGGAGTTTTTCTTGGTTGACTGACGGGTTTTCCTTAGCTTGCGAATTACCAGCGAGTACGAATTGCTTACTTGGGTCATATGCTGAAAGAGCATGAGTCACTGGTTAACCAGGGCTGGAAGACTGGGCATGTTATCAATGCATTGGTGGTTGCGAGGCCGTCTGTATGATGCGGCTCTTGACGTTTCCCCTCGCTCCGTTACGATCTGGCCCAGGACACATGCTTGGTCCTTGGCCTCTCTCTCTCTCTCTCTCTCTCTTCCCTGACTTTTTTGGTTACGACATTCCCCTTCCCAGCGTTCTGGCGTTCGTCATCTTATGCACAATACCCCCTTGTCCTTTTTATAATCGAGTGAGACTATAACCTTGGGTGTGGATCTAAGGCTTCATGCAACTGGAGTAGCATGTTGGCATTTTATATCTATTTTAAGTGTTCAGGGTTGGCTTATCTGGATTTACAGCATGTATGTATGCCATCTAGTTTGTCTTTTGCTTTATGTAGGAATGATTGATGTATTGGAACCTTCCCCGCTGCGAAGAAAAAAAACCTTGGAAAATACATTGAGACAAAAAAATGAGATTCAATCACATTAAAGTTGAGCACACAGAAGAGGTTGAATGCATAGATCAAGTGGGCCTGCCGCCTGAATGTAGCGTGCAATATAACCAAAAAGAAAGAGAAAAAAAAGAAATGCATCATCCGTGAATCGAACACGGGCCTCGTCGATGGCAACGACGAATTCTACCACTAGACCAATGATGCTAGTTCATGTAAGGGAGCTCGAATTTACGCTACATAGCCAGACACTTTTTATGAGCACATTTCCCGAGTCCAACACTCCCCACCAGGTTCACATGAGAAGCCCAATTCACAATATTTGCCCCCATTAGCCTCATATTCATCTGGATAGTAAAAATGCTTGAAGGCTTGGTCAGTTGGATATGACTTCTGTTCTAAATCACTCCCAGATTTTAAGGTTGATTTGCAAATTTTTCAAGATATTCCAATTTTATGTAACTTTGGAACCCTACACCGTCAAATATATAC
The DNA here is from genome assembly GCF_028828195.1 of Penicillium verhagenii. Taxonomy (NCBI): domain Eukaryota; kingdom Fungi; phylum Ascomycota; class Eurotiomycetes; order Eurotiales; family Aspergillaceae; genus Penicillium; species Penicillium verhagenii. The sequence goes on along the minus strand of NW_026643176.1, from coordinate 813,865 downwards.
CCCTATAACACACAAGACTACACCACCATACTTTCTGCGATTTCCAAAAAATTCGAGATTTTCTTCCAAGGTTTTCAAGCCCTTTTCAAATTCTTTTTCTAAAGTTAAAGATATTATAAAAAAATCTGGGAAATAGTTTCCACTGGATGTCCCTAATCAAATTCATGGATCTGAGCCTTAACCTTGGAGGGTTTTCAAAATTTCAAAATTCGTCGTGAAAAAAAACAACAAATTCATACACTCAAGTGGGGCAGTAAGCTTCTGAGTCTGCACTCAAATTGGGCTGGAGTTATCAACGTTCAAATGTTTCAAGTGAGTCTTTAGGGCCAAGCGTATATGGCGAAAATCATTGAAGTAAACCTTCAAAAGAAAACGCCGCCTTTTCTTCATCACGAGCTACAGTATCAATGGTCCACCTCCAAAGGTCCTCCTGCTTGGCCTCATCAAGACTGTCCTTACTAGAAGGAATCTCTCTCAGCCCCTCAAAATACCGTCCGCTGACCCCCTCCACATCCTTCCCAACAGCCAACCGTGCCAACGCCTCCCCAGACTCCCGAGTCGTATGAACATTATCCGATAAAAGAAGACGCAACAGCGGTATGATATGCGGCAGGACTCGTTTCCACAGAAACCTCTCAATTCCATTTCCTTCCCGCGCAAGTCCAGTCCCAGGCATCAGACCGGGATCCATCACCGTGGCGGTCCAGTGCCTCCCGGACTTTTCATTGATCGCTGCAAAGCGGCGATCCAGCGCAAACATGTACAGCACATTGGCCAGCTTGGTATTCGTGTAGTGCTGTCGGCCGTTGGAGTTGGTATACTTGGCTGGCGGATGTGCGAGATCCTCCGCCGTGGTGTAAATCGCGTCTGGCATGCCGGATTTCATGGCTGGGTCATGCGTTCCACTTCCAGTGATGACGACTCGCGCGGTGTCAGCAAGATGAGGGCGGAGTAGGGAGAAGAACAGAGCGTGTCCAACGTGGTTGATGCCGAAGGTCTTCTCGAACCCGTCCTTGGTGTATTCGGCTGCACCTGGAAATTGGAGAGCGGCGTTGAGGACAAGTGAGTAGATGGGAGGGAGATTGGCTGCTTTCCAGGTTGTGGCAAAAGAGCGGATATTGGCGAGACTGGACAGATCTAGACTCATGAAGCGGGTATTGTCTTGGTTGAGGAGCTTGTTGATGGTTTCAGCGGCGCCGTTGTCAGTGCGAGAGGCGATGATGATTTGGAAGGTTGGGCAGCTGCGCGCTATGGCTAGTGCACATTGGTATCCCAAACCAATGGTCCCACCAGTGACAAGCACACTACGTTGAAGTGTAGATGGCATAACGGTATGATTATCAAAAGAGCTTTATAGGAATTTGAGTATGTGGATTGCTTGAGACTTGTCAGAGAGCTGCAAACACAGAGATACTTATACTTTTCATAGTTCTTTAGCTTATGGTCTATGTAGAATCGGACAGATTATACCTCCGAAGAAGCATGATCATCAGACTCCACGGGCAAACGATCTCCCCGATTTTACAGATGTTACGCGATAACCAGAACGGCACCGGCGAGATGAACAGACCTCATTGGCTCAAGAAAGAGCCAGAACAAGGATAATAGAGCCAAGATTAAAGAGCATACTGGATTTTCGATGTAAATAGGAGGATCTGAATCCTGCCTGATAGCCCCTTTGCCCTAGAGCCTATACTGTACTAGCGTAGAACGGCACCGTTGGAAAACACGATTTTGATTGGTTCCCACCTGAGACCCATTGCGGTTAGCGTGGAGTCCCATTCCTACAGGCTACTAGTACGGCTTACTCCTTCTGCATCCAACTTCCTCCGATTAATCCTTTTTTTCTTCCATGGCTCCTCTTGTTAAAAAAAGCCACGGATAGAGTAACAAAGATCCGAGATTGCCTGCCAGCACCCGGACTATGCCCAGAAGGTTCCCCACCTTGCCTTCTTCGGAGAACCGGGGCTTATTTATAACCTCACAAATCGAGGCGAAAGAATTGCGCAATACGGCCCTTGCTTCACCTCCACGGTTGCTCAAATACTTCTCCAAGTATGAAGTGCTCATATGTACAATATGCCGCCATGCTATCAAACCGGGGGGAGTTGCCCGGCACCTGAAAGACATCCACCAACTCCACAGTGAAGAACGACGGCCATACACTCTATATACAAGCAACTTCAAATTAAAAAAGCCAGAGGAAGTGGGCGATCCACAAGAAGAGGATTTCCCAATCCCCTATCTTCCCCTCGAACAGGGATGGAAATGTGACGCTCCAGGTTGTGAATATCTGTGCGTCTCTACAAAAAGAATGGAAACACACTGGCCTTCCAAGCACGGCTGTAAAGGAGACCCAAGCCGAGATTGGTCTCGAACCCCATTACAAACATTCTTCCGAGGAAACATGCTCCGATATTTTACCAGTAATAAAGATACCTGGCCCGATCCGTGCCCTCACATCCCCCCAACATCGTCCTATATCCGCAAAATGCAAGACAAGCACGAACTGGACGCGATCGACTCCATAGCACTGGAGCAGTACTTTTATTCCTCATGGAAAAGCTTTGCGAAAGACTCTCGAACGGAATCCATTTGGATTAACGTCATTGCGGATCTTGCATACGAACACCCATTTCTCTTACACGGTATCCTAGCTTGCACATCGTTACACATGGCACACATATACCCTACACAGAGGGAGATTTTCATCGTCCGTGCATACTCGCACCAGGACTCCGCACTTCCGCTTTTCCGACACGAGATTGAAAACCCTACGTCATATAATTGTGATGCCCTAGTGGCATTCGCATATCTTCTTGTCGTGTTTTCATTTGCGACAGAATTGGATAATGATGAAAACTCACTACTTCTCGTTTGTGATGCAAGTAAAGGTACCCAAGAGAAACAGTTAATTTTACCCCAATGGCTATCATTTATTCGGTGTGGATGTGAGATGCTTAGTGATCTATGGGGTAGGATTGAAACTGGGCCCGTTGGTGCTCTTAGCGACGCATGGGAGATTGAGCTCAATGTGGGTGATAGCAAACTTGGTTATCTGGATCATTTCATGTCCATCGTTCCCAAGGACGGGTCTTGGTCAGACCATGTGATATCTGTCTACCAAGGTGGAGCAAATGCGCTGGCCGATGCATTCGCGTATATGAACCGTGAAACAACCAGGATTGACCTGAGTACGTGGAATATTCTGGGGCTGTGGTGCGTACGGCTTGATGATGCATTTTTTGATCTTATATTTGAGAAGCATCCTGGCGCCTTAATTCTTCTTGCACATTACTGTGTGATCATGAAGCGGATGGAGGCTTGCTGGTATTTTGGTGGTAGACCGGCGAAGCTTATTGCTGCTATTGTAAGTGTGCTTGACGAGCGATGGTACCCTTATCTCAAGCAGGCAGTGGATCAAGTTATGGGATCTGGCAATATAGGAAAATCCAATTAAACAGTATGTGTTTGCTTCTACTGCTTGTTGTGAATGAATTCTCGAATAGGAGGAACATGCATAGCCTCCAGGGTAAAGAAATTGTCGACTCAAACCAGGCGTCCATTGCTTGCCTCCTTTCCTATAGGTGTCTCTCCAGACCGACGCTTGAATACACGACAGACGAGCGAGGCACCTTGACGAATCCCACGGACCAAGGATGTAGGGTTATAGTGCTTGACGCGGAACATGTAGTACATCAGTACCGTACCGCAGATATTGAACACGATGTAAACCCATCCAATGCCAAAGTTGCGCCACCGTTCACTATAGTCTACACAGAGTCAGTATGCGTACCACACAAAGAATGCATAGAACTTACAAATGTTGCTCAAAGCCAGATACTGATCAGCATCAGTTAACTGGCAATACTGACAGCCGCTCGTGGCCGAAGGATTGTAAAGTTGGCCACCAGCAGCAGTAACATAGGGGTCCAAATAATCGCCACATGTCAATCCAGCCGGTGGATTGAACACGCTCAGCTCAGCTGTTGAACAATGAATTGCCCGACCGTGTAAGCCGTTAGCCGTAACTCCAGCAATCAAGTATGTCAATGGAGAGGCGCGGTACATGAAGATCCAGAATCCGGGCAAGGCACTTGGCACCTGCATGACACCGTTGAAGGTAAGTGTCATGATGAACATCAGCGTCGCAATAGTACCACCCGTCTCAGCATCCGGCAAAGCCGAAATCACCAGGGCGGCAAAGGTGGACGTGAAAATGTAGAACTGGACCACGAAGAGAAGCATGAGACCCTGGCGGTTTGGTGCTTGACCCGCTCCATAGATTGGGAAGTAGTAACACGCCCAAGCGATAATGGCGGCAAACACCTGGTATGGGATCTCGACTATGACATTTGCAATAAGGAATGCAGCCCATGAATAGGCCTTTGAGGGCCTCTCGCGGACTTCATAGAGAGATCGTTGGACCACGAATTTGGGCATGATAGACTGTACCAGTGTTGAGAAGATGGAGCATAGCATGAAGGCCGAGAAGATGACATCTTGGAAGCCTTGAAGAGAGCTATCTGGATTGAAGAAAGTAAAGCCGATAAACAAGGATGACAGCGTTGCTAGCATGATTTTTGCCCACACGTAGGATGGTTCACGCCAGAAGGCTTGGAAGGAGCGGTGGGTTACGCAGAGTAGCTGTTGAGTAAAAGGCATGGCATATTCACCCTTCTGGTCTCCTTGGTCGGTGCTGGCTGCTGAAGCTCGCTCTTCATGGATTCGATTCAATTCGGATTGCACATTATTTGCTTCTTGGCTCTCTTTCCAGACAATGGCCCAGTCCTTACTGGCTTTGCCAGAAGCTCCGGCGCCGATAATTTCAAGCATGTATTCTGCTGGCTGGTTTTTTTTTTTGGGTTAGGATTTGTCGAGTTGAGGAAAGATTTATAGTACTTACATTCTCTGAAGAGCCACAGACACGGGCTCCATTGGTTTCAAAATAATCCAGAAGAGTGCGTGACTGGTCACCAATACCACCAAAGTACACCGTTCTACCTCCTTTTGCAAGGAATAGCAAACGGTCGAACTCCTGGAAGAGTAGGGCACTCGGCTGGTGAATAGTACTGAGGACAGCTTGTCCATGCTCGGCCAACTTTCTTAAGAAAGAGCAGATGGCCCACGAGCTCTGGGAATCAAGTCCACTGGTTGGCTCGTCCAAGAATATTAGAAGTGCTGGCTTAGCAGCCAACTCGACACCAATTGTCAACAGCTTTCTCTGTTCAACGTTCAAGCCTTCGCCAGGAGAACCAACAACAGCATCTGCAAAGTCTTGCATGCCAAGCATCTGAATTACATCCTCGACATAATCGTACTTCTCTTTCTTGGACACAGAACTAGGCTGACGCAACATTGCACTGAATCGTAGCGCTTCTCTCACCGTGTTGGTAGGAAGGTGTAAATCCTGCTGCTGGACATAACCAGTCTTTCTTTGGAAACTTGTATCAAGTGGCTTTCCATTCACGAGCATATCGCCCGTTACAATACCAATGGAGACACGCTTCGCAAGAACGTCTAGCAATGTTGTCTTTCCAGCTCCGGAGACACCCATCAACGCTGTGAGGGTACCGGGTTTAACCCATCCAGATACATTGTCCAGAAGACGCCGCTCGCCACCCTTGACTGGGATATCGAAGCAAACGTTCCGCCAGGTAAATATGTCGTGTGAAGATGGAATAACAGAAGTCTCATCTTCCTTCTTAGAGTCCTTGGAAACTGGCGTTACCTCAGCAGAGCTATCACTGCCACTTTCCAGATGACGTAGATGAGCGGGCACATGGCCTCTCCGGAAAACAAGGTATTCGGCCGTAGATGAAGTAGAAGAATTCAACTCCGAGGCAATGAGATAAAGCGCCATGAAGAAAATCCAGAAACCGATAAGAATTCCGAGATTCCTCCACTCGTGCGCATATGAGTAGGAGTACTGTGTTTGGATAAAGGCATCTCCAGACACAGTTCTTTCTCCTGCAACAGCACCTCGGACTGCACAAATAAAAGAGTCACCCGTTAAAGTCGGATAGGCGGGCACAAATGAAGAGCATTCAAATTGGCGACCGTGGAATTCGTTAGCGATTAGCGCTTCAAATGTGTAGAAGATTGGATTGATCCAGCGAATCCAGCTGAACCATGGGATTTTGGCCATCTCAGGTGCTGTGATAACAAAACCTGTATAGATGACAATCGCAAGTACAATCACGCCTGCCATGGACATGGCTTGGGCAAGAGTTTTTGTAGATGCAGCTAAGGTTCTGAATACGCCCGACATGGTAAGAGTGCTGAGAAAAGTAAAGAGAAAGAATATGAAGAACTGCGAGGGTTCATATCTCTGTGTCTTTGTTAGTATTTGATATTCAATGGAAAGGCATTGGACTCACCAGGCTAGCCAAGAAATAAAAGATTATGTTGAATACAACCGCTGACACAAACTTGACGGGTATGTCGGCAACAATGCCCCCCAATGCCTCTGTAAACGGGTGGACAAAGGCATAGGAGGCTTGTTTCTCAATGATGGGTCGTTGATCGTAAAGCGAGTTGATTTCGGTAATACTGATAAGAGCATTCATCAATACAGAGAAAAACAGGGCTGCACCTTTGCTTTGGAAGCCGGCAGATGCATTGGGGGTCCCAAAATAGATTGAACCAATGATCAAGGACATGAATATTCGCCCGATAACAGTTGTCAGTGTAGATGGTTTGTCGTTCCAAATACTTTATCAAGAGAGTCAGTGAAAACCCTCGAATTAAGATACACAGAGCATCAAAAATATCGACATACCGTTGGTAAGCTCTTTTCACACAAAGACGAACCTGCATCGGAATGGTAATGATGTAAGGACTCTTTGGACGCATATGCTTGGCTTGTCGTTGCCTTTTCGTCTCATCAAATTCCCTTTCAGCATCTCCTCCCAGTGGATACTTTTCTCGGTACTGGGAGATCTCCTTCAGGAGCGATGCGTAATGAGGACTGCTCTTCCAGTATTTAACAAAATCGTCCGGCGAGCGGGGGACATTTTGTATTCCTTCTCGAACTTTTCTTTCTGACGGGTTGGTCACTGACGTGAGAAAGTCGCCCGTGGTTTGTCGTGGAGGGCAGTCCCAGCCCATTTCGATAAAATACTCTCGGGCTTCGCTGCATCGCCCGAAGAAAATTTGTCGTCCCTCATAGAGAACGATTACTTTGTTGAAGACGTCGTAAATAGCCTGAGAAGCTTGATAAATGGCAACAGAGTGACAGCTACCAGTGAGATTGGCAGATACTCGTAAGGCTTTGACAAATTCCAGAGCACTTGCAGAGTCTAAGCCTCGGGTGCTGTTGTCCCAAGCTCCCACTGGAGCTCCAGATACTATGAATGGTCAGCAGTTGAGATCAAAGTTGGCTAGCAAGTAGTAGAGACATACAAGCCATCTCAGCGATACTAAAGAAAACCTGTTAGCTACGCTGGTCTTTAAGAAATGAGGGTATGTGAGTACGTACCTGACTCGCTTCCGTTCACCACCCGAGACACCTCGGATGTAGTCATCGCCGACTAGATAGATGTAAGGCAATATTCATCTACATTGGACAATCACATACCTTTCGTGTTATATGTATGGCTCAAACCAAGCACAGCCATGGCAACTTGCGTAATCTTCTTGGCGTAGTTTGTCCGAGATATTCCACAGAGTCTGTTCTCCGGAGTCCGAGCCGCGGCGGCGAACTCCAGTGTTTGGCCAACAGTAAGATGAGGGAAGTGCTTATCCACCTCCTGGTTGTACAAGACTTCGCCTTTGAATTCTTTGTACATCTTCTCCATACGAATTCCATTGAACTGAATATCGGAATCCTTCTCAACTTTCAGTCCATGGAGCTCTCCGGTGATTGACTTGAGAAAAGTAGAACAACCACTACCAGGCCGCCCCAGGACAATAAGCAGCTCACCAGTTTTAAGCACACCATCAAAGTCCCGTAAGATCTGTTTCTGTGGTACATTTTTCACGCAAGAGAAATACTCTTGGGGACGGAATGGGGCGAGAGGAACTGAGCCCACATTATTCTGATACTGAAGCGCAGACCCAGTTCCCGAGATGTTGAGATTCTCAAACACTATGCCGGTCGATTTGCGTAGAGGAACACCTTCTTTGTCCATCAATTTCAACATCATACGAGCCCATTTGTAGTGGTCAAACTGGTCACTTGTCGGATCAAGGACGGGGTCCCCCAGCTCCAAGCCCTCTATTGTATCCTTTCGTTCCACGTCGGTCATTCCGCTGAGATCAGAATCGGCGGTCCGATGGCGTGGGAAATTAGAGGCGATACGAGTAAGCTCCTCGCGCTCTTCGGGGCGCATGTGCGCAAAGATAGTCCGGTCATCTTCAGCTAGTGCCTCTGAGCTGCCGTGGGATTCGCGTGGCCCGTGGGATATGCCTTCCTCTGACTCGTGAGGGGAGCTCGCTTCGGAGATCTCGAGGTCTTCAGCTTGTTCAGCCATTTTGAGAAAAGACGACCAAGCAAGTGAAAGAGATTGATGAGGATCTTGGGGATGAGCTACGAAGAATTTGACAGAGAGGATGTACAGTGAAACATTCAGCTGGAGAACTGCAGATGGGAGATGGTGATTAATTGATAGGAACCACGGAAAGGGAACAAAAATTTCAGTGGATGTAATCTAGAGTCTGGAACCACTGGGGGTACTTGAACTGGTTCTCTCCTGAGCTCAAGCTCCCCGAGAGAGGAACCAGGGCTGCTGCAATCCAATTTGGGGAGAACCAAAGTCATGATGTCAAGATCGCGGATTTTCCCTGCCAACATTACTACATTGGACTGTGCAGAACGAATATGGACAATGGTCATTTGACCAATAGTCACCTCACATATTCAATGCAATATAGCGGAATCAAAATAGTTTTAAGTTAGAACAATAATATTCAGGAAGACCAAGAATATGTAGAATCATGAACGTTAGAAATACGATAAACTGAGCTCGCCGATATCCCTTGACACCTCAGGCGCCACCCATGGCAACCAATCAAAATGGTCTATGTACCTACAATGCAAACTATGCAAACCGCGCAAACCCAATCGCCGGTATCAAAAATTATTTTTTATCGGAACCCGCAGCTTCATCGAACCGATTCGCAATTGACGACAAAATGGCCGATATACAGAAGACCCCCTTTGTAAGGGACCTCGCCTCGAGCGGTAAGAATGAACCCAGTGACCAAGCGCGCCACCCCAGACAAAAAAGCGCCCCAAAACTAATTATCTCTGCAGACAAGAAAGTCCGCGACAAAGCGGTTGAATCTCTCACATTATTCCTGACCTCAAAGACTGACCTCAGTCTTGTCGACCTGCTCAAGCTCTGGAAGGGTCTATTTTTCTGTGCGTGACGAAACTCAAACTTTTGTTCTCAAGAGTCTTGTATGCAAGCGAAAAGAAGCATCATTTACTCATGCGCAAACATTATTAGGCTTCTTCCACTCCGACCGACCTCTCACCCAACAAGCCCTCGCCCGCGCAATTTCCTACCACATCGTTCCCAACCTCCCCCATGCCACTCTTCACCGCTTCCTGCGCGCTTTCTGGATCACCATCGGTCGAGACTACCACTCCATCGACCGCCTGCGTCTGGATAAGTACCTTTTCCTGATCCGTTGCTACATCGGCGTGGCATTCAGTGTCTTCGTCAAGGACAACAAGAGCACAAAAGCCGACGGCAAGAAGCGCAAGCGCGAAGACGCCGCTAAGAAGGGCAACGGAAAGAAGCAGAAGAAGGCTGCTGCTGCCGCCGCTGCCGCCGCCGCCGCCGAGGCCGAGGCCGAGGATAAGGATGCCGATGTAAATGAGAAATGGGCCGATCTCGCCGCTTACATTGATATTATTGAGGAGGGACCGCTCTGCCCATTGAACTACGATGTTGATCAGCCGGAAGAGGATATCGAGGCAGACTTCGTTCCCATGCCACATGGACCCGATGGACTGCGTTATCACGTCTCGGATATCTGGATTGATGAGTTGGAGAAGGTTCTTGAGTTTGAGGGAGAAGAGGGTGAGCGCAAGATCAAGGGTGATATCCCCATGGAACTGATCTTGCGGCCGTTGGAGAAGCTGCGCTCCGAGAGCCCCTACAAGCCTGTGCGCACAAGGGTTGCCGAGGCGCTGGATGATGATCGGTTGATTGAGTGGGGTCTGCGGGTTCGGGTCAATCCTGATGATGAAGAGGATACCGATGGAGAATGGGGTGGATTTGATTAATAAATGGTATGTGCATGCTAGCTAGATCTACGCCATTTGATGGAATTTTTTATGTACAGCATTTCCTAGCGAGACTATGAATACACCTAAAAGTTGATTTTGTCAGGAAATCTGTGGAAATTTTCAAAAACCCTAGCGTAGAGACACCAGAAGGAGAAGCAGAAAGGGGAAATGACTATATTAATATCTATACTGGAATACGAGAGCTATAAAACCCGCTCCAGAATCTAGCAGGCACAGCGAACATTTGAAAGTTCTCAAAAACGATCACAAATCAATTCTTTGCGCAGGGGTATCATGAACAAATGACAAGACCCGATAGTGTAAGGATGTACCGAAAACTGACACAACAGGCTTTTTTATAAAGTCATCATATACTAGGCCCATCAGCCTCATAGCGGTTGCCAGACTTGGACAAAATAGTGCCCAAGCCGGGGTGAATCTCAACCTGGAGGGCTTCGAATGGGATCGACTCGCCGTCGATGCTGATATAACCCTCTTTCTGATGGGGCACCAAGCGGAAAGCGGTTGCTTTGCGAATCTTCACTTCAGGCCGATGGAAGAAGCTACCGGTGGAGACCTCGGAAATCATCCCAAGCGAGGTCACGCGACTGATCGTACCATCAACCGTGAGGATATCCATAAAACCATCGTTCGGCAGCGACGCAGGGAAGAAATTGGCGTCTTTGGTCACAATCGCCATGTTTCCGGCATAGAAATTGCCCATCTTGTCGCCGGGGACAACCTCCCAGTCTGCGGGAACGTCATCCGAGACATCACCGTACTGCAACTCGGGCAATGCAGGCGACTTCTCTGCAGCCTCAATTCGCTGAACATCGGCCAATGGATCCTGTTCGCGACTGGTATACTCCGAATAGTGCTTCTTAATCGCCTCCTTATCATCGATATCGACCTTGATGGCAAGATCACAAGGCCAGACCCGATTGGCCATGACGCGAGCCAGGTATCCGTAGGTAAATCGCTGAGCGCCCATCCACCGAATGTTATCAGTGCCTAGGTCAGACTCCGCCACAATTCCGAACGATGTCGAAAGGAACGAAAGCGTGCGGCTGCCCTTCTGCGAGATGGACATCAGGTCCAACGGAGTGCGTCGGCCCTTCACGACGGCCAATGCAGCGACCGAGACACTCCCTGTGCCGAAGCAGCTCCAGGTCATTGCGTTTCCAGACCCACAGGGTAGCAGTGCAACGGGTAGCTTGGCCAATGCCTCACGGGCGTTGGGTCGCTTGCCCAATCCGTTGAACACTTCGTAGGGCAGACCGTCACCCGAGCAACAGACGATCGCATCGTAGGCATTGACATCAATCTGTTCCGCGATTTCAATGGCGTGCCCTTGACGTTCCGTAGTCTGGACGTCAAGCTTGCATCCAGCGGCAGCGAAAATCGGGGCCGCCTCTTTCTGGTACAGTGCCACGGCTTTTCCTTGACCACCGAAGGGATTGATTAGGATCTTCAGTCGCCTTGTACGCTGCGCATTTACGTAGGCAAGGTCGAGCAGCTTGGCCGCCCAAGCCTCCACTGTGGGGTGCTCTTTATCGCTGACAGAGTAGTGGATAGTTGCGACGGCGACATCTGCCTTGGATGACGACTCCGCGTAGGTGATGGTGAGGTTGGAAGGTTCCGCTTGAACATCTAGAATATTATATAGAGAGATCGCACTTGGCGATTTGGAATTTCCTAAGTGAGAGAATGCGATTAGCACTATTGCACGAGATGCGCGATATGGTGCGCTGCTACTGTGGCGTAAACTTGAGGGTCCTAGCTTACCTGATTTGCGCAATCCGCAGCAGCCACGGCTTGATTTGTGAGGACGCTCGTCTTATCAAGTTAGCATGATGGGAAGAACTTTTCTTTACAGCTTCCGCTGCTGGAGATGAACCATTTCATACCGACAATCAGGAGTGAGTCACTGCCAATGGTTAAAGAGACCGACTTATCGACTCGGAGAGTGGAGTCATGCTCGAGCTGTGCCGGCTGCTCTGGAGACGAGTCGGACGACATTCTTGGGGTGAATATGAGGATATGAGGGTTTGAAAATCAAATCAACGCATGGCAAGGTAAAAAGAGAATTGCACGAGAGGATAAGGATATGAAGGCTGGAGAAGTCGCAGATCTAAATGCCGCGTCGTTCCGGGTTCCTGGGGGCCAAGCGCAGCTTCTTTGTTTCGTTCACTATCTCTAACCTGTTCTAAGTAGGCGGTAAAGTGGGTTTGACCCCCATTTTCGGGTGCTTACAGGGATGTTATGGAGTAAGCGACTAAGAATAGATTAAGTCAATTTCTTTTACTCCGTTCTTGGGGACTATTTATTGGCCCCTTTACATTGTGGCTTTGCTGAGGTGATGGAGATTCGAGTTGGAATTCAATAAGCTGTTCACCCCAAATGGGGAAATGGTAAAGTGTTCAAACTTGACCGCCTTCTAGACCTGGGGTTTCCATCGAGAGGACGTCCCGAATTGGTAATTTGTATACTAGTAGTTAACTATACATCACAGTATCAACTCTGTGAATTAGACCGAAGTGACCATTAAATAGGAGGAGATTTCCTCGAAAATTGAACATCATCAGCCAGCTCACTCAAGTCTAATCCAATCCAATAAATAACTCCAACAAATACCAATTTCAACCTTCAAAATGCAGTTCACCACCGTTATTATTGCTACCTTGGCTGCCGTTGCAACTGCGACTCCTTCCCCAGATACCCTTGAAAAGCGCACCTGTGTTGGCAGTAAGACTTATCCGAGAAATCTTTTTGAATCAAGCACAGGACACTAATTCTTTCGATAGACTACAAGGTTGCCTGCCGCAGCAGCGGTCCCTCTTGCTGTGATGGCTGGCAATGTGTTGGCGCCACTGAGTGGAACGCCGGCGTTTGCATCCCTCGATACTAGAGGTTGACCAGCGGACTCTTGGACTTCGATACTGGGCGAGAACGGCCACCAAGCTTGATCAGCGGCCCTCGAACAATGCCAGCTTCCTCGCCTAGTGATATTCTTTGATTGCTTTTCTTTCAGTTTTAGCGACGTTCATTTCTGCATTTCTACATTTCTCTGGTTTTGACTCTGTGTTTTTACTTTGTTTGGTTTCGGTGTTCATGAGGTTCACGAGAGTTGATAGTCAACACTTGAAGGAGAACTGCTGGCAGATCTTCGAAGAAATCAATATGTGTATCTTGCTCTTATCCGATTCTAGTAAGCTACCTGGGCTGAATATAGTACATGGGCACGCAGTTGAAAAGTCCAAACCATGCATAATAGCATCAAAATAAACATTAGAGACGAGAGCTGAAGTTTAGCAGTCCGAAGCTCTATTAAAGCTGTAGGCGGTACCCATCAGGTATATGATTTGCCTAGTGGACATGCACATGTCCATATCCATGTGCGTGTAGGTGATGCTTCCAGGATTCATGGAAGGATTCCGAGTCAATCGAATTAGTCGTTGTTGAAGCTTCAGTCTCTATTGAAGTCGGAACAGCTGCTTTCCCACAGGCTTCAGGAGCCAGTGGAGCAACATTTCCTGCCGACGGGGAGGATTTTGATGGTGGAGAGAGAGAGGCTTGAGAGGTAGGAGATGACTCATTTGAGGACTTAGGCAAGCTTGAGATTGGTACACTCGAAGCTAGTACACTCGAAGTTGGTACACTCGAAGTTGGTACACTCGAAGTTGGTACACTCGAAGTTGGTACACTCGAAGTTGGTACACTCGAAGTTGGTACACTCGAAGTTGGTACACTCGAAGTTGACACACTTGTAGATAGCGTCAAGTCTAGCAATGAAGAATAGGCCGCGCGAGCCGAGGCCACGTCAGTGTCATTGAGGTGATACAAGATAGTGCCCCAGCCCATAGTATCGTAGTAATATGAAACTGATGCGCTACCGTAGGCCCCGGAGCCAATCTCCAGACCATTCCAAGTTTCCAAGGTTTTATTCCGGTATCTCGTGGTCCAAGGAGCAGATTGTCCTTTGATCATAACATAGTGGTTGTAAAGCACTTCCCATGCCCACCTTACATTGCCACGAGACTCACTGGATATCTCAGTATAGCTGACAATCCCGTTAGTGTAATTTTCGAAAGGAACATCGTATCCGAGATTGTAACGCGCGAAGTATTCGGCACTGCGTGGCGTCAGTAAAGTGGAAAAAAGCTAGAGGGGGAAGGTATCTTACCCGAGGAGAATGCGACTGTCATTGTACGAGTACAAGTCTTCACCTTGATTCCATGCTTGCTGAGCGATAACGCCGAGGAGAGCATAGTCCAACGCTGAATGCCCCTGATCTCGACCTTCCTCCTGTCCTTGGCCAAGAGGGCGACCAGTCCCAGGCTCTTCCACGATATTTGTGACTGCATTATTGATCGCGCCGTTACCACTTCCGTGCTTGAAATAATTGATCGCAAAGTCCCACGTCGTCTGGTTGTTTGTCAAGACTCCAATAGCCATGGCCGAAGCAACCTGGGCAAGCTCCCAATTGGCAAAGAAATGCTTCACATTGTGCTCCGAGCCATCAAGATGGTTCAAAAAATACAAGTTCTTTTCCAGAAAAACTTTCTGCATCATTGCCTGGAAAGAAGCGAGTCCGCTCTTTTTAAAAGGAGGGTAGTCACGCAGTAACTCTCCAGCATTCGCCAGCTCGTGGCCCTGCAGTCCAGCGACCAAGTACTGATCGTCGTTCGCACCAATTGAAGTGAGATTCCCGGCCCAGGCAGTCAAAATATCGGCAGCTGCATCGGCAAACGAGGTATTCCCCTCAACTTTCCAACGAAGCGCAAGAGCGAATGCGGCTGTTGCATCTTCCCAAAGAAGATAGGCGTTGGCTGCAGTATCGCCCTCTGTATCACGGTCCACGGCGCTAACAGCTTGAGGAGTGTACGGAACGTTACCAGAGTCCATGGATGTCAACACCTCCCAGCAAGTAGTCCACGGGTCCAGTTTCGCTGCAATCTTCTCCTGAAGTCTCTCCACATCGCTGCTAGAAACCAATAGCCCCGGGTGATTGAAACAGAGCACCAAGGGTAGCCCGACCAGCAGGAAGGTGAACTTCTTCATCGTGTATCAAAGGAGGTTAGTAGACTTGAAGAATGAAATACGACCTTCTGGAGAAAGAAGATTTTTACTCGGTACAAACATGTAGATGATGGTGCATAACCTTTCTGGTATGCATTATTCACATGGAGTATTTAGCATTGCAGATATATGAAACACGCTCTTTCATCTAAGGACTCTGTCAACTTCACACGCATAAATCATATTGACCATTGCGACCAATAGGTTTTCATATCAACCCTCCCTATCACAGTTTTTCCGCCCACTTATGGGGCCCAGAGTTTTCAATCCGAAACTACGGAGTAAACTACTAGTACGGAGTGCATTTGGTATTTAACGTTTTATTCCTCTCTTTTCTGCATGTATAGTGTCCAGAGATCGACAGTGATTCGATACTGACGGACCCCACTTCCCCTAATCCCGCTCCCATCGCTTTCAGTGGACAGCCAAGACCCTGGGCAGTGCATAGCTCGAACAGACCTTAACAAACCTCCGAAGGAGCTTACGTGAACTCACTCAGTGGAAATTCTCAATCAGCAGTACATCTTACCAGATTACCAGATTATTACATCCAGGACTACACATGCATGTACTGGCTACTGATATACTGATACACAGGTTATATTGATAGTCTGCCCAGTGCACGGCCAATCATTATCTATTTTTTGACTCCCTGATAGGTATGACCCCTCAAATTGGTCTTGGAGAAGGGAGAAAGGAATTCAAAAATAAGAAAAGAAAAAAGGAAAACAAGTTAAAATAGGAAGACATATACTGCAACCCGCTGGAAACAATGAAAAACGGAATGTTAAAAATCTACTCATGCCGCCGCGGCCTTGAGGCCCTTCAAGGAACCTAGGCTTAGGGCCAGGCCTTGCGAGCGACTTCTGATCCGAACAAAGCCGGTGATTGGTCCATCGTCACCCTCCTTTTCAATGCTCAGATTGGCCAAAGCGTCCTCGCCTAGTAAAGTTAGTCATCTAGTCATATTGATTAAGGGGGAAAGCGGGGGGAAAAACATACCGAATACGCTCCTGGCGTAGAGGTTGGCAGACAAGAACCGACAATCACCCTTCAGAGAAGCATCGGGGGTCAGGCAGGCCATGTTCGTGCTCTCCATAAGTTGCTTCAGGAATTCTCGGAGGGTCTTGGCCTTGGAGTTGATGTTGACCTTGTTCTCCCACTCAAACTCGGTCCACATGGTGCGGAACTGGGTCTCGGTGCAATGGGCGGGCTGGATGTAGTCCATGATGTCGGCATGGATGTCGTTGAGAATGACCACATGGGTCTCGGTGGAGCTGGCACCGTCGTAGACAATGTTACCAAAGATCACACCGGTGTCAGTGGAAGACACCTTCACGGTCGCTTGAACATTCAAGAAGTCGCGAGGGCCCAGGTTGTGTGTGGATGGGCGCTCAACAACCTTGAGATCACCCAGAGTAGCAAACTCCACGGACAGGTTCTGCAAAGTCTCGTTGGTCTGGTTGACCAGCAAGACATCCAGAACGATATCGAACTGGTGAACAGTCACGTAGGCCTCAGCGTAGACAGAATCGGAGAAACCAGTCAACTGCACCACCCGGTTCAACTTGGAAGAAACATTTTCAACAACAGAATCACCACCAGTGGCCTTGACGAGATCCATCTCAATCTCCTCGGCTCCCTCGACGGTGTTCTTCTTGGTGAATTGGCGGAATGGAATACAATCGTCGACCTGAACGGCCGTCTTAGCCTTCTCGACCGCCTCCTTGGCGGCTCGCTTCTTGTCCTCCACCTGGACCATGTCGCGGAATGCCTTGCGGGTATCCTCCAGGAAGGTAGCCTCGAGCTCCCTCTTTTCGGAGAATTCAGCCAGGGAGCGGATACATGTCATAACGCGGTCAACAGAGTCCTCATCAATAGGTGCCTTGACGAAATGGGATTGGCCAACGCGCAGGATGGAGATCATGATCAACATAGCCTCCGCGCGAAGGGCGTTAGTACGAGCGGTATCCTGCGACACCTCGGAGTGGCGCATCACGAGCTTGGTGAGCGTGGACGAAAGCACAGTAGACAGATAATAGTCACCATCCAAGATGAGTTGACGCAGCGGAGGCTTCTGTGCGGCCTTGACAGCCTCAAGGCGAGCAGCGGCAGCAGACTGGCTGGTAAGAGCACTCTCGGTAGCGTAGGTGCCATCTGCCAAAACCTTGCGAGAGCCAGTGGGAGCGCTCTTAGCTTGACCGTTCGTCTGTTCTTGGAGGAGCAGTGCGTTGTCCTCCGGGACCTCATCGAGCAGGCGTTGCTCGGAGGCTAGGATCGGGATCTCGCCAAGACTGGCGCGAATATTCTTCCAGGCCCCGCGAATATCCTTCTCTTCCAAAGAGTATTCTCCAACAACCCAGAGGACGCCACGGTAGACCTTACCGGCCCGAACCTCACTCAAGGTCGAGACCAGGCGATTAACAATAGCTCCACGCAGATCGGGGAACTTCTCAACAACCTCCTTGACGAATGAGATAACATCCACAGCAGAGTTGTTGTTGAAGTCAGCAATAAAGTCCATAAGCAGATCAACCACGCTAGCGGCGATCTCAGAAAACTTGATGGCACAAGTGTGTATTGACTGCACGAGGAGCTGACGGTATTCGTTGTTCTGCGTATGGTTAGAAAGTTCATCAGACATATAAAAAAAAGGAAAAAAGTATATACCTGTTCATATTGTTCATCCACAGTCTTCGCGAGTTCTTTCTTGAGCAGCATAACGATTTCTTCGACATTCTTGCTCGAAACCATTTCCAATGCAATGCCCAGGGCCTTTCTGCGGACATCAATATCAGGGCTGGAGAGGACGCGGAGGATCTCCATTGTCAAATCCTCCAGCACACCCTCATTGCGAATACGCAGTTGATCCACACGATCCAGCACAATAAGCTTGACGTTGTTATCGGCCTCCTTAATAGCGAGTTCAATGAGCTTAGCGGCGGACGCTTTCACGGCGACGGGGTTGCTTGTCAAGGCAGTAAGGGAGGTGGCAGCCTCATAAACCACGGTGCTTGTTGGGGCATCGAGAAGCTCAAGCATGAGTTTGAGGTAACGCGACTAGTCGTTCGTTAGCATATCGCAACTTGGTTCCGTTGGTTAGTGGACCCACCTTGTTTTGAGGGTTCTGGACCGCATCCTTGCGCAGGAATTCCAGCTCTGCCAGTTGAAGCAACTCATCGGTATTGGGGATAGTATCGAAGGTTGTGCCGAGGTACTCAAGCGCCTTCTGGTGGCTGATGGACACGAGTGCTGCAAACGCATTGCGCTTGCAGGTGCTGTCGGTCTCCGATTCAAGGAAGGTTTGGAGGAGTTCGGGGGCATCGGGAATAAGAGACTCGGAGTGCTGGAAAATCGAGGCCACAGCCCAGGCGGCGTTCTTTCGTACGTAGGCATGGCGGTGTTCCAGACACGAGCGGGCCGAGGACAGGAGGGGCTCGATGAGTTCGGGTTCGCGGAGTTTGCACAAGAAGCGGAGGGTGTTTCCTCGGATATATTCGTTGGCGTGCTGCAGATCGTTACGGATGCCATTGCTGCAGAATATGTCAGTATGGTAGAGACAAAGAACATTGGCTAAGAGGCCTCCTTACCAGACCAGGATCATCTCCTGCTTCAGCTTGCCGGAGGCGTCGAGCTTGGGGCAGATCTCATAGTAGAAATACAGCAATTTCTTCAAGGGTTTGCTCTTAGAGGGCATCACAAAACGAATGATGTGCATTAGCAGATCTGGCATTGGGTTTCCGTTGAGCAAGATCGTGATGATCGTCCGCATTGTCTCCAACTTGGTCTCATCATTGCCCTTTTCCAACTGCAGCCGCAGCTCCTGTAAGGTGGGCTGATCGGCTGTGTTGTCCATGTGGATCAAGCTGTATGCATTTTCAAGGTAGGACGCCATCGTGGGCAGGGGATTGAGGCGACGGGACGAAGGAGAGCTGGTAAGTTGTCAGTACGGGGGAATGTTTTGGGTATGGACACCTAGCAATTTACTGCATAGATGTGAGAAAACGCACAATAAGGAGAGACTCCCGGAGAAAGTAGATCAGGGCAATTTCAAAGACGCGCAATTAGAGTAAATCCAACACCCGTCGCCAACCTGGAAATCATCAAATCATTGAGATGCGCGATGGGGGGGAAGCATCAACCTGTCCCTTTTGCCCCGTCTGTGTGGATGACTAAGCCCGACCACGTTCTTCCGCCTTTGACTGCTCGCAATAGCAATGCAGCATCTTCTTCAGTTGACAGCTCTACCCACAAGATGTCGACAAACGAGACTTTTTACCTTCGTTACTAGTAAGAGATTACACAATGTGAGCCCAGGTTTCCCTGCGTTGCTGACAGCTCCGCAGCTCAGGTCACTCTGGGCGGTTCGGGCATGAGTTTCTAGGTGGGTTCCTTCTCCTCCGCAGCTTGGTATATCCAGTGTGCTAATTTGATTCTAGAATTCGATTTCCGCACCATCGCCGATGGAAGCAGCGCCGCTGTCCGATACGCGAACAATTCCAACTACCGCAATGACTCCCTCATCCGCAAAGAGAGTAAGTTACGAAACTCCCTCCGAACATATGCCGATAACCTGACGGGTCGAAATACAGTGTGCGTGAGCTCCGCGATGATCCAGGAGATCAGGCGCATCATCAAGGAAAGCGAGATCATGAAGTACGTTGCCAATACGAATAAGCTACTCGCATGCAATGCTGACCCTACCTAGGGAGGACGACTCCAAGTGGCCGCAGAAGAACAAGGATGGCCGCCAAGAGCTGGAAATCCGACTGGGTAGTGAGCACATCTCATTTGAGGTAGGAGTGACTTCAAAGAAACCGGAAAGGGACTCAATATCTAACTCATCTCTGTGATAGACCGCGAAAATCGGCTCATTGGTGGATGTGACAGAGTCGGCTGACCCTGAAGGACTGCGGGTATTCTACTACCTTGTCCAGGACCTAAAGGCGCTGATCTTTTCGCTCATTTCGCTCCACTTCAAGGTAAATCCATATATCAGACCTTTGTGGCCCGTACTATTGCTGACTCATTTGAATAGATTAAGCCTATTAACTAGCATAGTCAGTGGAGAACAAGTGGTAATATTTGATTTATGATACCGGGCGTTTTATGAAGGGTTCCACCTGGTAGCCGTATGGAACCATGCAGCTACCCAAAAAAGAATAATGTAAATCGACAACGCGTTCACTTTTCAACATTTATTCTCCTTTTTATGCACAACCCTAGACTTTGAGTACATTCCATGACCATCAAATTAGCAATTGCAGACATGAGAAAGGTCTGTGTGTTATGCAATCTTGCGTGCCTGACGTAAATGTGGTGCCTCAGGCTTTAAAAAAACGCCTCCCCCGCGCTATGCGCTCGCATGACCCCATCTGAGATGGTCCGCCCCCCGGGTAAAAGCCTTTAAAGATCATCCATCCATCCCCTTCCTTTCTCTTTCCTGCTTCCCTCATCTTTTTGCTGCTTTTGATTGACTCTTTGATTTAAGCGCGCCCTACGATCCAATGTCTACCCCCTCTTTCTGATCCACCTCACCCCCAATGCCAACCCCGAGCGACAACAACCCGACTTCGATCGCCGAGGTGATCTCCACCCGCACTTGTCCCCCGGAACTCGATCGAATTTCGGCCTGGGAAGACGAGTCAGATGAGCTAGACACGCGCGATGGCTTGGAGGATGTGCTCTCACCTGCCAGTGTCTCTGCGCCGTCAGTACTGAGTCGCTCCGACGATGGCACGGCTCTGTTGGCGACCGACCCGCTGAGAGTGGAGAGGAAGATAGCCACTGCGGAGGAAGAGACTGGACCCCCCAGATCTACTTCGCCGATGGAGTCGTGCTCTCGTAGCCAGTCGCCCGTCACGCCGCCCAACTCGTCACTACTGCGTTATGAATTTTCAAGCGTTAGGGTATGCTTCCGGCCTTGAATATTGGAGTTTACTTTACGTATTATTTGGCCGTAAATTGACTAATAACGTCGGAATTTATCTACAGATGTTGCCAAACCATTCCTCGTCATTTCTCCGCTCCGGAAGTCGATTCGTCGGAACTCAGCAGTCGGATCGACAAGTATATAACGTTGACGTGGAGATCAAGCACGTGGACATGGCCGAATCCTATTTGTGTGGCTACCTGCGCATCCAGGGCCTTACTGAGGACCATCCTACTCTAACGACATTCTTTGAAGGCGAAATAATTGGCACCAAACACACCTTTCAAACTCGGAATGAAGAATGGGGTGCCAACGAAAAGACAGACATACATCACTGGTCCCGGTTTCCGGCCTGGAAACCGCTTGCCAAACAGGCGAAGCGAACTGACTTCACGTACCGTAACTTTGCACAGCGGGAGCACGTGTTTATGAGGTGGAAGGAGTATTTCCTTGTTCCTGACCACCGCGTACGAACTATCTCCGGTGCTAGTTTTGAAGGCTTCTACTATATTTGTTTCAATCAGATAGAGGGATCCGTCAGCGGTGTCTATTTCCATGCTAAGAGCGAACGGTATGTTCGATTTATATATTTCACCTATACTTATATACCCCCGTCTATTATGAAGACGAGTTTCACGCTGACCCGTCAAGGTTTCAACAACTTGAACTCAAGCACGTCGAGGATCATGGATGTGCGCCAGCAGTCGAGTTCCGCTAGGCTCGTCGAGTTCGACTGCTGGCGCTGGCTGCACTCCATGTCTTTGTTCTCGTTCCTCCTCTCCTTCTTTTTGAAATACCAAGGCCAAGCAGCGCTTCCTGGTACCGCACGACTCATCTGCTATGACCACTTTTTGCATCTTCTCGATTCTCCCTCGACTACCATTCCTCCACTCTCGATGCCATACTTAACTGACCACTTCCCGCAATCATGGCTGTTCGACGAAGTCCGAAATTCTTATACCCCGTTGGCCCACGCTCCAGCCCTCGGCACTGCCAAATTGTATCTTTTCTCATGCCTCACGACTATGAATGGCGTTATATTCCTTCACCGGCGAACTTGGGGTTTCTTTCGAGGACAGTCTATTCTTTCAATACTTCTTTTAACATCACTTCATTTCTTTCAGGACTTGTCATTTGGGATATTTGGGATATTTGTGCAGTTCATAAGCTGCATTTTGGTGAAAACACTCAATTTTCAGTTCCGAGAACTTCTCTCCAGACTCTCCAGTCCGCTTGGGACAATCGTCTTGATTCTTTGTAAAGCGAGTCATTCTACGTAGGCCTTGGGAACCTTATGGAAAAAAACAAGTTCAGGCATGGAAAATGAGAATTGAAATTGCATATATGCACGCTTTGACTGAAAATCTTAATATGTCGTCCCGGTTCATACACCAGATACCTCATGCACAAAATCAAAAACCGATGCCAACACCAAACAATAAACAAAAAAAGGGTACGTAGATCTGACTTCGTATATGCAGGCCGAAATGTAACAAAAGCAGTGGGAAAAGAGATATGAGGAGAAGCAGAAAGCGTCATGAGAAAACAAGGGACATGGGGGGTATCAAATGCGATGTCGTTCGAGGATGTAGAAGTCAATTCGAGATTGAGCGAGGGTGTTCAAATGGACTGAACACGATGGTCGGAAAAAATTCATCCCAGAAAAAAAGCACAAGGTTGCCATGTGGAGACGAATGCAAGCAAGTATTGGGGAAAATAAGAGGTCAGAAAAAAGATCTTCAGAATCCTCCATAGGTTGAATTCTGCCGGCTGTTCGAGCCGGAGCTACTGTAGCTACCCCCGGCTTCACTGCTGGGGGTGGAAGGCTCAACCACTATCTGTTGGCGGATGGAGACAATCCACTCATGCTGAAGAAGTTCAGCAGCCGTAATTCGGCGAAGGGGATCACATTCAAAGCAGCGTCGCAGGAACTCAAGGCCCATTTCGCTCAGCTGGTCACGGCTTGGGAGAGCAGGTTGGTTGCCTTGGGCGATGTTGTACATGATTGCCCATTCGTTATCAAGGGTAGACCATGGCCGGCGGCCGGTGGCCATTTCGAGGATCACACAGCCCAAAGACCAAATGTCCACGGCGCTTTGAGTGTGGGCAGAGTCACCACGGATCACTTCCGGCGACATGTACATGGGGGTACCAGTAGTGGTCTTTTGGGTCTTACGTTGATTCGTAATCTGGGCATCCTTCCCAATGAGGGGGTCTTTGTTACCGTTAGGCCCGTCCGATGGAGCCACTGTGCGGCCTGATCGAGCGATAATCTTGGCTGCACCGAAATCCACGTATTTGATAATACCATTGTGGTCCAGAAGGATGTTCTCGGGCTTAATGTCCCGATGCACAATACCTGCTTGGTGCAAATAGGCCAGCCCCTCCACGAGTTGGAGCGCATAAACCATGATTACTGTTTCGTCCTCAACCCGACCATGCTCCAGTAAGCTGGCAAGCGAGCCACCTGAACAATACTCCATAAAGATATAAACCTTGTCACGATGCACTTCGATACCATGGTAGGAGACAATGTTCGGGTGATCCAATACCTCAAGCACACCCATTTCATCGCGAATTTGTTGCGCGATCTTGGGGATCAGCTGAGGATCCTGCAAGCGGATCTCCTTGACAGCCATCAGGTAATTGCTGTCAAGATTGATAGCAACATAGACGGATCCAAATGTACCACCACCAATAAACTGGCCTTGCTGCCAACGCAAGTTAACATTAGTGGCAGATGATGAGAGGACAGTAAGAGAACGGTCGGCCTCGTTGGAACCTTCCAGCACCCTTCCCAATGCTTGGCGTTTGGCAGACTCTTCAACTCTACTGTCTTCAATCTCGGTCACACGGGCAAACCGTTGGTCACGGATAAGCTTGGATGCTTCTTCATCGCTCAAAATCCGGCCAACGCCAGCCTTCCGGGCTCCGGCCCGCTCCTCCATTCGCTGTTTTTCTGCTTGGGCTGCGAGGGATGATCGAGCACCCATGATATCGAAATGAGAGATGAGAAGAGACATACAGCCTGCAACTTTCAGTCGGAGACGGGCAAACTGTTCCTCATCCAGAGAGAGAAGATGGCGGCTAGAAGTGATAGCCATTGCAAATTCAAGGGCAGCAACCGCCCATTTGAACGTTTTCCGGTCGGCAGCATCACACTCATCACAGATGAAAGAGACCCAATCGAGGGATAGCTCCACTAAGCGGGCACTGTTCATAGCGCGTCTGTTGGCATCGACGTAGTTGGAGGAACGCTTTCCAAACTCGGTTGCAAAAGCGTAACAAGCTTGAATCAGCTCATTGTTTTCCCACGTCTTGTCTCGCAATTGCTTTTTAAGAACAGCCACACTGTCCATGATTGCCATGGAAAGCTTGAAAGAGATCTTCTTGATCTTGTTCAACTCCACGTTTACACGACCAAGGTTAGCTCGCTGCTCAATTGCCATGTCCAATTGAATACCGGTGAGATGCGTCAACTCTAATCTTGCATTCTGCAATCGCTCTTGCAAACCCTCGACAACAAGTCGAAGCTTACCAAGGCGGACATCCGTGGGCTGCTCCAAGATATCAATCTGCATCTCTTTTCCTGCCCAAGCCATTGGCTTTTCTGGGCGAATGACAAGGACATATGGGATCTGAGGAACATCCGGGGTGATGCCATCTTCCCGGAAGGATGTAGCGAGAATGCCTTGGATATCAGTCGGGCGGTCCCATAATGAATGGTGGGCAATCAAATAGACGCCTTTCTGGCCAACCGAGTTAGGTGAGGTGACCAGGAAGTGGTCTGAAATGAGCAAAGCCTCAAAAAATTCGTATGCAATATCAGTAGTGATGTTATACTCAGTGGCATTCTCAAACAACTGGCACAAAAATCTCGAGAATCGGTAGAGCTTCCGTTGACGAATACGCGTAGAGTCCAAAATACTTTTATAACGCTTGTCCATGTCCGCGACAGTTTCATTATCTCGCGGTACAAGCTCACGCTCAAAGTGGATCATAAGTCGTTGAAGGGACTTGGCAGTTAAAGCACTGTTTCCTTATTAGCACCTTGTTATGAGTTGCATCTTCTTGGTACTTACCTGAACTGCTCAGCCACCTCGACATCGCCACTTTCAAGTTGTCGTCCAATATCATAAGAGTACTCCCACTCCTGCTCCAAAATTTCGGCTTCTTTGAATGTGTTCTTGTTGGCGTTGAGTTTCCAGTTCAGGAGACGGAAATAGTACTTCATGGCATCGAGAACCACCGAATCAAAGTTTTCATCGACACAAGGTGGTAGATCCCAGCCGGGCTGAGGAATTGAGATGGCCAGATAGCGTTGCTTGATTTCAACGGCTAGTTTCATCAAGATCTGGAATTGCGAGATCATTTGGTCTACCAGGATTGGTGACTGCTGAGCCGGGTCTTTCATGTTCTTCGCGTATGATAGGCGGACGCGAATGATTTCTTGAATCAAGCGTGAAGGGAAGTTGATAAGTGTGAGAAGTTCTTCAATATAAGGTGGTAGATGGCGTATCGCAAAGGCTTCCGAATTCTCGATCAAAGTGCTCTTGGCCTTCTGAATAACCTCGCCGATACCCTGAAGCATGCTATGATCACCCTGAAGTGTCTTCAGACCGTCTTCCTTCATAATACGATCCAAGAAGGAAAGATCATCAGACAAATCGCTACCATACGGTTTTGGTCTAGACTGACTGAAGTCGAGGGCATCGTTGCCGACCCAGCTTTGCAATACAGCCAATTCTGTATTAATGAGGGCTGTGATGTTGTGCCAGGCAAAGATCGCTTCATGGCTCGAGTAGTATTCTTCCGAAGCTGCGCGAGGATTGGCAACTTCCATTTCCTTCCGGGTGGAATACAGTCTCTCGCAGCGCTCGATTTTCTCCACGACATCTTTCACTTGCTGCCCTGGTGCCTTTCCAATTTCAGTTTCACCCTTGATCTGGAAGTTGATGATGTCCTCAATATTGGGACCTAGTTGGCGGCGGGAATCTTCAATGATCTTTTGCTGAAGAGGAAGACTCCGTCCACATGTTCTCGCCTTAACACCGATCCAAAGAGCTTGGCTCAAAGCCGCTGATCGGTTGGATTCTGTGGACCCCAGCAATCGTTGTTTCTCTTGTTTGACCACATCTCCCTTCAAAACCGAAGCTAACATAGAATGCCATTCGAGACGCTCTTGGTTTTTGGGGTGGCGTAGTTCTTCCGTTGTGGGCAGATTATCGTGTGGAAGAAAGAGTTGGGTATCGGGGTCGTAGGGGTCATCTTCGAAAGGCGCCTCAGATGAAGGAGAGGGTTCCTCTAGATCTGCATCGCCAAGCATCATGTTGTTCGCCTGAGTGTCGTTGAAGTGATGGGACCAAGCCTGCGGATTGGCGCGAATCCTCTGCACATACGCCTTTTCCTGGGCACGATATTGGGCATTCGGGTCGCGTCGGGTACCGCGTTTCGCTGAAGCGGAGCGCGCCCGGTCGGTTTGCTGAAGACTGATGTATTGTGGTGGTCGTCGCTGGGGAGCATATGTATTGGATGGGGTCCTCGCGGGGGCGGAGGGACGCTGTCGCGGATCTGCAGACATCGCCAGGCCATCGGGTGCCTCGAGTGCTAAAGATGCTCCAACACTAGCCCCTCGTGGACGTGTTGACGGTGTAGTAGACCATGAGGTTAGATTAGGGGAATGGGCTGATGGGGGAGAGGAGGTGATTGTGGTGGCAGGTGTCTGGATTTGCGGATCAAAGGCTTCCACGAAGGATGAGTTGGCCCTCAAAGGATATTGTGAGGGAAACTCATCCGAGGAGCCCGAGCCATCGGAATCCTGGCTGGCGATGTCGGGGTGCTCCATGGTGGAGTTAGGGGCCGTGTTGTGCTGCGTGCAGGAGGGATCACCTTTCGCAATGGGGATGAAGCTTGAAAGGTGATAGGGGCGTGTGGCGGTGCGTGGCGGGGCCGAGCCAATGGGGTCGCATTCCGGGGTGGCTCCCCATTAATTTTTTTATACACCATAAACTGGTTTTTCAACCGTTTCAGCTGCAACAGACCAGATCGGCCTTGAATATTGCCACTTTCAGCTCGTTTGTACAGTCAGAGTTACTTACGTGGCAGGCAATGAGCGTCGGGGATTATATTAATTAGATTAAACGGGTGTCCCATGCTGAGATGAGCGCTGATCATGTTGCCTCCAGGGCTGACCACGAACACTTTCAAGGTTATTGTGAGAGTTTACAAGGATCTATGGATATGATCCAACGACACTTGGATCAATTTTCAGCACATGCATCCAAATGTTAGGCATCTATATTAAACTCCATGGATGTATACTTACCTACTACGAGTAGGTACGCCAGTACTATCTTAAGTACTAGTACATATACTGTGCACACATAACACTCGTGTATGCGGATTCTAAGGTTTAATCCATTGATGTTGTGTGAGCATTCATCGAGCCTAGACTGGAAAATCGTCTACTACCTAGGTGTTTACTACATATCCATCTTGCGCATACCGTTATGTGGATACTTACATGTAATGAGTAGTATGTATTCAAAATGTCGGCACTTGCTATTCAGTATGTGACATTAAAGTACTACCTATACATGTGTATACAATCAATCCATAGATATGTATTCAAATGTTAGTATTTACATATAGGGCAGTACTTCGAAATTTATTCACGCATACTTCTCGGTACCTAGCATTGAAGGCTACTAGTAGTAAAATGCACCTAGAATGCTCAATATTGGCGGCACCACTTTTGAACACTTTATAACTACAATTCATTCTAGAGAAAACCTACATCGTACTGTATATCATGTAATGCATACCGGTAGTACATAGGCCAGTGCCTTCTCTTCGCCATAGTTTTACCTTGAGAAGCTCCCAAGGGATTTCTTCCGAGCCTAGTACATGATTAGAAAATCTTCTAGTAAGCGAGAAGATGGTATTCCGGAATCAGTTTATCGAATGTCAAGACAAACGTAAAGATGAAACAGGAAACGCCCTATCCGAAAAGCATAGTAATACTGGCTCGCAAATTTTCTTGCACGGATTAGAGGTGGGTGCCGGGGAAGTCGAGAACCCACTTTGTGATAGGTTGCAGCTTTACTGGCCCTTGAGTTTGATAGGCTCTCTAGGTATGAATAGAATACAGCATCCATGGCCGAGTGATCACGACCAGGAGGGGCACTTGGTTCCTGGTACTAGAGGATGCAGCACTCAGACAGATCAAGCAAGGGAGGAAGCTGTGGCGGGGTTTTCGGGCATTCTGGCTTCGGTGGTCTCTATTGTGGTGTGCTAGAACTTGAAGACGGAAGTCATTGAGAGGACTCAAAAACAAGAGCTTGAAAATCCCTAGGTTTAAATCTTGTCCTAAGCTCACAAGCCAGGATATTGTCATCAACCCTTGATGTTTGCGTATTGATTCCAGGAGCAGCCTGATGGAGTTTTCCTCAACACTTGTGTCTTATCAGAAAGGCAGAAGATGGTTTTTCGCCCCTCACAGTTCTCAGATAACTCGAAGCGACGCATCAGCTAGCCATATGTCTCAGATCGGCGATCGCATGGTGTCATCAGCCCCAGTGGCTTTGTTTAAAAGCCCACGTGGAGCTCAACAGAGGGGCAAGGGTCCACCTGAACTTTCTCTGATTTATCAGAAAATCGAGTCCTCAATGGCCGACGGGCCGTAGATGATTGTGGGCGGAGATCCCGCGGCCGAGTGACCTATTTCTTACAATAAGTGAGCCACAACAACCCCCCAGCCTCAACCTCGTATAGTCTTGGCCAATAGTAGACTGGTGATATTGTTTTCCGATGTAGATCAAGTACTGGATGGTGGTTGGTGGGCACTTGGTGTATCAAGGGTAACTCAAATCACAAAGAGTCATCGCATATCCGAGTCCGAGGGAGGGTGACGAGAGTGCAGACCGAAGCTTAAAAGCATTTCGTGGCGTTGGACTCGTTCCCTGGGGCGCAGAGTCTTTGATGACTCCCCTCGGGAGTGTAAAGCGCATGCAGGTGCGTGCACATCAGGGCTCGCCAAAATCCACCATTCTCGAAGAAAGAGGGGTGTGAGCGATTCTGTATATTTCATTTGACGCAACGGATGACTTTGTGGCTGGATTTCGTTTAGCAAGGAATCCGGATCTGAGAATTAGAATGGTGGTAAAGTGAAGATGCAATCTAAGCCACCGAAGAGTTATTCATGCGGGGGAAAGCACTAGTCCCGAACAAGGAGTTACATACTACTGGTATCGAACATCTCTGTATTCAAATCGCGACTTCAAGTTACATCAACGCAAACTTGAGCAGAAGCAGATCACTATCAAACTGTGTGATATCCTGAATTATTCGCTGGGAATGTATTATTGCACCCTTTTTAGCGATCACGACGTATCTGATGTCCAAAATTGTATACTAATGTACTACATACTAGTTTATACGCTAGTAAATCATTGTAAACGCAAAGGGAAAACTCCTTTGCAGGCAACGTCATTAACTTCGTACAGGGTCGCCTATTTCTTCCAGAGATAAAGGCAACTTTTCAAACAAGGAAAAACCAAAGAATAAATAGAGACATTGCTTTCCTCGCTTCCAATCACCTTTGATTGCAGAAACTCTACCAGTTGACTTTGGCGCATACCCCGCTCTGAGAATTGCCGGCGAAACAATCCCCAACCTGACACGGGCACTTTCCTGCCTCTGTATAGGTCAATACTGACGTAGATCTACAAAACCTTGGCAGAAGCTTAGCGGGGTATATGTAGACCCAAATGATCCTACCTAGAGCTATATCTTATCCAACTCTTCTCCCAAGGTCATCTTCAGAACCAACAGCTCTTTTATACATCCAAACCTTCAAACCAAAGTTTTGACCTCTTCATCGTTATTAAACCTATATCAAACACTTGAACACATTTACATCAATAACCATGTTCAAATCCAACCGATCTGGCAACGACGACTTCGAGTCCGTGTCAAACAACGACTCTGGTTTTGGCAACGATTCTTCCAACGACGACTATCAGCCCGTGTCAAACAATGATTCTGGTTTTGGCAACAATTCCTCCAACCAGGGAGGATTCAACCAAGGAGGCTCTAACAAGAGCACTTCCAACCAGGGAGGCTTCCAGTCGTCGAACAACGATAATGATGATGGCTTTAATCAGGGAGGCTTCAACCAGGGAGGATCCAATCAAGGTGGTTCCAACCAGGGAGGATTTAGCCAGGGAGGCTTCCAGTCGTCGAACAACAATGATGATGATGGATTCAACCAGGGAGGCTTCAACCAGGGAGGCTTCAACCAGGGAGGATCCAACCAGGGAGGATCCAATAAGGGTGGTTCTGGCCAAGGAGGATTTAGCCAGGGAGGCTTCCAGTCATCGAACAACAATGATGATGACGGCTTCAGTCAGGGAGGCTTCAACCAGGGAGGATCCAACAAGGGTGGCTCTGGCCAAGGAGGATTCAGTCAAGGAGGCTTCCAGTCATCGAACAACGATGATGATGATGGATTCAACCAGGGAGGCTCCGGCAATGGCGGTTCCAACCAGGGTTACAACCAGGGCGGCTACAACTAATGTTCCAAAGTTGCTGAACATGTCAATATTCTGGTCGTTGATATCGAGATATCTGTAATGATTTGATGTTTGGATAACTGAACAGTCATTTTTGGATTCTAGCGAGCAGACAATGTGAACTGGGCAATTCTTAAACACTAGTAGGTCACTATACGTACCGGATCTTCTTAGACGGGTAGGGATTTCCTAGTTGGGATACCGCCGCTTTTATGTACGTATGAGGGCGCTCAGACTCAGTAATGATAAAGACGCTCAAAAACATCAATTGATCAAGTTCAATTTCTAGACTGAACATTTCCATACCGAACATTTCCATACCGCAATCATCTAACAATCATCTAAATCATAATCATAATTATACAGATCAAACTTACATAGAGTTGAAGTGACCTAAAGATTATCTTTTCTATGTTGTATAGCACTTATACTAGAGTTGTAAAGATAATTTTGATTGAAGAGGGTCAGTTTTGACCTTTTTTCTGGCCCAAAACAATTGAATACATACTAGTACTACTAGTAGTTCACGAATCATGCCGAGAATTGATCCGCTTCGGCAACCTCATGTGCTGGAGCCTGGTATGTATTACCGAACATGAGTACTCATTCGACAGACAGTGTATAGCCTCTTAAATGGAAACGGCTATGGATAAGCGAAAGTCTCTTCCCAAATGCGTTGATAGAGCCGAGGCTGAAACGTGGAATCGCGATTTGATGGAATCCTTCCGCCAGGCGCTGGAGAAGGACCCCGCGGCAGACCTGCTATCTGTGGTCGGGACAAAATATGTCGCTGCACACCGGGTTGGGCAATACGAAGGCCTATCCGAGGCCACTCAGCTAAACTTCAGAACCGTTTATGGCCTTCAAGATAAAGTACTTTCTCAGCCCGAAATCAACTTGCGCGACAATTTCCCCGCGGAATACGATCGGCTATACAGATGGGCAAAGCCCAAAGAAGAGAAGGCTATATCTTTGGAAAGCACGCCAGTGACGCAAAAACCAGCAAAACCGCTTGACTGGCTTTGCAGAAAAATTGATGCTGTCAAAGCCGCTAGCATAATCTACCCACTATCTTCTCAGGCGTCAGCGCTCCTCAATCAACACCTTACGGCAGATGGTTCACCTGAAAAAAAATCAGTTCCAGCAGCTTTGAACGACCTGATCTTGAATTCCGACATAATATTCCAGCTTAGCATTCGAAATGGTGCTGTAGTCAGATGCAGCGACGATCTTATCATCAAGACCTTTTCCTGCCATGAGGATTTCACTGAGTACCACAATCTCCAATATCTCGCTGAAAATGCACCCGACTTACCAATTCCCAAACCTCATGGTCTCATTACGCTTGGCCATATTGGCGTCATGTTCATGTCCTATGTTCCGGGAACCACGTTGCAAAAGGTATGGCCGCGCTTATCCCATGAAGGGAAACTATCTATACAGAACCAATTGGAGGCCATATTCTCTCGCCTAAGAAACTTACGCCAGGAGGACGGAGCTGAACTTGGTGGCCTTCGCGGAGAAGGAGTCAAAGACTGGCGCATTATGGAAAATCTCTCGTACAAAGGCATAACCACAGCCAGGGGGTTTACCGAATTGCAGTTCTCCGCAAAGCATCGCGCCAGTCCTTTTTACGTCAAGTTACTCCGATCTTTCTTGAAAGAAGACATTGAAAATTTACATGGGTCTGTATTTACCCATGCTGATTTGAAGAAATGTAACATCATGGTGCAAGAAGATCCAGAAAATACCGACTTTTACGTGGTCACCGGGGTCATTGACTGGGAGGACAGCGGCTTCTACCCTGAGTACTACGAGTCCACAAGGTTGTCGAGTCCACAGAGCATCGATAACGATGACGATTGGTACCTATATGCGCCGCACTGCATCTCGCCCTTACGGTTCCCTGTACGCTGGCTAGTTGACCGATTATTGGGCTCACTTTTATGGAACTGGAGGACAGACATCGTGCGATGAAATTACGAAACATCTGTTTTTTGAATGAAGTGAAGTTATGACAGTATTAGTATATAGTATCAATTCAAATGTTGGCTATATGTGTATAAACCTTATTTTTGAGATACTTTTATGCTATGGAAAAAATTCAACTTAAGGAGAACCGGTATGACTATTGAAAATATACTGATAACATTCCGAATCCTATAGACAACTCTCACCGTTTAATGCACCATTCAAATGCGTATAAATTTGTTAACACGTCATTTAATATGGAAATTGAAAACTTCAAAGTTTGGAAAGGCTGGAAAGATTCGTAAGATGATCTAGTAGGATCTATACATCATGTGTACGAATTCCAAGCTTGCACATGTGGTCTATTTTTATTAAAAATGGATCTATGAAGGTTCTTTCTGATATTCTTTTTTTTCCTGACTATGCAATTTGTACATGCATATGCAGATCTATTGGTTGACTTGAAGATTCCTCTCCACTCATAGAGGCGTACGGAAACACGGAGCCCACGAAAAAGACTAGTTCAAGATTGCTTTGGGATAAATCGAGCATTGATGCATGAGAGCCCTCCGATCTGCGTGCAGATCATCGTGGGCTTCAGGGTACGTCGATCAATGGATCCATAGATTGAATCTTATTGTCGACGATCTTAAAGAGGATAGGAGAGTTTAAATTTGCACATCTGAAACAGGCAAACGATCATTTGACTGTTGTTTAAGGAATATGAACATCCGAATAACGTTGTCAGGTGCTCTGAGGTCTACCTGATTCAAGACTAGTAGGGCTTGTGACTTAATCCCTCATACACTACAACCTTAGAAGTCACGACCCCGGAGATTGCCAAGCGAGGGGCTTAATCCTTCTTCCAATAGTGTCATGATACATGCTGCATCTCCACGTCAGCCACAAGAGGCTAGAGGTCAGGATATTTCTCCGCGGGGGGCTTGCCAAGCGCCCACTCGGGATGCCGAAGCGAGCAAAGCCCCGGCCAATGAAGGGTGCGAGGCTTATCTGGGCTTGGCACCCCCGGACCGCGTGGCATATAAAATTTCCCGCCCCATGCGTTCTCGGGCAAACCGGGTGTAGGTTGTACGCTTGTACCTGCTTATGGACCTGGTGTTTCCGAATTGGAGAATGTCTATTCCATATGGAGCACAGCCTAGCCGGTTACTGTGAAACCTTTTAGAACCCTGCCAGGGGCCAGGATGATCATTGCTCATCGCTCATCACGATCTTTTTTGGGACTTGTCGAGCTTTGATTTCGAATTACCCAGTCACTCATAGAATATAGCCCTGTAGGGATTTCCCAGGTTGCAAGTACTCGGAAGCATTTTGTCTTGGCACATTCGAGTGGTGTCGTAAGAGGCGCCGGGTCATGGTATCGGAAGGAGTGATGACCGAGAGGAAGTAGTTGGAATGGAATACGAAACGTGCCTTCTGGGAATTTGGGTGCGAGCGGTTGAGCGTAGGGGCCCGCGATAAGGCAGAACGGTTTACTTTGATGCTGATTGGCTGATCGGGACTGTCTGATAAGAGCCTCCTGAAGAGTCTCCGTATCCACAGTGGGTTCTTTTTTTTTTTTTTTGTATACAAGTAATAAGTTATTACATTGACAAAAAAGAAATGTCACAGAGCAAGAGAAGAAAAAAAGAGATTAGGAATTTAATAATATCCAGGGCAATATTTTTTTAAATCAGACATAATGTTGCGCAATAAGCGCAGAAGATTGACAGGATTGAGTAGAGATGACTGTACAATCTGGGGGAATCTGTAGATAAGCAACGGGCTCTGATTGGTGGGGCGGTCAACCTCATATCTACAGCCAGTCGCAGACGTCGATCTGACTGCGCGGACCTGGATTGTGGATGAATTCCCATTATTCGCCTCTTCCTGTCACTTCTGCTTCTAATCAATCAATCTATTGCCTTTTTAATCCCCCCCTGCTTATCAGTTCATGCAAAGCTGACGGAAAAATGTGAACTTTACTTGGGATTCCGCTCTGAAAAAAAAAATGACTCCCGTTCTCGGCGAATTTCAATCCTAGTTCATGTTGTGCATACTTGTTATTTCAGCTGAAACGTTGTGCTTGTAGCCCACTGACAGATAAAGACATTCAAAATGCATTCAATTGTGCATTGATAGGAGTTTGATGTTGATGGGGCCATAAAAAAAAGAAAGTATAGTACTAAATACTAGTAGTACTGACCGGGACCCGTAATCCCCCGGTTGGGTCCATGGAAAGCTGCCCATTCACATCCCGACATGGCGAAATGGGGCTTGTATTGGCCACTGTAATCGCTTAGATTGGATAATTCATAGCAATTACAATGACCACGACTTGGTTTCCACTATCAAACTAAGATCGGGGTTCTTGGCCTTCTAGTGTCCGATGGTGGAGACTTCCCCGTTTGATCTCGTCCCGGACAGTGCGTCTCGCTATTTAAATTATTAGCCATGTCCCTGCATGTTTGATCTATCATTTCTCAATCCTCCTTTTTCCACTTTGAACAGCTCTCCTGCCTTTCTTAAATCACCTGTCTCGACCTATCCTCCCCTTTTCCGTCCCTCGATACACTTTGGGATCTGTTTTCCCTTCTTATCTGGGTTCCATCTGAGTTGAACCTTCCCCTTAGCGTTATTGTGGGCTTTGTGAAACCTGAAGTACCACTTTAATCGGGGTTCACAATGTCGGTTACCTACAATGGTACCATCAGTACCGGCGGTGACTCGTTGACCGAGAATCTGAACATCTACTACAATGTATGCTTCGATCGAATACCTGCCATACCTTTCTCAATCGACAACAGCTGACATGGCATCTTGATGTAGGGTGGTGATATTGCCTGGGTTATTACCTCGTCCGCTTTGGTTTTGCTCATGATTCCGGGTGTTGGGTACGGAGATACTTCCATCATGCCTCGATAGTCCCAATGCTAATACAACTGTCTAGATTCTTCTACTCCGGTCTCGCACGACGAAAGTCAGCATTATCACTCATTTGGCTGTCTATCATGTCGGTCGGTGTGGTGTCGTTCCAATGGTTCTTCTGGGGTTACTCGCTATCTTTCTCCCACACTGCTGGAAAGTTCATTGGTGATTTGGAGAACATTGGCTTGAGAAACGTTTTGGCTGCTCCATCTGTGGGAAGTACCGCGGTTCCCGATATTCTATTCTGCATTTTCCAGGGCATGTTCGCCGCTATTACGTGAGTAACCCAAGCCCTCAAAACCCCACTGCACGCGCATCGAGACTGACTAACGCCTCTACGATAGTGTTGCCCTTGCTGCCGGTGCCATTGCTGAGCGTGGCCGCATGCTTCCCTGTATCATCTTCATGTTCGTTTGGTCGACTGTCATCTACGATCCTATCGCCTGCTGGACATGGAACTCTTCGGGTTGGGTTTACAAGATGGGTGGATTGGACTTCGCCGGTGGTACTCCTGTCCACATTTCCTCAGGCTGTGCTGCCCTCGCTTACTCCTTGATGCTGGGCAAGCGTCGTGGTCACGGTACTCATGAGCTTAATTACCGCCCTCACAACGTCACCCACGTTGTTATCGGCACTGTCTTCCTCTGGGTCGGCTGGTTCGGCTTCAATGCCGGTTCCGCTTTGGCTGCTAACCTGCGTGCCGTTATGGCCGCTGTCGTGACCAACCTGGCCGCCTCGGTCGGTGGTGTAACCTGGTGTCTCCTGGATTACCGCCTCGAGCGCAAGTGGTCCACGGTCGGCTTCTGCTCCGGTGTTATCGCTGGTCTGGTCGCTATTACTCCCGGTTCTGGCTTCGTTACCCCATGGGCTGCTTTCATCTTCGGTGTTGTCGGTGCCGTCGCTTGCAACTACGCTACAAAGTTGAAGTTCGTGCTGGGCGTTGATGATGCTCTGGATATCTTCGCTGTCCACGGCATTGGTGGTCTGGTCGGCAACCTGCTGACTGGACTCTTTGCTGCTGACTACATTGCTCACCTGGATGGTGCCACTGACATTCCCGGTGGCTGGATCAACAAGAACTACATTCAGCTCGGCTACCAGCTCGCAGACTCCATGTCCGGTGCTGCCTACTCTTTTGTCGGAACATGCATCATCCTCTTCGTTCTCAACCTCATCCCTGGATGCAGCCTTCGTGCTCCCGAGGAGGATGAGATCATGGGTATCGATGATGCCGAGATTGGCGAGTTTGCCTATGATTATGTCGAGGTCACTCGTGATATTGTCAATGGTATTGAGGCCAGTGAGACTGGCTCCAAGCGGACCATGACACCGACCGGCGAGAACGCTACCACCATTGACACCAAGGCCTAATTTCCTTGCGAAATAGACATTCTTTATATTAATTCTCTTTTTTCTTTCCTTGACGGCGCTTGAGCATATAAGGGGCTTTGACTTTGTCGCTTTCTTTTCTTTTTCTTCTCTTTGCATGGCATTTCCATTTGGAATTCTTTAAGGACCATATCCTTCTTTCTTTTTTTTTTCAACTTTATTTCTTTATTCCCATTCTGTGATAGATACCCTTTTTTATATGAATAAAATGAAAAAAGCCATACCAAATTTACTTGTCTATGCCGTAAAGTTGTAACATAAAAAAAAAGTAGAAGTAGAACGGACCAATGAAGGTTTGCGATGATCCACGGCACCTTTGGGCCCATGTGATGCGGGCATTGGATTGCAAGCTCCGCAAATCGCAAAAAGCTCAAGCTCTCCCGCAAGACCCCCGACAGCGTCTTCAACTGAAATTCGAATACGTCAACCTCTCTCAACAAAACTTCATTTCGGATATAATCTTCCATCGCCAATTGCGCACAGTTTCAGGCCTTCAAATGGCTTCTCCAGTTCCCGACCATGGACCTGGGCACCAGTTCCCACTCGATCCCTCCGAATTCGACAGCGACCACCGGGTTTCGTTCTCGAAGCTTGATAACAAGTTCATACTCGAGACGGATGATGGACAGGAGTTTGTTTTTGATAATGCCCTGAAGCGATGGGTGCAGACGGTATGTCTAGTGTCGTTTCTACCATATGCGCGCCCTGTCGTCGCTGGCGCAAATCGATCAAATAGTTTCGAGCTCAAACGCGATGCTAAGGCTTTAGCTTCTATAGGTCGATGAAGATTTACTCCGCCAGCAACAAGAAGCATACAAGGTTGCAGGGATGGATGAGGAAGACGAAGAGATTCACCCTCGCGACCGGAAGAAGCGCAAGCAGCAGGATGACGTGAGTAGTCGCAACGAATGCCATAGCTATCCCGTCGACTGTTCGGGCGACCGTCCTTACAGACATTAACGATATCGGACGGAGGACTATAGGAAACTACTCAAAAGCCCAAGAAACAGCGCGTAAACACCGCGTTATTCATATCCTCTATCCCTCTCGATGTCCAACTGGAAGAGATCAGAGAAGTCTTCTCCAAATGCGGTGTCATTGCCGAGGAAATCGACAGCGGTCGCCCACGAATTAAAATGTACATGGATGACGATGGAAATTTCAAGGGCGAAGCACTGGTCGTGTATTTCCGCCCTGAATCGGTTAACCTGGCCATTCAGATGCTTGATGAGACTGAATTCCGACTGGGCCAGCCAGGTCCACAGGGGCCTATGAAGATCCAGGCTGCCGACTTTTCGTACAAGGCTCAGCAGGACGCACCGCCAAAGACAAATATGCGGGATAAAAAGAAGATCATTGCGCGGACAGCAAGGCTTAACAGGTGAGTGGCATGTTCGGTGTTCAGGAGGCTGTTGACCATATGCTAATTGGAACAGTAAATTGGCGGACTGGGACGATGATGATCCCTCAGCTATTCCAGAAACGAAGTCCAAACAGGACAAAATCGTAATTTTGAAGCACATGTTTACTTTGGAGGAGTTGCAGGTAAGTCATTTGATTACTTTATGCTCTCTACTTGTGATCCGTTTGACCTAACCAATGAACAGGAGGACGTCGCTGCCATCCTGGATATCAAGGAAGATATTCGTGACGAGTGTGCCAAAGTTGGCGAAGTCACCAACGTTGTGCTCTACGACAAGGAGCCTGAGGGTGTTGTCAGTGTCCGGTTCGCCGATCCCGAATCCGCCCGGGAGTGTGTTAAAGTCATGGACGGGCGATTCTTTGGTGGCACCCGCGTTGAAGCTTATGTGTCTGAGGGACGCGAGAAATTTAAAAAGACCAATGAGCGACGTGCAGCCCTCGAGGAGATGGCTGAGCACGGTATTCATGCGGATAACGAAGAAGAGGAACAGCGCCTGGATGAGTTCGGGAACTGGTTGGAGAAGGAGAAGGCGAAGGAGGTCCCTAAGCCTGAGACCACCGAGCCGACCGAGACGAAGGAGTAAAAAAAAAAACATCGGGAAATCCATATTGTATAATACTAGTCAGTGAAACATGATATGTCTGGAAGGCATCAATGGTACTTTTTTACAAAGTACTCGAGAGGCGTGCCCAACGAATGTTTAGACTCCACGACCAAAAACGATCAATTGTGGTTCGCACCTTGCGGTTCGACCGCTGACTGGTCCCGTGATCCCCACTAGTCCTGATCGGGCGATCCCCCCCCCCTGAGAGCAAAAGAAGTTGTTGTTGATCCCCACGCACACACACCGCTCACCTACTTTCTCCTTTCCCATCTTCTTGACCCTCGGTCATTCCTCTACTTCATTTTCCATACCCTCAATTCTCGAAGTTTAACCATCTTCACCAAACTTCATCATGCGTGAGATTGTACGTCTGCTCTCCCCAAAAACGCGTCTTTGTTGACTTCCCGACCCCCTGAACCACGTCCCCCCCACCTGTTCAAAGTCCGTGCTAACCTCCAACTTTTCACCCATATAGGTCCACCTCCAGACCGGCCAATGTGTAAGTGCGATTCAATCGAAATGATCTCGAGGCTATGATATATTGGGAGGATGTGAATACTGAACAGCCGCTGGGTGATTAGGGTAACCAAATTGGTGCCGCTTTCTGGTACGTGTTGGAAACAACAATCATCAATTGCTAGCTGGTTGAACCGTTTTACTGACTGAACTCTAGGCAAACCATTGCTGGCGAGCACGGTCTCGATGCCGATGGAAAGTGAGTTTGAATATGGATGTGGTTGGGAGGTCGAAATGGCGGTCTGATATTTTCTAGCTTCGCCGGTGAATCCGACCTCCAGTTGGAGCGCATGAACGTCTACTTCAACGAGGTGAGTGTAAAACTAACAGAACATACGCGTCAAATTTTCTCTAATGTTTATTTTGAATAGGCCAGCGGCAACCGTTACGTTCCCCGTGCCGTCCTCGTCGATTTGGAGCCCGGTACCATGGACGCTGTCCGTGCCGGTCCCTTCGGCAAGCTCTTCCGCCCCGACAACTTTGTTTTCGGTCAGTCCGGTGCCGGTAACAACTGGGCTAAGGGTCACTACACCGAGGGTGCCGAGCTCGTCGACAGCGTTATCGATGTTGTCCGTCGTGAGGCCGAGGGCTGTGACTGCCTCCAGGGTTTCCAGATCACCCACTCCCTTGGTGGTGGTACCGGTGCCGGTATGGGTACGCTCCTCATCTCCAAGATCCGTGAGGAGTTCCCCGACCGTATGATGGCTACTTTCTCCGTCGTTCCCTCCCCCAAGGTGTCCGACACCGTTGTTGAGCCTTACAACGCCACTCTCTCCGTTCACCAGCTTGTTGAGCACTCCGACGAGACCTTCTGTATCGATAACGAGGTATGTGTTGAGAAATTGCGTGGTCCGACTTGAAGCAACGTACTAACAGTTGTTATTTGTTTGTTTACAGGCTCTGTACGATATCTGCATGCGTACTCTCAAGCTCTCCTCCCCCTCCTACGGTGACCTGAACCACCTGGTCTCCGCCGTCATGTCCGGTGTCACCACTTCCCTCCGTTTCCCCGGTCAGCTCAACTCCGATCTCCGCAAGCTGGCTGTCAACATGGTTCCCTTCCCCCGTCTCCACTTCTTCATGGTCGGATTCGCTCCCTTGACCAGCCGTGGTAGCCACCAGTACCGCAACCTGAGCGTCCCTGAGCTCACCCAGCAGATGTTCGACCCCAAGAACATGATGGCTGCCTCTGACTTCCGTAACGGTCGTTACCTCACTTGCTCTGCTCTCTTCCGCGGTAAGATCTCCATGAAGGAGGTTGAGGACCAGATGCGCAACATCCAGAACAAGAACCAGAGCTACTTCGTTGAGTGGATCCCCAACAACGTCCAGACCGCTCTCTGCTCCGTTCCCCCCAAGAACCTCAAGATGGCCTCCACCTTCGTCGGTAACTCTACCTCCATCCAGGAGCTCTTCAAGCGTATCGGTGATCAGTTCTCTGCCATGTTCCGTCGCAAGGCTTTCTTGCACTGGTACACTGGTGAGGGTATGGACGAGATGGAGTTCACTGAGGCTGAGAGCAACATGAACGACTTGGTTTCCGAGTACCAGCAGTACCAGGATGCCTCCGTCTCCGAGGGCGAGGAAGAGTACTACGCCGAGGAGGGTGTTGTCGAGGAGGAGGTTTAAATATCTTCCCAATGTTGAGATTTGCTCGCAGTAATACCCTTGATAAGCTTACATTCTCTATCTTTTTCGGATGCTGGCTCAAATTGGGGCCTGCGACCCAGTATTTTGTTTGAGCGCTCCTAATTTTCACCTTATCCTGTCTCTATTTTCCTGCCAGTGGATCTTGGGTTTTAGCTTGTCCGTCCCGAGGCCAGAATAGCACATAGTGGAAAAAAAAAACAATTAAGGAAATGACTTATTAATTGTCAACTTATGATCCAAGGGTTTGGTTCGAGTAATCCACTTTTGTATTCCACCTAGTATTTCCAGAGCTACTATGCACTACATACTAGTAGTAGATAGGCATCTTTCAGCCAAGCTATGTACTATGTACTATGTACTATGTACTTCTATACTATGTACTATACACCTGGGCAGCTGGGCTACCTGGGCAGTACACCCGATACTAGTATCTAGTGGAATGGACACTTACCCGTTCTAAACACCTTCAACTCCTCCATAGTCTGCTCAATAGCCTTCTGCCCCTTCCCTTCAAAGTACTTAGGTCCAATGTCATTGATGTGGTACCCTGTAGGATAATACTTGTCTCCCTCATCTCCAGGAACAGGGCGACCCAGCGCCCAGGTCAACCAGGCGGTAGGACCCCACCGATTCCAGAAAGTCGGCTTGACGTAGTAAGGCGCAGCTTCCCAGTTCTTCAAGAAGAAGCGGTTCTTTTCATCAGGCTGCGGCGAAACATTCAACACCTTCATGAAAGATGGTCGTGGGAGCATGAAATAGCGCAAGAAAAGTTTCCGCACGCTAAGCAAGCTTGCGAAGACGGTTGACATCAATGCAGTGGGCGGGTCATA
This sequence comes from Penicillium verhagenii, assembly GCF_028828195.1. Taxonomy (NCBI): domain Eukaryota; kingdom Fungi; phylum Ascomycota; class Eurotiomycetes; order Eurotiales; family Aspergillaceae; genus Penicillium; species Penicillium verhagenii. Next base: position 771,731 of record NW_026643176.1, on the reverse strand, counting down.
TCTATGCACCAACATCAGTAAATGGCCCCCAGGAAATCCGAAACCCGATATTGAACGATGAAGTAATCGAGAACATACAGCATAGCCTTCCTCAACCGATCATCCATCATAAACGAGACAAACTGCAGCCCAGCACCATGCAACGCCGTCGGCAGCATATAAACAATGACATCCGTAGTCTGATCCGCTGTCTCCCGATTCTTAACATCAGGAACCATGTACTTAGCCTCATACACCTTACTCCAGGCACTAATCTCCTCAAGCCACTGCAGACCATCCTGAAACCCGGCTTTCCCGGAGGGCAAATCGTCAAATGGAATTCCCAGTGCATCACCGACGCTCTTCCAGAACGTGCCGATGGCACACTGTTCCAATTGGCTGAGCTCGCGCCACTCGAAGCGGTTGATGAATTTGATGGGCTCGAGTGCGAACAGGGCGAGTGTGTAGAGCATGTCTGTGTCGAGGATCTTGCCTGAGGCGCGGTATCCGCTGTGCAGGAAGCGGGTGCGGGCTAAGGATGTGAAGGCGCGGAGGGAGGTCGGGCTGTTTGCGACCATTTCGTTGACGAGGGCGCTTGTGTCTGTGTAGCGTTTTAGGGATGTTTCTGGGTTGGAGAATTGGGAGGTTTTGGTTAGGAGGTGCGAGATTGAAGGGATGCCGTATGTCTGAGGGGTGGTTAGCGTTTTCTTTTGTATTTTCTTATTTTCCCTTTTTCTTTTTGGTTTTTTGTTGATAGGATGTGGAAGTTGTGGATTCTACTAGTACATCTCATGTATAGACCTGTATATGGGTCGTACACCTGAAAGTGTACATAGAGGGAGATTGCAACGAAGGGGGAGGGGCTATCTGGGGGCTTCATACCCTGAACAGAGCGAACTGCAATGCCTTCACAAACATGAATGGGAACTCGAGCTGTCCGATAGCTAGTTGGATTTCGTAGGCTTGTTCATCGGTCATTTTGGCCATAGATTCACGGGTTGGAAAGTTGTATTTCTTCTCAAGCTGGTGCAGCCGTTTGTAGCGCAGCGAAGTGGTCAAAAGGGGCCACCCGATCAACAGGGAGACCGCGGCAAACGGAAGCCATTGCTGTAACGGGGTTGTAAATAGAGCTCCGGCAGCTTCAGAGAGTGGTTGACTCCCAGGCCAAGTTGTGAGGTTTTCCATTATAGAAACGTGGTGGGATGAATGTATTTTGGCCAAGTGGACATGAGACTTCAAAGAAGTAGAAAACGAATATTGGGTGTACAATGCAGCCACACAAAATAATTGGGCGCCACGGCCGAGTTTTAAATGAGCCCTGGGGCTTTGGGGGCTTAAAAAGTGCCGATGGTGGTTAGCGGGGAGAGTGGGGTGTCGTATACAAATATGCAGTGCTGCCAGTGCATTTGTTTATTGAGGTTCTGATTTGCTGATTTGCTGACAAAGTGGATCATATGTCGGTTACTTGAAGCTCTTCTTTTTTTCTTCTCTAATTTGGAAATAAACACTAAGTCCTGGACATAATCTCACATAAATCTCACATCAGTAATATAAAATACACCATTTTCAACAAATCCCTCAAAATCTCCTCATTACATTCGGTATCGTGTGAGTATGTACGCATCCATCTATTCAGTATGGAGCGGGGAGGAACGGATCGGTGTAGATCCATGCCGCGGACCGGGGTCCCAAGCTTGCCAGCTTGCAAATGCACATGCACCCTGATACATACCTCATCAAGCGCACAGTCCAGTCCAAATCTTGTCGTTCGATCGTCCAGATCGGGAAGATTAGCGCCCGATGTACCATTTCTCCAACACTCTCAGTGGTGGGAATGCCACAGCAGTGAAGCCCGCCCCCACCCACAGACCGAGATCCGAGCCCCCAGTCACTTGGGCAAGGACGCCAGAGTAATATGCTTGATCCTATAGGGAGTCGTTAGTGAGTTGAATAGAGTTGGTTGGACAAGGATGCAAAGTTCTTGCTCCGAAAGAAGTTGGATGCATACCATGCCGACGATCGCACCACCCCAACCGACCAAAAAAGCAGTTCCAGCCGCGATACCCAGGGGGAGTTTTCGCGGGTTGTTCCATGCTGACCAGTCGTAACCTGATGACCTGCGGAAGAAAAAGTCCTCTTCCATAACGATCACAATCCAGATAATTACCCAATATCCGATTAGCGGCAAGAAGCTCTTGAAAATCTGATACAGCGAGTTGCGTCCGCCCATGGCGCAAGCGGTGTAAATAACAGTAGCGAGAGTCGTGAAGATAGGCTGGGGGACTTTTTGGAACCAGGCTCCTAGCATCTGCAGGTTCATTCCCATCGAATAGGCGCCCGGGGTGTTATTTGCAACGAGGGCGAGGACATTGACCACGGCGCAGAATTTCCCAAACCCTCCGAGAGAATCATACGCTGTCATCAATAGGCCACCAGGGGTGTTACCATATTTCACGAGGTAAGAAGGTGAACTTGCGAGGACAGTTCCAAGTCCGTTGCCAATCAGAAGTGTAATTATCATAGCTTGCCCGCATCCGAGGACGGTAACAGTGAAGGTTTTCCAACGCTGGACGTTCGGCGGGTAGTAAACGTAGTAGTCGGCAGCAAGGGGTGCCCAAGCGATGGCAATGGAGAGGCACAGGGAAAAGTAGGTGATACGCTTGGCATTTAATTGCCCCTGTGGGACTGGAGTATGGACGTTGAAGTCGAAATGAGGACCGGCTGAGCCCAACATGACGCATAAGACCATCAATTGAGGAAGCCAGGCAAATCTGTAATCTTATTAGTTTTGATTCATATCAGAGTGCCATTTTCTTGGCTATCAGCCTTACCGTTCGTAAATTTCGAAAATCCGCATCCCGAACATGGCCATGACCCAACTAGTGAAAGCAACAACCACGATACCCACCAGCACGGAAATACGTTCTCCAGATACCATGGATATGACTTGGCCACCAACAACACTGTTTATCATGCTATAGCCAAGATTGGTGAAAATGTTCAAAGCACAGCAGACTTTGCTCGGATAGTAGCCCATGAAATATCGACTGACGATCTGCATCCGTCAGAAATATTCAAGTTTGAACAGTTTAAGAGACAAAGCATACCAAGGTGCGATTTCCACTTTGCGGGCCCCAGGTACTCATATATCCAACAAGAAAAACTCCGGTCAAATTTCCAAAGACTGCACACAATGCTGCATCCTTGAAACTGAGACCCATCAAGAATGTCCCCAGGGATCCGACAATGATATTGTTAGTAGCCAAAGCCATGCTAAACCACATCAGAAACATATGCAATGATGAGGATGCCGTTGTTGGCTCTCGCTCCTCGACAGGAACTCTTTCAATTCCACGGGTCTCCACATTGAAGCGGATCAACCATCGCTCCAGCCTTGACTGGGGTTTTGATCCAAGAACGGCGTCATGACTGGACTTGGTAGGTGTACTTTCTAGCTCGAATGGGCTCAAGCTATGCAAAGAAGGTGATTCATGGACTTTTTCGACGTCGGCTGAATTCATAATTTGAGCAGCAAGAGACCGGGTTGAATCAATTGACTTGGCCTGATCTTGATATGTCTCGATGACGGGGTGGTGGAGGGTATCGTGGAGTGAACTGTGTCCACAAATTGTCGACTGAGGCACACGAGCGCCTGCTGACTGGTATAGAAACAAACACCCTGCCCATATGTAACACGGTTAGACACAATTAGAGAACAAGGGAGAAATTAAATAGTGATTCTAGACTAGGAGGGGGTATCACCGGCATGGTAGATATAAGGGGAAAAAAGAGCTTTGGGCACGGACATTACTTTACCTGTTATGCTGTGAAACTGGCCCTGACATCACCCTATCTTACAGATCAAGAAAGTTATGGTGTAACGCGCCCATTGGGTACAACGTACAAGGCATTCCTTAAGAATCAAGGACGAAAGCTCACCCTCCAGGATCAGGACGACCACCCCATCCCCGGACCAATGGCTTTCGCAGCATACCGAGACGAGTCCCGGAAACCCTTCCGTGGGCCCCAAAGTGGAGTCATGTGGCAATGGATATGAACACACGATCCCAAACATCGTGGGGAAATGGTACATACGATTAGAATAACTGGTATGAAAGGTCGTACTTCAGACACGACCCTTTTGTGGTATGCCACCGAGTTTTGAGACCGAGTTTCGCGCTAGACTGCTTCCAAGTTTGGCTTGACGCTTTCTCTTTCACGTCCAACTGGTCTCCTGGCTTCATCAGGCCAGGGATAGGCTCGCATGACAGAAAGTGCCGGACAGTCGTTGTGTAGGCGCACCCTTTCTCCCCGAAGATCATCCCGCCCCGCTGCCCTATGTGGTAAGTCACATACTTGGATCCTCCCAAGCTCCGAAAATGCTCTCATTGGAATGTTGCCCAATGCAAGGGAGATCTTATGTTAACTCAGATGGAGCTTGTGGGGATATTGATCAGCTTGATGTGATGACTTTTGTTTTTTTAGTCAACGGCTTTTTGCGAGAAATGCGGAGGATTTTTTTGCTTTTGGGGCGGATTATCTCCGTGATGATTCGCTCACGCTGGGGAAGTTATGGAGCTTGTTGAGGAAATGTATGAGAGAAAAAAATTAAACAATTTCATGTTGACTGAGTTTCAAGCTTGACCTCGTGATTCACTATATGCTTGATAATGATTTGGGGTGCGGTTTTTCCCTTCCATACAAGCCCTGAACTTACTTAGGAGTCATACAACTTCAGATCATTTCAAATTGGATTATTGACAAAGATTCGGTGAGCCCCTAGTTCTCGAATAATAAAATTATGCAATGAATTCTATTGTCTTTCTACAAGATAAAGGTAATCCATGTGACCCTGGATTTTGCAAACTAGTACTCATATCTGCATCACAACTACTAGTACCCAATAGATAATTCAATGTTAGTAATTTTCAGATAACCGTGACTAGCTTAGAAGACCGAATTTATGCTGGCAAAGAAAACGGAGCAAAATTTATGAAGTACATGTTATCTGTTACATATGCTCCTTAGCTCCCAAAAAAGGTCTCCTGCATGCCCCACGACACGCGGCTGTTCAAGAAGCAGGATTCTCGAGATGCCGACTTGATCTACCGGGTGATCGACTGTCAATCATGATATACTTTCCAAGGTTCTGTCAACCTCAGCGACGAGCAATAGTTAAGAGAGAAATGCGTCCAAAGGGGCAAGCTCATACTACGTACGTCCCGAAATGTCTCTTTTACCATATTTCCGAGTTAGAAGCTGCATTTCTCCAGAAACGTTCAATGTTGAATTAAAACACTGTTTTTCAGCTCGAACTGCACTCTTTTGGCCCCCTCCAATTATTATTTTAGTGGCCTTTAACTCCAGAGGCACCGGATCGGAGATCGCTTTATGTATGAACTCCGTCCCCCGACTCTCCGTTCCGACTCTCCGCTCCCAACGATGTTCCACCGCGGGGTTGACGGAAGCAATCGTGCTTAACACCGATATTTACCTGCTTACAGGTGTCATGATTACACTAGTCATGCGTAGTATGTATTCGTTTATGACTGTAATTTTTATCTCAACATTTGAATATAAGTTTAAGAGGTCGTCTGGGCATCTGTGAAAATTGTTTCCATTATTCCGCTCAAATACCATTCTATCCTATAAAAATGACGCGCACCATTTTGATTACTGCAGCCTCCGGGCACATTGGACAAGAGCTCCTTCCTCTCCTTGACCGACTGGAAGAAACACGAGTTATTCTCCCAACTTCAAATGCTAGCCGCTTGAAAGCATCTCTTCCAAATTCCAACGCGGCCACTTTCATCGTGGAGGAGGGTTCCGTCCGAGATCCGACATGGTTCCAGGGACTCCTCACGCAACACGAGGTCGACACAGTTTTTCTATGTTTGACCGGTGAAGACGAGCTCTTCACAACAATGAACTGTTTTGATTGTCTTTCTCGAGCAAAATCAGTCAAGCATCTCATTTACCTCTCCGCCTGCGCAGATTTTGCATCTCCCGAAGGTGCGCAGTGGATTCTGCGGAATTGTTCGGCAGGACATGTCCTCGTGAAGATTCTGACGGAGCAAAAGCTGGTATATGGTGACTTTCCTTTCACATGGACTGTGATTCGTCCGAGTCTTTTCTTCATCAATGACTTGAGAGCAAAGAAGTCTTTGATTGAGAGCGGTATGTATGATGAGCCGCTGGGCGAAAATGGCGTTAGTCGTGTGTCGCCGTCGGACATTGCGCTTGCGGTTAAGAATGTTTTTGTTGATGGAAGTGGGAGATGGGTGGGGAAACATGTGCCTGTTGGGTCGCAGAAAGCTTACAAGGGTTCTGAGATTGCAAGGATCTGGTCGGACGCGCTGGAAAAGGAAGTTGATATTTATCCTGCCAACCAAGACGGCTTCGAGCGATATGAGCATGAGCTGGGGGCTCGGGAGAACGCGATCTGGGGGAGGGATATGAGATTGATGGTGGAGTCTTTCGCAAAGGATGCATTTTGCATGACCGAAGAGGAATACCAATTGCAGGTTGAGCTTTTGGGGAAAATTCCCGAGGATTATGAAGTGTGGGTCAAGGATACTGCTTCTAAATGGTGAAATGTCTACGTGCATAACATTGTCATACAAGATTGCTTGCTATTTGAAAGATCACTCTCGTAGATTGTACCATGTACCAGCATCCGGGACTTTTGGCTTTTGGCGTTACAAAGGCGTGTTGGTGGTACCTGGGCAAATGCATGGAGGTGTACAACATTGCTTATGCCTTCAATGTTGGTGTCTTGATGGAATAAGTCTGCTCCGGGTTTAGATATTCTACTTTGACATAGAAAACCATGTGCTGGAAAGCCCGAATGCCATGTTTTTGCGCACTTTTTTATACTTGGAAAGTGGATGATCTTTCAAACTTTTTGAATTCTCTGGAATTCTTTTTATTCTTAGCTGATTTTTAAATTTCCGGTGTCACTTATCCTTGACTCAGCGTGGTCGTAATGCCAGGTGGCTTCACATACTTAATGTCGTACATACTATAGGCGCTGTGGACAAAAGCCAATATACTAGTAGCATCAACACATGTACCTAGAAGACCAGCGGTTGATTTCACGGACTTGGCCACATCAGAAAGACTAGTCTGAATTGCTTTAAATAATCCCAAGAGCGGGGAAATGCCACATACTGTATACACATGTCCTTCTAAACCGGCTAGTGACTATACCCCGCTACTTGTTCTGGTGGACATTCTCCACTTTTCCAATCCAACACTCAACATTGAAGTGAAGGTCAAAGCTACCTGGCTCAAGCGGCTGAATCTTTTATGAAGCCGAAAGTAAAAGTAAAATTCTTTAAAATTTATGTAGATCAAGGTCAAAAAAAGATTAGAACCTTGAAAAATCTCTATACTCAACTTCCAAGTTTAGAAAGACATGAAAGAATTCCGAAATGGATGCTCAATGTTCCTCGAGGCTAACTCGCTCTAGTCAGCGCATGCGTCAGCTATGCGTCAGCGCGGAGACATGAGTTGACTTAGCATGGATTCATAGATTGTATGGGTTAACCCGGGACGCTTTCAATAACTGTGGATATGGCCCCCGGGGCCGTGGCAAATTCACCCGAGGAGTCACTACTACTGATATAATGCTCAAACATTTTTAAAGAAGACCGAATCTAGGTAGCACAACTAATAGTTGACTAAGTCAATTCTTTTCGTTCCTCTTTATACATAGCCCTTTCTATTTCTCATTTTCTTTGTAACTTCCTAAGCTAAGTCGGATTGGGCAGATTTCACGACACGGCTGAATATTTCGACCTTTGCTCCTCTCAAGTGCTGCTGAGCCCGTACTTTACCAACAATTAGCTACATCTTCATAATGTCGGCGAACAAATTCGTTTCCGAGTCAGAAACCGATGTGTGAGACTTGAACTTTCCTTCCCGCATCTTCACTGGAACGGAACACACCTGATGATGAATATTCAGAATCATTCTCGGCGCCGGACCATCTGGTCTGATGGTCGCCTACTGGATGGCACGCTACGGGATCCGAACCCGTATCGTCGATAAACGCCCCACAAAGGTGTTTACCGGACACGCCGATGGAATCCGTATGCGGACCTTGGAACTCTTTGACAGTATGGGCATCTACAGCAAAGTAGAAAACGAGGGCCATCTGGCTGTGGAGCCTGGATTCTGGGTTAGTCGATATATAAAACTCCCAACTGAACTACTTGGTAATATGTCAAAAGACCCAAACTGACGAAGTCGGTCGATGTTTATGCTCATAGGTACCTGGGCCCGAAGGCAAATTGATCCGTCAAGGTCCCATTACCGCAGGCCAGGTCTTCGAATCGCCATATCACCATATGCTTTTGACCCAAGCTCGCCTCGAGCGCTTTGTGCTGGATAGTATTAGAGAGCATTCGGATATTCATGTGGAGCGTGGTGTGCTTGCGGAGACTTTCGAGTATGATGAAACACCGGAAAGCGACAATGAGTATCCGATTACTGTCGGCCTGCGACATTCTGGTCCTGAGGATAGTATCACTATCCCTGGTAACTTGTGCGACGAGGAGTGGGAGGATTTGACGAGGCAACGTAGGAGCAGACGTGCAAGGAAGGAAAATATCAAGGCGAAGTATATTATCGGTTGCGATGGAGCGCATAGCTGGACGAGAAAGCAACTGGATATTCCGTTTGAAGGCGCGAGTACGGAGCACATCTGGTTTGTCAAATTCCTTGATACCAGAAATCCCGACTAGACCGCTAATATTGGCCATGAAGGGGTGTGATCGATGTCGTGCCTATAAGCAATTTTCGTGAGTACCGAGAAAGAAAGATCCGACAAAGGCAGAAAATCATCGTTTGCCTGAAAGTCCACTAATGAGACTGCAATCAGCCGATATCCGTAGACTGGGCTCGGTAACCAGCCCCAAAGGCACTATGCTTCTCATTCCCCGCGAAAGAAAACTCGTCCGTTTCTACGTCCCCGTCCACGTCGCCAACGACGAGATCACCAACGGCCGCTTTGATCGCTCAACGATCACACCCGAGCAAATCAAAGCGCGCATCCAGGCCATACTTGCTCCATACACCTTTGACTTCCAGATTCTGGACTGGTGGAATGCATACCAGATTGGCCAGCGGATTGCGCCGACATTCGCAAAGGGTGATCATGCCTTTCTTGCCGGCGACGCGGTGCACACGCACTCGCCCAAGGTAGGCCTGGGGATGAACGTTAGCATGCAAGACGGGTTCAACATCGGGTGGAAAGTGGCTTTGGTCGTAGCCGGGGTAGCTGACCCCGAAATCCTGAGCACGTACAACGAAGAAAGACATCAGATTGCGGAGCGATTGCTGGAATTCGATAAGGCGTGGTCGACGCAGTTTACTGACGAGGCTAAGCCGCCTGGGAACGGGGTGCCGGATAAGACGCAGAATATGATGAAGATTGCAGTGGAGTTCCAGGATTTCGCAGATGGCGTGAAGACGTTTTATGGTGATAGTGTGTTGGTTTGCAAGGATGGGAACGAGCATGAGGGACCGGCTTTTGCGGCCAATCTGGTTCCTGGGGAGCGTGTTCCATCTGCGAAACTGCGTCAGCCGGCTGATGCGACGATTAGATGGTCCATGAGGATTATGGAGAGTAATGGGCCGTTCAGACTGGTTGTTTTGGCGGGCGATATGCGTGTGAAGGAGCAGAAGGCGCGGGTTGATGATCTTGGGCAGTATCTGGCTGGTTTTGATGAGTCGAGACCCTCTGTTTTGACGCGTTATGTGTCTATCCCGGGGCGATTTGATAGCCTTGTTGATACCTTGACTATTCATAGTGCTCCATGGACGGAAGTGGAGTTCTTTGATTTTCCGGAGAGTTTGCGTCCATTTGACCCTATTATGGGCTGGGGCTATGAGAAGATCTGGTGTGATGATCCCTGTATCTGGGATAAAGACTGTGATGGAAAGGGATACGAAAGGTGGGGTGTTGATCGAGTTCGTGGCGCGATGTTCATTCTGCGGCCGGATCAGTATATTGGATGGGTTGGTGAACTGGAGGATGTTGACAGTATGACTCGGTATTTGGATGGGATTTTGATCCAGAAATCGGTATCAAGGTTGTAAGCGAGCCCCTTGGGTGGGAATAAAATTAAAATGTGAATTTCAACGATTTTTTCTTTATTAGACATTTAGTTATATTTTGTTGTATCAATAAACCAGCGTAGAAAACTCCCTCAAAAGCAGTAACTCGAAAGCAAAAGAGAGCATAAATACATCGTATACTTAAAGTAATGACCCATAGTTGGAACAACTACAATTCCTGTCGTGCCTCTGTCGATGGACCCGGCTGCGTCTGCGGCACCGCATGCCCATCCTCCTGTAACTCAGTAGTAGCATCCGGGATATGCGACGTAGCGCCAACCCCTTCTGCGCCCTTATCAAATGACCCCCGAATAATGGCCGGGTCGGCCGGGAAAACAAACTTAGAGCTATTCCACGGCTTAACCTTCATGAGATACATAGTGTCAATCTCCTCAAGAGTACGGCCCTGGCCCTCAATAACAGCGAAGTAGACCAGCCCTGCCGCAAGGAAAAGACATCCGGCGAAAACATATCCATACCGGAAGTCAATTGCACTGGTAATAAACGGCGTGAAAAAGGCCAGCAGGAAATTCCAAAGCCAGTTCGATGCTGTGGCGAGAGACATTCCACGAGCCCGATATTGTGATGGGTATAACTCTGCGACAATTGTCCAGACCATCGGACCCCATGTACTCGCGAAGCCGAGGATGAAGAGACAGGCGAAGACTACCATTGCTACACCGGCAGACTTGGTTTGCTCAGGGTGTTGGCGGTCTAGAGAGAAGTGGCCCACCGAGGCGAAGATCATGAAGCAGACGAACATCCATAGTGCGCCTGCTATGAGGGAGCGACGACGTCCGTAGTGCTCAATGAGGTATAGACCGAGGAATGTGGTGCCAAAGTTTACGCCACCCAGAATCATCTGCGTTACGTAGCTGTTTTGAATTCCGGCTCCTGCGAAAACCGTCGTGCCGTAGTAGAAGAAGTAGTTTGCGCCAGTGAGCTGCTGAAGGGCCTGAAGGGCAACGCCTACCGCGACACGGTAACCCATTGTTGGAGCTTTGAAGAGCTGGACCCAAGTGACTTTACCATTGCGAACTTCTTCGTCGTACTTTTCTTTGATTTCAGCGAACTCGAATTGGAGGGCACGATGGTTTCGAGGAACACCGTAAATCTTGGACAGGTTATTCATGGCCTGGTCTACTTTGCCGTGCCGGTAATCGTAGCGAGGGCTCTCGGGGAAGAACATCATTCCGAGACCGAGAACTAAAGCCCAAAGATAGGTGATACCCAACGGAATACGCCACGATCCAGTATCGTTGCGCTTCTCTGTACCAAAATTTATACAATTGGCGACGAAGATTCCGAGTGTGATGAACAGCTGGTAGGTACTGATCAACGATCCTCTGATGTGTCTCGGGCCCGACTCGGCTTGATACATGGGCACAAGTAGAGAGAGTGCGCCGACTCCTAGACCGGTTACCCAACGACCCATGGCAAATTGATACCATTTGCCAGAGGGAGATGAAATCTGGACAGTGACTCCGACCATGAGCATGATACACCATGCACTGATAGACCATTTCCGTCCCACTCGATCAGCGATCGGTGCTGCAACCAGAGCTCCGATCAAGGTACCAATTGATAGCTGGAAAGGGACAAGTTAGATCGGTCCATGAAGTATTACAGGTATATGACTTACCAGAGCAACAATAAGACCAGAGCGGACATTGGTGAAATGATAGGATCCATCTCCCGTAGGTTCGCCATAACGCATTAGGAAATTCGGCATTTCAAGGAAGCCTGAGATTTGACCGGTATCGTAACCAAACAGGAAGCCTCCCATAGACACGAAAATGCCCATGATAAAAGATCGAATTGTAAAGAGAGGGATGGGAGTATCGACCAGATCACCAGCATTTTTCTCACGTTCAACGGTAGATACCGACTCCCTAGGAGCCTCGCCATTCGTACTGATGCTCTGCGGCCGTTTGTGGAACATTTTCTCGAACATGATTGCGAAACAGAATATTGCGCATTAGAGAGAGGCTATTTTCAAGTCCGTCTTTGCGTACCAATCCCAATCCTTCGGAACCTGACATGGCATTCTTATACTTCTAGTACCTATGACTAGGCCAAGACTCAAAACTTGCCTGCATAGTTTTGGTAACTCTTGGAAAACGGATAAATCGACAAAGCAGGAAAACGATGACACGTTCATTCAGCCATACGAACTCCCCTCTCCAGGTCGGCGGAGATATCCGTCAAAAAACGTGAGAGTCTGGGGAAGTGGGGACCGCTTGGAACATTATCATTGGTGTATCCGACAGGTTCCGGGGAAGTGGGATCCAGCTTTGCGAGAACCTAGACCGCAAATGCACCAGAAATTCTGGTGGCAAGCCAGTTTCGTCGACTAAAGACCTTGTGACCGAGTTCCTGGTGGCAAATTGTAGTCAAAAACACAAAGGAAGCACGTTGAATTTAAGGAAGTGATGAGATAGGTGGCACCGTGGAAGCCGTGCAAAAAGCTTGAGACTTTTACTCACGCCAGTGAGTACAGCTCGGCTGGAGCTTGGCAACGGCTCATTGACTCGTCGTCCGGTTGATTTATCCATGATCCCCGCGAATCCCGAGGCCGGCTTCCGGTGAAGGAAACGTGGAAGCATGGAAGGTAGTGTAAATGAGCCTAAATGATTGCTCATTTCTAGATGTCAAGGATCTCAGGTGATATGAACTATGTATTCGAATGAACGCAGCGTTCGCATAAGTATACACAGTGTGCTTGAATTCATATGGAGTCATAACATATACCAAGTAAAAAGGCCGTATATCCAAAGTAAAATGACCAAATATCCAAACCACAATGTTCAAAACGCCGAGAACGAAGGAAAACTGCACAATAAGAACGCCCTCCGAGGTATCATGATCACAAACACCCAGCATCAAGAAAATATATATAAAAAAAAAATATCAAACAACTAGCCGACGGTCCCAACCGTTGACTAGAGCCAGCTCATCAATGTCTTCTTTAGGCGGCATTGAAAGTGACTGAAATGGATCAAAAAGACCCATATCCTCCGGGCGGCCCGAAATATCGCCGAGTGACTGCAGATTGTCCTCACTGCTCATACTTTCCCCCGAGTAACTCAATACGCTCTGTGCGGTATGCTCCTGGTGGGGCGCAAAGTCCCCACTGCTGGCGGACCACGACTCGGGTGATAATTTGACCATATCGGTCGGGGAAGGAATGGCGAGCGTGCCATCATTGGGCTTCCGGTTATACTCAGCCGTGATAGATGCAAAAGGTCCGGGGTCTTCTCCGCATTCCTTGCCACCATATATTCCAGTGAAGATGTTTGAATATCCCCGATCCATATCACTAAGAACATACTCCCAATCTGCCATTGTGATGGCGCCATTCGTGGCATCGGATGGGGTTGAGCTGGAGAAGTCTCGACTGTAATCGTACCCCGTAGATGACATCATGTGAGCATCCGAGGAAAGATCCAAAGAATGTCTAACATTTTGAAAATGTTGTGGGTTCGACATATGATCCTGTTGTGGAGGGGGTAGGCTGTTCCAACTAGGAGATCGAAGAGATTGAGCAACGTCCGGGACAGTGGCGCCCGAGACTGTATTCCGTCGTGAAGGTGAGGCCTGCTTAGCTTGGTTTCGACCCATGCCGGATGAAATACGAGATTTGAGTGATTGAAGATGCTTCTTCGGAGATCTGGATGGTTTATCAGGAGCTGCCATCGCATGTGCTTGCTTGTCGAATGGCATCAAAGTATTAATGAGCTGACCAAATTCAGCAGCCGCTGCAGTCGACTCTGCTTCCAATTGCTGGGCCGCCGTGGCGAGGAGTTTCTGACTCTCTTTTGCCAGCTTGCTATCGCGCTTTAGGCCCATGGTCTGCCACAGAATTCCAAGGCCAGAGAAAAACAACAATTCTTTGCGGTTGAAACTAAACGAGAGACACAGCCGCCGTTCATCAAGTAGTTGCAAAATTTGAATGGTATGCTTCGAGGAATCGGCCAATGCTAGAACTGATCGAGAACGCAGATTTTCGTCGGCGAAACACACGGCAGGGCGATGAATCAGGGAGCGGATGAAGAAGTACACAAGAGACTGGGATAAAATTAGCATAATGTTTGATCCGACCAGCTACGTGGGGAAACGAACCAAAAGGGGCGAGCGACTGCTTGTCACATTGGTGCTGGGCTTGTCTTGAGAGAACTCAAGGCGAAGGTGAGGAGGTAGCGTTTGGAGCCATCCATCCAACTGCTCTGTCACAACACGCATCTTTGACACATAAATTTTATAACCAGCTTTAGAAGGGTACAGGTCCTCCAAAGCCTTGTTCAAAATTCGGGAGACCCCGAAAAGCGCAAGGGCACTAGAAAGACGGGTGGACTCGCCAGGGAGAGTTGGCAAAAAGCCGGTCTCGGTAACGTACTCGTCATCGACATCGATAGGATATTCAGTCTCAATATCAGACTCGCGCAGAAGAACTGGCATCCCCGTCAGAGCAGACGTGAAGCGGTCAAGCACATATTGACACCAGAAAACTTTCTTGTGGGTTTCCGCTTCCAGCGGGTTCGATGCCTCGACATTTTGATGAAGTCCAAGCTGATGACAAACATCCACAGCCAGAGCACGATAGCGCAATAGGCTGCGGTAGTCGGTCTTAGTCATGCAGTAAACCTGGGCGAGAACGAGACACTGTAAACTCTTCATTGATGTTTCGCCGGAAAATGAATCCACGGGAGTTGACCAATTCTCCTCAAAAAAGGCAGGGTCTTGGTTAGTTCTTGACTTTAGGGCAGTTAGTAGATGTTTCAATTGTGCACAGGTATTTTAAGTCAAGGTCTCACTCACACTCGACGAAAGAGCCGCAATTCCGAATATCAAATTCAACTGAGCCATCATATGAACGTCGTTTCTCAATGAGTCCGAGCCATTCAGATACTGCTCATAAGCCTTCAAAATGGTTGGACGATGCACTGCCGGGTACAAAGGCGCCCATTCTTGGAAAAATATATTAATAAGTTGGTCGGATACCAGACGAGGTGGAGTCCTGATAGGCTGGTTGAGCATGCCACGAGACACGGGGGGAGACAATTTTGTCAGCGCATTCGTTGCAAGTTTCGCTGTCGATTTTCCTTGGCTCAACAAGGCATCCGTCAGTACCCCTATGATATTTTTGAATTAGCTGGATATATTCGTCCTGAAATAACAGGATAGACCATACCGGCAAAGCCTTGAGTGCTGCATAGGGCGGTAAAGGGATTATCGGAAGATTGCATCGGAGATTGGCGAGCCACTTTTTCGACCTCAATGACGCCCTCGTATTCATCCGGGGTAGATTGAATTGTCGTGGATGTGGAGGGGGATCGAATGGGGGCCGCGCGTTGCGATGGCGAAAAAGAGTGTATCCGCGACAAAACGTCAATCTTCTCGTCTTTCTCGTCTAGCAAGCCCTTCAACTCTTTCACTTCGGTTTCCAGAGCGCGCACTCGCTCTTCCAAAGACTCAGTATATCCTCGAGGGAAGGCCCGACGGCTCAGTTTATCGCTCGTTTTACATTCGAATCCGACATGGGCGCATTGTGTACAGCATGGTCGAATACCATCGCAGCGGATTTTTTTGCTTCGACAACGGTCACAGGCTTGGGCGATTCGACTTTGTACGCCTGTGCCGCCGACCTTGATCACTTTCATGGGTAAAATTCCGGGCATTTTTCGTATCGACGTGGCAGGCGCACCGGCCGCCTCGGTCACTGAAGTCGTTGAGGGGGTTTCGATATGATGATGAGTAGGTGAGTGAGTTGAGGTGGTTTGATTTGAGGTGGTTTGTCGTTTCGTTGTTACAGGGAGGTAGAGGTTTTTGTACAAATTTGAGGAATGTGAAACGTTAAAGAATATGGGGGATTTGGGGGAGGGGAACCGAAACCCGATGCCTGGATGCTGAGTCAGTGTGGGGAATTTTGCTTCCTTTTTGGCTTGTTTGACCAATCAGAATTCATTAGTTGCAGGTACCGTCATGTATCTCATGTAATCGCATGTAATTGCATTGTAATCTCATGTATCGGCTGCAAAGGTTAATCATTTCCCTCCTTTTGCTCTTTGTAACGTCTCCACTTATGTCCAAGGATCCTCTCAATATCTTTTTTTTTTCTTTTATATTTCGACATTTTCATACCCTCTTGCAAACCTGCTGTACTCCTGTTCTTCAATATGAAAGTTCTCTATTTCTGTCACGCTGGAGATCGTGGGATCCTCCCGAGGCTCCCCCGGACTCCACAGTTTCCGTACCGGTAAATTGCTGACGAACATGGGGCACAAGGAACTCACTAGTTAACCTAGTGAGTTACAGAGTCCAAGACTTTTTGATTACGCATTCGACAAATGAAACGAGGCATTCCATCCGTTAGAAACTTTATTCCTACCGTGAAATCCCATTCTCTTGATCATCACCCAAGGTCCTTGACTCCTTGGAGCTGTGACATGCAGGTTTCCGTATCCGATGTTCCTCTTCCGAAGTCATTTTGCCTTTGAGGAATTTGTTTGGGTCACCGATTCAACCCCGCGCATGTAACGGATGACAATACTTCGGCTCTTGGCCCCATATCTTCTCCAAGAAAACCACCAAAATTCCCAAAATTCCCAAATTCCCAAAAAAGGGGGCAACTGATGACTTAGTGGACGGACCTCCGTGTCTCGAGCAGTAATGCACTATACCGTCTGTACTCCGTACAGCACTATCGATCCCGTCTCCGAACTTCGCCACTATCAACCTATAAACCTTAGCGAAGGTTTTCCAACCATTGCTCAGTCATCCGAAACAAGTGGCGAGATCGCTGTTTACTGCAACAAGAGGAAAAACAGAGAATATGCATGAATTTTGAAGGTTTACCTATGCAAAGGTTCATGACAGCCAAGATTATCTGGTTCTTGGGTCAAATCAGCGCCATGGATTAATCATAAGAGACGGGAAATTCAGCCAAGGTTAGACAGCTCTGAAACTTGATCTGTTCAACTGCGAGTTTTTCCCGAGACACCGAGAGAATCGCGAAAGCTATTGAAATCCACGGTTAAGAGAAGGTTCCCCCCACTTAAGACCCACACCCGTAACATCCGGCTCGCAGGCGATCTTTTTTTCCCTGCGGGGATGAACTAGTCAGGGTCCTGCTGATGTGTTCATTCTTTGTTCATCTTGTCAATACTTTACCATTTGCGTCCAAAATGACTGCCGAAATCTAATACCGAGCAAAATAAGTGTTGGGCTTGTACCATGGATGTGGTGAACACTCTAAATGACAGCCCGTTCTCGTGGATTTGGAAACATCTTGATACAGAAGATTCCCGTGACTTTGTGTCCTGAAAACAGAATTCTATCGCATCATAGTGACCACGGCGTCCACATCAGAGCTTCCTACACAGAGGATTGTACAGCTGTAAGCTTTAGTTGAAAGCCAGCCCTAGTTCTCAACCCGCCCTAGGTTGTAGATCACCTCTCAAACCAACGTCATAGCCTGGAATTTTCTGATCCCAGTGGGATTCTGGCCCAACTCTCTTTTTACAGGTACTTATGTACTCTGTAATATACTGTAAATGTATTTGATGGCGTTGAATTCCGCGTTGACTAGTCTCCAGACTACGGGTTCGTAGGGTGGAGATGTGGCTTCGGCTTGGGCCAAAGATCTTGCGGGGTCCGTTCGCCTGATTATTTCGGTTCTTTGCTGAAATGCATGATCACCACCTGGGTACTTGTTCCTTTTTGAGTTATTGGATCTATGGAATGAGGCTGTAGCTATGGCTGGTTTATGAGAAATCCTCAACCTCCTCTGTTTGAGCCTGCTCAAGGTAACTAGCAACAGTCTCAGACTTCACCAGCTCATTTTTCTAAGTTTCATTATTAGCGCAGATCATAATAGTGGAGCCGTTCTTGGCTTTGGGGCACGTTATGTCGGGGATGACGCCTTACCTGTTCCGTGAGCTTCTCAACTGCATTTCGCAATAATGTGGCTTCGAGCTTCCGTAGTCGAAAAACCATGTCGAAAATCTCAGGTCTGAACATACTTCTCAGCATTGCCGGGTCTTCACGGACAGCTTCCAAGACTTGGGTTGTCTCAAGTAGAAGTATCAATTGCGATTCAAGACGTTCAAGTACCAGAACAACTGCACGGAGTCGGAAAATATCTACCAAGGGATCAATGCTAAGATGATGAATGAGCTGATCGGACGATGGAATCTTCTCGCCCTTCCAATGCGCTTCTAACTCCCTCCCTCCGTCGGTAGTTTGTGCGATCCCAATTTCAAGTCCGTCTTCTTCATTCACGCTTAACCACCAGACCAGTGGACTATCCCAAATAATGTTTCCCGATACATTCAATGATGTCAGACTGGTAGTCGCCGGGTCTTGAGAGGCATCCGAAACCCGGATTCCAGGAGTATCTTTGCAGATCATTTTCTTAGCAACGCCAAGAGGATCAGCCTCGGGAAAATTCATGTCTAGCATGACTTGGGTCGTTTCAACCATGTCACCATCTAGAAATCCATAGGAGAAGATCATCTCCGAAGCAGCCTTTTTATCGCCGTATCTAACCCGGATTGTTAGTCTCTGTTTCAATGTTCAAATTAAATTGACCGCAACTTGAATACTGGAATAATTACTTACGAGATCGTCACTTCTTCGCCTGTTTGTAAAGTCTTTCCAAGGCGCAATTTCAAAACTGCGTTTCCTTCAGAATCCGCATCATAGAGTGCCGTAACTGCGGTGCCCGCCATATGATTGACCATATCGACACATGGCACCATAGAATGCCCACTCCCCGGTAGATCCAGCATGCGTGATCGATACGCCGCATCGACATATCTCCAATCCTCAAAGGTCAGTCCATCTGGACTTTCGGCCCACCAGCACTGCTGACACCAAGCGACGTCTTTCGTGTTCTCGTGGAAAAACTCGAATTCTTTTTGAAGCGAGTTCCATTTAGCATCTACTGCAGCCTCAAGAGAAGTTCCCCGCAGCAGCTCCCTTTCCTCTTCAGACCAAAAGGTGGGCAAAGAGAAAGAAGACGGCAGAAACTTGATATACTCAGTCCAAGGATTAGAGACTCCGATCCGCCGTTGCTGTTGCGGACTGTTGTGTGTGGCTTGAACAAGAAGGAAAATCATGATTGCACCTCTTGCTGTCTGTTGAATAATCGTTAATTTATCATTCTTTTTTTGAAGGGTGAGAGTCGTGTTTTTTTTCATACCCTGCCAGAGTCCCCTACTGCCTCCAGTACTTCGCGGAGATCCCGGTCAGATTTGGAGTAATCATACACTGATTCTAATGATAATACCAAGTCCCGTGGGATCTGGAGGAGGATCTGTTCGTCATCGGTATCGTTGGACCTATCTGCCGTGGCTATGATCGCGTTGCCCTTGTCTGTCTCAGAATCACCCGAGTCGAGTTTTTGTACAGCAACGCCGTTTGTAGCAATACCATTCAGCCTTAACCAGGCTAGTAGGGAATCTAGTGGAAGGTATTCCCGCTTCATTGTGTTGACTTGATAACCTCCAGGGCTGTTTGGTGGAGAGTGTCTTCTGTCCAGGTAGAATCAGAGAGAAACAGAATATACTGTTCGTTATATTGAGGCTTTAAAGGCTCTATTCCGTGGCTTCGATGAATGCCAATTCAGGTTGTCCTTTGAAGGTATTGATGAAGCTGGCTCAAGCGGCAAGCTCAATCGCGGACCCGCAACGGTATGCTTAGTAAGCCATATATTGTCGGTCCAAAAGAATAGATGTCCACGCGCGAGCTTGCTGTAAATTACACGGTGTAGACGATAGAGCACATGGAGGCAAAAAAAGGAGAGGAATTTTTCCCAGTATCTAAAGGAGACATGAAAATTATTTGCATGTTTACTATTCCCAAGCAATCATCTCTTATTGTCGAAGGCGAAAAGCTCTTATCGATAAGCCTGCTTAGGTGCCATGGCCCATGAATGACCATTGGAAACGTCATAATCTTCAGGTAATTCAAAGTTTCGCCCGCGTAACTATCAAGGTAAAAGAGACTCGGGGATTTGAGCTCTTCATACTATATTCCAATGTCCCAAAACTTGTGAGCCTGTCGCAAATCGACCATGAAGCTACACACCACTATCGCCCAAGCTCGGCCCTCTCTTCTACTGAGAAAAGCCTCCTCCCAACCAGCTTTTCTTGCACTCGGTGGCGTACGATATGAATCCGTCACGAAAAAGTGGGAAGGCAGCTCAAAGGATGATCATTCCACTCAAAGATCTAAGAGAGGAGACACATATGACATTCCGTCAAACGCAGCCGCCTCGGCCATGAAAGAAAGGCAGCAAAATGAAGGAGTCGCAGACAAGACTAAGTCACAGAGCACAACACAGAGAGGCGGGTCGGAATTTGGCAAAAAAGCCAAGGCGGAGCACCCAGCAGCTCCAGAGCCCATTATTGGCATGAATGATGAGCGGGCGCAGGTGAGAGCCTAGATACTCGAGTCCTCTTGATATTGAGTCTTTGAATGCTGATTAAATTTCACCATATAGAAGGGCCATTGACTTTCTAATAAATGATGACTCTGTATTTTTTGTCCATTTTTCTTCCTGTTCATATTTTGTCATAGTTTCTATGAATTTGGAAATATAAGGGTCGACCTTGACCCACTTCCCTTTTATCGCTTTTCCTCTATGTAGCTCGGAAGTTGGAACCACCCTAACCTTGGAATTGGGAGGAAGGCTTATTCGGAGGGGAAAGGAAGATGCGTCACTTTGATGGCCGACACTTGCAGAGAAGATCCAGAAACAACGACATGATCATTCCGACACTGCAAGAAGCTGGTGCCTCGATCAATGGACCAGCCGAATACAGCCGGCAAGACGCCAGCACAAGTAAGTACCCCAGCCTCCAGGGCTGGAATAGGCTACTAGCTACTCAGCAGGACTAGTTCAATGTTAGTAAGCCTTCCTGTACTTCAGGGCCTAGGTTCACGCTTATATGTACACTTTCGCTAGACCTGACCCAGTCACCAGTTCTCCTAGAGCTTAGCCTCTAGTTCGTCATCATTTCCTCCGTGCCCTGTTCCCAGTACATCTTGACCAAGAGCATAAGGGCGTCCTGGGTCTGAGGATACCCATGGCCGTATAGTCGGGTTAGATCATCAAAAATGGCAATGCAGTTATTCATAGCCTCTCCCGCCGCCCTATTAGCCCTATACTATGTATAGTTGAAGGTACTCAACCCCAGTACATTTCTCTGCCTTTTGATTTATCTATTTCGCGTATACCGTTCATGGAGTAGCTATGTTTTACCGTCCCACCTTGAACGTCAAGATCTGATTTTGCAGATTAGCTTCCCATGTCTGAAGAGCGAGATTGAAAGAACTTACATCGTTTTTGCCAACTCCAACCATATCGTCCTCCGATACTCGAGTGCCCCCAATTCCTTCAATGTAGGAAATAGGTACATCGCCCATCACTTTTCGGGCTACATCACCCACTGTGCTGTTTCTGTGGCACGTTAGAAATTGATTGGTTTCGCCTGTCATAGTCACTTACTTCTTGACCAAAACACAGTCGCGGAAGACAGCGCTTCCATTACCAGAGCCGAAGGTTGCGACATTCCGTACAGGGAAAATGGGCACCAAACCCAACACCTCTGCCGCTCGTGAAAGACATTGTACTACACCTGTTGATCCGAATCGATATAACACCATATCTTTCAAGTTTTCCACGCGACTATTCTCACATTTAGCACGAGAATATTGTCGTTTTCATTTGGTCAACTTACGTCTTCAACTTTTCATCCATTTCTTTCAGTCCTCCTCCGTCCGGATCACCCATCTCAATTAGGTCTTCCCGTGTATCCACAAACTCACTGCCTTCAACATACTTGATGTATTCTTGTTTAGCGAGTCGTCGAAGGAATACCTCTGATATAGCCGAGCAAAGTACAATGCTCTGGGGATCTTGCATTTTGGCAATCTTGCTGACGTTCTGTTTTTGGGTTAGTATAGTCCCGTATTGTTTCACTTGGCTCAACTCACCTTGTCCGCATCCGGGTGATCGATCTTGTTCAACGCAAACACCGTTGGGAACTTTTCATCAATGAAAGCCTCAACCACGACCTGGACGGTCTCATCCGACCAATGCTCCAAAGGCTCTTTCAGATTCAGCTTGTCAAGAGTTCGCGCCACGATTGATGAGGTACTGCCGTATCCTGAGAATTGACCCTGTAATGTGTCGACGGGGTTGCCCTCTGTGTTATGTGTTAATGGGAAATCCCGCGTGTGTTGAAGAGGTTCACGAACTAATTGCGATATGTCTCCGTCTGATAGAGCCCCTGAATTTCACCTGTTAGGCCCATATATACAACTTGTTTCCGGAGGTCAATGAACTCACCATTTTTCCATCAAGTTGCCCAACACCCATCGTACAATCTCTCCTCGTAGCCATTCAATGTCTACTGAGGGATCATATCCACGTGTCGCCTTTCCCTCGGCGTCAGTCGTACCACTCGCGTCCACCACATGAATCAGCGCATCCGCGTGTCGCAGGTCATCCAAGAATTTATTTCCCAATCCTCGACCTTGGTGTGCGCCTGGGACAAGTCCGGCTACGTCCAACAATTCGATAGGAACGGAGCGCCGTCCCTCATTGCAGCCACCGTAATTCGGCGCACATTTATCTGAGACACCGTGTCGCAAACAAGCGCAGTCAATTTGAAGGTATCCGATAGCTCGCTGGGGATCGATTGTGGTAAAGCTGGCGGGGTCAGTAATTGGCGCATGATGATAAGCGGTGGTTCATTGCAATGTAAACGTACGGGAAGTTGCCTGTTGGGAAATAGGAATCGATTAGCACATGCAAACAAGGCAGGCGATAACGACAAACTGACCAACTTTGGATGTCGCATCCGTCAAACTGTTCAAGGTCGTAGATTTACCACTTGATGGCTGCCCCTCACATGGTTAGCGGGGTTTCGTGAAGGTGGAAGTTTTGGATCGCGAACCTTGCCAACCAATCCGATCAATGGATCTCGAGGCATTCTGACAGATATTTAATCGTTATGGGTCAAATGACCAACAATTCGCGATCTCTCTACACGCACAGCGGCACAATCGGTCTTGACTTGCGTTTGCGATAAGCAACATTTTCTGCCAGCCCAGCACAGAAGGCGGTGCTGATCAAGGTCGATTGATTTTAGTAATCATCCAAGATTAGTAGACTTGGCTTTTTTCCTTACAAGTTACAAGCACGTTTTTACAGCAAAAAAAATGAATTTGCATTTAAAAAATTGGACAAGCACAAAACCTGAGCTCTAGTGCAGTATTATCTGTGTGGCCAGCTCTTCCTTCGTTATTTCGATGTATCAGGACTCAGGACTCAGGAGTCGGGGTTGAAATGCGGCTCTAAGGTGGCCAAGGGGAAGTGATAATTAAGTCCGAGCCCCTGACTAAATCGACTTCCAAGCTCCTATAACTTAGTATGTATGGAGAACTACTTCACGTGCTACATGAATAAGCTTAGTCGGGATCAATCGACCAGGATCAGACCTCAATACTTTCTCAATCGAGACTATCGATCAAATTGATCAGGATGCATCGAAAGTTGAATGAACGAAAGATGGTCCAGCGAAGCGGGGGTCATGACATAGAAGCACCGTCAGAGACTCGAGAGATTTTCTACGAAAAGCACGCTCTACACATGGGTCATGATAGGAAAATCTCCATTTTTGTCATAAGTTACACTTAATAACACTTGATTATATGTCGATCAGGGAAATGCGACGTGACCCACTGCCCCATTGGTCTCGCCACCAGTGATCCTGCGCCATGACGCTAATCGAAGGTTGAAGAGCTCGGTCGACTTACGGACCACACATTCTAGAAACCGGGCAGAATCGTTTCAACAAGTTGCCAGAGTACAATTTGTTATCTCATGCTGGTTTCGGTGGGGAACTGATGGCATCCATGGCGGGTATTGCCATAATGTCGTCATTCAGAAATAAACGTCACAGAGAGAGTTTCCGCCTATAAGAATCGCTGTACGGCCGGCCTCATAGATGCATATATCAACCACCAGAAAGTTTTTATCTACTTTTAAACACCAACTTCCTTCAATTCTTCTTTCCTCTATCTACCAACAATTTTCCCATATTTCTCAAAATACATCCATATCCATATTCCAAAATGTCCGACGCTACCTTCCACACCACTCGCCAGGATCTCCGCAAGGAAGAATCCAAGATCTCCCAAAAGCACGGTGGAAATGTCCCCGCTGACTCTGATGTTTCACAAATGAAGGTGAGAATCAATCCTGTCTCTGCTACAAAAGAATTCGGCTAATGATGCATCAAACTTTAGTCTATTATCGATCAAAACACCAACAAGTCGAAGCAGATTGACGAGACCAAGGCCAACCTGCCTCTACCAGACCAGCCCCCAGTTGCCAGCGATTGGAACTCGGCTGATCAGCGCACTGTGAACGTCGGATCAGGCGGGATTTCGGGCCCGATTTCTTACGACCCCAACAGCGGATTAGAGGGTTCTACTACTGCTCAGAGCAGTGTCCGTGTTGACGGAAACGCATTGCATAAGAACACCGCTCCTGGAAATGTTGGCCGTCAAGCTACCGAGGGCCTCGATCACTTGCCTTCTGATGCTACTACCCGTTAAAGAGTTAAATGTGGACTACAGAATCCAATATGTATGATAGCTATTTTATGAGCCATGGCCCACCTGCATGGATGAATGAATAAATTTCATAGCGATTTGACCTTAATACCTACACCTACGTAACAATCTTGCAAAAACAAAGACTCCCAAGTGGCAAGATTATCTCTTCAATGTTCCATACCTATACCTACTTTGAATATGGATGTTTCCAGCTGCCTGGTTACATAAAATCCAATCCATGGAAACAAAGTTAGCGTCTTATGGTTTTTTTAAGGTTGCGGCTTCGCCGTCGAGATGCTTCGAAACAACGAGCCAGGTTTGCCACAGCCGGCTTGGAAAAATCAATTGTCCAATCAACATAGAGACTAACACCAAGAAACCTCACTCGTTCTTAAATGGGAATTATTACATTTCCATTTACGTTTGAAACGTGAGCACGGAATCCCCAATGAGGCAAGAGTCGATGTTTGCAGCGTTTGTTCGAGAATGTTCTGGATTTGACGTCAATCTCCAACTTGATATCATCTCTGCCCAGTTTTGATCACGCCAGCATCGAGGAATCTGATGAACCTATGACTCCTCAATAGAATAAGCGCGTTAAAACTGGACCCTGGTGAAAGCAGAGATAACAAGTCTGTCTTCCAAAAGCAGGCTGGAGCTCCACTGTTCCTTGTCTCCAATGTACCAATCCGCCACATCGATCAAAAAATAACTGACGTTACTTATCTTAAATGAGCAAGAAAGGGCAGCATGTACATACATAATGTAGTATGTAGCAGTACTGCATTGTCATCGTCAATGTGACATCACTTGGCGTGATATCGTTGTTAAGTTGATAGCTCTCCTGAAAGAAATGCTATATAGTTCGAGATGTCGCATGGTCTAAAGGAAGTATAGAATCTCAAATTATTCAAACCGCCTACTACTACTACTACTTCACATACAATTTTCCTGTTGACGTTGAACCACACAACCACACAAATATCTTTCCAAAAAAAAGCTATCTACAATCAACATGGATCTTCAAGGAACTCCCATCGCTCCCGGTCCCCGCAGCACTAAGGTCACCACAGACCCCCGTGCTACTCAACAACCCATCGAAGAGCCCGCAGGTCCCGTCCCGACCGGCTCCCTTGCAGCTGAGTCCGTCCGCCAAGGTGGCACATTCAGCCAGAACCGCGGTGCCCAGCCAGAGGACTTCTCCTCGTCCAACCTCAAGACCACCAACTCCGCCTCCCAGACTCTTCCCTCCGCCCCAGTCGGTGGCATCCGTGGCAACCCCGAGGCACAGCAAAAGTACCCTGAAGCTCTAGGTGGACAGGGCAAATTCCCAGGCACCCACATCAGCGGCTACGCTGGAGGCTCTACTGCCGCGAAGCAGGATCTGGGTATCAATGCCGGCAACCAGGCCCACGCCAGTGGCAGCAGCCAGTACAATGGTGGTCAGGCTCCATCATACGTGGCTGATGTGACCGACGGATACCAGCACTCTAAGCCTGATGGCCGGAACCTTCATGAGGGCGGTTTTTCCTCTGGTGATGCCAATGCTAGCTTCGACGCTGAGCTCGGCTCCGAGCAGGACCCTGGTCGTGCTGCCATCAACAAATTCCAACATGGAAATGCTAAGAGTGCATATGATTCCGGAGTTCCTCGTCAGAAGGGAGTCAACTCCCAGACTCCATATGACGTTTTGGAGACTGATCAGCGTGCTTAAGTCCTTTCAAGCCCATCAATCCCCTTGGCTTAGGACTTGGATGATATTTTTGAATTATTTTTATGGTCAAGCGAACAAGCGATTATCTTATTTTGAACTCCGACCTGCGGCCGTGGTTATGATGAATATATCAATCAATATTTATGTACGGTGAATGGTCTGGTTACCATGGATGTATATTTAGATCTTTACAAAATTTCAAAAGTCATTACGAATATTGAAGAAAACCCTCGAGTATTCACATCCAGACGGCTCTTTATCTTAACTTATATACATGTTACGAAAGTAAATCCATTTGGTTTGGTGGAAGAGTCCGCGGATCTTGAAATGCGTTTCAAGGCATGCGAGATTCTTCCGCCTCAGAACCGGATTCCGAGTTTCTTGTCGAGTTCGTCGACAGCAGCACATTCTCATTTTGGTGTCTGACAACTTCGCATCTAGGAATTCTTGGACTGACAAGAACCTGTAATGGCGCTTTGATCAATTCGTCGACCCTGCTTTCTGAGTTGTCCCGCGCCATCTCATCGCTTTCACCCGCAAGCTGAGCAATTTGTCCTCGGTTCCATAAGTAGGTACCCACCTCCACCAACCCAATAGTCAGGATCGCAATCCATACCAAAGCGAGTAGAAGCATAATCGTGGTGAAAATCCCCGGCAAAGGGAACTGGGGGAAATAAACGGGTGCGGATTTTAAGAACGGAAAAGAAATTCTGTATGAAAGGAACGAAATGTAGTTCCCGGATGAGAGGTCCAACGACGACGATCCAATGAAATTGCTTTTCTCCTTTTTAGGTTGCCCAAGCATTTCTCCATAATGTTTGGTTGAGGGGGCACTGGTTGTCTTCCACAATGATTCGTAATGGTCGGCTTGTGGGTGTTTCCAGTGTCGGTATAGTCTCTGAGATATAGATGAGGTGGGTAACAGGGCTGAGACAATTGATTTCTCCGAAGTTGCATCTCGTTCATAAAGATAGCTTGTTTGTCCTCGCTCAAAGTTTGCCTCGTGTTGGGTCTCCATTGTGGAATCAGTCTGTTTCTAAAATAGAATGTATACCTTGTCAGTTATGTCTGATTTCCAACCCCCTTGAAAAACGCGCATTGTAGCGGAAGATACGTGGCTTGGACTGACCTGGCTGGATGAGTCCTTAGATAATTTTGGTAATGAATCTGTCAAGTGTTCTTCAAAGACTCTCCGTACCCCATGTTTGTGTCGGTCTTCGAGATGAGTGGCTTTTCCCCATTTGGAAGTTTGGGTAGGATGGGATGCGGCGGGGTGAAGAATTGTCAAGATCAACGCAATGAGAGACCAGTATAGAGGCTTGAAAGTGAGCATCTTGCTCAGATAAAGGTATTCAGAAGATAATATGATGGGGAAAATGCGGCGTTAATTAATATGGTCGTATTGAGAAGAAGTTCATGGCATGGAGCACACGACTTCAAGGACAAAATGTCAAAGACGTGCGACACGGGGCACCCAGTTTCTTTTAACACACGATCAATCTGAGGTAGGGCGAAGGGTTAATTGACCAAAGAAATGCCCCGCAAGGGCTGTCAAAGCCCGCCATTGATCGCGCGTATGACAAGAACCCCTGAGAATTCAAGTCAGGGACACAGCAAGCGAAAACGAGTCTCTAAATAAACTACATATATCTCCCGAGGGGATCGAGCGGTGGTTGGCTACGTTTTGATTTGTACAGTTTCAAGGTATGTGATATCTGACCCCCTTGTTGGGATTAAGAGAGGAGAAAGGATTGATCAGATTGATCGCCGTGGAATGATTAAACGCCACTTGATGACTAGTTCGGGCGTGATGCAAGGCCGATCGTCTAGTATTGCCTTGTGCCACTGCATTCGCTATCTTCCTGTCATTGACTCTAAGTTGACTGGGCGTTGTGTAACTGCTATATTGTTTCCGTTGAAAGTTTTTTACTTCTTTACAAGATCAACTTCTCGGCTCATTAGTCAATCATAAGTGCAACATCAATCCATCCTGATGCAATTGACATTTTATAAACCGAGGCCATGTGAAGAGCCCAGGACGAGAAACGGTGCCTGTATCTGGACTAGTAGGTACGGTCATATTAAAGAACACATGGGGACCCATCTTAGCCTTAGCTGCACTCAAAGGCCCACATAGGAGCTGATTCATATTACCAGGAACAAGTCAATTTATGGGGTAATTTCTCATTGAAATTCTTTTCCTGCCTTTTCATACACCGTTGAAGAAACGCCGAGCTGCACTAGAGCAAAAAGATGGAACAAAAAAGAAACCCAAGGCCGGACCCCCGAAGACATGCACGGTCCTATCAAGAACATAAACCTGTACAATAAGAGAACCCCACCAGCAGCTAACAGTGGGAAAGAATAGAGAAAACAGACACAATCCAAGCGATCCTTTTAAACGGTCACCTTCTTGAGCTCCTTCTCCGCAAGCTTGCTGAGCTCCTCGAAGACCTTGCTGAAGTCCTCGCTGTCGGCACCGGCATCGAGATCCTTCTTGTTCTTCTTGGCAGACTGGGGGGTCACCATAACCACACTGGTGGGGCGCTTGGTGGCGGCGGAGGCACCGAGCTCGGCGCGGGAAGAGACGAAAACGTAGGGAATACCGTGGTCCTCGCACAAGACGGGAATGTGAGAGATGACATCCATGGGGGAGATATCGGCGGCGAGAATAACGACTCCGCTGGGGATCTCGACGGAAACGTTGGCGGCGGGAATGGGAGATTTGCGGAGAGCCTTGACGACTTCCTTAACACCGCGCTTGAGGGACTTGTTGACAGCGGCTGATTCGGAAATAAGACGGATTAGCAATAGCTCAGTTGAAAAATAGACAAAAGTCGGTATATAAAAAGCCTGCCCGGCGAGCGCAAAGAATTTTGCGCTGGCGTTGTTTCGGAGTCACTGCCGTGCCATGCAAAGCGGAAAACTCTTTCACAGTTGAATAATGCCAAATGCAGACAGACAATTGTCAAGTTCACAGAGGAGAGATTGAAAGCTTACCCTTCTTGACGCTCTTGAGGACCTTCTTGGCGTTCTTATCCTCAACCAGAGGGTTGGCGAAAGGCACATGAGCACCGGTGGGACGGTCAATGGCCATCTCAACGTCCTCAACCTCAGCCTCGGGCTTGACGGGAGAAGAAGCCTCAACACCCTCCATCTCCTGGGAGGCAATCTCCTTCTCTACCGCATCGGCGAGAACGGTCTTATCCTTCTTTTCCTTCTTTTCCTTCTTGACCTTGGCGACACCGTCCTTGTCGGCACGCTTCTCCTTCTTCTCCTTCTTCTCCTTCTTTTCGACACGGTCCTTGCCCATTTTGTCGGATGTATAAAAGTATCGGGGGGTTTGGTGGAGAAAGTTGAATTGGGCTCGGTGTGTGCTTGAGAAGAAATCAGACTCGAAATAATTTCTTTAAAATTTTGGCACTAAACCCAGTGCGGTAGCTCCCGCTCGCTGACTAAGTTCCAAACAACTTGCCCGCGCAACACTTTGGCTCAACCAACTGGGGGTTTGTTCCTTGTAAAATCAGTATACGATCACATTGATTTAAACTGGGCTTGTGAGGTTTTTTTTAAAGCCTCTATGCTGCTTGCTTAGGTGAGTTTGTTTGTCTAATCTCGGGCTCCTACAACTTGAAGACTGACGATCCCGTCAACAGGGCATCATGGACCCCGGCGAAAACACGCGCCCGGCATCGCAGCTTATCGCTGGCTTTGGCTCACCTACCACGCCAACAGGCCCGCCGCCTGGTTCACGGAGAAGTCTCTTCGGACAAAGCAATCTGGGACAAAGTTATATGGGCCAATCCGTTCGCTCTGTCCACCCTCCGCCGCCACCTCCCCCAGCACATGGTAAGAGGAACACACCCAGGAGAAGAACAAAGAGAAACTGAAATTAGAAATACAGATGCGGAAAAGGATGAGTTGCGCGTTCAAGTCAGCACTCTCAGATACGAGTTAGAAAGTATCAAGCAAGAACGAGACCTACAGACCCTTCGATTCGAGAAAGAGACACGGGATCTCCAGTTGAAAGCAGACGCTGATTTTAAAAGGGCACAGGTATGCATTCCTTTCCTGTTTCGTCGCATGATGATTCCATAGCTAATGACTTGTTTACTCTAGGCTTCTGAGACCGCAAATACCCGTGCTACCCAGAAAACCGAAGCCGTTGTGAAGGAGTTGAAGGACATCCAAGAACAAGCCCTGAATGAGAAAGCCAGCCTAGACCGAAAGAACAGGAACCTTCAAGATGAAGTCCAAATGATTCAGGAAGAACTTACGGAAACCCAAGCCCAAGCCTCCGACCACCAACGCCAATCCAAATACCAGATCAGCGAGTTGGAAACAGTCCGGGTTTCCCTCCAGAATACTATCCAGGAGCTCCAAAATGATCTTCTTGAGGCGCGAACGGCCCAACAAGCAACCCAGGAGAAGTTAAGCCAACGAGAGGCCGAGGTCGCTGATCTCGAGTCCGAGAATATCCGGTTAAAAGCAGAAGGCAACGATGCAGAAGCTCTTCTGGTTCTCAAGAGAGAGCTTACTGAACAAGTCACCCATCTTCGCGAGCTGGAGACAACAAACAGGGAACAAGTAACAGAATTACAACACCTACGAAAGGTTCAGAAGAATGTCCAGGTGGTCGATGAACAGAAGAGATCACTTGAAAATAAACTACAGCTCATGCAAGGCGTCGAGGCGGAGCTTGAAACCCTTCAGATTCAGAAACAAGTCCTAGAGGACGAACGTCAGTCATGGGCAAGCCTTCTGGAAGAGAACGACCAGCCTACGGAATTCGACTCCCCCGAGGCGATTGTCAAAGCCCTTGTTCAGGAGCGAATTGAGAAAGCAACTTTCATTGACCGCCTTGGCGCCGTTGAGGCCCAGTTCCTGGAAAAAGATGAAGCGATCAGGGCTCTGGAAGACGAGAAAGTTAAGATATGCCAAGAGTTGGAAACGGCTCGCGCGACCGCAAATACAGCCTCTTCTGTAAGTGCACCCGCAGGAGCAGATGCTCGTGCTCGGGGTCGACTGGAACGTCAACGAGTTCTGGCAGTGAAGGAGGTTGAGTATCTACGTGCGCAGCTTAAGACTTTCGACGAGGAAGAATCGACTATGAATGCAGAGCAGAGCCAATTCGATGAACAAAAGGCTGCCCAGATCGCACAATTGCAGCAATTGGTGGATGAGTATCGTGCCGAGCTCCACAAGGTTCACGAGGAGCTGTCCACACGGGAAGCGCCACCTCAGGAAAAGCCACAGTCCCAAGGCACTAAGCGTCCGCTGTCACCAGCAGACAGTGCAGCTGAAAGTGAACGTCTCTCGGTGCTTACCCGGAAGAATCGTAAGCTGCAAGAGGCGCTCTCCAAATCAGAACAGGGTACGGCCCTTGCCAAGAAAGAGCTGGATGCTGCCAAATCCCAGTTAAGGTCACTCAAAGCCAAGACCCGGACTCGTGTTTTGGAACTACGAGACAACCCCACAGCGGAAGCCGAGAAGATCAAAATGACGACCCTCAGGACTCTTCAATCAGAAAACCGGGATCTTCTTGCCCAACTACAGGGCAACCCTGCTGGAGTCAGGGTTGCCCCCGTTAGCACGCTCGAGAGCCTTAAGCTCGAAATCCAAGAAATGGAGGGCGTTATTGCTGACAAGGAGAAACGCAATCGCCGCTTGAGGGAAATCTACTCTGCCAAGGCCACTGAGTTCAGAGAGGCCGTTGCCTCCCTTCTTGGCTATAAGCTTGATATTCTCCCCAATGGCCGAGTACGTGTTACATCCATGTTCCATCTGTCCCCAGAGTACCGACATGGTGACCCTGGTGCCTCCGCCGACTCTCGTGGGCCAGGAAGTATGGGCAACGGCGAAGAGAATTCCATTCTTTTTGATGGTGAGAATGGGTCGATGAAGCTTTCCGGTGGAAACAACAGTCTCTTCGCTATGGAGATCAAACCTTTGTTGAAGTTCTGGGTACAGGAAAGGAAAGACATTCCTTGCTTCCTCGCAGCAATGACCCTGGATTTTTACGATAAAACCACCCGTGCAACCAGGGTCTGATCCGACTTCAATCCCCTTTGATACCATGTGTCCCATGGATTTAGATCTGCTAATGCCTACCAACGGATTTTTTTTCGTATTTCCTTTACTCTGAGTGTATGATTCCCCAGCACAGAAGCTCCGTGCTAAGTTTTGCTATTAATGGCCCTCTGGCTGTCGTTATATCTATCAAATAATTTGACTTCATTTTCAGTTCATAGGACATCTGGAGCCTGCTCGAAGAACAAGTAATCAATCAGCACAATGTTGCGGCATGGTTGTGAGACAAGAAAGAAAGCGAGACTTGGTAATCAGTAGGTATTTAAAATGCCACGCGTATGTTTTTCTTAAAACCACTTTTGGCCAAATATGATTGGATGGTAGAAGTCTCGGCACCCAAAAGCGCGCGTAGCCTGGCAACTTTGAAAACTAGGGTGTGGTTTTATTAACAAGGCAGTGTGGCAGAAACTAACACCAAACCTAACAAACATTCAACTGGTGCAAACTACAGTCATGTGACTTCAACACGGGTCTCCTATTGGCCGATCTGGGAGAAGAAACGGGACCATTCGGTCCACCTTACGCCATCTAGACTAGCGTGGGTTTAGATGGACCTAATTCTATCAAGTCCGCTCGTTCTTACAGTAGGTTTGTTTCCAAGTTTATCTAACCTTTCAGAAAGTTCAACCTTGGAATCACCGAAAGCATTTAAATTTCTCTAAACACTACTTTATTCCACAGTGAGGATATAATTGACGATATGAAATTTTGAGGTGATAATATGAAGACGATTATGACGTTTTTAATCTTAATTGTGAGTTTCTTGCCATGGCTTGTAACTCAAATGACATACTATTGAATAATTAGTAAACGTTATCCAAAAGAGCTGGAGGGGAAACAAACCGGGATGAAAAGATAAGGCACCTGTCTCTCGTATTCCGTCCACGAAGCACCGTACTTGTGTCTGCACTTGTTGATATCACGCATAGCACGGTGCGTAATCATAATGCAAAAGAAGACAGGATAAAACCACGGAAAGGGACTCTCAAAGCCAGTGATCAGACCCCAGGAAATGGCGAAAAACATATCACAGCTGTAATGGACCTTTCGCGCCAATCCATACCATCCATCGACAAGAATGGTATCTCCATTCTCAGAAACAATGGTCTTTGCGTTGTGGATTTCTTGCCAGGGGAGTTGTGGGAAAGTGTTGCGCTTCACCCACGTTCCCCGCTCCATCATCCGGAAAGAGTTCTTCTGTCCATTGGCCGTGTCCCAGACCCAGTAGACAAATAGATAGGAGATGAAGAATGCGGCCAGTGCGGGTTTGCTCCACGCATAGGTGGATGGATCGTGGTTTGCAAGGTACAATGTGCAGTGACAGTAGGACAAGGGAACACCGGCCAGGTTCCAGAATGTCAACATGAATCCAAGCTTCTCTTGATACATATCCCAGGTTGTGGTGATAAGGTGCTCTGCTTTAGAGCATGCGTTGGCGTATGTGTAATGGGCCATGACTAGGAACAGCACTTCACCGGAGACATAGCCATATCTTTCGTACTGCCGGGTGGCAGCTGCACAACTCAGGCCAAAAAGAATGAACCACGGGATTCGGACCTCGTAGAACATCTTCAAGTCTAAGATTCCGAACAGTCGCGGGTTCAGTTCAGCACCCATGAAGAAGTCGTAGATCGGGTAACCAGTAATGCGGTGCTGAGTGCCACGAACAAAGGCCTGGGTATAGGTGATGAGACTATTGATATAGCCAGAAAGGATTGCAACAGACATGAGGGGACCAAACTCATCTAGGAACGTATAGATGGGAAACATGCCAGTGCCGTGCAAAACAGCCATGACGACGATAGTCAAGTAAAAGCTGGCATAGGCAGAGCAATGGTACTTCAACTGCTTTCCTCCTAAATGAGCCAGAGGTTTCCCGTAGCAGGTGAATCCAGGCATCAAGACATAGCAGGCAGCTTCGAAAATGAAGTATGTCCAATAGATACGCCACGCGCGCTGGTGAGGGAAAGCGCCAGTGTAGACGAGATGGCCCAGATGCTTCCCAAAATCTACCAAGGACTGATCAGGTTCAGGCCAAGGCAGCTTCCCATCATAGTAAGTGGCACCAATCCACATATAGTACATTAACAATGGGAATCCAATCATCAATCCAAGGCAACCCAATGAGCCGCCAAATTCAAAATGACCAGAGTAGTCAACCTTTGAATCCATACCAGGTTGCCAGCCTCCGGTGATATGCTCCAATGCAAAGTCATCAGACTTTACCCTGGGAGACTCTATCACCGGGACAGAGTTTGGTTCATTTTCGTGCCTCTTTCTTAATTTGGCCTCTGTAGTTCCGGCCATGCTGCAGATTGACAATGACTACCTAGTAGTGGACTTACTGGCGGTACAGGAAGAAGGTTGAAAGTATAAAAGGTAGAAAGAAAAAGAAAAGAAAAGAGAGACTTGGATTCAAATCACACCTGAGCAGAGAGGGAAGAATGAGAGAATAATCCACTTCTTAAGAGAAACGAATTTAGTTGTGGTCTCAAGGGGTTAAATAGTCGTTGAAATCGACATGGAGTCTTGGACTATAGGAGCATGTCCCAATTGGGTTTAGATCCCGATTTCTGAATGCCGGGGACTAACCTCATGCTGGCACTTGGCAGTGGGGCTCAGTGGAACATTGAATGAATTCCAGAAAAATCATCAGACAAGTCAGTTCTAACCGAAATTAGGTTCCACTGGTTTTTCCTTACTTAGTAGCCATGGATGAACATTGTTGTTTTGGTATTCTTCAGTAATCGTATAGATCACCACTGACCAATGAGAAAGTGACGTCATGTGATCTTATCATTAATCATCCGAGTCCGCAGCTTATCAATCCAATTCCCCATCGGCTTTTGACTCGTCCCTCCCACCATGAATCTGCTGGGCCGATGAATTACCAGACCCTCAGCATGGCAGGCGATGCCTCCGAGCCACTGAACCGGGGGCAAGATGAATCAACCTCCCCCGGTGAGCACCCAGATATCCAGAATGGTGACACACCGACTCCGCACGCGAGCACCACCTCCGCACAGAGCTTCACCCCTCGCTCACTCATCGTCGGCCTCATAATTGGAGCGCTGATTACCTTTTCAAACACCTATTTCGGCCTTCAGACGGGATGGATCAGCACGATGGCCATGCCCTCTGCCTTGATCGGCTTTTCGGTTTTCAAAGTTCTGTCTAAACAGCTATCTTTCCCGTTTACACCGATCGAAAATGTCCTAATTCAGACCGTCGCGGGAGCCGTGGGGACCATGCCACTTGGGTGCGGGTTTGTCGGGGTGATTCCTGCTTTAGAATTCCTGCTGAAAGATGGTGAAGATGGGCCGACGGGCGATGGCGGGGATGGCGAGGGCGGGCCCCTCAAGCTCGGGTTCTGGAAACTTGTAGTTTGGAGTCTTGGGGTGTGTTTATTTGGTGTTGTTTTCGCGGTTCCGCTACGCAAGGAGGTTATCGTACGGGAGAAGTTGCGATTCCCAAGTGGCACTGCGTCTGCATTGATGCTTCGAGTTCTCCATGGTACCGGGAAGGATGAGAAGGTTCCAGTGGAAGTCCAAAACCGACCTATTGAGCTGACCCAGGGAACTGAGACTGAAAACGCACAGTCAGCCTCGAATGAATCACGAGGTCTCTTGCTGAAAGATGGCGAGGCTGAAGATCAAGCAACTGATAAAAAGGATTGGCGGTCGAAGATGCGTCTGCTCGTCGGTGCATTTGTAGTCTCCGGTATCTATGTAAGACTCAATGCTTGTTCATGGCGAACTTTGTCCAGCCGTCAACTAACATTTATAGACTCTATTCTCTTATTTCGTACCCTTGGTCCGCGATATTCCCTTATTTGGGGTGGGCCTCGCTCACAATTGGCTTTGGACTCTTAATCCATCGCCTGCATATATTGGTCAGGGAATAATCATGGGCCCGTCGACATGTATGCATATGCTTTTTGGTGCCGTCATTGGATGGGGCATTCTCTCGCCTCTTGCCAAGGCACGGGGGTGGGCCCCGGGGCCCGTAGACAGTTGGGAAGATGGAAGCAAAGCTTGGATCGTGTGGATCTCACTGGCAATTATGCTGGCTGATTCCCTGGTCAGTCTGGGCTGGCTTATTGTCAAGCCTTTGTTAAAGCATGCTCCTAAATGGATCGCCTGGTTCCGCTCTACTCGCTTGGGTCAATGGATCGCGTTTCGGCTGCAATCGCAGTCTCACGAACACTCATATGTCAACTACTCTGCTCTGAATCATGATCACCATTCTTCTGCATTGGAGGCGGAAGAAGAGGATGATGCCCCACCGTCCCAGCTCATCTCAACCCGCACGGTGGTCATTCTGCTACCTCTCACACTTATACTGAACGTCGTATGTATGCATTGGGTCTTTGGCGATATTATATCCCCGGTATTGTCAAGCCTCGCCACCCTTCTCGCCGTCCTCCTCTCTATAATGGGTGTCCGAGCCCTCGGCGAAACAGATCTCAACCCCGTATCCGGAATCAGCAAATTGACACAACTCCTCTTCTCTCTCGCAACACCGGCATCCCATTTTTCCCGGCGCACAGCCCTGGTAACGAACTTGCTAGCAGGTGCAGTCTCCGAGTCTGGTGCTCTGCAAGCCGGCGACATGATGCAGGACCTCAAAACCGGCCACCTATTAGGCGCGAGCCCCAAAGCCCAGTTTTACGGTCAAATGATCGGAAGTGTTGTTGGAGCCGTCCTCTCGACTGCCGTGTACAAAATGTATGTTAATGTATATGAGATCCCGGGCGAGATGTTCCAGACTCCTACGGCATACGTTTGGATTTTCACTGCTCGACTTGTCACTGGGCAGGGATTACCGGATATGGCGTGGCAGGCCTCCGCCATAGCTGGTACCATATGGATGGGTCTTACAGCACTCCGGATCGCCGCTGCTTCTCCTGCTTTCGCGCATGGTGGGAAACCTCCTGCATGGAGAGACTGGATTCCCGGTGGCATTGCGGTTGCCGTTGGTATTTTTAATGTTCCTTCTTTTACGCTCGCAAGAGTCATCGGTGGAATCATTGCTTGGTGGTGGGCTCGTAAGCACGCCTCCCCTGATCATCTGCATTCCAATGAGGGCCCTTCTGTGCAAACAGATTCTGCTGGTGGAACAGTTGCCCAGGCGGATCCAACTTCTGCGCAAGCAGGATCTTCCTCGGCTCAACAAGCAAGCGAGAAGGCAGATGCCGCTTCGTCGACTGTTGTTGTCTTGGCTTCTGGTCTCATTCTTGGCGAGGGTCTTGTGAGTATTGTGAACCTCGTTCTTGCGAGTGCAAAAGTACCTCATCTGTAAATAGAAAAAGAGATGCGAGACGTACAGTATTATGTCGAAATTTGTTAGACTTCATATCTTTCAGCGCAATCAAGCGATAGCGGGGCTCGTTTTATTAATTCAATGCACCGGTTATAGAAATGACTTTGGAAAAACTACTCAATTTTATCAAGTATGAACTGGTACATGATATTTCAATTGGTACAGAGTTCTGGGGTTTTCATTCATTCGCGGTCAAGAATCATGTGGTCAAGAGCAAGGGAAATATTTGATCGAAAATGTCCTCTAAAAGGAAGTGAAGGCAACATAGTAGCCTTGAATGTAGAAGATAAAGAGGGAAGTCAGAAAGAGATATTTGAAAACGGGGCTAACATTGCAAGACTGTGAAGTTACACATAAGACAAAGCAGAGTAGGAAACTACCATGCGAACAGACAAGAAAATGGGGTAGAATCAAGCAAGTTAAAACAGTATAACGGTATCAGTATACAGAGAGATACAAAAGATTGTTCGTCGCCAACACACAAAGCGAGTCGTAGAAGTAGGCTCATTCCGTCCAGCGGGACGTAGACGAGGACGTACGTCTTCAACACAAAATCTGCAATGGAACGGAGCTCAGCTCAAGAGGGGGGTATATTTGGTCATTAACAGCAGACTAGAAGTCCACGTGAACGGGTTTCCTGGCAATCTGGGATCCAGGAGGCGAACTTGGCGCAGAGCTGGGAGATCCAGAACTGGGTATATCAGGTAGATCGCCTGCAGGAGGAGGAGAAGGAGGAGCAGGAGGCTGTGCTGTAGCCACTGCCAGTGGACTCGGGCGGGGAGGAGCCATGGCACTAATGTGGGGTGGGGATACATTTCCAGCACTGTTGCTGCGTTGCCGTTGGTTGACAGGGATCACGGGTCGCTGCATTCCAGGGCCGCCGTAGGGGCCGGGGCTCATTGATCGCGGGCCAGGGGACATCGCCCGTGGACCAGGACCGGGGCGCATGCCAGGTCCAGGTCCTGGGGACATTGCTCTAGGGCCGGGACTCATCGATCGAGGAACTGGGAACTGTCCGACTGGGGACATGTTACGGCCGGGTTGTGGGTGGCGTTGATTGTAACCGCCTGGTGATCTTGGTCGCATATCTGTAGGATAGAATCGGCCTGAGGGGGGACCGCGACCTGCCGGCGATATTGGGCGGCCATTAGGGCCCATCATGGGTGGGCCGCGCGGGCCTGGGCCAGGGGCACCGGGTGGTGGGCGGGGGCGGGGCTTGACAGGGCGGGCAGATAGGCAGGTTCTAGGAGCAACTCCTTGCTGAGAACGATCAAGGCGCACGCACAGAGCCTGCGAAGGGATGTTAATGAATTTCTTTTGCGTCCGGGAGAATTGATTGTTCAAGAGATACTTACCCATCCATCGTTGTATTCATAAAGCATTCGAACGAGTGTACCGGTTTGGAGCGGCAGCTCATCGTCGTTCAGGGGGCTGTAGTCCATTTGCACACGGTATACGTTCAATGGCCCCGGACCAGCACCGGCAGCGACACCTCCAGCAAAGCTGCCAGCCGTCATTGCCACCGATGAAACGGATTCACCATCGACGCTAACGGGGCTTGGTGAGTTTGGTGGACGGACGTCTGATTCTATTGATCCCGGTCGAATTAAATGCTCTCCGTCAGATTCATGAGAAATTACACCAGCTGCGCCCAGGGCTGCGGCCCCGGCAGCCGTTGCTGCCATTGCGGGTTCTGAGGGGCCTGAACTTGATGTCAGGACCCGAGACTGGTCGGAGAAAGGTTCATTGCCGGTGTTGAAGGGATTAACCGGGTCAGTGAAGGGGTTCGGGGAGATACCGGCAGACTTTGGAGGAGTTGGAGGTGGAATATCACCAGTCAGGTTACGGGAAACGAGTGCTGCACCGGCACCTGTTCCAGCAACGGCGGTACTAGCCGAGTTGAAGGAAGCACTATTGCTAAGATCGGGTGCGAATTGGGTGATCGGGCGAACTTTCAGTTGGGGGGCTGTCGATGGAGTCATCGGCCTGGCGGCTTGTGGGAAA
The DNA here is from genome assembly GCF_028828195.1 of Penicillium verhagenii. NCBI lineage: Eukaryota > Fungi > Ascomycota > Eurotiomycetes > Eurotiales > Aspergillaceae > Penicillium > Penicillium verhagenii. Next base: position 731,869 of record NW_026643176.1, on the reverse strand, counting down.
GGGGGCAAGTTCTGCGCGCTGAACAACCTCTCTTCCATTGGAGGGTCATCCGCCTGGTACCGTCTTTTCTTTCGAACAATGAAGAAGATCAGAGCTGCAATCACGCCCACGCCCAGAATGACACCGATAGCCACACCAGCTTTGGCACCAGAGGACATACCCGTCGACCCTGAAGTTACTGATGTCGAGGTCGACGAAGCAGCTGAAATGGTGGATGTGGAAGATGCACTATCAGTCACAGCGTGACCAAGACTATCTAGACTCTGGGTAGAGTCGGCCGAAGTTGATGAGGTTGAAGTTACAAAGGAGGTTTGAGTCGCACTCGTGGCCGTCCGTGTCTCTTCCGTGGCAGTGGTGATGGCCTCCGTGTGCTCAGTCGTGGTGGCATGCGTTGTGGTCTTTGCCTTCTCAGTCTCCGAGGTAGTGGTTTCCTTCGCCGTCGTCTGTTTTTCAGACTCCTGAGTGATTGTTTTATCCTCTTTGGTGGTGGTTTTGACCTCTGCGGTAGTTTTCGTAGCCTCGGCTGTGGTCTTGGTCTCGTCGCTCTTTGTCGTGGTAGCGCTAGCAGTAGCAGCGACAGCCGGACCAACGCCGACAAGATTGTTACTAGTTTCCGACGCAGTCTTTGTGTCGGCATTTTCGGTTTGGTCATCAGCTACGTCGACAGTGGTGTAGACTATCACGTCTTCATTATTATGGTCATTATGGCCCCGCCCCTCCAGGAGCGCCTCGAAGGGGTGGCCATGTTTATATGCATGCCCATGTACCATGATGGCGTTCAACTCCCAATTCTGAATAGTATTGAAAGGAAAGGAAGATGAATTGAGACAAAAGCGATGTTTCACTCCGGAGTGAAAAGGTTCTCAGAACCACGATTTTGTTAAATGCCAACGCGAGTCCGGGGGATCTAAAATCGCGCTGCTGAGGAAGTCCACACCCGCGTTGTGTGGAATGTGGTGCAAAGTAAAAGAATGGACGACCACGATCGATCGAGCCCGGCCCGAGATACCAGTCTAAAGATGGAAAAGAAACGAAGGGATAACGACTTCCAGGTCGTAGAAATGAGTGTAAGGTGGAAAAAATGGGAGAGTCCCAGTGCATCAATTGATCAGCGGTGCCAATAAGCCGAAATGATTCCCACGAGGAAGCGAAATGAGTTGCATTTACTTTGATATGGACCTGTATTTTACGGCGAGATTAACTCAATTTGGTGGGGATCTGTGTTTTCTCTCAATACGATTGGCCAAGTCAATACGGTTCCTGGTATTGAACTTACTCCATATATTCCCATCCCAGATCTCGATTTCCAGTCGCAATTGAACCGTTTGAAAACGTGTGGAAATTCCCAAATTCCCAAATTCATGAATATTTCTTATAATTTTCCAGTCTTCTTTTCCAATAACAGGATACTATTTATTTCTAAATACAACAGTCCAAGGCTTTATGGAAAGACTTGTGTGGCCCCCAAAAGGCCAAAGTAGTGCAAGGACCCTTGTAAACCCGCACGGACTCAAATCCCGCTGATTTGATTGTTTCATCCTCGGCTCCTCATCGCTTCTCATTGATCCGTCGCTTCAGCTGTTAATTTCCGGTCCTGCCGGGAATTGTTCGGAAACGCCAAATTCTTATAAAACCAAAATTATGAGAATTCATTCTCTCTTCGGGATTCCAATTGTTTACAATAATTTCATTTCTATTCAGCCTTCAAGCTTGAAAACAATAATGTCGAGGATAAATTGGTATTCAAGAATCTATCATTGATGGCATATTTCCCAGGGGCGTTTTTAAACCTGGTCCCAGGAGGATGGGGATTGGGCGGTAAATTGGGCCGGCTGCCAGGCACAAGTCTTGTCACAATTTGTGGCTGAGAGAGAGAGAGAGAGGGGCATTCCTGTGGCGGTCCCGTCATCGAGATTAAGGTGTGGAGAAATACGGGTGGTGGAGGGCCTGCGCATATTAATGAGCGACCGTTGAGAATCGGGTATTGCAATTTCCTGTCACTAACCTCGTCGGCAGAGAGTCGTTGACTGCTCTCGTAGCAAACTAATTGCTGAACTAGGTCCCGGCCCTTGGACGATGCACCAGGCAAGATGTCATCCCAAGACTGCGCCGCAAAGGGGTGGAATTCCACCTTGCCCCAATCTGGCAGCACATGGACTCCCTATTTGCTGGTTATTTCCAGCGTCTTGGCTCAATCTCCCACGTGGGAACAGAATGTACTTACAGGCCAGCTATTTTGATCTGGTGTCCCTAGCGTCTGGAAGATGGAGTGGATCAGGGACAGATCACTGCCCAGGGGCCCGGAATCAAATAATGACCGATGGCCTACGACGGTGGATTCCGCAACCACGCAACCTGCCGCCCAGAGATCCAGAGCCCTGTCATATCCCCGATGCCCAAATAGAATCTCCGGGGCCCGGTAGCAGGTCGTGCCCACATCGGTGATTTTGGAATCTGACCGCTCTGACCCAGGGTCTCCTTCCTTCCAGGAAATCCCAAAATCGGCCAGATATGCGGGTCCGTTGGGCAAGTCCATAAGAATATTAGACGGCTTGATGTCACGATGAATGATTCCCAATTTGTGAATGTGCGCAAGGCCAGAGAACATATCTCGTAGGATAGATCGGGTCTGGGTGGCGGTGACCATGTCCCTCCGCAATAAGTGGTCGAAGTCGAACCGGAGGAATGGGAAAACCAAGGCTAATCGACCTTCATCTAATTTGAATGTGTCGATCAAGGGAATAACGTATTGGTTGGATGCCTCACGGAGGAGTCGAACCTCACGATGAGCATCGTGGGGGGCCGTCATGAGATGTGGAATAGTGATCTTGATGGCCAGCATCAATCCATTGTCTGCTTTAGACCGGTAAATTGTGGAATGAAGTCCTCCAAAATGATGAAAGCATGATTTATACTGGCCAAATGTCTCTCCTGGCGCTGATCCATCTGAAGGTCCAGTGTCCGGGAATATATCCTGGTCTGGGCTTGTTGAGGTGTTGTTAGACACGATTAAAGAACTGGTAGCCTCTGCTGCATCAATTGCCTTTTGACATATCTGATCATATTTTTCCTGCAATAATCATGGAATTAACTAATAGGTCAAGGTCACCGGAGAATAAAACTCAAAATCTCTATGAGACGGACCTTTGAGGTAGCATGGTCGTATGCCTCAATCTCAAATTGCCTAGCCTGAGCTTGGGCCTCGGCGAAGGCATCCTGGGAAGATGCTTGCTGATAGGCTAAAGTGCTGGGATGGAGAGTGTAAGTGAATATTAATCATCCATGTTGAAAGACTCTGACTGACAGAGACTGGATGGCTCGTAATCGATCTGTGAACCCCAGATCTTTGTGCCAATCCATAGCTGGAACAATGTATAAACGGAATCTTCGACCGAATTGTGGAACCGCACAATAAGTGCAGGTGACAAAACAACTGTGGGACCTGGACAATGATGTCATGTGATCCATGAGCGGAGAAGGTGGCTTGATTGGTTATTTAGTGATTGCAACGGGGAAAGAACAATAGTATTGCTCTTCATACTGTAACTGTAATGGGGCCAATATTTCCCCATGTTGCTTACGGAAACGCGAAGGGCATCTAAATAGTGTGTTCTGTACCTACATTAAGATGTAGGCACATAATCATGCTATCCGGTATAGATCGACATGTTCCCCGGTTTGTCTGCCTAAGGCACATAAATGAATATACTGCCGTTATTCAGCATAGAACCATACACCCTCTAACACCCTCTGGAGATCAAAATGAATTACATAGCGATGTTTTAAGTAAGATTTTCTGTAGATTGCCTCTTGTAGCCCACAGTATAGATTCACAGTGTATTGTATCACGATTCACAGTGTAATACCGCGGCTCTAGGTCATCCAATTCCCCCCTACCGCCTTCCTCGTTCACCCGCCCCCATCCGTCATCCCCCAGTGACCAGCCATTTCCCCGTCTTCGGCGGCGATCGAATGCCACTCACCTTCAATCTCATTCCGGCATTACTGGTCTTGAACATCTCAACAATTCCAACCCCGCTGTCGCTATTTTCTTCCTGGTTATGCGCCTGGTGCGTTTTACTAGCCCTCAACCTTGAAACCATGGAGCTATCTCGACAGGAATATCCAGCGTTGCTGGTAAGTTCAAATCCTCACAGCTCAAAGTCCTCGGTCCAAGCTACAATATATTGACAAGGGGGAATCACCATCCTTTAGGCCACCTTACACCCTAGCCAAGCTACACATGTTCTCACCGATCGCATCCGAATAATTAACAAGATCCATGCGGACATTGCAGACTTTCTTCAGGTACGATGAAGCCAAGCTCCATTTCCCGCCAGTTTCCCCAGGTCACATTCTTGATCATTGCGGGGTATGAATTCTGACTTTCTGGCCCCAGGAGCGTCGTCGTGTGGAGGAGGCGTATACCCAAGGTTTGCGCAAGCTGGCGAATCGCTCAAGCCTGGACAATGGTGCGGCACTCGGGTATGTTCAATATGCACCTGACGAGTCACCCCCTAGGATGAGAAGAGAGTGTGTAGCTCTAACTATTATTCAGTGTTTTTCAAATCCCTTGGCAGCGCATCCTTACCGCGACCGAGGCGCTCGCCTCTTCACACGAGACCCTTGCGACGAAGATCGAAGAAGATGTTGAACGCCCTCTCAGGGAATACAGCACCAAAAACCATGATATGCAATCAATGCCTGGAATCCAAAGCAATTTAGCGGGATTGGCCAAGAATATCGAGTCATCCCAGGACAAAGTGGAAAAGGCCAAAAAGAAGAGCACCAAGAACCCTAAACAGCTCGCAATTGCAGTCGCTGCCGCGGAAGAGGTCAGCCAACAGTGGGACTCGCGTGCACCTTTCGTATTTGAACAACTCCAAGCTGCAGACGAAGGTCGTCTCAATCATCTGCGAGATGTGCTCACACAACTGGAGACCCACGAGGTTGATTCAGTTGAACGCGGCCGGCAGGCTGCCGAGAGCTGTCTGAATGTTCTCCTGAACGTGCAGACTGCAGATGAGATTCAAACATTCGCTGCAAAGATGAAAGGAAACCGCATCCCGGCCTCGCCTGCCGTCCCTCGAGGAGAGCCTCCCCTCCCCGAGACGCCTCCTGCCCCACCCCCTCATTCGGCCTTTGAGACCCCAACTAGCACACCGCTTGCACCTCCCTCTCGAAGTCAAGATGATGCGGCTAGCCAACGGTCGGAAAGGTCCGATAGACAGACGTCTACTCCAACAACACCTGGTGAGCATTCAAACCCACACTGGACTTTTGACTTGAAATATTAACGTTCACATAGTCCCAGAAGCACAGCCACGAAACACCGCATTGGGAGGACTCAGGCGACTCGGTACAGTCATGGGCAGACGGAAGAGCATGGTTGTGCCATCGGGGTCAACCTTTGATAGGAAAGCAGAAAAGAAGCGCAGTCCATTTGCGCCATTCAAGAGGTCCGACTCATCGAGAGATATGCAAATTCCCGAATCGCCTCCTTCCACCGCAGATCGTCCCGGGACATCGATGACTGACGATGATTATGCACGAACCTCCAGCATGTCTCGGGATCAGACGGCAGGGGAGGCTCTTGCTCCCGTTCCAATTGCACAGCCATACTCCTCTACGACAAACGGTACCTCTCCAGAAGCCCGCGCTGGAATCGTCAGGAATGGCACTGATCCTTCACATGTTGATTCGGAAGGATTTACTGAACGACCCTCGACTGTAGATGAGGTTACCCGTGCGCAGAGGGAAGCCGCTGGGCTGGATGAGTCGGGTATGAACTTGACAATCCGTGATCAGCCCATTTTCGAAGACGAAAACCAGGCTAAGCAAGCCATGGATGAAATGGCGAATACTCTTCGCTTGCGGGCTCCGCAGTCTGTCATGAGACGGAATGCAGGCACTATCCGCGGTCGCCGTGATGTTCGCAATACGGTCTTCATTGCAAACCCAGGAACCGAATTGGCTCCAAATCAAATGGCGCCCGATGCGTACTCCCCATCCTCTCCAATCAGGCACACCCCCTCTTTGAGTACTGTAACGGACGACCATGCTATTTCGGATACAACCTCAGTCCGCTCCGGGCATACTACGCACGGGCAGACCTTCAGTATGCACCCTGAACTTTACGAGCCCGGTTTGAATGCATCAATCATCGAGACAGTCAATGCTTGGTTTTCAGAGGGCAAGGTAACCAAGTCCTTTGTGACAGGCGAGCTTGCTCTTGCCCACAATGTCGCCCCTGGCTTTGCAGCAGACTCCTTGCGCATTCGTCTCGATAATTTCCCCATACTAGAGAAGGTCGCTGCGAACCCACACTTTGTCCAGGAAACCAGCAAAGACACCGGCGATGAGAAGCGAGGCGAATACAACCTCCAGCTGGGCAGTATTTCTCGGCCCATGCCTACGGTAGCATTCAAGTACCAATTGCATCTTGACCAGAGCAACTCATCGTCATACTGCCCTGTCATCTTCAAACCAGCTTGGAATCTTCAGGGATCTCAAGCCAGTGCCATTGTCTTTTACTCTCTCAATCCAGCTTTTGTTTCCCAGCCTGTGCAATCAATCACTTTGAAGAACGTGATTTTGACTGTCGGCTTGGATGTAGCTTCCGAAGACGAGATCACCAAGCAACCGCGCGAAAGTATCGCCCATGCCACCAGCGCTGTCATGCACCCTAACTCCGGTGCTACTTTCCGCCGCAAGAATTCCACGGTCACCTGGAGGATTCCCGAGCTTGAAGTCAAGGCACCTGGCTCTGGTGATGATGGAAAGTTCCTTGTGCGTTTCTCCACATCCACCCCTGGCCCTCGTAGGGGCAATATCGAGGCCAAGTTCGAGCTCCACTCTACCGAATCTGCCTCCCGACTTGGGGTCAGTCGTGCGGTTTCGGAATCCACTCAGCAAGAAATTGATCCTTTCGCTGATACCGGAAAACAATCCCCTGCCCCAGCTAGCTGGCAAGAGGTCCCAACGAGCCGCAAATTGGTCGGTGGAAAATACGTCTCTGCTTAGGAGATTACATGACGGATATGTTTATTTCCCTTGTTCGCATATACCTTGTTTGTTTGTTTTTTATCTTTCCTTTTCTTCTCTAATGCGTATCTCGGCCGACACTCATGTTATGGAATGGAGGAAAAGTCGGACTCGACGCTGTTTCTTTCTTTTCTATTCCCCCCAACTTTCTTGCAAATAGCGATTTTTTTTATTTTGTATCTGCTGGTATGTAGTTATGCATTCAACTCTCTTTGTTCTATATCTTCCACGTCTCTCAATCCCATACCTAAGTATGAGGTTAAAAAACTTCCCTCCAGCACTGCTTCATTCCAGCTCTATATTCCAAGGCTCCAGACTTTACATCCTCCAGGGCTTGAGCTTGGTGCACAGGTGTCAGTCTTGCGGTTCAACCTACGCTACATACTACTTTCAAATGTTATGTACCTCTAAGCACTCACTAATGTTCTTGAGATTGCACTGTAATGTTGGCGTGAGGGTTAATTTGATGCGGCTTTGAATACATAGGGCTTATGTAACTTGTGTCCAAATGTTTATGTTTTCGACCAGGATTACTTGGTCTGTGCTTCAGCTATAGTTGGATCTGATCGCAAGAACTGATGAAGCCAAATTTGGCGAATTTGCCACAAAGGGGCGATAAATCAGTGGTAGATTGCATGATTGCAAATCATGAAGTCGGTGGTTCGATCCCGCCTCGTCCCTTTTTTTGCTTCCTTTTCTTTCACTGGTGAATCAGCTCCACTACTGGAAACCAGTCAATCATGTTCCCGGTCCGTCACGTAAGATTCTGGATGTGGCCCGTGGGCTTGGGTTGCTGTCTTCGGACAGAACGTGCCGAATGAGAATTTATATACATCAGTCTCCAGGGCAGAATCCCATAAGAATATCTTCAACGTAGATTCTGCCTGCTCGATTGTTGACACATCCAGTGTCAAAGCAGCCTGGGAAACAACACGTAGAGAATTCCTCCTTGTCTGTTGTGAAGTCGTGCAAGATGCAACAATAATAAACACCCATAGTTTGAATTCTGGTGGAATCTGGAAGTGGAAATTTGAGGCATCGTGAATGTCCCAAATTTTAGCAATTAGCTTTTCATATTTGGGAAAGACTAATAAGCTTTCGTTGACCAGCATTTCTGAAAGCAAAAGGAGAGACAGCCGGCAGATTTCATGGATTGGATCCATATAGTGGACCGAAAGAAGGGTGTACTGTAGAGCTGTGGAACAATAGCGAATCCTGGCTGCTTCCGTGTGGGAGCTTTTTGGGTTCAGCAGTCTCAAAGATGACATGATATCAGCTGCATTTAGAATACAGGATACAAGAGTGTCATCGAATTGGTTCATAGAGTTCAGCATTTGAAACCCAGAACTTAGGAATTGTGGATCAGGTTTGAGGGGCGTTGAAAGCCCTCGACTTGAAAAGTAAGGTTCTTGGCCAGCATCTATAGAGCCTGCCAGATCGGCTCTTCAAGATACAGAGAGAGTTATCAGTAAGTGCCAGGAAGCAGTAGGAAAGAGGTTGGACATCACATACCTGTATAATTTCCCCATTGCAAGAGGTTGCGATTCCAGCGACTCCAACCCACCTCGGAGGGCGACTAATTTCTGGAGTCCCTTCATATGAATAGTCCAATTTTCATGAGAACCTTGGTGCTTCTATCGTAGGGTTGGTGAGAATTCATTGTACCTAACACGTCTGTGGGGTGGTGAAGTTCTGACCTCCATAAGAGCCATTGTGGCAACGATAACCAAAGTTGCGTCCGTGGGAATCTCATTATTCTCGATGCGCTTGTTCACAATTGAAATCGCAGCATTTAAATGCTTTATAGTTGTGAGGGAAGCCTGAGGTGCTTTACCCGGGAAGAAGTGCAAATCAGCACACCCGAGAATTGTGTGCAAAAAAGCATCATCAACCATTACGAGAGATATCCAATACTCCGTTATTGGGTTAAACGCAGTATGCTTCTCAATAGAATAGTATTTCTGCCATCCAGAGGTGATATCTATGATTGCGTATTAGTAAATCCTTCGCGTTATGTACATATTCTGACAACTCACAGTATTTCAAAAGGTCATGTGCGTATGGCTCAAGCCGAATCGGCAATGTATTAAAAGGGTCAACACCAGCAATCATTGGAGGAAGTCCAGGATTCAAGACGCGTCTCCCATCAACTTTCTTACGTTGGTTGATATGATTGATCATGACTCGTCTCCGGATCATGGTACGCGAATCGGCATCTGGGATACCGGCATGGCCCTCAATATGAACGAACTCGAAAGCAGGTTGTTTCAGTTTCCGTTGGGAGACTCGGCGATTTGTGCCTGTACGAGTCAGTTTCCTGAAAGATCAGACAAGAATGAATTCACGTACTTCCTTTCGGCCTTCCCCTGTTCTTCGCCACTTTTGAAGCAGTAGGGCCGATATCATACTTGAAGATGCAGGGGTCGTCATTGCCGGAAGAACCTACAGGAAATATCACTTCTGCTGATAAATTCATAGTTCTGTTCTAGGCAGTTGATGGATAGGAAAATGAGAGAAAGTGGAAAGTGACGAGGTATTTAGTTCCACGTCAAGGCTTTAAGGCTTCCAAAGTGCTTATCTCCGATTCTCCACGCGCTAATCCCGATTTGGTTGCTGGTTCTGTGTAAATTGACCGAATCGGGAAATGATCAGCTGTACTGTTCGTGCAGTTTCAACAAGTTACAACATCCACTGAGTGAACATTTTGAACATCTGAAAGCTATAAGTTCTCTTCGTTTCTCAACATCTCATCTTCATCCAGCAAGCTAATTCCTCCAAGTTCAATCATCTTACCAGAAAATAACTCCCATCATGTCTACCTTCGGATTCGAAACAACCGGCGATGAGGTCGCTGCCATCTGTTCCAACGCTATCCGGGGCAAGATTGTTCTCATAACTGGTCCGTCTGTGGGAAGTCTTGGTGCTGAGTTTGCCACAACCATTGCTCCCCATGGGCCATCCATGATCATCCTTGCCTCTCGAGATATTTCTAAGCTCGAGCCAGTCGCCGCATCAATCAAAGCTATCGCGCCCGTGGTGGTTACCCGTATCCTCAAGCTCGACTTGGCCTCACAAGCTCACATACGTGAAGCCGCCGAGGAAGTCAACAACTATGATGATGTTCCGCATATCGATGTGCTCGTCAATAGCTCAGGCATCATGGCAGTACCTCACAGTCAAACCGCAGATGGCATCGAGCTTCAATTCGGAGTCAACCACATTGGCCATTTTCTCTTCACAAACTTGATTATCGACAAGTTGATCACGGAAGATGGAAGTCAGACTAGTCGGGTGATCAACGTCTCAAGCAATGGCCACGAATTATCCCGTGTGAGATTTGAAGACATGAACTTCGAGGTAAGTGAGGGCATAGCATATATGCACCGAATATATATCATTCTGAGATGCGGTTGCGATCGATCATATATTAACAAATTTGCATGAATATGTAGATCTCACCCTACAATCGGTGGTTTGCCTATGGCCAGTCCAAGTCAGCGAATATGTTATTCTCTGTCTCGCTTGCTACGAAACTTGCGAGCAAAGGACTGATCTCCGTGAGCCTTCATCCTGGAGTCATTCGCACCAATCTCAGTTCTCATCTTGAAGCCTCTGCATGGCCTGAACTTGGTAGGTGCTGGTTGGTTGCTGACTTGTTCACCTGTGAAACAAAGATTGAAGGACCCTGCTAATATGATTCGAAGGCAAAATTGGGCTGGAACTTGCCCTGCCCAGTTTCTACACCGGCTTCAATTTAAAGACTCAACAGCAGGGTGTTGCAACCTACGTCTTTGCGGCATTTGATGAATCCGTATCGATGAAAAGTGAGTGACAAAAGAGCATAATTTAACCCAGGATAAATAATAAACTGGCTAACAATGTGATAGCCAACGGTCGATACCTAGTAGACAGCCAAGTTTCGGACCTGGACAGCTACAAGTGCTGGGGTCGGGACCCTACAGAGGCGGAAAGATTGTGGAAGCTTAGTGAAAGCCTTGTTAAGCAGGAGTTCAAGTACTGAGTGGGTTGTCTATTAGATTGGACTGGTCGTCTCAGCTTGTATTGATCGGTATTTTTAAGACTCTCTAGTGATTAATGGATTTGATCCTTGAAGATCGTCAGATGAGGTCGTTTGACAAGGGGTTAACCCCTGCGCCGAGACAAACCATATAATAGTTTAAAGCCTTCGAACTGGGTTATCACAGTACACACTGCAAATCACATTGCTCAAAAAGTAATCAACAGGAATATTCCCCAATTTTAATTTGAATGATTTACATTGAAAATTGCTTTTGTTCTACTCCAAAAGGTGATTGATCGTTGCGGAGTATGCGAGGTGCGACGTTGCCCTTTCAAGGACGTGTTCCTGCATGAGGCATCTGCTCAGACCCTTTAATTAAGGCCCTGTAGACACCAGTTTCCTCCCATTCTTCAGGATGATCAACAGGGTCTCGCATGATGTTTTTGTTAGATCTTCGCATTCCAACTCATCTAGGCGCTTGATCGCGCTGGCCTGCATTCCATCTACACCCAAGCCCTATTTCTATTGGAGCAAGATAATGTTGACCAGGGCCAGGCGCCCTTCGCGTCCTATCGCTCCCTACAGCTTTACTACATAAATGGCGCGAGCCGCGATCGCGTGGTAGCTGTTTATTCTTCGACGACATACGACCAATCGACAACCTCGACAACCTCGGCCCTTCGACAACGATCGCGTTCGCAGCAAACCAATCAACTCCTCACAAGATGCATTTCACCACAGTAAGGAAGGCTCAATCTTTGCATCACCTTTCATTATTTTCTGACAAGCAAATCTAGACTCTCGTCTCTGCGGCTATTCTCGCGGTCGCCCACGCCGGCCTGCCTATCGCGAGTCTTGAGTTTCAATCTTGGGAGACCTGCGACGTCGGTGTTCCAGTTCACGGTGAACCCAAGTTCAAGGCCAGTGTCACTGCTACCACTGTGACTTGTGACAAGACCACCGTCAACCGTGACTGGAGTATCGACAACTTCGCGTTCAAGGCCTACATCGACACCAAGGACGCCCTCTTCTGCAATGGTGTCCACGTCTGGAACAACGACAACTGCGCCGGTGATTCCGACTACTTCATGCCCTTCGATCACCAGCCCGTTGTTCAGGGCGTGTGTCTCCCCGATTTCCTGGATCCTGGATTCGTTTCCTTCCAACTCGACTGTGATTTCCCCGGTGGTGGCGTGGGTGCCATCGGCGAGGCAGCTGGCCAGAGCAATGGCCCTGAGTCTGGATCCGACTCTGACTCTGACTCTGATGCCGTTTAAATTGCGAATTTGGGACGCGAATTGTCAACTTTATGGCGACATGATTAATTCTTTACCTTGTTGTATTTTATAACATATGTCAGTTGTAATCCAGGAAACAAAAAAATCCAAGAAAATGACCTTGGTATCGATGCATATGATTTTTTTTTTCTTGGTTTCATCGTACGATTCATACAGAGGTACGACTCACGAGCCAAAGTAATCAAAATCCCCGATTTCCCGCCCCTCGGGTTTAAAGCCCACTTTTTTTCCTTCAAACGTGCAACGTCTCTGCATATCGTCTCCACCTGCAGAATCCAGATGTCCCCAAACACGCTGGGAAAAAAAAGAAAAGGAGAATCAAAATAATCTTAATTAATAAGTTATCCCAGCGGCTTGTGTTCGCTACTTCCAAGAACACTCGCCGATCATGGCGGGTCGAGGCGTTTCCCGCCGGATGATCCCGTGGCTGTATGACTTGGTTCTGTGGCTCTTTACCTGCGCGCTGGACCTCTTCTTTCGCGAGATCTATCCCCGAGGAGCATGGAGAATTCCGGAGAGAGGTCCAGTCCTAATTGTTGCAGCCCCTCATGCCAATCAGTTCGTTGATTCGGCTATTTTGATGCACCTGCTGAAGTCGCAGGCGAAGCGACGTGTCTCTTTCCTCATTGCTCAGAAATCCATGAACGAGCCCTATATTGGCACTCTAGCATCATGCATGGGTGCTCTCCCAGTGGTCCGATCCATGGATTTGGCTAAACCTGGAAAGGGCAGGGTCTATCTTCCCGATCCTGAAAACGACCCGGCCTTGGTGAATGGCATCGATACCGATTTCACCCAACCGGAATTTATGACTGGCGGCTCGCTCACCGTTAAAGGTCCTACTGGGCCTCAGACTGCCTCGATTGAAGAGATACTTGGTCCTACATCTTTGAGGCTCAAGAAGCCATTTGACGCGCCCTTCTCTGAAGACGGTCGCAAAGGCGCAACTTTCAAGATTGCCCCTCACGTTGACCAAAGTCAAATGTTCGCGGCAGTCTACGAGGAGCTCTCGAATGGAGGCTGTATCGGAATTTTCCCCGAGGGAGGTAGTCATGATCGCTCTAACTTGCTGCCGCTGAAAGCCGGTGCTGCCCTGATGTCCCTTGGGGCTCTAGCTCAGGACCCAGGCTGTGGATTATCTATTGTTCCATGTGGCATGAACTATTTCCATGCCCACAAGTTCCGATCCCGCGGTGTCATTGAGTTTGGCCGGCCCATCCATGTGCACCCTGATCAGGTTGAAGCCTTCAAGGCCGGCGGCACCAGCAAGCGCAATGCTGTCGGCTCTCTTCTCGAAACCATCTATGAGGGTTTAGAGTCTGTCACACAGATCAGCCCAGATCATGAAACCCTGATCTTGGTTCAGTCTACGCGGAAGCTGTATAACCCAATTAGCAAGAAGATCCCTCTTCCCCTGGTGATTGAGTTCAATCGCCGTTTACTGAAGGGGTACACTCGGCATCGGGATGATCCTCAGGTCAAGAGTCTCCGAAAGGCAGTCACCGACTACAACCGGCGCTTGGAATCGCTTGGAATTAAGGATCACCAGGTGGAATGGGGAAATCTTGAGGAAAAGCCTTGGTGGCTTGGATTCATCACCTTGTTTTATCGCCTCTGCAAGCTTCTAGCCTTGAGTATTGGTACACTTCCTGGTGTCTTGCTTTTCTGGCCTGTGTTTGTCACAACAAAAGTTATTTCGGAAAAGAAAAGGCGACGTGCACTTGCTGCTTCAGTGGTGAAATTGCAAGGACACGATGTGGTCGGCACTTGGAAAATCCTGGTCGCTATGGGATTGGCACCCACTCTCTACGCCTACTATACCATAATCGTGACTGCGTGGCTCCGTTACAATCGCTACGATGGCTATTACACCCACTCGGTTCCTTGGTGGATGGCAGCAAACACATATGTTCCTAACTTTGTCTCTCTTTGGGTATTTGCGATGAGCTTTTATGGCTTTATGGTATTCGTCAGTTTCGCAGCTCTCCGATTTGGTGAAGTTGGCATGGACATCATTAAATCTCTTCCACCGCTCCTTGTGGCCCTCAACCCACTTTCATCTTCCTCTTTGGTTGATTTACAGGCCCATCGTGAATCGCTTTCCGAACGGGTGACCAAGACCATCGACGATCTCGGATTTGGCATTATGCCAGATGTTGATGCTGAAATTCCGTCTGATTCATACAATCTTGATGCTTATCAATCTAGATTGAAGAGCATGCCGCCGAGTGAACCAGAGAGTCGGGAAAGCAGCCGCAGCAGATCAACTGGGCCCGCTAGTGCTCCACGCATCAAGGCATTGAGTACCGTCACTTCGGAAGGAGACTTGGAGGAAGTGGATCGGCAGATTCAGACAATCAAAAAAGGAAGAGGCAGACGCTCGAACACGATCACTGGGTATGAAACAGGTGAATCTATCTTGAAATATCAACCACCTATTGTTGAGGAAGATAAGAAAAGGAGGTAATCTGTTTCTACTAATGTTTTGTGAGGTGACTCCTTATTACTACTATGTACATGACAACATCATATCTTGCTGTTTCCTCTCTTTAAGGGAACAATTCAATTCACTAGATCGGGATGCCGATCGTTATATTTTGACATCAACCGATGAAGATCCTTCCAATGATGACTCAAGCCATCAGTTGCTCCAGACAGCACCGCCCACAAGCAAGCCTCCTGAAAAGCCGCCCGCCATATTCTGGAATGTGAAATCGCTCTGGCATTCCTAACCAGCAATTAAAGACCCCAATACGGTCCTGGATCGACATCCCTCTATCCAATTTGGGATTGGAATGCTCGATCTGGCTTCTAACTGGCGCCCATGCAAGCCTTCACACGCTCCCGCCACTGAGTATGATGTAGAAAATTCACCCATCGCACATTTGAACCTCGTCACGCTGTCAACCAGCATCCTAGTCGCGTTTCAGATCAATCTCATCGCCATTCCAGTCATTCCCCCGCCTTCTCAATAATCGTAATTCCCACGTAAAGGAATGATCGAACCATATATAAGAACAAGCCTTGAAGCATCTACTGAAAACCCAAACAGACACCCTTGAATTGGAACACTCCAATCTATCAGATCATACTATTTCCATATACCCCAGTGCTCAAACCTCAACCTCGAGCTTGGCAGCCATGCATTCCACACTCAAAACCCTTATCCTCCTCTCCACACCCATCCACGCTGCCACCACGGCCCGCGTCTGGACACATTTCTACCCATCTTGCCCAGGCGAGCCCTTCGCCGACCTGAGCACATACGAGAACTACGAAGAAACCGTCCGCACAACAAAAGTCCCCGCAGGTACCTGCACACAAGTCGGCGTCCCATCCTACGAGCACAACCTCGTCAGCGCCATCTCCATAGATGCCGAGCTTCTCTCCAACGAAAAGGGCCACCCCTTCCCACCAGAGAACAGCCCAAACTGCAATATCACCATCCACGAGGTCCCAGAATGCATCGACGACCCACTCCTATCAAAGGAATTGCACGGTGGCGTCGAAGTCAGCGAGTGCCACGAGCGCAACTTCGTTGCATACAGCGATGTCTGGATCCAACTCGTTTGCGAGGGCGAGCCAAACGACAACGAGAAACAAATAAAAGAATTACACCAGCATCAAACCCAAACCCAAGCCGGGTCTAATATTGATACTGAGTCCGAATCTGAGTCGCTGGCCGATCAACAGCAAGATATCCCCCGCATCGATGAAACGGCTTCTATTCAGCACACAGCCAATGTCCAATCACCAGGCTCGAATGCCAATTCGTGGCACCTGGCGCAGACAGAGCACTCTGAGCGTGAGCCCGAGGAAGAAAGCCGTGTGGACAATGTTGGACACTTGGAGAGTGAGGAGATTGTGCATCGCATTATGGAGGAGTTGAGGAGCAAGGAGCACGGTATCAATTTGGTTTCTGGGAAGACCAATGCTACTCGTCAATTGAACGGGACTTTGCCTGCAAATGCCACTGCACCGGCCAACGGGACTGTTCTCTCCAGGCGGAAGTTGTCTGTCCTGCGGAATCGGGTTGCGCGTTTGTATTATTAGGGGGTGCCATAGCAGCTAGGCGTGGATGTCCTGGAAGAGCTTGGGAAGGTTGGGCTGTCTTATATGCATGGTGCTTGTGTCTTTAGAAAATAGCTCTGTTTATAGTTAAAATCAAGAAGAATATATCATTTGATCATGTCAAGTCCTCATCCCTACTAGCCTATTTGGACATCTACCTAACAGCACTTGACCTCGGGGATAAAAACTTGAGCTCATGGACTTGAGCTTGACACCATAGATGATGGGCCCTTAGGCGGAGACAGGCTCATCTCGTTCATTGATTGATGTTGAACTGGCACTGGGATTCCGACAATAAAGGCCAAATCGGGTCACAGATAGAACATCCATGGATATAGGATCGCTGAGAATTTATGATTGTAGAAAATGGTATTGAATTTGCTTAAACGCTTTATAGGTGCCGATACAATCCAGAAAATACAAGAACGAGGGTATGCACTGCAACATTTGGAAGTATTTTGCCTCGGTCTAGAACCCAAAGCTATCCAGCAAGGAGTTAGAGTCAGGCTCATGAAACATAGTTGGAGGCGGCTTTGGCTTCGGTTTCTCTGGAAGCTTTTGCTGAGTTTCATCAGCAACTGCGGTCTTATTTGCATCAACAGATGCAGAATCCGCCTGTCGAAATGGCAAATCAGCGACAACCAAACTGCCTCGGCGCCGGAGTAGCTTCCGGTAATCGACACCATCCTGGTTGATTTCAAGGGCAGGCTGGTTTTGTAGCGTTTTGGAAGTTGGGGGTATGCCCAGGAACTCCCAGTGCCGGACTAGATCTAGAGCGAGGAAATCGCAACCCATTCGGTCGTAGAGTCGAGCGTTACGGAGGACAAATTCCCACTCTTCGACCGGCCGGACTTGGGATGCGCCTTTGAGCGTTTGGAGTGTCTTCTCGCGAAGCTGTTGGTAAAGAACAACCAGGGCGGGGTCATTAGAAAGGTAGGATTTAGACTGCAGGGTAACTCTTCCTGGGCTCCCTGGTGAAACTGGCGTTGGTAAGAGGAGAGTCTCGATCGGGGACTAGTAAATTCATATTAGTTCACTGGCTCGTTAAGATAGTCGATATGACTTACGATGAGTGCTCGAACGGCCATGTCCCGCCGTCCAAGCATCCAGAAAGCCCAAGAGGCTTGCCAGCGATTGCCCTCTGAAGCAGCCTCTGGCAGAACTCTCTCCTCTAGAAGCTCTCGGAGGACTGGACCCTTGTCCCCTTCGTAAGCTCGAGTGATTGCAACTGCGAGTTGAATGTCACCCATTTGGTTAGCGACAACGTTGGCGGCATCTCGCAAATGGTCAGCTAGCAAGAAAAATGACGCGGCATATTCTATGAATATCGTTAGTTGTAATCGAAAACGACTGATATTTGATTTGTCCAACTCACCAAACCGCCGTTTCCCAAGCAGTGCGTAGGCATTTTTTAGTGCGGAAGTCTTCCACCGTGCCTCTTTGAAGTCATTGGCAAGCAATCGTTGGGTAGGTGCTTGCTCTCGATGCCAATGTGCAATTCGCCAAAGACCCTGCAAAATGTTCTTCTTTCCAAGTGCAAGATAGAATAGAGAACAATCAATGGGATTCCTCTCCTCCGTTTTGGTATACTCGTTTTTAGCTACAGACTCGAGTTGTGCTCTCTAGAATGGAGTCAGTCAATATGAGCGCAAAGCTGATGAGGGGACAAACGTACCACAGATGTCAAGTCCGATAACCACATGAACAAGCCGCTCTCTCGAGCAGCCTTCCAGGTCAATTTTCCATTGAATTGGCGAGAGACAAGATCTGTGAGGATGTCTTGGCTGCCACTATGGAAAGCCCAAACAATTTCTCTCCATGACACTCGGTCCTTGTTCGCTACTCCTTGGATCTTTCGCAGCATGTGCTGCCGGAAGAAAAGGAGATAGCGTGCCGCATTGTCATCCATCGACCGTCGATGTTTTTCTACGGTCGCAGCACACTCAATTGTATCTACAAGTCTGAACTGCTCATGACTGGAAAGTTGTGGCAATGCAATGCGTGCAAGGTTCTCGTTGAGAATCGCAGCAATATTTTCATCAATGACCAGGGATTCCTCCTCTTCGCCCGAGGCATCGATGAAGGAGGAGCGCATCTCTTTAGAGGTGACTGTTTGGAGTGCCTGTGACTGTTAGATTCGAAAAAATGCATACGTCTAGTGCCGTTACGTACCTCTCGTTCATCATAGAAGCTCTCCAAAGGCATGTCTAAGAACCCATCCAAGTCGTCTCCCTCGGAGTAAAATTTTAATTTCCTGTGGAGGCCCATCAAAATCGCATGGACCAAAGCTGACTTGCCTGCCAGAATACACTGCGCCAGGAACTGGGGGTGAAAGACGGGCAGCGGTCCATTCAAGCGACTGACAACGTCGAAAAGATCAACTGTTGGCTGACCACGAGATGGAATGCGCAGTCCAGAAACCAGATGATCTGCAACATCAATATCCTTATCATAAACAAACAGTTGGTTTCCAGCACCAATGATGAGATGACCGTGGGTGAGCCAGCAAGAATCACCAATGGGATGAGGGGTGAGGTCTCGAATCCAAATCTCACGAATCTGGGTCCACGAGGGATTGGAGTCCAGATAGTCATAGCGTAGTTGAGACAGTAGAATGACCTTATGAGGAAAGCCAACGGCCAATATTGATTGCTTGTCTGGGGTAGAGGTCCAATCAAGGTCTCTTATGATATCATGTTGAGCAAAATGCTCTTCAAACTCCAATTGAGCATTGTTAGTGTCCCAAATAGTCAAGTGAGTCCGATCTTTGTCCACGAGCGCGGCCTTGCGGATGGAGCTTCCACTAGCCAGCGAAGGGTTCTCAATCCCAGTCTCAACTGTCGATTTCAGTAGCCATTCCACTTGAGATTTTTGACGGTCAACCTTGGCCGTCCATGTGCGTACGATACCACTGTGGGTGTAGGAGAGAGCAATATCGGGAGCAAATGTATCAAAAGATCCTGATGTTTCGGCTTTGGGTCCTGCTGGGTCTACAGGTAGAATATAGGCCAAATCTTCCTGCAGTCCCATACTAAACG
This sequence comes from Penicillium verhagenii, assembly GCF_028828195.1. Classification (NCBI taxonomy): domain Eukaryota; kingdom Fungi; phylum Ascomycota; class Eurotiomycetes; order Eurotiales; family Aspergillaceae; genus Penicillium; species Penicillium verhagenii. The sequence continues at coordinate 712,397 of NW_026643176.1, read as the reverse complement.
TGCAAAATTTGCGTAGCTGACAACCATCCTGTCCCTTTCCGGGATTTTGTTGCTTTTCTTGAGGATCCCATTGAAGCTCCCATGCTATGCCGTTCATATCGGCACCAATAGTCGCCACATAAGCTAAGCCTGGGCTTGCATCTGGAGTGGGAAGTGGAAGCACGCATAGAGGCTTGCTTGATAGGTTGAATGGTAGATGTGCCAATCTTTTGGCATGATAGGAGCTGTAATCATACAGCGAAATTCCATTATGGTGGAGATTGACAAGAAAATCGCCATTCTCAATCATACACGTCCGGTGAATATGTTCATCGGATAACAATACGCTCTGGTGAATGAGCATTGATCCGCCCTCCCGTCTCTTTTGCTTCCAGATCATGGCCTTATTTTCGTCCGTTCTTGAAATAAGCGTGTCGCCAGTTGCATTTCGCACAATCTTCTTCACGGGGGCAGTATGTCCAGACCAGGATGCTTTGGGCATAATTCGATTCTTCCGAGGGGCAGGATCGAAGAAAACATCCACCTTCGAGTCGTACCACTCAATCCGGCCATCAAAGTGATGTAGAATGATACTGAGTCTATCGTCAGATGTGTTGCTTTGGAAGGCATGTATCTGGGCATAGTCTTCCTGAGCTCCCAAGCTTGACATAAATCCAAAGTTCAAATTTTCGACATGCAGGATATTGAAGACGCTCAATTTTGTTTTCGCCTTCGAGCCAATGTCTTCCAATGCCCATGCCGATATATGACCTTGGCCATCAATCACCATGCAAATTTCAGGACTTTTGTTCGCGACTTCAATAAGATGTTCTAACGCGTGGTTTTCCTTGTTGCCAGAGTTGCGTTCAACAGCGCGCTCTGTTGCGGCACAGAAATCCCGACTATCTAGAATAAATCCGTACCGTCTTTGTGGTCCCTCATGCTTTTCCGATGCATCTCGAGGCTGAACAGATGCTTCCATGTCGATCTCCGCCCAAAATTGCAACGGGGAAAGAGCATGGTGATCCGTAACGGCCCATACCCGGATTTTATTGTCGGCGCAAAGGGTGTAAAGAACATTTTCGACTGATTGCTCTCGGTGGTATGGTAGTCGCCAATGCATTCCCGTAATCACATGTGGGTGAGGAAGATAGGAGACCTCGAACCGCACTTCATTTGGTCCATAGGCTAGTCGTCTCCATACCTTAGCAAGGCGGTCATATTGTCCCACCGTCACTATCAAGGCCGCATCGGGAGAGAACTGCGCAAATTTTAACGGCCCTGGAAGCTTCCGCTGCCATACTGAGCGTGGTGTGTCATCGAGAATCCAAAGGGCGAGGCGGGAGCTACCAACTAGCAGCTCATTCGGCGAGCCCCACGATATGGTACGGGTCGGCTCGTCATCGTCAGCGCGGAAAATGTGGAGGAGGGACCACTATATAATATTCCCGAGTCAGTCAACCGGCTCTTCTGTTCAGGCAATGTAGTAACATGTAAAGGAAAGCTCCAGTGAGCGGAACTCCTGGTGTATGTACCTTAGGTGTCTCGCCCTGGATACTCCACGGTTGGTATACGAAGACATCCGAACCACCGCACACTGCGATTTTTCCCGATGTCTCATTAATGGTTATCGCTTCGAGTTTATCGGTATCATCAACGTAGATCGTTTGGAGGAGTGTCTGTGGACCGCCGAGGATGACCAGCGCGTGGCCAGATATGTATGCCTATTGTAACACGAGGCGAGGTTAGCGAACAAGGCAACTTGGAGAAGCAGGCATGATGTGGGCGAGAAACTCAGGGCCTTTTGCCTTACAATCACACGTAGTCCATCCCACAGCGCAGTGCTGAACGACTGGAGCTTCGCTGGGGGTCTCCCCGGCAGTACCGCTCGCATAGCGGGTGGGTTGAATGGTGGACGCTCGTTGCGCTGAGGACCACGTTACACCATTGCCAGGTCCCAGATATTCGTTGGGAAAGAGAGACGCCGAAGAACAAAAAGCAAAGACTTCAATTTCAGCTGTAGATTCTGGGGCTGAGTGGTCTTGGAAACATGCGCAGGGGATCAAAGCGGGAGGTTGATTACGCTCTCTTGCTCCACACTCCACTTGGTGCGACCATTGATGAAGATCGTCTTTGCACACGTTCCAGTCCTCATCTCTTGGTAAACTTCTTGACTCCTTTTTCAGGCTCAGATTTGAGTACTCACATGTGCAAGAAATTCAGAATATGGAATCCATTCAACGAAAAAAAAAAAAAAAATCAATAGCTAAATATAAGCTTGTGGGCTAAAGATAGCTGTCAGATGCTACAAGCTATCCCGATAAGGATTTATCGCGATCAAGAGGTACTGGGTTCATCTACAAAGGGACAATCGGATTTAACAGCTATAAGCTGCATTTCACTCTTTTAAAGGCCCACGTCGCTAACTACTAGTAGTAGAGATTCCATATGCTGATCATCACATTCAATCATGTCCAGAAAATACATAGTATACCCAAAGACCCAAACAGAGTCCAAAAAACCCACCAACCCCGTATATGCTGCGCCGGCTCATATGCATGCTGAGACAAAAACGACAAAGAGAAAAAAAAACAAGGATCGCAAAGGATGTGAGGAAGAAAGTATAGTCGTCAAGGATGTACAGGGACCTCTAGGGCCATCGCAGTTACATTAACATGAGGTATGGAGGGTGGGGGGTTGTATATGGGAGGAAAAGGAAGAGGGTCAAGGCCGTCGACTTGCAGATTTGCGACCGTCTGTCGGGGACTCGGGAAGATCGTCGTCCGCGAATCGAACACTTGTTGCGATGGAATTCCCACGGCCAGTACGAGGTCGTAGAGAGGAAGCGGATCGCCCGGTAGAGGACTCAGCACGTAGCAGCCGGCTAGCAAATGGGGTGTGTAAGGGGGTGGCGGGGGTGTTGGACATCTGGGCCAGTGCTCTCGCGCGTGCAGCTCGCTTGGATGGCGATGTCAGGTAGTTCGGAGTGGCTAGTGGGCTTGCGGAGACGTGCTCTTGGGAAGTTGCAGTGATATCGGCAAGTTTAAAGGGGGTCTCAGCTGGATTCCGGTACCACGGGTCAAACAAGGCTCCATTCCCATTGACGTGAGGGGCATTGGAGAATCGACCGGGAGTCAGTGATGGGCCCAACGAGGGGCCCGGTGAGTCCCGTGCTTCGAATTTGAGTCGGGCCTCCTCTAACCAGTGACGGAAGTAATTTCTCGAATGTTTTCTTAAGGTCCGTTCACGCATTGCTTCAGAAGTCTCGACTGTGTTCCTCATCTGGAAAATTCGCAGGCTTAGCTTGCGAAGTGCTCCTCCGGCTTGTTGGAGAATGTGGGCGCGATGGAAATTATCTGCTTCGTCTTCCATCTCACGGCGAATGACAAAGGTCTCCGACATTTGGATGAGTTGGTCAAAGGCTACTTGACGCAGATAGTGATAATCAGCATCCTGGTAATCCTGTACTCTTTTCAAAGCTTTGCCATGCCATCGAGAGAAGCACTCAAATGAATCTTCAAGCACTTTGCCACGATCAACATCTTCGGCTTGCTGGTCCATGTCCATGATAGCATGGGTTTTGGACCTCCAAGTGGCGAGGGCATTAGAAGCTAAATTCATCTTGATCTTTCTTCGCACTTTGGCATATGCTTCCTTTCGCCGTCGCTTGGCAGAGTCTAGTGTGGCTTGACGCCAATCCTGCAAGGTTCGCTTCATCAAAAAGTAAAAGCGTGCATCGTTGGCCCACCCTTCCATCTTCTTATTTTGCTCATGTTTCGATCTCCAAGCCATAAGAGATTCTTGTGCCAGCCTAGGGGCATAGAACTCAAAGGCAGTATACTCGCGCTCACGTTGGATTACCAGTCGTTCTCGCCAGAGAGCTAATTTGGAACGTGCCAGATCTTCTGTCCGATTCTCCTCGTGAGCTTCCGCATTAAACAACAACCGTGTGTAGGTATCTCGAGTGTTCGTAACAAATCGAGTAAACACTTCTCGTTTGATACGCTGCTCGTGGATTCTGCGCATAAGCTGGAATCTTTCCATAACAATCCACTTGTACATGATTTCCATTTTCAACCGCTCATCAATCCGCGCACGGAGAGCTAAGCAGCGCAGTGTATCATTCCAAGAAGTCCATGCATTACGCTGGATTCTCTGTTGATCCAGCTCCTGTGCTCGCTCCATCATTCGAGCCCGAGAAATCCATTTTGAGAGAGCATTTCGAAGTACCCTGGTATCCACCATATCTGTGATTCGAGAGGCTGCGGGGGCTAGCCGAGACTGAATCTTCCATTCACCAAAAGCTTCTGTCAAGGCTAAGTGGCGCTGAGTTTTTTCGGCTAGCTGTTGTGCAGATCCAATTGCTCTTACCCTCTGTGACCACACTTGAAGCGCGGATCCTAGGGCGCATCGCCTGTTATGCACAGCTATCTCGTGATCACGCTCTCGATTGGTGCGAAAGTTTTGCAACCAGTAAAGAAGCGAGCGCCTCTTGAGCCGGTAATCATACCATTCAGGCGCACGACGCTCACAAAAGCCCCAGAACCATTGCCAATATGAGGCATGTTGTAAACTCTTCTGGTGCATCGTGACCGCTTGACCCTCGGCCTGCTTGACATTCAAAAGCTTTTTGCGCCACTTGTTAAATGGTCTCTGCAACGCAAAACGCTGTGCTTTTAGCTCGTTCACAGCAGTGATCTCACGCCAAGCATTGAAGTATTTGATACTCAGAACATGCCGCCGAGCTGCAGATGTCCGAGCAACTTCTTCGGATGTGAATTGGGCCCAGTGGGTGAATGCTTTCGTCATCAAATATAGATTCCGAGCACGATTGGCACGTTCATCAAGGTGTTTAAAGAAACGGTCCGTTCTAGCGGCATGCCGTTTTTGCTGAATTATTGCAAGCCATGGCTCGAACGCCTGTCGAAGCAAGGTGCCACGGTCACGATTTATAGCAATGGATTCCCTCTTCTCACGGGTCTGAGAAGCCTGGAAAGCGCGTTTAAACCATTGCCGAAATATCGTGCGATGAATCGCCCGCTGTCGGTACATGTTGAAAGTATCAGCATCCCGAAGCATATCGGAGATTTGGGGTTGGTAAATGTTTTCGGGTGGTGGTGGTTGCTTGTCAACCGAGTCATGCTCCGCTTCTGGCACACTGGAATATGAATCCTCGGATTCCGCACTGTCCGAAGAGGTAACAGAAGGTGTGTGCCGGGATTGTGAAGAAGCTACCATTCTCTGAGAGCGCTCACGGTCAACAGCCGCCCGCGCAAGCACTCCGTTCGTCAAAGGCGCCTCTTCTGGATCCACTTTTTTATTCTGGACACTATCGAATCTGCTTATCAATCGACGTCCGACGTCTAAAAACTGAGCGATCAACTGTGTGCGGTCTGGCGATTGAGGTGTGGAATTGGAGGCGTTGAGTTTTGGTGACAGTTTATGCTTTGCAAAGTCGGGTTTCCCGGTTTGAAGTCGTGACATAGAAGATCTAGAGCTCGGCCGTTCAATAAAACTGCGTTGTGTAGCATCCTCGCCAATATCCATTGTGGTGTTGAATGATGCACGTCTCCTCGGTGTGATTGGGGTGCCATTTGTGATGGGGTTTGGGTGATGTTGGTGGCCATTGTGGCTATGAATGCCGTCGTCCAAGTAATGACTATCTGCCACTGTATCATTGAAGCCTGTCGAGCCTTCGTCGCCCATCTCAATTACAATTCCCATATGTTGAAGCGTATTTTCAAATTTGTCGAAGAGTGTCAGTCCTTCGATATTCTTGCTTCCCATCTTGAACAAAAAGCCCAAACAGGCATGGCCCGGATCAGGATCAACGCCATGTTCACTGACTGCCTCGTCGTAAGCAGCAAAAAGCGCTCGGAACGGGGTTTTTGCAGCCTCGGGTTTCCCTTCGGCGCGAGTGATAACTTGGTAGAGAAAGCCAACATCTAAGATTTGAATTTGAGGTAAGATTGAGAACTCCTAAGCCCAATTTAAGGGGAGTATGAATTCATACCATCATCTGAGAGGGACTGCTTCTCTTCGGTGAAGTCGCGCCGCTGGGAGGATATCGGAGGCATCGAAATTTCGCGACTTAAGGCGCGCTTGTCGCATCTGGGTCATAGAGCCGACGGACCAAATAAATCATTGCGAAAGCGGGACAAGCCCGGTTAAATGGAACAAGCGCAGATACCTGTCTGCGATCCAAAGGCTTAAGGGGAAAAAAAGAAAAAGTCCAAGGTCAAACCAGCGCCATGAGCCAGTAGCTCGGGTTGTTGTGGTGGTCGCGACAGAAACAGCTCCACAATCACGTGGAGGTATGCTTACATAAGGCCAATATGCTTGTGCCTCAGGCCAAAATGCCTGATCTAATTCTAACCTTCAAGATTCCATATCTGCTTGTTTTCAGATTAGCACAGTCCATTAAATTGTCCACATCTTCTCAAAATGCCCACAAAAACCCGTCCAGTTGAAAAACTTGCCAAGGCTGCTGCTCAGTGCTCTGTGGAGGTATGTGTTGGCCAGAACCCCAACATCAGCTAAGCTAATTCCGGTTTGCCAGGCTGCGGCATACGGCAAATGTGTGGTTTCGGACTACAGCTCCGTTCACAAGGATATGTGTGCCAAGGAGTTCCTGAGACTGAAGGATTGTTTCCTCGTAAGACCGCTCTCTCAAGCTATTTCTCTGATCTATATCATTGACTGACCCGTCCAGGCTGCCTCTAAAAGGGGTTGAACGGAAGCACGGAATCTACTCGGATGGTTATCCGGATTACATTTCATTATCCCAGAGGAACCTTGGAACCTCTGTTATTCAAACATTTTTGGCGCAAATTCAGCGAGTCTAATTCATCTTTTTTTTATCTGGAGAATGGATACCTTGGTGTTTCAAAATCTGTGTCCATACTATTGATGTTTAGATGCAATCTTAGAGCCAAGGGCGTTGTGAGAATTGACTGCGTTCAGTATGCAGCTAGTGGCTCGGTGGGTGTCCCATTGGCGAGGAATTGCGAGTCTTCGCACGACTAGGGAATCGTATACCTCGGCTCCGGGTAACTTTAGGCCTTTTCCATTCTCTTCTGGCTGCAAATATTCCCACAGACCGATCAGACCCACACATGGTACTTCGAGCCTCATCGCCATCAGATTGGCTCCATGTGCTTGCAACAGGTGGGAATTGAGACCAATGGCCTCCAGGCTCCCCAATCGAGTTTTTGAATGCAAAGCGCGCTAAAGAGTCCACACTTGCACGGCCCCTGGGAACGTAGTGACACCCATAGAAATGAACCAGTTCGTATGATGTGAAACTGTGTGCCAAGTCCATGGTCTGGTAGTTTTTCACGATGGAGTCCATGCTGCCTAATGCGTGACAGCTCGGTGTCTCTATGGGCCATGAGTATAAACTCCCGTAATACTCTAATGTACCACGATATCCGCCGATTCCGATGAAGAATCTCAGAGACTCTTGACCTGGGAGGTCTAAGAAAGTGTCCACGGGTAGATTCTGATACCGGGCAGCAGCTGCCTTTTCCGGATTGCTGCTGCATTCGAGTAGAGAGCAGATCATCCCAGAAAGGCAGGCACCCTGAGAAAACCCGATTATCCCATGAATAGGTCGTCCATGGATGTAATTTGCGACAAAAAGAAGTGAGTTTTCGATACCTCCGTATCTGCTCACGGTATCTCGGCCATACCACCAGGCCAGAGCTGTGGGGTCCATGTCGTTCTCAGCGACATGCTCAGCAAAGCCTATCGGCGGCTCAAGAGCCAAGGGCGCATTGGGGTACAGAAACTCAATGCCTCCGGGGAAATCGTCGAGAATTTCTGGGATGAGTAGTTCAGAAATTCTTTTAGATATAGGGCTGGATTTTGCGTGAAATTCCGATCCACTGCCACCAAATCCTGAAATTTTTATCTAATTTAGTAACAAGCACAAGTCTTTGGGTAAAATTTCGTCAATATTAATCTCACCATGAAGCATTAAGATTCGGAATTTGGTCGTATCGTAAGCGACTGCGTTCGTAGCCATTGTTTAGATTTCCTGGCCTTCGTATTGACTCACTAGACTATCAAGAACAGGGCTAATGAATCTAGCGAGGTGCCTTCTATATGGTCTATATTCTATCTAATTCTTCAGCAGTGTAGATCTTGACCTCAGGTCTAAAATCGGTGGAGACAGTTGGAAAATACGAAGTAGCTCACGCTATGGCCAAATGGTTGGGCTTTGAGCAGATCGCGTATTTGTTGACGGAGATGATCGGTCGTCGATCATTTGCACGACCATCCGCCAATGCGTGCTATAGTCCGCCGGACGCCCACAGTTCAATAGTCAAGATCAACTACCCGTCTTGGCTTTGAGTGGCGGTGGATCATCGCACGATCTCTAGCCAATTTGGTTATAGTGTAAAATGAACACGAGATACTAATTAAGGTGGATCTGTGAAAACTTAAGCCCACTTTCCATTTTTCGTACATGTATCTGAAGAAAACGGATCAGTACGGCGGCCCCCGTGACCCGTCACCCTACTGCCATGTCCCATGGGCCATGGGCCATAACCCAATTTCAACTTTCCGACCGGCAGAAAGTAAATTACGAGTAATTCCAAATTCATATTTGTTTTTGAACTCCATTATACGTTGAATCCCTGTACTTCCTTCTATTTTGAATCTTTTAATGTTGAACTGCATTATACATTGAATCCTTGAATTCTATAATTGATCAATCCATTCTTAAGTCCCTTCCCAAGTCCCTTCTCAAGTGTATTCTCAAGTGTATTCTAAAAGTGACCCGTATTTAGATCAAATCCCTTAAGATGTTCCTGCATGTGATAAATACAATACGGGCGGGAACATTGAAACAGGGCGGTGAAGTTAGAAATTGAACTTGGGTTATGGCAGTAGGGTGGCGGTTATCGGCCCCCGTAGATCAGTTACCAAACGATCTACATACTAGTACAGTAGCGCCATTATTGAAATCTTCTAACCGGCCCTTACATAATGGAATTATTCCATTATATGTAAGGGCCGGTTAGTTACAAGCCCAGGTGGGGAGCTCGGTGTGGTCGATGATGGATCAATGAAAGATAAATGAATTCTACAAAGTGTTTTCAAAAGCACAAGCCCTCAAATATTCAGCCTGTGAAATTCTTAGTCGCAAAAACATCAATTGATACCCATCCACTCAACCATCCTTTGTCGGGATCTGATCCAGCGGTGATTTATCATGTTAAATGAGACCTCAACTTCTTCGGCGCTTTTGGCCGAAGACTTGGATTACAGGCAGAAAGCACCTCAAGATGATGTGATTACGTTGCTAGATCAGGTTACACAGCAACACCCTCATCGCGATGCAGTCGAGTCGATGCATCAGAAGGGTCTGCTTGGCATTGGGAACGTGCGATGGTCTTTCGCTCAACTACAAGAAGCCAGCGTTAAACTAGCAACCTCTCTTTCAACGGTCGGGATTCAGCGCGGAACCCGAGTAGCTGCCTTTCTCTTCAATCAAGCCGAATGGCCTCTTATCTTCCTTGCGACGGTCAGGCTAGGGGCTCATTTTGTTCCTCTTGATCCTCGTATGTTGAGTCGGCAAGACGATGCGCGATACATTCTGGAGAAAGTCGAAGCACGACACATCTTTGTTTCGGACAAATCCATGTTGAGTGCAGTCGACAGTATTTTGGCTCACAATCTTGAGGAATCCATTTTCAAATGCATTGTCTCTACTACCAAAAGCAATGACCTCCCATCTGGATGGATCACCCTGCCTCAGTTGATGGAGACAGTGCCAGAGTCATCTCCCTCAATTACGCATCTGGCCCCGAACGACATAATATTGTTACTATGCACTAGCGGCACCACTTCTCGGCCTAAGGTCTGCCCCCACACTTCCATCACCATCGTGACTCCTGCGCTTGCCCTGGCCGACCACTTCGGTGTCACGCCAAATCAGCCTCTCTGCCAACATTTACCCTCATTTCACGTATTCAGTGTGGTGATGACACTGGCCTTCTGGCTGTCAGGGGCGACTGTGATATTTCCCAGTATCTCGTTCGATGTCGCAGCTTCATTCAACGCCCTCAGGTCGAATTTGAAAACTCATATGCCATGTGTTCCAGCTATGGCGCAGGCCATGAAAGCATACGCGCTATCCCAAGATCATCCTTTACCAGCGCCGTATCACATTATTCTTGGCGGTACTTCTATATCCCCGGATATGGTGGACGTATGCAGGGCCTTTGGGACACAACAAATTACCGCGGGGTATGGCATGACTGAAGGAGTTGCAACCTTGATTCATGCCATGGGCTCCTCCCAATCAGATGTGGTGGACGGCTATGTATGTCTTGGAAGGGCCATCGCAGGAGCAAAATTGCGCATGTGTCGTTTTGGGACCAGAGATGCTGTGCAGCGAGGCGAGATAGGCGAGCTGCATCAAGGAGGCCCTCCAGTTATCTCGGGCTATCTGAGTGCCACTGCTGAAGACAATGCCTGTTGCTACAGCAAGGACGGTGTGAACTGGTGCGCTACTGGGGACCAGGGTTACATGGACAGCCAGGGACGAGTGTACTTGCTCGGAAGATACAAGGATCTCATCATCCGTGGTGGAGAAAATATTTCTCCCGCAAAAATCGAGCAATGTTTGCTTAAGTTTCCCCATATCCATGTGAGCTTTTTCCACATCCACACTGCTTATTTCTATTTTAAAACTACGTTTTCATGCTGACTTTTGAATGAGGCTGCTTGTGCTATAGGCATTCCCGACCCAGTTGCAGGGGAAGTACCCATCGCCATAGTCCAGACTCAGAACATCACTCAGATGACAACCTCTGAGATCCTGTCAATCGTGGCCGCGGAACTAGGACGTTCATTCGCGCCTACGATGATTCTGGACTTGAAAAATGATCTTGATAAAGATTGTTACCCCACCACAACCTCCGGTAAGATCCAAAAGGCATCTCTTCGAGAATGGGTCATCGACTACCTGGATCAAGTTGCACCCAAGAAACTGGAAGCTAGTGATATTTTGTCCGAGCTGACAGCTTGTTGGTCCGCTGTATCTGGTCTATCGGTGGAGGAGATTGACCAGAACAGACCGATTCGCTCTTTTACCGACAGCACAATGATTATTCAGTTTCTGCATATCGCGGCTCAAAGAAGTTTGAATCTCACATTCAAATTGCTTACCATCCATACAACAATTCATGAGCAGGCTACATTCCTCAGTATGGAGAAGTTGCCACCCAATCTTCCTGTGAGCGAATCTCCAGTCGAAAAGCGTTCACTTGTGAATACATCTCCGCTGGCCTGGGAATCTGATAAATTTCTCCATGAGGACCTCGTGAACATCAAACTTCAAGAATTGGGGTTGGAACGGGGCGATGTAGAGTCTATCTTCCCGATGACAGATTATTCAAGCAACTTTTCTCGCGATCGATCGAGGCCTACGGCGTGGAACTTCCGCTTCACTTGGTCAGTTGAGAAATCTATGAGTGAAGCACAACTTTTATCAACTTTGGAGACATGGCTCACACGCCATCCCTTGCTCCGATGTACATCCGTGGTGTGCAGTGAGGATTTAGAGGTAGTTTTGGTCATGCGGCCTCATGCACAATGGCTCAAACACCAAATCCTTCACGCTGGTGAAGTCCAGGACCTGAAAGCTGCGATTCAATATAGACTGAACGACCCTGAGTACGACTATGTGAATGCTACAGGTCCGTTTTTCAAGATTGCCATCCTGAAAACGCAAAATCCTACCGCTCATGCTCTCGTGATGCATTTCCACCACGCTCTATATGATGCTTTGTCTTTGATCAGATGGCTTCAGGACCTGAAACAAATGTTCAATCACAATGGAGACTCATCCCTCCAGTTCGTTCCTTACAAAGACTTCGCTGAACAGTATTACGAATACCGAAGCTCCCGATCTGCCGAAGAAGCGGTCGACTTCCATGTTTCCCGACTCAGCGGCATCTCGTCTTCCAAGAATGCCATATGGCCCCCGGACGCATCAGTCAGCACGGAAATATCCCTTGATGTACAAGAAATTGTACCTGGGACAATGCCTGTGGGAGCCGTGGATAAGTCTTGTGGGATGCAGGGGACCAACTGCTATTTGCGGTTGACCGAACTTGCAGCCATGAAGTCCCAATTCACCATTAGTGCACCTATCATAGCCATGACTGCGTGTGCTCTTGTGAATGTTCGGCAAACCAAAGCCTCTGAGGCAATATTCAACAATCTTTTGTCAGGCAGGACCTGGCCACTCGCAGACAACGCTCAAGGCGGCCTCGCAAACAACATGTTAGAAGTCGACGGACCAACGCTGACCTATACTGTCAGCCGCATTCGGATTGACGAAAACGAGACTGCTATTCAGCTTTTGCAACATGTCCAGAGCGAACAAGATCAACTTGCGATTCATGCGCACGCCCCGCTTAATCAAATCAATCGGAGGCTCAAAGAAATGGATACTGAGAAAGGTGCTACTGATGTGTCATTGATGGACACCGTCTATCGGCGGCAGGCCTTTGATTGGCTTCTAGAGCAGTACAGCGAGAGTGGTACCGATGTCATGAAGCTTGTCAATGATGACAGCCGGAGCAATCTGGGCTTCGTATGGTTTCCCTTCATCAAGGATGGTAACTTGCTGCATCTTAACGTGACTTTCGACGATGCACTCTTGAGCAGAAGAGAAGTACAAAAAGTCACAACCGAATTCATGTGTGCGGCTGCGTGGCTTTCAAACCCAGCGAACGCGGATCGACCTCTTTCCCAATGTCAATTTTCCGGGTATGAGGTGGCGTATCAACAGCCACTGTGAGCCGAGTAAGCTCGGAGCGACTACCAAATAATTACATATTACCAATTGATGCCACTCATTTAAATTGACATTTATCTTTTTCTCAAATAATGTACGGACTGAGAAGTATTTGCCAATAAGGTAGTGAATGTTCTTTGATTTCAAATAAAGATTGATTCCGAGTGTATGGACGGGCACCTTGTATTTGTTTAGTACTAGTAACATTTGAAATGGGCCATTTCTAGGTACCCTTGTAAAATACTAGTACCAACATTGAATACTAGCCCGCGGCCCTGACCGCCACCCTACTGCCATAACCCAATAATCAATTTCAACTTTCCGACTGGCAGAAAGTAAATTACGAGTAATTCCGAATTCATATTTGTTTTTGAACTACATTATATACAGCGCTGCATTATATACGGAATCCTTCAACTCCATTATGCGTTGAATCCCTGTACTTCCTTCTATTTTGAATCCTTGAACTGCATTATACGAGTCCTCGAGCTCTATAATCAATACATTCTCAAGTCCCTTCTCAAGTCTATTTTCAAGTCTATTCTAAAAGTGACCCGTACAAACTATTTATATCAAATCCCTTAAGATGTTCCTGCATGTAATAAATACAATACGGGTGAAAAACAGGACGGTGAAGTTAGAAATTGAAATTGGGTTATGGCAGTAGGGTGGCGGTTATCGGCCGCCGTACTCCCGGGAGTAAGATCAAAGGAAAAATAGGAAGGAACTCTTGGAACATCCGGAGACCTTTTCCAAGCACTAGTGATTTCAAGGTTCGCGCTAAGTTGCAGATAACTTGAAGGGTCCGGATGAGCTCCACTCCACTGACTCCACTGACTACTTCAGTGTTCGATCGGCGCTCACCACATGTGCACTCTGCGCCAGAAACATGGCGATCGGATCGGACATCTCAAGGATCGATATATTCAGCCACACCTCGAGTAGAAGAACGACAAAGTGGGGTGTTCTGCGCTATTACTTGGCGACCATGCCGATCTCCTCATTGATCTTTTCTACAAAATTTTCAGCTGAACAGCGGGGCTTCCTATCGTAAGAGCAATTACTAGCGTAATTCATGATGTTAATTGAAATTTGTAACAGAAGAAGAAAAGGGTACATTTGGAGGCAAATCTGAGTGGCACTCTGTTCCTCTTCTGTTTATCCTGTGCTGTCTAAGAGCTGTGCAGTATCACGGCAATATGGGAAATCAAGTCCAATTCTATCCTGGCCGCGCGGAGACGTGGGATCGAGAATTCGAAGCACCTTCTGGGAATCTCAGTTTTTTGTTGTCCCAGGCCGCCGCCCGATACCATGATCATGAAGTGATTCTTTCACTCCATCAGCCGAAAATCCCCAGTTATTTCAATGAAGCAAAATCCGAAGGGCCATGCAACTTAAGATTGACATATCAACAACTGCACCTTGCTAGCTTGAGATTTGCAAGAGCTCTCTCGTCTCGAGGTGTGACCCGAAACAGTTCCGTTGTTACTTTTCTTTTCAACCAATTCGAATGGTGCCTGGCATTCTGGGCATCAATGCACCTAGGGTGTCGTTTTGTGCCTTTAGACCCACGCACTATTTCCCAACCGGAAGAGGCACTGTACCTTCTAAAGCAGGCAAATGCAGGGGCGGTACTAGTCGCCACGGATGCCTTGGCTGCGCAAGTCGAGGAAATTCTACCCAAGGGACACGAGCAGGACATCTTTCGATGCTTGCTCTCTGATGAATCCACTGAGCAGCTACCCGATGGCTGGGCCTTGGTATCAGATGTTATGTCAAGCTCTCCGGATGATATTGATCTCTCTCCGGGCTTCAATGCCAGTCCCCAAGATTCTGCCGTCCTTCTTTTCAGTAGCGGCACGACATCGCGGCCCAAAGCGTGCCCCCAGACATCTCTCAATCTCAGTGCGCCTGCAGTGCAGCTGGGGCAAACCTTTCACATTGCTCCAGGACATACTATATGTCAACATCTACCCAGCTTTCACATTTTCGGCATTGCATTTAGCTTGGCAGGCTGGCTAGCGGGTGCCACTGTTGTATTCCCTAGTCCCAGTTTCGACGCCGCATCGAGTATCCAAGCCATTTTGCAGGGCACGAATGTCCATGCACCATGCGTTCCCATGATGGTCCAAGCAATTGCCGAACATCCGTCCTCCCCGACGACAGGCTTCTCTACGCTGTCTTCAATCACGTTGGGCGGTGCACCGTCATTTCCTAGGATTATTGAAACATGCAAAGCGTTGACGCCGAAGAGATTATGTGTCGGCTACGGCCTGACCGAGGGCGTAGTCACTTTGATGAATGTAAAAGACATCAATGCTTGGCAACATACTGGGGATATTTCCTCTGGTCGAGTGTGTTCCGGATCCAGGATCAAAATTTGTGAGCCTGGAAAACGCGTGGCTATCGGGTATGGCCAGCTTGGGGAGCTCCATCAAGGCGGCGTCCCTGTTTTCAACGGCTATCTCGGGATGGACAGTGATGCATGCTACCAGGAAGATGGTGTCAACTGGGTAGCGACTGGTGACCAAGCCTACATGGATGAGGGAGGATATGTCTACATCCCTGGGCGGTATAAAGACATCATTATTCGAGGTGGAGAAAATATCTCGCCTGCGAAGATTGAGAATTGTCTGCGTAAGGCCAAGGGTGTCAATGTAGGTACCCAATCCTGACCAGTGATGTGTCCATATGCGCTGACTAGTTTAATCAGGCCTACGTTATTGGAATCCCGGATGATCTTGCTGGGGAAGTTCCTATTGCCGTTGTTCAGCAGGCGGGACCCTCAGTTCTATCTGGAAACGAGCTCAAAGCAATGGCGCTTTCCGAGTTGACCCCTGGATTCGCCCCCGCCAGGGTGCTCGATGTGCAAAGAGATCTCGGCCGGGATACTTTTCCAACCACCACAACTGGAAAGGTGCAAAAATTGGTTCTTCGACGCTGGGTGATGGAATATCTCGATTCTCTCGCGAGCTTACCTGTGATCGACGATTCTTGCCAGTCATTAGAATCACAGTTGACGTCTATCTGGGTTCATTTCTCTGGCCAGAAGCTTTCCGAGGTAGATTTCGATGAATCATTCCACAAGATTGCGGATAGCATGACTCTCATTCAGCTTACCGGTCAAATTCGGAAAACCCTACACAGAAGTGTCAGCATGACGGACTTGGTGGAAAATAATACCCTCAGAAAGCTAATGGGCTATCTTGCACGCAAACCTCTTCTCGCCAATAACCCAGCACCGCCCAGATCTCTTCCTTGGGATAGTTCTATGGCTTCGAACATGATGCATATAAAAGGACATACTGAGCACATGCAAGTCACAAGGAATCAAGCAGTTGGACATCTGACGCCATTAGGATTTGGGTGGGATGATATGGAAGACCTACTCCCATTGTCTGACTGCATGAAGCTGATGACCAGAGGTGGGAGATCACAATCTTGGAACCACCGCCACTCTTTGGTGGTCCGATCTGTGTCGACAGCAGAGGTGGAAGCCACCATCAAGTTGTGGATTAAGCGGAATCCCATGCTTCGAGCAACGCACATGGCCTGCGGTAATGATTCACAGCTATACGTCATCATGCGTCCTAATGATAGGTGGCTAGATACCCAGATCACTACTGGCAGTAGCTTGGCAAGCATTGATGATATTCCAACTTATCGATTGAACGACTCGACCTATGATCATGTGCAGCTCTCTGGTCCTTTGCTCAAATGCACCGTTCTACCAATTGACAATTGCAAAGCCACAGGTGTGGTCTTGCATATGCATCATGTCATGTTTGATGGCATGGTGATGCATAGATGGTATCAAGATCTGAACCAATTACTGCAAGGCAAAATGCCGCCATCCCTCTGCGCTTTTCGTGAATTTGCATCGTTCTACCAAGCATATCGTGAAAGTCGAGAAGCCCAAGAGGCCGTGGATTACCATGTTAATCAGCTCCGTGGACTGGGTGCCATTCAGAAAGACTTTTGGCCTCAGCAACGGGCACCACGCTGGTTCAAAGGAGACGACCATGGCTGGTGCCATGAAGATGGTTCACAATCCCATCCCGGAGAGCGAGTACTATTAGATGGCGATCGCAGCTGTGGAACTATGGGCTTCTTTTACAAAATTCACTTGCCATTCATTCGTGCCTTGAAGTCAAAATGGGAGCTGTCGCCACCCATTGTCGCCAAGTCCGCATGTGCACTTCTCAACATCTACAAAACTGGAGCAGATGAGGCAGTGTTTGTGAGTGATGAGTCTGGACGGGCATGGCCTTCTATGGAAGAGAATTCGACTTCTGTTCCGCCAACTGTGAGCCCGCTAGATATTGGAGGACCGACTTTTCAAAAGACGATTAATCGTATTCGTGTGGAACCCAACGAGACAACTTTGCAGTTCCTACAACGAATGCAAAAGAAGCAGCAAGATATCGACCGCTACTGCCATGCCCCTCTGGATGCAATAATTAGTTCACTGGAGCAAGATTCAGTACATGGGCTTGCAGATGCGGCTGCAGTCCGAGATATTCTTCAGCGTCAGCTTTTCGATTGGCTGCCTTCACCTCCGTCATCTGAGAACGTCGATGGCGAGCCCGCAGCTCCAGTAGAGATGCTGGAGGTCTTGAGCCGGTCTGATCTTGGGCTTGTCTGGTTTCCATCTCTTTTGCCTGGTGATTATCTTTTGTTAGAGGTTTCTTGGGATGACGCACAGCTAAGGGGGCATGAGATATATCAGGCTATTCAAGAATTCTTGTGCGCCTTGGTATGGATCTCAAACCCAGAAAATTTCGATAAGCCTGTAACTCAATGTGAGTTCCAGGGCCAGAAAGCACTGGCAGCTTCGGAATGCAACTTTCATCGCTAATGGTATTTCTCACTGCACATGTGGTACACATAGCTAAAGGAAGCCCCTGAAAATATCAATTGATTCAAACTATTCCAATATGGCTTGCCATTGTGGAGCTCTAACCGCGCTAAAACTCGTATGTAGCTGGAGATCGACCTAGAAAAGCAATCCTGTATGTAGTGAAGTGTAATTACCCGATCTGTATCACTTGAAATGCGATCTGCTGAAAGCCCATATATTTGGCTTCAGCTCGATCCACTTTCAAATGTTTTCAAATTTTCAAATGTTGTCCACATGTCTCCACCGGCTCTGGAGACCTGATGATCCACGTCTAGAAATCAATCCCGTGCGTAACGAAACTTACAGCCCATCTCGGTCCACCAATGTTCACAAAACGGGTCAAATGGTTCAATTTTTCAAATGTTCTGTAATTTGTGTTGTTAGGGGCGGAAAAAAGGACAAGTTCCCCTGAATACTTCGATCCGTTCTACCTCTTTCACACATGTACACCTTCAAATGTTTCTTGACGACTCGCAATAGCTTGACAGAAGAATAAGATACGATTACTAGTAGTCGTTACTCTTTTCTGCCATTTCTGAAAATGCTAGTCAAAGGGCACGAAAGCGATGTCTCTTGTGTTGAGAAAGGAGTTTCTGGTTCTCCGGTCACAAGCTCTACATCTTCAGATGATCCCAACTTGGTAAACGAGACCCTCTCGTCAACTGGTGATAGTTGTCTTACAAACACATCCATTGCATACTAACTATGGCTATATAGGTCAGTTGGGATAACGATCAAGATCCTGAAAACCCCCAAAATTGGAGCAATGCGAAGAAAACCCGTGTTATCATCATGATTTCTCTTCTCGCGAGTATTTCTCCGCTAGCATCCACAATGACAGCGCCAGCACTAGCCGAAATCGGATCCGACCTCAAGATCGAATCTCTCTCTGAAAGACAGTTTACATTATCCATCTTTGCCCTGGGCTACGCCGTAGGTCCCCTTTTTCTCTCGCCTTTTTCAGAACGCTATGGGCGAATCTGGGTGGCCCAGCTCAGTAATTTGTGGTTCTTGGTCTTCAATACGGTATGCGGATTCTCCAAATCAAGCTCTCAATTACTCGTCTTTCGCTTCTTAGCTGGACTAGGGAGCTCTACTACAGCAAGTATTGGAGCCGGGGTTCTCGCCGATTGTTACCAGTCAGATAATCTGGGAACAGCTGCCGCCATATATTCCGCGTTGCCCATATTAGGCCCGGTAGTTGGGCCAATAATCGGTGGCTTTGTGACACAACACACAACATGGCGATGGATTTTTTATGCAATCTCTATCTGGGATGCAGCGGTACAACTGGCTACCTGTTTTCTTCTGCAGGAATCTTATGCACCTTTGATTTTACAGCGAAAGCTGGAAAGGCTTCAGCGAGCGGGAGACCCCCGGGAGCTCTATGTTACTCACCAGTACAATCATTCCGTGCGCCAAACACTACAACGATCTGTTATACGACCCTTGCGTCTTCTTGGGACCCAACTACTTATTCAGACACTAGCACTGTATTTGGGATTCTTGAATGGAGTGTCCTATATAGTTGAGACTACTTTCCCAACACTATGGACAACGAAATATCGGGAATCTGAATCCTTAGGAAGTCTGAACTATATTGCTCTGGGTATCGGCGCCGTTGCCGGTGCACAGATTTGCTCTTACGCCAATGACAAAATTTACGAAAGACTATCTGCGCGGAATGGGGGTGCGGGCTCTCCGGATTTCAGACTGCCGACCATGTTACTAGGAGCGCTATTAGTTCCTACTGGCATGTTCTGGTATGGATGGTCGGCGGAAAAGACGCTTCCCTGGATTATGCCGGATCTTGGTTGCGCCATCTTCTACGCAGGATTTCTCATGGGTATCATCAATGTTCACATGTACGTGATAGACTTTTACGGGTCAAATTCGGCATCCGCTATGGCAGCTGTGTCTTTGATACAATCCTTGTTTGGTGGTGTGTTCCCACTTTTCGGAGGAAACCTTTATGATAAGCTGGGGTATGGCTGGGGTAATAGCTTGATAGGTTTTCTCAGTCTAGGGCTGGGTATTCCTTTTCTTGCTTCACTTTGGAGATTCGGAGGTCATATTAGAGACCGGAGCACTTATGCCAAAAGGGGTCAGATGGATTGACCACTGGATATAGAATTACTAGATTTGATTCACAAACCGTCGACCACGAAGAATCCGATCCTAGAGATCAGATTACTAGTGTCCAGTGTAACATACTGGTCTTACATACTACTGGTATAAGTGCTCGAAAAGGAATTTTATGATGAAACGAATATGTAGATGTCATTTATGAAAGCATATCATGGGAATTGTAATTCTTTCTTCTTCTTTGAGGTTGTAGTCAAAACTTTGACACTCTACAGCTTGACCAAGCGCAACAAGAAAGTTGCATTTTGCACTTCTTGCTCTTCCTGCTCGATAGTTCCCTCTTCCTCGGGGACAGGGGCCTTGCCATCAACCAACGCACGCTCATCCAGAGGGCGACGAACGGCCTTCTCAATGGCATGAGATTGCGACTTGAAGACCTCGCTGAGGCCAATGTTCTCGGGATCAGAGATTACGGTGTACTCCATCTTCACGTCGTCAGTAGCAACAAGGCCTGCCTTTTTACGGAGACGTTGGAGGCGGTTGATGATCTCACGACCGATACCCTGGTGCGCAAGCTCCGGGTAAAGGTTTGCGTCGAGGATAGTCATGACATCCGCATCAGTGTTGGTCTCCATGCCAGATGAGCCGGAGTCCTCCTTGATGCCTCGCTTCACAACAAGATCACCTTCAACCAACTCAATGCCGTCGACTAGGATCTTCTTTTCGGTAACGTACTTCTTGACTTCCTCGCTGGTGAGCGAGGGCAAGGCCTTCTTAACCTTCTGAACGTCCTTCTTTAACTTCTTGCCCAGAGTAGGCCAGTCAGCATTGACACTGTACTGGACGTTGTATTTGTCCTCGTCGGACGAGAGTACAATTTCAAGAACATTGAGCTCCTCCGTGATATAGCCCTCTAGGGACTTGACATCATCCAAGTATTCTTGATCTTGGTGGATCACGACAAGCGACTTGAGTGGGGTCTTCAGGCCGATCGATCGGCGCTCGCGGGAGATACGGCCGAGTTCGATCACTTTCTGCATGCGTGCGACTCTGCGCTCCACAACCTCATCAAACAGCTCTTGGCGAACCTCGGGGAAAGGAAGGAAGTGGACGCTGCGGCTATCTTCAGCGCGAAGAGATTCAGGAATGTGAGGAAGCAGGCGCAGGTAAATGCTGTCGGTAATGAAGGGGGTGAAGGGGGCCAGGCCTCTGACCAGAGTGAAGAGAACCTCGAAAAGTGTGTTCAGAGCATGCAAAGTGTCATCGACTCCGTTCTCGCCCTTCAAGCGCTTACGGTTGAATCGAATGTACCAGTTGGTGGTGTTCTCGATCAATCCCAGAAGGCGGGGCACGACGGTGTACAGACGGTAACCTGCCATCTCCTCATTGACAAACTTGAGAAGACTCTGGCAACTTGCCAGAATCCAACGGTCCATGACATTAGTGTTTGTGGCCTCGGCCTTGGGATCGAAGACATATTCAATGTCGGAAGCCTTCTTCAACAGGGTCACCTGACCCTCGAAGAATTTGTAGCTGTTCCACAGAGGAAGAAGAACCTTGGCGACAATTTCCTTGACACCTGATTCCTTGAATCGAAGTGGCTCTGCACGGACGACAGGGGAGTTAATGAGGTAAAGACGCAGAGCATCCGAGCCATAACGATCAATGACAAGTGTGGGATCTGGGTAGTTCTTAAGTCTCTTTGACATCTTTTTGCCGTCTTCGGCAAGCACGATTCCGTTCACAACGCAGTTTTTGAAGGGAATCTTGCCTGTCAAGTGTTGACCAATGACACACATAACATAGAACCACTAATATTATCATGTCAGCATAAATATAGTTACTAATATAGATGAGGGTTTTTTGCTTACTCCTCGTGTCTGGTCCAGGCCCTCGGCAATGAAGTCACCGGGGAAACTCTTCTCAAATTGGTCTTTGTTCTCAAAGGGATAATGCTGGGAGGCGTATGGCATGCTGCCCGACTCAAACCAGCAGTCAAAGACTTCTTCGACGCGACGAAGAACACCCTTGCCCTGTTTGCTGGGAATAGTGATATGATCCACCTTGTCACGGTGAAGGTCAGTAAGATCACCCTCGTAGCCACTAAGCTTCTTGAGCTCCTCGACACTTCCCACGGCGACAACCTCCTTGTAGTCATCGCTGACCCACAGTGGGAGAGGAGTTCCCCAGAAACGATTCCGGGAGATGTTCCAATCGCGAGCGTTCTTAATCCAACTAGTGAATCTCTTCTCCTTTACCGCAGCAGGGACCCAGTGGGACTTCTCGATGCCGTCAAGCATCTGAGGAATGATGGGTGTGACCTTCACGAACCAAGCAGGCACAGCTCGGTAGATCAGAGGGGTGTCAGATCTCCAGCAGAAGGGGTAACTGTGAGTAATCTGGCTATCAACAAGGACACGGCCAGTTCCCTTGAGATGCTTGATAATTCCCTTATCAGCGGCCTTGACGTGCTGACCGACGAAGTCACGGACCTCCTCGGTGAAGCAACCGTTCGGGTCAACTGGGTTAGGAGGAGGACGAGTCGGATCGACAACTCCGTGGTCAACAGCAACCTTGTAATCGTCCTCACCGAATGCGGGAGATTGGTGGACAATACCAACACCATCCTCAGCAGTGACATATCGATCATTCAGGACACGGAAACCGTGGTCCTTGAACTCCTCGTAGAAGTAGTCAAAGAGGGGTTCATATTTCCATCCTAGCATGTCGGATCCCTTGAGGCGATCGACAACCTTGTACTTGGCCTTCTTCGGATCCTTGTAGATAGTGCGGAGCAAAGACTCGAGAAGAATGTAGTTCTTCTTGGTGGCCTCGTCGTAGATCTTGACATACTCGAAATCGGGGTGGGCGCACAGACCAGTGTGGGAGGGGAGAGTCCACGGTGTGGTTGTCCAAGCCAGCAGACAGGTTTCCGGGTCGTCCAAGAGAGGGAATGTCACAACGACTGCAGGATCTTGCACATCTTTGTAGTTTTGCTGAGCCTCAAAGTTGCTGAGCGGGGTGTTGAGGGCAGTCGAGTAAGGCATAACTCGGTAGCCGCGGTAGACCATGTCCTTATCGAAAAGCTCTTTGAGAACCCACCAGACGGATTCCATAAAGGATGTGTTCATAGTCTATTTGGTAAAGCAAAATTTCTTGTCAGCATAGAATACGAAAATACGAATGGCCATAACTTGGAATTCGAGCGCACCTTGTAGTCATTGTCGAAGTCAATCCAGCGACCCAAGCGCTCAATGGTCTGGCGCCATTCCCCAGCAAATCGCATAACAATAGCCCGGCACTCCTCATTGTACTTTTCAATGCCGAACTTCTCGACTGCCTGCAAACCAGACATGCCAAGTTTCTTGTCGATCTCATATTCGATAGGCAGACCATGGGTATCCCATCCGAAACGACGTTCAACATAGTAACCCTTCATCGACCAATATCTGGGGATAATGTCCTTGATAGTGGATGCCAGTAAATGGCCATAGTGCGGAAGGCCGGTTGCGAAAGGCGGGCCGTCGTAAAAAGTATAAGGTTCACGGCCACGGGATAGCTCAACCTGGCGGTTGAAGGCATCAATCTCCCTCCACCGCTTGAGTACAAGCTCCTCCTCGGCGGGAAATTCGATCGACATGGCGTTGGTGGATTGAGGAATTCCAACGAAGGGGGGACGAGGGGCAGATAAAAAGAAGAGTGAGTCACCCCACTAAAAGCCCGCATTTTTTGCCGATTATCCCGCTTACCGCCTTGAATGAACTATACAGTCACAAGAACGGAGTCCACTTCATGTAAGTTATACAAAAAAAGGAAATCAAATGAAGAATATGAATGCTAAAGCTTCGGTTGGCACACTTGGGTCAAGCTATGTGTATCATGCGAGCTGCAGTATGTACAAATGTTTTGTCTACTCCTCTGCGTCATCCTCATCCTCATCGTTCTCGTCATCTTCATCTTCATCCTCTGAGATTTCCTGACCCAAGTCTTTGAGGCGTTGCTAATTTAAATATTAGTAAATAAACCAGATTTTAATTAGTATGGCTTCCAACATACCTTGTCCTCATTTCTCTTGGCTTCCAGATCGCCAAAGACAATAAGTAGGTCCTCTAATTCCGATTGGGTGGCTTGGCGAGCTTCGTCTTTCTCTTTGGCATCTAATTGTGCTTTTTCAAATAGAGCTTGAACCTCTTTCAATGCCTGGGTAGCAATCTGAGCTTGCGACTCGGCCTCCTTTGCCTTGCGTTCCGCTTCGGTAGCGCGCGTCTCTAATTGAGAAAGCTGGGACGATACACCTTCCGTAGCCGTCTCAGCATCCTTGATGGACTTCTTTTTGATCTTATCAAGATCCGATCGCAGGCCTTCGATGATATTTGTGAGATCGGCATTCCTGGTTTCATGCTGCTCTTTGGCAGTGGTCAGTGTCGACTCCAGATTTACGATCTGCTCCTTGAAGTCTGAGACTTCTGCTCCATGTTGGCTGTCTCTGGAAGAGATAAGAGACTCTAAGTTTTCCAACTTGTTTTGTAGATCTGCGACCTGGTCTGCATGATCTTCTTTGGACTGACTGAAAGTTGATTCCAATTTCTGGATGGTTTCCTGCAACCCAGCAATCTCGCTAGCGTGAAGTTCTTTGGACTGTCCAACAGTGGACTCTGAATCCTGCATCGCCTTCTTGATGATTGCAACCTCTTTAGCATGACTTTCTTTAGATTGACCAATAGCCGAATTCAACTCCTGGATTGTCTTTTGCAAGCGAACCATCTCGCCCGAGTGATCTTTTGTTGACTGGTTGATGGACTGCTGCATATCCTGAATAGTCTGTTTCAAGCTATTGACTTCGGCTGTGTGGCGTTCCCGAGTCTTGGAAAGCTCCGATTCCAATTTTTGGATAGTCTTGTGGAATCCGGTAGTTTCTTTTTCATGGTGCTCTCGGAGCTTGGCGCTCTTTCTTTCATACTCAGCCGAGGCCTGTTTCAATTGATTATCGATGGCCTGTAGTTGCTCCCCATGCTGTTTGAGCAAGGTATTTTTTGACTGTTTGTGCTGCTCTTCCAGCTTTGCCAGATCTTGGTCGCGACTGTATTGAAGATGCTGTTGCGTCTGCTGGGCTTTGGAGATCTCCCATGAACTTGATTCTTTTGTTTTCCGATGATCGGATAACTCTTGTTCAAGCTTTCGCTGGACATCAACAAGATCCGTTTCCAATTTTTGAATTGATTGACTCCGTTCTTCCAGCTCTGCACGTAGAGAGTCCACGAGTTCCCGCGAGACACCCTTTTCAACACCATTGGCAACAATTGAAATCTCAAAGCCCGGTTCGCGATCAATAGATCGAGTCAACCGACTGAAGTTATCCTTAATGAACTCGACGAAAGATCGATCAAAGAACACTTCAGGTAATCCACCTTCAAGTTGGCCGGCAGCCGTTTGGGGAAGAACCTCAAAATCTCGGATCAATGGACATTCCCTTAGCTTCGTGATCTTGTCAATATACTGCTCTCTACCAAGTTGCTCAAGAAGTAACTTGTGTAAAGTGACTCGGGGAATAGGTGAATCCTTGGTAGAGAACTCATAGATGATACCCAGTAGAGCTGTACAAAGCCCAGGGATTAACTTGCTGGGCGTTCTTGGATGCTTGATTTCCTGGAGCAGAGTTTGAATGCTACTTCCTTCTCCGAGGAGATCATTCACAACATCCAGATCCTCATAGAGCCAGCCGCAAAGCAGCATCAGATATCCAACTGTAATTCTTTCGTCGTCACCACGCTGCAACCCAGTGATCAAGTTCCCAACCACCAACTGGACGCTGGTGACGACTTCTTCACCACTCTCAGCATCGCCCTCCGTGACTTCCATTGCTGTTGCCTTTGCTTCGGTATCGTCAAGAATGAGGTGATACATAAGAACACATGCCATCCAGACTTGGTATGGATCTGCATTGCCTCGTGATTCGGGTGCTATCAGCAACACGGATAGAATATTTGGAATGCGGTCCTGTCCACTTGTATGTCCTTCAATTGCGCGCCGAAGCACATGCATGCGAATGCCCGCATGGTGGGCAAAGAATGCTTTCATGCACTCACAGGCTGCAAGGCGTGCATCTAACATGTGATTGGGGGCTGGCTCGAGGCTCAATTTCAAAAAGGCTTCAATGACATTGATTCGCTCTGGCTCCGCCCCACCATTGACAGCCGTGGCTTGTGAGCCCCAGGAGACTTCAATATCCCCAAACCGTTCTTGTAATGGTGGATTTCCACGGATCAGATCAGCGCATGTTGCTAGTGCTTTTGATGTGACATTGACACTGAACTTTTGACCAAATGCTATGCTTAGCACTTGTTCTGTCACGCCATGTTGCCAAAAAGCAGTCTGATTGCTCGGGGTACCCTTGCCACCACGAATCAAGAATAATTGAACGATAGACAAGAGACCCCAAACATTTTTATCTCGCTGTACAAGAGCCCACTGGGGGGGAGCTTCGTCATGCTCTTGATATTGCTGACATTCGACAAGTAGTTTTGTCACTTTTTGTATGCAACCCGTCTCCCGGAAATATGACTGGTTGGAGATGTTGTGCCTCAACAAGTGGGCGAGTAAGGACAAACAGTCCTCCACGACCTCGGTTCCATTAGTGAGGTGGCCTTCCGATTCGATCAAAGAAAACAAAATCTCAAATGTATTTTCGAAGGCAACGAGTTTCTGCAATTCTTCAGAAGAGGGGGTCAAGACAATGAGGAGGAGGAGAGCTTCTATATTCAATGATATTTATTAGTATTTGCCCCCTTTTCATTATGAGAAATGAAGATGTCAAACCAATCATACCATTTCGAACTGGCTCTCTAGCATCCGTTAGCACACCCACCAGTCGGGAAATACCCAATGGTGCTGTGAAGATGCACTCTTGCGTTCGTTCTGGTCTCGCGCCAGAAATATGGGACATCAACTGAAGGGCATATAAACGTGAATAAAAGTCTTTGCTTTCTAGAAGATCAAGCAAGATTGTAATATTGTCTTGTCGCTATTTCAATGTTAGGTCGGTCTTTCAAACCCTAGTAAGATTGTCGTACCTGAGTAAACTCATCTGCCAGCCATAGAGCTATTTCGTCTGACGCTTCGGGCTGTGACGAATAGAAAGTCAGCAAGCAATTATAAGCTGCGTGTGGGGGTTTCAATCTACTACTGACGCTGTTCTCATCTGGGGTGAATAGCATCAAAAGGGTCTCAAGGACCACCTTGATAGTGTCCGGGTCTTCACTGTCATTGTGCAAGCAGGTGATCAAAGATCGCAGGCCTCCCGATGCTACAGACGCCGGATATAGTTTTGCGAAGCTTCGCAAGCCTTGGATCGCAGCCCGTCGATCTTCCAGTAGGGTAGCGCTTTGTAGCCTGTTGCTCAGCACGTCGATTGTGTCCGTTGCCGTTTGTTTGGCCGGAGCTTGCGACTCAAGGATTCGGAACATCGTAATTGCAATTCAATATCATGGTCATCGCCGACCATAGGCGCAGGAATAAAGAGGCATCGAAGGGAGGTCAAGATCAACAAACGGGGTGGACTCGACCAAGCCGACTGCGGTAAAGCTGGCATATACCTGCAACATACCGCCTTCTACATTCGGTAGCTTGCTACAAAATACAAAAAAGGACTTTACTACCCAACCACACCCCGTTTTGCTAATAACACACCCCTCTAACCAGATTTGGACAAGATTTTTCTTCTGCCGGTCTTTTGTTTGCTTACTAGTAGGTTGTATACTTTTTTAAGGTATCCTGGCAGGAAGATCATGATACATATCATACTAAGTATCCTTTATTTCCTCTGTTTATACTGTGCTCGTACTTGCTGTACTCTGCGCTGTACATGATGCGGTACTTGACGCTGTACTCTACACTGTACTTTGCGTGAACGAACTCCTATGCACTGATGCAATAAATAGTACACATACAGTAGTACGTATAATGTACGTAGTACCCCACATCCAATCCAAGGTTCAAATGTTGCTTGCTACATACCTTAGCTCTGCTTTTAACCCTGCTCGAATCTCTCCTGTTTTTCTTATCGTCATCAACCAATTAAGTTCTTCATCCCATTATATCCGATATCATACTAATCTCCATTACCATTTCAATTTGACCATTTTACACAGCCACCCAGATATCATCATGGCTGAAGATATTTTGAAAATAGAAGGTCTTCCTGCTCGGACACCAAGATATCGATGGCGCGGGAAAGCACAATGTCGTCGGACCATTAAATTACATGAGTCTCACGGGCAAGGCTCTGGGTATTTTGTATTTGATGGTGTTGACCATCGTGCCTTCCTTCGGTGTTTCCAGGAAGGAACACTAAGTAAACTTGTAAAGTCATATTTCATCTCATCCCAATCATTGATTTTACAGATGGCTTCCAATCCTCACCAGGTCGCGGGGGGGGGGATTGGCGAGCTTAGTCGATGCCTGGCAGCTTAGGCAGGCAAGTCGCCTGATTTATAGCATTGGCAGCGAAGCCACAAGCGGCGGCCGCACAAAGCGTTCCGATGGGGACTGGCAGCCCTCGCCCGTTCCGATTCCTGCCCAGTGGCCCAGCGTTGTGCTGGAAATTGGTCTTTCCGAGGGCCCGGGGAAACTGAAAAAAGATGCGCAATTTTGGCTGACCGAATCTCATGGACAAACGAGATCTGTGATCACGGTGAATATCACGAAGAAACTTGGTAGGATCACACTAGAGAATTGGACGATGCAAGGCGAAAGTATTGGATCTGCCCAAAAGATTCACATCAATGAGTCTTACAAGATTACTGGACCAACTACCTTCACAATTCCCTTCGAAAGTTTTTTCCTACGAGATAAAGGCTCGGGGGAGAGTGATTTCGAGATCACTCATGAAGAGCTCCGGCGATTCGCTCAGTCGGTTCGGCGAAGTATTCGCGCGACCCAGTCCACCTGACCTTATCACGTGATCCCCACACGGTCTCTTGTACCTCCCCATCATCGATCATCAATGGCTCTTGCATGACTAAGGTCAGCGCCGGAAATAAACTCGCCGCAGAGACTTCAAATTTCTTTCGACACCCGCAATCTGCGCCGTGATTTTTGACACGGTTGCTTCTGTTTTACACTTGCCATATTTTGTTCTTTGCCAAGTGACAACTATCCAAAGTTCAAGGTCGGGTTTTCGTGCAGCTCCGAGTCCCCGAGACATCGTCAATCCCAGCGGCAGTCGCATTCCCGCGCCGCACCGAATTCACGAAACATCTGAGCTAAGCTACTTGTCGCATCGCCACTATGGGTGTCCCCGCGCTGTTCCGATGGCTTTCCAACAAGTACCCAAAAATCATCTCCTCGGTGATCGAGGAACTACCGCAGGAGGTGAATGGTGAAGAAATCCCGGTCGACACTACGCGCCCGAACCCCAACGGAGAAGAGATGGACAACTTGTATCTGGACATGAACGGTATTGTGCATCCTTGCACTCATCCCGAAGGTCGACCGCCGCCAGCAAACGAGCAGGAGATGATGTTGGAGATCTTCAAGTATACCGATCGAGTTGTCAACATGGTCCGTCCTAGGAAACTCCTTATGATTGCTATCGGTACGTATGCGCATATTACATTAATAAATTCCTGATCTCGAAATTACTCATGGCACCAGTATAACTAATCTCATCCCTAACAGATGGTGTTGCTCCGAGAGCGAAGATGAACCAGCAGCGTTCCCGTCGATTCCGATCCGCACAAGAGGCCCAGGAGAATGATGAGAAGAAGGAGGAGCTCCAGAAGCTTCTCGCGAAGCAGCGCGCCGCGAGAGGTGAGGACGCTGTCATGCAGGAACAAGTCGTGCACAAGACCTGGGACAGCAACGTCATCACCCCCGGTACTCCCTTCATGGATATTCTTGCTGCGTCTCTACGTTATTGGATTGCCTACAAACTGAACACTGACCCTGCTTGGGAGAAGGTAAGATATGCGTTCCCCGTTTACTCTAAAATATCACATTGCTAAATCTTTGTATCAGATGAAAATCATTATCTCGGACGCGACAGTGCCAGGAGAGGGTGAGCATAAGATTATGGAATTTGTTCGGTCACAAAGAGCATCGCCGGAGCATGATCCCAACACCCGTCACGTCATTTATGGTCTTGTAAGTTTGATCTTCATTCGTAAACTGCAGGTCTATAAGTCTAACGCCGTCTGCTAGGATGCTGATCTTATCATGCTTGGACTCGGAACTCACGAACCCCATTTCCGAGTTCTGCGTGAGGATGTTTTCTTCCAAGAATCAAAGCCTCGGGGCTGTAAACTGTGTGGTCAGCCTGGCCATAAGGCTGAAGAGTGTACTGGTCGTGCGAAGGAGAAGAGCGGAGAATTCGATGAAAAGCAAAACGCAGTTCCACTCAAACCCTTCATTTGGTTACACGTTTCGGTTCTGAGAGAATATTTGGCCGCTGAATTGCAAGTCCCTCAGCAACCATTCCCCTTCGATCTCGAGCGAGCTTTGGACGATTGGGTCTTCATGTGTTTCTTTGTTGGGAACGATTTCTTACCTCATCTTCCTGCGCTAGATGTCCGTGAAAACGGCATTGATACCCTCATCGCTATCTGGCGTGATAATATTCCTGCTATGGGAGGCTATCTGACGGAGGATGGACAGGTCAATTTCTCCAGAGCTCAACTCATTTTGCAAGGCGTCGCCAAACAAGAAGATGCAATCTTCCGGCGCCGTAGACAGGGCGAGGAGAGAAAGGCGGCGAACCAGAAGAGACGTGAGGAACAGGAGAGAGCTCGGAATAGTGAACACGCCAGCAAGCGAAGACGCAGTTCCCCGAATTATGGTAACCCAGCACACCACAATGCTCAAGGTGGCGATGACAATGCTCCGCCTCAAGGATTGGAACTGATCACCCCGGGCCGGGGCCACTTAGACAAGGAGACCAGAGAGCTGACTCACACCATGGTCGTGAACCGGGGTGCTGTGTACCGTGCTAATATGGAGAACAAGAGTGCCGCCGCTGTGCTTAAAAGTAAACTGATGAGGGGCCCGCAGGCTGAACCGGCCGCCGAGGCGCCAGTCTCGGCGGAGAGTGAGGAGGCCTTGACAGATGCTGCTGACTCGCCTGCTGTTCTTGGAAAGAGAAAGGCCGACGGAGAAGTCGAAAAGAAAGAAGATGATGAAACCGGAACTCCTGGAAGAGACTCGCCTCCTCCCCCACCCGTCAAGCCCAAGGAGAACGAGGAGCCTCAGGACAGCGTTCGACTTTGGGAGCCTGGTTATGCTGATCGTTACTACGAGCAGAAATTCGGTGTTGATCCCGAAGACCACGAGTTCCGCCACAAGGTTGCACGTGCTTATGCTGAGGGTCTCGCCTGGGTACTACTCTATTATTTCCAGGGGTGTCCTTCCTGGACTTGGTATTACCCATACCACTATGCTCCGTTTGCTGCGGACTTTGTTGACATTGGTGACATTGTGCTGGAGTTCAGCAAAGGCCAAGCATTCAAGCCATTTGAGCAGCTGATGGGAGTCTTGCCAGCAGCCTCTAACCACGCATTGCCTGAAGTGTTCCACGACCTCATGAGCAATCCGGAAAGCGAA
Organism: Penicillium verhagenii; assembly: GCF_028828195.1. Lineage (NCBI taxonomy): Eukaryota > Fungi > Ascomycota > Eurotiomycetes > Eurotiales > Aspergillaceae > Penicillium > Penicillium verhagenii. The sequence goes on along the minus strand of NW_026643176.1, from coordinate 681,024 downwards.
ATTATTGATTTTTACCCCGAGGATTTCCCCGTGGACCTTAATGGCAAGAAATTCGCGTGGCAGGGCGTGGTCCTGCTTCCTTTCATAGACGAGAAGCGTCTTTTGGCTGCTATGGAGAAGAAGTATCCTCTCCTCACTGAAGAAGAACGGGTTCGCAACACCCATGGTCAGGAGGTGTTACTACTATCCGATCAGAATCCTCTTTACCAAGACCTTGTCGCCAACTTCTACTCCAAGAAACCCGGTCCGCCTCAACACAAGTTAAACATGCGTGTGAGCGATGGCTTGGCTGGAATAGTCGAACGTAGCGACACGTATATCCCCCATGGCTCCCTGGTCTCCAACCTAGAGGACTACGGCATGCCTAGTCTCGATGATGACCGCACCCTCACGTAAGTTTCAGCCCCAACTTTAGGTATATCGCAATGATACTGACTTTATCCCAGGGTTAATTACACTATTCCCAAGTCCTCTCACTTGCACAAGTCCATGCTACTACGAGGCGTGAAGTTCTCAACGCCTATGCTGAACTCAGCCGATGTTCGTGCAGTCAAGGGCCGCGCTCAGCATTCGGGCCGCCAATTCGGAGGTGCTCCATTGCAAGGCCGAGGCCGAGGTGGCCGTATGGACTACGGTGGAGGTCGTCCTAACCCTTTCGCGGCGCATCTTGACCCTCGCTTCATGAATGGGGGTCAAGGTGGTCAAGGTGGTCCACAGGGTGGTCAACAAGGTGGAATGCCAATGATGGCTCCCGGCTGGGTACCCCCACAACAGGGCGCTGGTGACTACTCCCGAGGTCCACCCCCACCCCCTCATGGTGGGATGTCCCACCAGTATCCCCCTAGAGACTACCAGGGTCATCAGAGCCAGGGTCAGTATGGCGGACATCACAACTACGGATCTCACGACAACCGGGGCAGAGGCGGCGGTGGCTACCGCGGAGGTAGGTCACGAGGTCAAAACCAAGGGTACTCTGGATACCGAGGAAACCGTGGTGGCGGTGGTGGTGGAGGTGGAGGTGGAGGCTATGGACGTTACTAGTAGAAGGTTGGACTAATCCACTTCAAATGTTGGATTCATGAGCATCAAAAACCAACGAAAGGGGCTTACGGTAGAAAAGGCGTTTGGTGTTACTCTAAAAATCTATAAACCATTTGCGTTTTTGCTTCATGCATCATCATCACTCGTAGTCTATCCCAATACGGAAATGATCTTTGAAGATTATCCCGTACAACCTTGAAAGCCATTCATTATGTACTACATACTGCCTACTAACCAGCATGTTTACCTAGGGCTTGCTCGGTATGTACAACAAACAACCTATATTAATTATCGACTAGGTATGCGAGGGGGCGAAGCAATTTTTATCATGTTTTCTACCCCAACTGACCAGTCACATCCTCGACGATCATCTTATGAATCATCACCGAGTGCTCCGTGCGTCCGTAAATCACAGCAAACTACTAGTAACTAGTACTGTAGTTAGTAACTTAACTGGTACTAGTAGTGGATTACTAGTATTAACAGTGGCCGGCCACCGCACTGAGTCATCGGGCGGTAAAGACCGAACTGCCGCGAAGTCGGAGGGGAAAGATTTGAGTCAACTGACCGTTACTTCTATCATCCTGGTCGCATTTCTTGAAATAATAAGCTGACACTTTGTACGGCGGTCCAGGTAAGCAATTGTCTTTTTTTTTGTTCTTCCTTCACAAGTTTTGGGCTTATATTCCCCCAGAATTGTGCGCACCTTGCGTCGCTAGCTCCGTCGGTGGGGGAAATCCCGCCAATTCAGTCACCGAGAAGAGGGTTATACTAACACAATGGTAGAATGAATTGAGAGTAGAACTCAATCCCTCAGATAACATCACGACGCCCTCTGTGCCCTCCACCATGACCGAGCCCACCAAAATCAGCATCCTGGGCCAGGAGAGCATTGTCGCTGATTTTGGTTTGTGGCGCAACTACGTCGCGGCAGACCTGGTCAACGGCTTGCCCTCCACCACCTATGTCCTCATCACCGATACCAACCTCGGCTCTATCTATACTCCTAGTTTCCAAAAGGCCTTCGAAACCGCCGCCGCCTCCGTATCCCCCACCCCTCGCCTCCTCGTCTACAATGCCGCTCCAGGTGAAAGCTCAAAGTCTAGACAGACAAAGGCCGACATCGAAGATTGGATGTTGAGCCAAAGCCCGCCATGTGGCCGTGATACCGTTGTCATTGCGCTGGGTGGTGGTGTTATTGGTGATCTGACTGGATTCATTGCTGCAACCTACATGCGCGGTGTTCGCGTTGTGCAAGTCCCCACTACCCTGCTTGCCATGGTGGATTCCTCCATTGGAGGTAAGACTGCCATTGATACACCCCTCGGAAAGAACCTGATTGGTGCCATTTGGCAGCCATCAAGGATCTACATCGATCTGGAATTCTTAGAGACCCTCCCTGCGCGAGAGTTTATCAATGGCATGGCAGAGGTTATCAAGACCGCCGCGATCTCGAGCGAAGAGGAATTTACCGCGCTTGAGGACAACGCGGATACCATTCTTAATGCTGTCCGCAGCGAGGTTAAGCCTGGCCAGGGCCGTTTCGACGGCATCCGTGACATTTTGAAGGCTAGAATCTTAGCTTCAGCTCGTCACAAGGCCTTCGTTGTGTCTGCGGACGAGCGTGAAGGTGGTCTCCGAAACCTGCTGAACTGGGGTCACTCCATTGGCCACGCCATTGAGGCTATTTTGACTCCTCAGATTCTCCACGGAGAGTGCGTTGCGATTGGTATGGTCAAGGAGGCTGAGCTCGCCCGACACCTGGGAATCTTGAAGGGTGTCGCGGTCGCCCGTATTGTTAAGTGTATCTCAGCCTACGGCCTGCCCACTTCAATGAAGGACTCTCGTGTGCGTAAATTGACTGCAGGCAAACACTGCTCTGTTGATCAACTGATATTCAACATGGCACTTGATAAAAAGAACGACGGTCCCAAGAAGAAGGTTGTCCTGCTGTCTGCCATTGGACGCACTCATGAGCCCAGAGCCAGCACCGTCTCCAACCAAGAAATTCGCATCGTTCTGGCTCCCAGCGTTGAAGTCCATCCTGGTGTGCCCAAGTCTCTTAGCGTGACATGCACACCCCCCGGATCCAAGTCCATTTCGAACCGTGCCTTGGTTCTTGCTGCTCTCGGCTCTGGCACTTGCCGTGTCAAGAACCTCCTACACTCCGATGACACCGAGGTCATGTTGAACGCCCTCGAGAAGTTGGGAGCTGCAACTTTCTCTTGGGAAGAGGAGGGTGAAGTTCTTGTTGTTAACGGAAAGGGTGGAAACATTGTTGCCAGCCCATCAGCTCTTTACCTCGGTAACGCTGGAACCGCTTCCAGATTCCTGACCACTGTGGCAACCCTCGCCACTCCTAGCACTGTGGATGCCAGTATCCTCACCGGTAACAACCGAATGAAGCAAAGGCCCATTGGTGATCTTGTTGATGCTTTGACTGTCAACGGAGCTGGTGTCGAGTACATGGAGCGCAAGGGCAGTTTGCCCCTTAAGATTGCCGCTTCCGGTGGCTTTGCTGGAGGCAACATCAACTTGGCTGCTAAAGTTTCTTCTCAGTATGTGTCATCGTTGCTCATGTGTGCTCCCTACGCCAAGGAGCCTGTGACTTTGAGACTGGTTGGAGGCAAGCCTATCTCCCAGCCTTACATTGACATGACTACTGCCATGATGCGATCTTTCGGCATTGATGTGAAGAAGTCCACCACCGAGGAGCACACTTACCACATTCCTCAGGGTCATTACGTGAACCCTGCCGAGTATGTCGTTGAGAGCGATGCTAGCTCCGCAACCTATCCTCTGGCAATTGCAGCCATCACAGGCACAAAGTGCACCGTTCCCAACATTGGCTCCAAGTCGCTCCAGGGCGATGCTCGCTTCGCAGTTGATGTTCTCAGGCCCATGGGCTGCGTGGTTGAACAAAGCGACAACTCTACTACCGTTACCGGCCCCAGTAGCGGCATTCTCCGTCCCCTTGCCAACGTGGATATGGAGCCCATGACGGATGCTTTCCTCACTGCCTCTGTTCTCGCAGCTGTTGCCCGTGGCGAGGGCACAAATCACACAACCCGTATCTATGGAATTGCAAACCAGCGCGTCAAGGAATGTAACCGTATCAAGGCCATGAAGGACGAATTAGCCAAGTTTGGCGTGGTCTGCCGTGAACATGATGACGGTCTGGAGATTGATGGTATTGATCGCTCCACCCTTCGATTCCCCTCCGGTGGTATTTACTGTTACGATGATCACCGTGTTGCTTTCAGCTTCAGTGTCCTGTCCCTTGTTGCTCCTCAGTCTACTCTGATTCTTGAGAAGGAATGTGTCGGTAAGACCTGGCCCGCATGGTGGGATGCTCTGAAGCAGATCTGGGACGTGAACCTTGATGGAAAGGAGTTGACTGAGCATGAGTCAACTGTTTCGACCCAGGAAGAAAAGGCCAGTGCATCCATTTTCATCATCGGCATGCGTGGTGCTGGCAAGACTACCACCGGCAGCTGGGTTGCCAAGAGTCTTGACAGGCCCTTTATCGATCTCGACAACGATCTTGAGGCAACAGAAGGCATGACTATTCCCGAAATGATTAAACAGCGCGGCTGGGAAGGATTCCGCGATGCAGAGCTCGCTACGCTCAAGCGTTGCATGCAAGATCGACCAAACGGTTACGTGTTCGCGTGCGGTGGTGGTGTGGTAGAGATGCCCGAGGCCCGAAAGCTTTTGACCGAATGGCACCAGAGCAAGGGCAATGTCCTTCTGGTCATGCGTGACATTAACCTTGTCATGGACTTCTTGAACATCGACAAGACCCGTCCCGCCTACGTGGAGGACATGATGGGAGTGTGGCTGCGCCGGAAGCCTTGGTTCCAACAATGCAGCAACATCCAGTACTACAGCCAGCACTCTAATACAACGGAGCTTGCGCTAGCATCGGAAGACTTCGACCGTTTCATGAAGGTGGTTACCGGTCAAGTGGATCAACTCGATGCTATCAAGAAGAAGGAGCACAGTTTCTTCGTCTCTTTGACCCTGCCTGATCTGCGTCAGTGCAGCGAGATCCTGACTCAGGCCTGCATTGGATCTGATGCTGTGGAGCTGCGCGTTGATCTGCTGAAGGATCCCAACGCGGATGGTGACATTCCTTCCCTGGACTATGTCAATGAGCAAATGTCTTTCCTCCGCAAGCGCGTTTCTCTGCCCCTTATTTTCACCATTCGCACCAAGAGCCAGGGTGGTCGCTTCCCCGATGATGCTCACGATGCTGCCATGCAACTGTACCGGTTAGCATTCCGCGCTGGAGCTGAGTTTGTGGATCTTGAGATTGCCTTTCCCGATGAGATGCTCCGCGCCGTCGCTGAGATCAAGGGTCACTCCAAGATTATTGCGTCCCACCATGACCCGCTCGGAAAGCTGTCTTGGGCTAACATGTCTTGGATTCCCTCCTACAACCGTGCTTTGGAGTACGGTGATGTAATCAAGCTTGTGGGCGTTGCCAAGAGCCTTGATGATAACACTGCTCTGCGCAAGTTCAAGAACTGGGCTGCACAGGCACACAGTGTCCCGTTGATCGCCATCAACATGGGTGACAACGGCCAGCTTAGCCGCATTCTCAATGCTTTCATGACCCCTGTGTCTCACCCAAGCCTGCCCTTCAAGGCGGCGCCTGGCCAGCTGTCTGCAACTGAGATCCGCAAGGGTCTCTCACTTATGGGTGAGATCAAGACCGAGAAATACGCCATCTTTGGCTCTCCTGTCTCCCAGTCCCGCTCGCCCGCCCTTCACAACACCCTCTTTGCCGAGATGGGACTCCCTCATGAGTATGGTCGCATCGAGACTACAAACGTGGAGGAAGTCAAGGACTTCATCCACGCTCCTGAATTCGGCGGTGCCTCCGTGACTATTCCCCTCAAGCTCGACATCATGCCTCTTTTGGATGAAGTCGCCCAGGAGGCCGAGATCATCGGTGCCGTCAACACCATCGTTCCCGTGGACGCCGCCGGTAAGCGCAAGCTTGTCGGATACAACACCGACTGGCAAGGTATGATTCAATCCCTGCGCAACGAGGGTATCTACGGATCAAGCGGCACCGAAAGCGCTGTTGTCGTTGGTGGCGGCGGTACTGCCCGTGCTGCTATCTTTGCCCTTCACCACATGGGTTACTCTCCTATCTACGTGGTCGGGCGTACCGCCAGCAAGCTTGAGGGTATGGTTTCGACTTTCCCGTCCAGCTACAACATCCGCATCGTGGATAACCACGCTCAAATTGACACCGTTCCTCATGTCGCTGTCGGCACTATCCCCGCAGACCGTCCCATTGATCCCGCCATGCGTGAAACTCTCAGCAAGATGTTTGAGAGTGCCAAGACCGATGGTACATCGACTGAGTCTCCTCGTGTGCTTCTCGAAATGGCCTACAAGCCCTCCGTGACAGCGCTGATGGAGCTGGCTTCCGGTGCGGGCTGGAAGACGATCCCTGGATTGGAGGTTCTTGTTGGTCAAGGCGTGCACCAGGTATGTTCTATCTTTTCTCTTGATTCGGAGTACAATGCTAATGATTTTGATAGTTCGAATACTGGACTGGTATCACACCCTTGTACAAAGTTGCCAGAGTAAGTACCACCATTACCACTTGTTTTGTTATGGTCCGGTTATTAATATTGTCTTCTAGGATGCGGTCATGGGTATCAAGTCGATCGAGTAGCATGTTAAGCAATACTTGTGAATTTCGGGCAGTCGAAAAGACGGAACCAAAAAATTGTCTCGGCTTTTCTTGTTAATTCTGATGATACATTACGTTACATATTGATAAATTCAAGCCTGTTTTGTTCTTCTACTGCACTTGCCCATGCATGCTAAATGACTCACAGGTTGAGTATTGGCGTGTGCTGATCTACATATACCAACCTTTGCGGACTATACATGTCTTCCTGGCTAGTCAATACTATGATTGGCTCACGGATATATGCATAATGATTGATTTATGTCAGCCGGCATACTTCTTTTATTGGTCGATTTGTTTCAATTACTAGTACTTTTTGACAATGCAAGTACTACATGTAAGTATTAGTAAGTACTAAGTACTGGTAGACGTCGCCATTTTCTTCCACCGGTCGCATTCAATGTTTTTACTTGCCATTCTTACTATAATGTACTTGAGACGATTCACAAGGAACTCGGATTCAAACATTCTATATCTATTCATTTAAATCTCCAGATGTCGGGAAAAAAACTGTACATTCACTGAAATAGCAGGTTCCCAATCTCACTGGGCCTTGGTCTCTCTCTTCGAGATAGTCAACCAAACATCCTTCCAGTACCCAACACCACCCTTCACCACAAACTTGGCCTCGGGCTTGCCCTTGACAGGCTCAGGCTTGTAGGAGCGGAAGAACTAAAAAAAATTCAAAAAAATCGATTAGAAAACAAAAACCTTCCAACTCATATCAAAGATTTCGGTAAAACTCACCTGCAAAGGGCCCTTGAACAGCTCCATCATCGCAATATCCCTACCCAGGCAAACCCGCGACCCATACCCAAACGCCATATTATACTTATTATACAGCTTCGCCCGCTCCTCATCCAACCACCTCTCGGGTCTGAATTCCTCGGCATCATCCCCATAAAGTGCCGGATCCCGATGCACAAGGTACGGGTTACACGAAATCTCCGTCCCAGCCGGCGCAAACTTACCAAAGAGCTCCAATCCCGGCTCAGCCACATACCGCGGGAAAATGTTCGGCGCAGAAGGGCAAAGACGCATAGTCTCCTTGACACAGCCCACATAAAATGGGAGATGGGCGAGGACTTCATCGTACTGCGGCATCTCGGACAAAAGACCCTTCTGGGAAGCGGCATCAATCTCGTCCATCATACGCTTGTAGGCGTCTGGGTTCTCCATCAGGAACTGGACCATGGCCTGGAATGCGGTTCCGGTTGTGTCAGCGCCGGCGAGGAGGACGAGAAGGACTTCTGCGCGGATGTATTCGAGGTCAAGTGGCTTGTCTTCGTCTGTGCGTGCTTCGAGGAGCATTTGGAGGAGATCGACGCGCTGGGCCTTGTTGCCGGATTTGATGTCTTCGAGGCGCTCGCTGATTAGCTTGTCGCGGAAGCGCATGAGGACGCCGATTCCGGAGTCGTCGGATGGTGTGGCTACGAGGTATTTCTTTAGGAAGGTGGTTTTGATCCAGGATGTGAAGGGGTGTAGGCGGGCGAGGAGGCCGAATGCTGGGAGGCCGTCGTGGAAGCCTTGGATTAGGCCGCCGATGTCTTCGCCCTTTTCGATGAAGCCGAAGGGAGCTCCGAAGCCGATTTCGCTGATGATGTCGTAGGCCATGTAGCTATTTTGAGGGTTAGTTTTGGGGCGAGTTGGAGGGGGAAAAGAATGAAGCTTACACTGCCCACCAGGCGAAGTCGAAGGATTCACCGGATTTGACGAATGTGTCGTCGAGCTTGGTGCTCCATTCTTCGATTCGGGCGTCGATTAACGGTTCCATGCGCTTGATGTTGGTGAAGCTGTACTATTTTATTTTGTTAGTATAGAAGCTTTTAGATTATTATGCGCCTGTGTGAGCTTACAGGTCCGGCGACGTGTTTCCTGAAGACGGAATGAGTCTTGTGCGATCTCATGTTGAACAGGCTTTCAGTTTCTCCAAAACTGCCGGTGATATAGTGTCCGGTTTTGTCGGCATTGCGGTGGTAGACCTCTGGGAGCTTGGAGTGGTCGCTGACCAGCAGCAACGTGGGAGTAATTCGAACGACAGGTCCTATGGAGAGCAGCCAAATCAATCATTGTTCGGGAACAGACACGTTATGTTTGCGCGAAGAGCTTACCATATTTCTTTGAAAGCTCATGGCAAGTCAGGTACTCAATCTCTTTCAAGTTCTGGCTTGCAATCCAGAGTCGAGTCACAGACGCCCAGAACGGACCGGGGAAAGCAGAAAGTGGGTGGAAAAAGCGATAATAAACGATTTGGTACACAATCTTAAACACAAAGTATGCAACGAGAGGCAAAAGGACATTTGTCACTGTCAACAGTGACAGCACATTGGCAAGACCCATGGTTAACAGACAAATGCCAGCATCTGAGGAAATAAAATTCCCAATGTACGAAGTACGAAGTACTGAAGAAAATAAATGTGGGAAGCAGCTTTCAAAATACTCAAAGCAGGCTACAGATAGCCCCTCTGTTCAAAGATTCTTGCATGTGTATCCGTAAGAAGAGTGTAGTCATTGGCTTAACAGCGTAGGTGTGCCCACTTGCGGCGAGTTGCTAGTACTTTAGTTACTGCACTTGACTGGGTCTAGTCTAACGGTTTTGGGGACCAATTGCTCATCTCCTGTGCTTTCTGGGTCAATTCTCCCCTTTTTTTATTATCATCATTCTTTATTGTACAGCCTAGTTTCTGCGCTATGGCGCTTGAACCTGTGGGGGTGTCATTTCGGAGGCTCTGGAAGGCATGAAAACTGGTTATACATTGGAGTTCGGAAAAGAATAAGTGCAGTCTAGAATTCTCCATAAAACGAGGATCGTCAAAGAGAGAAATTGGACTTCTAATTGCCAATCCGTTCAAAGGAGCATTGCGGAGCCAAAAGTTGTCTGGTGGAACAAAGATCGGCAGTTGTCTGGGTCCACTAGGAGAAAGGTTCCTGTCAACAGAAGTCTGCTATTTACGTTCCTACGGATATACTCCGTCTATACGGAGTATGTACTCCGTACTTTTGAAGTAAGTAGGGCTCGGAGTAAAAAGCACTAGTTCCACCATCTAGAGTACATTCTTGCAATTTGAACTGCCAGTGAATCCTGCTGCCCCATGTAGGCCAATTGAATGCTTCTATTCAGGGGTTCGGCTTGTCAATTAAGGCCCACGAGTTCGAGCTCCAGACACATAGTGCATACTCGAGTCAATATGCAATAAACTCGGAGAAATGTCATTAACGGCCCGTCAAAGACGACATCTGGAGGTTGATGATAATGGGCACGCGGTTGGTTACGTGTTCAAGTGAACGGACCAACTCAGGAACATCAAGGACTTGAATGAAGATCAATGTACTACTCCGTAACGCAATCTCTGTCTACATGGTAGGTTGAGCTGTACAATATTGAACACCCAGATGCTTTTTCAGGGGGCTTTCTCCACTACCTGTCATGTTCCATCCGGGTGTTCAATAGTGTCCGTCTGACTCGCCCTAAATCTTTTAGCGAGAAGGTTTCAATGATCATGGGCCAAACCTCCACTTTTCTCGAGTCAGGTCTTCGGCTCAAGTTTAGATGATACATGATTCGCGGGTTGAGTAAACGAGTGTCGATCCAACGGTGATCGATACCTTGGCAATCCGGCATCGCACACTTTGTACCGAAAGGAGGCAATGATGCGACGGGAGTGGCAGTCCGGCACGGTTGATGGGCATCATGTATCGGGGGTCATCGGACCATGGGGCCATCTCCATAATGGACTCCGTTATTGTGGTCTGTTACTGCGCACTTGGTCCACTGGGGAGAGAACGAAGGGTCCAAGCTGGTGTGAAGTATTCTAGAGTATGTAGTAAGCGAACTGGGATTGTACTTTTTTTTGGTGATGAGCCCTTGAAAACTCTGATTCCAGGGCATCAACAGTTCCGAGCTGTCAAAAAAAATAGACAAACTCAAAAGAAGCTATTTCGTCGTCAGCGTCGTGTACCTTCGGGGGTTTTTGCAGCCAATCTCGCTTAACGGCTATTGGCATGACCATAATTGGACAATGGGACAAAAGCAATGTTCCACCTTTCTTTTTCTTGTTCTTTCTCCTTCTCCTCTCTGGACGGGTCGGGGAGGGGGGGAATGGGTCCTCCTGCAGATCGAGGTGCGTTAGCTTCTGCTATGGCTTCAGTAGTGGGGCTTATTGCGAAGTGGAACGGAACCAAAGGGCAACTGAGGGACCCCTGAAACGAGAATCAACTTTTTCCCCCTCACCATGTATCATATTTTTCTTTTCTCCTTTGATAGAGACTTGAATTTCAAACTAGCATGCCAAAAAGTTTGAGAACCACTTTTTTTCCTTTTTTTTTCCTTTTCTTCGCTTTTTCTTAGCTTCACATTAAACTCTGGCGGCGTCCTGTCAAAGGTTACTTACTAGTAGGTTTACTGTCAACAAAAAGTACGGATCTACTTGAATTAAGATCGTCTTGACTTGAATTCATAACCAGGAACTACACGGACTAAATCCCAAGTAGGCAGTTGGGAAATTTTTCTATGGGGAAATACACCGGAGCCCCACGCTCCCGTTCCAACTTCCTGAGACGATGAGATGAGATGCGATACGATGCTATCGAGATCATCTACTTATAGAAACATTCCAAGGTTTGTAAATATTAACGGGCTCTTGACAGATATACACTTTTCAAACCTCCTTTCAATATTATTCTCGTATCTTTTCCAGTCTATTAACCCTGAACAGCAATGATCAGCGAGACGTTAAGCATCCCTGCTAGCATAAACCACAAACTCCACCTGTACCAACGTCCTCTTCTCGTGCTAAGAAATCCTTTAGTGTGGGTATTTAGCATGCTCAAACACCAAAATATCCCTGTTATGTGGATCCCACGTTTGGAGAGAACTCGAGCATTCTGCAGCTGAACGAATCACCACTCTGAAAGCCCTTGGATAAAATCGGGTCTCAATGGTCGGGGAGAAGCCTAGCCGAGGCCTGAAGACATTTGTACCATTGATCGGCAGCTTTCTTTTCTTTTGGTTTGGCTTTTGTCAATCCCTTTTCTTGTTGTGGATCAGAATCTTCTAGGATAATGCCTTTCGTTCTCGTTCGTGTATAGGGGACGTGCATATCTGCAGTGGGATAAAGTGGTTCATGTTCCAGATTCTGGCCTGGTGTTTTATGTTTCCCTTTTTCTTCTCCCTTTGATGCTATAGACATCAACTTCTATTTCTTGTCCTGGTGGCATACAAAGACGACTCTTGCGTATAGCACATACATGCCTTAATCTGGTTTCTCTAATCTTATTTTCTCTTTTTTGCTGGTTTCCAGTTACATTCACTCGTTTTCTTTCTCTCTCTTCTTTTTCAATCATGCAGGTGACAAGCGATCATGGTTCTCAAGGACCGGTGGTCTTGGGCATTTGTCTAGCATTCGCCATCTTGACATTTATCGTTTTGGCGCTGAGGCTCTTTGCTCGAGTCTATGTATTGGGTAAAATGGGTGTCGATGACTGTGAGTAATGCTTCATTTATCTTATTTGAGGACACTATACTGATGATTCGATTCCAGATCTTATCATAGGAGCTGCTGTAAGGGGGGAACCTCAACCCTTGGAAAATCTCACGACATGTACTAACCTGAATCTACTAGCTTCTTGCTTGGGCATTCATCGGAGCTGTAATTTCTGGTAAGTTCACCAAATACGATGAACTTTTTTCAATCAAATCTAACAAGTATCAGCTGTCAAAAATGGACTTGGTCAACACTATGAATATACCGATAAGAGCTTACTTCTAAACTACTCCTTTGTAAGGCTCTCACGTGCAGTATTTACTCACACATTACTATCGACTAATAATACTCCTTAGGCGGTTTGGTTGAGTTCAATGTTCTATCTTGCATGTCTTGGATTCATCAAGACCTCCGTCTTGTGGTTTTATACTAGACTCGGAGACCGCTATCTCACTCGGATCTCCTGGATCATGATAGGTGTTATTATCTGTCAGGCCGGTTCCTTCGTGCTGGTTGCCGCCTTTCAATGCACACCGGTCAGCATGGCCTGGACTAGTACCGGCCCAGGAACATGCGTGAACATCAACGTCTTCTATCTCTGCAACGCGGCTCTAAACATTCTGACCGATCTGTTGACTTACACATTACCTGTGCGAGTAATCTTCAAGCTACAAATGCCCCAAAAGCAGAAGATTGCGCTTGTCTTTATTCTCTGTTTGGGTCTCTTGTACGTCGAATCATCCTCCTATCTCCTCATTCACCCCCACTTTCTGTCTCTTCTAACATGCGCCTCCAGTGCCTGTATCTCATCTATCATCCGAATTACCTACATCCCTGCCATGCTCACCTCCGCCGATTACACATACGCCATCAGCGGTGCCATGTACTGGTCCGTCATCGAAACCAACGTCGGCATCTTTGCGGCCTCAATCCCTTCCTTCAAGGCCATCGCTTCTCGCTTCATTCCCCGCTTCATCGGCGAGTACAGCAGTGGACGCAAGTACGGTCCATGGTCGGGCAACACCGATGCTCGGAAGTACGGATCCGGGTTCACTAAAGTGACCGATCCGAATCAAATCACTATGAACACTATGCGCGGCGGAGATGATGATGATGTTGGTTTGGGTACGCAGATTGGTGCTGGGGAGCGGGATAATTCGAGTGAGGATCGGATTATCATCCCGGACGGAAAGATATTTACTCAGACCGAGATTGAGACGACCGTTGAGACCACTGGTGATTTTGATTCCTCACGCGAGCAGGCTCGTCGGTCGAACCGAGGTTATTCATAGTCTCCTTGTCTTTCTTTGTTTTGTTTTTTCCACTTTATGTATTTTTTTTCTTCTATAACAAGCTGGGTTATAAGCCGGTAATGAACATATTATTCCTTTTTTTTTTATAAAGAACAACAAAATTTCAAAGCGTGCAGAGCAAGCTCTCAAATCCCTCAAGTACTGGAAGTGCAAAATAACTTGATTGTTGTGCAGTGGGGTCAAGTACGGGTATTCCATGCAAGTTGTATGAGTGATCCATGGATCGATTATGCACCTTAAAATGGGCTATCGGAAGTAAGATCTATCAAATACGGAGGAAAATGCAACGGGAACTCTTCAAATCACATTGGAAAAATCTCCTTGATGCAGATAAAACATGGAACAGGTCATCTTTTCGACCAGTCTCATGCTGAGTCATCGGACCGCCTACGAGACTAATCCTTAAAAGGCATGAGGCTCTCCCCACAAGATTGCCGGTTGATTTCAACTTCCCCATCTAATCTGCCAAAAATCCAACAATGTCATTCAGCGAAGTAGGCATAATGATGCATCAAGAGCCATCAAGGCGAGCAGACGAGGAGCGAGAACTAGGAATGGGCCACGTGAACAACCGCCTATCTTTTATAGCGCCAAGCTTCCCACCAGCAGCGACAATACTACCTCTAGCCGCGGAACCAGAGTTGGAACAGCGCAACTTCCTGAACGAGATAGCCACTGTCTTTGCCTCCTTTGAATCCGCCTGTCGATCGGGCGACATTCACACAGTCCACGCGCTCGTTTCTCAACAATCCCGCTCCCGCGCATTCCTCCACCACGGTCTCATATTGTCGCTCGAGTCCGGCCATGTCGAGATCGCCCGTTATCTCCTTTCAACCGGCGCACCAATAACCCCTAACACTCCCGCTCACATTCTCTCCGCACCACCAGATTGCCAAATCGACCTCTTCGAACTTCTCGCGCAGTCGGGCTGGGGCCCCAATTTCCCCGGTGATTATGGAACACTCCTGCTTCCAAAAGTAGTAACCCATCTGCCCGTGCTGTGTTGGTTTCTCGCGCACGGCGCAAATCCAAATCTAGGCGCTCACCACGATAGTGATATCGCCGGTCCGCCTCATCCGCAATCTTGTGCCGCGCTGGAAGCGGCTGCGGCGCGGGGGTCTGTCGATGCGGTGCGCTTACTTCTGAATGCCGGGGCATCGATTCATTATGGTACTCCACTGCACTTTGCAGCGGGGGCTTGCTCACCTGGCATCATGCCGCGGAGTGTTATAACTAAGGAGTTTGATGCCAGTCGAATTCCAATTATGGAGCTGCTTGTCGAGAGGGGGGCGGATGTGAATCAGATGGGCCAGTCGAGGGTGGTTGTGCATCACCCTATTATGTATGCCGTGATGGCCGGTGCGGTGGGACGGGTTCGGTGGTTGTTGGAGCATGGGGCTGATCCTGAGGCGAGGGGGGCTTGGGGTAGTGCTGCGGAGTATGTTGAGATGGTTGGAAGTGAGGAGATGAAGCAAGTACTAAGGCATAGTGCCCATGAGCGATCGGGGGCGAATGGGGGAGGTTTTGGGAATCTTGCTATACGGTTCAAGGCCCAATGATGAAAAGCCCTGGAGGTTATAAAGAGGGAATATAGTATATACGACAGTTAAGTTTCTCTTAGATGTACAGCCAATTTGCATTTGCTAGCTATTCCTATTTTAATGAAGAACAGATTTTGCATTCTCTTCAGCTTTTCCAAATCTTGCTATATCCTTCTTGTGAGTTCTCCAACTACTGTGACTCACTCAATTCAAGCTTGGTCTCGTGCCCATCATGTGATTGTTAGCAAGTCACAAGTACCGATCTAACTTTTTAGATTTTAAACTTCACTTGACAACCGTTTACCTCATCTTGAGCTCAGAATATCAACATGGCCAGGTGATTCACCGAAAACTTGAAATATACCCAGTTGCTTCCAGTTTTCTGTTTTCAAATGTTCCAGCATCGCCACCACAAGATGCAGTAAAATTATTACCAACACAACCTTGGAACAATACATACTTGTAGGCACCTGCTATACAAACCCAAAACAACACATGTGCACCACCCACGATCCAATCCCTGCCACTATCCAACTCTATTAATAGCAAACATGTACACGAAACTCGAAACACACCACTCCCAAAAAGCCACCTTGCAAGCCACATCCAACTTGAACATCCCACTTCGTCAACAAGCCCCACTCATCCGAAAGCGGTTTAGCCAAATTACGCCGTTCAAAAAATACCACCTCCTTAGTCATCCGCACAGCCACATACCGATGAATACAGAGAAATACAGAGAAATACACTCGAGTCCCATATTTCCGTTATCGATAACCCACCCCTCATACGGACGGAATACATAACGGACTCGGGTAGCCTAGTGGGTCCTAGCTGAGTACGGAGTACTACATGTGGAATGTATGTAGCCACTACGGGCAATAATGTACATCCAATGTTGCCCCAGTATAGCAATGATAATCGCTTAATCGCATAATCTGAAAGCCACACACTCCACATGTGGGGACCAACTGGGGAAAAAGATGACACCAAACGCAAGTGGAAACCCAATCCTTTTCCAATGAGTTTCCATTCCTTTTTGGGGTCTTCTTTGTCTACATAATGTCTTAGATGATTGCATCAGAGACCTGGAGAAAAGAGCCGGGGTTGGGCTTGGGTCCACATCTCCGTATGACCCTATTTTGTGTACATGAATCATTTGTTTTTGTGGCTTTTTTAGACTGGTTTCCTTTTGTTCTACTCCACTTTTTCTTTTTCTTTTTCGACACATGTTATGCACATCGTACGTGGACTTGGGAGCTGATACCCCCCTCTTCTTGCCATTTTCGGTTGGGTGGGATTGTGATATGCGATATTGGGCCTATCGTTTTGGATTCCACTGGATGTTTCGTGGATGAGGTCAAATTCAATTGTTTGTGCTAAGTTGCCAATCGGATGGAGTATATGGAGCTTGGATTCGTGTTTCGACTTCCTTACATATTAGCAGGCACCAGAATAGATTAATTTTTTCTTGGATTACTCAGTTGTGATTCATTTATTATCATACAATGTGTCTGGTATTAATCATTTATCTCTAAGCTCGCGTCATCAAATTGATGTAGATCGAGGGATCGAGGGGTCGTGGTCGAGTCGTCGGCCGTTATCTACATAAAGTAACAAAATACAACACTAGTCATGGATCTACTAGTAGCTACGGAGTCGGAATTCCCTTATTAGGCCATGTCCACACACACAGATAAGGTTTTGATTCAACTTTCTTTACCGGCATAACTGACTCAAAAATTGTATTTGGCAACAAGGAGAAGAGGGGTTCGATCCTAAACTCCGGCTACGAAAACCCGATCTTATTCCTGTCTATGGACATTGTCTTCCGAAAGAAGTACCAACTACTTCTGGAAGGTAGGGCAAGGATAAGAGAGAAGAGGTACCTAAGAGATGAGATGGGGGCAGGAAGAAAAAGAGGACAAGGGGAAATACTACTATAGGCTAAAATGGGTTGTGGTGCTTGCGGGGGCCATTTGCTAACCAGCTACGGAGTACGAGGTTATTGATTTTCGCTCCTTTTTGCTGTTTACATGGTCATTCTACAAGGGTCGAAGCTTACTAGCCTCCGTACATGCGACCCATATACACGACCTTGTACATGGGGAGGGTCCGATCGGCATTGTTATTGGTGACAAGGCTTATTTTGTGTTTTGTTCCGCAGGCCGCGGGCGGCTACTGTACCTACTAGCTGGGATGGTGATCTGTGCAGACTGCCGACGGGGGGGGGTGTTTCAAGTCCTTTGGTGGATTGAAGCAGCTGAAGGTGGGGCGGGTGGATTCATGGCTTGGAAGTTCCAAAGTACCTTCCCCTAGCTGTAAGTCTATAGGTCATAGACGCGATAAGTTCCCAATTGACCCCCTTTCATCGGCGGGTTTCAAATGTTCAACGGGTACGGGTTACAATTGACTGCCAGTTAACAATCTACGTACTAGTAAGAAAACAAATAAAAAAGCTTACGGAGGTGGATTGATTGGAAAAGATGGTTCGAAATGTTTGAAGTTCAATGTTCAGAATCTATCAAAAAGCTATACAATTCCCAATCCGCTTTCCCATAGTATACACAATTTTTTTTGGCCATATGGTACAAGTAACCAATGAAAAAAAATGGTAGAAAAAAAGAGCCAAGATTGTACGGAGCCTTTTTAGTATATAACACCGCCCTTTTCGAATATTCGAAATAACAAAAAAAGCACCAGCCAATGCGAAGGATAATTGCATGCAAAAAAGGAAACATCATCGCGTGAGATCATAAACAAGGAGGATTGGATAATAATACAAGTGAAAAATGAGTATCGTAACAGACATGAAAAAGATGCAAGCAATTGAAACCCACGAAACAGGCCTATACAGACGGGGTACATGCCAATTTCATTTTCTTGGGAGAATGTGCGAACATGGATCGGTGAGGTGCCAAGATACCCGCACACGTCAGGCGAGGCAGGGGGGCATGGGGGAAGCCATCCATAGTGTGAGGGTGGGGTGCGTCATTCTGTGTTATTGTGATTCGATCGTCGACGTATAGTCGACGTCAGCCCGAACGGTGAAGGACAAACTCGAAGATGACGTCAGTGGCCGAGGGTGTTCAGGCCACAAGGCCTCAATAATCGGCAGTCCGCAGACCCAAAATGGAAATGGGCACCGACGATCTGGGACGCAGTGTGGGTCCCTTCTCTGGATCGGGATTGGTGTGACGTCAGACCTCACTGGTGAAAATGAGATAGAGAAAGAAAAAAAGAAAGGATGAAAGGGTTTAATCGTCATGATGATGATAATCCCATCCCCCTTCGGATAACTCAATCTCTTCCCCGGCGACGCTGCTTGCCTGGCCAATCAACCTCTGGGTGCACCACCCGCATGTGTCGGGTGAGAGCGTCGTTGCGACTAAATGTCTTCTCTTCGGTGCACAAGTGGCACCGTACCTTGAGCTTGCGTGCATTGTGGATCGTATCCTCATGACGAGTCAGATCGTAAGGGCGAGAGAAGACAGAATTGCAAGGCTTTCCAGTAGATGGGTTGAGACGCTCGCACTTGTGCGGGCCCGCCTGAGAATTGCGTAGCGAAGTATCCCGAGTAATCAAATGACCACCAGGGGAAGTCTGTCGGTGCGCCTCACGCTTGTGTCGCTGAAGCTTAGCAGGCGATTCAAATCGAAGGGTACAGCCATGATAGGTACAGGTGTAAGTGCCCGCGTCTGAATTGGTGTTGGTGGGTCGGGAGATTGGCTTGGCGTGAGCTTGCGGGGTCATATCCGCAGAAGAGTGTAGATCGCTACCGTTGGAGTCCACCCGAGGAAGGTCGGAAATGAGCTTAGACTGCTGCTGCATGTAATTATGAGGGTGGTGGCTTTGCTGAGCGAAAGCGAAAGGCGCTTGCGGGACCGGGGCGTATTGGGAAGGGAATGCGTCCATGGTGGTCAAAGCTGGCTGAAGCGATGATCCTGAGCTCTCGCGGCGCAGTCCAAGGGCATCACCAAGGTTGAAATCGGCCTGCTGGGGAGGGAAAAGAGGAGCCATAGCGGCATCTTCACCCTCGTTGAAATCCAAGACCGCATCCTTGGGGGACATGGTCTTTAGATCACTCTGGCTCATCGTAGAAGCGATAGACATGCCATTGTGAGACATGGGAACGCTCGTAGCCATCTGCGGTTGCAAACCGGACGCATTCATATCGGATGTGAACGGAGAGTTTTGGCGGAAGGGTGATCGTTCGCGCTTAATCATGCCAGAAACTGGGGACTGGGAGCGAGCAGACATGTGGCCCTGGTTAGCAGCCTGCAATCGGTCGGCGATAACATTGCGAGAAGCCATCGAATTCTGGCTCATCGGCTTGGACATCTGGGGAGCGGCCATCATGGATGGGTTGTAAAGCTCGTCTTGGTAAATATCGGAGATGGTGCGGTTGAGCTTAGTGACGCCAATTGGCATTCCAGCGTTACCGTTGGCGTATTCTGAGAATACGTCGCTTTGTAAGTACTGGTCCATCCACCGGTCAAATTCAGGAAATCGGGTCTCACCATTGGTCATCGACTTGGAAGCGTCCTCAAGCTCGTCAAGAGTAGTCTGCGGGGTCACTGGCGAATTCTGGCTGACAGTAGAAACGGAGGGAGCCAAAGAATGCGAGTACTCGCCCTGCTGGTGCTGAGGAGGGGATGAATGTTGGTGCTTATATTGCTGGTCGATAATCGCCCGTCTCATCGCAAACTCGGCTTCCACACTGCTCCCATCATTGATCAATGGGTCGTAATTTTGGAATGCCGGCGCCAAGAAAGAGTTCTGGAGAGGAGTCTGCACCGGTGTGGGGAGCGGCTTGTTAGAGCTATCAGATCGTCGATGTTGAGAGATGGGTGCAGATCGTGAAGAAGTCGAGCTAGGAGAGGCCTTCTGGGGGTAGGAAGGAATGCGAGCGGGGCTCAACAGCTGCAAGTTGCCATCCCAAGCTTGGTTGCTGGGAGCTAGAGGCGGTTGGGCCAACATGGGCGAATAGTATTGAGGGTATTGTGACAGATATTGCTGTGATGGTGGCGAGGCAGAGCTCTGAATGTCCAAGGACGGATTATAGGAAGAGGCCGGGGTCATCGAAGGAGCCCCGTAAGACTGGCTGTCAAGCGCCTGAGGTGGGTGTGTAATGGAGAAGGTCGGGGAAGAGAAAGTGGGTGAGGACGGAGCGGAGGAGGGCGGAGAGGCGAACTGGTTCTCTTGGTACTGGAAAGGTGGTTGCAAGTACGATTGCTGGTACTGCTGAGAGTTCTCAGCGAACTCGGGTGGGAACTGATCGTCTTGTATGATGATGTCTTCTTGGTTGTATGGATCGGTGATGAGACCCTTACGTGGATACATAAACATTATGTTATCACGTATAGGACGTCAGCGAGTGGAGAATGGGGTGGAAGGTGTTCGCCACCGGGGATGGCGAGCTTTTATAGTTGGAATTCCGACGGCTTAAGGTCCGAGAGATCCTTGGGCGAAAGTCCGATCGGTTTTAGTGCTTTGGTTCTGGGACCAAAGTTCGTTGGGTAGAGAGAATAATGCGAAGAGTCTGGAAACGTCGAGAGTGGCTCGTGATCGTAAAGATAGATGGAACCGGGTGAACCTTAATATGTTCAAGTCTGGTTATTGGGAAAGGTTAGAGAAAGTCTGGATGTGGGATGAGTCGGATGGGAATGATGGGGAAGATGAGTCAAATTACCTTTGGGGAGGATATTATATGGGAAATAAAATAATATCAGTCAAGAGTAATATCAAGTATGTGAATATCAGTTATGAGTAATGAAGATCAAATGAAGGAAGGACGGGAGGGAAAGAGCTGGGCTTAAGAACAGAAAGATCGATGGCTTCCACATACGTTTAGTACATGACGTTCTCCCATTCGGGGCCGCTAGGGAGACCCAATGGGCTGGCATAGTGGAGCACAGTACACCTGCTTGATCGGTCTCTCCGTTAATATTTCCGTATTTTTCTGTATGGTGACCGAGCGATCGGCCGTAATCTATCCCTTTCGGGCGATAGCGGTTATCTTTCGTACGAATGGTTACCAAGCATACTGAATATACTGAATAATACGTTAGAATGTACCGCGGACTTGTCCTACCGGGGTTTGTCGGATCCACTGATCTACCGGACGCTGTCTGTGCATAATAATAGGAATTTTTAAAGAAAATTTTCCCAGAATTGCCTATTTTGGGGAATTCCATGTTTTATTTTTTATTTAATTTTTTGCATTTCATTTTCCTCTCCCGTTTTGGTCTCTGATGCGATCTTCCTACTCTTTTCCCTCTCTATCATGTATATCCCCTTAACAACTGCTCTCTATGGTTTGGGTGGGCTTTCCGAAATCAGCCACAAAAACCCCACCTAACTTTATCAATTTACTAAATAAGTAATCACAGCATCAAGTCATTTCCTTTCATCTGATTTCAAATATCAAAGACCGAAAAAAGTAATTCAAATGCCATGAATAAGGAATTCTTGATTATTCCAGAATGAAAAAAAAAAGTTCTGCCTGCATGATCCCGGTATCTCCGAAAGAGTCATATAATCAAATAATCAAAAAAGACAACCAAGATCGAGAATCTCCTAGAATCTCCCAATACTTGCTAGTACATACTTAGTTAGCTAGTTAGTTACTGCACATTCGCTTAGAAATGGAAAGATTCCTGCAGACCGAGCCAATCTATAAGCTAGTACAGAATAGGCGATGGGGACCTCCAATTTTAGGACCCTATTCGACAGGGCTGAGCCACAGGGGTTTTTTATTTCCGCGTGATCTGATCGAGTTTAGTGGCTGCCGTACTACCCGTTACTGATTTACAAGAATTTTACGTTGATGAATAATAATGAAATGATGAATAATGTGCATTCTAATCCCGTAAGCCACCTGGGGCTAAGCCACAAATCCCAGTTTTCCCCCCTTCCCGTTGGGCGTCTCCTGCATTCTGGGGTAAAAGGGAAAAAAAAAAATTATTTGATTATAATTCTTAAAAACACATGGGTGAGATGACTAGACCTATCTAGGCAGGTCAATCGATATAATACCTTTCTCTCGTAAACCGATGGTGTTATACAACAAATGTAAATACTAAATACTAAATACTAAATACTGAAATTCCAACAATAGTCAGTTTCAACCCAAAGCCGAATAAAGGCCCCCATTCAGGAATTCAGACGCGAGTTACGGTGTCAGCTGGTGTAGGATGGGGAGGGGTCAGCTGATCCCGCAGTTCCCTCGATCTTGCGGCTCGGTCGTAGGAGCCTCGTTCGGATCCGTTAAAAAATGGTGAGACTAGGTCGCTTCGGCTATAGAGTACACATTCTACCTTGGAAGAACCAAGGTTAGGGGTCACATGGCCCGTGGCCTGATAGTGCATCGAGTCGAGTCTCCAGTTTATCTCCAGTTTTTTGCCTACTGCCTACATAGTTCACATGACCATAATAATGGTCCGAAATTAATGAATTAATTAATTCCATTTCCTTGATTGGCAAAGTGAGAAAAAGAAAATGGATTATTCATTGATGACTCCTATTCTCAATACCCTGACTCACCGAACAGCTAACTAGTGTGGTCTGTTTCAAAGGAAAATTCTTTCACTATGCTCGGGTGACTCCCGACCGATTCGAGGTTAATCATGCGGATCCATGCGCATAAAATACCGACTATAATAGCGTGGTATGGTAGTACAGAGACAAGGGAAAACTGGCCTTTTTTTTAGCGCAGTAAATTCAAACAATTCAAGGCAATATCAGATCGGACGGGCGACCTCCGGGGGAGGCCCGAGTGTCGTGGTGTGCTCCCGACCGGAGATGTCTCCCACAAGCGCGGGATCTGGGCAAGTCGGGTCTAACGGCCTAACTTAATAACGCCAGGGTGACTCAAGTGGGAAGAAAGAAAATTAGAAAAATGCGACTAATTGTTAGAATCAGTGCCTAAGCCCTCTTTTTCTTTATTTCTGTACGTTTCTGTTTCTGTATCTGTATCTGACGAGATCTCCACTGATACAGTAAGAGATTCGGTCGGCGTGAGTACTTTGGTGCACCCGGCCGGGGCGCCGAGACGCGGGTCCGGGGTGCCGTATCTACCGAAGAGTCTGGACCAAGCAAAACCAGAGTCCAGAATTTCAGATGTAGCGTTCACGACTAGTGCGTACATTCCTCGATCCTGACAAAAAAATTTCGGTATTTGGTTTATTCTTGGATCCGAATCCGAGACAGAAAACGTGGCCTTGTCTGGGGAAAAGTGGCCAGATCTTGATCTTTGGCCCACCTTTGGCATTTACAGTAGTTGCCCTATGCATTCCCTCGTTTATTATTACGAACAACGGAGTACACTGTATACGAAACAAAATAACAAAATAACAAAATTCCTTTACTAAGTAAAACCACGCAAGGCACCACGTATACGAACTGCGCTCCGCTCCGTGCCTGTCATCAGCTCGTGCCCGTCAAGCTGGGACACGGGATTATCCCCTGCAGCAGATGCAGGAAAAAATTTTCTCTCTGCCATGTCAAACGACAGGGAAAAAAAATTTTAGCTTGTCAGCACCTTAATCCTCACGGGGGAACGGCACCGAGTCCAGCCCTGTGAGGTTTGGCGATTGCAAAAGCGCAAAATAGCAACCAGGCTAATGCAGAAGAGATTTTTCAATGCAATTGATTGGTGGGTTTGGGTGCTGAAGGACACAGCCACAACGATGGTATGTGCGGATACGCCGTGTAAGGACGCTAGTGGTATTGTGTATCGAGCCTGCAGGGAACTTTTCGAAGCCACAGACCTTCTGGAATCCTTCTAGCGTCCTCCGGCAACTCGGCACCGGGATTCTCCGTTGGACAGCAAATCATCTGTTGCATTGCACACGGAATCGAATTTTTCCTGTTGAGTTTTCTCCGTTTGGGTTGCATCTTGATTATTTGATTATTTGGATTCTTAAATCTTCTTCCAGGGTTGTAGTTTAGATATGCTGTCAGCATCTAACACACCCGTGCTTTGACTGTTTCACAGACCCTGCACATTCCCGACTTGTCCCGATATAGGCTTTTGATCTTTATACTTCAAGAAAAAAAAATCGACTTTGACTCAGACGGGGATAAACAATGTACACACCATCCTTGATATTTTTAGAATGTGACAAACTCACTGAAAACGATGAACCAGAATGTTCTACAATCGTGATTTACACGAGTGACATCTGTAAGACACGCAGGGGATACTACTAGTAAATACTTCATGCGGTTGCCTACTGGGTATTTTGTAGACCACTAGGTTATAGTGTAGAACAAATCAATCTCATTGACAAAACAAGAAAAAGCCCCTTGGCCTCGTTTATAGGTTGGTCTGGGCCTCGATATCCATTCATTCCTGGTAGCTTGAAAATTCAAAACTCGCCTTGATTCGATGGACAGCAGAGCCGAGCTGCGTGTCCGCAGAGTTTTCGAGATTTTCATAACACACCAGAGCTGACTCTCAACCCTGTTTAGCCCAATCAAGCCCATTATCTCAGAGCACTGGATTGCAAGAGACGATCGCCTAATTCTGATAGGGTGATTGGCTTTGTTTCCCTCGTGGTGGCGCCCTGGGATCCCACAATCCACTTCGATCTGAGACACGTCGTGGTGATATTCGTAACCGTGCCCTCCACTCGATTCAGTTTGTCAGTTACTAGCCATTTCGAGGGTCTGTCTTGAATACCAGCGGAGTTCTTTCAACTCTGTATTACTTGGTATTGCTGTCAAATCTGCCATGTCTACTATACAGATCGTATACAGTAGATGAATCATATTTCACATGTGAATCACATTACTCCTACATGAAAAAAAAATTAAAAAAATTTATAGACTATATGCATATCATCTGTAACGCGGCAGATAACTCCCGGTATTGGATATGTGTTCTTTTCAGATAAGCATCCATGGAACTTTGAAGATTAAACTTGCGTGGGGAGGGTGGCACCGTAGATATCCACCTGAAAGCCACAAGGGATCACCCGGAATTACTACCAAAATCAAGGGACCGAGGATGTCATCTCCGACTGATTGATAAGTCAAATCCAGCCTTTTTTGGTCGCTTGTTATGCTGAAAAATCAACATTATCGTCAATCACAAGGCAAGAAAATGCAAATTTTTTCCAACAGTTGTCATGCATAAATTCATATGCCACCTGACATGTGGCTGCACAAGCACAATTGTATAAGGTCACGTGGCGAGTGGAGTACTGTTCTGCACTGGCTTGTAAACGGATGCTACTGCCAAGTCCAACAACCAACTTACACTATTAGCCATCAACTTTGAACAGAAGGTTTTACCAACTCGCACGGCATGGGTCTGTCCAAAGAGCTTGCCTCATGGCGTTCGCCCTCGTATATTCAAACATCGCAACCACCCCAAATCGGCGATAAAGCACCGTCTTCTCCACATTTGGCGCTCCCATTTGAAAATGGAAACCCAACCATTCTATCATTTCTCCGACACTGCGGGTGCCCAGGTCTGTGTTCTGCAAAGTCTTCTATGGAATAAGCGAATGGTCAAGAAAAAAATGAAAATAAAAACTGACCCTACACCTCCATCTTTCTAAAGTCTCTGAAGTCGCGTTCCGGGAAATGCGTACTGCAGCCACCGAGCACCCTGAGATCAACTTCGTCGCTGTTTCTCATAGTGATCAACAGTCAACAGATGACTGGCTAGGTGCCGTTGGAGGTGCTGGATCTGTCAGGGTAATTGTTGATGCCGACCGTGAGATTTATGCATCATGGGGTTTGGGGGTCATTTCCTGGGGCCATCTTTTCAGTCCAGGGGGGCTGTTGGCAGTCTTCAAGATGGGTAAAGAGAAGGGAGTTTGGAATCGGCCAACGGAGAGTGGTAGTAGATGGCAGTCTAGTGGCCATTGGGCTGTCGATGGGGAAGGATATGTGCGGTGGGGAGGCCCTGCAGCGAGAGTAGATGATATGGTCAATATCGCAGAGGCAATTAGTGCTTTGCAAGACTCGCGTCAGGACTAAACCGACTGTCTCTCTCTGCTCACCCAATATTTCCGATTGTGTTACAATATAATTGAGTTTTACCTCAATACCACTCACTATGGCCTGCTGGTTTCTCTCGCGGTTGTCCCTTCGTCTTTACTCGCTCCTCATCCCGCTTTTCACGATCTATTCTCCATATTGTGCCCCATTGCCATTATCATTCTCTCTTCACTTTACTCTCAACTTTACTCAGACTCGGGCATTATGCGACTGCTCCTATTTTTCATCCTGGCATTGGCAGTGAGGGCTACTAATTGGTATCGGTTAGAGCCCGAGAAATTGACCGACGTCCAGGTTTGTTCTGCACCGCGTGCGATACATACGAAGCGCCGTTTAATTCAAGTCCCAGGTTTCCAAGCGAGTCCCCTCTCTTCAAACCCTCGCCACCTCCCAGCTAACACACAACCATGGCTCCTGGTGGACGGGCTCTCTCATCAGCGCAAAAAATGGTCATCAGTACTTCGTGATATCTCATTACGTGAACTCGGGTGGGCAGCGAGACCTCTACCGTGCATCTGTGTTGGACTTGGACAGCTTGGAATACCATTCCTTCGTGCAGGTCGGCAATGGATCATATCCCTCCTCTGACTTCTTTCATCTGGTCGTGGGTATCGGTGGAAACGGCTTCGAGGGTATCTCTGGTGACAACCTCGCCGCCATGCGCACCCACAGTACACAAGATGACGTGACATTCGATCTCATCTACCACCTCTCCACGCTGCCACTGGTCACAGGCGGCCCCGATATCAACATCCTCGACGATGGAAAAGCCTACGGGTGGGCTCTTCCCGCCTGTAAGACTTATGGCACTATGACCATCAACGATCAGAAGATCCATGTCGACAGTCGGCATTCTTTGACGTGGTACGATCGATATTGGGGCAGCGGGGGTCTTTACAGCAACTGGACCTGGTTCCATCTGCACATGCCCGGCGGATTTAAGCTCAGTATCTGGGCAGGCGATCGGGCAGATAATGGTTCTGATGAGCGCTTGGCTACCATCCGTACCTCGAAGGGGTCACTAACTCTTGTCGGCGTGTCTTGCACTCCTGATTCGGAACACACTTGGTATAGCTCTGCTACTGACAAGACGTACCCGCTTGCTTGGACTGTTCTCATTCCAGATTATATTTCGACGCTCAGGATTATTAGCATCACTGAAGACCAGCTTTCTGTGGGTCCTTCGGCATCGGGGGCTGCTTATGGGGGTTTTGTTACTTTCTCGGGTGAGTTCTTGGGTGCCCAAGTCGAGGGCTATGGTATGGTTGAGATTGCCGGCCAGTAAAGGTGGCTGTGGTTCAAACTTGGAGGCATTTTCTCGGTACATTTCACAGTGCATGTAGGTTGGACTGCTTGGTTCAAGTGTTGGAAAATAATGAATTTTTGTGTGCGCGTGTACATGGTCAACTTCTCGGTAACATGGCTTCTGATCATCTCTGCCTCGCTGGTATTGCAGACACTTAGTATGCCCCAACAAATTTTCTTTCCATTAATCAACCCCTTTGCCACTTTGATCATTGAAAAACAACATTGGATGCTGTCTGTTGCTTGTGTGTAGTAGGTATTTCGTCTTGTCCTTGAAACTGACTTCGGTCGCGCTGTCCATGCGTGCGACTGCAACAGCCAGCATCGAACAGAATTCTGCGACTCCGCCTCTATTCCCGTAGATCCTGTGGATATAAATATCACTTTACATTTTTTCGCATAATTTCACTCGGTCGCGTGTCATTTTTTCCCCCATTTTGTACACAAAGTATTGGTGGGGGGCGTTGGCACAGGCGCCGGTAGGTCAACTGGTAAGCTGGAAAGTTGAACCCCCATTTTGGAGGGGTTGAACTTCCGGATTCGGGGGTTCAACTTTGGTCCAAAAATAGGTTCAACCTCACCACTTCCAGCGACTTTTTGGTCTTCCACGGCCGTGACTTGGGACTTTTTGGGAAATAAACCTTGGATTTGGATTTTTCAAAGGATTTTGATCATTTACATATCAGTTTTATAATGACTATTACGTTTTAGAAGATTTTAGTTTCCAAGTTATTACTTTCACCATTGTTCGATATATATCTACTGGACATACCTACTCCATCTTTACCAACACAATCAACACAACCAAAATTTCCCATCATGTCTATGAAAATGACATTTGAATACAAAGCACAAGCATACCGAATACACACCCGTGGACAGCACAGAATTTAGAAAGTAATTAATTGGTGCAAAATTGATTTACTTCGAAATTGTGTCTACATTTATGAAAATGAAACTTCAATACCTCGACACGTGGGTATGCATGTACCGAAGATAACCTCGGGGGACTGGTAAATTACTAGTAGATGGAGAGAGACTGGAGATCAAGTGGACGCGTACATAAATTCTCAAAGTACTATACTAAGTACACGCTACGTGAAGAATTGAGAGCATAGGAGCAAGGTGCTTTAACCTTGAAATGAGGAGATCGCACATAATGATACCTAAGATGTGGCGACATAGTATGGACGTGCAGGATGTGGAAACAGACGCGTCAAAGCCCCTCCGCCACGTAAAATCAAAACAACACGCCTTAGTAAGGAACCAAAAGACATTACAGAGGAATCAAGTTACGAGGAAAATATTGAGTTTCAAGATAGTTGTATTCGTATCGGATCAGCTCGCAATAGAGTGTAGATCCCACCATCTGAGTGGTGCCAGCCATTTGATGAGGCCGCTATGATACAGGAAAGCTCAAAAGCGAACACTAGCAGACCCATAGTGGACGCAAAAAGTGGTAATCGTTGTAAAAAAAATGTCAAACCCAAAGACCCATGTCGATAAAGAAAATCAGAGAACACCCCAACGTCCCATCATACCGTTTGTAACAACCCGGAAAAGAGAAAAGATACGAGACGCTTAGCCACCGAAACCGTAGAGGGTACCTGAGAAGATCAATGTTAGAGACGCGTTGCAAAACATGAGAAGACGCGTCGGAAGAAACTTACGGCCCTGGCGCTTGAGAGCGTAGACAACATCGAGAGAAGTGACAGTCTTGCGCTTGGCGTGCTCAGTGTAGGTGACGGCGTCACGGATAACACCCTCGAGGAAGGTCTTGAGGACACCGCGGGTCTCCTCGTAGATCATGGCGGAAATACGCTTGACACCACCACGACGAGCGAGACGGCGGATAGCGGGCTTAGTGATACCCTGGATGTTGTCACGCAAAATCTTGCGGTGACGCTTGGCACCACCCTTGCCGAGACCCTTGCCACCCTTTCCACCTGATGAGAGAAGAACGCGTTAGTCAAAAAGAACGCGTCTGGATTTGAAACATGTTTCCCGTATTTGATTGAAAAGTGAAAACAAGGTTGGGAAGTTGTGTGAAAGACTTACGGCCAGACATGATGAATGTGATTTAAAAGTGGGGTTTTGGTTTTGAAATTAGAAAGAAAACCGAAGTTGTTGAAGTTGTCGAGAATGAATTGAAGGGAAAAAGCGGATGGAGGTTCCGGGGCAGGAGATATTTGTATCAGAAACAAGTGAGGACGCGGGGACTGGGAAATCACACGCTAGTGAGAAGATCAGCCAATCAGCGTTGAGGATCCGATCCGGCAGGCGTGATCTACCGGGCCCCTCTCAACCGAATAGACTCAGGAAGCCGCCTCATGATTCTGATCATTTACTCATTTCACCTTCAAAACACGTAGATCAAAATTCTAAAAAAATCAGCAAGTATGTATACAGTATCAAGAATGATATGAGACGTGTAGATCAGAAATTGATCAATGTGGGTGGTCAGGATCAAAGAGAATGTACGCGAGGTATTCCGTGATCCGTGATCCTGGACGCTGATTGGCTGATACGGACGGACCACTCGCTTAGGTGGAATATGTGATGGAACCGCAAATCAATACAAACCGATCAAACCCGCGCATCACTAAGCCTTCCCGCTCATACTTGGTTGATCTGGATCCCGTGCGCTGATTGGCCAATATTCCTTGCTCTCAGATCACACTCTTTCCCATCGGTACAAATACTCTTCCCCCACCCGTCTTTCTCTTCTCTTTCTCAATCATCGACAACCATCTCCATCGACAACTTTCATCAACAAATCCACTTTTTTCCATCAACTCAAATTTGGAAAAATGGCTCGTACCAAGCAGACTGCCCGTAAGTACTTCACTACTTCACTTTTACCTCGCTTCGCTTTGCCTTCACTGCCTCCTTGGTATCGTCGTCCCCGCCTCGAAGGGGTGAGGCGACTTTACCTAGTTTGGCTGAAGGACGCGATGACGCGTCAAACTTCCCAAAACTTCAAAGAAACATTTTTACTAATATCACTTCCTCTTCACAGGTAAGTCCACTGGTGGCAAGGCTCCCCGTAAGCAGCTCGCCTCCAAGGCCGCTCGCAAGGCCGCTCCCTCCACCGGAGGTGTCAAGAAGCCCCACCGTTACAAGCCCGGTATGTCAACCTTACTCTCAATCCACTTCAGCCTTGTTACATGTTACTAATATCCCATTCCAGGTACCGTCGCTCTCCGTGAGATCCGTCGCTACCAGAAGTCCACTGAGCTCCTGATCCGCAAGCTCCCCTTCCAGCGTCTGGTTCGTGAGATCGCCCAGGACTTCAAGTCCGACCTCCGCTTCCAGTCCTCTGCCATCGGTGCTCTCCAGGAGTCCGTTGAGGCCTACCTCGTCTCCCTGTTCGAGGACACCAACCTGTGTGCCATCCACGCCAAGCGTGTCACCATCCAGTCCAAGGACATCCAGCTGGCCCGTCGCCTGCGTGGCGAGCGCTCTTAAATGCGCTAATCTGGTTGATTTTTCTTGTTGAACTTCCGGGAAGGCGATCGGGGTTTTCTTTTTATGAATATGGCGATACACTATGGGTTTCTGCTTTCAAATGAATGGGTTTCGGAACCGGGTTGGTTCTGAATTTGCTTTTTTACCTTTTGCGATTTTCCACAGACATACCCTTACCATGGGATGGCGAAGTGGTGGTTATGTACATCAAAGGATTAATTTCCTCAGCGCGGTGCCTTAGCGAGCATCGTTTTATGACAGTCGCCCAAATGCGATCAATTACCTAACCAACTTCATTCCATCCACGTTCTTGTAAATCTCGCAATCGTCTGGAGTAGACCGTTGCAATGGTTCGGACACGCGTCGGTCTTGTTGTGATCCACAACCGCGTCGTTGACGTTTCGTTCCAAGCCCCCTCTCCCCATGTGGACGCGTGACCCTTCCCCCTTCGCATCTGCTACTATTGCAGCCCACACATAATTCCTTTGGCTTACTCTGTGTCACAAATGCGTCCTACCCGCTTCTTTGTTTCCAAGTGCCCAAATCTGGGTCCCCTGAACCTACGTAGAGGATTTGCTATACTGAGTCTACTGTAGAATATTCTATACAGATTACGAATCCTAACTCGCCAAAGAAGAAGACCGGCATACCTTTATTGTAAATGTCAGATCAACGCGTTCGATCCAAGGTTCAAC
Organism: Penicillium verhagenii; assembly: GCF_028828195.1. Taxonomy (NCBI): domain Eukaryota; kingdom Fungi; phylum Ascomycota; class Eurotiomycetes; order Eurotiales; family Aspergillaceae; genus Penicillium; species Penicillium verhagenii. The sequence continues at coordinate 649,452 of NW_026643176.1, read as the reverse complement.
TGATTCTATGGCGTAGAATAGTGGTATTTGAAGTTGGCTTTGTCTGTAGACAAAGGGACTTCTTGGTCCTAGCTCACTGCTCACCCATGAGTCATACATACTTGTAGAAAGCGCCTTTCCCCGACCTTGGGGACTAGGCACCACGATCCCACGAGGGCACGCCAACCAGATGTTTTGCCCTTGAAAAACCAGCCATCACCGTTTCCGACAACTGGCAAATTCCCTTGTCTTTTCCTGCAGCCTGGCGCGCCGGTGATGCGCGACGCACTGACCAAAACGTCATCATTAGATGTGGGTCCGTTAGACTATGAATCGAATTTTAATGTCTTGATCTTTCTTGTTGTATGTAAAATCTGGAGAGAAAAATTACATTAGCTTTTTTGGAGTAGCTTGAAGAATCGATCGATGCGTGTTTCATGATAGAACAACCGTTTTCAGTTTCAGGATCACAGATATACAGCATTCTGAGCTTGTTGAGTCCCTGGACCCATTAGGAAGTGGGGCACACAAAACCGACACGTCCAGAACGCAAATTGAGGCCTAAGGCTACTACAGACGTTAGAACTGGGGCCTAAGGCGAGATATTACACCTGAGGCACCTAGTTAGTAGTGTATGGATGCGTAGTATCATTCATGACGATGTGCAAGACAATTCAGCAGCTGAACAGAGCGCCTTAAACGAACCTTGGAAAAAGTAGATGAGATAATGGCACCTCAACTAGACACCCATATGTGCACAGTAACCCGACTGTCAATCTTGCTATACACGGCGCTATCCAAGACACCGCAGACCTTTTACCGGTTACAGGAATTCCACAAGTACAGCCTAAGCCTCGCTATTTACTATTATGTTCAACTATTTGCCGTTTCATACAAATGGGCTTCTATCCAGTTAGTAGTCAAGATTGTCCACCTTCCGTGTAAGAAGGCACAGACCCTAAGCGTTTTCCATAAACCATCGCACACTCCGCTCCAGGCCTTCTTGGACACCCACCTTCGGGCGATATCCAAGCACCCGCCTGGCCTTGCTTCCATTGAGTGTGCGGATAAGGGTACTAAACCGAATCCCCTCACGACTCATATTGGCAGTCTTGCCATAGACCAACCACGCAACCCACTCATTCACAAATCCAAGCGTTAGCCCGACCCATTTCGGGATAACAATGATATCCTCGGGCCGTATTGGGTTTCCCGTTAGAGCAGAAACGGCCCGCTGAAAGTCCCAGAAGAGCCAGGGGTCTTCGTTCGTGATGTGAAAGCATTCACCATCGACACGCCCCGCAGAATCGCCGGTCTGCGGGGGCTTACCCCAGGCTTTGAGAAGGGCATGGGCGGCTAGGAGGTGTGCATCGGCAAGGTTTCCAACGTAGACGAAATCGTACGGGTTCTGACCATCGCCCATCTGGAAACGGGACTTGCCCTGGCGTGCGACGGCAAACATCTTGCCCAAGGCGCCAGCATCATGCTCGCCGAATGCAAGGTTTGGTCGGAGCGAGCAAGTCAGGATACCCTGGTCGTCTTGGCCACTGTTACGATTAGCAGCTTGGATTATGTCTTCGGCATCTGCTTTCGCGATGCAGTATAGGCGCTTTTGTTGTGGAGGGCGCAGGATTGGCATTTCCTCTGTGGCATCGACGAGATCGGTATGGTTGTCGTTGATAACGCCTATGGTCGAGGTGTTGACCAGGGCCCGCACGGTATTCACCTTAACCGCGGCTTCTATAAGATGATGGGCACCGTCGACGATTATGCCGCGGTACGCTGACTCGGGGGCATCGGAGAACTCGGGAGATGCGGTGTGGAAAATGGTGACAGGGCGAGCGAGCTGCATGATGCGCTGCACGTCGGCAGCACAGGATAAATCACCGAGATGGTAGTGGATATTTGGATTAGAATGACGATTGCGGTCGATATTTATGTCGATTGAGTGAATTTCGCAGTTAGGCGCCTCCTCAAGAATTTTCGCGATGATGTGGTGGGCTATGAAGCCATTGCCGCCGGTAACAAGGACAGGACCGAGTCCGTCGCTACTAGACATTATACTTCTGTAAGAAAATAGAAATGATTGGAATGGGGGCAGAATGATGAAGTCGGGAGGAGAGAGAAAATCGATGGTATATTACTGGGCTGAGAAATGCAGGAGTGAATTTCAGGAGAGGAGCGAGCTCCGGGTCTCATTGTGGTTTGGACCGTTTGGGAGCAAAGAGAATCAAAGTACGAGGCTCAGCTGCTACGAAATTGACTGGATCACGATTCTCAACGCGCGTGTACAAGTGCATCAAATGCGGAGTCCACCTATCAGGTCACCCCGATACGAGCATGGCAATCTCCACAGATTTGGGGTCTTTTTTTTTATTTTTATTTTTATTTTTTAGTATACTGGTGAGACTAACGTAGATGGTTTAGCCTATTTTTTAACTTGGGGATCTGGACTCAGGCCTTTCAGCGATCACGTTGATCCGTGAGCCTGTTCTTTTGAGCCACATTCGAATCCCAAGTCCTGCCCAATATTGTGAAGCTTTGATTCTCCTCATTTGTCGAGATACCCTTGACACTATATTTGAAAGTTCTTGGATGGCGATGTCGACATATATACTGGAGTACGTTGATGAAAGAACCCACGGCGAAATTTCCAAGGTTTCTATAATTCAATTGTCTCTGTACTGATAGGTCGACTAGTCTAAGAGTCATGAGCACAAGGTGACAATTCCAAGACATGAGTTATGCCCCACCTGGGCAGTGCTGCAAGGCTGAAACATGCATGTATTTGTGAAATCGATCATTCGACTTTTATGCGCTATCAAACACAATCTTCGGAATAAAGGCACAAAACTTTGATTATCAATCTCCGGATTACACTTGCCATGTGGAAGTATCCACTTTTCAGATTTGAAAGCAACCAGGTATGGAGTTAGTACATACGGAGTTATCCGTAAGCGGAGCTCTCAGTAAGTGGTGCCTGGAAATGGGACTTGGGGGAGATTAGGTTGTCTTCTCTAACCCGGTGGAGTTAATGGTAATCACCGGCCGTCGTGGCGGAATTAAGCCAACCAACTTCTAGTGACGGGTATGGCCCTTGCACCCGAGTCGGGATTCGGGGGATTTTGAGCTCTGCTAGGCCCGATGGAGAAAAATGTCATCACACTGCAGCCTACATGAAACCTGAAAAAGTCCGTGTTTTGTAGATGTTTATATCCGATTCATGGATGCATACTGCTCCGTACTAGTTATCTACTCAGATCTGTGGTAACCTTGAAAACACTCGCATAACCTCGGGTCACGCATATGTACAAGTTTTTAGGGCATTTGTTTTAGAGAAGTCATTCTATATCGATCATTGACTGATCATATTTCATGCAGTAGTTGCATATTCTAGTAATTCATCGCGGATGAGATTATAAATGCTTCCCGCTCCCGTGACCAATCATAGCCGTGCCGAGTACCCGGTGCATAAATGAACGTGGCTAAATACCCGGCATAAACCACGTGATGCTTGACGTTTGCATCTTGGCAGGCATTTTTGCATTTGCAACCGGTTAAATTCTCACATGGTCTCTTGTGTACATCTACTGATATACTAGTATACTGTAGTAGATAATTATTATGTCTTGCAATCTGGCAATCGCTGGCCTTGACGATTCCGGATTTCAACGTGAGAAAGCTGGATAAAGCCGCTGATGTATAAATAATGTTCCAAGGTTCTTGGCACATGGCGAGCTCCGAAGTGGCTACATTAGTGGGTCCTAGAGTTTTAAAATTTCTTTCTTTTTTTGAATCTTCAAGGTTCTAAGGACGGATCAAGGGTTAATTGTGCCCTCGGCAAGCAGTTATTCTTCATTAATACGCACGGATCATGTATAAATCCCCAACACCGGCGTAGGTCCGGACCTTCAACCTTGGATGGGCAAGAAAAGCGAGAAAAAAAGAACGCCACGATGAAGTCGTCGTCTACTCACCATAATTAAATAGGAGCCACTGCCCTGGATTTGCAATGCGATCTCTCTTTCTGTAAATCTACCTTCAAATAATTTCCCAATCAATAATACAAGTGTGGCGACATACCTCTCTCCATTCGGACCCTCTTTACCCCCCGCAAACGGCCCACACTAAACAAACCCCCTCAAAGCTCACTGTTACGAGTTACCTACAACTACAACAAACTCACTATCGACACCCGCTTGCTTCACACAACCACAAAGAATCATCGGCATATACTAATATATAACACTGCCCCTCATGGCAGGCGACGACAAGACTCACGAAGTCGCCAACATAGAGCCCACGGCTCCCACCAAGATCCCATTCTGGCGATTGGTCTTTGACCAAGGTGTCGTCACTCAAGAAATCATCGAATACCCATACCCAGGCTCCGGAACCGAAGATGACCCCTACGCCGTGATGTGGATCGACAATGATCCTCGTAACCCAATGCTTTTCAGCGAGACAAAGAAATGGTCATATACTATGTTGGTCGCATTCGCGACACTGGCCGTGTCACTGGTCTCCTCTGCATACACTGGTGGTGTTTTGCAGATTGAAGAGGAATTTGGCATTGGAGATGAGATCGCCACGCTCGGTGTCTCGTTTTTCGTCTTAGGTTTCGCCGTCGGACCAGTGCTTTGGGCTCCCATGAGCGAGTTGTTTGGTCGCCAGATTCTTTTCGTCACAACATACGCTGCTCTCACAGCATTCAACGCTGGTACTGCCGGTGCGCAGAATGTATATACGCTTGTTATTCTGCGTTTCTTCGCCGGTGCCTTTGGATCCTCACCACTCACCAATGCCGGTGGTGTTATTGCCGACATGTTCCCTGCTAAGCAGAGAGGTGTCGCTATGAGTCTCTTTGCTGCCGCGCCTTTCCTTGGTCCCGTCCTCGGCCCTATCATTGGTGGTTTCTTGGGAATGAACGCTGGTTGGCGATGGGTGATGGGATTCCTGGCCGCTTTCTCTGGATTTGTGTGGATTATTGGCTCTTTGCTCATCCCTGAGACCTACGCGCCTGTCCTCCTTCGTCGCCGTGCAGAGAGACTTTCTAAGCTCTCGGGCAAGGTCTACCAGAGCAAGGTTGATATCGATCAGGGCAAGGTCTCCCTTGGGGAAGCCTTCAAGATTGCTTTGTCTCGCCCCTGGATTCTTTTATTCCGTGAGCCTATTGTCTTCCTATTGTCTCTTTATATGGCCATTGTTTATGGTACCCTGTACATGATGTTTGCGGCATTCCCCATTGTCTATGAGGAGTACCGTGGCTGGAACCAGGGTGTGAGTGGACTGGCTTTCCTTGGTATCATGGTCGGTATGCTTCTTGCCGTGCTTTACAGTCTTTGGGACAACAAGCGCTATATCAAGACTCAAGACGAGCACGATGGCTTCGCTCCCCCCGAGGCCCGTCTGCCACCCGTCATGGTTGCTTCCGTTGCGATCCCTATTGGTCTGTTCTGGTTTGCCTGGACCAACTATCCCTCGATCCACTGGTCAGTCAGTATTATCGCTGGTGCGCCATTTGGATTCGGAATGGTGCTGGTATTCCTGGGTATCATGAACTACCTGATCGACGCATACACCATCTTCGCGGCCTCCGTCTTGGCCGCTAACTCCGTCCTGCGTTCTTGCTTCGGTGCCGCATTCCCTCTGTTCACCACCTATATGTACGACAACCTCGGTATCCACTGGGCATCCTGCATTCCCGCGTTCCTCGCTCTCGCTTGTGTTCCATTCCCATTCCTGTTCTACAAGTACGGCGCTGCCATTCGCAAGCGCTGCAAGTTTGCTGCTCAGTCTGATGCATTCATGCGCAGTATCCAGGAGAAGGCCCAGGCTGCTCCCGAGGAAGACGAGAAGATCACATACGACCGTACCGAGGCTCCTGCCCCACACGAGTCTGTGTCAAGCGAGTCCGATTCGGAAGAGCCTGTTGTGACACGCAGCCGCAGCCGTGCTCACTCTACTACCTCTACATTGCACCGTGTTCCAACTTATGAGGGCAATCCCTTCGATTTGGACCGTGTCAACACCAAGGAGTCCTTCAAAAACTAATCACCTATGCATCTCTTACATTGCTGGACCTGCACTAAGTACCCTTGAAAGGGGCTTTTGCCACATAAAATTGTTCTTTTCATTGCATCCTTCTATCTCACACCATTCATGTTGTCATTGCATTTGGCGGTCAAAATTTGTTGAGTTTCTGTCTACTTTATACCCGATATTGACTTTACCCGGGGATGAGTTCATGTATATACGCATCTCTAAAAAAACGGCGTTCCCATTAGAGGCTGGAACCATTTAATTCTATTGAATAATTGATAAAAAAAATGACAAATATTGAACAAAATATTGATTTCGTAGTAAGCATGTATCTACTAGTAGATCTCGAACTTCTAGATCGGACTTACTAGTAGTTGATTTGATCGGGCTCAATCGGGGAATCACGGCACCCGAGTGCCGAGTTCATGTATCTTATTCTTGCGTGTACTACGTGCCTCATTGTTAATTATTGCATTTTCCCCGTGAGTCATTTCCTACTTTTATTTTCTAGATTTTGTCACTCCTTCACCTCATACAGAGGATCATTCTCTTTGATGAACCTGTTTCTATCGAGCCTGAATCTCCCGGCCAAGCCTTCCGATTATCGGTCTTCGGTCTTTGCATTTTGCTCTTATCGCCACAATCGGACAGCCTGCCCGATAGGCTGGGTCATCTCGCCTTGGGGGGTTTATTCTTCCTCGATCATTACTCCAGCAATAGACGAGCGTGCTCGGAGTATTCGGCATGAGTTTCTTTCAGAGAGGACTCGCTGCGCAAGCGTCGGCGTTTGCGATCGGTCCGCGACCGCGGCCAATTACCCCGGCACGATTGCCTTTGCGCCGGGTGCGACAGCCTCGACGACACAATTCTGCCCAGGCCTCGAAGCCTGAGACTCTCGAAGGAAAAGCCGTGGAGGATGCCTTGTCACTGAACAACAAGCATGGGAAACCGGGCTCCAACCCTTCGTCTTCATCGCCACCCACCCCTTCACCGTCTTCTTCCCCCCAGAATACCGCTGCCACCGCCGCAGGTGTAGCAGCCGCGTCGCATACTACAACAACATTGACAAGGTCCCAGAGACTGGGCGAGATCATAAAAGCGGGACCGCTGGGGAAGTTTGGGAGGTGGTATGCTCGTGTGCAGAGGGAACGGCCATACCAGACACAGCTGTGGAGCTCCATTGTCATTTACCTGTGCGGTGACTTGAGTGCGCAGTTGCTATTCCCATCGGAGAAACCCGCACCGGTGGATGATGACCAAACCACGTCCAAAGCACCCGCGGGGTCAAAGGACGAGGACGAAAATAAGCCGAGCTTTGTGAGCAGCTACGACCCATGGAGAACAGTCCGGCATTTGATCGTGGGTGCAGGCTCCAGTATCCCATCATATAAATGGTGAGTACATTTCCCATGATCTGATGTATACTAGATCTATACCCGACACAAAAAAGTTTGGTACATCAAGGCTGACTTTCTCCCAGGTTCTGGTTCCTCCACAATAATTTCAACTATTCATCTAAGCTGCTCTCGGTCTTGACCAAGGTCACCGTGCAGCAGATCTGTTTCACCCCCGTCTTTAATTCCTACTTCTTCAGCGTGCACTCCCTTCTCGCAGGTGCTACCTTTGAGGAGACCTGGGAGCGCTTGAAGAAGGCTCTTCCCGTCAGCATTACCAACAGCGTTAAGCTCTGGCCCGGCGTCACGGCATTCAGCATCATGTACGTGCCACCAGAGTTCCGGAATGTCTTCTCGGGAGTTATTGCCGTTGGTTGGCAGACGTACCTGAGTTGGTTGAACCAGAAGGCTGCGCGTGAGGTGCAGCAAGAGGAGGCTGAGTTTGAAGCCGTTTCATCACATGGGATGCCCGGGAATCTAATTCCTGCTGGCCAGCCCGCATAAAATAGCGTTGTTTGGATTTTGAATTCGGCATACATGTACATATAGACTTGATGCCCCGACTGGCGTTGCATTTCGCAGATACCAAGTTAAACCTTAGACCATAGATTTCGCAATAGACCCAGCCTTTTTTGAGCTTCGAAATTTACATATATATTGGTAGTAGTGTGTTTGGTTATAGATGACTATATAATTAGGTCGTGTTGTAGTAACTGGAGATCTCGTACTATGACTTCAAGTTTCAACTTGAAAGTGTCACCAAACTTGCTACGGTTACTGTATGTTTTAAGTACAAAGATCAAAACTTGAATGCGATCTTATTGGTTGGTGACTCTCCGTCTCCCAATCACGTTGATCGGTTTACTCGACCGCTTTGGGCTGTTGCGCTGTTGTTGCCTCCAACGCGCAATGACGCACCCCGCATCTCCAAATTTCGCATGCCACATAGGACATGAGCCCCCTTGACAGTCGCAGGCATGTCCTGCCTATCGAAATTGAAACAGCGTGAAGATTCCGACAGCGACTACGGATCCGACTTCACACCCGACGAAGAAGATATTCTGAATCAATTGCTCACCAAAGCCGTCGCGGAGCACGCGCCCGCCGAATCCGACGCCACCCCAACCTCATCCTTCGCTACACCCAGGCTCACACCTGGCCCCACGATCGCGACGACCCAGAGTAATTATATTGCTACAACCAGATTTGGATCTCCCCAACCTGCGGTTGTTGCGACGTCAGTCACGGACATTGAGGATGCCATTGTGCAATCCCCAGGTGGCCGGCTGCCTAAGGTACTGGGTAGGGAGAAGCCTGGTTCACCGTGGAGGTCGAGTCAGCGACCATGGGAGGACACAAAGCCGCGCAGTGGAATGGCGCAAATGGCAAACCAGGGCGCAGACAACAGGGCCACCACGTTTGGTATGTGTGACTTGACTATTGACTGTTCAGTTTTGCCGGACCGAGATCTTGAATAGGACTGACTGACGCGTTGACATCCGAAGCGTTTAGTGGAACACTCTAATTCAACCGAAGGCAGAGAACGAGAACGAGAACGCGTTGCGGCACGCGAACAAGAGTGGACGCAGCACGAGCAGGTAGCACCGACGTTGGATACTCGGTCCCCAGTCGAGCGCTTTCGAAAACCCCCCAATAAGGCTTTCTCAGTCACTGATTTGGTTTCGCCTGCCTGGTGTGAGCTACAATACTGGTATACATTGACGAAGCATGGGAGGAAAAGGAGAACTGCGGCCATGAAGAAGGGGAGCTCGGTGCACAAGACGCTCGAGGATGAGGTTTATACTACCGTCCCTGTGGACATTACTACGAAGGAGGATGCATGGGCTCTACGCATATGGAATGTGATACAAGGGCTGCGAATTCTGCGCCAGTATGGCATCACACGTGAGCTTGAGGTTTGGGGCGTGGTTGATGGGGAGCTGGTCAATGGAGTCATTGATCAGTTATCCTACGAATGCCCCGACTCGGAGCTTGAAGCTACAGCTGCTAGCTTCTACGAGGATGCAGAGAGGTCAAGAGCTGCTTTACCAGAGTATCAAATGTCCTTGTCGGATTTTTTGTTATCTTCCTCCCAGGGCGGAAGGAGACTGGCGGATTTAGGCCAGACCGAAAATGTCGATGCCGAACAGGTACCCTCTGCCCAAACAATCTCACCAGCTGTTTATGATCTCCCTCGGATATATATGACTGATGTGAAGACGAGAGCAAGTCGCTCAATCCCTACCGTCAAGAGCACATCCTTCCGACCCACCTCTCTCCAGCTGCAGCTTTATTACCACATGCTTAATCGCATGCTAACGAGTGACGAAGTGACTATGGAGTTACTTGCCGCGCGGTACAAACTTGACCCCGAACGTCCATTCTCAGATGCCTTCGTATCCGAAGTTGGAGGCCTGAATGATGAATTCTTCGATACACTCTCCTTCCAAGAGTTCGATCTTGGGGAGTCCCCCACACCTGAAGATGCACGAAGAATCTCTCATGACTCTGGCTCTGTAGTTTCATCCAGCCCGGTACCACCAGCCAGCCAAAACTCAACCAGCATTCTTTTGGCCCACGGCAATCTTTTCAAACTATGGAGCTACATGAAAGACCAGCTTCGTTTCACTTTTATGCCATCCATCTCAGAAGCAGAGCCTGTTGCACCGTCCATTCCATCACACACCCAGCCAGCTACCCTTGAGGAATATTCAACTCTCCTATCTCCTGTGCTGACCGCACGGTTCCTCTCCTCAGCCCAGACGGAAGATTTGCAGCCCAAACATCTAGGAAGCAGATCCTTCCTCTTCGATCCTCAAAATATGACATCTTACATCACAGATCAAATGGAGTGGTGGCGAGGCCAGCGCGATCCCATTGGAGTCAACATCGCAGATGCATGGAAGTGCCGGATTTGCGAATTTCGCGACGATTGTACCTGGCGCGAAGAACGGGAATGGGCTCTAGACCGACGAAATCACGGCCGCCAAAGAACAGCACCACCAGCCGGGATATAGTAAGGTTCAAATTGCATATGCACATACACATTCGTTGGGGAGCTCTTAATTCTACAGTTTTGTATGGCATTGCACCAAATTTATTATACGTGGAACACATCCATGCACATGCAGACTTCAAATGATCAAATAAAGTCCTTATACAACTTCAGCATTAATATGGATAACTTCGCACCTCGCCCTCTTTATCCACCTTCAGTCCCAAAGCTACTTGCTCATTATGTTTCCGATCTAAATAGTCCAACAAAACCTCCTGATACTTCTCCTTGCCTTTATACCTTGAAACATCATCCCCCCAACTTCGAACAGCAGAAGCCAACCTCCCAGGCACATAATCCTCTTTCACAATCTCGGTAATAGGCTCAAAATAGGTCCGAATAGTGAAAACAACAGCCCCAGACCTGGGCAACCGTCTCAAAGACTGGCGTTCCGATCGAAAGAAATGATGCTCAATAGCTCGATTCTTCTCCGCCGTATTCCACGATACAACCTCCGCATCCTCGGACCCGATACTGGGCGACCATGCCAGCTGATCATCTACCTGGATAAAGTAGTTATTTCGCAAAACGGGTTCCTCGGGTTTGAGCCGACGGAAGAAATTCTTCATCCCTCGTTCGAGCTTCTCTTGGAATTGGGGCACGTCGCCTGATGTATGGATTTCTGATAATGGCATCCCGAATTTGTCGCTTAGACGCCAGAATCCGGCGAGGAGGATTGCGCCGGCTAGGAGGTAGTATTCTCCATCTGGTTTTTCGATCATGAGGGCTAGGTCGTCTTGGATTAGGCGGGCGGCTGTTGCCATTGGATCTTCTGAGAGGGGCCGTTGGACTATGTTGAAGGTTTCTTGGGTTACTTTGTTGGTTATGCCGGTGGGAGTCTTTGTGAACATCGATGGGTATCTCTCGGGGAGATAGTCGCATCTTTATAAATTTCCAAGATTAGTTTGATTGCTGGAAAGAGCAGCCGATAGAGAAAGAAAAAGGTGGATAGTATAGACATGGGAGCCTTACAGTTCTTCCAAGAGTTCAATCGCACCGTCCATGGCTTCAGGTGCTGTGCCATAACATTTCTCACCACGCTCTTCGATGCGCTTAGCTTTATCCGCGTGGAATTTCAGATAGTGGTTGTCTAGTTCTGCATTTAATGAGCATGTTAGTTAGCGCTCTATATTTATCTATCAACTTGGATATACTATCTCTTACCAATCCATTCATCGAATTTCATACTCCGCAAGCCCATTGTGGTAAAATACTTTCTGGTTTGCATTAGAGAAGCGACACACCATACTGGAATCGTGGACTTACGGGCCATATCGAAATGGTCGGTAAGGAATCGGCTTGGAAGTGTGAACATCCCAGTCAAGGTATGGTTTTGCGGTCGGTCGTTTGAAATTAGATGGCGTCCATTCTGTGCATAGATTGTCAGATTAAACGTATAAATCAAAGAGTCAGGAAGATACTTTACCTCCAAGGTTTCGTGTGACCTTTTCTTTGCCAATTGATCTCGATGTTGGTTTTTCTAGATCAGGACTGGAAGATCTCGATAATTTGCTGGAAGCTTTCCATTTCTGCACGACGAAGACGATTGCATAGGCGCAGATATTGAGGGCTAAAAATACACCGACGAGGTCTTTTTTCAAATTGATAGACTGAGCTATCCTTTGGAGATATTCTATATCCAATACCATGGTGAGGTGAAGGGATTTGAAAAGTCGTGATTGATTTCCTAAAACAGAAATCCAGGCTTGAATGTCGCCTTATGTAGTCATTCGAGATCTGGGGAAGACTGGGGAGAGTCCACATTGGTGAACAAATGTCACCAGCGGTTTGATTTGACCAGCTTGATAACGACACATTTCTCCTGTCAACTGCCTTTCCTGTCAATCGGATGCGAGCAACACCCTTGTCGCGAGTAGGCGTAGGCACATGCAGTCGTTGGGATCAAAGAGGGGGAGAGTGTCCATTTCCGGCCGTTAGATCCGAAGCTTGCAAAGGACGAGCCTATGGCTGGACAAGGGAAGTTGCAATTGCAGAATATGACATAGTTTCTCTACGTTGAGGGGAGAGTGTCTTATCGTTTTATTTTAAAACTCAACGGGGATTTCTTCTCCGCATTGGGTAAGGTCTGGTGATAAACTATACCCCAACTTTGCAGTCGCAGTGGGAGGAAATATCCCTTAGTGAATAATAAAACCTTGGAAGCTGTGGGAGTGTTGCGTAACGCGAGATAATTTGGAATTTATGTTCAATTGGTGGGTTGCATGCACTGGGCTTTCAGAATCAAGATTTTACACTATACATTCAAATGTTGGTGTCGGCCTTGCGCTGGAGGAGGCAATACTGGCCCCACTTGCGCTGGAATTGAGCAGGAATAAAGGGCAAATCTGGGACCCAGATTAACCGCCCTATTAAGCTAGTCCGAGCCGTATCTAGGAAGCTCGCACAAGAGAGAGCTTCCCATTGGTCCGTATCGAGAACATAGTGAGGTTCCAGCTCGGTCTCCTCACGTCCCGGGAAGTAGGAGTCGATCAAGAAAGAGCATTCAGAAATATCAATCTGTAGAATATGATTAGTACCACGAGGTCATATTTTCCAGGAATTTCTATGCCTACATATTTGTCCGGATCTTCCATATTAAGGTCGTTCATACCAGACGGGATTTCCGAAGCTCCTTCTAATCGGCCGAAGGGGCTTGGCGCTTCAGGAAATTCGCCTGGGAGCAGACCGTTGAACTCGCTTCGAATGAATTTCGCACGCATATCGTTTTGAAGAAAGTATGAGGATGGGAAGCGGTACCACTCCTTGCCCAAGCAGACAGAGGCTCCTGTTTCCGTCACATTTACCTGCTGCAATGGTTCAAGGACCTTCAGAGGGGCATTGTAAGCAGTCACCATTCCCAGAATGCGTAGCATCCCGACATTGACAGCCAGTATGATGACATACAAAGCTCCGATAAGCTTGATCTTTGTCGGAATACGGCTGATGATTGCCTTTGGATCGCTGGAACCAAGGTAGGTGAGAATAAGGTGAAAGGAAAGAGCCGCGTTTAGGGCAAGGAATGGATAGGACGGGTACATAAAGCGCTCTTCCTTGTGAGGTTGGGCTGTGAAGATACCAAACCACATGTAGAAAGGCGCAGCAAGTGTTATCGAGCGCCGGAATTTCTGTACAGAGGAAGGCTGAGAGCTAAAAATGACCTGAAGGACCAGAAGCGGAGCAGTCATCAAAGCGAGAACAAACCAAACATTGAAGTTAATCAGCAGGTTTCGGATGTAAAATGTCCAAGGCTCGATGCCAAAGATCTCAGGTCCTTTACCTTGGCCCCCAAAAACGTTATAGGCCACAATATTCCAAGGAACAAGGACAAGTTTGCGGAAGAAAGCATAGTCGACTCCGACCTCGAGAGCCTAAAGAGCAAGTTAGAATCCTTGATTATTTCTTAATAAAATATAGATGAAGGACATACGGCAATGCCCAGACACCTGACAGCACCATCGAGAACGGCCAAGACAAATGAGCCTACAGACCCAGAAAGAAGGGCAATAATAGCTTCCTCAGCCAGAAGAGGCACAATGAGTGCACCGGCGAAGGGCCAACCGACAATTGCGCCAAGAGAAAACCACATGATACCCTGAGCAATCTTTGGTCCACCTTTCAAGTCCAGGAAGGCGGCCAGACCAAGCATAGATGTGTACATGGTGAAAGTGGATGGCAGGAAAGCCGTGGACGCGTGGAACATGCCGGGACTGAAGACGACGATTGTGAGGAACAAGAGGCCGATGCGAGGATTGAGGGTTCGACAGATCGAAGAGTAGAGTCGGGTCTGACAAGCAGCACAGAAGATAGCCATGAACATTCGAATCATATAGAACTCAGTGGTCTTGGAAAAGACAATCAATGAGCTCAGCTTGCCGACCACGGCGTGAAGCGACACATAAAGCCAGCTTCGAATAGAGTATACCGGGGAATATTCCCATGTCTGAAGTCCGTATCCATGTTGTAGATAATGAGCCGGTTCCCAGAAATTGAAGACCTCGTCGCAGTCCTGGATTGGGGCATAAAATGCTGCAAGGCCATTGACAAAGAGGAAGGCGTAGAGCGTAATGTTTAAGGGTAGGTAGAACGGAGATGGTGGGGGACTAGATTTGGAGATGATTAACCACTTAACTTGAATCTTCCCAAGCTAAAAGCCTGAACACTTACCGTGATTTCTTAGGCACGCTAGAAGCAGGCCCAGAACCTGGATCATTCCCTCCAGCCATTTTTGTGTTAGTTGTTGAAGATGTGTTTAACTCCGGTGTTTCTGCGCTAAGATAGCGATAAGCGGGAGCTACGGCAGCCGATAGATAAATTCCATCGGGCAGAATTTGATCCTTACTACTAGTATGTAGTCGAATCGAGCACCCACTGTAAGCTGAGACATTACTTAGTAATCTGTAAGCTTAGTTTTTTTTTTTTTTTTTTTTTTTTTTCAATATACTATACAACAGTACTAAGCACTTTGTAGAACGTGATGTCTATTGATTGTCATTGAACATTGCAATGTAAGGCGTTAGAGCGGTATAACGGGCGGTGAATCAAGCAGCTTGGGGTAATGGATCTTTTTATTGCGACCGCTTTGGCAATTAAAGTAGACCCGCAAAAAAAAAGTTACCAGGACTTTTTTTTTTCGAGCGTACTCTTAGGTCGCAACATACTTCTCAGGACCATATATTTTGGTCCCTTAATTCTTTCATCATGAGTGACCAACAGAATACTCAACATAACTCCCCTGCTCAGTTTGCTGAGGCCGCGGGTGCCAGTGACGGCGCTTCCTCGAACCAATCTTACACAATCGATACGCCGCCTGTCGCAAATACTTCTATGGATACGGAAATGTCAGTAGACAGTTCAGCTACCGAGACTCCCGCTCAATCCTCGACTTCTACCCCTATGACCCCTATGATCCCTGGCCTTGGTTTTGTCAGTGGTCCCAATGATCAGTCCGCCGAACAATCGGCACAGCCCGCTATGTCGACCACCGTCCAGCAAGAGCCCCAAACACATGCCGCTGAGGAAAAGGTTGGCGAGCCTTCAGTCGAATTGGAGGAGACCAACGAGCCCACAGTCACGAAAGTGGAGGATACCAACGTGTTCCCGGTGAAGGTTGAGGAGACCAACGATTCCATGGCTAAGCAGGAATCAGCGGAGGAAATCCACGGTGAGGCAATGGAGGTTGATCAGAAGCCCGAGTCTAGCATCACCGAGAATGCAAATGCAATCGCAGAAGGCCAGTCGGAAAATGCGCAAGCAGAGGAAGAGGAAGAACACCCTGAATGGGAGGTAGACTCTTCCCCATACGAATCGTCCTCGGATAGTTCATCCTCCGATTCTGATGACAGCGACGACGAAGACTACCCAATCCTCACTGCCGAAGAACAGGCTCGGATTCTGATGATGGCCGAAGGTGGCTCTGACGATGAAGGTGATGGCAAGGGCAAATCTGGTGGCTATATTCGTTCAACAAACGAGGTTGCTGAAGACGTTTTGCCTGTTCCGGATGTGGAGATCACCCCCGAGATGACAATCGTCTATCTTGGAAAGGTTCAAGCGGCTATTGACAATGCCGTCCTCGTCGAGGCCAACACCTCTGGAGAATACCAAGTCCTTGAATCGGGTTCCCTGCTCTGTTCCGAGGACCGCAAGGTCATGGGTGTTGTATCAGAGACCTTGGGCAGAGTTGAGCACCCCCTGTACACTGTGATGTTCTCAACTGCAGCAGAAGTGCAAGAAAAGGGCTTGGTGAGGGACATGCCCATCTACTACGTCCAGGCGCACTCTACTTTCGTGTTCACCCAACCGCTTAAGGGCATGAAGGGCAGTGATGCATCGAACTTCCACGATGAGGAGGTCGCTGATGAGGAGATGGAATTCTCTGACGATGAGGCGGAGGCCGATTACAAGCGGCAGTTGAAGCAAAAGCGACAGGAGAGAAAGGAAGCCAGAGATGGTGGAAAGCCAAAGAGAGGACCCCCAGGACCTTCGAAGCTCGGCCAGACAGAGCTCAGTTACGACGAGGGTGGCGAAGAAGGGTACACGCCTCTTGCGCGCCCCAAAAATCTACATGAAATGATGGGCTCCCACGAAGCGCCCGTTGAGAGTGGATCTGGTCCCCGTGGCGGCGCCCGTGGTCGTGGCCGAGCCACTGACCGCGGCGGACGAGGAGGTCGTGGTGGACGAGGTGGTGGCAGAGGCGGATCCAGGGAACAAGACCAGGATCGTCGGCCCTACCCACAGGGTGGCAGTTCCTCTTATGGCCAGAGTCAGCCTGCACCGGTTGTCCAGCACCAGCAGCCCCCCTACGGCCAACCCGCATACCCGCAACAGCATCAAGCGTACCCACAGCAGCAGCAGCAGCAGCAGCAGCCCGCCTACCCCCAACAGCAAACTACCTACGGCATGCCCCAGGGTTATGCTCAGTACCAGCAATTTGCCCAACAATACGCACAACAATATGCGCCTCAGCAGCAAGCGCAGGCGCCTCAAGGTGCACCCCCCGCACAATTTCCCTTCCAATTCCCCTTCGCGCAAGCTTTTCCTCAGCCAAACCCGTTCCAGCCTGGAATTCCTGCGCAGGCACATATCAATCCTCTATTCTTAGCCGCCTTGCAGCAGCAACAGCAGCAGCAGCAGCAGCTGCAACAGCAATATCAGCAACCCCAGCAGCCCCAACAACCCCAAGCTCCCGCTCAAGGTCAACAGCAGAATCCAGCTATGAATTTCGACCAAGTCAAGGCCCAGTTGGATATGTTGCGGAACTTGAGCAACGGCCACCAAGGACCTCCTCCTTCTTAATCTGGCTATCTGCTACATATTGTCTATTTTCTGCGCTCACCTCGAATATTGGTGACGTGATCTGGTTATACATATTTTGCATTTAGGAGCGGGTTCTATATTTGTATGGTGCATTGTTTAAAAGTTTGTGATACTGTAGTCCTGTGAAAATTTATGACATGGGCTCATTGAAACTAGAGAGGATAAAATAGTACATATTCATAAGATAAGAATTGATGTTCACACATGGTCGGAAAAAAAAAAGGAACACCATATTGTCCCTAGTAGCTATGCTTTAATACTCCGCTGGCTTGAAACTCTTCGCCAAGGTCCAGAAATTTTCAGTGTTGGTGCGGGCCAAAGCAGCCTTGGCCTCTGAGTCTGTATCGCAGACCCTCGCTCCCACCCATCTCTTGAATAAACGAGACTTGGATTGACCTTCCCAGATGAGGTTGCAGGTATTCTGACTAAAGTCTCGTGATTCACCCTTGTCATCTTCCGTAGACAACCACAACGGCTCGCTTTCGCGGTTGCGGTCTGATGTGGTTGGGCCAGGGTTTTCAGTCCAATCAACTCGGTTGAGCATCAATTTCCGGTAATTATTCACGGAGTGCTTTCCTCCCTCAACAATGACGAGGTTTAGCCTTGGATGCACGATGCAAATTCCTGTCAATTTATTTTGTTCCGCATTCTTGCCAATCTTAAAACGGTTTCGACCACTTGCAAGACTGTCAATTCGGTAGACCGACATGAAGATACCCAAAGCTGAATCTTTTTCTTGTTGAGCCTCCAATTTCTCGCGTCGTTGGTCTGGGGTCAACTTGCGCTCTTCGTTCATAAGCTCATGCTGCGCTTTACGCTCCGCAATCTCTCTGTTCACCTGGGCTTCCACGGCCGTTGGATCCTTGACTGCTTGTTCTCCCAATACTCGCATCAAATTGGACTTCTTGACCTTGGGCGGCGGTGCTGGCTCGAGACCCAATCGAATCTTTGCTTGTTGTTCCTTCAAGTCTGCCATGCGGCGTTGTCGACGAATCTTTGCTTGTTCCTTTGGTGTGAGGAACATTGCCTTCTGAGTGGGCACATGCTTCTCCTGTGGTGGTTCAAGTTGAATGGGGTGTTGGATATAGTGGGTAATGACGGTATCGATTTTCAAGGTGGCTGGGTCATCAATGGTAGCATAGTCGCTGCCGTCAATAAACTTCTCATCCCACCATTCCAAGGCTGGAGGAGCGGGTACAACGTATGCCTTCTCTACATCCATATCCTCATCGATGCCGGCCAGACGAGCTCGCTCGGCAATTCGCTTTTTCATAGCCTCCAACTGCTCTGCCCGACGCAGCGCTGCCGCTTGTTGAATATATTTGCCTTTCTGGTTGAACGCAAGCTCCCGAGCCTGTCGAGGCTTGGCAAGAGTTGCCTTCGGCCCAAGGCTAGGATCGAAATAGGGATTGTTTCTGATCTCCTCAAGAGATGGCCCAGATAAATCAAGTTGCTTGCCACGATTTCCTGCTCGGTCGCCCTTCGACTGCTGGCGGCCTTTGCTACCCCGGAAATCCGGAGTAGCGTCCGAAAGTAGCGCTGGATGAAGGCCAACATCGAGACCACCGCGAGCTTTTGAAAAACTATCATCGTCGAATGCTTGGGGTTGTTGGTATGAGTGCGCGGGTGGTTCGGGTCGCTGAGGAGGTGCGTTGGCCTTCGCCGTAGCCGCTGCTACTCTTGCTTTCATCTGCTCTAATCTGGATAAGGCAGGTGTCGATGCGGGTGGTGCGGGACTTGGGCTGGACTCTGCCGGGGGCACGGGGGGTGTCGCACCGCCGCGCGCAGCTTGCAGCCGAGCGCGTACGGCTTCTGCCTTGGCTCGTGCTTCGGCAATCATCTTCTCAATGTCTCGTTTGGGAGCACCAGCCGAGCCCGGTACAGGAGATCCATTGTTTGAACGGGTTCTTTTCTGAGAGTTGTCGCCTTCATCCTCAGGGTGAGGACGCTTCAGCGCGTTTCCCGATGCGTCCGCCATGGCTAATTGCGAGGCGCGGATCTCGCGTAGCCTGGAAGCGGGTTGCACCAAAGGAAGGAGAGAGCGAGAAAAAAAGTGGAAGGAAGGCGCGGAGTGACCGTCAAGCTAAGATTAATCCAGGCAAGCACTGATCACTGGTCGTAGTTGCCCAAAACGGGAGTAGGCGGTGGATCGGGGCAGAAAAAAAAGTTGCCCTCGAGGTTTCAACTCTTCCGCAGTAGATGTACTTGGAGAACCTCTTTTTCGAGACGACTTCGCACCGTCTGCGTTTTCTGTTGCTCCACTGAGCTACAGGGCACAATGACGACCTTTTCGCGCCCGGTCGCCTCGAGCATTGCCGGGGTTGCCTTTACCGTCTACTCCGATGAAGAGATTAAAAAGCTGTCGGTGAAAAGAATTCACAATACTCCAACCTTGGATTCTTTCAACAACCCAGTCCCCGGTGGTCTCTATGACCCTGCAATGGGTGCATGGGGTGACCATGTGTAAGTTTCTGACTTCTCTCACTACATTTCATGCGTCAAGTCAATGTCTAATCTAGAGAAATTTGGGCCTATCAGGTGTACTACATGCCGTCAAAATTCTTGGTCTTGCACTGGTCACGCTGGTCACATTGAGCTTCCTATCCCCGTTTACAATGTCACTTTCTTCGATCATATCTATCGCCTTTTGCGGGCCCAGTGCGTGTACTGTCATCGCCTGCAGATGTCTCGCGCAGAGGTCAACATGTACAGCTGCAAGCTGCGCCTTTTGCAGTTTGGTCTTGTCGATGAAGTCGCCGTGGTCGATTCAATGGGATCCTTCAAGGGAGCTACATCCAAACCCAGCAAGGAAGACGATTCCGATGATGAGGAAGATATCGAATCTATAATGGAAAAGCGCATAGCCTACGTCGATCGCTCCATCAATGCAGCCAAGAAAGATGGAAGACTGGTTGGTCTAATGGCCGGCGCAAAGAACCCCATTGCTGCAGAGCAGAGACGAGACCTGGTTAAGAACTTCCTTAAGGACATCAACAGCAATCGCAAATGCGCCAACTGCAATGGGTATGTCAGGAATAACCCCGGCTCTTTAGTTTGCGCAATTGGCTAACATTGAAATCAAGTATCTCTCCTTCTTACCGAAAGGACCGCTACAACAAGATCTTCAAGAAAGCACTCCCCGAAAAGTCGAAATTGGCTATGCTGCACGGTGGATTCCAGGCCCCCAACCCCCTGGTCCTCCTCGATTCCGAAAGGAAGGCTGCCAAGGTGAATGGCACCCGCTCTGAGAGTGTGGTTTCAGAAGCTCATGGTGCCGAGGAAGAAATTCGGCGTGGGGCTGCTGTGACAAACCAGACCTCTTTTGGACAGGAGTTCATGACTTCCTCCGAGGTCTACAGTTGCTTGAAACTACTTTTCGCCAAGGACGGCGAGGTCCTGCAACTTGTTTACAATGGTCAGCCAGTCGCAAAGGGAGCAAAGGTCGTCAGTGCCGATATGTTCTTTATCAGGAGCCTTATCATTCCCCCCAACAAATTCCGCCCAGCTGCTGCTCAAGGCGCAGGTGCGATTATGGAATCACAGCAGAACACCGCATTCAACTCGATCATTAAGCAGTGTGATTTGATAAACCAGATCAGCAAAGAAATCCAGAACAAGGATGATGAAGAGATGGGCATGATGCGTGTACGAAATTATGGCGACCTTCTTCAGGCAATTGTTGCTCTTCAGGACCATGTCAACGGACTGATTGATAAAGAGCGAACTGCTGTCACGGGCTCAGCAGTAGCTGCGTTGCCCAATGGTATCAAGCAGCTTCTGGAGAAGAAGGAAGGATTGTTCCGAAAGAACATGATGGGTAAGCGTGTCAACTTCGCTGCCCGTAGTGTTATCTCGCCCGATCCGAATCTTGAGACCAACGAAATCGGTGTTCCACTCGTCTTCGCGAAGAAGTTGACTTTCCCGGAACCCGTGACAAACCACAACTTCTGGGAGTTGAAGGAGGCTGTGATCAATGGACCCGACAAGTACCCCGGTGCTGCAGCAATTGAGAACGAGAACGGTCAAGTCATCAACCTGAAGTTCAAGAGCCTGGATGAGCGTACGGCGCTTGCCAATCAATTGCTAGCACCATCAAACTGGCGGCAGAAGGGATCGCGGAATAAGAAGGTATACCGCCATCTGACAACCGGTGATTATGTCCTCATGAACCGTCAGCCCACACTTCACAAGCCTTCCATCATGGGACACAAGGCTCGTGTGCTTCCTAATGAGAGAACCATTCGCATGCACTATGCAAACTGTAACACCTACAACGCTGATTTCGATGGTGATGAAATGAACATGCATTTCCCCCAAAACGAGCTTGCTCAAGCAGAGGCGCGGATGTTGGCTGATGCAGACCACCAATACCTGGTTGCCACTTCCGGCAAGCCGTTGAGAGGTCTGATTCAAGATCATATTTCAATGGGAACTTGGCTCACTTGCCGTGATAGTTTCTTCGACGAGGAGGACTACCACCAACTTTTGTACAATTGCTTGAGACCCGAGAATTCGCACATTGTCGGTGATCGCATTCAACTAGTGGAACCAGCCTTTATCAAGCCTAAATACCTGTGGACTGGCAAGCAGATCATTACCACAATTCTGAAGAACATTCGGCCTGCGCAGCATGCGGGTCTCACCCTTAAGGGCTCGTCCTCAACCCCTGCTAATCGGTGGGGAGAGGGCAGCGAAGAGGGTGATGTCATCTTCAAGGACGGAGAGTTCTTGTGTGGTATTCTTGATAAGAAGCAGCTTGGACCGTCTGCTGGTGGTTTGATTGATGCTATCCATGAAGTTTATGGCCACACAATCGCTGGAAAGCTGATGAGTATCCTCGGTCGCCTACTTACCAGGTTCTTGAACATGCGCGCGTTTACTTGCGGTATTGATGATCTCCGATTAACCAAGGAGGGTGATCGCATGCGTAAGGAGAAATTGAGCACTGCAGCCCAAATGGGTCGTGAGGTTGCTCTGAAGTATGTGACGCTTGACAAGACGTCGGTGCCTGATCAAGAGTCTGAGCTGAAACTCCGACTCGAAGGTGTGCTTCGTGATGATGACAAGCAAAGTGGACTGGATAGTGTTTCCAACTCCCGATCTGCCCAACTTTCTTCGGACATTACCAAGGCCTGTCTGCCTGCAGGTCTTGCGAAGCCTTTCCCGTGGAACCAGATGCAGTCTATGACAATTTCTGGTGCCAAGGGTTCTGGTGTCAATGCCAACCTGATTTCTTGCAATCTTGGACAGCAGGTTCTGGAGGGTCGTCGTGTGCCGGTTATGATCAGTGGTAAAACATTGCCATCATTCCGAGCGTACGAAACCCACCCCATTGCCGGTGGTTATGTGTCTGGTCGTTTCTTGACTGGTATCAAGCCCCAGGAATACTACTTCCACGCAATGGCCGGTCGTGAAGGTCTGATTGATACCGCCGTCAAGACATCCCGTTCCGGTTATCTGCAACGTTGTTTGATCAAGGGTATGGAGGGTCTGAGCGCGCAGTACGACTCCTCTGTTCGCGAGGCGGCCGATGGATCTATTGTTCAGTTCTTGTATGGTGAGGACGGTCTCGACATCACCAAACAGGTCCATCTGAAAGATTTCGGCTTCCTTGCTGAGAACCACGAGTCCATTGTTGAGCAAGTTCAAGCCCATTACCACAGCACTCTGGCAAAGGATGAAGTCGCAACATGGCACAAGGAGGCAATGAAGAAGGTTCGGAAGACCGGAAAGCTCGACGCTATGGATCCCGTTCTGTCTCAGTATCACCCTGGAGGTTACCTTGGCAGTACATCCGAGGCCTTTGCTCAGGCGCTCAAGAAGGTATGACTGATTGATGCCCGTTCCCTAAGTATCCCGGATTTTATTGACATATTTCATTTACAGTACACGGACGCGAACCCCGACAACCTTTTCAAGGATAAGAAGAAGGAAGCTGACGGAGTCTCCAAATTCGTGGGTGATTTCCAGAAGAAGCTGTCCAAGAAGACATTTGATGCTTTGATGAACATGAAGTATATGAAGTCGATTATCGATCCTGGTGAGGCAGTCGGTATCATGGCTGGTCAGTCCGTTGGTGAGCCGTCAACACAGATGACTCTGAACACTTTCCATTTGGCTGGTCACTCCGCAAAGAACGTCACCCTGGGTATTCCCCGTCTTCGTGAAATTGTCATGACTGCCAGTGCGTCCATTATGACACCCACCATGACTCTTCTTCTCAACGACGAGATCCCCAAGGAACACGCAGAGAAGTTTGCCAAGGCTATTAGCAAGCTCAGCGTCGCTGAGGTTGTTGACAAGGTCCAGGTGAAGGAGCGGATTGGAGCTGGTGTGGGCTATTCGAGAGCCAAGATCTACGACATCGATGTCACCTTCTTCCCTGCCGAAGAGTACACCAATGAGTATGCTATCCAAATCAAGGATGTGCAGAACGCCCTACAAAACAAGTTCATTCCACGTTTAGTGAAGCTCACCAAGGCTGAGCTGAAGAAGCGAAATGAAGATAAGACTGGAACCAAGTCCTCAACTGCCCAACCCGAAATTGGTGTCTCGATCGGCAGGATCCAGGAGGCCCCCAGTGGTCCTGATCGTGACGCCGAACCTGCCGAGGATGATAATGAAGATGATGAGGATGACGCCAAGCGATCCCGCGGAAACAACAACCGAAACAACCAGGTGTCATATGAAGGACCGGATGATGATGAGCAAGATATCATCAATCGACAAGACTCTTCAGAGGATGAAGACGATGAAGAGAACGATACTTCCTCTAAATCAAAGGGTGATGTCGACGCCGATGACTCGGATGACGACTCAGATGACGAGGATAGCAACACGCGCGAGGACGATGTTAAGGGCAGGTTTGAGGAAATTACGAAGTTCAAGTTTGATCCCAAGAAGGGTACCTCATGCTCAATCCAGCTGCAATACGACATTGAGACACCCAAGCTTCTGCTTCTTCCCTTGGTTGAGGCTGCCGCTCACTACGCTGTGATCCAGTCCATCCCAAGCCTCGGAAACTGCATCTACGTCGATGGTGACGTGATCAAGAACGAGCCTGCGACTGTTCTCACTGAGGGTGTCAACCTGCTCGCAATGCGAGATTACCAGGATATCATCAAGCCACACTCGATCTACTGTAACTCTGTTCATGACATGCTCCACTACTACGGTGTTGAAGCTGCTCGCGCTACTATTGTTCGCGAAATGGACGCCGTTTTCAAGGGTCACAGTATCTCCGTTGACAACCGTCACTTGAACTTGATTGGTGATGTGATGACCCAGTCCGGTGGATTCAAGGCCTTCAGCCGTAACGGCTTAGTGAAGGATTCCACCTCAGCCTTCGCTCGTATGTCTTTCGAGACCACAGTTGGTGCTCTTAAGGAAGCCGTGCTCGAGAGAGATGTTGAGAACCTGAAGGGTCCCAGTGCTAGGATTGTTGTTGGTCGTGCTGGTACTGTTGGAACCGGTGCCTTCGATGTCCTTGCTCCCGTTGCATAGATGATAAGATACTGGGCTTGCTTCCTCAACCTGTGTTCCATTTATCTGTATATTCATTTTTTGAAAATCTTGTATCCTCCGCCTTTTGTTTTTTCTTCTTTTTTTGTTATCATTTTGTGCCATCTTGATGTGTTGATGATTCCGGAGTTCTGTTCAGCGGAAACACAAAAGTGCCTACCCTGTTCATATAAGCATATTTTTTCTAGTCAAATAGAGGTTTCAACTTATTCACCTAGTAATTTCTATTCAAGTAAAGCATTCTAATAGACAAGTTAGAAATTGACCTACTACTTTCGAGTATCATTTGGGCCCGCGACTCTAGACAGTGTAGAATTTGGTGTGGAATATAATGTGGCCAGCGGTAGCTAATAGTAGACTCGTCAGCAGGTATGGATAATCCATACTGGTAGCTTAAACAGACAAGCACTTGAGAATGAGTCTGAATGGCATTGATTGGACCGGCAGAATAATGATAGTCACAAAATCGCGCGTTTCCCATAACAACAGATGACTTTATTGAAGGCATTCATTTTCGGTATTGACCTCCTTTACATTACCTTTACATGATCACGATTCACGTCTGTGTATCCTGTTCCCCCATATTTTAGGAATGATTCTCACATGAACTACCAAGTTCCTTTGACAAAGAAACCCCGTGGGAAAATACTAGATATTGTATTTGTTATTCTGATTGAGACGTTTAGGTAGGCCAGCATCCTGAGATGTCAATTTTGTTCAGACCCAACACCGTCCATGCTATGTATATGCCTTGATGCCCTATTCACAAACGCCCCTGAATGTCCACCCTGGACACCATAACTACTATGTACCATATAAAAAATAATAAGAAATGACATGAAATAGGGCAGAGCTTACTTCGGATCAAGCATCATGAGATCCTCATCAATATCGTCATCATACTCATCCTCAACTACTTCAAGCGCGGTAGATTTAACAATGCCGTCCATTTTGTGGCCGTTTGCAAACTGCTGCTGCGTGATACGCTCTTCTTCAGACTTGCGCTTGGCTTCATGGCGTTCAATATCAGCCAAGCTCCAGGTAGAAATACCCTCTTGATCCTTAGCTTTGAAAGGCTGTGCCATGGTGCGTAGGAAGTTCTTCGCAATAGAAACAGCCATATCCGTGCTGAGATTTGTCTCACTATCCAGCATCGCTTGGTTGATCCATTTTGGAAGTTGGGGACGTTTACGTTCGAAACGGCGATCTGCCAACACCATGACACCGTAGTCATCCTTACCACGGAGAACGCGACCAAGACACTGAGCGGCGTGTCGCATGGCGTCGAAAGACAAGAAGTCATTCTCTCTAATACGGTAATTCTCGCGCAAGAACTCCAGTCGGGCCTTGAGAATGCGGGATTCCGTATACTGGAAGGGTACACCGATGCATAGCACAGCACGGCCATAGTGATGATCGAAATCGATACCCTCCGACACTTTCCCTCGAGCGACACAGAGCAAGATGGCACCACGTCCATTGCAACAGGCCGTGCGGTAAGTTTCAAGGGCGAGAGAGGACTCTTGCGCGTCGGGGGTTTCGACAAGAATCAATTTGTAATTCCAGATTTGATCCAGGATACCCATACCTTGCCACATACTGATTATGGACTCCATGTAAAGATAAGAAGGGAAGAAAACAACAATGCCGTCCGGCGTGATCCGTGAAAACTCCGTCAGAAGCGTCCCGTAGTTTCGCACTACACCGGGGTCATTGCGAATGCCAAAGGACGAAGAGACTTGGGCCTGGTCAGATCCTCGGGTGACAATCATAGGTAAGAAAGACCGCCGTGCTAGGGTCATACTGTATGATTCTTGCATGACCGCAGTAAATCCTAGCATCTTTGGGTACATTTCAAGAGGGGATAAAGTTCCGGATGTAATAACCACAGAGCTGAAACGGTCCAAAACAGGCTTGATAGCAATTGCGGCATCCAAGCAAGTAAAGTGCAAAATGGGATTCGGTACCGTAGCTGCTTCAGATTCGAACGGCTCAAGGATAAGGACAAACCCTTTATCATAAGTCGCAACAAGAGTCGCAAAAGTTGCGACTTCTTGAAGTGGCTGGTAATCTTCAATGTTCATGAGTTCCAGTGTTCGCACAAGCGATGTCAGTCGCTCTGCGCAAAATCTTAAAGGCTTGCGCTCGATATATGTGAGGTCTTTCAAGTGCGTCAGAAAAGAAGGTGGCGTTTCTGAGATGGTGTGTGTGACCTTCATCCGAGTCTTGAGATATTCGATAAATCTCTTTAGGAAGGAGATGAAATGCTCAGCGCGGCGAATATTACCGGGTACAGCTTCTTTCAGCAGATCGTCCGGCAAAACTGGATTTGAGATGAATTGATCCTCCTCTCGAGCCTGTTCCGCTTGTTGTAACCCCTCCACTAGTTTTGAGTATTCATTTTGAAGCTTCTCGGCATCTGTGCTCTTCATTTCCTCGATTTTGCGCTCCAGGTTGGATGCGCCTCTTGTGGCCTTGCGGAGAGAATCTTCGCTGATATCAATACTCAGGGCCTCAATACAGACGTTATCGATGTTATGGGCTTCGTCGAAAACCACGATGCAGTCCTTTGAGAGCTCTCGGGACACCCGCTCGGCAATCTTGGGATCGAGGAGGTAGTGGTAGGAGTAGATGATCACGTTGCACCAGGGCATCTGCCATCGTAATTAGAATTGAAGCACATTGTTGCGTAGAACCTGAGACACCATACCATTCGGCGAGCGGAAAAGTATGGACACTGCTTGTGCTCCTCTCCATATCGAAGAAGGTCATCAAGAGTGAAGACACCCGGGGGAAGAAGGTTGTGTGGTTCGAGAAGGTCGAGATTCTAAACCAAGTCAGACAACGGCAAATGACTGATCAAAGACAGCAAAACAAACATCATGATATACGCAGAGATCCACTTCTTCACCGCGTTCTTTCTTTTCCTTGACAAATCCTGCTGTCAAGCTCCGACACCTCGCGTCAACCACAGTACCACTTTTCTCTCGTTTTACTGATGGATGAAGGCAGAGGTTTTTCCGACTGGTGAGTCCCAAGGCGCGAAACTCCTCTTCAAATCCAAGCTCTTGTGTGCGATGTTTCATTAAAGCCTTGAGCTCCGCCAGTGCCTTCTCGATCTCGGACATTGTTCGTGAACAATAAATGAGCTTCCTGTGTTCTGGGTAGTGTTGTTGATAGGCGACAATCAGCGAGAGCAGGGAGATTGTTTTGCCCGTTCCCGAGGGCATCTCCAGAACACAGTGACCCCCGGCATCGAGGGTCTTTTTGAGATCACACATGTATGCATATTGCTCGGGGTAGATGCGCGGATACGGGAACAGCACCGGAAGATCCCTATTTTGAAATAAAAGTCAGTGAACGGATATACAGAACAGCAAAGAAATCCTGGGACATCATACTCAATGAAAAACTTCATGGTGGCTGATGTTCCCGACGCGCAGAAGCAGTGCAAGAAGGAAGAGATGGAAGGAACTTGAAGCTCCAGGCCGGACTCCGCTGCCTGGATCTTTTCCTCTTTGGGATAGCAATGACACAAGCCCACGTGACTTCCCTATCGGGTGGCCGAGGTGGGTTTGATTATCAAATCATCAAATCTCAATGGATCTTTCCTCCCCAGCGTTCATTGTGACTGAAGAACGATCAGTATCTGAAGGAGATCTATTTGAAGTAGTCAGACTTGGGCCAGGTCACCAGTCATTCTCCCCGGGAGACGTGCCGGTCCAATTTCATCCACCACCGAATCAACTCCCCCACTATTCCCGCTGACCTCATACCCCACATGAGCAAAAAGTTCAAATCGCAGGCTTCCAGCAGTCGTGCGGCTGCTGGAGCCTTTGGCTCATTTGGAGGATTCTCTGGGACAGCTGGCAATGATGGGCGGCAACCGTCTGCACTTACTTACATTACGGAACCGCCGGATCTTTCTCGCATATCAGAGCAGCGACTGGTGATTGCATTCAAGAATTTACAGAAGAAAGACGATATCACACGAACGAAAGCTCTGGAGGAACTGAAGGAACATGTTTCAGCTATACGAGAGAAGAAGGGAACGTTGGATGATGGATTTTTAGAAGCATGGGTATACTATACAACTGGCCTTACCATAAATACAAAATATGACTGACACATCTTCTAGGTCAAAATATACCCCAGGGCCTCAATTGATATTTCAAGACGAGTCAGGCAACTAGCTCATACTTTGCAGGGCTCAATTTCTGCACTGGTTGGCAAAAGAATTGCCCCGCATCTGCCCAGAGTTATAGGCGTGTGGCTCGCAGGAATCTATGACAATGACCGACCAGTTCAACGCTCCGCATTGGAATCTTTCACTGCCATCTTCTCCACAGAAGAGAAGAGGAACAATGTATGGAAGATCTATCAAAGTTCCACTTTGGAGTTTATCGACGATGTTCTCCTCCGTCAGTCACCCTTGACTTTGAGTGATGAGCGAACAGTCAAACGGGATGATGCCGAGGCAAAATATGCTCGCGTTGTGGGATCCGCGTTGATGCTTTTCAATCGCATTTTAGGTATACTTGGATCCGAAATCAGTGCCAGTTGAAGCTCAATTCTAACTCGAATAACAGGAAACTCGCCAGATGATGACCTGCAAAGAAATCTGGCCGAGATTGAGGACCTCCTTGGGAGTAAGTCCCTATGGGGATTTTGCAATCACGAAGACCCGTTTGTTCGCCGATCAATCTATATTGTTCTACGGTCAGCCATCTCTCGAGAGCCTGGCTGGATTGACTGGAAGCTCCTAAGTGCAGCCATTATTGGCAAGTCTCTGTCGATCCCACAAATCGGCTCTGGCTCCGAGCTGTCAGAATCTCTTCTTCTCTTGACCTCATCACGACCACAAGTATGGACTGATGACTACACTGGAAAAACCTCGGCTTCAAAAAGGCTGCGTCAATACATCCAAAAAGGATCGCAGGGCGGCCTGGCAAATTTCTGGACAAATTTGGATAAATTACTTCGGATCATCCCAAAGGTGGTTCTCGCGGGAGCTGACAAAACGTCCACTGACGAAACAGTCAAGATTTCCAGCGCGACGGCTTTGACGGAAGCTTTTCAAGAGGGTTTGGTTTCAAGAGAAGAACCACGGCAAAATCTCACTACCGGGTGGAAATCTTATATCCGTGTTGGGGCTTGGCTTGGTCTTCTCATGCCACAGGATCAAAGACCCGAGTTTATTGAAACAAGGTTGTCACCTCTGGTTGCACAGTATGTGCGTCCTAGCTCTGAAATGGGCCAGTGGTCACTTCCTTCATCGACTGCTCAGGATATTTGTGCGGATTATCTTCTTACGCTTATTTGCCACGGCCAAAGCCAACAATTCGAGTCACTGTGGACGAAGTTATCTCATGAATTGTTGGAAGCTGTGAAGCTGTCATCTCCCGAACAATCGAACACCTTCCGCTCGTCTCAAGACGCGGTGTGTGCTGAAGCACGTCGATTTTTTGTGCTGGGGCCCGCACTTCTTTCGAGAGTCTCAGACTTGGAAAGCGAACAGCTCGCTCAAGGGATCCTCGAGAAATCGAATTTATTCCTTCTCGAAAGCTGCCTGGAAGTCCTGCGTTCTCGCAACGGCAAACCATATGGAGCGGCTGGAGTCATAGAAGAATGTGTACGGAACAATCCCTGTGTCGCAAAGGGATCTCAGGATCTCATCAATTTTGTCCAAACAGATGCACCTGATCTTTTGTTCTCACCTTCTGGTGATAGGCTTATTGCAATCATCTTGGCATGCCGCGAGTGGGATGGATTTTCCTCTAGCTTTGAAAAGGTGGTTGAACGAACTATGGAACTTGATCCTGAACATTCCAACGCGCACATCTTGCAGACTCTCTTCGCCAGCCTTGATTTCAATGAGGTCGGTGATCAGAATAAGCTATCATCCCTTGTCATGCGAGCTCTGGATAAGGCGTGCAGAGGAAGCGCTTCTCACTGGCCGATCATAACTTCTGTTCTTCAGAACCAGACCTCTCGTAGTGGTCTAATGGATCAGATATTCTTGTCTATCATCGATGCGCTGTCTCAAGAAGACAAAATTCTGGACGTGTTGTATGGCCTTTCTCACCTCGGAAAGACTGCACCAACTGCTGTCAAAGACTTTCAAAATGGGCCCAATGGTTCGAAGCTAAACGGAAAATTATTATATCTCACAGAATCACCTTCAGAAGAAATTCATACTCTGACCGAATCTTTGATAAAGTCTTTCAAGGAAACTGTGGTTGGCGATTTGACCACCACTTCCAAAATCGAGATTCTGCGTCAAGGGCTTGGCCATGCAAGTGAGGAATCTTTGTCGTGAGTGATCCTAACCCTTTCCTCCAAAATCTATTCTTTGCTAACACCTAAATAGTATCGATTCTCTTTTTGCTATCGCAGAAGACCTGATGCAAGAAATTGAGACAAACAAGGATTACACCGTCAAGGATATTTTGCCTTCTCGTAGTGCTTGGGAGGATGCGATGATGCCTTTCCTACAACTTCCACCTCGAACATCAACGGCCATCACCAGTCCGCTACTGGGTACTGTCAACTTAATCCAGCGTGATATTTCGGAGTCCTTAAAGACACTGCACCTTGAAATTCCCAGAGACTCAGATCGTTGCACTGCTGCATTCCGCTTGACTGTATTCTCTATCAAAGCATTGTCGACCTTTGATATTGCTTCAAAACTGGAAAATACAGATCTGGAAACTCTCCTTTACTTCCTCCCATTGGCAGTTCAACTAATTGACGATGATCTGAGCATCGAAAACTGCAATGGAATTTCGGGCCTTGAGCTAGCTGATCAGCGTGAGGAATATTTGGAGCTCGTATTCCAGGGACGCAAAGTGGTCAGTGACTGGGCCCACTCAAAGGTACCCCTAAAGTCTTCACCAGAGACCTCTGTTTCCTCACTTTTGATCTCCTTCTGGGAGAACAAGCTCGAGAGCCTCAATGGAACGTCTCCCATGGACTATCGTGCGGGCCAAGCTTTCGTCAAATTGATGACTTCGGTGGATGGGTTTGAAACATACAAGTCTACTGATGAGGTTGCCAAGATTTGCAGAGAGGCACGGAGTGCTAATGCAATCCGCTCAGCGGCATGGTTTGCTGCCTTGCGAAGCTCAATCTTATCCAATCCTATTGGAAACCGAATTTGCAATGAACTCGTTGCTGATTCTACTGGTCTCAAACCAGATGGTTCCTCCTTGCAGGGTAAGTGTCTTGGTGTGAATTTTAATGTGCTTGAAATCTAATTTGATGCAGGGTTGCGAAAGCTTGCATTTCTCAATATTTTGCTGTCTGGAGAGGAAGACGTCGTGTCAACCATTCCCACCCAGAGACTGGTTTTCCTTACCAAAAACCTCATTGAATGTCTCCAATCTGAAATTACCTCGGTTGGTTTGAAAGCAGAGATTCTACAGACCCTGGTGTTCATTCTTCCTGGTCTTAATGATATTTACGGCTCACACTGGGAGGACATTATGGAGGCCTTGAGCCTTATCTTCAAGGAAGCCAGTGGAGGAGAAGAGGGTCTACCCTTGCTAGTATCTTCTTTCAGGCTATTTGCACGTTTGAAGGCCATGGCCGAGGGCGACAGCAATGATGACCTCCAAGATTCCTGGTTGGAGCGTAAGACTGCTCTCTCCAATGAGCTGGTCTCAACCATTGGAAAGTTTGGTAAGTTGCATCTTGTTCATATATTGGTAATTCTGTGCGCTTACATATTGTAGACTCATCAACAACATTCCATCAACCCCGAGATGTCGCAGTTGAGCTCCTACGCCGCTTGATCAACGGAGTTCCAGTTGATAAGCTCGACGATGTCAGTGGAGCCTTCCATCTTTTGACTGCTCACAGCCGCGCTGTCCAACGAACTGCGTATACCATTCTTCACCGTTACATCCCTCAGGCCCAAGAACAGATCTCATTTGATGTGGCATTGTCCAAGACTGCAGTCGGTTTACCCGACGAGCTCATATCCCTTCTGCTTGAGACGCCAACCATGGATATGATCTCAAAGTCATACGGTGATGACAAGATGTGGACAAGCATAAGATCATACCTTCTGAGCTGGAAGGTGGTCTTTGATCACTTTACCAATGCGGTATGTACTCCATCCGAGATTTTTGTGGAGCGCCGATCTAACATTAAGAACAGTCACTTCCGGTCCAAGAATATTACGCAGCTAGCATCAAGGAAAACAATATCTTGATACCTCTGCTAGAATTCATGTTTAAATTCCTGCAAAATTCACAGAACAAAATCACTGATGCATCCAAGATTGAGATCCAGACTTTCGAGCCCGATAACTCAGAAAACGCCGAGAAAGAGACAGAATGGCTCCTAGTGCATCTGTACTATCTTTGCTTAAGGCACTTGGCGAACATGACCAAGAATTGGTGGATTGATACCCAAAAGCGGATCAAAGGACCTGTGGAATCGTGGACGGAGAAACACGTGAGTGACACCGGGTTCACGATGCTAATACACAAATAAAGCTAATGGATAACTAGATATCACCATTGGTGGTTGATAAGGCACTTCGAGCTGTCACGGAGTGGGTTGATACTCAAGATCCAAATGAGGAGCGAGCTCTGGCTGTCAAGATGTCGCCACGCACAGCGGAGATTATCGCCAGCATTCCAGTGGATGAGGAATCGCCTCCCGTATCCATCTCCATCTCTCTTCCCCCTGCATATCCCCTCCACCCAGCCCTCGTGGTTGGCCGCAGTCGCGTTCTAGTGGACGAAAAGAAATGGAAGAGCTGGCTGCTCACGATCCAGGGTGTGATCATGTTCGCAAATGGCAGCCTGGTCGATGGATTGTTGGCGTTCCGACGCAACGTCCAGGGTGCTTTGAAGGGACAGAGCGAGTGTGCTATCTGCTACTCGGTGATCTCTACTGACATGCAGACGCCGAACAAACGATGCGCCACTTGCAAAAATACCTTCCACTCTGTCTGTCTGTTCCGATGGTTCAAGAGCAGCAACCAGAGCACTTGCCCGCTTTGCCGCAACAACTTTGTGTATGTTTAGCGCGTGAAAATAGACTATAGACATTCGATGAAAAGCTTTATTACATGCTACCAATGACAATACGTTGGCGTAAAAATTATAAAGCATCGTTACTCGAGCTATCAAGCTACAGCTGCGTGTTAAATCTAAAGAAGTGTGATTTACTAACCAGCCTTGTATTAGTATTTAACTACTATGCAGCTGTTTAGAAGTTACTTAGATTGTGAGCACTATGATACATGGATGCGTGAGATTAAGAATAAAATCCCATTATTTCCAATGAGCTGACAAACTCGGCCTTGTGGTAGATTTTTGGAGATCAAAAGGCCTATCTCCAGTTCGGGTGACGCTATTCGCGTGGGGCACCCCCACCGTCCAAGCTTCTCGAGCTTCCTGAGCTTCCTCCACGTCCCCTCGTTACGCCCTCCATGGCCGCACCGCGAATCCCCAATCTAAACTCTCTCCGACGAGGCCAGGGTAGAGGCCGTGGAGGCCTTCGTGGACTCGGCGATAACGACACGCGCCCAACTGGCAAGGATCGCGTCGTGCAGGGTACCGACAATGACGCCAGTGTCTCCCGCCTCAGCGCCGTTGAGCTGGGATATCTCAATGACCCATACGTCACAGCCTTGACGGCCCCTGGAAATGCAACGAGGAGGTTTCCGATCATCAATCGAGGTGAGTGGCGGGTTTCCCCTAAAACAAAACCAGCACCCTCGGGGACTAACATGAGCTCCCCAATAGGAACCTACGTTCGCACCACTGCCATCGATCAACTCGTCACACAATTCCTCGGCCCATATTCACCCGATGCGCCACAAAATAAGAAACAGATAATCTCCCTTGGTGCTGGGTCGGATACGCGAGTCTTTCGTCTCCTTGCCTCGCGACAGCCCTCCGATCTCATCTATCACGAACTCGATTTCGCTGTTAACACCACTACAAAAATTCATGCGATCCGATCTACACCATCATTACAGAAAGCGTTGGGGATTGACTCGTCCAGTCAGGATGTGACTGTATCAGAGGCTGGTGATGCGCTCCATTCTCCATTCTATCATATCCACCCTCTTGACCTACGCGCCCTATCCTCCAGCAGCTCTCCGACAGAGATGATTCCGGGCGTAGACACAAGTCTTCCAACACTATTGATCTCGGAGTGCTGTCTGATATACCTTTCACCAACGGAAGCGGAGTCAGTAGTCTCGTTCTTCACGGAACGACTTTTTGGCCCGACCAGTTCCCTTGGGTTGATTCTATACGAACCTATTCGCCCAGATGATGCTTTTGGTCAGACGATGGTGTGGAATCTTGCGTCGCGGGGTATTCAGCTCAAGACATTGAGTAAGTATGCCACGTTGAAGGCGCAGCGGACTCGGTTGCACGGGCACGGATTCGGGAGCGGGCAGGCTGTTGCTGATATAGAGTTTCTTTGGGAGCGGTGGGTGAGTGAGGGAGAGAAGAACCGGGTTTCTCGTCTTGAGATGTTAGATGAGGTTGAAGAGTGGCAGCTTCTGGCAAGACATTATTGTATTGCGTGGGGGTGGAGAGATGCAGTTGATGCGGCTTTCAACGGGTGGACCACGCTGCAGGCTCAGCCTGGTGATGTATGATGTTTAAAGGTGTTTCCAAGGTTAAATTGGAAATCAGCAGACGAAAACATGATTCAGAACTCGAAGTCTGTACTTAACTAGTAGGTATAAGTTATAAACTGCCCCTGTAAGTTATGAGACTGTATATACTACCATTCATAACAGGATTATATGGTGAAGAAAGAAAATAAAGAAACGATCCATCCTGGAATCGAACCAGGAGCTTCTAGGGAGGTAAAAAGCACAAATACGTAAAGATTTCCCAAGAAACAAGTCACTCGCTCCCGCCATCGATGCATGATGGCATCACGGCTTCATACTAAGAACTCCCCCCGGAATTTCAAAAATCAAAATCAAATAAAATCAAATAGATAAAAATAAAATAGCTTCATAATTTAAGAAAAAGAAGAAAAAAAGGGGGCAGATACTTTGTAGTAGGTCCGCGGCGCACTTTCTCGCTGTCACTCAACTTAGGCTTCGACTCTTAGGCTCGCCGTACTACTCAGTATCCCCATCGTGGATGGGCCCAGTGTACCTGAAGTGGGGGCCGCAAATCCAGAGCTGGCTGAGGTCCCGAAGGGTGGAACCAGTTGGACTACGTGGGTGCCAGGATGGAATTTATCCTCAAATTATTAAATATAAGGGAGCCCTTAGCATTTTCCCTTTACTTACTGGTATCGCTGTGACTTTTGATCATTGCTCTCCCTGTTTCTCCTCTTGCTTCCTGATGCCACTTATTGTTTCCCTTCCTGAACTGTTCCCAGGGAAACCTATTTGAATTCTCAAGCGATTGACAACATTCATCGATTAATAGGATGTAAGGAAAATACTTCAATCTATACTAGTAAGCAATAACTTTATACGTCAACTATAAATCGGAGCAGACTCACAGTGATAGAAAATATCCATGCAATAGCCATTTTCTCATCACTGCTCTCAGACACTCAGCGATGGACAGGTATGTTAATCTATGTTGTAGTATTCCAGTGCTAACAAGTAGCTCCTTCCTCTCCGTTACTCTTCTTCGTCCGCAACTTGACTATGAGACTAATCGTCAATTCATAAAAAAAAAAAAAAACTTTTTTGTGACGTTAAGACCTGTCAACTATCATTATATGCATGAACCCCACATGCAAGCCAATGGTGGGGTTAAGATGCATATACCGCGCCACAAGTCATAACCTTGGAATTATCCTTGCAGCACGTCAAAGGGTACCTCTCCACTAATGATCACCGTGATACAACGGCCTTTTTTAACTTCTGCATCTACGTAAGAGCCGTTCCAATGATATTTACAATGTAAACGTCAGATTTATATGTAGATTGTAACAAGACCTCACGTCTTCTTAGACTAAATATCCCCACGGAGGGAATATATAGGAGAACCAGTCACTATACATACTAAACGTTTCCATCGATTGATAACATTGTCGTCTGCGAACCTTACTTCGCTGTCGACAACATTTGAATTAATGACCCACTCCCTATACCGGTCCTAGTTGAATGATATCTTGGTTCCATATAGACTTCATAACTCTATATTCGAGACATTCTGTTGCCTGCATTGGACTCGGGAGCGTGCGTAGCTCTGATCAATATGACTTGGAGGAAATTATATTCAAGCGTTAATACGGACCCCACATGGGTCGACCGACATCTGGAGGCAGTGTAGATGAATAGCTTCCAAACATTCAAATGTTGGGCTACTGAATCGGCACTAACGAATTGGCCCCAAATTTCGAGGTTATAATACACCATGATTCTGTTACCATGTGCTGAGCAAGGCTGAAAGTCATTTCTTACGGTGATCCCTTACTCTTCTAGGTCGACAGGATTTGGTTTCATAAGCATTGAGTATCCAAACAAAGGGGCAACCGGTCATCGATTCATGAAGGGTGATCATCGTGTCTAAAAAGGGAAATATTAGAGATCTTACCTGCGTAGATTCATATCATAGAAAAACATTGAAATTACCCCGTACTCCGTACAAGACCAAGCTTTGGACAAGACCCATGATAAACGTCTTAGCTTGGCACCATTGAGTAGACTATACACTTGAGTATGGATAAAATTTGAACCGGATGCCCTCTCTGTGGTTGTATGGCAATAGTAAGCCCCTTCAATTGCCTTTGGGACCACGAGAATCACCCGCTTTTTCCAAAGTTTGGGTCCCATAGAGACCGATCTATCATGATCAGCGGGCCTAGATTATATCAAACCGAGGAAGAGATTGGGGGTTTTATTGGGATTGACCATGACCGGTGCTAATGCCGAATATTGCGGACCTCGGAGTTGTCGGCAAAGTGAAATACTCTCAGTGGTGACTTTATCATTGTTGATTCTTTTCAAATGTTGCTGCTGATATAATGTTCATGCTGACTGATCCGAGTCTTTTTTCCCATTCATTGCTTTTCCCGTCTCTCTTCTCTTGCTTTTTTTTTCTCTCTTTTCTTTTTCTCCACGAAATATCTAGCCCACGAGGATTTTCTTTGCA
Source organism: Penicillium verhagenii (assembly GCF_028828195.1). Lineage (NCBI taxonomy): Eukaryota > Fungi > Ascomycota > Eurotiomycetes > Eurotiales > Aspergillaceae > Penicillium > Penicillium verhagenii. The sequence continues at coordinate 611,542 of NW_026643176.1, read as the reverse complement.
CGGAGGAAGAACGGGTTCATTACTCCACAATTAAACGCATTGATTGCGGCTTATTGGTCTTTCTCCACCTGCCAAGCATGAACCATCGGGGAAACGTTACCATCATTGGTCCAATTATGAACTACCCCTGACGCTACAGCACGCTAAAATGACTAGTGGGGTTTGAATCAGGGGTCATGGCCAGCATGCAAAGTAATTAGACCCCAAGAAACCGGTCGCTGAAGTACCCTGATTAGGGTTGGATCGTCAACAAGGTTTAGCTCAGGGGCCATTCAGGGTCGTCTTGCTGTGGATAATCCGCTCTTACCCTGATTTGGCTCTGAACCGGCTGATGGCTTCTGTGGCCCTTTTGTGTCTCGCTTTCCCCCCATTCCTTCTTTTCTCTGTTTTGTAGACCTTTACTCCGTGAGCTCTGTGTCCCACCAATTCCGGCCTTTGTTGCCCAGTCACTCGTTTTTTTCTGAATTTTTACATTCTTATTCATTCGCTCTTTACCCTTCTTTTTCAGCAGATATGAAGTTCGATATTTCTCCCGCCCGAGCCGCCGCGCTTGTCGCTCTCATTGCCAGTGTCGAAGCCGCTCATCACGGTCACCACCATGCCCAGCACCATGAGGCTCGTACCGTCCCCGAGACTACAACTCTCCAGAAGAAGAGTGGACAATGCCAGTTCCCTACTGATGCTGGATTGGTCGCCGTCACTCCCAATGAAGAGAACGCTGGATGGGCTATGAGCCCCAACCAGCCTTGTAAGCCTGGCAACTACTGCCCCTACGCTTGCCCTGCTGGTCAAGTGTCCATGCAGTGGGACCCCGAGGCTACCTCTTACACATACCCCATGTCTATGGTGAGTTTAAATTACACTAGTAAATTTGTCATATGCAAGGGGGATCGCCACTGACAGCTGATATATAGAACGGTGGCTTGTACTGTGATGAGAATGGTGACATCCAGAAGCCATTCCCCAACAATCCTTACTGTGAGGATGGAACTGGTGTTGTGTCGGCGCACAACAAGGCCAGCCAGGCTGTATCTTTCTGTCAGACTGTGCTGCCTGGAAACGAGGCCATGCTGATCCCGACCCTGGTGGAGGAGTTGACTACCCTGGCTGTGCCTGGCATGTCTTACTGGTGCTCTACTGCTGCCCAGTACTACATCAATGCTCCCGGTGTCACTGCTGAGGAGGGCTGCGTCTGGGGTACCAATGCTAACCCCGTTGGTAACTGGTCTCCTTACACCGCTGGTGCTAACACCGATGGTGAGGGCAACACCTACGTGAAGATTGGCTGGAACCCCATCTACCTTGAACCCACCACTCCTTTCCGTGATGTCAGACCTGAGTTTGGTATTGAGATCGAGTGTGATGGTGACGACTGCAACGGCTTGCCTTGCCGTATTGACCCTTCTACCATGGCTGTCAATGAGATGAGTGCCCCCGATGTCTTCACTGGCGCCGGCGGTGCCACTGGCTGCGTTGTCACTGCCTCCAACGGCTCCAAGGCCAAGATTGTTGTCTTTGATATCGAGAGCAGTGGTTCCAGTGCAAGCGAGACTGTGTCGGTCCCCACTAGCACAGTTGCTCCCTCGAGCACCAGCACCAGCACCAGCATCAGCACCTCTACCTCCACTTCTACCCCTACCCCGACTACCACCAGCACTACCGAGACTCCCACTTCAACTAGCACTTCGACTTCTGCTCCCTCAACCACCTCGACCTCAGTCTCCACTTCTACTCACACTTCTCACCCCACTTCTACACTCACCTCCACCTCTCAGTACAGCTCTAGCACTAGACTGCCCAAGTTTAGCCCCACCCCCAGCATGAGCTACACCTACCGCCCGCAAATCTTCAACCCTACCGGTGCTGCGGAGATCTCCTCCACTGGGTCTAGCAGCGATACTTCTGCCGCCTCCTCCACCACCGCCAGCGCCAACGGTGCCTCCAGCGCTGCCGTCTCCATAATCAGCTTGGTCTTCGGTGCCGTGGCTGCTCTGGCCATGAACTTCTAAATCTGTCTCGAAATAGTCAGATGACCTTTTTCTACGAATACTGCAAGTCAATCTTGCAATGTCCTGTGCACCTCATCCGTGGATCTTCCACGTCAGACATGCATCTTTTTCAATTCTCTGCATCCATTTTGCATCTATTGTCACCTTACTTCTTTTTCTACATACCCCTTTTTTAAATTTCTTCCCATCCTTGGATGCTTTCATGACGACCTCCGACGTTGCCATTTTTTTCAGCCTTTTACGATTTATATACCTTGGCTCGGCATTTGTTTTTACGCTTCTTGAATATCCTTTCCCTTCTTGATTTGCATGGTTCTTTTTTTGGTTGGATATAGGAAAAACGGTTTCAAATTTACATTTACATCATATTTACTACATGTACTGTACTTTCGTTTGCGATCCCGGATGAGGACGTAGATAAGGCTCGATAATTCTTAAAGATTATTTTCTTCAAAATTGATCTCCATCTTAGAAGATAGATGTCGAACGTTATATGCTTTTTAGATCGACATGATATACATAAGAACATGATGTACATCCACATGCACATGTGCATTGAAAGCCCAGACCGAAACGCCAATTGATTGCCCCATATACTCCTATGCCTTATCCAAGGTTATGCATCCAACCTTGGAAATGTTCAATAGTTCATGTCCTTTTCATGAACTGGAATAATCATATCCGGTCGTCGTGCTATGAAAGCAAGTTCATTGAGATTCCGCTGGTGAACCTCACGCATATATCTCCTCTGCTCGTTGGAAGGCTCAAGTCCCTGTTGGCTGTTTTCACCAAGGCCAGCGTACATGCTGTAAAGAGAGAAGCCGATGAGACAGGTAACAATGCAGCCAGCCATAATAGCAATGATATAGAGAGAGTAGTTGGTGCCGCTTCGCTTGGCAAAGGTTGAGAGAGTGTGGATGGTGTGCATGGCGGGAGGCATGATGTGGTTGGTAGGAGGATGAGATAAGCGAGAAAGATGTAGAAAAGACCTAAGGTAGATCAGATTAGCCAAATTCATAGTTGGCGTCGGAGATTAACCACGTGGTATACATACTGTGATAGATGCTCGCAAGAACTAGAGAGTCGAGTGTCGATATAAACGAGGGAGTAATGAATGTGTGTACTTTTCAAAAGAGAAGTGTGCGCGAAGACCCTAGATATAGTATTTCCATCCTTCTAATTCTCTACATATTGAACCATTCCCATCCAAAGATAGCATCAGCTGAAACATTTTTCATTCCTGATCCCAAAGTACAAACTAAGCAGAACTAAGCAGAACCAAACAATCCAAATCATCCTAAATCATCCCAATCGGGTATGGCGCGGGTGAAGAGCTCGGGTTATGATGTCATGAACCGAGCGGACCAATCAGCGCTGACAGAGTATAATGAAGCCCCATTTTAGTCCATTTTAGCGCCAATCACCTTCTCTCTGTCCTTGGTCTCAAGAGTCACAAATTCTGACTGTCGCCTACTCCGACCCTAATCTTACCTTGTGGGGCCTGTACGCTCTATATATACACTATTCTTCAGATGTGACTTCTGCCACGCTTAAATTATTCTCCTGTAGCGAGTTTCTTAGACCCTTTGATTGGCTCCAAGGTTCATGTGGATCCCCGATGTCGCCATGTAAACAGTGCGACCGAGTTCGTGGCCTCGTTAACTATTTACTCTTTTGGGCCATAGATCTAATTTCGGCTATATTTTTCGATAATAGGGCAGGATGACCGGATATGGAAGAGACAATTTTGATATTTGTTTGGTTCAATGTTGAATGTTCCATGAAATGTTCCTGCTTAAGGTCGTAGAAGCCCAATTTGTAACCCAGTAGCTACTAAACGAATGTTACTTCAAAACCAGCAACTGCAGGTACCTAAGTGAAAGTTCCATATATTACGACAAATATTCCCAAGAGATCCTATTCTCCAAATGTTGTACTACCCAATATTGAAGTATGATATTAGCGATATCAAGCGCGGAGAGATCACCCGAACAAGCAATCTTCCACTCAAAGATCGGCAACTCGGAGGCGGCAACCGATGTCAATCTCGGCTTTCTTTTCCCCACCCGTTGAGTGACTTGACTCACTTGGAGTTATATTTTTACTCCACGTTATCTCTGAATCCTTGTTGATGATTTCCAGGCCTTCCTGCATCAATCAATCAATCCCATCATGGATTTAGCTCAGATGTTCAACAACAGCCCCTCGGGCGAGGTGATCAAGTGCATCGACATGCACACCACCGGCGAAGCAACCCGAATCATCTATTCAGGCTTCCCCAATCTTCAAGGAACACTATTGGAACAACGCGATCAAGCCAAGTTACAATATGACAATATTCGCAAGCGCATCATGCTCGAGCCTCGCGGCCACTACGACATGTACGGCGCGATCATCATCCCAGATACAGAACTCGTCCAAACGGGGGAGGCACACATCGGAACACTGTTCACGCACAATGGCGGCTTCTCCACCATGTGCGGACATGCCACGATAGCCCTAGGCCGTTTCCTGGTCGATACTCATGACTTGACCGTATTCCCTAAGCGGAACACATTAAAAGTCATCCCCGCAACCAATGAGGTTGTGGTCAACGTCCATGCTCCATGCGGCTTGGTCCGTGTTAGTGTACCTACTACTCCTGATGGGGAAAAATCCGATCCCTCGCGCCCGGTCACTTTTCTTTCTACGCCGGCGTATGCTGCTGCGATTGATCTTGTGATTCCTATTCCCAAGGATGTCGCGTGGCCGGAGCTGAATGGCCGAGATTCAATCAAGCTTGATATTGCCTACGGTGGAGCCTTTTATGCTCTCGCTGATGCTCGGGATTTAGGATTCGCAGATGGGCTAAGCAAGGTTGACCTTGCGTCTGTTGCGGGCGCCGTGAAAAAACTCAAGGCCCACCTCGTTACTAATCCTGATGTTATCACTGCACTGCGCCATCCTGAGGACGAGAGACTTTCTTTCCTGTACTCTGTCATGCTTGTGGATCGTGATATTGGGTCACGGCCTGATGGCGTTGATGGTAAGGAAACTGGTCTCTGTTTCTTCGCTGAGAACCAGATTGACCGATCGCCGACTGGCTCATGTGTCACGGCTCGCATGGCATTGGCAAATGCGAAGAATGTGAGACCGCGAGGACAGAGGTGGGCTTACAACTCTTTAGTGTCAAACCGATTTGATACTGGGGCTTTCATTGCTTCGATCGTGAATGATGACATCTTGCTGAAGGGTGATCACGGAGTAGCAAGGCAGTCTGTTGTGGTTCAAGTCGAGGGTAAGGCCTTTTATACTGGAGCAGCGACATTCATTGTCGAGGAAGGTGATGCGACAACCGAGAGTGGATTCACGATAGATGAATGTGCTCAGAATGGCCCTCCAACATAAAATAGCACTACTCGACTATTTAAATATGCTTTGGACTTGGTGTCTTTGGTGTTTGTCCACGTCTCTTAGAAACAAAATCCACAACACTGCTTCCTTTTGTCTCACCAAGATGGTGCGATCCAATAGATCTATATGGGTATCATAGATCACAACAAACCGGTCTTCGGGCTCGTTCTATTCATAGGGTAGAATTCCGTCTTCAAAACTCATTATAAGACCCCCGACCCAGTAGAAGAATTCAGGCTCAGGGTCGTATATCAAATCTAGGAACGAATTGAGTGACGGAATAAGACGCTCACGAGTGGCTTGTATACCTTCATTTGATTCAGCCCAAAACCACTTTTCGCGAGCTAGCGCATCTAGTTTAGGCGTATCTGTTCTGTGGCGAGCCATCCAGTCGTACGCGACCAGGTAATTGTGTAGTCTAGCGCATCGCTCATAGTCGAGAGTACCGTCGTTGATATAACGCGGTGGGTTATCATCAGTGACTAGAGCATCCTCAATATCGAGGATCTGCTTTGGAGTGGGATTCATGACCACGGTGATAAACCTGAAGATGTTGAGGGGTAGTAAATAACTCCCTGAGCTCTTGAGTCTCGACTCTCGAGTCTCAATCTACAATATTGAGTGTATTAGTAAGCGGATTGCTATCACTGCAGAGCCTCGAGAGGAAAGATACTTGCCACTTTCAACTCACATCCAATGGATCAGAAAATTGAGCCATGCTACACTTGCCGCAATCGGCGCATTCAATGTGACCAGTCCGGTGTGCCTTGTGCGAAATGCCAAAAGGCTGGCTTGGAGTGTTTCGACAAAAGACCCTTTCGGTGGGTTAAGGGCGTTGCGATTCGCGGGAAGATGCAGGGTCGGTCATTTCCGAACAGTGGTGTACCCGATCATGATGATAAGAAGTCTGCTTTGATAAGTTCAAGGCAGTCAATGATTCAATGTGCCCATGGACAATCTGGAAGCTTGAATTTCAATAGTAAGTAGTATCATCTGTATGAAAGTCTTCATGCAATTCTGATGGCAAGCGAATGTCTTTGTTTGAGAGATGCTGATCTTGATACAGATTTCTCATTAAACACCATACCAGACCCATCGTTTGTTCTCCAGAATCCATCATTTCTACATCTGGACCGAACATCACGATATTATATTGATTATTGTATGATTACTTGCTTCTCAATCAGATCCACACTGCATACATTAACCCGTATCACAGATAATGAGCGCATTTGCAAACTGTTCATAGTATATGACAGCAATAAGAATCCATTCAGGAGTCTCATTTCTCTTGGTCTGAAGGACCCGGTTCTTCTAAAGGCTCTTTTGGCACTTGCGGCTCGACACCATGTTAACTCAGGCCAGTCTTTCGACCAGGCTGAACTTCCAACAGAGCTGAGGCTCGTCAACGCCAATAGGGATGCACTTTCCTTCAAGCAGCAGGCTATAGAATCATTATCCCACTATTTGCGCGATAACCGAAATTACAAGCAAGACACGATAGTCGCCAGCATATTTCTGTTGGTATTCTTGGATTTGATCGAGTCCGGCAGCGATGGCTGGAATTTTCATCTCGAGGGTGCAAAAAAGTTGATTGCTTCTACTTATCTGCCGTCTGGAAGCCCTGCCGGGGTCAATCAAGGACCAGGCGAGACTTTGCAAGAGATAAGGGGGTTTATCACTAAACAAATTCATCTGTGAGTCATTATTGGTTAACATGTTGCCATTTAATAAGCTAATCACCAGAAACAGAATTGAAACTCTCGGGGCTACCTTTTCACGGCCCAAGTTACTTTCAAAGTCCAGCTCTTTCAACTTACAGGGAATTGAACCCCAAGAAACAATTGAAAAGTCTTTTCTCGGGTGTCCGGAATATCTACTAACAGCTATCCAATGCCTTTCTGCGCAACGAGATAGTATCACAGCATCTACGATGCTCGATTCTGTCACGGCCATCTCTAGCAAGGAGGATACAGCATCATTGCTGAAGCTCATTCAGGAATTTGATTGTTATGCCTGGGCTTCGGGTCTACAGCAGTCTCGAGACTCATCACCCCAAGATACTACAAACCTCTACCTGTTATCACAAGCATACAAATTGGGGTCTCTTCTATATGGCGGAAGGGTTCTTAATGCCATAGCGGAGGAGAACACCGCACAGGATGATCTTGTCTCGGAGTTATTGGGCTTGATTGACTCTTTGAAGGATGATCCGGCTTTATTCAAGTGCATTCTCTGGCCAATCTTCGTGGCTGGGATGGAATGCCAGTGGGAAGCTCAGAGGACTTTTCTGGTGAGCTGTCTAGAGAAATTCTGGACTCTCACCAATTGTCTAAATGCTGTCAACGCAGCCAAGATTCTACAAGAATATTGGCTACAAGATTCGCCAGCAGCTCGATCGCGATGGATCTTCGACATTGGTCATTTAGGTCGAGACTGGCTTTGGATTTGATCTTCATATTTGATAACCCAGCAACCTTTTTCAAGTAATTACAGAGAAATCATTCACATAGGGCTTGAAATGCTTGGAACAGATCATTCTTTAAGTCCTCCCAGCTTTCCAGACCTATACTGATCCTCAGCAATTTCCGATCCACTTTGGGATCAGACAACGCCCGCCACTCGATCAAAGATTCCACTCCGCCGAGACTTGTTGCATGCTGGAAGTAGTGCAGCTTACTCGGAAAATGCTTAGCATATTCCTCCCGGTGCATAACAATCGAGAAAACAGGCCCAAATCCATTGGGCATCTGCTTCTTCAACCAAGGCTCCTTCTGAAGACTGGCGTGATATATCTTTTGCAGCACCGTCTGCACGATCGCCTCCTCCGAGCCAGGTGCAGGCGATGGAGCATTCAGCGCAGCATCAAGCCACGAAATCAACTTCGCAGAATTCTGGCTCGCACGCTGAACACGAACCTCCAAGGTCCGCAAACTCCGAACTCCAAGCCAACTCTCCATGTTCCCGAGAACATTGCCCAGAGCAAGTCGGTCCTCGAAAAGTTGCTTTGTCCAGTCCGCTCGCTTGGTGACAAGGACACCACATAGAAGATCGCTATGTCCACCGAAATATTTGGACCCGGAATGTTGAATAATATCCGCTCCCCACAGGAATGGGTCTTGTAGACCTGGCGGTGCGAATGTACTGTCAACAATCAAGTATGCGCCTCGCGAGTGCGCCTTCTTGGCGTACTCCTCGATGCTGAATGCCGTTCCTAATGGGTTGATGGGCGTCTCAAGAAGAATGACATCTCCTTCATTTAGATCCTCGGCTGGGCAATCAAGGCTGAGCTTTTGAAGCCCGGATAGACGGGAAACCACTGAAATCACCTCATGACTACCGTGGTAACCCTCGCCGACTGCGATGCGACGTGGGTTTAGCAGTGTTAATGCAGCGTGAAGTGCTGCCAGTCCGGTGGCATAGCTGACTGCATTGCCCTTGGTCAGCGACGAGATGACAGCCTCGAAGCGAGTCTGGTTTGGTGCGAATTCACGTGCATAAACGAAATTTTTCCCGTTGAACTCTGCCTAATCACAGTATCAGTATACTTTGTTGTCTTGTGCAAAATTATTGAAGGAAATAATCAATCACATACCACCGGATCTTCGGAGACGATTAGCTCGTTGGGATCATCTGGGTATCTGAAGATCGTGGATAGATGTATCGGCGGTGCAACGTCGGTCACCAAGTTCAAACGATCATCGGCGTGGAGCGCCTGAGTCGCAGGGTGAACGTTCTCTGGTGACATATTCTCTTGCTTTCGATTGTGTAGAGAGCAAATTTCTGTCAAATGAAGGCCTTGCCCTTGATTTATACTCGTTGACCTGTTCAGTGAATCAGCGTTGACCATCTTGGACCCACTCCCGTCAAGTTCCTAAAACGGACAAGATCCACTTGGACTTTGAACCAATCATGACCATGATGCATTGGTATACCGTATGCACAAAGTGCTTCACTACTACTAGTAGTAGAGACCGAGTGGAAAACAGAGCAGGATAAGGCTCCCTGATTGATTTTAGATAAATGATCCCATAGTATCTAGTAGGTAACAACCTTGAAATTTCCAAAACAAGTATCTTACCTAAATACAAACAAGCAATCAATCCAAGAGGTCCACTAACTAGTCATTGAGAAACGGAATTTGCAAGACTCAAGGAATGGCGATTAACAGGACATGAGCCTATCTCCTCCTTTGCGGCTCGGGAGTTGGAAAGTAATGAAATTAAGTGCTACTTCCTGCCACACCGCGCTCCGATAATACCACAGCGGCGGTAGAAAGTGGTCGAAAACCTTGTAAGGCTACGCGCGAGTTAAGGAGGGGGTTTTCGTCACGAGGTCCGCACGCGAGATCGTTTTTGTACTCTTAAGCCAAAAATTTTGCGTGTCACTAGACCCCACTTGATCAATGGTCAAACTTGTTGTCTGATAAGTACTAGATTTGTACTCTTCTCCAAGGACCTAGTAGGTACGCATCTTGAGTACTGAGTGTACGTATACCCACCCCAAGTTTAAAGTGCTTAGTATGTACATTTCAAAGTATACCCCCAGGGCTACTAGAAACGTACTTACCTAGAGAAATGCGAGCTGCTCTTTACCTGTGGGTATTAGGAGTGTTACTGGTAGATAATTGGCTCTTTCAAACAAGTACTGGTAGTAGTAAAGACATAAGCCTCGATGGCACATGTGAACTAAACGACCTTTGGTGGCCAACCATCACCCTTCAAGTTGATACAAGATGAATCGTAACTGGAGATCCATAAATCCTGTGCATTTTACAGATAACATTAATATTGACATAACTCCACCATGGAAATTGAAACTCCAAAACTCCGCGTCCCATATGTATGCGCTGATGCATCCCTATCCCACAGAATCAACCACCATCCACTTCAGCCCTGGCCTTATTCCAATTTGTCCAAGTGCTCGAGTCGCGTGAGCACAACCTGCTTGCTCGTTTCTTCGATCTCGCCGGCGAGAAAGACTTCGTCAAGGATAGCGTAGACCTATTAACCCATGCCAACAATCAGCATACTAATCTCCAGTCAATATACCCTTCCCGTTCCAACGCACCTTGTAGAAATTGAACACCAAATCCAATTCACACACATTGCCGAAGAATTGATCCAGCACCTCGACGAAGAAGTGGATAGCTTCCAGGTACGCTAGCTCGTTATCATTGGCGTCCACACAGACGCAGAAGAAGAGTCCCGCGTATCGTCGGTAAACCACTTTGGTACTTCGACGGAATTCCACAAAGTTTGACTGGTATTTCTGATCTCGGGGAGCGACAAGACGGTGGACCTGGAGGGGCGTTAGTTGATTACCGATCCAGAGCGGAAGTGGTGGTATGGTTGCGACGGACCTCGCCCTTAAGCTTCACTTTTTCTTCGTCCTAGAATCCATTGGTTAGCTCATGTGGGAATAAGATGAAAGAACCACGATGCTAGCACTCACACTGTATGGGGCGTACCATTTCGCCAGGCGCGTTTTGCCCCTATATCGGCTGTCAGCTTAGACCATAGATGGTATATTTCTCCTTAGATAGGGGCATACTGACTGGCGGTTCTGAACGAGGATAAATGAAAGCACCATTGTAAATACCCGATCACCTGGTAAGCATCGAGTCTTGGTGGCTTGGAGAGTGCACGGCTTGAAGATGTTCTCCGCGATTTCCGTTATCGTGAAGCTCCCCTCCGACATACTGCCTTTCTACACCGCCTCCGATGTTATCAGAGTAGAACAAATTGATGAAAAAAATGTATACCAAAAATTTGAATATACTGGGCCAAATAGCTTATTAATATACTCAGCAAGTATCTGATCGGTCGCAAGCAAATAAAAAAGGGCAGATGAGGCGAGGGATGGAGATATTAGCAAGGATCTGGGGCTATCAACAAGCATAAGGCGTAAAACCCGTCAAACTTTGAACAAGTGCATAACAATGTACCGCATGAACGAAAACAGAAACAATATACTATTCAAAAGATCATTATTCGTAGGCATTATATCCGGGGGGGTTGGGTTTGCTATAAGCAAGGAATTCAATGATGATTCCTATGATGAGCTCATCCGATTCCAAAGTCTTGTCAATCGAGACTGTGAAAATCCGATCGTTAGCAAACTGGACATTCCAAGAGAAGATTGAACCAGAAAGGAAAAGGCGGGATAAACTCTAGGCGCCACATACCGTATAACTGACTGGGGTACTTGGTTCAGTCGCAGCTTCCGACGGCGCCGTCGATTTCTCATCGACATAGCTATCCTCATCATCATAATACTCTTCCTCACTATCCTCCTCCTCTTCTGATGGCGGATAATATCGATCCGGATCACCATTGTACACCATAAACCACCCGATCTTCTCCTCCGGCGCTAAACGATTGCGCAATTCTTCCAGCGCCTCCGACTCATCCTGCGACAAGCCCGATCCCTGCTCGACACAATCCGCAATATTCAACCCGGGGCCCGCGCTATCCGGCACCGAAGCACCGCCATCAGGAATGGTCAAGACCTTGGATGCCACATAGGCATAGTCCTGGCTCACGGTGTTACTTGTTTCGTCGTACGGATCGTATTGCTCGATAAAGCGCAGTTCGGGTAGACGGGCGATCAGATCGGGTTGTGTCTTTTGGAAGGACTCGGTCAATAGCTCTGACGTGAGTGGTTGCTGGATGTACTCGGCGGCAGCTTCTTCAAGGTTGTGAAGTACGACGTAGACACGGATTCCGGTGAAACCAGCGCGGGGCCAGCGGAATCCGTGGATCATGTAGACGGGCATGGCTGGGGCTGACGGGTAAGGATCGGATCGGAGGGATAATCGGGGGAACAGGCAGATTGAGTTGGCCGTGGTTTTTTTGGGGTATGGGGATAAATAGGGGAACCCTACGAGAGGGACCTGGATTTCGTTAAGGCAAGATCAAGTACCGATTTGAGGGGTTGGCGTTTATTTCATATAAATGTGCGACATGGTTGGGTGAAAGCTCGTGTTATCGTCCTGTGATGCATCGAATCGAGATTCAAATGTGGACCTTTACCCAAGCGGGAATGGTCCCGCCTTTTTTTTTTAGTTTCAACGGCCCGAGTGACATCTCGTCTTGTCTTGCATTGGCTTTAAATCCTGCCATTGATTATAGTCTAATTTTCATGGGGAAATCAGAAATCACATTGAGGGGGGAAATAATGCAGGGTTGCTGCTAGTTCGGTGGGTCCAAGTTCAAAGTCGAAGGATTTGTTGATAGCCCCGATTTGAATACGGCAAGAAGTCCATTTCTTATACACTCCGAGTCCTTCATCACAATGTATCTTTACTCTGCCGAAATGAAGTGGCTTGATGTCCAAACAAACAGAGTCGGTTCTGTTGGAAATTGGCCCAGTTCAAGGCACTCGCACCTGAGATTATACAAGAAAAAAAAGAAAAGAATCTTGGGAGATCCTGGGTGATCGCAAGTATGCATTGTTGGAAAATTCAAATCAAACTTGAACTAATTCAATTGTCGAAATACCTAAGGTTTTCTCTTGAGGTCTGCAAACCGCCGTGTAAGCTCATCCAGCTCGGGAATCCCACTACTATTGCTTTTGCTCTGTGCTGTAGATTCTTGCTTGGTGGGTTTCCCACCCTCTTGATCTGCCCCAGGGACTTTGACTCGTGGGTTTGGATTGTCTGTCCTAGGAGCAGGGGGTGCCACAATGACGGGGCTGCGTCCCGTAGCTTGACCCCGTGGAGGAGTGGCTTTGTTCAATTCACTGGTCTCAGAGGCTCGTCTAGCCTCGGAGAAATTAGGTCGATCTCCCTGTTGTTTACTTGGGGTCTGCGGTAGATCCCCATTATCATCGTCACCTTGATCGTCCACATATTCCGGCGGGGCATCGCCAAGCTCTTCCTGGAGTTCCAAATCCTCTTCTGCGGGCCATGGGATTCCATATGCTTTCGCAATCTCTCGCAGATAACTCTCCACCAGCTCCGGCCCAGGAGGTCGCAATCGCAACCCCTTCAAAAGTCGCTCAGGCACCTTTGCCGAGTCGATTTTGTTGTCCTGTGCCAGCGCCATGAATTCTTTGCCATATCGTTCTCCAAGCATGGTCCGAAGCATAGTTAACTCGCGCAGTTCATGTGGGAAGCGATGCCACGCGTAGAAAATAGCCACAGCCGCTTCATCCAATGCAGTATCCATATAAGCATTCTCCTCGTCGGTCAAGGCATCATCGGTGTGATTTGCGCCGGTCGCAGATGGGCTAGCCTCTTTCTTTTGCGAACCCGAAAACCAGCCAAATCCAAACAGAGACCCAGAGCTCTCCGCAGCTGTTGCTGTGCTCGATGATCCTCCGGTTTGCGCTTGATTATTTCGCTTCCAAAGTTCCTTGGCGCGCAATCTAGCACGGGTGCCCTTCTCTCCGAATGCGAGCTGGTCCAGCACATTGGCACGCGCCAGAAGCAACTCGCAGTAGAGCTCCACCATCTCCATCACTTCCACGGCAATGTCGGTTGAGATTACATTCTCGACTCGGATGCGCGCTGATGCTTCGCGTCCTTCACTAAGAAGTTGAGATAATTCGCGACGCTGGACAACGGAAGAGGCCGTGTCTTTCTTCTGAACGAGGCGGAGACGCGGGATAAGGAGGCGCAGCGTAGATATCAATCTAGTCTTTGAGACCGCGTTATTAGCTTGATTCGTGTCCATCTTGTTTGTGTCCGCTCGCAGAAAATCGCAGGCTGCAGGTGAGTGATGATAGCAGTGCGGGGTAGCTCTAGGCAGCCAGCCTGGACCGGAAGAGTGTACAGTATCATTGAGGACGTAGTATCGACAGAGATTCAAAGAGTCAGACTATCAGCAAACTCACAGTTTGTGCCGAAGGAGGCATTTTGGAAATACTGGGGGGTGAATATAGGGGAATGTCAAGATTAGGTGCTCCGGTGGATTGAGGGGGCGATGGAGCTGCTCCACTTCCGCATCTACTCCGACTTCAGTTACTGAATTTCTCCAAGAAAAACCCCCATTTAAACTGTCATAAATTATGTCGATAAAAACTGAAAATACGTCCCTGGCAGGAAATACGAGGGGGATACTCACAAGACCAAACATAACATTACATAGGCCACAGTAGTGACCTGTCACTAGTAAGTATTCAGGTACCCAAGGTACTTAAGGCTCAAGGGTATTCAAATTTCATAGTGTACAAATTAATACTATGTTGTGGACATATTTTGCTCTTCGCTTTAAATTAACAAACATTTGAATGTGGCCTCTCAAATACTAAACTATCTATTTGAAGGTTGGATGCAGTATGCACACATGGAGTATATACTAGCTATATGTACATTCTCCAAATTTCCAGTACTAGGATGTACAACAGGGTATGGAAATAAATGAGTGTTTGTGTAGTACGTGTTATTAACTAACGTCCATGGGAGTATAGGCAAAGCCTGCCCTCCCAAGACCTCCCAGGGGTACGAGGACGTGCTAAGCTAAGCAGTTGTGTACATGTTTCAAGGCTTGTGCGCTCTTTTGAGAAAGTAATTCTGGCTTGGTTGATGGTAGACAGTTGACTGCTTTGGTCCTCGACGTGCTGGGCGCTGACAGGGAGTTCTTGTGGGCATGCAAATGTGTTTGACCGATGAATATGAATGAGGATGAAGGAATGCAGAGGTTCTTTTGGGCAAGGCTGTTCTGCTTAGCGGTATCTGCAGACATCCTGCCAGACAGGATAACCCAGACTCGCATGAATCGCATCAAATAATCTCAATGGAGATTGGCCGCCGAGAGAGCCAGTCTGATGTTCTGAATGACAGACATTTCGTCAGACCGCTGTCCCTCCATTCCGCCAGTGTATCCAGCCTTTACAGTGAATGAGGCTCTGACCAGACTGCCACTCAGACCGCCAGAGCTCATCTATTGGCGCCCATCACCGTTTCGAAGGGCAGGGAATCCATCGAAAGTGATGCCGTCGCGGGAGGGAGAAGACAGCATGTGGTTCTTGGCGACGGGATGTCCACCTGGGCAATAGGGACAGGTCCCCAGTAAAGTAGAGCCGAACGAGGCGATGGACTTCAACAGACGGTGCAACGTGACGGTTGAAAAGCCTCTCTGTGCTAGCAGTCTTTCCCCTTGGATATTGATCTCTAGTAATCGTTAGCAGGGCCCAACATTTGAATGTTTGAACACTCTAAGAAAGCCCTGGAGTACTGTAGTATATCTGATGTCTGAATATGGAGCTCACTCAAAGCTTCTGCGGGCTAAAACTTGCCGAAATGAGTATAGAGTTGTGTGGTAATATCACAATTGACTCGGCACAGGGAGAAGAATTGCCAATTGTAATTCTGATACATGCCGAGTCTGGCTTGTCACCGGGGATAATTGAGCCTTGGTCTGGAGGCAAGCCTCAACATTGAAGAGTGAAACCCCTATTTTGAGCCTCAGATCTGCTTCCATTTATACCAGTAGTGTGTGCGGAGTGAGTACTAACAACTTGGTTTGATATTGGTGCTAGATGATCAGTCAGACCTCGTTCAAACCCCCCAGCGTGAGAACCATAGTTAATATCTATCATGTCAATGAGTTGCGAGACCAAAATATCCACAAGATCCACAATATGATTGACGTTGTAGATCTATAGGTTATATGATCTATGATGTGGGTATGATGTCTCAGATTAAGAATAAGATTGAGACATACTGACCATAGCGCAGTGCAATATTGATTAGACTAAACCAAAAGCCAACTACCAATGCCCAAAAGAAGTCTGTCACTAGACTTTGGTGTCATGTCTGAATTTTGTGGACATTTACCAGGAGTACATACATCGCAGCAAGCCGCTTTAGATGTGGATGCTAATTTCTCTGGTCAATTGGTAAGGATTGCTGGGCCAATTTCCACCAAATGCCAACACTTTAGGGCGGATGTCGAAATCAGCAGCCAATGTGAAAGTCAATGCCAAGACGTGGTCGTATTCTCTTGGACCCTTGGACTTTGGACCCTGAATCGGGAACCTCTGACAGCCTCACCAAAACGTTGCCGCCTGCATCAACCCAACTGCCGTTATTCACTGCCGATGCATATGAGGCGGGGGATGAGAGTTCCCAGTGAGTCAAGCACGCAACTAAGCTTTGATTAGATTGGAAATGCTAAAATCAACCTCGTCGACCTCCCTAGCGGACTTGGCACTGCGTGAGGTGATCGTGCTCATCGATGGCGAACGCGATGGTGAGGTCTTGGCATCCCCCATATAATCGCCTCCCTTCCCCTGCAGGACCCTGAATGACCCTGAGTGAGACCCTGACCTTTTTTCTTTTTTCTTTTTTCTTTCTGGTTTTTATTTTTTTATTTCTTCATATTTTCTATGTGAATTTGCTACTTTCATCTCTGGTCCTAATATGTTGGGACCAGAGAGTGTCGCACACACGATGGTCGCATGAGAGTCTATGACTGACGAACCCATATAACTACACTCACCCAATACAGTCACTTACTCCAGATACCTCCCCGTACCCCAAATTTACTCGACAGATGCCAAACTCTCCTCCATACCGACAAGTTCTTAGGTTGTATAGAGCAACCTATGAAACAACACCGAAGCATTCAATATCTCTTGATCTTCAATCACCGGCCGCTTCACAAACGGGACGATCACTTCAACTCTCCAGCCCTCGGGCGGATCATACCCGATCAGTTCATTTCAAACGGACTTGATTTCTTGGTATCGCACGGGAGATGGGTCTATCCCCCTTTTTTTTCTCGCTTTAATTATTCTCTTGCACCGCCCCGACTTGTTACAAAAGAAGAAAAGAGGAGGCCCCGCTCTCAATCACAAGCTCACAAAGTTGGAAACCCTGTTCAGACCAATGTCGATCCCGAAGAAGGAATGTGATTTTCTTCCTTGTTCCTTGGCGAAAGTGGAAACAAGTGACCCGTTGGTCTCGACCACGAGTACCTTCCAATACAATCAATCCGCGGAGCTAGTGGTGCGCCACTGATTTGATTATACGGAGAACGGAGGACGGAACCCGAGGTTTGGATCCAATTGTCTCGTGCCCCTGGACCCAGACGGATGAGGGATCGGCTCAGAGAGTTCAGCTTTCTCACAGGGAAACTTTGAAACGAGAAGTTGGAAGTTGGGTTGATTGGAACCTTGGATCACTTTTTTTCTACCTATCCAACATTTTACCGACTATACAACCTATATACTTGCGACACCGAAAGACTCGCTATCCTTTTTTTTTTTTTTTTTCCAGAAGGAAGTGGATTTTCGTATTTTGAACGAGAGAATACTCTAATTCCCGCAGATTTTCCGTTTCTCTCAGGCGCATTCTCCACTTTCCAGGGACGCGTTGCCTTTCCCCGCTTGACGACCAATCAACGCTGTCAACCCGCACGGATCGTCCCCAACACCGGGAAAAAGTTTTTAAAAGATTTCCTGTTGATCAACACGCATTCACCTGTCTATTGCCGAGTTGTACGTGGATGGCGGGCTTGGCAGTCATGTAACGGAGATTTCGTGTAACAAAACCATTACAATGTCTCCACCCCCTGACAATCCCTGACATCCCTGCGTCAGCCTGTGACGTCTTGTTCGCTCTGCGCCTCAACTATACCCTTTTCACTTGCGAAAAGCGCCAAAAGTTACATGGCCACAGACGTCGGTATACGTGGACTTGACTCAGAACTCGCATGGAAACCCCAAAATAAACTGCATGAATTGCCAAGGGTCACAAAATGCTCTTTTCGGCCAAGAATTAAGGAAGGGATTGACAGGGAGAGGAACGGAGAGTGGAAACGTCGCCACTCGCGGGGGTCGATGGCCCTTGGAACTTGTGAAAGAAGTGGGTGAGCTTCTTCAAGCTGATTGGCTTCGCATTGCTTGACAGATATCCACTTTCCTAACTTATCTGTTCTAATCGATCTTGTCGAGAGATCAACTGTATTTTATTTTATTTCCCTTCTGGGTTTCTTTCTTTCTCTCCTCCCCTCCCCCCCCCCTTATCACCATATCAACCTTACTCCAAACCACCCATTCTAGACTTTTTCGAATTGTCGGTCCCCTCTTTTATTATTTTACATATTTTATTTTATTTTATTATTTACTTTTTTTTTCTTCTTATATTTATCCACTTGGATCTCCCCTTTCCCTTTCACAAACTTTCCATTCTTTCCAGAGCTTCCAGTTGTTGTTTCTTCAACTCTATACTATATCATTATGTCTTTGCAACTTTCAGACAACCTGGCTCCTCAGCCCTGGACTGATGTCTTTACCGATGACACCAACATAGACCGTCGCAAGTGCCACCGCACTGTGCCCATGAAGGTGCTGGCCCTGGGTGTCGGCCGTACTGGTACTGCCTGTGAGTTTGGATTCCAACCTGTCTCTTCTCTCTCGTCAATCGCACCGAATATCAAAACTGACTCGCGTGTCCTTTATTAGCTATGCGCAAGGCCCTGGAGCGTCTGGGATACGGAAAGTGCTACCACATGATGTGCGCCTCGGTTGAGAACCCGCCCGACTGCCTCATGTGGCACGATGCCCTGAACGCCAAGTACAAGGGTATCGGCGAGTTCGGCCGCAAGGAGTGGGATCAGCTTTTGGGTGACTGCCAGGCCGTCTGTGACTGGCCCGCCTGTGCTTTCGCCAAGGAGCTCATTGAGGCTTACCCCAATGCTAAGGTCATCCTGACCACCCGCGATGTTGACCCATGGCACGCGTACGTTCCCATACATCAATTCCGTAACATCCGAATTCAAAGCTAATAGGATTTCTTGGAAACAGATCCGTCATGAAGACTGTCTTCTGGCGTGTCAGCGACCCCGAGCACAAGTTCGTTTCGAACTTCAGCTGGGCCGCCGGCATGTACTACCCCATGTTGAACAAGTTCTTCGAGACTTTCTTCCGTGGTGATTTCCCCGGTCAGGGCAAGCAGGTTTACAACGACCACGTCGCCGAGGTCCGTGCTATGGTTCCCCCAGAGCGTCTTCTGGAGTACAACATCAACGACGGCTGGGGTCCTCTCGCCGAGTTCCTCGAGGAGGATGTGCCCGATACCCCCTTCCCCCGCGGAAACGACATGGCCGACTTCTACAAGCGCTGCAGCACCCGCAACCGTCACCAGATGATGAACGCCGCTTTGCAGGCCGTCACTGTTGGTGGTACCCTTTTGGCCACCGGTTTGGCCGCTACCTTGGCCTGGAAGCGCTTTGCCCGGTAAATCGGACAACAGCATAACTTTCTATGACTGGGCAACATTCTTTCACTACTAGTACTCCTTCAACAGTGTGCGCAGGCGCTCTACTGAGAAGGGTACGCATTTTCGTGGTCCCTTATTATTTACTTCTGTTTCTGGGCTACGGTTTCATTTGTTTATTGGCTATAATATTCCCCTTTTTGTGTGTCTGGCCTGATTGCAGTTGGTTGCAGTCGGTAATTGTTCAATTTTCTTTTTTGGTACATACTCATATTTTGAAACCTTTTGTTTTGATCATTCCTAGCACCCTTGGTGCTTGATATTTTGCATTGGTTAAGCCACATTGGAGAATCCTCGGCTGAGGAACGGATTATAAAAATGACATCTACATACGTTATTGTGCATCACATTCCACGCAAGGGGCGACCCTTTTCCCTTGGATTTCTTGTAAACGCGCGTAGAAACAGAAAAACCGACAGCTAATGCGTAGTGAACAGGATACTAGATCTTTATTTGCCACGCGTACGTATACACTTCAATAAAATCTGACCTATCGAAAGCATAAAGCATAAATCATGAATCATGGACTTCAATATGTACAACTTACAGTGTACACCCCGCCAAAATCAAAAAAGAAAAAAGAAAAAACCCAAAGCTTAACCGCAACCCACAACCCCTTCCCTGAAATCTTTGCGATCGCAGGGTCCAAGTTGTGCTGGGTAAATCAGGGGCGACACGTATACAAAGGGAAACAGGACCCACGGAGGTTCGTATTCGTAGCATCTGACGCCGCATGCCAGGGAGATTGCTTGGCTTACTAGCGGCTTGGCGTGTCCCGATGGGGTTAATTACTCTTCTTGAACGGCCTTTTCCGAATTACGCGCGCTTACCTACTTTGGGCTTCTGGCTTTCGGGGGCAACGTCATCCAACTTGCGTGGGAAAATTGAAACATGGCGCGTAGAGGAATTGATCTCTCTTTTTTTTTTTTTCCGATTTTTTTTCGCATTCGTTTGTGTTTCAGGAGCGAGGCGCTGGGTCTTATTTTTGGGTTGATACATGTGTATACGTGTAGGTTTTAATCTTTCTAGAGTACGAAGTGTATGAGCAATTGAGATCATGTGTACTGATGAATTTTCGTATATTACTATTGATATGCACGGTTATTCTATGATCGGTAGTATACGTAGTACTACATACTATTATATGTCCTTGTTAAACTCCGGCGGGGTTACAACATGGTCGCAGTGACTAGTCAGTATACTATATCACGGTTACTACGGAGTTGTATGTAGAGAAATACGGGGGTTGGACCCTGTTCCATTAGAATCTGGAGATCCGATTTGTACGACAAATCAGGACCGGTTAAACTGGAAGTCCGGTTAATTCCCACTTGATGTGATACAAGATACAATCAAGTCCGATGTTTGAGCAGTACAAGAAATTGTATCAGATGTTTCTTAGACTGCGTGCATCACTTGCGTATGCAATCTGGAAAAGACCGCGCGTACGAACTTGCATGCCCTAGCTTCGGCGTTGTGGCTTACGTGCCGGGAGGGGGACCGTCCCTAAAAAAAGGACCAAACACTCCCAAAGCACCTAAGAAAACTGGAAAATTGAAAAAAAAGAAGAAAAAACTGGGTCATGCCGGAAAGATCAAGCCACACACGTGGAAATAAATCTTCAATTGTGGCGTGGATTTTCAATATTTCAGTATGAATTCGGTTTCGAGGTATTAAGCTTTGATTTTGATGATTTTTTGGCTTCTCCAAGTTTTTAGAGATTGAATTGAAAGAATACTACATAGCGCCCAAGTTAGAAAGCTTGTAGTAGTTTGAAGGCGTTTGTTCTCATGTTACATCTATACTAGTATACCTTGTGTTACAACCGGTTCTGTCCCTGGGGTCTACGTGGCCTGCGGGGCCTTACCTTACCCGTACCATACGGTAGCCACCCCCCCCGATTGCAGAAAAGCTGAAGGAAATCTAAGTGTTTAGTTGGCGTTAAAAAGTGATAGTGTAGATGACCTTAAAACCCCATTATTGTTTTTATACGATGAACATACAGTGATAAGATCATAGAAGCCTCTATACGAGAAATCCAAAAATACCTCCCCGCAAAAAGACTTCGTCATTAGCTTATGAACTACAAAACTTGGCTCTCTTGGCAAGCCTTGAGCAGCAGATAAGCACTCTTCTGCGTCTTTATCGGTGCCGAAACCACTTTGGTTCGGCCAATCGTCACCGGTTGTCGTCACTCCCCACTGATTTCTACTCCGCTAGTGACAGATGGTGGGCCTCGTACCCTTCTTCTCTTCCCCCGTCGATCGTTCTCCTGATGGATTCTTTCGTAAATGCTTCAGATCTCTCCCCTTGCATACTGGTCGCTTGAATCGCATTTCCCCCTTGGCTTCATTGACATAGCGCTATTGTCCCTTTTTTTTCTTTATTGTGTGCGCGGAGTGATGTGAAGAGGGATCCCATGGTCGCCACTATCTATTCCTCCGTGAGGACACCCTCCCTTGCGATCCTTCTTGGATTGCTTCTATACGTTGTCAGCGTTGTCGCAGAGGATCCGGTGTCGTTCTTTAAATCGGTAAGCCAAGTCTTCAATATGCCGATCACGCCATTCAGCCCTTGTTTGAACCATTTTCTTAACCTTACTTCAACGCGCAGAGACCAGACATCTTTCCTCCCGTCTTCAAAGTCGACCACAGCGTACCCGAAAAGCTCAGTCCCGGTTACATCTTTATCACACCTTACGAGGCTCAAAATCCGGGACCCTATATTTTTGACACCAAAGGAGTATGATTGGACTCCCAACCTTGGCGCGACCATGCGGATCAAAGGACCGGAAAGAGCTGACTTATACTTTTTTTCGGTGAAATAGGAGCTAGTATGGAGCGGCTGGGGCGTATCAGGACCAGGCAATTCTCACGGATTCCATGTGTGCCAATATAATGGCGCAGACCACTTGTGCTTCTTCCAAGGCAACCAACAGAAAGGCTACTGTCGCGGACATGGCATTATCATGGACAACACCTACCGCATCGCGCGATCCGTCCAACCCGGCGGCGGAATGGCATCTAGCGACATGCACGAGTTCATGCCAATCAACAACGGAAAATCCGCCTTGATGACCGTTTACCAACAGCGTCAGTTCGACATGACCCCGTGGAACATCAAGACCGGTATGGGCTGGTTGATGGAGAGTGTCTTCCAGGAGGTGGATGTGGAAACGAGCAAGGTACTTTTCGAATGGCGGTCTCTCGATCACGTCGATCCGTCCATGAGTTACACCTATCCCGCCCACACGGATACCTCCGGAACGGGATTGAACGTGCACGAGCCCTGGGATTACTTCCATATCAACTCTATCGACAAGAATAACGACGGCGACTATCTGATCTCTTCGCGTCACACTTGCGCCATTTATAAGATTTCCGGCAAGGACGGATCAGTTGTTTGGCGATTGCACGGCGCGAAACCGACCTTCCGCAATATCAACTTTAGCTTTTCGCAGCAACATGATGCGCGTTGGCTTTTCGAGAATGCCACTCATTCGGTGGTTTCACTATATAATAATGGTTTTAACGGATACAACCGGACGCATGCGTACTCCGGTGGTATGATCATCCTTATCGATCACGTTGACAACACGGCGCTCCAGATTCGCGATTATCGTCCCTTGATCCATGACCTGATCAGCTCCAGTCAGGGTAACCTCCAGCGACTACCGAACAAGAATGTCATGATGGGTTGGGGCAACAACCGTTATATTTCGGAACATGACGACGAAGGCAATATTGTATTCTGGGCTACAATTGCCGCCGACCCGGTCATGAACTATCGCGCGATGAAGTTTGAGTGGGAAGGAAACCCCACCGATTCGCCCGCGCTTTGGACATACTCTCGTACTGCGGATCCATTTTCACCGACAACCTTCTACGTCAGTTGGAACGGCGCCACGCGCGTTCAAGATTGGCGATTCTTTGGAGCCGAGAATATGACTGGACCCTGGACGCTTTTGGACAATATCGAGAAGACCGGCTTTGAGACCGAGTACACCAACACTAGCTTCTACCCATGGACCCGTGCCGAGGCAATTGACAAGACTGGTGAAGTTCTTGGTCGATCTGAGATCAAGTACACGTTTGTTCCATCCCCGGAGCTGCGTGAGTTTTGCCAAGATGAGACTTGTTTGGATGCGCCCGGATTTGGTTTCCCTGGCGAGGAACAAGCTAGCCCGTTCATCCCCCCGGTGGGCGTCAACACTGTGCCATGGGTCGACCCAGAGCACGACGGGTCCATTTGGCAATATCCCTCGAGCTTGCCGCATGCCTCGACCACGGTCTACCACAAGAGCTGGACCTCTAATCCAATTTATCTTTGGGCTGGTGTGGTATTATTAATAATTCCTCTCCTCGGAGGAGGCTACTATGCCTTCCGCTACCATCAACGAGAGCAGCGGCTGGATCCGCTGGATGATTCCGAGTCAGCTGAGCCGTTGAACGGCATGGCTGAGAGAAAGTCCGCTCGTCACTCCAGCGATCTACCCTGGTGGAACTGGAGGCGGTGGACCGGAGGGGATGAAGGTCACTACTTCCCACTTGCGGATCGTAGTCCCAATCACAGACGACAGCGGACGGAATAGACCCTTGGCCCTTTTCCCTTTCCCCCTTTTCTCACCCCTCTTTCCTTTTTCACTGTATACCTGCATTGCATTGCTTGCGCCTGTCATTTGATTTACATTTCATTTCTCCCTGGGATATCACCTCCCCCTGTATATACTCGAATCCCGACGATCCCTGAGATTCTATCACGGAACGAAAATGGCATAGCCTCTGTAAAAAGTTACGGAAATACCAATACCAAGTTACAATACCCCGAGCTCTTATGTCATCCTAATCTGACATTTCAAAGCCAAGTCGGCACTTGATGCTTTTTTCGATTTTACTTTTTTTCTGTGTATTATTTGTATTGTATAATACGTGACCCAAATGCCGAATCCGAGAAAAGTCTCGTACGTATACGCGTCCTCTCTGGAGGCGCTTTCGGACTTTTTGCGCTCGCTTCTTTGCCCCTCTATTATTGAAATGGGGCTCACGAACTGAGAAAAATGACAAGCTATGCGACACTATCGTTGAGAACCATGAACTCTCTCGCTCCCGCCGAAAAAGGCCGATTCGGACCTCCTAATCTCCACTCCGGAAGGTTTTGTCGAAACTCCAGGGAAGAAAAAAGAGGGGCTAGGGAAGCGGGAGAGCATTGATTGATTGTAGAACCCTGTTTTTGTGAGTGATTGGGTAGCGCCTATCAACGGGCCAAGAAAAGATCTTTGGTTTTCTTTTTTTGGTTATCCGTACTGAGAGGCGCCGAGCTGAGCCTTTCAAGTGCGTAGCTTAGTGCTGTCAGTGGCGGGAAATTGGTGCCGGATCCCTCGGCTGATCGATCTATCTACTTGGTCATCGGATTTTAACAGTGTGATTCATGTAGACAGCTTTAGACAGCTTATTTGGCATGCCCTGTAGCTGATCTTTCTGTTCACAATGTAGAGCTGAAACGTGGAGTCTCAAGCTGATGCTCGTCGGGAAGAAAGTCGATCATTTACTTGGTTGAGATTATAGAACACTTGTCTTCTCCATGTGTGGGTACGTTAGAGAAGTTATCGGCTATCGCTACTCCGGTACGGAGAATCACTGATTGATTAATATTGACTTGTTACTTTTTTTTTGGATTTCTCCATTTTTATTCTACGTATTTACTAGTAATTGATTAAATGCGTTGGTGAATGGCGATGTCTGCACTATTTTTTATTATTATCCACCTATAACACTTCACAAGTATACTGCGCCAGAGGCGTTTGGACCCGCGTGGCTTGCTATAGTAGCTACATGACGGAGTTGAATTTAATCAGGGTCAAGGATGAGAAAAGAAAATAAAAGTACATAAAGCCGCGTCGACCATACATAAGCCCCTCTCTGATCCAAGGACCCAAAAGCTTCTAGAGGCGCGCTAAGTCTTGGCCAACACAGCCAACTTTGTCCAGGTTAGTGAGTTACGTAGAGGGACCCGTTGCGGACACTATACCCGATTCTTCTAAAAGGCTGTTTGGAATTGGAGTAAATTATACGAAGTTGTATGTCAATTGGAACACCTAGTGAAGAAATGCCAAGAGTTTTCCGGAGATGCACGGCCTGGACTGGCGAGTTACAAGTGTAAGGGAGTGGACTCGGGAATAGAAGTGGATCGGTCGTCGCAAGCCCCCGTTTTGTTGATCTGTGTATTGCTGTATGGAGTATGAAATACGAAGGTTTCTTTCTTTTTTACTTTGGTTCTTTCCAAGGTTGGTTTTTGGGTTCAGTACCAGAAGAGAATCAGCTTTGGAAGAGATCTAGATATTGATTGTTTATAGAGGTAAGTTTACTTATGAAGTACTAGTATAGTCTATGCATTGACGATTTACTTGGGGGTACGTAATGGGCCCCTTGTGGACCAGGCAAATAAACTGTATGGAGTCAAATACATCTGATCGTTACGGAGTATTTTTTCTTATTTTCCATTTTCCTTAATTTCCTTATAATTTCCCTTGTATCATTCGTACTGAAATACGAAACGGGTCATGGCAAAAAAAAAAAAGGGGATCCTCAAACAAACTACATACACGAAACGGCAACAAAAGACGATCTTTTCTTCTTCATTTCGTTTTTCTGGTTACTATTTTTTTTTTTTTCCAGAGAGAAGAATCCCCTCTTGATACTCGTTACTCAACTGCAACCTTCTTAGTATTTCCTTGGTGTTTTATACTCCTCACTTTTCACCCAGTGGACCAATTATACTCGGACCCTTTTATCCCCAAAAAACCAAAATTACACGAAACCAAAAGGGAGTGTCGCAACCTGACGTCGTTGGTCTCCATTCGGCACGACTCCTCTCTTAGCCCCGACTCCCGGCTTACATATACATTCCTGGGTCATGCCTGCGAGGTCTCAGAGCCATAAACCAAGTAATGCTCGCCACGCGCGTACGACTTCGTGGTCGAGTGGTTACCATCATTTAATACAGGGCAACGGTAACGGCGAATCCTCCGAAGCTGCTCAACCTCCTCGACGTCGCCGCGAGTCCCAGATCTCTCTCGCCAGTGTTGACGAGAGCCCCTCCTCCGACACTCCAAGTTTCGATGACCACGATATGATTCGCAATACCTCAATGGATTTGGACGGTCAGAAGAACCAACATGTGCGCAGCCGCTCGCAGAGTCAGGGCCAGCTCCTGGCCATGCAGCAGTCGACCATGTCCACCGAACCTCCCGCTCGTCCCGCTCCCGTTACTTGGATGTCGCTACCTCGGAAGGGCCAATTGGGTCTGCTAGGTCTCTGTCGTGTCTTTGACTTTTTGCAAATCGCCTCGCTGCAGGCCTATATGTTCTATCAGCTCAAGTCCTTCGATGAGAACCTCTCCGACTCCGACGTTGCTACCCAGGCTGGTATCCTCCAGGGCGCTTTCACTGCCGCCCAGTTTGCGACGGCCATCCCATGGGGTCGTGTGGCGGATGCTGAGTGGGGTGGTCGGAGATTCGTCCTGCTTGTAGGTCTATGTGGAACAGCTGTGTCTTGTTTGGGTGTCGCTTTCTCGACGTCGTTCGCGCAGGCCGTGTTCTGGCGCTCGTTTGGTGGTGCTATCAACGGAACTGTTGGAATTATCAGAACTATGATTGCCGAGAACGTGAAGGAGAAGAGATTCCATTCACGCGCTTTCTTAATTTTGCCCATTGGATTTAACATTGCGTCCTTGTTTGGTCCTGGTAAGATTGCCTCGCCTCTCCCGCTCGTTGAAACAGTTTTTTGCCAAGGAATCATACTAATACATCCTTTCGCATAGTCATGGGTGGTATGTTAGCCGACCCTGTGAAGAGTTACCCCCGCTTGTTCGGCCCGAACTCGTCTTTTGGAGGCGAGAATGGCGTTCAGTGGCTGGAGCGTTACCCTTATTCGCTCCCCATGTTTGCCAACTTTGTCTTCTTGTCGGTCTGTGCATGCTTGGTGGCTTATGGCTTGGAAGAGACACTTCTTTCTTGCAAGGGCAAGCCAGGCCTGGGAGCTTTCGCTATGAAGCTTTTCGCTCGCGTTGTCCGACGCGTGGTCGGTACTTCCTCGCCTCTGTACTCCCGGCTCCCTTTCCGCGAGTACGAGGAGAATGGTCCCCTACTTGCCGGTGCCTTGGATCGCTCCGAGAGCTATGAACTCGAGGAGAAGGCTAGCAAGCCTATCCGCGTCAAGCGCGTGTTATCATTCCGCCGAATCTGGACCAAGAACGTCATGTGCACCCTTATCGCACAGGCGTTCTTCGATTTCCAAATGGGTGCTTTCAACAACCTCTGGCTGCTATTCTTGTCGACCCCCCGCTACGATCCCTCTGATCCCGCAAGCCCCGTCCAGAGCATGCCCTTCGCCTTCACCGGTGGCCTTGGTATGCTTCCTCAAAGCGTTGGTTTTGCGACCGCTATTCTCGGTGTCATTGGCATGTTCCTCCAGTTCACCATCTACCCCTCCATCAACGGCCGATTGGGTACGGCCAAGAGTTACCAATACTTCCTCTCCCTCTTCCCACTGGCCTATGCATTGGCACCTTACATCGCCTTAGCTCCTTCTAGTACTCCACCTCCCGGCCAGGCCAACGGTCCATGGGTTTGGGTGTGGATTATTGTTGTGCTCTTCTGCCAAGTCACTGCACGAACCTTCACCCTTCCTACTTCTATTATTCTGCTCAACAACTGCTCGCCACACCCATCGGTCCTTGGAACGATTCACGGCATTGGCCAGTCCGTGTCCTCTGCCTTCCGAACCATCGGTCCCATTTTCTCGGGTGCGTGGTACGGATACGGTTTAGATGTTGGCATGGTTGGTTTCGCTTGGTGGTTAGTTGCCTTGGTGTCCGTCTTTGGCTGCGTTGCTGCCATTTTCGTGTATGAGGGCTCTGGTCATGAAATTCTCCTCCCTGGCGAGGAGGATGAGGTCCTGGAACAGGGACACTAGTGATGTGATACGTATATTCATTTTTCGCTCCTCTTAAGCTGTACATTGCTTCACACTTTTGCATGTCACCCGGTGTCGGTGCGGTGGGTCTTTGATTTTTTGATTTTTTATGTTTTCCAGAACATTGCCTTGGCCGTCGTGATTGATATCGCTGTGTGGTTTTTTTGCTACGGCACAGGCAATCGATATCTCCGCAGCTTAAGGTACTCTTTGCATCCGTCCTTTGTCGTTTTTTGCCTCGTCTGGATACCATTGTTCTTTTTGCATTCTCATTTTACTGCGGTATTTTTGTTTTGTCTAATGTCCCTGCGACGTTCCTGCTTTCATGTTTCATATGTTTCCTTGCCATCTACCCTTTCTTCGATTTGAAGCGAGCGCGTGAGAAGGAGAAAATGACACTGCTGTGGTCATTAGAATATAGACTCCGGGTTTTATCTGGTCAGATCTGATCCAGAGGGACGGGACTCAAAGTTCCTATGCTACTACCTACCTCAAAAATCATAATAGACCATCTTCAATACCTCGAAAGTCCTTGATCACACTATCACTTGTAAATATGCATAAACTTGAATTTTATTCATCTAATTCGTGTCCTAGGTATCGTATTTTATGAGCTCTTGCCATAGTACTTCACATAACTGGCATCGAAGGTCGCTTGATCAACAGCAAACTGGCGAATGTAATCCCTCTCAAGATCGTGTGTTCTCCGTCCGAGGAGCACGAGACTATGCAAGGGAGCGCCCATCTCAACCTCAGCCAGCTCGGTCAAAGTACCAACAACCAGCTTCTGGTCCGGCGCACCAACTCGCGCAGCTCCCATTGCCAGGCGATCTGGCGCACAGACACCCTCCTTGCGGTCCTCCTCAACCTCCAGCATCTGCTGCGCGCATTGCGCAACAGTCATATAACGTGGTGGCTCGTAGATACGACGACCACGCGCCAGGTTCTCCATTGACTGTTCCTTCACTTTAATGTCGAGCAGGACGAGCGTATGCAGACCGATCTGCACGTTCTCAGCAACACGGTCGTAGAACGAGGCGGGACGCCAGTTGTCGAGGAAGAAGACCATGCTGACTGTTTGGCCGAAGTTGTAGAGCTGGAGGCCTGTGCAGCCAATTCCGGACATGATGGAGGCATTGGGAACGACGTTAGTTTGGATATTGAGTTCGCGGGCGCGGAGGACGAGATCGGTGTGGGTTGTTGCGCTGGAAGGTCATTAGATATATGCTTGTGCCTTCGATGCAGATGATATTGCCTGTGACATACCCGAATGGATCACCGACGACAAGGAATGCAATGTCTACTTTGTCTGCTCCGGCAAGGATCTCATCGCTGCCGCTTTCTACTAATTCGCGGTCGGCCTCAATGACTTCTCGGCCGTAGAATGCTTCCTACACATCAACAAATCAAAAATCAGTCATTTCCCTAGAAACCAAAGTCCCTAAACAGGTCCCAAGGATCCACGAATAAACACTTACAAGCTTCGACTTGTCTACTAGAAGGATAGCAGTGTATGCCTCCAGATAAACCCGCTCGGCACGCTTGACAATTTCCAGACCGCGGACAGTAATATCTGTCTCATCGGCAAGACCGAGACCAACAAGGTGCAACATGGTGTAATATGCAAGTTAAAAAAGACCAATTGACGAAGTAGTGTGCCTCTTCAGCCTTCGGAAATAATTTGACTGCCCCGCGGCAGATTCCATCGTCACTGACCGCCTAATGTCGGCAAAACTGTTCTTCCGGGATCCGAGATCTGGCTTATCGTACCCGTCGTTATCGGCGACTCCAACTTACCCTTTGCATGAAATCCATCTTTCTTCAAGAACCCTTCTCAACGCGTCTCACTTTGCAACTGTTCTCCACAATCAATGGGAATCGCCTTTTGAGGTGGTACTTTCAAAATTATCTGTTGAATTCTTCTTTCCTCTCATACTTTTCAATCCTCCTTCGACGTCGTCGTGAACTGGAGCTATCAGATCGCAAGACACTTGCTGCAGTGACGAGCTACCGGCATCATGAGCTCGGATCGTCAGCCAAAGTATCGTCAGGAGATTCAGCAGGTGAGTAATTCCCCGTGTTATGGTGATTCAATATCCTTTATAGTTTCTTGGTCTTCTTCTTCTCCTTCTTCTTCGTTGTCTTGAAGTTGAGCTTCAAGGCTTTGGTTCCAATGTCATGGCGTATTCTTCGCCTGCGGCAATTGTGATATCCTGCATATCGGTACCGGAGCAGAAAGTCCGGCAAACTTTCTTGATATGAATTGTGAGGCAGCAAGTGCCGGATTTGTGCTTAATGCACACGGGATTGAAAGGCAGGTGTCTGTGTTCAGGGTCGTGAGGGCCGGGGAAGGCGACGTGGGCTTGAGAGAGTGTGGGCTTGAGAGACCATGTGCGAGTGAAGCCATTAATGGAATGTTGAAAAGAACAGGAACTCGCTTTATAAGCGGGCGGTTCACGACTCCTGGCTTTCTTCATTCCGTTCTCTTACATCTGAGGCGTGAATCTTTCTTCTGGTCTTCCCCCCTCGCCCCTCCGTGACTTTGAAACTCGAACCCATCACTTGGCTTATCCATTGTCGAGCTTGATTGTCGAGCTTCATCATCATCTACGAAACCGCAAGCTTTTCCCCCTTGAACACATACACTGCTTTCTGCCTTCGAGTTGATTTCAGTCTCAGGGCTCGCCTTGTTTACGCATCTGTGATTCCTCCCCCATACGCTCATATTTGACCATCTCGCTGTCAAATATCATCAATCTGGCTACTGAGGAATCCGACTCTTGGATTGCTCGTGTTAAGTCTGACACCGAGACGGACAACACTGAGGGCAAGGAATATTTGTGCATTGTTTCCGAAAACACACGAACCTTGAGCTCTCCCATGGAAATTCTTGCCGACTCTATGCAAACCGATCCTATGGCCACCTCCCTGTGTGATACTGATACTTCCGGATACGACTCCGGATACGACGCGGATGTGGAAAGCCAAACGGAGACCCACATTTCTCAACGAAGACGCTTTCGCAAATTCCGGTCTTCAGCCTACAAAGGACTGTTTCGCGATTCCACTGGCAAGTTAATTGAAGGCAGTGGTTCACCTCTTCCAGGTTCCGCTAGTCTCATTGCCCATCATTGCGGTGTGAATCCTCTTGCGACAGACAATAAAGATAATGCGGATCATTACGATGCTTCGGATAGCGATGGCGATAGCGACTCCTCGGAGTTTTGGCGCTCCTCTCCTATCGCAGCTGATGACATATCAATCGATCAAGATCCCGCCAATGAAGACCCCGCCAATGAAGACCCCGCCAATGAAGAACCTGCCAATGAAGAACCTGCCAATGAAGAACCTGCCAATGAAGAACCTGCCAATGAAGAACCTGCCAATGAAGAACCTGCCAATGAAGATGCAGCCGAGCAAGCTGCAGCTGATGAAGTTGACCAAGAAACTGATGACAACTTTCGGAAGACGATTGATGGTTAACATGCTTATTAAGATGATGTTCGTATCCGGAGAAACCGCCGAACCCTCCATCGAAACAACCACTTTGATTGAGGACATCACACGTCAACAGGTGCTTGAAATTGTGAGTTTTTTCTTTCCTAAGAATATCTAAGTCGTCTAGCTAATCATGTCATAGTTGGGCCGCAGCACTCACCTAGCGACTCGTCGAGGATCGCGCTCCATCTCAACCGACGACCTGATCTTTCTGATTCGTCACGATAAAGCCAAAGTTTCTCGTCTCCGTACTTTCCTGTCCTGGAAAGATGTCCGCAAGAACGTCAAGGATTCCGACGACAAGGGCGGTGCCGATGCGGCTGACTTTGCCGCTGCTGACGACGCGGCTGGGGTTGTGGCTGGTCCGCAGGATGTAGCCGCCAAACCCAAGAACAAACGCGCCAAGGTCGGACTGGCATGGGACGTGCACAGCTTTTTCTCGGTCCAGATTCCCGAGCGCGATGACGAAGAGGACGAAGAAGAGGAGGAGCAGAATTACGCGACTCTCCAGCGTCTGGCTGCCGCCGATGAGCGCACCAAACACATGACGAGGGAAGAGTACGTCTTCTGGTCTGAATGCCGCCAAGCATCATTCACCTACCGCAAGAGCAAGCGGTTCCGCGAGTGGGCCGGGTTCGGCATTGTCACCGAGTCGAAGCCAAACGACGATATCGTCGACATCCTCGGTTTCCTTACCTTCGAAATCGTCCAGACTCTGACCGAGGAAGCGCTGAAGGTCAAAGAGCGCGAGGACCATGAGAAGAACCGCGGCGGCGCGGAAACCACCGGAGAGAGCGCCAAGAAGCGCAAGCGGGAGACTGGCCTGTTCGACCCGCCTGAGGAAGGCCGCACGCCAATCGAACCCCGTCATATCCGGGAGGCGTACCGCAAGCTCCAGGCGACGCCGCAGAAGGCCATTGCAATGCTGCTCCATGGGGGCAGAGTCCCAACAAGTCTCCCTTTGAGACTGGTACGTGAATTATTCCTTCTTTCTCATACGATCTCTTCTAACCCACATTTCTCTCAGATTTAAGTCATTTTTACCCTGGGGACTCAAATCATTGTGATGGTTATTCCTATTATTATTTTTATCTTTATTTTATTATCGTGCAGCGTTTACCCATATACCCATTACTGTTATTGTCTTATTTCAATGTTGTTTGCAATTTTTGTTTTATTTTTTACCCAGGGCCTATCAGACATGCCCTGTAATATACAATAAAGAACTCTTATCCATCCCCCCCCCCCCCCTCCCTTCTTCTTGTAAAAGGAGTGCAGTGAAGTAGGATCGTGATGTGTTTTTTCTAAGAATTCCAACGGTGAATGGTGTGCAGCTATGTTGTTACCACTACCTACTACATAGTAGGTGATATGTACAAATCCTTGGAACAATACACACTTCTGTCGATACACGATTAGACATCTGGAGTTTGATGATAAAAAAAACCTTTGAACAGATGGTGTAACGACTTGCAAGAAGGCTCAAGTGCTGTGAAGCCTTACTTCTTGCCGGCATCTGAAGGACTACGGTACTCGGCCAACTTCTGCAATTGGATTTCCTTGCCTCGCCGATTCGCAAGTTCCAAACATGTCAAAGCATTCATTATGAGTTGACTAAAAATAGGTATCTATGCTCATTCTAATTGGCACAAGTTTCTCCTATGCCTGGTGTGTTCGGCGCCCTAAGGTGATTGTCAGCTTATATCCACATTACCAAGGGAGTTGAATACCTACATTCAGCCAATTCCTGGGCACTAATCTCCCGAATAGAGTTGATAGGAGGAACGCTCCCATTTACAGCTCCCTTAACTGTATCCACAGCCCTACCAATGATTCCCTTTTGTGCAACAACGTGGGTTGCAAGTACGGCCTCCAGTTTGATAAGCCCGATTCGCGGGTCTGTGGCTTCACCATTGTGCACACCGTCACCCAAATCGCCTAGCCAAGCTTTTAGTGTTGGCGTATAGTACTTCTGTACTGTGGCCGGATCGGCGATAACACTTGCTTTACCCGATATGCTTGCCCAGGCACCGCTGATTGGGTCTAGGAAAGACATATTGGTTTCTTTGGGGTGTAGGGTGAGGTCCAAAATTTTGCCAGAGAAGAGGTTTGTATGGAAAATGAGGTCGATACCGCCGTGCTCCTGTTGAGACGATTGTTAGCTTGAAAAGATCTTTTGAGGGTTCATTGAAGTTGGAGAATTGAGCTGGGGATTACCTGTGCAGCCAAGGCCATGCACCGGGAAGTCAAGTATTCATTCTCTGGCTCCATTGCGGTGAGCATGCCAAACTTGACTTCTGAGATGAACGCGGCTAGGTCTTCGATCTTTTGCGGCAGAGGAGGATCCTCGCTGTTCTGGTTTGTGTATGGGTCAACGGCATGTTGGCCCGTGCTAGTGTTGATAGAGGCGGACATGATGAATGAGTTGATTGAATTGAGGTATGGAATTGAGAGAGAGAAGAAGTCCAGTTTCAGTAGCTTTGGCAGTGCTTTTGTATGCAATCTGAAAGTACGTCGTTGTGACGTCAGTAACGATAATCAGGATTGGAGCTGTAATAAGCAATGCACTCAACCAGTTGACCAAGTTGCCAAAATCTAGAGAAAAACCATTGTTCAAATGTTTGGTTCTTGGGATCAGAGCCAATCGATTACTGCAGCTACTTACATGCGCAATTGTTGAACGACTTCATAAATTGATCTTCGAATCAACTTTGGACGGGTTTGTTGATTTAAGGGAAAATAAGGTTGTCCCGAGCTCCACCAAGCCAAACTACTTTAAAGCCTGCCATCAGTTTATCATATCGAGGCTTAAATGCTAGGAAATAAAGTAAAAGCTTCTTCAAATGTTGATAGTTTACATATAACCAACTTACTTCAAAGCTTTCTTCAATTGAAAGACCATAATTATATTAGTCAATCGCATGATCAAGGTTCTATAGCTTGAGCCCAAAATAAGAGCTGGCTATGCGAAGAAGTACATACACATGTGCAGCAAGAAGTCTGCACATGTGTTCCCCCCAAGTTGGCAGTTGAAACTGCGCTCAATATCATGCTAGTCTGATTCATATCCGTTCATAATTCAAAAATTATCAATTATGCATTACTCGATAATAATCGATAAAAAATAGTGCTGGTAATGGGTGCGTACCAGATATTGCATGTTTAACCCACAGATAGGTCAACACACATGCATATCATGTATGTAGCTTGCATGATGATATGTCTCAAGTGAACAATCTCTTCAGCTTTCTCGGATGCTTATGATATTCTTCGCGTTAGGGGCATGTGACATGTCTGTCCTCAATATAAGATGTCGTGTCAAAAAAGCTCCGAGTGAGTTTTCCGAGCGCGATTCTCTTTTTCAAAATATTATCCATGGAGATATGGAACCCATTCCGCAAGACCTGGCCAGAGATCAAGCGTGTAAGTCAATGCATCAAAGAAAACCCTATTACCAGTTAGCAGCTGGATCCCGCCCACAAAACCCAACCAAGCGGACACACCATAGAAATATCATCCAGAGAATTTTTATCACTACCACAAAAAGATCGAAGATTACAGCTGCACCCCAAGCACTACGTTAGCAACTGAACATGAACAGAGCATGGCTCATTCACCGACCTTGTCGCATCCATAAACGGCTCCGCTTGAAGACAATCTTTTGTCCCCGATCTCTCGCATACCACGACAGCACCACACTGGCTCGACATGATTGGCCCTCTACTACCCAACAACCACCAGGTATAGGTCGACACTCGAGATGCCGTCGGCGCTTTTCCATTATGCGACGAACCTGTTTGTTACAGAAGTCCTCGTCGGTACGAAAGGAGCATTTCTCCATCGGACATTCCAGTTTGCGCTCGAAACGCTCGACAAGCCATTGGACTTTGAGGCGCACGTTTGTATTCACCGCACCATAGAAATGGCGACTTGTGTGTTTTAGAGCCAGTGCATCAGGGTAAGAGAGATAAGAAGCGATTTGGAAGTGTATTTCAGTGGGAAAGGCTAGTAGCTTAAGCCCAGGTGTGATGGCGGACTGTGGGGTTGTTGAGGTTTCCATTTGGTTTGTTTTGTGAAGATGGTAAGACGAGGTTTCATTTAGAAGAAAGCGGCTCAGACTTGCTTAAGAAGAACTTGGAGGTCCACAAAATGGCTGCCTGTATTGTAGCTCCATTTGCATTGTTGTCCTTTATAGGCTAATAGTTATAAATGATGGTTTGCATCGGTTATGTGATGGTGTGAGGTTGATTTGGAGGTTGCCTGCGATTGGAGGAGTAACTTGTGAGGCAGCAACCATATCATTCAAGCCACTACTAGTAATCCCGATGAACCGTACTTCTGTCACTTTGAACTTGAAGACTTCAGATGTCGAATTTCGAAAATGTAATCAGTAGCAAAACAATGACTTTACATCGACAATCGTCACAAGGACAAACTCCAAGGAACTCCCAAGTGTAAATTGCGAAGCCCGCTTACCTAATACAGATTGAGCACCAAGCTTAAACCTCCAACTTGACTTTCCATCTCAAGCTTCTTTTTCTCCCACTGCTTCACACTACACACCCACCAAAATGTCCAAACCCAATTCTTCCGGGCCCCCGGCCTCAGACACAGAATTCCGCAAAACCTGGGATCGCGAAGAATACAGCAAAAAGGCCGCCGACGAAGAAACCAAGCGTAAAGCCGAAGGCAGAGCCCGCTACGAAGCCAAACTACTCGGCAAGAAGTACCATGCCCCGGTCGACTTCAGCTCCCTCGAGGCTACCTCTGCCCGCAATAAACGACTGGATGTGGCCTCCATGGTTGGCAAGACAACCATGGTGCCGGCGGGATCGGCGCTCGGAAAGCGCGGTCGCGGAGCGGGATTCTACTGTGCGGACTGTGATCTCACGTTCAAGGATAATATTCAACTTGTGGAGCACTACAACAGCAAGCAGCATTTGATTGCGACGGGGCAGAGTGGAGATGTTATGCGCGCCTCGGTTGGCGAGGTGCGGGAGCGGTTGAGAATGTTGATGCGTCGGAAGAGAGTTAGGGAGGAAGAGGAGAGGAAGGCGTGGCAGTTGGATCTTGGAGAACGTCTGCGGGAGCGGGAGGAGATTGATGCGAAGGAGAGGGAGGAGCGGAGGCGCAAGCGGAATGAAAAGCGTCGGAAGGGTGGCGATGGCGTTAAGAAGGAAGATGATGGCTGGGAAGGCCGGTTGGGAATTATCGCCTAAAGACGACTGGGATTTTGGGGATACGGGACCTGTTTATGATACCCATGGCGTTCCAGTTCATATTTTATCTTGTGGGGGCGTTTTTTTTTTAAAACATCTTATGTCTACCAGTACTACGTACGCAAGACCTGTATATGGTAACCCACGACAACATCGGCGTGGGTTCAAAAAAATTATTGGCATTGAATAATCAAAGCAGAAAAAATGTGACCATATTCAACCATCATGAAAGACCCCTAGGGCGCCGCCAAAAGACGCCAGATCCATACCAAATAAAATAACCAAACACCTAGGAAACGCGTATGCTCGTTTAATCAATACAATCAATGGCCTCGAGTCGTTGCATGCCTCGACTTCCTTCTTTCTCAAACTGGCTGACGAGCCGCTCGCATTCACGCTTGAGCCGCTCTTCTCCGTTCTTCGCATTCCACTTGATCCACTCTTCCACTGTCATTTTCTTCTCAGGGCTAGTCAGTCCTCGCTTCATGCCCTTGAACAGTCCAGAAAGATCGGCATTCTCCTTGTCACTGGCCTCTCCGAATAGCGCTTCATCAATATCCACCGGAGTCCAGGGATGAGCAGAAGCCGCAAATCCACCGTTGAAGTTGCGTTTGGATGGTGATGGGGTAGCTGCTGTTCGCGGAGTCCGATCCCGCGGCTCCGCTGGCGGAAGAACTGGGCGGGAAACTGAAAGTCGAGATGAGGGGGGTCGATTTTCGGCATCCGATGATTGTGGAGACATTGATGGTGTGTGCTGGTATGCGGGTGGAAGAGGCGAAACGGATCGCTTTGAACCACGAGACGCTCTCTGCATACTTCCTCGAGAAGTTCGTGGTTTCGCAATAGACTCCGTGAGACGCTCCTCCTGGGGAATATCGCTGTAGCGTTTGACTGTCTTGGGAGGCACAGGCGTCCGCTGTTTAGTCTGCGGTTCAGGAGAGGGCTCCGGCGAGGGCTGTGGAGAGGGCTCCAGAGAAGGTTCCGGAGAAGGCTCTGCAGGTGCAACCATCTCGACTTGGTCCGGTAGATCATCTGGTGTTCCCCATTCTTCGTCTACAGATGGAGACACAGGTTCGGACTTCTCTGGACTGGGCTCCTCAATCATCTCTTCCATAACCGGTTCGGGGGGAGGAGATGGTTCCTTCTTTTTCGACTTCTTGGGTTTATTTGCCTTGTCTTCCTTCTTCGATGACTTTTTGGTGGCAGGCTTCTCAGGAGTTGCCACTTCTGGCTCAGGCTGGGGCTCTGGTTCGGACTCGGGTTGAGGCTGGGGTTGAGGCTTGGGTTGAGGCTCCATGTTTTGTTTGACGATCTCAACTGATATAAATGATTCATGTTGCTCTTCCATAACTTGATTTTCAGTTGTGGGCTTGTTTTCGGAAGATTCTCGTGATGTCAAGGCCCTTGACTTGCTCTCTTCTTTCTTCGCCTTTTTGGTTCCCTTCTTCTTAGGACCCTTGGTGGCCTTGACCTTAGGAGCTGGTTCAGCTTGCTCTTCCGTGACCTCCATGGCGTCAGCTTCGGGTTCAGCAACGGCCTCGGGTTGTTTCTCAGATTGATTATCGAGGTCCATAGAGTCTTTCAACTCCTGCGCTTGTTGCTCAGCCGCTTTGGCGGCTTTAGTCTTCTTGCTTGTTTTGGTCTTTTTAGAAGTACGAGGGGCCGGCTCGACTTCGGCCTCCGGCTCAGGCTCTGGCTGCACCGGTGGTTCAGGCTCGACCGGGTCTGGCAATTCTGCTTCGAGACCTGCCTCGATAGATGCACCCAACTCCGAATTCCTCTCCAGGCGAGATTTAGAGGTAGACTTGGACGTGGCTGAGACATCTGAAGCCTTACGGCTCTTGCTGGTCCCCTTCTTCGATCCCTTGCCGCCCTTCTTGGGTTCCTCATGGGGCTCTTCATCGACAGAACCAATGTCCGGCATATCATGATCATTTTCATAGTTGTAGGACTGAGAGACGCTACTGCTTCGAGTTCTTGTGTTGCGGCGCTTATTAGGTGGTTCGATTGATTGTTGCTTGGGCTCGGGCACTGGCTCGGACTCATCCCGTGAGATTTCCTCACTGATTCTTTTTCTTCCTCGGCCTGTGCGTTTCGTTTTGGGGGCTTCTGTCTCCGCCTGCTCGGGTTCAACACTCTCAATCTCCATTTGACTCTCGGCCTCTACTTCATCTTTTTTGTTCTTGCTGGATTTACCCTTTCCCTTTGCTCCTTTCTTTGTAGTTTTCGGTTTCACGCTGGCTTGTGACATGATGCTTTGGTCCATTGACTCGTCCAAGTCCACTTCCGGGGTTTCAGATGCGGTAGTGCCGATGGACTGGGTAGATAGACGAGAGGAGGCCTTCGAAACGCGAGGCTTTTTTGACTTCGGTCCTTTGCCTTTCTTTGCCGGGGGCTGTGCAAACACGAAAAATGAACACTCTGACGAGCGGCGGTAGTGTTCCTCGCTGGGAAAGTGTCAGATTTTGTCTTCTGCAACAGGAAGGAACGACCGGGACTTACAATGGATCATCTTTGGGCTCCCAGCCATCCAAAGAGAGCTTACAGTAGGCACAGCTGGCCAAGTCGTTGCTCTCTTCTGTCGGGCAGAAATACCAGCCACCTTCAACCATCTGTTGTCTTTCATCAGAGTGTGTTCCAGTGAAAATGAGACCGAAGGTTAGAATTTACCTTCTCAGACTGACAGACCCAGCCGTGTTTCTCATCGTGAGGCCACGCTGAGCCAAATGTTGCCAACCGCGCTTGGGCGATGCGCTCGCTAGTCGGGTCCTCGATAGCTGAAGGATTGGAGCTGTTCTGTTGAATGTCCATAGTAATCGCCCATCCACAGTCTGGAGAATGCTTCAGATGCTCTGTAATCGGGTTATCCTCCTCTTCCCATCCATCTAATGCGCGGCCGCACTCAAAACACGTTGTGTTGTCGGGGTTGCTCTCGTAGGGTTTGTAGAAGAAGCCTGCTTGCGCCAACTGAAGAAAAAACCATTGTGGTTAGCTGGATTGTAAATTTTCGTCATGGCATAATGAGTACCTCTGCTGGCGATGGCTTTGAATGAGGCCATGCGATGAATCTGGGACCTTTGACGCCCGAGGATCTCCGCTTCTCAGGTTTGAGCACAACGTCGAAACTGGCCAGGCGAGCCGTGAACGTATCCATTTCTGAGCCCATGGTTGTAGATATTTGGCGGATACAACACAGTCGGTCCTCAGTCCCGGGTCGCGGGAGTCAAAAGCCGGTGCTGGTTGTCGAGGGCGCGGGGTTGGTCGATGTTGATACGGTCTGTTTACACTTGTTGATAGCGTTGTTATGCGAAACGCGGGTTCACGTGACGATATTATGTCATCGCTTCCGACGTCAGACTCACGGGAGTCTTTCTGGGAATTTATTGTTGAATTAGCTTGGGACTTGAATTAAGCCCTCTGCTCTGGCCAATTGACCTTCCCTTCATCTACGCTCCTTGATTCCGGGGCTGTCATCTTTCCTGATCTACTTATCTTGAGCCGTGCGCTCCGCTCCTTATCCGAAGCCGCTTCCATGCGATCAGCCGTACGTCGGAACCTCAACCCCAAATTTGATCGAAACAGATACTGGAGGAAGGACATGTCATGTTAACACTGATTTTAGGTGGTTTCTCGGGGTAGCGCCCCCATCTCTCTCTGTCGGGCTCGCCTTCGTTATTTGGCTCTCCCGAGGCTGCCCGCTTCGGTTCGTTGTTTCGCAATCGATTCCCGCTCGAGTCTAGACTCTCCTTTGATCCGACCAGCGAATGCCACTCCTTTAAAATCATCATTATTGTACAATGTTCCCTCCAAATTATCGTCAACGGCATCATTCTCTACATCCCCATCGTTGTCCGATACGGACTGGGACGAAAACCCGAACCTACAAATCTCCAACTTCTCCGAGCTTCCGTCGAAGGACTTTGGAGTCAATCAACATATGATAATCAATCAGGAATTCAAAGAAGCTTTGCGACAGATTCTGTGGCAATTTCGGGCACCGATTCGCTATGCGTTTGCCTATGGATCGGGAGTCTTTGCACAGAATGGCAGTGCAGCTTCCTCGACCCCAACCCATCCCTCAGCGCCAGCTGCCATCAAGAATATGCAACAGGGGCCCGGAAAGATGATTGACTTCATTTTCGGAGTATCCTACTCTCAACACTGGCATGATCTTAACCTGACCCAACACCGCGATCATTATTCCGGGTTGGGCTCCCTCGGTTCGTATGCAGTTTCCCAGGTCCAGGATCGATTTGGGGCTGGTGTCTACTTCAACACCCATATTACAGTAAGCGGAACACTGATTAAATACGGCGTTGTGAATCTGGATACCCTGTGCCAGGACCTTACCCGATGGGATACTTTATATCTGGCCGGCCGCTTGCAAAAGCCTGTCAAGATCCTTCGCGACCATCCTAAAGTGCGATTGGCCAATCAGATGAATCTCTTGTCCGCTCTGCGCGTGGCCTTACTCCTGCTCCCTGAGCGTTTCAGCGAGTTTGAGCTCTATAGTACCATCGCGGGGATCAGTTATATGGGCGACCTGCGCATGGTGCTACCAGCAGAGGATCCCGGCAAGGTGCGCAACATTGTGTCGGGGCAGATGGCACACTTCCGACGTCTATACGCCCCACTCATCAACAACATGCCAAATGTCTCCTTCCAAGATCCTCGATGCAGCCAAGAAAATTGGATCGACGACCCGGATGCCATCATGGGGATGGCACAGGATATGGACCCGATTCGGCGTGGAAATATGGTCCGCCGTCTTCCTGAATCGTTCCGTGATAAGCTATACTTCCAATACCAGGGCCGGTACTCAATCCCTCGTGTCGAGTTCAACAAAATGATGGCCGAAAACAACGACACACAAG
Organism: Penicillium verhagenii; assembly: GCF_028828195.1. Taxonomy (NCBI): domain Eukaryota; kingdom Fungi; phylum Ascomycota; class Eurotiomycetes; order Eurotiales; family Aspergillaceae; genus Penicillium; species Penicillium verhagenii. The sequence continues at coordinate 569,350 of NW_026643176.1, read as the reverse complement.
ATATCGTCCGTCGACCCCAGGGAGGCCCCTTTGAGCGCCGTATTGCCAGTGATGAGAAGCTGCAAGAGGAGGTTTCTACGTCGATCATGAAGACAATTCGCTGGCCCAGCACAATCCAGACCATTAAGGGTCCTTTGACTGCAGGTATTGGCAAGAGTTGGAACTATATCAAGGAGAAGCGCGAAAAGCACAGAAAGTCGCAAGCCGTTGCCAAGGCTGCGGCTACAGAGGAGGCTAAAAGGGAGTCTTCAAAAGTTGACAAAAAGGATGAGTAAAATAAACCTGTGGCATATTGTCCAAGTCATCAGGAGAAGACAGGCATTTGTGGGGCGTTGTGTGGCACTTTTGTTCCCAATCATTGTATCCGACATCTATGCATTTGCAAAAAAAAATAATACATATAGCACCCAAAAGAGGTTGCTCGTCAAAGCTGTAAAGTGTGTGTTTGATAGTACTAGGCGAAAGTAATGGCTCTGATAAGTTTGAAATATGCGCAATTGATTCTAATGCTAGTACGATGTATTCATTGTCTTATCAATCTGACCGCAGATTTCATGTTGTTTGTCTGAGTCATTCCAATGCGGATGACTCGAACGATTCCGCTTTCTCGGTGATCACCTTAAATCCCCGCCACCCCACCAACTTTTGCTTCTGCACTTAATATCTTGTCTAAACATATTCTCACCCACAATGGCTTCCAGAACATCACCATTCGACTTGTCAAAATGCGCTCGACCTAATATTCTGCAATTGCAGCCCTATCGCTGCGCCAGAGAGTAGGTCGGCCCGGAATGCGATCTCCGATCTCGCTCTCGCGCTAACGAATCAGTGACTACAAAGACGATGGGACTAACGTCCTGCTGGATGCGAATGAGAATGCCTACGGCCCCGGTCTAGCACTGAACAGCGAGGGTGCCCTGCAGGCCTCGAAGACCGGCGATGCGACAGGCGCCTCCAAGCCCGAGATTGATTTCCTGGGCTTGAACCGATACCCCGATCCGTAAGGTCCCCATTTATTCATTGAGACTTTATGGGGGATCTCCTAACCCTTCTTTGAACTCTATAGTCACCAGATCGAACTTAAGCAGCTCTTCTGCAATCTCCGCAATACTCACCACCACACACAAAAGACCCTAAAGCCCGAGAGCCTGTTCGTAGGTGTTGGGTCCGATGAGGCTATCGATGCGATGCTACGATGCTTCTGCACACCGGGCAAGGACAAAATCCTTACATGCCCACCGACTTACGGAATGTACAGCGTGAGCGCCCAGGTTAACGATATCGACATAGTCAAGGTGCCGTTGGATGTGAACAACGGCTTCCAGCTGCAGGCCGACAAGGTCAATGAGGCCCTATCCGCCGACCCCTCCATCAAACTCGTGTATATCTGCTCTCCGGGCAACCCGACCGCCAACCTGATCCGCAAGGAGGATATTCGCAAGGTGCTGGAACACCCTACATGGAATGGCATAGTGATCGTTGATGAGGCATACATCGATTTCGCTGAGGATGGCTCCAGTTTGGCCGAGTGGGTCACCGAGTGGCCCAATTTAGCGGTCATGCAGACCCTCAGCAAGGCATTTGGTCTTGCCGGCATCCGTCTCGGCGTTGCCTTCACCAGCCCCGAGATCGCACGACTCCTGAACAGCCTCAAGGCCCCCTACAACATCTCTAGCCCGACCAGCGCGCTCGCGACCGCTGCATTGACGGGCCCCAATATGGCGGTGATGCGCCAGTACCGTGAGCAGATTGTCGCGCAGCGCGAGCGTTTGCTCCGCGAATTACCGCAGATTTCCGGTGTTGGGCGGTTCCTGGGCGGGAATGACGCGAATTTCTTGTTGGTGGAGATTTTGGATAGCACCGGGAAACCAAGCAACGTGGTCGCGCTAGCAGCGTATGAGGCGTTGGCAGAGAAGCGTGGGGTTGTGGTGCGGTTCCGCGGTAAGGAGTATGGATGTGAGGGCTGTATTCGGATCACCGTTGGTACTGAAACGGAGGTCACCAGGTTCCTGCAGGAGCTGCGGGTTGTTCTGGCTGGATTGCAGGCGGGAGTCGGCATTCAGTCGCTTCGGGACGAAGAGCGGCGGGAGGATGCGGCCGCTGCAGTGGTTGGGTAACTTGAGAACCCCCCCTTCCCCCAAGGTTCAAATGTCACATGTGCATACGATTAAATAGAGTTTGGGAGATTATCTCTACTATATTTCCAGGGACATATCTCCCCCTTTATCCACCTTTAGTACATGGGTGCCTGTGTTTTTTTTTTGTCACCTGAGTTCCCCAGTTGTTCAAATGTTAGTTGAAAAGTAGGAGATGGATCAGTGAGTACGATACGGTCAAAATCTATCTCAAGTATCTGGGTAGGTACTCATCTTGAGTACAGAGTATATGCCCATTCCAAGTATTAAGCACGTACATAGTCAACATGTACACTTCCAAGGTTGGATACATTCAGGGGTACTAGGGCCTAGAGACATCTGGATAAGTGCTTACTACTTTATCTGGAAATTTGACTGTGTGGCGCTCTTTACTTGCACTCATTTATACATCCCCGGCCATTCACATGATAACAACTTCCTATATAAATTTGATTCAAGTGTTTGAAGCTAGGCCCAACTTTTGATTGTTTATATGTACAGGCTATTTTATCCAGAAATTTATCTAGCTTATCAGCACTTGAGTTTTGAATTCATTCTGATTGGACTGTCGGACTTTAACTGAATGGCGAGGCTCCACTAGTGTACTGGGGCGTAAGATGGAGGCTGTGAGGCAATATTAACTAGTATTGATGTCTCGTATCTATGTCGCGTGCTCCGTTGCCCCGAATGCTAACAATGGCCTTCTATTGTTTCCGGGGTCTTTGTTTTGTTCAACGCCATTCTGTTTCCTATCCAAAATTTACTAGTAGACGATAGATCATAGGCTCGATAAGAACCTTGAAGGCTCAAAAGGTTCTGTTATCAGCTGATATATCCGTTCTAGGCCATCTAAAAAACCCCCAATCAGGATAAGCGCGAGGCTGCTGTTTCCATATTAGGAGCCCTGGATTAGGCAACTCTCACGTGTACAGATATGGACTGTACAGCATTGCACAACCTCGGACTAACAGCTCGCCACATGGAGTATGGACCATGGTAAAGCTAATCAGCATCAATACTGGAGATAACTTTCAAATGTTCCTGTATCTCTGTATCTCAGTTGCTTTGTATCTCTCTCGATACTGCCAATTTCACATGTCGCAGCATGTACTCTCCATCAAGGTCAAAGCTCCCGGACTCCGGACCAAACAACTTGGCTTTCTACACCGCAGATCTGAACCAATGATGCCCGAATACTCGATGGATCCTCCGATTTTCCCCCAAAACCAATGACCCGGTTTTGGTTTCCCACTGATTTACCCGCTGGCGTCAGCTTGACTAGGATGGTGGTGGAATAGCTCATTCCCAGTTGATTGCGCGAATCAGAGTCATCCTATCTGCTCGGGTTAAGGTATGCGATGGATCTTCCTCTGTTTATGTCCATAGGTTAGGAAGGAGATTAGCACGAAGCATATCACTGGCTCGTTTTGTTATCATCGCGTTGTCGCTTTTTTCGCCCTCGCAATCAAGGCTGGACCTCACTTTACTTGTTTCTCCGGGACTCACCGATTCTTCGATTTCCCCTCTCTCTTCCTCTCTTATTTGGCAACTGGCCTTGCTTGTGCGGCATATTCGTTTCACTTACAAAATATCGCCTCTGCAACAAAGAGTGGTATTGAGCTCTTTATCTAACTGGGGCACAAGCTGCACCCCCATTTCCCCGGAGATAACCTAGTGGGCTTCGCGGATCGCCCCTACTAGTGCCACTTCACGTTCCCCACCGAGTCTCAACACCTTGAATCCACGAATCTTTGATGCTTCTCACGTGCGACATGTAAAAGATCGTGTGTACGTCCTGGGTGAGCAGTTTGATGACGCACAAAGATTGAATTCACCACAGAATTGCAAAAGGCCCCTCTTCGGAGGCGGCGGGGGATCATGGAGTCATCTATAGTCGTACGCGGCCTTTACTCCCAAATTCCTCCCGCCTACGAATCCCGCGAAGAGATTAATCCGGCTTTGTTGATGAGCTGGTGGGCCACCGCTTTTTCTCTGGCTATCATTATCGTTCGTCTATGCGGCCGCTATGTGCGCATGGAGCGCTTCTTTCCCGAGGACAAAGTGATGGCGCTCAGCGTGATCCCCCTTGTCTCTCGCATGGTCTTGGTACATTTCGTCTTGACCTATGGTACGAACAACGTTCAGACGGCCGGTTTGACAGATGAACAAATATCGGAACGAAAGTTGGGAAGTAAACTTGTGTTGGTAGCAAGGATATTCTATGCGATCTTGTGAGACATGCCCCCAGTCCGTCGGGTCAACTGTGTCGTACTGATTTGAAACGATCATCCTAGTATTTGGACGGCCAAGCTCACTGTCTGTGAATTTCTGGAACGAGTCACGGGCATGGTCTCACGTCGATCAACCGCGATCTTCCTACGCTTCGTTCACTTCTTCTTGGCCTCGACGCTGGTAGCCGTTGTGATCGCAACTCTAGCTGAATGTCAACCATTCGAAGACTACTGGCAGGTCATTCCAAATCCCGGTCCAAGATGCCGCTGTGGTTATGCGCAGCTTATCACAATGGGTACTTGCGACATCATTACCGACCTTCTTCTCATCGCTTTTCCTGTCCCAATCGTCATCATGTCCCAAATGCCTGTCAAACGCAAAATTGGCCTAGTCATCCTGTTTTGTCTCTCTCTCCTCCTAGTCGGAATAACCAGCTACCGTGTCCCCTCCGTCATTGAACGGCGCGGAAATCAACCCTATCGCTCCCTCATCGCCTCTCTCGAAATTCTCGCCGCAACAGCCGTCTCCAATGCCCTCGTCATAGGTTCCTTTGTCCGCGACCGTGGCGTTAAGAAACTCAAATACAAGCGCGATATGGCCTCCGCCTCCGTCAGTGAAAGCATAGATAACGGCTATGTTCGTCGCAACACTGTGATGCAGCACCAATGGGGCAGTGATAGTGATCTTGCTGGTGGCCTTGGTATAAGGCTCGACCCCAAGCTACACCCGAGTGCGTCCTCGTCGGATAAGTCACACTCCACTGTGCCCATAACTATGCCTGCACCGCCGATACCATTACTCGTTGCGCGTACCGGCTCCCTCGACCCATCGTGGTCTTTCCAACAAAGCCGGCCTTCAGATGACGACCGTGTATCGAATACTGATAGCCTGGAAATGAATATCAGCCCGCGAGAGTACATCAAGACCAATCAGTCTCCACGCGAAAAGCCCACGCTATCACAATCCACCCTTTCTTCCCCACGAGTGTCGTTCTTTGATGTCGGCGGTCTTTTAGACCAAGACAAAGAAATTCAACAACACCACTCAAATTTACGCATTACACAGAATGCAGATTCACCTACACAAGCGAATCGCCCATCTCGGGGAGGAAGAGCCTTTTTAGAAGATCTAGGCGTTTTACCATCCCGATCAACCGGCCGGACACCTAGTACTCCCCGGTTTCTTTCACCTCTTGCTCCGAGTGCGAATACCCGAGCTCAACATACCCTTCCACCTTACCGAGCTGCACCAGATGTCTCACTTGATGTTGAGCTGCATGATGTAGGTGGGCTCTTATCGGAGAGCCCCCCACCTACTCATTGAACACTTTTTCTTATTTATGTTTGATTTTACTTTGATATCCTTATGAAATGCGATTCTGGGTGGAGCAATGGGTTCGGAATGGATTATGGAGCCCTCGGGAGTTTGAATCGAATTCGGTAGGAGTAGATTAGCGGGCTGGATTGGGGTTTATTATACCCAGGGGTTTGGTGTTGTTTCTTTTCTTAGGGTTGGTGTTGAGTCCCTTTTCAATCTGTTTAAATCCTATTTGTACCGTACTGTACATCACGCGGAACGAAGCCATGAACAATGAACATACTACTAGTACTATCAGCATCTTTTTTATAAAATCAAGCATGAAAAGTAATGTATGAATAGTGAATTAGTCTTGCTCAACCATAAGTACAGCAGAGCATTACTATGTAATGGAAAGGTCGGAAACCCCCTCCCTCCTCGCGGAAAGAAATCGCCAAGTACGCCATGCTGCCCATAATACAACTTTTTTTTGTTTCGTTTGTGTGGTGCAGTCAACAAAATTAAAAACGAACGAACTCCGTGCCCGACTCTCCCTAGCATCTGACAAAACTGCTGATTGGGGTGTGTGGTAGCGGGTTCATGTCGGAGTGGGAGGTCGAAATGCGCATGCGGTGGGTTCCCAGTTTCCCTCGGGGTTTTTTCGATCTTTAAGATCGATGGTGTCTATTTCGTCCATAACAAAAAAAGCCCAATTGTTTCCCACGGAGATTCAATTTGACCCATCTAAAGGCTCCGTATTTTCTGACTCTCACTCGTCCCTTAAATCACCCATCGATAACTGGCATAGCGACCCGCAGTCTCTGACTTGCGGATGATCTTCACAACTTGACCACGACGCAATCCCAAATAACGGGCTACGGGGTCCGAGACCTGCATACGTGGAAGCTGGCTCTCCTTCAAACGGTATCGCTCAAGCAGACGCGCCTTCTCCTCAGGGCTGAGGAGGACATGTTTGGGCACGAGCTCGTGGCGGGTGATATTGACCAGCAGATCCTGCTCCTGGAAGTGCTCACAGATACGACCGGGGATACCGCTGAGCAGACGAACGGCAGAGGGCGAGATGGGGGTTTGAGTGATGAAGACACCGGTGTGGAAGTTGCTCTCGTCAACGATGTGGTTGAATGCGCGCACTTGCTTGGTACCAACACCGGAGGAGTCGGGGCAGAAGTCAACGTAGATAGTACCGCAGTCGGGCTGGGGGTTGGGGTTGGATTTACTGGGGAGAGCTGTATATTTCAACTTCATCTCCTCAGTGGGGCGTGCCTGAATTTTCATTTTGGTGCGGCTGGTAGGGGAATGCGCGTCAGTCAAATTGGATCTTGTACCTCACAGGGCGCATATGCCAATGGATTGAAGATGACAAGCTTGTCAGATTGAAGGAAAGGAGTAATTTCATACTCGGGGTAGCCCATAGGGTCAGCATATTTGTATTTGAAATCGATCAATGAAAGTTGGAGCTCGTCGTCGGAAACCTCGTAGCCCTAAGTGCGGTTGCAGAACTGATCAGTCCGTGTCCTGCTGAAAGACGCTAGCGCCTCTGTAAAGCTTCATGTGTCTTCACATATCCTTAGAAGGAAAAAAACTCACTCGGTCTGACAGCATCTCATAAACGGTTCGCCATGTGCGCCAGAGGCGGGTCATCTCCTTGTCGGCCTCATCACCACTACGCTGGGCAATTTCACCATCCATAGTGAAATAAGTGAGCTCCGACGAGAGATTCACAGGTGGAGGGAGAAGTAGGATAGAGAAATGTCACAAAGACAGATGTTATGTGGTAGCGCGCGTGGAAACTGAGAAGAGTGACATGAGACGAAAAATCGGCGGGAACTTTCTGCCAGGCGGATGAGTTTAGCAAAAGCGGAGAAACTGACCGAACCGTTTTAATTCTCCTTTCCCCCTCGTGGGTTATTTACTTCTCTCTTTCGGTCTTTTCCTTTCTTTCTCTTATCTTCACTCCTGTGAGGCGATTCTTTCCTTCTTTTATTTTCTTCGCTTCACATCCCTTCGCAATGGCTGAAACCACCCCTGTGGAGGCCCGGGTTAAGCCCACCAAGCCCGATGAGGATACCTACAAATCCAGTTTGGCTCAGGCCGAGAAGGAGCACACCGCTGCCCAGGAGAAGCTGGTATGATACTAATTTTCGTTTTTACTTTCAATTGCTTTTGTCTTCGATCTGATCTCACAAACTGTGCGCATTGGCAAAATGATGTTGGAGGCCATGGTGGCATCATGTTCCTCATGCTTCCCCACCATTCCCTATTGTTTTTTTTCTTTTCTTTTTGATTTCCGGAGTCAACTCCCACGATCTCGGGCTTGAATATCTGACCAATGGCTAACTCGCATTCAAACAGAACCAAGTTAAGGCCAAGCTGGACAGCGCCAAGCCTAACAACCAGGACTCTCCTGTCGTCAAGAAGCAGCAGGAACTCCGCGCCGAACTCTCCTCGATCCGCCAGAAGCAGTCCGGCTTCAAATCCTCCCGCGCTAGCATCCAGGAGAAGATCAATGGTCTGGAGTCAACCCTGAAGGCTCGTATCGCCGAGCAGAACAACTCCCGCGGCAAGATGTCCTTCAAGAATGTTGAAGAGATCGACCGGGAGATCGCCCGCCTCGAAAAGCAAGTCGACTCTGGTACTTTGCGATTGGTGGATGAGCGCAAGGCTCTGACTGATATCTCCCAGTTGCGCAAGCAGCGCAAGGGCTTTGCTGGTCTCGAGGATGCCCAGAAGGGTATCAACGACCTCAAGGCGCAGATCTCGGAGCTTAGAAAGACAATGGATAACCCCGAGGCGAAGGCTCTCGGCGACAAGTACGGCGAGATCCAGAAGGAGCTCGATGCCATCAAGGCCGAGCAGGACGGTGTTTACAAGAATCTGAACGCCCTCCGCGACGAGCGTACCAAGCTGCGCAACGACCAACAGAAGAAGTTCGCTGCTATCCGCGAGATTAAGGACAACTACTTCAAGGCTCGTCGTGCCTACAAGGATTACGAGGACGAGGCTTACCGTGCGCGCCGTGAGCGCCAGAAGGCTGAGCGTGATGCCTTTGAGCGTGAGAAGCGCAAGAAGGTCGCTGACAAGAAGCTTGAGGAAGCTTCAAACCCCGCCTATGTTGATGAGATCCTGACTGCCCAGGGACTGATTCGCCATTTCTCGCCCTCTTACGACTTTGCTGCTCTTGGTCTCAGTGACAAGAAGGATGAAGGTAGCAACTTCCGTGCCGGTGTCGGCCGCACTGTGGAAGACTCTGCTATTAAGGGTATGAAGGTTGTGCGCAAGGACGATGAGGAGGACTACTTTGTTGGCAGCGGTGGCAAGAAGGGCAAGAAGGGTGGCAAGAAGGGTGCCGCTGGTCCCGAGGCAACTAAGTTCAACATGAACGTTGGCATCATCGAGGATTTCAGCAAGGTCAAGATTGACCCTCCCATGAACCAGTCTGATGTCCCTGCTGCCATTGAGAAGCTTGCTGCTAAGATCACTGAGTGGAAGAGCACTCAGGCCAGCAAGACCGAAGAGGTGAGTTTATTTCTTCTCTCTATCCCACACCCCTCCTCTCCTCTATGAATTGATCATTTAGCATTAACTAACACGGTATTTTTTTAAAAGAACATCGCCAAGGCCAAGGAGGAGATTGCCCGACTTGAAGCCGAAGAGACCAGCGCTGAGGAGAAGACCAATGGTCGTACCGACGCTGCGAAGAAGGTAGCCAAGGCCAATGCGGCCCCCACAGCTGAGGCCGAGCTGGCCCAGGAGCAAGACGCTGTTACTGATGCTGCTGAAGACCTCAAGGCTGCGACCTTGGAGGACGAGGCATAAATTTCAATTTTCGATCGATTGCTAATAGTTTGTTCACATTCGTCGCATATTGCGTGCAGTTAAGCATTTTTTATTTGTACTTTTTTTTTTTGTGATTTAATTCATCTGGACAGCGTCCTTTCTGTTTCCCAAAAGCCAGAATCGATTTATCCTTTTTTTCATGGTTACTTGTGGTATTCATTTTGGCTCAAGGCTATAGAATCTTGTTACCTAACTTGAAGGTTTCAGCTAAGCGCCTACGTACTCCGAGGTGGCTTAGTTTATTTTTCTGCCTACCACGACCGCCTACAGCGTCACTTCAACCCCGTCCTTGGAAGAACAGTCTTCGACAAGAATCTCATCTGTCGGCATATTCGGAACTATCGGTGACTCATCGACGTTTTTTTAAACATCACTTGTATATGACCAGACCCTGAAAACCCACATATCTCCACACTGCAGATCGATCGGACAGCGGCTCCACTCTTGAGATCCCCGGAGATGTCTTACAATAAGCCGGTGCTTAAACCCCCGATATCAATCTACAGCCTGGCCTTCAACTAACAATGAACCAGACAAGTCCTCCTCCTTCGTATCCCCAACCGGCATACCAAGGAGAGTATGGTCAACAGCAGCAACAGGGCTATCAATCTCCACCGCCTGGCGCTGCATCGGAGTTCTATCAACAGGGCCAACAAGGCTACAATTATCAACAGCAACCGCAAGGTTATCAACAACCTCAGCCTTATCAGCAGGGGCCACAGTACTACCAACAGCAGGGCCAGCCACAGTATTACCAGCAGCAACAGCCCCAGGGCTACTATCAAAATCAAAACCAAGGTAACCGTGGCATGGGCTCCGCTGGTGGCATTTGCGCAGGTAAGTACCCGCTAGTACTAGCAGATCTAAAAGCGTTTCCTCAGCACTTGCTTACTTTTTTTTAAAGGACTGCTCGGCTGTTTGACGGTCTGTTGTTGTCTCGAGATGCTCTTTTAAAGGGTGGTGTGGTCTTCGCCGGATGCGGTATCATAAAGGACTTGACACTTTTGACTCTTTGTATTTGAAGTATGACTTTATGGTCTTGTTTTTTTTTTTCTCCCTTTCGCTCAGACTTATACTTTGGGGGTCTGCTTTGGAACTATAAGATGTCCCGTGTTGGCGTTTTTCGCACATGTGGCTGACTTTCATTCATTCCTGCCGGCGCAAAATGGACCTCGGGACCTGGCGTTATTTCTGTAACTGGAAAGGGAAATTCTAGTTTTGTACAATTGGTTTCAAATTTTATTTTTATCCATTTCAAAGCCCATACCGACTCGTAACTTTGAAGATGCTCAGGTGGTCCCCATAAGGTTCAATGTTCCTAAATCCTGAGGTCTCCGAGGTCTTCTCGGGAACAATTTTTTTTTATTTCACAACACCAATCTATGCAGTCACCCGTTCAATAAAGATCTCGAGGTCTTCAACATTTGATAATGTACTCTACACATATGCACTGGAAGTGTGTACATTGAATGTTGCTAACACCGTACTAGTCCAACCTTGGAAATGGATCCCAGTTGAGAAAACCATCCATGGGTGGGAGCCCGCAGCCTCCCAGGATTCAAGCAAACGGGGAACGTATTCTTTGCGACCTGAGGTTTCAATCGGGGTATCATTTGTAACGGGTATCACATTATCATCAAATTGTATAGCTAGTAGTATCATGTTCACAGAAATCATACATAAGTTTTGGAAAATAGAACAAAGTATTGCCGGCATCGCTGGTCGAAACTCCATCATAAAAATCATTGCCAACTCAAGAAGTCGGGCCCTTGACAACATCCCTTGTCATTGATATCAAAGGAAAGGCACAACCCCTCATGCCGGGGATATCTCTCTTCTTTGATCGGATAGCAAAAGATCACCGATATCGACTCCCTCCATACTCACTCTCACCACCATAGTCCAGCGGATCAATTGTCCTCACTCCCGATCGATTTCTTTGTCTTCTCGGAGGCCGAGTGGATACAGAGGATATCGCTGATGATTCTTCTTCGAGTACTTCAATCACATCTCGCCCATCGGAGGTCGCCGTGCCGGTCATGGACTCCTCAACGACAATCCGATCATCATCTCGATCCCGCGGACTAGGTCTGCGCCTATAGCTGTCCCTGTAGTCGCGCTCCTCAACCACCTCGATCGTATCGCCATGTCGGCGCAGTGATGGTCCCCGTCTACTGGTGACCACGACCTCTTCATCGACCGTGGAGGAGCCCACTCCGCGCGCGAGGCCACCGGGATTCAAGGCGAGGAAGGTCAAGTAAAGGATTAAGACGAGGCCACCGACGGTGCCTAGCACAATTCCGACAACAGTTCCCGGGTTACAACTACCGCTGTAGGTAGAGGGGATGGAGAGCGTTGTGTAGCGTTTTTGGAGGTGGGAGGAGAAAATATGGTGGGTCTTGTCGCTTGAAGGGATGAAGTTTGCTGTATCGAGGTTTACTTCATCGTGGAATGGAACGGAATCCATGGTTTGGGTTGGTTTTGGTGGGTTTAATGTTTGCTTTGGACTTGGGACGATCGCTGAGATGATCTGATAAGCCCGGACTGGTGTCGCAAAGCTAAAACATGCGGTTTGAATCCACTTTGAGATGATAAATAGGTGTCCAGTGCAGCTGGAATGTGAGGTCAAACTGTATATATATGAAAGTGGAATGGAAGTTGGAGAAGATTTCAATTGATCGAGGGGGAGGTGCAAATGTGATGCAAATGTCGAAAAAGAGGTGGCTGGTGAATGGATCAGCGACGTGTGGGGCAAATTCAATGTTGCTTATTGACTCGAGGCCTCGAGCACAAGTCGACACTTGAAAAAATTTCTGATTTCTTTTATTTCTTTTATTTATTTACTTTCATAAGACTTTGATCCCTAGGTATACATCCACAATGAATTTCAATCCGAAAATGTGCAGGTTCAATTTCTTACGGAATTCCCATGTTTTTTGTTTACTAGACAAATCTCTACCCCACAAGCCCATGGGAGCGTCATCATCGCCCCACTCCTACTCCAACTATAAGGAATTGATCATTTTGATCTATCCGAGTATACTCCAGGGCTTGTGAGGTGATAGGTATTCTTCATTCGTATCCAATCAAGCAGCATACTAATATCACTCCCCTGGATAAACAGTTCCTCCCTGGCGTCTAATCTCATCCATAATATCAAGCAGCCGAATAGTGGTCGCCCAGGGCACAAAATGACTTTGCTTTCGTCCCTCCAAAACATCCAATGCAGTGTTATCTGCCTCCCAGATAAAGCCCCGTCCCACTTTTGGAAACGTATATGTCTTGTTCTTGTACTGCTCCTTATCGAACAAGACCTTTTCCGCAGTCCCGGGATCGGCCTGCCTTTCCCACACAGTAAACGATTCTGGGAAAGATGGTGCGTTGCCCGAAACCTCAATATGGCCCTTTGTTCCATGAATCACAGCAAATATCTTTCCAGGGGACCCCTTGGTCTTGGTAGTGCAGCTTGCGATACCCAGCGCTCCTCGGGGGTACTGAAGAATCGCACTCGTGGCAACTTCAATGCCTTCTTCATGGGTTTGCGAAGCCAAGATCTTGGGCATTTCCACATTGTTCCCATTCTTTTCAAGTGCCATAGCTAACCAGGTCAAAGAATAGACTCCAATGTCTAACAACGACCCGGCTCCGAGTGCCAGGTCTCGATATCGAGATGTCGGTGGAAGAGATGGTATATCGATTTCGGAGGCAAAATCCGAGAACACTCGCGTTACGTCCCCGATGATCTTATTCTCATGTATGAGCTCTCGTAGCTTGAGATAAATTGGCCGATGACGAAGCCACATTGCTTCTGCGATGTAAACGTTCTTTTTCTCGGCGGCTTCGAAGATCTCCCTCGCTTGCTTCGCGTTCATTGTGAAGGCTTTCTCACACAATATGTTTTTACCCGCAGCGATCGCTTTCATACATTCTTCATAGTGCAGACCGTGAGGTGTGCCAATATAAACGACATCTACTTCTGGGTCGCTGTAGACTTTTTCGTAGGAGTCGTAGATTGTTGGGTTCTGAATCGGACAGTATTGCGCTGCAAACTTTTGTCCTTTTTCGAGGGTAGATGCACCAATGGCATGAACAATATGGTTGACTTTTGCATCAGTTTGAGTAAGAAGTAGATCCTCGACAAACCAGGAAGATATTAGGCCAGTGGCTACAAAAAAATCTTAGTAAGAATCTCAATTGGAGGTTCTCTCGTTTAAACCGAGGAAAAGGGATTCTTCGTACTGATGATACCCCAGCGAATACTAGCCAAGTCCGTCATCTTTAATTGACGAGACACGTTTTAAAGGACAGATTGAGCAAATACTCGAGAGAATTGAGGGTGGACGGTCGTGGATAAATGATAAATCTAAGTCGGAAACTCAAATCCGATCAGAAAAGCCCCGATGCGGGGGAAACGTGGGGGTCCACTTCGATTTTTAATACCATACATCTCCTTGACAGTTTTCTTGGATCAATTGATGCTCTCCCATTGAAATAGCAGCAAACATCACACGGGGAATGGTTGTGTCTCGATTAGCCCTCTCTAGGAGGCCCTGATTCTCCGGATACTGGATTCTTTGACACGCGACATCTTCATCTCAGTCCTCAGTTAAATTTCTCTGGTTGTGTTCTACCATTCCGACTGTGTCAGACTGGCACCGTTACTGATTATTTAAGGGCCCAAGTTGTTTGTTCAGGCAGCTTTTGATGAGTTTGCCCTTTTCATTGGCTTCAATAAATCCGTTCTTGGTAGACTCTTGTTCAACCGTAGTAGATAATCCCTTTGGGCATCGGTTTCTTCGATCTTTGCTTCGAGCAAGTCTGAGACGATGTTCTCTTGGGAGCCTAGAGATAATCTGATAAGCCGACATCTGATGCCATACTAACAGTTCTGGCCTTGGGACAAAAGAGATCATAACGATGAGGGTGTCGACATCAGCGACGATAGTACTCACTCTGGGATTTCTGGCTAGAGGAAGGCAGTTTGATTTGAATATATCGGATATTGTTTGACGGGTTTGCCTTGTTTAGAGCTCAACCTGAGCTTTCAGGTATCGATTCGATACCGTTTGGCTTTGCCCTAACAATTATTAAGATTGTATAGGGGTTGCACTCACTATCAGTAGTATTATACTATAGTACCTGGTAGCTGTACCTACTAGTAGGTATATCGCGCGATACTTGCTTTTCAATTCCGAATTGGGGGAGGGGGAAGGGGATATTGATGAGAGATCCTGTTCTATAAGAAAGTGCGAGGCTTTGGCTCGCACGATACTACCCAGTATAAAACTCCCTGAAGGCTTCAACCCTAAGCTTCTATGGGAAACGCGCGGATTTGAGGAGGGCTAAACGATCACATGATATGTCTACACCTAACCTCTGGTTTTATAAGGGGACTCCCCAGGAGCATCAACCTTTGATTTCTCTGTGATTCACAATTCCTTGGAGAGCTCAGTCACACATAATACATCTCTCATTCTATATGAGTTTTGTGTGGATCTAGAGACTTCACATAATTCCATTAGTATGCATGATTCCTCATCTCATGCTTTCGTTTTATAAGGGGCACTTTCTTCTCACAAAGAAGGCTTACCTGATCAAAGCATCCGTAAACACTGCGATATCCAGGAAGATTTCTGTCACAGAAAATATATAATAGAGTTAGAACATGAAAGTAACAGTACATAAGTAGTGTTTGTTCAATGTTGAAATGCACATGTGGGGAATCATCAGCACATGGAAAAGTATATACGCAGACATTCCAACATTGGTTAAAAGCTGAAAAAAAATCAATAGTTACATATTGCAAAAATGACATGCTGGATTCTTTCAACTTGTCTTCATGATCTTTCAAAGTTGTTTCTATTATTTCTTTCTCTGATCAACATTGAAGTTGCCAGTATGAAGCGGTTGTATAGTAATGAAGTAGATAAAGATGGAGCCGCTTATCAAGTGGATCCGGGTCTTTTCGTCGGAGTTTTCCCGATCTTCGGTCTTCCCCGCGTACTACGGTCAACGCCGGGTTTTCAAGTGGACCAGAGAATCAAGGAGAATTTGCCATTTAATGTGCGGGGCTGCTATTTTTCAAGAGCTAAATAACCAATTCCACCCCTACCGTTCGTCGCGAATTTCTCCCATCTAAACTCATCCTCGACCTATACAACACTTTCACAAATCCCAAATCACAAACACCCCCACCATGGTTAACGACAAGAAGATCGGTGCCTACTATGCACCAACCGGCGGACTGCCACCCCAGACCCAGATCCTCACCGACCGTGCCATGTTCACCGAAGCCTACGCCGTCATCCCCAAGGGCACCTTCAGCGATATCGTCACCAGCTTCCTTCCCTTCTGGGACCAGACACGGTTATGGGTGATCGCCCGTCCGCTATCAGGCTTCGCCGAAACCTTCTCCCAATATATCATGGAAGTCCAACCGGGCGGTGGAAGCGATCGTGCCGAACTCGATGACGGTGCACAGGGAGTCCTCTTCGTCGTCGAAGGCGAAGTCACCGTGACCCTGGACGGACAAGCACACACCCTCGCCGAAGGCGGCTACGCTTATCTCCCTCCGAAGAGCGGCTGGTCCCTCCGCAACACGGGCTCCGCTACCGCCCGGTTCCACTGGGTCCGGAAAACATATGAAGCTGTGGATGGACTCGATTACCCCACCCCACTCTTCCTTAACGAAAAGGAAATCGCGCCCACCGTGATGCCGGATACCGATGGCTCGTGGGCGACTACTCGCTTTGTGGACCCGACTGATCTCCGTCACGATATGCACGTCACCATTGTGACCTTCCAGCCCGGTGGTGTCATTCCCTTCGCCGAGACCCATGTTATGGAGCACGGACTATATGTCTTGGAAGGAAAGGCCGTTTACCGACTGAACCAGGACTGGGTTGAGGTTGAGGCCGGTGACTTTATGTGGTTGCGCGCTTTCTGCCCGCAGGCCTGTTATGCCGGTGGCCCTGGCCCATTCCGATACCTGCTCTACAAGGATGTGAACCGCCACATGAAGCTCTCGCGATAAAGGGATTTTTGTACTCGAGGTATAAATTTGCACACTACAATGCTTACACCTGTGAAGTTTGAACCGGAAATCGAGGGAAAGATATCCAATGCCAATCCCACAGAGAATATGGAGTCACTGGCAGGTTCTGCATTCGTCTCCAGAGTTGTTGAACGCATCGCAGCCATGGAGTCGCAGTAGGAAAAAAAGCTCTTTCGCACCAAGAGCAGTTTACAATCATACATAAACGAAATAAGTGAGGTGATGAATCATGATAGCTTGACTTTGACATCAGCGCCGGTTGAAATGTTCTTTTTTTCTTCTTCACAATTCGAAAATAATTATAAAATATCATAATAAGTATTGTTCCAAGATTACAGACTAAGTTCCAAGGTTTAGAGATACTGTTGTAAACATTTGAAGTCTACGACTCTATACATAATAATATAAGCATAGGTAAGCTGTCCGCGGGTATGTTAGAGTATTTGAGGCATGTCAACCTTTATGCCCATAGCGGCGAGAGGCTAGATACGATGTCTAGCTAGCTTTTCAGATTTCTACTACGAGTTGTATTCTGTCAGTTCTGAGGCCCATCTGTATCTCTGTGTGTAGACCACTTTCATTCCGGATAATTCTCGCAAAAGGTGCGAACATTTGAAGTGCGTGCTAAACACTAGCGGTAGGAAATTATCAAATCAAAGCTAAACGTTTCGCTTGTAAACGAAAGGGAACACAAAAGCTGAACATATGGGGACACTGCGGAGACGTCTTGCACAATTCTTTGGCAACAAGGCTTTGTCTCATGGTAGAGGGCGTAAAAATAGGCTGAGAACTCATTCTGGTAAAAGACAACCATCTTATTGAAGCAAATCGTAAGCCTTTGTGGTGAAAAAGGCCCCGTTTTGATGGTTAGGTCTCGGTATCACAGTCTGTTTTCAGACTATTCGGGGGACTCTTCACTCTTGTTCTCTATAAACATGATCAGTTTTGTCCATCAACGACAGAAAATGGCGGCTCGTTTAAGAAATACGTCAGAAACCAACTTACTCTTCTGAGTCTTCTCTTCCTCTGCATCATTAGGGCTGGCCTCCGCATTGCGCTTGGTAGCCGCATCACGCTTGGCAAACAATTCCCGTATCTTAGCTGAATCACGCTTGGAAGTCGCACTAGTCTTTTCGACCGCGTTGATAAGAGTTTTGGCAGCCTCGTAGTTGGCCCTGGCAGTCGAGACAGCTGCCTTGGACATTTCATAGTTGGCTCTAGCAGTTTCAAAATTGGCTCGGACGTCACGGACATAGAGATATCTGTACTCCCTCCGGTACTTGGTGTCATTGGGGGCAGCGGGGGGAGGAGTAGTACGAGAAGAAACAGCGAGGGTCTATACAGTTTTTGTTACTAAGACCACTTTCATAGGATTGAAGATAAGATCAAGTTGAACTTCAAGTCATCAAGTTCTTCTCCAATCATCAAACCTTTCATCCACATGGGTGTAGTTACTTACCAAGTCGGGATCGATTGGAGAAGCCATGTTGGATAAGAAAAAATCGGTTCAGCCAAATTAAACAGTGGTGAAAAGTTTATGTAGGGATGGATGAGGAGAAAGGAAAGGAAAGAGATTTGAAAGTGAGAAGTTTTCTTAGAGTACGTGCGAATTGTCCAGATGTCAATACAATGATACTATATAGATACTAGGTAGGACCCGGTCGATAGGAGCGATAGGAGCAAACTATACTGGCACCTGACCAGGTGGGCTGGGAGAGCTTTAGGTAGACTTGGTGGATCCTAGAAGGTAAGCGGGTGGCCTTCTGGAGGTATAATGCCCTGGTATCTAGGTCAGTTTAGATAGGATTTATATTACCCAAATATCAATTGAAAGACCTTTGGAATAAAGAATCTGGCCTCGATATTCTACATTAGAAGATTCTTGGATTCAAATGATCAACATTCAAATGTTTGAAGCACTTTCAATATTGAAGACATTAAGCATAATCACTCCCATGCAATTTTATTTAAATCTAATGCGGCAGCTCATATGTCTCTTCAACCATTGCACTCTTTCCATCTCCCAAAATAACCGCCGGATGATAGATATTCATCGTGACCATAGCGATAAACATGATTGTGGCATCAAAGATATAGGAGAACACTTCGTGAGTCATGATATACCCATCAAAGCCATATTTGTACTCAATCAGGCGGAATACGGACCGAACCAAAATCAAAATGCTGACAATGTATAGTGCGATAAGCACAGTGACCCAGTTCCGCTTCTTCCAACCTTGATGCTGCGTCAATTCGCGCTCCTCCGAGGATTTAGGGGTTGGGAACTTGTTGATACGGGTGTGGAAGAGAGCTGCGGTTATGACGAAAAAGCCGAAGAAGAGGAGCTGGACCACAAGACCTCCAATGACCACGTTACTTCCGGTGTTTCTGGTGCTGGTTTTCTTGCTTGCCATAAGACCACCGCCTATGATGTATTTGTATATTAGTGTATGTTGTCAAGAGAGGGTGCCTCCTAGAGGCTTCACTGTTGTCACTTACCTCCTGCTTGAAGCAAAAAGGAGAAGATATCACCACCAACGAAAATTTTGGTCATCCAGTTCGGCCTAACAACACTCAAGTTTTCGGCATGGAGGTAATGCACCAAGCGTCCAAGGACCATGTACACGGAAGCCGCGTATAATGTCGGAGCCAAGAGAGTCAGGATAGACTGAAGGGCGTAGACGGTGACGGAGCTCAGGTCGTTATGGGCAACAATTCGACAGGCGTATCCAATTACTTGAACTGTTTGAGTTGATTAGCATCAACCCGAGACCCATCTCTTTACATCAAGATTCACGTGAACGTACAGATGCCTCCGATGACAAATGGGATGAAGTACCAGCATCGTGCCCTTGTGAGTTGCCAGACATGGAAGGCTGCTGTGCAAAGGAAGAGGACAACGAAGATGGCGGCTGCCACTATGGACGGCTCATAGCCGTATAAATTACTGCGATTCATGCTTTATGTGAAATTTGATGAGGAACTCGCAGGATCTTGAAGGGGAAAAACGACGAAGAACCTTGGAAAGAGGAACACGGGACTCAAGGCGGTATTATATCATTGTATATGTATTTTCAAGATTATATGAATTTTCATCTATTTTTGATGCGCGCGACCCTTTTTCATATCCACCTGCCAAGATAAGATTTGGTTCCTGAAAGCCAATTGGTTTGGTGTTCCTCCAAGAAAATCCGGTGTGGTCGTAAGCCAAAGAAGAGAAAATTGCAAGCCAATAACTTCAGAGAAAAATACGAGGAGTATAGTACCGAGTACGTATATTGATTCTTCTCGGGCAGCTCTGACTCGTCAGTGTGGACTTGTAGGTGGGTCAAGCGGTAGCAAGCGCGTTCAAGTGGATCAAAGTGAAATGTTCCAAGAAGAAATGCGTATTCGAGTCCGTATTACCTGATCAAGCGGTATCCAATTCTGCCACCCCCGTATCCGTGTCCGTATAACCCAGACGACTCATGCCCTTTTTCCCTTTCATTAGCTTCTCCTGCAAGTCGGTCGATATAATGGGGCCTCGGAGGACGCATCGCAAGTCCAGAAATGGTTGCGCTAACTGTAAAAGGAGAAGATTAAAGGTTTTTCCGCCCTGCCTATTCAATTGACCTCTCCTCTTACATTTTTACTCGTGCTTGTTCATAGTGCGATGAGAGCTATCCTTGCGTCAATTGTGTTAAACATGGCATCTCCTGCGAGTTCATCGCTTCGACTGAGCCACAGGACTCCACTCAGATGTCTTCTGCGTCTCCGGCATCTCCGGCGACCCAGTCTCAACCCCAGTCACTACCCCAGACCCGGTCCTTGACACAGCCGCATGTTTACCCGCCCATCAGCAATGTGGGGACACCTGTCAGTTATCACGGCAATGGGATGCAAACTGACCAAAAATTTGATCTCCTCGGTATTTTGTCCGAAACACCTCCGGTCAATTCCATATCAAGGGCCCCAGAGGACTGGACACTAGATATTGAATTAATGCACCACTATTGCACTGTGACGTGCGACACACTAACTGTCCGTGAAGATGCACGCTATGTTTGGCGCGTCATCATGCCCATTGAGGGCTACGCTAGCCCATATGTGATGAATGGTCTCTTGGCTATCGGGGCTTTGCATCGCGCATACCTGGCGACAAATTCTCAGCAAAAAGAGCGATATGTCAAGGCATCGGCTTATCATATTACGACGGGACTTCAAGCGTTCCGAGAGATTATCGCCTTGCCTCTTAATTCCAAAAACTGGCAACCCGTCTTTTGTTTTGCAAGCATGATAAACGTTCATTTGATGGGGACTCCAATCCGACTGGGTGTTACTCGATGGCCGGCCCCGATCTCAAATGTGCTGGACTTGTTTGGAAATGTCAAGGGACTCCAGGTCCTCATGGCCCCATTCATACATTCGGTCCGGAAATCCCAATTAGCTGCTCTAGTAAACTCGGTTTGGCTTGTAGATCCGGAGATTATTCCTAGGTATGCATCCGAATCAGTGTATGAATTAGGAAAGCTTGGCCGAAATACTAACTTGCATGTCTGTATCAGTCCAGCACAGCTTTCTCAATCTTTGCTACCTTTGGATTTCTGGCCACAGGTTTCTCAATTACGGGTATTCATTGATAACTACCCATTTGCACCCGTGGAAGCTCAACCTGGCCAGACAAATGGTGATTCTGGCACTGCGAGTGATCCACCAGATCGTCGAAAGGAGTATATCATTGCTATTGAAGCCCTCGAAAGAGCGGCTCGATCCCTTGAGCTCGCAGGCACGCGTGTCGAATGGGGCATGATGTTCCTCTTTGCGCATCCCCTGACTAAAATATTCCATGATGACCTTCAAGCACATGAACCTGCGGCTTTGGTTATTTTGGCTTACTGGTGTGCTCTAATTCATCTCGTGGATGATATTTGGGTAACAAATGGTCTAAGCTGGCAATTACTTCAAGATGTTGAAAGCAAGATTCGACCTGAGTTCCAGGAGTGGTTAACTTGGCCGAAACACTGGGTTTTTGAGCGGCGAGGGTATTCTTTCTACATGAACAAAGCTTGAACAACAATATTTATAGTACTAGTAGGTGCTACCTTTTCTTGTTTTTCAACTTTTCCCCCAAAAGGATTCCAAGATTGTCTAGACATCTGGATATAATTGGTTACTTACATACACATTTTACAGGAAAATATTAAGATCCATAGATGTTCGTGTATATCACTCGTGTTCAAATGTTAGAAACGAGTGACGATCTTTTATTCAATCCGCAAAATTCACTATTAAGATACATTTCAAATCGAGTCCAAACGCCCTCATCATAGTTCGCAATTTGTTCCTATCCTTCTACTGCGCAATAATCTACTGCACAGCAATCTTAACGTACTCCCGCGCCTCTTCCTCA
The DNA here is from genome assembly GCF_028828195.1 of Penicillium verhagenii. Lineage (NCBI taxonomy): Eukaryota > Fungi > Ascomycota > Eurotiomycetes > Eurotiales > Aspergillaceae > Penicillium > Penicillium verhagenii. The sequence goes on along the minus strand of NW_026643176.1, from coordinate 547,386 downwards.
GACTCGCTCTCCTCCGACTCGCCAGGGGTAAGAGCCCGGTCCACGTGCTCATCCATCATCATAGCATCCTTCTCCTGGACAGCATCGACATTTCCAACTTCAATAGGAACTGACTTGTTCGACTCCGACTCCTCGGTCTTCGGAATGGTCACATTCAAAACACCATCCTCGAGTATGGCGACAATTCCTTCGACAATGACAGGGGCTGGAGCGCAGCGCGAACCAAGACGAATCTCGCGTTCGAAAGTTCCCACCTCGCGGGCTCGCTCCTCCATCACCAGACCCTGCTGCAGGCTCTCGTCCATGTTGGGTCGGTGGACAGTGCCGGTAAGGCGGAGAACAGACTCTTGGGTATCATAGTCGATGTTGACGTCGCTCTTCTTCGCACCGGGCAGTGAAACGTGCACAATGTAGTTGGCCGGGGTGTCGAAGACATCAACGGAGGGCTGGAATTCGACATCATTGCGAGGGCCAAGGGGGAATCCAAAGAATGCGCTGAGCTGGCGCATGAAATCTGCTTTGGGTCCACCGTGGCGCATGCCACGACCACGGCGTCCTTCCTTGTGACCCTTATGACCCTTGTGACCCTTAGGGCCCTTGTGTCCCTTGTGGCCTTTGTGGCCCATTGCGCCCATCGGACCGCCGAAGCCGAACATGGGGTGTGCATGGTGGTGATGATGAGGGCCCCATGGGCCAGGACCTGCTGCTGGGCCTCCATATCCCCAGAAGGGAGGGGGAGGACCAGGGGGTCCATGGTGGAATCCGTGGTGAGGGCCGTGGTGAGCTTCAGGACTGTAGTGAGGGCCGTGGTAAGGATATCCGGGATCGAAGGATCCAAATTCAGGGTCTTGTCCGTGCCGACCCTTGCCGCATCTACCGCCGCGTCCACCTCTGCCGAATCCGCGAACGTGGTCGTGGCCGTGACGACCCTTGCCGCCCTTGTGCTTGTCTTTGCGGCAGCCGCGGTGGTTATCGGAATCGGACTCAGAAGAGGAGTTCACCTCTTTGTCTTGGTCCTCGGGGACCTTCTCAGTGGAAGATGTCGCCTCGGCGTTCTGCTCGGCAACTACGTTGACTTCTTCATTGTTTTCGGGCTGCTCTGACTCGCCGCGGCGTCCGTGGCGGTGGTGACGGCCGCGGTGGCCGTGTTCAGCGGGGCCTCCATATCCCCAGAAGGGAGGAGGGGGGCCATGGTGACCATGATGGCCGTGGTGGGGTGGACCTCCATAGGCCCAGAAAGGACGAGGACCAGGGGGTCCATGGTGAGCGTGAGGACCGTGGTGAGGGCCGTGGTGATGACCTCCACGAGAGAAGAACGGGTGATCTTCGAGATCCCTCAACTCAGAGTCCCATTTTAGTGGGTGGTTTAAATCGTAGATGGATGCCATCTTGATTTATCAACAGGCTTCGAAGTGTGGTTGTGGTGAGATATGAAAAAGGTGAAGGTTGAGATATTTGGAAAGTAAGGTGAGAAGGAGGAAGGAGAAGAGTTGGTGTGGTCAAGTTTGAATTGATGAGAGATCGAGTTCTTTATATACTTGTTTTATCTAGGCAACCAAAAATACCTACTAGTAGGTACTTAGTTGCTATCAGCCACAGTTACACGTACCACCAATGAATCCCCGCCTTTCTAAGCCCTACAAGAATTCGGCGCCACCGGGACCCTGATAACTCCGAGAGTTGAGTATATTGGGAATTCCCCGTATCCGAAATATGCATATCCGAGAACAATGGAGTCTTCACAGCTCGGGGAGGCGAAGTATCTGAGCCGGATCTACGATGGAACAGATCAAATTGGGCAGTGAAGTCCGAAAAATCTCGGGCACCAGATAAATCCGAGCTCTGAGTCATGTTGCGCCACGTTTTCACTCTCTGCGCCACAGTGGCGTCTGGGAAAGCTTGGCACCACGCGTCTTTGTATGACTAAGCGGTGAATTAATGATGATTCATGAATTTAATTGGATAGCATTCAACAACCTTGGAACTAACATTGAAGCTATGTAGTAGTAGGCTATACATCTCTCGCTCAAACTTCTTACCTCCACATCAGTATGCCCCAGCTCTCTTCTGCCACTTGGGCTGATCTACTGACTCAACGCCAGTCAAGGCAGAAAGCACAGGGTGTGCAGCTACCAACTCCAAGCCCTCCAGCTTGGCACCATCATCCACGCCCCAGAGAGTCAATCCCAACCAGTTGGTACCCTGGTAGTTGAGAATTCCTTCAGGAACATAGTAGCTGGTCTGGGGACCAACGTTGTTCACGAACTTGCCGTACTGGTACCCATTGACATACAGCTGCACCCGATAAGAAGGCGGCGGCGAAGTGGAATTCTGGAAGTTGAAGTACAGCGGGGTATCGTAGCCAGTCGGGAGATCCAGGTCGAAGCTTGTACTGTAGAATCCAATACCGGGCTTCGAGAAGCCTGTGAAGGGGCTGCTGGTTTCCCAGTTGCTGCTTGGGGGCGAGGGCTGGTGGTAGCCTTCTCTCTCGATGTACAATCCACCCTCGTTGAGAGGACCTCTGATAAGGTCCTGGTAGTTTTCACCGCCCAGGTTGCCGGTCAGCTTCCAGGTGATGGCGTCGGCAGCTCGGCCGGTAAGTGTGTAGTTGAGGATACCGCGAGGATCCTTCGTCTCGTCACTGCCGACTGTCCAGTCCTCATCCAAACCCATGTTGTCGATCACGATTGTGAGGACATATGGCTTGCCAGCTTTCAAGGTGGGCAAAGTCGCAGTCGCATTGTAGTCCTCTGTAATGCTGTTTCCGTCCCATGAGCCAACCAAGGTGTCGTTGAGCCAGATACTGGCACCAAAGGCAGTTCCGCCCTGTAGGTGGACAAGGAATGACTTTTCAACGCCCGTGGCGACAAAGTGGCCACGATACAAGAGATATCCGGTGTGGTAACCATAGTCAGATGAGTATAGAGAAGTTGGTGTGTTCAATGGGTTGACAGAGTTGTTTGTGTAGGTGTGATCCGCATTCGTCCATGCGGAGTCGTCGTAGGTGTTCTGAATTTCAGGCAGAGTATCGAGATACTTGAATGAAAGGCTCTTCAATGTTGGGAGCACAACCTTTGGTGCGGTATAGCTGACACTGGTGGACCAAATACCATTCTTAGTGGTAAACTTGGCTTGCTGACCATTTATGTAAAGGGTCTTAGCCGCTGATGGGGCGCCGATCACTTCAACCGCAGTGGTAGCGTTGAAGTCCGCAGTCAAATGAAGCTGACTTCCTGATAAGTACGCAGTTCGGACGAGGTATCCCGCCTTGACAATGATAGAAGAAGCAACGGTAGTCTGTGTGCTGTAACCAGTGCTGTCTGATGAGGATGACACTTGAGGGACCCAGTAGTTGTACGCAGAGTAACGATCTATGAACTTGTTAGTTTGCCTTCTCGTCAAAAATAAACTCTTTCCACATATTGCCATCACTTACCCAGAAGTAGGACCTTTAGGTCACCAATTTCAACAATTCGACGAGTTGTGGAAACATCCCAGCCAATGACAACTGCCTTGCCGACTTTCTTGGAAGTTACTCCTGATGATGATCCTTCTACTACAGTGGCGCTTGATGCACCAGAAATTGCAAGCTCATGGTGTTCCCCGACGTCTCCATAGAGAACAAGAACCTTTCCACTTGGAACCTCCTTCCAAGTGAACACCTCAGCTGTCGAGTATAGAATGTTTGTGCCAGCCACATTGTAATCCACGACATGGATCTTCGAGTCACGGTCACCAAGAGTCAAACTACCACTTAGCTGGGGAATGGTAAGGGTACCAGCACTGGTAGGGACCTTGAGCTTGTACTCAACCGAAGCATGGCTGGAATAATCAGAGTGCCGAACAACAAAGAACGAAGTAGCAGAGCCATTGCTTCCAATAAGAGGAGTGACAGCAATGTCTGAGCTTGTCGTGTAGGCGGTGGTGCTGAGATTACCGGGGGTGGTCAACAGGTATGCTGGAGAAACCTTTTGGAAGTTTCCAATCAGCTTGAGTTCGCTGTACTTCTGGCGAGTAATGTTTCTCGACTCGGAAATGGCAGAGCCGTAATCATAGGAGGTGTAGCCTCCGGGGTGACCGAGGTTTCCCCAATTGGTGCCACCAAAGATCTATATAGACAAACGTTAATACATATTTAAAGCCTTGACGTAGAAGCTATACGTACCATGTAGAGGTTCAGGAAAGCAACTCGGAAGCTGAAGTTGTTCTTATAAAAGACCCTTTCGAATTGGTAGTTGAGGAGCTCAGAGCAAGCCAGGAAACCATTGCCTCCCCAGGGGTCAAAGGCTCCACCTTGGAACTGGAACGTGTTAGAACATGGCCATTTTTGTCGTTATCAACACTTTCTGCCTACCTCAACAAGAGAATAAGGTGTTGTCGGGGACTGTTCCATGTGGAGCTCATAGAAGTCGGTAGGCAAGTCTCCTGCAGTCCAAGTATAAGGAGCATCACAATCAAAGCCCAGAGGATAAGAATCGTGACCATCTAAGGCATGTTAGCAGTAGACTCATACAGAAAGGAGGTGTTTAACATACAGATATCAACGGAACCTTCACCAGTGCCGGGGGCGTTGTGTCCCTCAGCTCCGGCATCATTATTCATAAGCGGCACAACAATACCTGCGTTTCTCGCTTGGTCCTCGACGTATTGCATGTAAGCTGGGTCTGGGAAGTCGGTATCTCCACAGCAAGCTCCAGAATACTCATTCTCGGGCTGGAACAGGATGACTGGGCCTCCATTGGTAATCTGCGCCTTCGCAATGGTCGCACCAACGTTGGCCATGTAGCTATTGACTCCTTGTCAGTATCATGAGCCTCCAAACTGATTGAAATGTCGTACTTATCGGTTGCATCCAGGTATGCGGGAGAGCTGGTACGTAAAGTACCGTTAACCCGCTGAATCCAGCCTGGGAAACCACCTCCAGAGGCCTCGGCATTAATATAGGGGCCTGGACGAGCTAGTAGATAAATACCAGCCTCTTTGGCAGCATCGAAGAAATTGTCCAGGGCAAAAATGCCATCGGCACGATAGTGGCCAGGGTTACCCTCCAACAGAGCCCAATCGACATAGAATGAGACGCAATTGAAACCAAGAGCCTTTACTTTTTGGAAAATATCGATGTAAAGTGTTGGGACAGGAAGTCTGAAGGGATGGAATTCTCCAGAAAACAGCATCACTCGCTCCCCGTTGACAAAAATGGAGTTTTCATCCCAGGTGACCTAGTAGTAGTTCTAGTGATTAGCATTCATCTATAAGCAGTCAATCCCTCCTTTTTTCAACCATCCATTACCTACATATTTCTGCAACAGAGCGCGTTTCTCAGCGTCTGGGTGCTCCGTTAGAGTGAATCCATTTAGCTTATGGCTAATGGCAGCACCAGTTGCTGAGGCTGCCAGCGACGCCGCAGCCAAAACAGACAGGAGCTTCATCTTGTCCAAAGATGACCCTTGCAAGGATAGAGAAGGTTTCTTATTTCTTTTTTCTTTTCCTTTTTCCCCGCATCTTCCAAGCAAGGGGTCAATCGTATTCTTATAGGGCAGACACGCATTGTCCTTTTCACCCCGGACTTTCCTCAGAACGAGGTCACGATCGACAGGCAAATCAAACAAGCTCCGGATGAATACTCGGAGTATTCAATGCCGATATGATGCGCCATTTCCAAAGTACCCGCACGGGGGATTTTCTTGTTTCCTCATTGACAGATAGACAGGGGCAAAGGCGGGGAATTGGCCAGTCGTTGCCGATGCTCCGCTCGAAGGGTAACGTCGTAGATGAAATGCATGCGCGACGTACAGGGTAACTGGAATGAAGATCTTCCTTACGGAGGGTCCAAGGTTCTCCCGCCGCAATTTTCCCGTTTCTCGCATAGTCAAGCTTGGCCTGCGTCTGGATGATTAGTTCCTTGCAGGAATATCATTATCTGATCTTCATGTTGTTGATTTGTAAGAGATCAGTGTGGTTTGCGAAGGTCTTAACTTAGGCTTGCACTACGAATTCCGAAAATTCAATTGTAAACATTGAACCGACCCTACTTTACTATTTACCGAATTGAACTTCTCCAACATTGGATATTAACTAACATCTTACTACATATTAAGATATTAAGATATTAATCTTCCGAAGACTCCGTACCAAGAGGAGAAATAAGACATGGACCATGCACGACTTCTAAATTAAATTCCAAGCTCATCTGCGGGGGTCCCTTTACCCCCCAATTTACCCGCCGACGATTCTCCGAACATTTGAACGTCAGAACATCAGAACATCAGAACATCTTATGATGCAAGACTCGTTGAGCTCGGCTAAGTCCAAATCCCTTCTAAATTACCTATGTATGATGTTTACTGTTCCAAGTTATTTGAATCGTTGGAAGCATATGCAGGTATCTTGTCTCAAAGTGGTAACCCTCCATGATAATTGCTTTTTAGTACATTGAAATAAATAAATAAAAATCATTTTAAATAAGGACGAACAACATTCCCTGGGTAGATGTCTAAACATAATTGGGGCTTTAAACAGTGGTGTTGGCTCTATCCTCCTCGTCGTTAGCCTTGGTGTAGGTCTCGCGGCTGTCAACATATTCTTGTTCATCCTGGCCAATCTGCATGTTCTCATTCTTTAAAGCAGCGTCCTCGGCGCCGGCAGTAGACTCGACCGGAGTCTCTGCGGCGGAAGACTCTGCGGCCGAGCTGTCCACACCAGGCTTGGGGAAGTTCTTCTGCGGGTTGACCAGCGGGGTATCATCGTTGAAGATACGCAGCAGCATAGCACGGCGCTCTTCCTTGGGAAGCATGAGGTTCAGAGAGTATAGGGAGCGCCACAGAGGCAGCACCATAGGCTCGGTGAGACCATCATCCTTGCCGTTAGGCTCGACGCGCAGGATACTGCAACCCATCTCGATATCCCGAACTTGCTCGCCGATCTCACCCAGATCCTTCCAAGCTCCATCATTGACCTTGGGGAACATCTGTACAAGAAGCTTGCGCAGGGTCTCCTTCTTAGTAAGAACAACGGTTCGGGCAGGACCCAACCAGGGCTCGATGATCTTCAGACCATCAGTCTGGATGCGCCAACGGCACACATTCTCACGCTGCGCGTCCTGCTTCACGAACATCTTGACACCACAGTGAACGAACTTCATACCAGAGCCCTCGTTCTGGGTGAGAATATCACGGGCCAAAGCGCTGGTGTAGTAGACAGTTCTTGAAGGAGTAGCATCAGCATTACGAACCATGAAACGGTCACGTGGGAACCGCTCAGACAGTCCGTAGAACTTGTAAATTGGGTCAAGCTCCTCGTGGTGGGGATCCAGGTACTTATACGGGTCCTCCTGGGGCGCCTTCTTCTTCAAGGGCCGATCGGAGATGGGAGCAGGGGTGCTGTCACCACCAGACTGCTCAATGACCGCGGGGGCAGGCTTGTGAATGGGGCGATCACCAACGAGAGCCTCGCTTCCGTCGTCGAGCTTGGTCTTCTTGGCTGGAATAGAGTCTTCCAGGTCCTCAGCACCACGCTTCTCAGGAAGGGTGGAAGCAGGGGCATCAAGGGTCGCGGAGTACGGGAGCTGGTTTGTTGCCTCAGCTACAGTCTCGTTCTTTGCAAGTTCTGTCTTAGTCTCTTCGTCGAGAACGGCAACACCATCAAGGGCATCCAGCTTCTTGTAGGGCTCGGCGCCATCGTCGTTCTTGCGGGAATCGAGCTCCGCAACGAGATCGGCGATGGGGGCCTTGGGGGCCACCTTGGCGATGATAGCAGAGTGATCCACGGCCTTGGCCTTGATCTCAGCTGTCTTCTCAAGGACAGTGATGAAGAAGCCACCGGTATCCTGGTGGTGAGGGTAGACACGCATGCAGCGCTCAAGCGGCAGATCAGCGTTCTCTCCGCTGGGAGGGAACAAGCTCTCGGAGAATCTAGCGAGACCCTCAGCGCCCTCCTGATCCCTGTGGCCTTCAACGTCCTTCCAGCTAGACCAGATGCGACCTTCACGGTCCATGACCTTCCAGGTCTTCAGACCAGGTGCCCGCTTGAGACCGGGCAACTCCTGGCTACAATCAATGATTTTGACGTTAGCGGCGCCGCCGCAGCGCTCGATGGCGCAAGCAACAACCGCCTCGTTCTCAACTGGGTTCATACTGCAGGTAGAGTAGACAACACGTCCACCCACCTTCAGCATCTGCAAGGCACGGATCAAAATCTTAACCTGGGTGAGGTGGAGTCCAAGACCATTGGCGGGGTTCCAATCCTTCCAGACATTATAATTCTTACGAGCAGTACCGTCACCTGAGCAAGGTACATCGGCAAGAATGCGATCGAACTTCAAGTAGCGGCCCTTCTGGGGCTTACCATCAGTAGAAGGAAGTGGGGGAAGCTTGATGGACGGGTACATTGTAGCATCGTGGTTGGTGACAATCAAATTCGGCGAGCTCAAGCGCTTCATTTGGTGGATAAGCATGTGCGCACGCTTGTAATCACTGTCGTTGGCGATCAACAGACCAGAGGTACGGCCGTCGTCGTTCAATCCTTCTGGGCCAAGGGGCTCAGGAGCGGCAGTGCCTTCCTTAACCTTTTGGGAAACTTCCTTGATAGAATCCTCCTCGCCGGCGTGGATCAGCTCCATCAGCTGGCAAGACTTGCTTCCGGGTGCAGCGCACATATCCAGGCAGGTCATACCAGGGTGGAGGTCCATGAGAAGGGGAGGAATCATGCTGACAACTTCCTGACGACTGATATTTCCGACTTCGGTCTCGGCAACAAGGAACTTCTGGAAGGAAGAGAAGGGGGAAAACCGGCGAATGACCTGCTTGGGGGTTGTCATCCACCAAGCAAGCTGGTCCGGGTACCACGAAACCGGGCGCGGCGGGTCAACGAACTCGCCCTCATACTTGATTGAGGTGATTTCGGGGACGTAAAAGTCTCTGAGACGTTTCTGAACAGCGAGCGCATGGCTAGAAAGATGGGGGCAACGATCAGAATCATTCAAAATTTGCGGGAGCAGTATAGGCGCAAATGTGGGATGGAAGAGCTCAGAACTTACCCACGAGAGCCAGTGAAGCGGAAGCTGTTGGGAAGGTCCCGCTGGAGATGAGTCCAGAAAGCCTCTCTCTCATCATCGGCAAGGAACTCCGGCTCATTGTAATAGCGCTCGAGCTTTTCGTTGTCTCTGGTAATTGTTTGCCAGTTATCGTTGCGACGGCCGCCGCCGCCACGACCACCACCACGGCTGAACTAGTGGACGAACAGGTATTAGCTCAACTGTTTCCTCAAATTGAGAGCACCGATTAGTGTACACACCTTCTTGCCTCCACGTTTTCCCATTGTGATTGTAGATACGCTGAGAGATGCAATCGAATCCGACGTCGAAAAAAAAGCTGGAGATGATGCGCAGGATTAGGTAATCGTTCGGCGGGACGCAATTTTCTTCCAACATGGACAACTAAAGTAGCTGTGGTTATCAAAAGTGAGATAATAATAAGAAAAAAAAACTCGAACCGACAGCTTTGGAAACATGAGACGAAGTAGTGAGTTCAAAGCTTTGATCTAAATGAACAGAATGTACAGCAAAACTTGATTATATGTATACTAAGCTCCGCGAATTTTCTGAGCGTCCATTCCAGATGTCATTATGGGACCCGCATAGTTCACGACGGAGCTGCTTGTCGACGTCAGGACGGATGCTGTAGCCCTCTGGCTCATGGTTTTGCAATGTTGTCACTCAAATCCTTGAAATTGGCAATTGGCTTCATCGGTTTCCCTTTCAGAATGATATTCTAGCCTTCAATTGTAAACTATTGGTACCAGTGGATCATATAAGAGATTTGATGTGCACTACTATCCATACCGGACCATACGCCATCAAAAGTGGGTCGATGTAAGCCAGAGTACATGTTTCCACTCTTCAAATGCTGTTGAATGTTTCTCAGGAATTCATGGGGGTACGAAGCAACTTTGGAATCTATTCTTTACCGGAGTTCATTGGATTCTTTTAGATAGACTCCGCTGTTCATTCAATCTGACTGATGTACATTTAGATTAGATACCACTCAGAAATATCTCTTGAAGGATTATTAGCTGGGTATATGTATCGTTACTGGAAGGTGGTCATCGTTGCATAGTCTACTAAGGCAAAGCATTATTTGCTATTTCACACGCACACAAAACAGGGTCTAACAACAACCCAAGGCAATGATTGATAGTACATTCAAACCAAACCCACCAACACTCAAGCCCGAGCGTTAGAGAGCCGTCTTTCTTTCGCAAAGTCAAAAACAACGGGTAAATTAAGACAGGTTGCGGGACATGTCAGAGCGGATGCGCTGGTAGTCAAGGACACCCTCGATGCTACCGACGGCGCTCATGGCAACGTCCTGATCCCACAGCTTGCGGGTGGCGAAGTCCATAATGTCCTTCGAGGTGATCTGGCTGACAACACGCTCAACATCCTCGGGGCTGAGGCGGCGGCCGGTGGTGATGATCTGGCGACCAATGTCCTCGGCAACGGCGGTGGTGCCGTCAAGGGAGAGGAGGATGGAAGCCTTGAGCTGAGCCTTGGCGCGCTCAACTTCAGCAGGGCTGACCTCGCTGCACAGACGAGTCCACTCACGGAGAGTGAAGTGGATCAAGTCATCAAGGTTGGTCAGGTTCTCGGAAACAAGGTAGATACCCCAGAGACTATACAGGGAAAAGAGACAAGGTTAGCTTCGTTATTCAAGGGCCGAGGTTTTTTTTTTTTTTGTATTCGAAACAGAATCGCGAAAGAAAGAAAAGATCTTACCCAGTGTCGCTGTAGCTGGTGGAGAAGCTCATGAAGCTGTTAGCGAGGCCGTGGTGGCTGACGTGGGAGCTGAGCTTGCTGCCAAGGAAAGAAGACTGGCCCATAGCACGGTCCCAGTTACCAACAATAGCCTGGGCAACAAGGGCAGTGAAGTAATCATCATCCTTCCAGCTAACACCCTCAACGGCGAGAGCAATGTGAGCAGAGGGGATGGTGTCGTCACGGAGACGAACCTCAGAGCCAATGAACTCGGGGGTGCGCTTCATCTCGGCAGTGAGGGCCTGAGCAGCGGAAGTAGGGGCCTTGCTGGGGAGGCTACCGAAGTGCTCCTCAGCAAGACGAACAAGCTGCTCGTGGGGGATACCACCGGCACCAACAAGAACCATGCGGTCAGCAGTGTAGTTGGTCTTGATGTAGTCGGTCAGGTTTTCACGGGTGATGGTCTGGATGTTCTCCTTGGGACCGAGGATGGTGCGGCCGAGGGGCTGGCCCTGGTAAGCGGTGGCGTGAAGGTGGTCGAAGACAACCTCCTCAAGCTGCTTGTCAACCTCCTCCTGCTCGCGCAGGATGACATCGCGCTCGCGCTCGATGGCACCGGCCTCGAGCTTAGAGTTCTGGAGAATATCGGAGAGAATGTCGACGGCCTTGGGGACATCGGCGTTGAAGGACTTGGCGTAGTAGACGGTGTTCTCGCGCTATTGTTTTATCTATAGTTAGCTTTTTAATTCGATTGATGCCATGCAATGGGTTTTCCGGTCGTACCGAGGTGTAGGCGTTAAGGTGAGCGCCCATGTTCTCAATCTCAAGCTCCAATTGGTGCTGCGAGCGCTTGTTGGTGCCCTACAAATAGATACTGTTAGATTTTTCTGTCTCATAATGATCGGAATCGATGCGGTCGAACCTTGAAGGCAAGGTGCTCAAGGAAGTGGGCGGTTCCGTTGGTCTTGTCAGTCTCTGACCGGCTACCGGAATCAATCCAGACACCGACAGTAGAGGTCTGAGCCCATGGTGAGTGCTCAGTGGCGATCTAGAAGGCATTAGCGACGTTTTGAGGAATGATTGAGGCGACCGTATGTACCGTGAATCCGTTGGAGAGGGTGGTGGACTGGGTGGTAGAGGGCAATGTAACGGGCGAAGCAAAACCACGCTTCACGGGCTGAATGGACTTCAGAGCCGCACGGCTCTTCAGAGCCTGGTTAAGGTTGAAAGCTAGGCGCCGAGAAGCCATTGCGATTTTATAAGGTGTGTGGAGAGGGGGGGGAGAAGGGGATGGAGAGAAGAGCTGGACTTCGCCCTGAGGTTGAAGTTCGGAAGTCAAATTGTTCGCCCGGCGCGCCAGCCAATCACATGACCCGTTTTTCCAACTCGTCCCGATTACTTCCTTTCCCCAACTTAAAGGTGCATTTCTGCTTTCAATCGGTGTTTTTCGAAGTTCATTGGATAATTAAGTGTGTTTATACTCATGTACGCACTATCGCCGGATATTTCATCATTTATCCATCCTAAATCAGCTCCAAATATGGTTGCCACATATCACCTCAAATCCGGCTCAATTCATTGGCTCTCGAGTCTCCGGTCTCGCTCCTCAATTAGGAGCCTACAACCTACACAAATGCACTAGCAAAGTGTCGAACATTCTCCTCCATAGAAATATCTGGTGAAAACCCAAGGCTGAGGGCTCTCTCATTGGAGAATTGAGGAGTCCATGTCTGCACAATTTTGTCCACCGCAGCGTCAAACTTCTCCTCCACCAACGCCCGTCGCTCCTTACCGCCAATGGTCTCCAGTGCATCCAACATCTCTTGGACACTGACTTTCAGTCCAGGCAAATTGACCGATCGTGACGTGCCGAATGCCTCAGCCGGGACATCACGCGCATGCATCAAGTTCTTGACAATAGTGTGCGGCGAGCAGATCCACATTTCGACATCTCTTCCCACGGGCAGAATAGCCTTCTTGCCGTGGAAAGGTTCACGAATAATATCGCTGGCAAAACTGCTTGCAGCTTGTGTGGGAGCGCCTGCACGGACAGTCACAGTTGGAAGTCTCACGGAGCGGCCATCGAGAAATCCGCGGCGGGAGTAGTCGGTTACCAAGGTCTCGATAATGAGCTTTTGAGATCCATAGGAGGTTGAGGGTACGGGTGGGAAGTTGGACTCGTCTGGGAGGAGGCCTGGTGGTGCGAGGCCGTAGACTGCTAACGAAGAGGTGAAGACCACCTTTACACCAGGCATGGTAACACGTAGTCGGTCAAGGATGTAACGCGTCGAGTCGAGATTGACTCTTGTTCCCAGCTCGAAGTTTGCCTCGGCGCCGCTGGACATGATTCCATGGAGAAGGTATACGGTCTCGAATGGGCGGGAGGCACTGATCAATTCGTCAACCTCTTTGGGTGATGTGAGATCTGCCTGAATACAAGATAGACGGCTGGCATGCGCTGTGGCTGACTTGGGGACTGCTGGTTCAACGACATCGGTGATTGTAACAGTGGTCGTAGCAGGTGTACTGGCAAGGAAGGCAGCGGCCAGTTCTTGCCCAACGTAACCACCAGCGCCAGTGATGAGGATCGACATATCGGGCGAGGCAATGGTTGAGTATTAGGTCTGTGGGGGTGAACAAGAAGTAAACAGGAAGAGTGGACAGAGAAGGTCAATGTAGGGATAAATTGGGATATTTCAATTGTGCAACACGGGGACGTTCCGATGTACTACTTATATACTACTGTCATGCATGTGCCCAGGTCTTCCAAGATTGGACCCCGCGGGGTTGCGGCGAAGTCTCCCTTCCCCCCACGCACCACCGAAGGGCAATCTTTGAATTCAGCCAATGATGAAATCTGACAATATTACTGCACCTTGAGGCCACTTTTTATCCAGGGGAGAGTCCTATTCGACTTACCTAGGTAAAAATTATCCTACATTATCAAGTTCGAGAGCACCTATACAGCTACTGCTAGCTAGTTAACTAGAGGGCATCTCGACTAGTCCGAGATGTCCTTCGGTTCTCGCAGTCTCAAAATCAGCTTAGAAAGATATTTATTGGCACTATACCAAGGATACCGACGGTGTGGAGTCTCCCACGTACATCTGATGTTCCGAGTGTTGAAACTCGGTGAGAAATCCGACTGCCGAACCACTGGCCTGGCTGCTCGGAACGCGGGGAAAGTCCGATGAGAGCCCCGATGAGAGCCCCGGAAAATAGTTGACATGGGAGACTGGTGGAAAACATTTGAAGGATTTTTGGAAGGTATTTTGTAAAGATATAGTATTCTATACCACATATATTTAGAAGTTGAGTGTACATAACATGGTACATAGGCTCTATCTCAAGAAATCTGAGAAATTTTCTCAAGTCTCATTGGTGAACACTCTTCGTTGGAATGATCGTTTCTGCAGCATAATTCAATTGAACCTGGTTCTACTTAATTTCTCCCCGAAACTTAGTAGAATGAGAGATACTCGTTGGCTGTCGACTCTCGAGTGCTCAGATAGACGGAGTGTGGGGAACCACACCTGCACAGAGATAGGAGACAGAATCGGAGGTTTCAAATGCGAAAAGGTGCACAAAGAAGAAGCACTGGCTGGATTAATTTCTTCATGGTAGGCGGGCATTATACATATACACATCCAAGTCGTACAACCTCGCTTGGTATATCACGTTTCGCTTATTTCCCTGCAGTAACGCCTCCACTACGCTAGGTAGGTGAATACTTGGGAACAAGATTAGAAGGGGTTATATTGATGCAGTTATCAAAATTCCTCTATAGGGTCTACTATCGAGGAAGCTTACAGTCCCAATATCTCCAGTATACTTCCAACTCCTATACCTTCAAGTTCAAACTCTCATCTACTCAGGTGACTAGCCCTAAAGGTGCCCATGCAGCACGAAGATCCACATACAAATTACGATCATGTAATAGTGTTCGGGGGCTATCTGTAGCTTCCTTCCTCGCCAAGATTACATACATCTTCATGCCCACACACGTTGTCTCCGAATAGATAGGTAAGGTGTGATAGCGATTCACGAAAGAAACTGTCCGGATTGCACGTTGCACGTGTGTGTATGTCATAAAGCAGTGGATTCAGTGGTACAGAAAGTAGTAGAAATATGGAAAGAAGGAGGTAGAGATGGAATTTATAGAGAGATTGCTTTCGAATAGCAATAATCTAAACGAGCGAGAGAGAGAGAGAGGTGAGGTAAGAGCTAGTTCAATTCAACTGATTCTCCAAGATCGTACTGGAATACGTGGTCGCCATTTTGCGTTCTGCGTTTTGTGTTCTTGCTTCATTACCGCGCATAGCCTCTATAGTGATGATTCGTTTCGTGTTTCGTGTTTGGTTTTTCATTTCGTTTTCCCCCTCAAATATCGCGCATAGGCCATATATTCGCCTAGTACATAGAAAAGCAGTAGCAACCTTGGAAATTAGGCACAGAGTATCTAAGGTGACAAGTTATCCAATACTATTCAAGTGCTATGTACTAGTTAACTATGACTAGTAGTGACAAGCTCCAGACATAGTTACAGTAACTATACTACAGTATAGTAGTTATTAAAATGAACACACGTGACCGGCGCCTCGTGCGCGGTGCTGTAATATCAAACTCATTGCCTCGGGCTTCTGAAAGCCTTGGTTTTTAAAGTAGACTTTACAGGCCTTATAGCCATTACGAAGACACTTTATCATTTTCATGGTGTGCATTTTCCCAGACGTGGAACCTAGATTTTTGTGACGCAAGCAAAAGTACATGGGCAGAGATAACCAGTCACAAGAAGATAAGCATTGGATACAGATAGCATAACACAGGACGCCTGAGGATAAATTGAAAGAGAACATTTAGGAGAAAGACATGACCACCAATTAAACAACCACCTCTCTATGACGAGCGAGTGTAGATACCACCAACGATACAGTGGTCACGCTCGAAGGGCTCCAGGGTAAGCTGCTCCTTGGGCTTGATCTTCTCCTCGCGCATCTTCTGGACCTCACGGGAGAAAACAACATCGGCAGCGGCAGTAGAGTCGATACAGCTGGCCTTGATGGAGATAAGGACACCACCCTGGTCCTTGAGGAACATGTGGGCGTTGAGGCCAACGATACGAGCTTCTGTAAAAGGAATTAGCGTTGTGTCATTTGTCTCTTCGGGTCAGGAAATACGAACGATCTGGTTGAGCCACATCGGCGAAGATGACGTCCACCATAGGCACCAACATCCTGTAGCGCAAGGGATGTCTGGCGTCCTCAACGATGGGGATGACGTTGGTACGGTGAGTAGCCATGCCAATCAGGTCACGGCCAGAGCGGTGGGAGAACTCGACGGCGTAAACGTTACCGGTAGGGCCAACGATATCAGCAACGTGAGAGACGGAGGTACCGGAGGCACCACCAATGTAAAGAACCTTGGAACCGGGCTTCATGTGGACGTTGTCCAAACCACCGAGAATACCGGCAGCCAACTTGGAACGGAAGGGGTTCCACACACGGTACTCGACCTTGGTGACAGCACCATCCTCACCAGCGGGACCCTCGACGGAGATACGCTTCTCACCGTAAACGGCCTCACCGGGAGTCAAGTTCTTGGTAACAAGCAGATCCTCCTTACCACCGCGGGCAACGAAGACACCGGCGTGACGGTGGGGCTCCTGTGTAGAGAAGAAAGAAAACCTGGTTAGCGACTGAAGACTTGCAAAAAAATCGGTTTTTTCCATAGCTTTTAAGGTGAGAAAACTTACGATGATAACCTTAGCACCACCACGGGCACCAGCGGCACCACCACGGCCACCACGGGGAGCACCACGGCCACCACGGGGAGCACCGCGACCACCACCACGGCCACCACGGTCACCGAAGCCACCGCGACCACCACCACGGCCACCGAAACCACCTTCAAAAGGGACGAGAATCAGCAAGACTGTCTAACTTGATGCGCTGAAAGGCAGAGCCTCCTGTCTTGGGGGATTAGAATCGGATCACAAACCTCTGCCACCACCACGGCCGCCACGGTCACCACCGAAGCCACCACCACGTCCACCACGACCACCGCCGCGGTCACCACCGAAGCCACCGCGACCACGAGGAGCGCCGAAACCCATTGTGAAGATAATGTGTAGTTGTTAAAACTCGAAAGTCGGAGGAGTTGGAGGATTGAGCTAACTGAATGCTCAAACCGGAAAAAAAGTTGGGAGAGGGTCTCGAAAAGAGAGCCGACTTGAATTGAAAGAAATTGACAAATTGATCGTAATCAATAAGTTCAGCAGCTGTATTTTGATCGACCGAGTATGCTCTGTCGAGTTGCGGGTGAGGGCCGTTGCTGCTCGTTGATGCGGTCGAGATTTTTTTTACGCTCGTTGGATCTTTCAGAAAATCAGAAAAGCGCTAGACTACTTCTGGTTTAGCGTATTTAGCCAGATGTGGATTCATCACATGACCCGAATCCTGGATCCTTCTATAGCGAGGTCACGTGGTGTCTGACAACCCTGCATTTACATCTACTTTCACAAGGCAAGAATAATCACAGTATTCAAGATATCGATTGCCAAAGTTGATAAAAGAGATGGATTCAGCTGTTTAATCACAGTCATCTCCAGTTTCAAATTTTCAAAACCTCCAAAAATCGACACTGTGACGTGAACGCTTAAATGTGAGATCCGATGCGATGCGATGCAACCACCCAGCATTTGAATCTGTTAGACCCGGCAATTGGAGGCAACTGATACACTCCCTCTCGTTGGTATGCAACATTGAATAAAAATTCATAAACAAATAAGGGTAATGATATGCGGACTAGACTAATCGATCGTGGAATTAATAATTCCACCTATAAACAAAATACCTCTCTATGTACAGAACAGAACAATATGAACCCAAGCCCATCCTAGCCAAAGAAGTAATAAAGTGCTGCATATTGAATTTCAAATGCAGACTGCATTCCCTCACACGTAGTAGGGGCAGATCCTGCAGCAGTATCGACTCGGTAGACGGCTTTGTAATCGCCGACGGTACCAGATACAGTCTTCAGGTAGAGCCAAGTGACAGCACCATATTCACCCTTGGTGGCAGTGGAAGGTGCCGCAATTGAGTCAATCTTGTTCGTCATTGCAATACCATATTGTTTCTCGGTGGTGGTATCGAGGTTGAATTCCGGCGTGGTAGAGTTGTAGAAGAAGTGGTGACCCATCAACTCAATGTTGGCAGGTGGGAAGGTCGCATACTCATTCGTTGGTAGGGAAATCGTATAGGTAACACTGGGGAGCATCTGCAGAACCTCCGGGTAGTTGGCGGCAATACAAGTGGCGTTGTAGAGGTTTGCGACCGCACCAATGGCTACGGGGGCAGAGCTCGTGGTGGAATCGGCACAGGTATAGTTCTAAAAAAACATCAACCACTGGTCTAGTAGACTAACAAGATTGAACTCCAAATAAAATAGAATTCAAAAGGGGGAAAAACAATGTGCGTACCTGTGTTCCTCTTCCAAGAGCCACATACAGGGGCTTGAGGCCAGTCGGGCTTGGGAGGCTGGATGCATAAGACGGAAGCGATATTTTGGATGTATCGCATTCCACGGAAGAGCTCGACGTGTGCCTTATTTGGTTGATCTTTTGGCTAACTTTGCCATAGTATCCCAGAAGCTCTTCGGAGAAGTCATAGGCATCATCGAAGAAGTTTGCAGGAGCAGCACTTGATACTGCTGCCAAGGAGAGAAGCCAGGGTAGGATGTACATGGCGTATATCTTTCCCAGATTGAGTGTAAGTTTGTATGGTAGACTTTTTTGAAGAATAGCGGCGGGTGCGATAGTAGAGGGTGATTTTGCAAGATTAGAGGGGTTTTAGGTCCTTTGCAGCACCAGGCTGACTGTTTGGAGAATTAAGAATTGAAGGAAAGGAATGACTCGTTGGAGGGGGAGGTGAGAGAGGGGGGGGTGGATAATGAAACCGTCGGGCTGGGAAGCCCAGTACATATAGAGTCGGTGGTGATTACAATAGAAAGCCATTATCATGAAGAGCTCAATTATAGAAACAACTCGTCTCACTCGAAACAAATCAGAGAAAATGTAGCTAAAAAAAAAACGAAAATCCCAAAAGGATCGATGCAGGCTGCAGGTACTAGCAGGGATAGGTGGTTAACGGATGCGTGTGATTGGACCGGGGACGCGCCGAATTTAGCCTGACCAGCCTCTTCACCATCTCATTCGTTGCTGGCCCTGAACAACTTTGACTAAATCCAGATAGCAACGCGCTAACCAAAACACTGAAGACCCGGGGGGTCGTAGCCCAATGCAAAGGCAAACCTTCGTTGAATTCTCCGGGCTATTAATAAATGTCGGATCCTGCCATGGCTGTTGAGCGGTTAAAGATGGTCATGAAGAATTCCCGTGAAGGTTAGTGTGCAGAGATGCAACCAGGGTCAATTCGCTAATTAAAAACCGGGGCGCCAACGCAGGATGTGGTTATATTGCTAATTGATAAGATCATTGGGTAGAGTCGTCGCAGGATTCGTAACAAACATACTCCTTTATTTTTGATTCTTTTGGTTTTTCTTACATTGATTGCAAGCGAGATTCAGTAATACACAAGTCCACTTCCAAGGTTTGCGGGGGGGGGGGTTGGCGGGGGCTGGAAGCTTCCGGTGTGGCTGCAACTTTCCTAACCTTGGAAGCAGTAACACTGTCCAATATTACCTGCATTACTGAAATCGGCATCTGGTCCGTCTTACTCTTTTTTTTTTTTTTTTTTTTTTTTTACTTGTTCTATTAAGTCAGCCACAGTACCTATCTTTAACCTTGGAGCTTGGTACTAAAGAGAGGTCCTAGGGTAACCGGCTTATTTACCCGACCGAAGGTGGATTCGTTGCATCTTCCATCGAAGCCAAGCTTCTAATTGCGATACATCTATCACGGTGCCGGGGGGTACAAAGTTTAATCGCAGACTAATTTCTTGCTCGACACGAGAAGGATCAAGTCCAAAGTCTTCTTTCGTATACCCCCTCTTTTTCTCCACTCGGAGCACTTGAGTACCGAGATTAGGGTAAACCGGCCGAATCAATGTATGAATAAGTAACCTCTGGCTTCAACACTGCATAACGTATAAATAAATAAAACTCTAAATAGCTCTCCGGGTCGGGTATTTCCCGTACTTTTTCCCTTCGATCGTGAAGCCCAGCATTGAATTGTTCATGACTCGCTGTGTGTTGCTGCTGCCGACCCAATGGAGCACGAGACAGCACTGTGAGCCACACGTCAGTTTTTGTTGCTCAAACTAACAAGACGCACATGCGCGTCATCTGATCTTGATAAGATTTTCAGTCGTCAAATCATACTACCTTTTTTCAATTCGTTGTGGGGGGTGCTATATCCCCTACTGTCCTGTAACCACGCGGTGTTGCGGAGATCTTGGAATGACGGCATAGGAGCGAAGATATGGAGGCCCGTGGGGGAGACTAGTGAGAGAAAGGGCCTGAGTCCCAGGGTCAATGTACCCGATGGGAGTTCTAATGTTGGGATTGCCAAGCTGGAGGGGGAAGAAGGAATACCCTAGGTAGTAAGACGGAGCTCGGAACCTCTACGCTACTAGTAGTTAGCATTCTATAATAAGTCAGGGTGGATATCGACAAGCTCTAGATAACTACTAGAATAGTAACACCGGGCTCACACATGTCAGGAATCTTGAGAGTTAGACCTTAAGCGAGCCTTCACCGTTTTTTCTGCAACTGGCGAAACCAGAAACGATAGCCCTGGAGCCAGACCGGTTGAATCGGCACGTTCTGAGCACGTGCTGGCTGACGGTGACCAATTCCAAGGCTTGCTATACTGAATGTTTAGATAAGGAAGTAAGTCAATTGGTGTTTCCTAGGGTCTTGGATGGATATGGTAGTATGTGGGCGAGGTTAGCATTGGATTAATCACACTGCAGTCGAGGACATGACCATTCGCAGAGGCCGCATAATTTTCGCAGACAGAAGCTAAGAGCATGCATATGTCTAAAGCAGAACCAAAATTTTGGATTCATAATTTGAGGTCCTTTTCTGGGTGGGTGATATTTCACATAGCTTCTAGTTGGGTGAGTGGATTGAAATCGAGGGATCGCTATTGATATGCAGTGGCTTGCAGTAGTCGAAGAGAAACAAAATCCAACCCCTGAAAGAATATTCAGGGATTCAGAAGATAACTATCAGATCTTCCCAATTCGCTAAAAATGAGTCAAAACTAAATTGTCAGGTAAATAGATAGATCAATTGAAAAAAAAAAATTAATTGACAAAATAAAAAAAAGATAACAGGCCCGAGCCGTGGATCGAACACGGGACCTCGCGCAGGAGTGCTTAGGAGTTGCTGCCCTAAGCGCGAATCATACCACTAGACCACCCGGGCTGTTCTTCATATCAGCTGATCCTGCTTGAGCATTATATCCCTAATGATACCTTCGTACGCTTATCGTGTTCGCGCCTCTCTTATAACATTGAAGACACTTACTCCTTTCAAATACGATACTTCACATCTCTACTTCCTGGTAATTTCTATCATATTACAAGATACATAGCTAATAGAACTCAATTGCTTTAGTACTTCCAATCATTTGAAGGTTCCAACCTTGGAAGGCGGGTGATTTTGCACATGTGGATTTCCGAATTCTAAGCGGGTTCATGCCCGTGCGAAGTCTACCCAGGTACGTATATGTTCCCGCAACCTGCTAACATTGAAGGTTCCACCATCAATTCGGTTAAGTATTCAATGTTTGAACCATTTGTGTTGATAAGTTTCTACCTAACGTTCAAATTCTGATTCCAAGGTTCTCGTCCAGCCTTACCTAGATCCACGTGTATAGACACAGGCAATTCAAACCTCGAAAGGAACATTCGAAAGAGTTGAAGAAGAATCGCAATTTTAAATGTTGGCTTGGTGTAGCTAGTACGATCGCTTAGCCAGCAATTCAGTGTCACCATGCGAGCTCAAAAATATTTGAATTTTCAATGGTCCAGATTTGCATCAATTCAAACCTCGCCTAATGTTTATCGAGCACTTGAGTATGCTCTAAAGAACGGCGGGGATTTCCACTTCAATTGATTGATGTTATGATTCCTATGTATGTATGCATTCATGTGTATGTACTATATGTACATAACATGTGTACTAGTAAAGACAACATTGAAGTTTCTCTATGTATACCAAGCACTGCACTCAATGAGCCAAGCCCAATTTTCAACAAAAATCAAGTGAGTGGCCATTTGAATATAACTAATTCATCCCTGACCGACATCTGGAAGGGCTGAATCGCTGGGCTCAATATTCAGAAGAACATTATGGGCACTCTTGAAGACAGTACGAAGCCAGTCAATGATATGCCCTAGCCTTTCATACTCACTTTGAGAGCGGCTGGCGAACTCGTCGTACCACTGCTTTTGTCCACCCGAGCCACTCTGCCACCTCCAAACAGTGGTGAATTTGGTTGTTTGCAAATCTGCGTCATAATCTCTACCCACGTCGCTCACTGCGTTAAACTGGACGTAATTGAACGTACCCCCGTATAGCCTCTGGACGCGCGTTGTTCTAATAGGCGAAATCATGAGCGAACATGTAGGAAGGAGTAGTGAATATCCGGGAAATGGACATACTTAATCAAGTTCTGATACGCGTATTCGAATGCACGAAGGTCATAATTTGCGATGTGAAAAATCGTAAACTCAAGAATATGGGGACCTATACCTGTTCCTGATCCTGATATATCTGGACCGGGAATTTGCATATATGATAGATCTTCAATTGTACCTCTGCATGCAAATTCAAAATCGTGAATAAGGCGATGAAAACGTTCCTTATCCCCC
This sequence comes from Penicillium verhagenii, assembly GCF_028828195.1. NCBI lineage: Eukaryota > Fungi > Ascomycota > Eurotiomycetes > Eurotiales > Aspergillaceae > Penicillium > Penicillium verhagenii. The sequence continues at coordinate 524,799 of NW_026643176.1, read as the reverse complement.
CACGATGCGGACTTTATATCGCCGAGATCTAGCTTGATAAGTTGACGTTTTGAATTATAATGATGGAGACACATACTTGCTAGTAGGAAAATTTGGGAGGGATCATCGTTATCGGAGGCTCGCCAGAGGCCAGGGTTGTCTCGTAGTTTCCAAACGGCAACTCGAAATCCAGCGAACAAATTGTCGAAAGAGGAACTGGGGTGCAAAAGCCGGAAAGAGATCACTTCCAGTACGGCTTTCGATTCACGAGTACGTATGGGCACATGATTATCCACTTCGTACTGGTTTAAAGACCCCATCTGTGTCCAAGTACCGGCTGGACTATGCACAAGGCGTTTATTCCCGCGAACAAACGACTCTTCGATTGATTGTATATGTACTCGATCTTCAGGGTCGAGACGATCAGAATCCTCCAGGTCGCATTGCCGATTCACTGGCGTACCCAAAAGCGGGTATCTCCAAGTGGATTGGTTGGAAGGAAGGCTAGGCGATGGCTTTTTGGTCGCAAGATCCCTTCCTTCATAGCGCATTTGTTTAGTCTTGCAAGTGGCCATATAAGTCGCCTCACTTGCTAGAACTGCAAGTTGATCGATGATTTCATGGGAAATTTGTAGGAGAGTATTAGTTTTCTTGAACACGAAGCCACCAAAATAATGGTTCTCGACCTTAAAGCCTTCTACAAGAAGGGCTGGAATACAAATTCCCTTTTTATAACTTCGATAATCGTCTTCTATCCACCCTCCATAGGCGAATATCATGTTATGCATTGAGTGTACATCGAACAATGAATTCCAACGTGCTTTGAAGTCGGATTGACGTTCCTCGGGTGCGTTTTGCGAGACCGGGAAGTTGTAGGAAAATAACTCTAAGCAAAAGCCAGTAGAGAGAAAATCAGGAAGAGTAAGCTGCATACAGCGGTTCGTAACGTTTTCCAGGTATCCCAGAAGCATGGTAAAGCCCAAGGAACACTGGAACCGACTCCAAGCCTTCCCACTGTCCCATTGGATCAAAACCATGATCGTGGCTGCACTTTGGTCGACGGGCGCCCAGTATAGTTCTTGGAAGCCAGGAATAGTCGACACAAATTCGACAGACTTTCGCCAAAGAACTGAGACTGTCTGTGAGATATCCTCCAAATTGACCTCTGAAACAAATTTCAATTGCAGGATGCTAAGAATCGGGGTGGCGGGCAACTGTTCCCAATCTGGAGAGTCATAACAGATACCAGCGACAGCGGGCTTCATGGCGGACGCCAGTTCAGGTTGCTTGGCAGACGCCATTTTGATAATTCACGTTAGCCGACTTTAGTGATGAGTACTCAGCCACATAATATGTCTAGCAACCTGAATTGATAAAAGAGATATGGGCTTGGAACCCGTGCCGTGCGTGTATGTAAATCTCGCACAGAAGTTGTAACGTGAAACGATCCAGAGCCGAATCTACCGGTATGGACAGTCCAAAAAACTCAGCAAAGTGGATTTGCCCGGTAAAGGTGGACTTGAAAGAGGAACTGGAGTCCTAGGGGCACGGCCCACAAGGGTGCAAAAGTGGAGATGTAGTACAAGCAAAAGAAATATTTGGTATTACCTTTCACGCGCTAAATACGTATTGTCGCGTTATTAACATGAAGGGAAGCAGAAAAATGAAAAGAAAGGAAACTCCTTGAGAGGCCTAGGTACTTGACTCATAATGTACTGGGCCCCGTACTACTACGCTTGGGTACTCATCATCATTCATAACTCATACGCGCAGTGACCAAGGCTTCAATGTTGTAGGTAACAATAAACTTCCATGGATACTAGTATAATACATACATGCAGTAAAAAGATAAACATCCCAAGTAGTGGACCCCGATTCGCCAGCGCTCATCATAGTAATACATACATAAAAACTAGAACAAATATGTAAGAGGATATCAAATTTCACGCGAATACTTCATGCTAGACAACTCAAGTCTGCAAGATCCGTCTTTCTCGGTCCCGGTCCTGGTCCCGATCCCGATCCCGATCCCGATCCCGTTCTTGGTCCTGATTTCGGTCCCGATCCATATCGCGGTCATGAGGAGCATCCCCACGATCCGAATAACGCTCAGCACCCCTTTCCTTCTCCTCCACAGCGGCTGCGACACGGGTATGGTGATCGACGGTATCCATAATCGCCTGCACCAATCGCTGATTCGCATCTGGATCCTCTTCCTCAGCATGTCGAGGCGCGGGCCCATGGTGCGGCCGACCGTTACTCTCGGTCTCACTCACGGCTCTGCGGGGGGAGTTTTCGGAAGACGGAAGGTTCATTGGAACACCACCCGCGGCTGGTACCATTTGAGGGGCACTTGGCGCTGATTCACGGCGGTGATGGTGAGCGTAGGCGGTGTCATATGGACCCGTGGGACGCTCAGCAGAGGCCCGGGAGCTGGGAGAAGGGCGCTGTGGAGGGAAAGCGTAGGTGCGGTTCATGTCTACCTCCATGGCTTCTCGTGCGGTGGCGGATGGAGCCCAGGCTGCGCGAATCTCCACCTCCTTCACGTCTCGCCAAGAGCACTTGGCATGCTTCTTTGTGCAGCCTACGCAAGCGGTCAAGTTCTTCAGGCAGTCCATGTGGAGTCGACGACATCGATCACACGGTGGCGTTATCCGCTCGCCGCGGACCATCTCCTCCATACGGGCTACCATCTCTAGTTTGTACGGTCCGCCATCGTCTTTGTCCTGAGGGGTGGACTTGGGCGGGGGTAACAGGGAGGATGGGGTGCTGGGGATAGGCACCGCCGGGCTGGAGGCACTGCTACTGTAAACAGTGTTGTTGAAGTTCGCCGGATCCTCTGGCGCCTGAGGTCGAGGCCGAGATAAAGGATTGACGATAGGTGTTGTAGCGTCATCGTAGCCTCGTGCCTGACGATCGGCGGTAGTAAAGAACTTCTTCATCAACTCAGCGCGAGTAGTCGGTGATGCGCCTTTGATCGAGGTTCCATTTATGATTGTGACATTATCAGTATTGGGGTGTGAGAAAGCGAATTGTGCTGAAAGCGGATTGTCTTCGGCGGCCTCGGCCTCAGCTCGAGCCGCATTGACAGCAACAAAGCCGCTTAACGGGGAAGCATGGGACGGAAGACCGTTGGATTCGCGCCGTGTCTCTCCAGGACGAGACTGCAGAGTCGCATCGTTCTGGCGGCGGCTCATTATCGCGGTGCGGCGGTTTCTCAGACGGTAACTAAGCTGACGTGCTCGGGCAGACGCTATAACGAAAGGTTAGATCTAAGTCATGAAGATGTATTTATACTCTCTCTCCCTAGAACTTGAGTGAGTACCCTCTCTAAGAAATGAGTATGTACTCTCTCCCGGACCTGAGTATGTACTTCTTCCAGGAATTGAGTTTGTACTCTGTTCAGGAACCGAGTATGTAGCGGACTTGGGTCAGAGGCACCTGGGAAAGGTGTAATTCCTCTGATGTCGACCAGGAGTGTGAATAATAGGGAGAATAAGTTGCTAACTTACTTTGATCTGCGGTCTGAGTGATTTGCTGGAGGTTCTTTTCTAGGATTTCCAGTGCGCCCAACTCCTTCTCTTCATCCTCGATGATCGGCTGTGGGGGGATCATCCTCTGGGGCATGCCCGATGCGATCAACAAATGGTCTTCCTCGCTGATCTCCACGCGACACTGCTTGGTGTAGAACTGGCAGATGCGCGCACCGTTGCGAGCTTTCTCCAGATTGAACTGGTCAGGGTTGCTTTTGGCGAACTCGACAACATCCAACCAAGTCACCGTTGATTCATCCTTTTCATGCGCCTTGATCACGCGCGGAGGCCCATCGAACAAGCGTTCAAAGCGCTTGATCAAAATGGGACCCAGAGGACATGCGCCCAAGTTACCGGCGATGCTCTCATGGCGTTGAAGCACTCCATCATATTCTCCGATCAGGTGAATGATCGAGGGCATGTTGTCTTCGGAGGAAACGAGTGGAAGGTTTTCGGGGCATTGTCGCGCGAGGTAATTTATTTGGAGGTGATTGGAATGGGTTTTGGCCACCTTGGATTGTGGCTGCTGGTCGGTCGTGGGAGACCGAGGCCGTTTGTTAGACAGCTCCGTGGTCGCGGGGCGGGACTCCATAGTGGAATTGGATAAGAGGCATTCAGGAACGGCGAGTTTTGCCTCTTGATGCCCACCAGGAGTGTCGGAGTCCCGATCGATGGATATGGGGGGGGGGGGGGGTTCGGATAAGCTGGGGAGGGTGAAGTAGAAGGGGAAAAAAGAGTTAAGACCCAGGGGCGGGAACGGAAAGAGTTGAAAGGCTGTCTGCGAATCGGCCCCGGCGGAGAGTAGGGCGGAGCGCAGTGAATGGGGGCGGGCAGGATAGAATGGTAGATAGATTGGGTTAGAAGTTTACCGAGAGTTAGGAAAAGGAAAACGAGTTGGTGCACAGGTCTCCCCTCTCAAGGGAAAAAGACAAAAACGCAGAGGACCCAGAGGACCAGGACCGAATCACGCAGCGGAGTCCCGCCGGGGCTTTCCGCTGAGGCCTGAACCAGCCATATATGCCCCGTGCACTGTGTGTTCGAGGGTTACTCCATATACCATGGAATCATACATGTAATACAAAGTCCACTCTCGTTTTGATTCTCACATCAAGATTTCTATATATGTCGATCCCCCTAAACAAGCCTTTTGACCCTCCACTCTAATGACGACTTATGATGCTGAGTATGATAGTCTGATGGAAATGATGATGCCTGGAGCAAAATTACCAAATGACAGGGTATTGTGGAATACCACGATACACGCGAAATAAGTCCTCCGCTCTTTACCGCTCCCAGCAATTCGGATCCCCGGGGCGGTAATAGTACAGTAACAGCGGAAACTTCCCCAGCGGGAACTTGAACACTTATCGTTATCAGTCCAACTGCAAACAATCTTGAAAATCCCTCATACTGTCCATACTGACTTGACCCCCTCGCAACTTGACTGAACGTTTGATTCCACCTCCCTTTGAGCTGCAGTTCCGGTCTACTTCTCCTATCCGGGCTTAGTGAATTTTCATTGGTTTATTTCCCCCCCTTTTTCTTCCACCCCTCCCCCATTTTCATAAGCCCCGCTCAGACCATAATGTCCGAACGAGGTTCATTCCGAGGTCGTGGTGGTGGTGGTGGTCGCGGCGGTGGCCGTCAGCCCCAGCAGAAAAGTGGCGCTAGTGGCGGTGCACAGGAGAAGCCCAAGAAGGAAAACATCCTCGATCTCAACAAATATATGGACAAGGAGGTCCAGGTCAAGTTTAATGGTGGTCGTGAAGGTGAGTCTTTTATTATGCTTCATTTTAACGTCTTTCAAGAGAAAAAAAAAACCACCTCTCAACGAGGTTGGATTTACCAGAGATCAATTGCTGATTTGTGACTAGTAACTGGAACTCTCAAGGGTTATGATCAGCTCATGAATCTTGTCCTCGACGATGTCAAGGAATCCATGCGTGGTGAGTTTCTGATCACCATCTGACAAAAGTCTACTTACCAAAACTAACTTCTTCCAGATGATGAGGGTAACCAGACGACTCGCCCGTTGGGTTTGATCGTTGCTCGTGGTACACTCATCGTGCTCATCTCGCCTGCGGATGGAAGCGAGGAAATCCCCAATCCGTTTGTGCAGCCCGAGGAGTAAGACCTTTCTCATTTCATTTCAGTCACTGAATGCAATATGACCGGCTACTCTGGGGACGGCCGTGATAACCCCCTTGGTCATCTTAACAAAAAAGAAAACCAATGGACCCTGACTCTGTAGTGGGGAGCCCGCTCATTGGGAGCTACGAAGGGAACGAATGCACCACGAAATATTCTTTTATCCTTTCATCTGAGAATTAATGCATGATAAAAGACCTTACTGCATACCTGATCTTGGTACGAGTCCTCTGTCTCCTAGAGAAACTACTAGGCATGAAATACATGATCATAAGAATGCACACGAGATACTTCAAGTGCAGATTGCCGAACCAAACAACCACCGTGATTGATTTGCCTTTAGTCCATTATGTTTCAGTATCACAAACCGAATTAAATTGTACAAATAGGTATCTTAAAGTCAAAGGCCCAATTGTACAATGGCCATCTAATCACCTCCGGCCTCAGGCGAAACCACTTCCCCAAATTCTCCATCATCGTCGTTACCATCAGTCGGAGCAGGAAGTGACGGAGCTCCACCCACCAAGCGTCGAAGCCCCTCTCCATCTTCTACCCAAGGCCCGGCTTTCTCCATGTTATCATTATAATCAACACCCACGCGTAAGTTGAGACCTGCACTGAGGGCACGCTCTATACGAGCTTCGCGCGTTTGAGAGACGAGGGTTCGGAAAACGTGCACCAAGAAACCACCTAGAATATCGACACTCCAATCCTCGGGGACAAGGTCCAAAACTTCACGGACGTCGAACCAAGCTGCAAAACGAGCGAGGAGGTCACTAGTTCTCTCGATACGATCTGATAGATCTTGGATTTGCAAGAATTCATCAAGCAAATGGCGAAAAAGTTCTGATTGTAAAGAGTGGTCGGCAAGTTCGGGCTCGGCCCGAGATGAGCTTGAGGTTTGTGGTCCGCCAAAGAAGCAGTATCGAATGGCGGAGTCGTAGTCTCCCAGGCCATGGGTTAGAAGGCGGAGAGCTGCACGGTGATGGCCCTGTAGACCGTCCAAGATAATGCATTCTGAGACAAGCTCGTCTTGGAAGGGCTCAATACGTGCCAGCACGTTTGGGATAGAGTATGTGATGCCCGAAGGGACAGGTGTAGACGAAAATTGAGTGCCAGAGGTGCCGCTCAGCAGCTGTAGTAGGCGAAGCCGAGACTGCCACCAGGGCTCACTGGGCGTGTTCTCTGTGATGAAATTAAGGTAGGTAGGCTTGGGAGGACGCAGAGACCGGTAGGTTGAGTATGAATCCGAGAGAGAATCCCGTGCGGCGGATGAAGACTTCAGCACAGACAGTACTTCATCGAGATAGTATGAGATGAGATCGTCGGCATATTGAGTGTACTGTGAATAGTGTCAGTCATTAATCGATTAAAGGGCTCGTTGGTAGAACTCACGTTTTTGGCAAAGACTAGATGCTCCAGGTAAACCTGGACAGCGTTAGGGGCCTTTTCCTTGAGCAGAGTGACAACGTCCGCAGGCTCTAGCCGCACACGACTAGAGTTGTCCGCAAAGACCTGCACACCCAGGCTAGGGTTTCGCCCAGCAAGCCAAGATCCATATTCTTCCACCAGCTGGACATTCTTGATATTGACCAAATACTTGCGCATCTGGGCCTCTACGCCTGGCGCAGTGAGCTCCCCACCAGCATCAGGTTCACCGTCAACTATTCTCCGCCATGTGTTGAGAACGTTGTGAGACATCTTCTGGCTCTGATACAGACGACTCAAGATGTAGAGCCTCTGATATTGCTCTAACAGCGCCACAGCCCTCTCGAAGTTTCCCTTCCAATTATCCACCAGCCGATTTAACTCGGTACGAGTCGATAACTTAGTCCGCTTGCTCGCATTTACATCGGCGTCCTGTTCTAAAACAAGATGAAGAAGAGCGGCATCGGTGCTATCTAAGACAAAAGTCTCATCCGTGATGCTACCGTAACCTCTCTTTTGCTGCCAAGAGAAAAGGAATCGCTTCACCATATTCAGCACAGGACCGTTAATGGCAGTTGAGGCGGGCAGCTCGTTGTTTACTTTTTCCACCTGTTGTATATACTTTTGTGTCAGATCTGCGAGTCCGGAGTGTACCCAAATCCCCTGAGGGCCCTGTAAAACCTCACGTCGAAGCAAAGGAATGAATAGCAAGGCCAGGCGCGGGTCCAGGTCACCAGCCACAAGGGCTTGTTCGGTAGCTTTGATCACAGACTCGCTTCGGTGATCGGAAGGCATAGACAAAAGGTCTCCAAACAACAAAAGACTTGCTTTCTGCTTCACGTAACCGAGACCGATGAATTCTGATTCGTTTCGGGGCTCAATATCCCGAATTGACATCATCAAAGCCATGATGGAGTCCCGCTGCAGAATAATGTGCCCGCTATCATTGGTATACTGGGCTTGCTGTAACGAGCCTTCAAGCTGAACCACCAAGGGATTCTTTACAATCCGCCATATCTGGGATCCTGACCACAGTATGAGACTGCTTTGGAGGTTGCCCAGTCCATGAGCAAATTTTGCCTCTTCGGCATTTCGTTGCGCCTCCCAGCCCCGACCTGGCCTTGCTTCGCCTTTTTTGGCACCCTCAGAGTCTGTTAATTCCTGGGACTCAAAAAGTTCCTCTTCTTTCTGAAGGTGCTCAATGGATGCTTGTGTTCGAGGGTCTGCCGTTGGTACGTGGGGTGAAAGCAAAGGGGTTTTAAGACGAGTCATTCGCAAAAGTTGCCCAATACCCTCTAGCTCAAATTGGCTGGGGCAAATTGTATGCCGCAGGCCAACCCGAGCGGGTTTTACTCCAGGTGAGGGTATATCCATCCATCGCTTTTGGCGTTCAATTTCCGCCGGATCATCATCCCAGCGTTGGATCTCAAGTCGATTCTTGTCGTTTTCTTCTTCAATGATGGCAAGCACAAACTCATCCTTGGAATCATCGTTGGGCTGGAGAAATTGGTCGTCCTCCCCGGCATCAATGATCACGGACTTAGGATAACGATGAAAACTAATGGTCCCCCGCACAACCTCACCATCCAAGTCTACAAACATACCCACTCCAGGTTCCGTTTCTTCGGTTCCGGTTACAAGAAGAAATTCCGAGGGGGTCGGCGAAACCACATGGGGTTGTAGTTGTTTTGAGATTTGTGTTGTAGGTAATGGAGGTAGTGGTTTTGCGCCCTCGGCAACTGCTGGTGGAGATTCATTCTGGGTGCTGTCTGTAGGTTTCTTTGGGGGGGTTTCATTCTCTCTCTCTTCCGAACTTGATCGACGGGGTGTCCCGGTGGCCGTGAAGGGATCCGGGGTTCCCGAGGGTGAAGGCGACCGAGCTTGTTGAGGTGTCTGTGCATGTGGCTGTAACATTCCCGCAAATGCATTCAAACTGCTACTTCTGCCATGAGCATGTGAATCAGCAGGAGGAGAGCTTGGGTAGGATGACGAAGGAGATCGCTTGAGAGGCGTCTGGGGCCCCGGCACAATGTCTTCCACTTTTCCAGAATCAAAGACTTCATTCGAGGATGAGATAGGGAACAAGGGAATCTTCTGCTGGTGTTCCACTTCAAGCAGCGAGTACGAATGAGAGTCAGCCGCGCATGCAATTGTGCCTCTGCGAGCTGCGACTAAGCACCCAGGAAACCCAATCTTTTTGATGCGACGCGCTTCATCCCCAATTTGAACTAGCATGATGTTGTTGTGCGCCGCAATCATTACCACTGGTTTTTCCCCAGACTCGGCATTCTGATCGAGATCCAAGCCGCCGATCCATCGGCATTGATTAACTTTGGTGTTGCCGAATGCCGGACTGAGCTCTGGTAGCATGTAGAAGGTAACCGTGCCATTGCAAAGTATGCAAGCTTTCCCCACAGAAGCAAGTATAACAATTTGCTGGACACCGTGCTGGTCACTGTTTGAGGGTGTGGTCTGGAATGGGATAGGCAATCGCGATGCCAATATAAAGGTAGGCTCATTTGAGTCGTCGGAAGCGGGTGGAAGGCAAACAAAGTGTAACACCTCTGCTGCTGAGGTTCCAATATACAGGTTCTGCTCTATAGATTGTTATGTGGTTAGTGGACAGCTCTCCAGAACCACGTCATGGGTAGCTTACCCCAGTACTCAACACAGGTGATGTAAACGTCACTGTTGTCCTCGGTCTCCACCGGTACATTCTCGAACAATGAACGTAAGACGTAGGGATCTGACCCTGCAGGAGCAACCCTGCGCCGCTTACGAGGGCCTAATCCATCATCTGAAGCCATGATGGCTAGCTTGTAGGAGGGCCTTAGTCCCCGCGCAGTATTGAAGATGAGCTGGGAAGGCGGTCAGGAACTTGGGGCCAAATCTAAGGTTCAGGGGGCCACTTTCCCATACTAAATCAGGAACAGAGACAGAGAGAGAGAGAGAGAGAGAGACACAGTCAACGGCTTATCAAGGCAACCACTTTGACAAGTCAACGAAGACAATCCCAAGAACATACACCATATGATTACTAGATTGCCTTCACTTTCTCAGAAATTACGTTTCTAAACAACTCTCCCCCTCAAAGGACCAAGTCCTATTTAAATCGGAAGATTATCGGCCCGTGCGCCGCGTGTCCTGTTGCAGCTCCGCGCGGTTTCCCCATCATTACATTTCTGTGTTTCGGTGTGGGGTGAATCGCGCTCATTTGAGCTGAACGCTGGTTATGGACTCCTTTGCCATTACAGAGGGCCTTGCCGCCCAGGAACAGCAAGATGCATCGCCAGAGGTACCTACTAAACTCTCCGAGGAGACAAACAAGTTCCAGCGTGCCATTGCTGCTTGGCGTGGTAAGTGGCCTAAACAACCATGAAGAAGCCATCTGGCCACTTACGACTAACACTTGACCAGGAATTGACCTAGCTAGCACCATCGCTAAGCTCGACACCGCCGCCTCTGATATCGTTGAATACCAACGGGAATCCCTCGTCCAAAGAAAGGACTTGGCGCAAAAGACAAAAGACTTCAAGAAACTTGATGATCAAGGCAAGCTCACAGAGCACAAGGGTCTACTCAAGGCATACCAATCATTTATCGATGTCTTGACAAACCAAGGAAAGGCGTCCTCTTCTTCCTTCCTCCAGCTATATTCCTCCCTATCCGAAGCTCCCGATCCCTACCCACTCCTCGAGGCCTCAGTGGATTCATTGGTCCTATCCGAAGAAACCGTTCCGAGGTTAACATCCGAGCGAGATCAGTTACAACAATCAGTCGATCGTCTGACTAGGCAACAAGAGGAAACGGAGAAGCGCCTCCAGGAGGAGCGGGCCGCGCGGAAGAAGTTGGAAGACAACCAAGAGGCCAGGGCCAAGGAGATTGAGGCATCCTGGGAGGCCGTGTTGACGGAGAAGACAAATAATTGGGCCGCAAAGGAGAAGAGCTTGGAAGAGAAGGTGGAAAACCAAGAACGGCTGATCAAGGAACTCAAAGCAAGCTATGAGGTTTCCCAACGCATGGGCGAAGACGACGAAAACGACGGGGCTCGCAATGGTGCGACCGCTGCGGAATTGGAGCTGGTTTCCTCCGATTTGGAGAAAACCAGCTTGAGATTGGCAGATGTGGAAGCGCGGAATGAGCAACTACGACTAGAGCTGGCTCAGGCCGTATCTCACTCCCACCCCGATCAGCCAACTTCAATTGAGGATGATCCATCATACCAACGTCTCCAGTCGGAGAACTCTGCTCTGCTACGCAAGCTGGATGCTGCACGCTATGACAAGGACTCGACACGACACACCTGGGAGGGCAAGCTCCACCAGGCGGAGAGAAATGCATCAAAGGCTACGGTGGAGAGAGACGAGCTGCGTGCTCGCCTGAATAAGGTTGCGGACTATGATGAAATTCGCCGAGAACTGGAGATGATCAAATCGATCGAATTTACGGCCGGTGATGATGACGAGGTGGCCGAGGCTGCGGGCAAGGACAATGCAGCGAATACCAATGGTGACTCTACCAAGGGGAATAACTCCCTAGAACAACTTTTGCTGGCTCGAAACAAGAAATTGACGGATGACCTTACTGTGCTGCGGGTATCGTCGCGTGACATTCAAGGTCAACTTGAAGCCATGCGTGGCGATCTTTCAGCAACTAAAGCAGAATTGGAGAAATCCCGAAGCTTATCGTCCACTTTGGAGAATGATCTGTTGCGTGTACAGCAAGAGGCTGCCAACGCATTCCCCCCATCCGCCATGTCCGTGGCGGGGACCTACTCTTCTCGATACCCGCATTCATCTCGCCGAGGTGCGGCATCTCCGACGTCGTCGATTATATCTGGCTTTGACCAAAGCGCCGTATCGGCGAATACCATGGATGCTATCCGTGCCGGAGAAGCCGTGGGTGGTGGATCCGGTCTTCTGCCCATGATCCAAGCTCAGCGGGATCGTTTCAAGAAGAAGAATGCAGAACTTGAAGAGGAACTCTCCAATCTTTACGTTACTGTCAAATCCTTGAGGCAAGAGGTCGCGTCACTCCAGAAGGATAACTTGAGTCTCTATGAGAAGACTCGATATGTTTCCACATACAGCCGCGGCCAGGGTGCATCCACCTCTGCTTCCTCATACGCAAACGCACCCAGCTCTACATCCGTATATAACTCGTCGGACACACCTTCCGGGCTATCCATGGATCGGTACCAGTCGGCGTATGAGGCCCGGATCTCTCCATTTGCTGCCTTCCGAGGTCGTGAGTCGGCGCGTGCATACAAGCGCATGAGTCTCCCTGAACGGATCGTTTTCTCAATCACTCGCATTGTCATGGCGAACCGGACCAGTCGCAATCTATTTGCTGGGTACTGCTTTGCACTTCATATTCTGCTCTTCGTGGTGCTATACATGATGAGCACAACGGAGATGGAGAAGCATACCGCCATGAGTGCCGTGGGTAGTGCTGCGGCCGCCGCATATGCCAACCACGGCAGTGGCAGTGGCAGTGGCAGTGGCAATAGCCAGCTACAGGCCGATGACTGGCAGCAAGAGGGGTTCAATCAAGCAAGCTAAATACATCTATAATATGACTTGCGATACATATCATTGACTTTCTCGTTTGAGCGCAAGACTCTGTGATGTTTGAACAGCGATGGCTCGGAGTTTTATTTTTTTAATTCTTTTTTTCTTTTGTTCTATCTATCATGGCTGATCATACGATTTTTTGGCGTTTTAGGAATGAAGCCTGCTGGCAGTTTGAAATCCAGTCCTGGCTCTGAATGTCTGTGTTATGAAAGTGGTCAGTGTACAGTGAATAAGTCTTAGGCCAATTATGACATGTACATCTTACTCCAACTGCAACTCCAAACTATTTGAATACCCCGGATCACCCCACACGGATATAGACCTGCATAAACCTTAAATACTTTCAATGTTGCAACTGCAGCTCTAGAAATCATTTTCAATCAGATTTAGTGTCCTAAATCTTGGAACCCGAGGTGTTTTTCCCCTTATGATCATTCTTCGGATATACATCCACCGTTTTGCCCCACTCCAGCTTAGAGCATGCTGACCAAGATTACCATAAAAAAAAGGTTGGAATGTTGGAGAGCCGGTTATATTCTCATCCGTACAAGCCCACATGCATGAGTGATGAGTCCCTCTAGCTTACATTTGAAGTTCATGAGATTCTACCCAGTTGCCATTTTGAAATAGCAGAGTAGCACTTAGAGGAATTGCTCAACTATTATATTTAGTTACAACGTTCGGCATAGATCAACGAATCCATTGCCGGTGGGTTCAGTAGCACAGTAATTCCGCTGCGCTGACTGGGCGGGGCATTCTTGCGGGGTGAAAAAGCCCCATATACACAAGAATTGTGAACGAACCAAGTGGGCAACACGCTTTCGAATAACACTTTTTATCCACAAGACCCAGTCATTACCCAGTAGAAAAAAAGCGGGAAAAGAGGAAAAAATGATAGCTTGCGCTTTTCACCCCACCAAACTCCCGCCGGAATTGCCGCCGAGTCCGGGTTCGGAAACAGTGACGATATAATAATACTCAACGATCCCCGGATTTCATTTCTGCTAGTTTCAACTTCAATTCTTTACTACCTTGTTGATTTCACAAGTAAATCTCCCAAGCCAAGGTTATATCTATAACCACAATCCTTGCTCTATTATCTATTGCACCGCAGTCCTTGCGCAAATCACCATGGATCCCTCCAAGGTCAAGATCCCCCCAATGAAGAACCTCACGGTTGAAAACATTACCGAGAATGTCATCACAATCAACTCCCTTTGCGAAGATCAACGCATGAAGTACGTCCTCGAGCGCCTTGTAACACACCTCCACGACTTCGCTCGTGAAACACGCCTCAGCACCGACGAATGGATGACTGGTCTCCGCTTCCTGACCGAAGTAGGCCAAATCTGTACCGAAGTCCGTCAAGAGTTCATTCTTCTATCAGATGTTCTCGGTCTCTCCATCCTTGTCGACTCAATTGATCACCCCAAGCCCGTCGGTTCCACCGAGGGTACCGTCCTCGGTCCCTTCCACACCCATGACGCCGAAGAGATGCCAGCCGGTGACTCTATGTCGCATGACCCCAAGGGTGAACCCTTGCTCGTTGTTTGTACACTGAAGGACATGCAGGGCCGCCCGGTTGACAATGTCAAGATTGATATCTGGGAGACCGATAGCACGGGCCATTATGATGTGCAGTATGCGGGTCGGGACGAGCCTGATGGACGCTGTATTATGCGCTCTGATAAAAGTGGCGTTTTCTGGTTCAAGGCCATTACACCTGTACCATATCCTATTCCTCACGATGGTCCCGTTGGACGATTGTTGACCAAGTTGCACCGTCACCCGTACCGCCCTTCACACATGCACTTCATGTTCCAGAAGGAAGGTTACGATCACTTGATCACGTATGTTTGACCCTCGCACAGCGAAGCATTTCCTCCCCCCCCCCCCCCCCCAATGCCTATACATTCTGTGCATCGCCATACTAACTAATTTGACAGTGCTCTATACCTCCGCAACGATCCCTACGAGACTTCGGATGCTGTCTTCGGTGTCAAGGATTCCTTGACCGTTGATATTGGCAAGGCCGGCCCGGAGATTGCGAAGAAATATAACGTTCCAGAGGGCCACGCCCTGCTCACTTACGACTTTGTGCTAGTGTCTGACTCCGAGACAGCTGACCTGCGTGCAAAGAACTCCATGATTGCGCTTGATAAGCTTGGTCGCAAGGTCAAGATTGTCAACGGACTGCCCATCCCAGACCTGGACTAGAGGGATGCAGTGGAAATTTTGTACATAATTTGTTTGAAACAAGGATAAATGCCAGAACTTCAGTATTTGATTCGGTGGACTCCCCCGTATTGTGCTCCCTCAGATTCAAGGTTGAGATCCGACACATCTGAAATCAATTGACTAGTGCTGGTCGCGATTGCCCGTGAATTTTATTTCAGTGATGTGTCCGTGCTACCATACACAGTCTGGCTGGGTCTTCAATATGTCCGAAGTGACCGTTAAAAAGCAATTCGTTGCATTCCTGTTGTCACGGGGAGCCTGAGAAACCACTCAAGTAGTACAACCTGGATAGACTCGACGTGCGTCAGAAGAGAGATCAATGTAAAAGAGTCAAATTTCCGAGCGCGTTCGGTTTGTTTTAACATTCACAGAGTTTGAGACATCTACTTATCTCTTTCCATCATGCGATCTCTAACACTTTTGCTGCAGTTGGTGGCTTTATGCTCTGCCTTGGTAAAATCAAGGCCTCAAGCTCTACGTGAAGATTTTCTGGAACGTAGAGTCGAAGCAGAAGATATCGATTATACAGAATCGCTATGGGCGACACTCGCTGCCTTGACCAAGGCAGATCAGGAAATAGCTGATAATTCAAGATCCAGTATACTAGGAGTTGATACGAGCCTCCACCACAGTACCAATCTCTTCCAGAATGAGAAAAATGGCTATACACCCTGGCCTGGATACCCCAAACGCCCAAGACCTGGCCAACCATCTTCGCCAGATCCCGATTTTCCTTGTGAAAATCCATGCGACCCACCATGTCAGTGTCTGTCAAACAGCACCATCTGGGAATTGATAAGCCAAGGTAATGAAACCAAACGGCTTGCAGATACAATTGGGAAAGAGAGCGATCTGGCCAAGCTGCTTGATAGCACAGAGAAGAACTTCACACTCTTCGCGATGACGAGTCGCGCTCTGGATCATCTTCGGGGTCGGCATCAGCTTTTGTCACAACCGAGATGCTGTACTACCATGTTGTTCTGGGGAGTTACTCTATTAAAGAACTCCAGGTTTTCGAGCATCAAACGCTTCCCACTGCACTGAATGTTACTGTTCCAGGAAAAGCGAAGGGAGAAAAAAAGGATAAGGATAAGGACAAAGACAAAGACAAGGACGGCAAGGACAAAGATAAGAATCAAGGCAAAGAGCTGCCTCAACGACTTCGCGTGGATATGGTTCGGCATTCAGTCCTACTAAACGGAGAAACCAGTATAGTAACAGGCGATATAGTAAGCACCAGTTTCTGTTTCTTGATTTTGACTATCAAAAGCTGATGACTCCTATAGATTGCCAAAAACGGCATCATTCATTACATCGATGTCCCTCTAAACCCACCCCCAACAACAAAAGCAATACTCAGCATCATTCCCGAGCAATTCAGTACTTTTGCCCTCGCGCTCTCCCATACGGGCCTGGACAGCCATCTGAACGCCACACAAAGAACCACCGGCACGACCTTTGCACCCACGAATGATGCATTCCGTGCATTAGGACCACGTGTGAACGCGTTCCTTTTCTCGCCTCAGGGTGAAGAGTGCTTACGGTATCTGCTTAAATATCATCTTGTTCTGGATAAGACGATCTATTCGGATGTTATCTACGGGGAGAAGGGGAAAGTTGACGAATGTGGGGTTGAGGTGGTGGCCCAGGAGAAGATTGGCCTGAAGGGTCCAGGTGGAAATGGAGGGAACTACCCGGTGGTACATGTGGTATCTCCAACGTTGCTGGATGGTTATGATGTTACGGTGGACATTTTATGGAGAGACTCGGCGGTTGACTTTAGGGTCAATGGGTTCTGGGAGCCAAGGACGCTGGATGTTTTGGCCAGTGATGGGGTTATACATGTTTTGGAACGTATTCTGATTCCACCGAAGATTGTGAGTGGAAAGGTCAAAGGAAAAGAACGAGGAAATGACAAGGTTACGGTGGAAATGTTGAGAGAGTGGATGAACTTGGATGCCAGGATGGAGCTGTGAAGGAGGGGCTATAGCAGCATGCATGCTCTACATTTACTAGAATGCGTATAGTAGCTATTGATTTTCTTCATTTATCAGTGTGTATTTCCCGTGAATGTGCGAGCCGCATGGCCGGAAGCATTTGTGTGTCGAGTAAAACAAAGGGTAACGAGACGGTGAAAATTTCAGAAGGCTCGGATCGCCGGGATGCCTGTGAAATAGATAGAAGAAGGGGGGGAAACAAAGATGACTCAAAATAAACTCGACAGATAGAAAGACGCCCCTTCCAAGTTCTACAGACATCAGGGATAAAAGCCGGGCTGCTTAGTGCAACCTTCTTGTCGGCTTCATCAGGGCCTGGAAAGAGGATTCAAGAGCTTTCTTGACTTCCTTATAGCTGACAATAAAACAGCTTTGTTCATCTCGGCTGACCAGTGTGACCTTTTCATCGCTACCTGCATCGAGCTTGTTCAGACAAGTCAACACGTGCCCGAGATCAACCACTGGATCCCCTTGAGCATCCACTTGGTGAAAGACGTAGTCTCGGAATATCTTCAAGAAGTACCGTTCTCCGCTCTCAGACCACTGCCGGTCATGATCGTATTCGGGACGTTCATTGACGAGGTTCAATTTAGTCATCAGACGCACTAAGCGTCCATTCTCAAGCTCACGGCTGAGATCGGATGTAAGTTGATCATCAAGGTGTAGTGCCGAGTCAAAAGTCGACATCAGCTGAGAAGAAATGCCGGTGATGAAAATGTCGATGGTGCGATCTTGGTCCTTTTGGAGCCCACCCAATAGCCAAAAGACGGAGTTCTTCATCTGCTGGCTGTATGCACGTGTGAAGTGGTCCATGGACTTGGTTGTGTTGTGCATCACATTAGGCGAATTGGCACCCAGAGTGACAATCAGCTGTCCGAAATTGACTAGATCCTGGCGCTGCAGGTCCGCGACGGATCGCTGGGTGTCAAATTGGACCACATCGAGGATGGAGCACGAGTTCAGGCGAATTCGGTTTTTGCCTGTTAGAAGAACTTTACTAGCTTCCAAAACTCGTGCTGCGAGACCATTAGTATGGATTGCCTTCAAGGCATTTGCGATCTGGGTCATGTAGCCCCAGAGAACCTGCTCAGGGATGTGCGTGTTGTGGCGGCCCTGGAAGCGATTTCCAGTTCCCAGATGCTGTTCGGATAGTGTTTTGGAAAGTGGATGATAGTCGGTGACGAAGATAAGCGAGCTGTCTTGGAAGCTTCGACTGGTGAATGCATCATGAACAGTCACCACACTGCCACTGCAGACACGCTTCCAGGCTTGAACAGATCGGATGGCCTTTTCGTTGGTCAAACGAAATCCTAGTTTTGTCAGTGAGCAACTTTTCCAGGAATTACCAAGGGGATGATCCTACCTTCAAGCCGACGAAGTACATAGAAATTACCATCCTTGCTTGATTGCGCTTTATACACCCAGCTAGGGTAGCCGAATGTCGTTGCGTTCTTTTGATGGCTCAAATCCAATGGCACGAGGGAGTGGAAATAGTCCACTTGCGCAGGAAGTTGTGTGTCTAGATCGAAGGGAAAAAATTTAGCTTTTCAATCTCCCAAAAGTCATGGTACCAGGACAACGCACTGGGCAATGTTTGCAAAGTGGCGGCAGCTTTTTTCTGCAGCTCTTCTCGGAAGTCGTTGGGGAGGAATAGATCGTGAACGTTGCGCTGGTAACCAAGTGTATTCTGATTATGAGGGCCGATAGGAGCATAGAGATGATATTGGACCTGTAACAAGACCAGATCAGATTAGACCACTAGAAATACCGATATAGACCGGATGGCAGCATACCGGTTGCTGGAAGCCGGTTTGGCTTGCAAAGAAAGTAGCTCCTCCCAAAGCGGCATCATGTGCGTATGGATTGGTGGAAATTTGACCAACGCCCCCCGCGGCAGAAAGAGGTGAGCCTGTTACAAATGGGTCAAATGCACCTGCGGCAGCGATGGACCCGTTCCCGTTGCCTTGAAGAGATGGCTGGAAAGATGTGTTAGTCGGATAGAAGTTCAAGCTAGAGCTGCGGTATTTGTATCGGCTCCAATCCGGGACCGGAACTGAACCCCAGTCATCGTACAAAGCGTTCAAGCTTCGGCTAGAGCGGCTGTAGTGAGGTCCCAACATGATTGCAGTGGTATGTTTCCCGAAGGATATTCTTTCAAACCAAAGAATTGAGGGATCTCAAAGCCTACAAGGGAGGAAGGAGCGATGCGACCTACCACATGTGCGGCATCAAAGCCCTGCGGGACAAACTCCTGCACCTCCATCCAATCAGGAGTTCCTGTTTCTTGTCTCGGGGTACTGGTGTTGGAGCCTTTGCCAGTCAGCGGAGATGTATATGGGTCCGAATCGGAGGGCATACGGGATGCGGCAACTCTAGGTTGAAATGGGGCCGCGCTGGCAGCTTTCGGAGAGATGGTGGATTTCTTGGGCGCAGAGGCACCATTTCCCGATAAAAGAGAGGGGGTGAAGCTTGGTGAGTCCACATTAAATCGTTTCTTGTTGCTGGTACAGAGAAGAAGAAAAGGTGATCAGCTTGCAGCTCGAATCTGGGTTTACTGATTGATTTACCTATCCGACTGGTGTGCCGCGTTCACTTTCTGGAGGTCATGATTGAAAGCACAGCCTGATTGAAGAGATTCATCAGATCAAATCCAAACCCCTCAACATTTCCATCCAAACATCGGAGATGTACCTTTATCTTCATAGCGACACCGGCCGTAGATGGTCACATTGCGACATAGTGTATCTTTCGCGTTCTCTGTTCACGGTTCTCAATGAGCAACAATCCAGAGCATATGGATTCGGTCCTCGACTCCATCTCATCTTTCCATTTAAGATTATCCGCGACTTGGGATGCATTGCGATACACTCACCTCGGGTCTTCATTTTTGGCGATCCCGTCGTGCGACGGGAATCATCCAGAGCAGGCTTGCCGGAGGAGGCCATGGTTGGGAGCAGCTGGGACCGACAAGACAGGACGGATCAGCGAAGTAGGATCTCCATTGAACCGGGGCTAGGGACGAAAGTATTGAGTCGACCGAGAGGTAGCCACATTCCTTGTGATGTGACACCTATCCTACGGGCGGTTTGGCAGATTGTCGCGTTATGATCGTCACGAGCGGATCGAGGTAAGGACAAGAAGTGGGGATAGAAATACGGTGAGGCACCACGCCAATAAGAATATGAGACCCAATGAGACTCGTCCTCCCGTAATTCAGGACAGGAAGTCGATAGATACGATAGAAGAAGACGCGGGGCGATGAATGAACTTGAGTGAAGGGTGAGTGTGCACGGACCAGGCGGTCAGGCCCGCGATCGAATCTATACTATCAGGTACTCGACCACCACATTGAGCCCTGGAGCGCACATGTGTATGTGGAACTTTATTAGAACTAGTAGTACATACTTTCCAAATACATATTTATTCATGAATTGATTAAAAAAAATTAGTGCCATTCTATACGATTCATATCTCGAAATATTCTCGATATTTTCCCCTACATATAGCAGGGCTTTTGAAATGGATGCCAGTTGGCTTCATAAGTAAATGTTGCCCATATCAAAGAACTGCATATGCCGCAGGTACATTCATGTTCGAAATAAGCGTGTTGATCGTAGCCTTCAAAGATTCAATGTTCATAATTGTCTATGTATCTTCCAGCATTGAAGGTTCAAGGATCTATAAAAAAGTTCTGTAGGGGTTTGAAGTCACATCATGCACATGAATGAAGTTCCCGCCACTTGTCCCAATTGATGTTGATACGTCCATATATATTTCGGAAATTAAACAGATACGCCCCGGATTCTCTTATCTCGACATGATGTAATCTATGTCCCTTCCAAGGTTGAAAGTGTTATATATAGTAGAACAACCTTCGGACTATGATATTATTTGTTATCTATGCAGCATGATTACATACCACATCAGATGATAAATAATCTGGGCCCCTTTCAACAAACACTCTCTCATATTCAATGATTGGATTGATCATGTGTTTCTATAGATCGGGTCAAAGTCTATTTGCCTACCCAACCCCGGAAGGCGGTGTGTATGGCATGTACGGGCGGTGTCCTTAATTGCCAGTCCACCATGTCCTCTTGGCCTGGTCAAGTCACGCCTGCCACCTATCAGCCACCATGTCCACGTCGGACCTTGACCTCGATCAGCTCTCAGACAGTGAGAGAACTGCTCTTGAGACATATACCTCTGTCACTGGTCAAGAATTAACAGACGCGATTCCATTATTGCGCCGGTCACAATGGAATGTTCAGGTGAGTGCCACTCTACTTATCAGAGCTCCCATGCAGCTCACTTACCCCACGCTAGATTGCTATCGCCAAGTTCTTTGATGGCGAAGGTCCAGATATTGTTGAAGAAGCGCGCGCAGCACTTCCCCAATCTCCACCTCCCCAACCTAATCGCCAAACACGGAACTTGATGACCGAGGATATCACCGAGCAGCTGTCACTACTAGGTGCCCGGACCGCAGATCCAGCTCCCAGAGTCGATACTCAATCCGGGGACCAGCCTATCTACCGCCCACCATTTATTATCGCTCTATTATTCACACCCTTCAATCTGGTCTATCGACTTCTATGCAGTTCGTTTCGTCTGTTCGGGACATTATTTCCTTTCTTACCCCGACTATTTAATGTTACTGCAAACCCGGCCCTGCAGGGAACACGACGAAATACTACTGGCCGCCGCTCCCTTGGGCCAAAAGATACCGCAGCCCGATTCATTCGTGAGTTTGAAGAGGAACATGGGTCCCATCCGATCCCATTTTTGGAAAATGGATATAACATGGCGCTGGAGAAGGCCCACCGTGACTTGAAGTTCTTAGTGGTGATTCTGATTTCGCCCGAGCATGACGATACAAATGGTTGGGTACGAGACACTTTGCTAGCGCCGGAGTTATTGGAGTTCATCAACGACCCGCGGAACAACCTTTTAGTATGGGGAGGAAATGTTCGGGATTCCGAGGCATACCAGGTAGCCAACTCACTGCGGATCACCAAGTTCCCATTTGCGGCGGTGATCGTACATACTCCGAACGTATCATCGACGGCGATGTCGGTTGTAGGCCGCATTGCGGGAATCACTGCACCGGCTGAGTTTGCGAACCGGCTTCGCACTGCCATCTCTTCGAACCAGGAGCCTCTGGAGCGCATTCGGTCTACTAGAGCAGAGCAACAGGCATCTCGCAGCCTGAGAGAACAGCAAGATTCGGCTTACGAGCGATCCCTGGCGATTGACCGGGAGCGGGCTCGTGAACGTCGGGAAGCAGAGGCGGCCCAACAGCGAGAGGCGCAGGAGTTAGCAGATCGCCAAGCTGCGGAGGAGAAAAGACAGCGTGATCTGGCTCAGTGGAAGCAATGGCGGGCCCAGGCCTTACGCCAGGAGCCAGGGACCGATGCCAAGGATGTGGTGCGCATTAGCGTGCGACTACCGTCTGGAGAGCGGATCGTGCGTCGATTCAAATCCGACGCTGAAATGGAAGAGCTCTACGCAGTTGTGGAATGTTACGAAGAATTAAAGGCAGACGAGACCTCGGTGGTGTCTGCACCAGCAGGATTTGAACACCAGTATATGTTTCGTCTGATTTCACCTATGCCCCGGGCGGTGTATGCAGTGGAAGATGGCGGGACGATCCGTGATAAGATCGGGCGGGGTGGTAATCTTTTGGTGGAGCCTATTGTGGAAGATGATGAAGAAGAGGACGAGGGGACTTCATCATAATGTATCATAAGAGTTTTGCTTGGGATCTGAAGTAAATCTGAAACGGAAAACCCAAAATTCCGACTTTTCACATTGCTTGGTTATCCAAGCCCTGAAATTGAGACCCTGCAGCTTCCAAACATTTGAAATCTTCAAATGTTGTGACATCAACCAGGTGATGCATGTGTACGAGATTGTCTTCTTCCAAGGCTGGTACTAATCAATTAATTTGGTCTATACCGACATTGATCCCTACTGTGGGAGTAGCTACATACTATGCATGCCGTATACTTGAAGGGTATATAGTCAGTTATTTACAGTACGTATACGGTAGTCATCCGATGATGTGTTCCAAGGTTTTGCTGGATGCCTTAAACAAGGTATGATCCTTGTCGCTTACATGCCGGGAGAAGAAGGAACAGATTCGCAAGCAGTAAATTCTTGATGCATACATGTATAGATTCGACCGAATTCGTCCATTTTCACGGACGAAAATAGGGGCTGAGTCATGCCGGAAGGACGGACTCCCTTGCATCCGAGCGGATGGAGCAAGAATGGATCATCCGTTGTGGGTCTGACTGGTCGGAAATGGGCCACTCCGGCCCACTATTTTCCCTTTTCTGATAATGAAAAAAAGAATGGAAGTTGGGCCTTTGGGAGATGTTTGCCTTCTAGAACCGTGGGGCACGTGTATCGGGGATTTTTCTTAGTTTCAGACTTTAGTAGTACGCTGATTATATGAAGTGTATAGTACTCAACATAGCACCTCATACTACCATGTATATAAGAACTACTAGTAACTTCAGAATCTGGTCTTTTTACAGTTTCAAGTTGCCAAGTACCTATGTATTTTCTAATTTTCTATAGGTCAGAAAGTACAAAAAAACCGTACCCAGAATAGGACAATAGTATTCATGACTCGCGTAATCAATCTCCACTCTTGAATTCAATGATTAGATTATGCGAAAGTGATTGGTTTAGGCATCCAATCTGATTCATTTTCCATGCATTCACGGACCCCGGCTTTTGCTTATGACCGGCGAGCCCGTGTGCCGGACCAAGTTCCCAAATTCACCCGGTCCCGAGTTTCAAGTTACTAGTAACTTGAGATTTTTTTTTTCTTTTCAATTTCTTATTTATCCTCTGGGGCTCCGCTCATTTAACTCATCTATTAACCTCGTCCCTTTTTTTTTTTTCTTATATTCGCCCCCCCTTTTTTTCGACATTCAATTACTTCCTAATCACCTAATCCGTCGCTTTTAATACGAAAACTCTAACACTCACTTATCCGAAAACAACTATATCTTATTTACCCGCCACACCACGCGTCAATTGATGGTGATTTCCTAATATATCTTACTTTGCCATTGAGCTGGGATTCCAAAAATATAACAACATCCCCATAATTGCGACACACAGCAAAGCTCAAAATGTCGCTACTGGGGACGATTAACCCCAACCTTACCGAGGCTGATCAATCAGTCTCGGTGAGCCGAGAGGTACGCCGCCATGACCCTGCCGCCAGTGTCAGTACCGAGGATACTATGATGGGGGAGGAGGAGAAGCGGATCGATACCGCCGATGAGGATCTGATTGACGAGGAAGTGACTCGCCTCGCTCGCAGGCTAACCCGCGAGTCAACTCGCTTCTCCACCATGGAAGGCGAGAACACATTCTTGGAAACCAAGGAGGATTCGACTCTCAACCCCGCCAGTCCTAATTTCCGTGCCCGCAATTGGATGAAGAACTTGTTGGCCCTGACCTCACGGGACCCTGAACGCTACCCGCAACGCCAGGCAGGTGTCTCTTTCCGCAATCTCAGTGTGCACGGTTTTGGTAGTCCCACGGATTACCAGAAGGATGTCTTCAACTCCATCTTCCAGATTGGAGCTTTGGCCCGCATGGCAACTGGTACTGGCAAGCAAAAGATTCAGATTCTGCGCGAATTCGACGGTCTGGTCAAGAGTGGTGAGATGCTTGTCGTGCTGGGCCGTCCCGGTAGCGGTTGCTCAACCTTTCTCAAGACTTTGGCCGGAGAGATGAACGGTATCTACAAGGACCCCACATCCAAGATGAACTACCAGGGTATCTCCGACAAGCAGATGAAGAACCAATTCCGCGGTGAGGCCATCTATACCGCCGAAACCGACGTTCACTTTCCCCAGCTTTCGGTTGGTGACACCTTGAAATTCGCCGCATTGGCCCGTGCTCCTCGCAACCGCCCGGAGGGTGTCTCCCGCGAGCAATATGCAGAGCACATGCGTGATGTCGTCATGGCCATGCTTGGTCTGTCCCACACCATTAACACCAAGGTTGGTAACGATTTCGTTCGTGGTGTTTCTGGTGGTGAGCGCAAGCGTGTCAGTATCGCCGAGGTCACCCTCTGTGGTAGCCCCCTCCAGTGCTGGGATAACAGTACCCGTGGTCTGGACAGTGCCAACGCTCTGGAGTTCTGTAAGACTCTGAACTTGATGACCAAGTACTCTGGTACCACCTGTGCGGTCGCTATCTACCAAGCCTCCCAAAGTGCCTACGATGTCTTCGATAAGGTCACCGTTTTGTACGAGGGTCGACAGATCTACTTCGGTCGCACCAATGAGGCCAAGAGTTTCTTCGTCAACATGGGTTACGATTGTCCCGAGCGTCAGACTGATGCCGATTTCTTGACCTCACTCACCAGTCCTCATGAGCGTGTTGTGCGCCCCGGCTTTGAGAACTTGGTCCCCCGCACCCCCGACGAGTTCGCTGCCGCCTGGAAGAACAGCAAGGAGTACCGCAACCTGATCAAGGAGATTGAAGACTACGAACAGAGCTATCCCCTCGGCGGAGAGGCTCTGCAAAAGTTCATTGTTGGCCGCAAGGCTATGCAGGATAAGAACCAGCGTGCCAAGTCCCCTTTCACAATGTCTATTATGCAGCAGGTCAACCTCTGCATGGTTCGTGGTTTCCAACGTCTCAAGGGTGATGCCAGTCTGACTCTGTCTCAACTCATTGGTAACTTTATCATGGCCTTGGTCATCGGTTCCGTCTTCTTCAATCTTCAAGACAACACCGACAGCTTCTTCTCTCGTGGTGCTCTTCTTTTCTTCGCCGTCCTCATGAATGCCTTCTCCAGTGCCCTCGAAGTAAGTCCTTGAACCACAGTCAACTTTTAAAAACACCAAAAATTTACTAATCAAACCAATCAGATCTTAACTCTTTACGCGCAACGTCCCATCGTCGAAAAACAATCTCGTTATGCCTTATACCATCCCTTCGCAGAGGCCATTGCTTCCATGTTGTGTGACATGCCATATAAGCTCCTCAACACCATAACCTTCAACGTGACTTTATACTTTATGACGAATCTTCGCCGCGAACCCGGTGCTTTCTTCTTCTTCCTGCTGTTCTCCTTGATGACAACCTTGACTATGTCTATGATCTTCCGTTCCATCGCTTCATCCTCCCGAACTTTGTCACAGGCTCTGGTGCCTGCTGCCATCCTGATCCTGGGTCTGGTTATTTACACTGGTTTCACGATTCCCACCCGTGACATGCTTGGTTGGTCCCGATGGATGAACTACATTGATCCCATTGCCTACGGATTCGAGTCCTTGATGGTCAATGAGTTCCATGGCCGCACGTTCCTATGCAAGACGACCTCTATGGTTCCGACAGGTGGTGCTTACGACGCTTTGTCAATTGCCTACAAGATCTGCTCCACTACCGGTGCCACCGCTGGATCACAGTATGTCTCGGGTACCGATTATCTCTCTACGAGCTTCGAATACTATGACAGCCACAAGTGGAGAAACCTTGGTATTATGTTCGCTTTCATGTTCTTCTTCTTGGCTACTCATCTCATTACCACCGAGTACATCTCCGAGTCCAAGTCCAAGGGCGAGGTCTTGCTCTTCCGTCGTGGACAGACTCCCAAGCACGTCGAGACTGGAGATATTGAAAGCACTGAGGTTGTTAGCCCTGCTGAGAAGACCAACGAGACTGGCAGTGAGGAAGTCACCGGCGGCATTCAACGCCAGACGGCTATTTTCCAATGGCAGGATGTTTGCTACGATATCAAGATCAAGAGCGAAGAACGCCGTATCCTGGATCACGTTGATGGTTGGGTTAAGCCTGGCACTTGCACAGCTTTGATGGGTGTGTCTGGTGCTGGTAAGACTACACTCTTGGACGTCCTTGCTACTCGTGTTACTATGGGTGTGGTGACCGGAGAGATGTTAGTTGACGGTCGCCAGCGTGACCAGTCTTTCCAGCGCAAGACTGGCTACGTTCAGCAGCAAGACTTGCACTTGTACACTACCACCGTTCGTGAGGCTCTTCGGTTCAGTGCTATCCTTCGTCAGCCTGCCGAGGTCTCTCGACAGGAGAAATTGGACTACGTCGAGGAGGTCATCAAGCTTTTGGGAATGGAAACTTATGCCGATGCCATTGTCGGTGTTCCTGGTGAGGGTCTCAACGTTGAGCAGCGCAAGCGTCTTACCATCGGTGTTGAACTTGCTGCCAAGCCTCAATTGCTTCTCTTCTTGGACGAACCCACATCCGGTCTTGACAGTCAGACTTCTTGGTCTATTCTTGATCTCATCGACACCTTGACCAAGCACGGTCAGGCTATTCTCTGCACTATCCACCAGCCCTCTGCCATGCTCTTCCAGCGTTTCGATCGCTTGCTCTTCCTTGCTCGCGGTGGAAGAACTGTTTACTTTGGTGATATTGGCGAGAAGTCCTCCACATTGTCCAATTACTTTGAGAAGAACGGTGCCTCCCCGCTCCCCAGTGATGCCAACCCCGCCGAATGGATGCTTGAAGTCATTGGTGCTGCTCCGGGAACCCACTCTGAGATTGACTGGCCTGCTGTCTGGAAGACATCTCCCGAGCGCCAAGCTGTGCACGATCACCTGGCCGAATTGAAGAGCACCCTCTCTGTCAAGCCCACCACTGAACCCGCCAACGATGCCGCTAGCTACAATGAATTCGCTGCTCCTTTCTCTGTCCAACTCTACGAATGTCTGAAACGTGTCTTCAGTCAATACTGGCGCACTCCGATCTACATCTACTCTAAGGCTGCCTTGTCGATTCTCACCGCGCTCTACATTGGTTTCTCCTTCTTCCAGGCCGAGAACAGTCTCCAGGGTCTCCAGAACCAGATGTTCAGTATCTTCATGCTGATGACCATCTTCGGTAATCTGGTTCAACAGATCATGCCCCACTTCTGCACTCAGCGCTCCCTCTACGAGGTTCGCGAGCGCCCCTCCAAGACATACTCTTGGCAGGCATTCATGGCTTCCAACATCATCGTCGAACTTCCTTGGAATACCCTCGCTGCTGTCCTCATCTTCGTTTGCTGGTACTACCCCATTGGTCTTTACCGTAACGCCGAACCCACCGATGCCGTTCACGAGCGCGGAGCCCTCATGTTCCTCCTGGTCTGGTCTTTCCTTCTTTTCACCTCCACCTTTGCCCACATGATCATCGCCGGTATTGAGCTTGCCGAGACTGGTGGTAACCTTGCCAACCTGTTCTTCTCCCTCTGCCTCATCTTCTGTGGTGTCCTTGCTACACCCTCGGAAATGCCGCGCTTCTGGATCTTCATGTACCGTGTCTCTCCCTTCACGTATCTTGTCTCTGCAATGTTGTCCACCGGTGTCTCCGGCACAGATGCAGTCTGCGGAGCCGTCGAGTTCCTCAAGATGAACCCTCCCCCTGGCGATACTTGCTACCAGTACCTGTCCTCTTACAGGGACACCTATGGTGGATACATCCAAAACCCCAATGCCACCTCTGACTGCGCTTTCTGCACCATCGACACGACTGACACCTACCTCGCGGCCGTGGGCAGTTCCTACTCGGATGCGTGGCGCAACTTTGGCCTTATGTGGGTGTACATCATCTTCAACATCTGCATGGCCGTGTTTATTTACTGGGTTGCCCGTGTTCCCAAGGGTAACCGCAACAAGAGCTCTTAATTGGCTTGAGACTCTTTTCTTTACTCCTCTCTTTCTGTTTATACATTAAAATGTCCCGTTTTCTTGTTTATTCTTCTTTTTTTTTTCACACATTTTTTGGACTTCTGCGAGACCTGCTCGATTTTGACTCTATTGGATGTTCACATTTCTTATACATACTAGATGTTTATACCTCTCCCACTCATACTTGCATTGGAAGGCTTTTTGAAGAGTTCTAGATTATATTAGAACCATTACATGAATACACTACTCATTGAACATTACAACACTCCAAGCTTCATACCTACTAAGTACTAGTATCATACAGTTGATTGCCCACATGTGGGTAAATCTTGACCTCGGCAGTTGATAAGGTGAGAAAAAGACAATGAAAATATATGATAATAATATCCGTCAAGACTATAAAGCATAAATAAAATCTAAAAACAATGAATAGAAATCTGAAGACAGAGAGACGAATAAAGAGGAAGGGAAGGATCTAATCTAGTCTACCACGTAAAAGCCTCTTCCACAAAATCAACCACAGCCCCTCTTCCAATCCTCTCTCTAGCCGCCATCCTGACCTCATCCGCAAAGGCTCCTGGTCCACAAACCGAAACGAGCGAAGCACCCACTCTCTTCGGCATGATTTCATCCAGCACAACATCAGGTCTGCACCGACCGGAAAACATCTGCACAGTCTTAGAAGGCGAGACGATATCCGCAGCGCGCCGTGGCTTTGAGACAAACAACTTGACGACGAGGATATCGCGGCGCATGGGCAATTTCAATATCTGGTCCATCCATTTACTCACCCAGGCTAGATGGTCTGTGGAGCGGACGGACCAGATGAGATAGATGCGGCGGGTTGCTGCTGTTTCGGAGGCGGAGCGGAGAAGCAGATCGCGGGTGTAGAGCAGGTGGTGGGTTATTCCTGCGCCGGCGGAGAAGAGGATTGCGGTGCCGTAACTTGCGGCGTTGGCGGGGTGAGAGCCGTAGGGGCCTTCGATGAAGCCGGAGCTGTGGAGGGTTTGGTTTGGTTTTGAGCGAGCGAGGTTGTAAAGAGCGCGGGTCATGCCTTGCCGGGCGCTTATTATGAGGGATATGTCTGTTGGACGGGGGCGGTTGTCTAGAGGCTCGAAGGAGAGATCGAAGCCTTGTTTCTCGATGGAGGAGGGGGTTAGAGGAGGGGTGAAGTCTGGTTTGGAGTCGAGGTATTGCGTGTGGTCATTGGTTATGCTCCGGGGATCAGCCCAGGCGATGGAGAAGGGGTGGGACATCCACCAGGATACGCAAGGAATGTAGGCAAAGACGTGACAGCCTGGTTGGATGTCCACGCGCTTTGGGAGATGGAAGGTGACTCGGCATGCTTCGCCTGGGAGGGCCTCGACGGTCATACGAGTACTTCCGTGTTTGGGTGAGAGGTTGAGATAAGCAAGGCGGAGGAGTCTGGTGCTGCGCTCCAAGATCCAAATCAAAGCAACGGCATCAATCCAGGGTTTCTGCGGTAGAGAGTCTAGTTTGAGATGGAGATACACGCCGACAAACGCCAACAGGGCGAATAGCTGGTGCAAATGCAGGAAGATCTCATAAAAAGCATGGCGGATTGGGGAAGGAGAGTGCAGGGCCAGGCAAATCATGGCGCAAGTTCCAAGCAAGCCCCAGCTAAAAAAGGGAGTATCCCTCAAACGTGCGAGCATCTCATTAAAGTTTTGCTCGGCGCAAGCATTAACAGCCCATGCAGCAGTATGGGTGATGGTCTCAAGAACAATAATGCGACCTAGCCATCGATGAAGAAGATTATATGTGTCGAAGCTGATATTCAGAATGGATATCAAAGGATTATTGCGAGACGCCAGGAGAAAAAGCGGCACCATGTTGAAGACTGCCAGCGTCCCAGAGCGTCCACGCAGCTCTGCTATCAGGGCTTGCTTCTCATTGGTTGCGTAATCGAGCAATAGACAATAAACGACTTGACTTGTCAAATACAAGGTGATCAAGATGGTCTGAAACCGGGACGGTAAGGTACCCATCCCAATAGCCGACGAAAGCTGAACCTCCCTGTTATGTCTCTTTCTCCCCAACGGAGCATATAGAAATTGTTTCTTCAACCAGGCCCACCATGTTGATTGCTCGCGACTCCAGTATGTTTGTTGTCGCTGATTTGACGAAGAAGCGGTAATCAGACGGAGATAGGCGTGGCTTATTTGCGCGATGCGGCCGGAGAAAACAATGACGGCCAAGACAATGATCGAGGAGTAGATCACACGGGCAATCAGCACATCGAGGGGAACGTTCACGCCATTCAGGCCCCTCGAGTATTCAAAAATATACGACACATTCGGTCCGTAGCCTCGTGGCGCGAGATCCGAGAAAGGCGCAGCCATTGAAGTGCCCCAGACTTGCTGAAGGGCTATGTATGGGTCAGGTCGACTGGAAAGGATAACCTTGACGCTGAGATGAGTTGTAAGATGTAGGACAACTTGAAAACCGCAGATCGCAGATCTGGGTTTGGTAGGTTGTAGAGAATGAACGACTTTTCAAAGGTTGACTTGCATATAGCTGCGGAGGGTGCTGGATGATTGTGGGGAATGATTGTGGGAAAGGCGACAAGAGAGTATGAGCGAATTGAACTGAGTTGATATGGGAACCTTGGAACGGTATAGGCGGCGATGGGAGGTTACTGGATTTGGAAGTGTATTGAGGCAACCCCAAAGCCCATTGTCCTGCGTGAATGACAATGAAGCCTAGAAGAGATGCGGTCGGTCAACAAACGCTGAAAATGACGACAGCTAAACAGTCGATCTTTAAAAACGAATGGTGCGGGTACGGATTTGCAGTTGCCCACTTGGCGTGAAAGGCATCGTCCAGGGCCGAGGAATGCAGCAAGGGAGGTTGAGGAAAAACACGGAAATCTTGGTCAAGGTGAAAAATGGGCGAAGAAAAGAGGTAGAGGCAACGAATAGAAGAAGTTTGCAAATGCAGAGAGAGAGAGAGAAATAAAAAGAAAACAAATCCAGAAATGGAAAAGAAATGTCTACGCGATCAACGCTTGAACCTGAGTAGAAATAGTCTATAGAACCAAAACCGAGGAACCAGCCGATCGGCAAACGCAGAGAAGACGGGAAGATGAACTGCTTTCAAACATCAGGACCAAGCTTTCTAGGGGCAAGGGGTCAGTATTAAAAGCATTTAAATCAGTGCATCTCAGATGACAGGCCTTGACAGGTCATGCCCGAAAGTGGTTTCTATCCTTCAGCCACTGTTTGGACCAGAGAACAATATCTTCATGGCGCTAGCAAACGTATCATGGCCAATCAGAGTGTCAGTTCACTGATGACCAGGGGTAAAATCAGTGTTTCTCAAGGACGCAGGCACTTAAAAAGCCAGCCCTCTGATTTGCTGGACGGGGTTGCGGACGGAGCTGGCAAGGAAAACCTTGCAGCACTGCCGACCGGCGTAACGCCCTTGAGGGTCAAGGATCCAGTATAGGGAGGCCTGTCATTTCAAAGTGAATGAACTACTGTATGAAAAGCTCCACT
The DNA here is from genome assembly GCF_028828195.1 of Penicillium verhagenii. Classification (NCBI taxonomy): domain Eukaryota; kingdom Fungi; phylum Ascomycota; class Eurotiomycetes; order Eurotiales; family Aspergillaceae; genus Penicillium; species Penicillium verhagenii. The sequence goes on along the minus strand of NW_026643176.1, from coordinate 492,701 downwards.
ACTATAGAGCTACCAGAAGCCAAAGCTTGGCCAGGGCCTTTGTCGCGGACTCTTTCAAACATTGGCTTTGTCGGCATGTTTCAGACATTGTCAATCAGAAACCACGGACCATGAAGTTGACACAGGTGGCGGCGGAGTGAGCCCACCAGATCATTTCCAGGTTATCATATGATTCATGAAGATTGATATGATAACGATAACATTGGAAACCCTTGGGCTCAATGTGAAAGAAATTGAATACTAGTATATGTACAGAGTAAATGTATGAGGTTGTGCGATTGTTTGGAAAGAAACATCAATTTGAGGCCTGGTATTGCAGGCAGCAAATTTCAAACGTGAAGCATCCAGATGTCACATGATCCATTACCAGTTGACTACTAGGAGTAGATTATGTACTATGCCCAATCTTCATATTATTTAGGCAAACTATATATAGACTTTGTGCTACCTACATAATTAATAGTATTTATGGACTGAACATTTGATAAATAGCTAGAATAGTATCGACCAGTTGACCCTTTTACAATCAGCCGCCCTGGAGGGCTATACATAACTACCTTCCCTGTGAATGATTAATGGAGCAATTCCCGTTGCCGACTCAATAGCCGACGGCAATTGACTCGACTAAGGAGTCCCTATCCTTTGAAAATAATGTTGCATGAGCTTGTGAGTAAAGAAAGCAGGCAATAAACAAAGAAATGACCGCAGAATAAAGAGCGTTGTAAATAAGAGTGCAAAGATTGTGGCAAAGAAAGCAAGTGGAAGCATTGTTGTAACTACCTCATACTCGTAGGTTTGGAATCTTAATTTCCCCGCAAAAAAAAGCCATCGACCACGCGGAGAGATGAGTAATGACCCCAAGCTGACCCCAGCTCTGTGGGTCTCAACAAGCAAGTCGGCCTTTGTCTTTTCACAATTCCCTATCATGCCACAATAATTGATTCTAAGCTCTAGCGGCCGAACGACATGGAGTCCCCGCAGGTCGCGTCTCAGCCGCCCGACCATACCGTCAAGCGCGTGTCCCGGGCTTGTCTACACTGCCGCCAGCGCAAATCGCGATGTGACCTGTAAGTCTTGCGGCATTTCCCTCCCCCCAAAACTAGATAGATCCCTGACTTCGGGGATCTGCATCCTGGGCGTTCCCGCTGATCCCGCATAGTGACAGCAATGGTACCGGGAAGCCGCCTTGTCAGCGCTGCGTTCGGGAACACCGTGAATGTGTGCTCGGCGGCTCGAATCGCGGGGGTCGACGAATCCGCAAAAACAAGATCAAGAATTTCACCCCAGCGGCCAATCAATCACCTAGTAAAGACTCGGAAGGAACTTCTAGCCCTGCAAGCTCGGAGGCTCGTCGTGCACCATCTGCGTCTTATTCTGGGCCAGTAGTCTTTCTCCCACCAAATCCACCCGCAGGAGGGGCGGCTTCGGTCGCCGTCGAGGAAGATACCTCAATTGACTCGGTACCTCGTAACCCATCTGATGCCTGGCAGTGTTTAACAGATATCGCCACCCAAAGCGCGAGTGCGCCTACAGAGCGAGGTCGCGATCATGCGCGGTCCAAGTCAGGCAGCTTTTCAGCGCACAATGGGCTGCGAAATAGTATCGTGGCAGATTACAACGCCCCGAGCACCGGAATCAGAGCTTACCGGCTTGTCCAGTCTCGGTCTTTAGACCCTACGACGGTATGGCAACTGGTTACTCGATATGCGGAAAACTTTCATCCGTATCTCCCGTTAGTCCCCCGAAAATACTTTGAGCGGTCTGCGCTGGACGAATTTGCCGCGAATGAGAAATACCTTCTTACAGCCATTGTCACCATTGCTTCGAAAGATCTGCACGACCGACCCGAAATTCATGAATGCTGCTCAAAATACATGCTGGAACTGATCTCCGGAATTTCTGCTGGTGCTGACTGCGATGTGGATGCTATTGAGGCTCTTCTTTTGTTAGCTGAGTGGGAGCCCCACGGCCTTCGATCACGTATTGAGCGTGTTGGCCGTGGAGAGGAGGACCGCGCTGCGTGGATGCATGTCGGGCTGGCCCTCCGCTCGGGCTACTTTATTGGACTTGATCGCACATCTTTCCGAGGAGATCCATACGGCGACCAGGCGACCGAGGCTCGTCGTCGATTAGCATGGGCTAGCTGCTATGTCTCGGATCGGTTGATATCGGTGCGTATTGGACGTGCGTTCTGGTCGCGGGGTCCGGGCCCAATGACCGGTCTCGTTAGCCAGGATTTCCCTTCGCTACAGCCAGCCAACGACGGTGATGAAGATTACTCAAAAATCTTCCAGGCCATGCTAGATCTCACACAGCTCTATGGGAATGTCCATGAAGTCTTGTATTCTGGCATGCGCACGAGTAACCAGATGATGTTGATGGGAGATTATGTTAAATATGTGGATGACTTCCGCCTTGCCATTTTAAGATGGAAGTCTCTTTGGGGACCCTTGGATTGTGAGTTTATTATCCTTTTTCTCTATGATTCTTATAATTCTTACACCCACCAGGTTCACCCGCTATGCGGGCCACATTGCAGCTATCATATGAGTACCTCAGGCTTTATACAACCGCCTTTGCATTCCAAGCTGCAATTTCACAGTCTTTGGCCTCAACAAAGATAGATGGGGCTTCTCATAGAGAGCAGCTAAGGTCTACTTTCAAGAATGTTGCCTCAATGCAGGACTCTCGTTTCATCTACGAGTCTGTTGATGCGGCCAAGGCTTACTTGACTATTCTTGTGGACTCGGTTGATCCTGAAAGGCATCTACATTTTATGCCCCTTCGATTCTATCTGTAAGAGGATATCTGTGTTTTCATATGGGAGAAATTACTAACTTGATCCTAGATATGGAATCTATTCTGCCGTCTTCCTCTACAAGGCCCGCTCATTCGGAATGATGCTTCCTTCTGAAGAAGCCAAAGTCCAGGGCCTAGTCGCAAGGACCACCGAAGTCCTCAAACAAGCGAGCGCTGGTCCTGATGACATCGGATCGCGTTACTCCCGTCTCCTCGAACTTCTCTGGAAAGCCAAGCCAACAGCCATGACAACGTCCGCTGAGACGCCACAAAGCACTGAGTTTGCAATGCAGACCTTGTCAAACCCAGTTGCAGATCCATCATACATGGATTTCAGTCCTGCGAACGATTTCTCGTGGCTAGATCTCGAGGCTGTGGGTGACTATGTTTCGGGTGACCAAATATCCGGTGGTCTTTTAGGGCTGGACACGTTCCAGAACCCATCTGATCCATACCAACCCGGACAAGATCGTTCGCAGGCCTGGCAGCCGTCCACTTGGCTTGGGGACATGAGCAGCAACCTTCTGTTCTAATTTTTTTTAGCCCTTGTGGGCCTGGCGTTGCGGTCAATTGCCGTAGGGCGGAGCGGCCTTTGAAGCGGGGCTGCGGAGCTCCCCCGACTCCGCCGAGGGGTAACCGAGGCCAATCTGTACTGTACAACAACATACTTCTATCTACCCCAATTTTCTGTCTATCTTGTGATCTGACAGTCTTTTCCTCTCAACTTTCAATTTACTGTATATCCTCATTTTGTACACGATGTCCTCACTCAACGAGATTCGGGGCCGATTGGCTCTCATCACCGGCGCATCGGGAGGGTAAGTCTTAGCCTGGTGTTCAATACCGAACCATCCCCGACGACAGATATTAACCATGATCGATTCCAGAATCGGAGCAGCTTGCGCAGGACAGCTGGCAGAGCGTGGCGTCAATCTCGCCCTTACTTACGCGACCAACCTAGACGCGATGAACAAGATCGTCGCAGATTTACAGTCCAAATATGCGGAGCACAAGCTGCGCATTTCAATCCATCGGGTCGATGTTGGATCTGCTGATCAGATGGAGGCGATGTTTAAACAGATTGATGCCGAACACGGCCAGCGACCTGATATCTTGGTCTCAAATGCGGGGTACGGCAAGCGATTCCCCAACGTCTGGGACATTACGCTGGAAGAGTTCGATTACACGATGAACATCAACCTGCGCGCGTCTTTTATCCTTGTAAAGGGTGTCGTTGAACATATGAAGAGTCAGAGATGGGGACGAATTGTGTTCATGTCTTCCATCGCCGCGTCTGGGGGTGGCATTAATGGATGTCGTGAGTACCTCTGAGTCCTTGTATGGGTAGTGTACTTGGGTGTCTTGGTTCTAATATCGTTTCTTCTTTTTCTCAGATTATGCTGCTTCCAAGGGCGGTCTTACCGGCATGATGAAGAACCTTTCTACTCGCCTCGCGGAACACAATATCAGTGTCAATGATGTCGCCCCTGCTATGATTGGCGAGACTGGCATGATCCCTAATGCTGCTGCGATCCCTGAGGTGGCTGCTGGCATTCCGATAGGTCGCTTGGGTACTGTGGAAGAGACGGCTAATGTTGTTACGATGCTCGTGACCACGGGATACATGACAGGCCAAAGCCTTCTACTAGCCGGAGGATTGAAATAAATATTATTCTATATACCCGATTGTGAATGAAAAGAAATGGAGAAACTTTATCAAAACCATACTTCAAGATCAAAACCGGGATTGATTGTGGATGAATCAATTGATTGAAATCAAATATGGCTACAACATTTGAATAAGCATGGGTATGCATCCACTTGGTCTCTCTAGAAAACTTCGTGTGCGTGAAATCCCTACTACTTATATGTATGGGAAGATACACATATACTAGTACATACTAGGCATTCAGCTGATGGGCGGAAATCCAATCAAAATTTTATAAAATCACATTCTTGAATTTTGCAACTCAGGCCCTCATCTACTACTTTCACAACGGGTATTTTCAGTCATCATCTCGTCACAAGCCGCCTATACACAAAAGAAAAATCAAATAGAAAAGGCCAATCAAAGGCTAGCCTTAGCATGTTCGCTGGGGCCCTGAATAATAACCTTGACAACTGGCTTTCCATCCTCGTCGACTCCCTTTCCGGCAAGCGCAAACGCCCTCGCTCCATCCTCAAGGCTGACCCGGTGGGTAACGACCTTTGCCTCGGTCGTCTGCATCTTACCACTGGCCAACAAGGCAATGGCAGCGGGGTATGCATGTCCATCATAGCGGAATGTACCAATGATATCGACCTCGCGAAGAGCTGCTGCGCCAACGGGGAGAGTTTGGATGGGGTTACCCATGCCAATCTGGACAAGCACACCACCGGGCTGAGATGCATAGACACCCGCCTGCACACAAGAAGGCACACCAGTGCAATCGTAGACGCGGTTGAATCCGGGAACAGTCAGTCCACCGTCAGTACCTGCAGCAGCGATAAGGGAAGTAGCGACCTTCTGTGCACTGGCGAATGCCCAAGCAGTCTGCTCAGCGTGTGGGGCATCCTTGGCGGGAGGAGGGTTCGCAGGATCTCCGCGAGGGATGAGGAAAGTCTTCAGGCCCAAACCGAGGGAAGCAGCGATCTCGAGACGCGAAGCATCGATATCGGCCACGACGATGGAGGTGAAATTCTCACTTGCGGCTAGTGCAGAGGCGAGAAGGAGACCGATAGCGCCAGCGCCGAGGACAAGGGCCGCCGTGGCTTCACCTGTTGAGCTGGCGATCTGAACTTGTTCCTTAGTTGGAGGGCGTGAGCGGCGGATAGCGTGGAGGCAGACAGCGAGGGGCTCCACGAGAGCACCGCCGGCGTCAGTAACATTTGCGGGGAGAGCGTGGCACAGCTCGGCTGGGTGGTTTGTGCGCTCCATGAGCGTGCCATCGAGGTGGGGGAAAACCTTTGCACTGCTGCGGAACTGCATTTGAGGACAAATGTTGTAACGGCCTTGTTGGCAGAGGGCGCATTTGCGGCAGGGAAGACCGACTTCTAGGGCGACGCGGTCGCCGACTTTGTGGGTGGTTACGTTGGGTCCGATGGCAGTGATTGTGCCGGCGGATTCGTGGCCGAGACACATTGGCTCGCGGACGACGAAGTCGCCGTTACGGCCGTGGGCATAGTAGTGTAGATCTGAGCCACAGAGGCCGGTTGCTTGGATGGCAACTTGGACCTCGCTGCCGGATGGTGCTGAGACGGTGCGTTTCTCCTGGAGTCATGGGTTAGTTTGGGAAATCTAGGAATCTGAGCTTCTGAAGCTTAGAACTTACCACTCGGAGGTCCTTTGCGCCGTGAAGGACGAGTACGGTCGCGGATGTCTCTGCCATGGTGTATAATTTGGTTATAGAATTAGGAGTGAGAACCTGTAAGAGAATTCAAGAAACGAAGAGCAAGAAAACGAACTAAATGGAGGAGCTCAATTTGAAAAGCGGCATCTGAAATTCCCCCTCATTGCTCCCCCCACTGCAGGCGTGGGGAAAGATGCGGTTGGCTCAAGACCCACGGATTTACTCCGGTCGGTTATTGGCCCAAACATGGCAATCATCAATAGCCGATGAGAGACCGTGGGGGTTAAACATGTCATTGCTATGAATGACTTCGATTGTTCAGAAATAGAAAATGTAGATATCTAGTATGAGTGAATCTAGTGATATGTGATTCGTAACAGGATTGTAGTCAACTAAATAGTACTACTGTACTGGTAACTACTAGTAATGATGAGTGTCATCTGGGCGACTATAGTATGATTTCAATTGCCGGAATACAACTTCCACAAGATCATGCTCCACTTTAGTTGGAGACCGCGGGGTTTGGTAACCAAGCTATAGCCAGTACTTGCTCCTTTCTTTTTCTTTTCTTCTCTTGAAATTAATTTCATTGCCATCCTCTTTACAACTGAGCAAAAGTCATTTCTATCATTGAACCACAGTAAGTATGCGACACTACTCCCAGGCCAATAGTCACGCATGAGCTCATCGCGCATAAAATTGCCTAGGCACAAACAAAATGCCTTCTCAAGCCGCTCTCCTTATCGGAGCTATTACCCACGCGCGCAAGGAGTGGGAGAGTCTATCCTCTATTCTGAACCTCAAGGTAAATGCGCATCCATATCGCATATCGCATATCGCGTACCGATTTCGCAAAGAGTCCGCTAACAAGCGCAGGAATTCCCCAGCGGCACCCGTGAGGAGTTCATCAAGAATTGCAAGGCAGGACACTACGACGATGTGGTCGCCATCTACCGATCAAATACCTCTAATAAGGTGCGCATTCAAATCTGACAATAAAATCACCAGCGGACCGAAAATTAATTCATCCATTAGTACACCGGAAATTTCGATGCGGAGCTGCTCGCTGTGTTGCCCCAGTCAGTCAAGTATATCTGTCACAATGGCGCCGGATACGACAATCTTGATGTCGCAACCTGCTCGCAAAAGAATATTGCCGTCTCGAGCACTCCCGTTGCAGTGAATAATGCCACCGCCGATGTGGGCATTTTCCTTATGATTGGCGCGCTTCGTCAGGCTTGGGTGCCCCAGGCTGCCCTTCGAGCTGGTGAGTGGGGAAAAAAAGATTGCCCAAAGGAGACCAGGATCTGTGAAAGGCAGAGCTTTACTGACGGGGATATCAATAATAGGCACTTGGCAAGGACAAACAACCCTGGGCAATGACCCCCAGGGTAAAGTCTTGGGAATTTTGGGCATGGGTGGAATTGGTCGCGTGAGTAGTATATGTATACCGAGCTCGGATTTGACGGATTGGCTAATTGATCAATAGGAAATGGCTGCGCGGGCCAAGGCTTTCGGCATGAAGATCCAATACCACAACCGCTCCCAGCTTCCTGCGGAACTGGAGGGTGGCGCGACATATGTCTCATTCGATGAGCTTTTGGCCAATGCCGATGTCTTCAGCTTGAATCTGGCACTGAACGCATCGACAAGACACATTATTGGCGCCAAGGAGTTTACCAAAATGAAGGATGGTGTAGTTATTGTGAATACGGCACGTGGAGCTCTGATCGATGAGAAGGCGCTGGTCGCTGCGATTGAGTCTGGAAAGGTATGCTCTTTTGCATAAAATATTTGAATTGATAGCTACATTATTTGGTGAATTTTGCTAACCGGTTATGGCGACAGGTTCGATCTGCCGGTCTGGATGTATACGAGAAGGAGCCTGCCATTGAGGCCGGTTTGGTAAATAACCCGCGTGTCATGTTGTTGCCGCACATTGGTACGAACACCTATGAGACTCAAAAGGAGATGGAGATCCTCGTCCTAGATAATCTGCGATCTGCGGTGGAGAAGGGAGAGTTGATTACACAAGTACCAGAGCAGAAGCGGGCATAGATATGATTTGTGGTTGGGTCAGAGCCCAAAGATAGAAATAAATGAATTTGATGCTTGTGACTACTCTACTTTTCTTTTCAAGTGATCGAATATCTCAAATCTCAAACTTGTGAAACTTGTAGACCAGAGATGGACAGCCTCTCTGCCTGAGGTTAGAGATAAGAAGCCTAAGATAAAAGATAAGAAGATGACTCAGCAAAGGGTGACAGTGCTTATCTAATAAATTACTACAAACGGCTAGCGTTAGGGCTCGCTTAGGGCCCGCACGCCAAGAGCGAAAAAAACCGCACCAAACTTGGAGTTCTAGCGTTAGCGGTCGAAGACGAAAAGCGACAACATCATCCCGACACCGAGGACCATCGACTTCCCCTCGCCAACTCCTTCAAGATGGTGAGTTTTGCACCCCCAAGCTCTCGATCTATCCCGAACGACTTCCTAGAGGCCATTCATCACCCATTAAACATCGAATACATGGACAAATGCACCTTGTCCACTTGCATATCGAAAAAATCCATCACCACTCATCCAACAACCACCATGAATACTAACGGCTTTGTTCGTTCTACAGGTCCGTTACGCCGCCCAGGAGATCGAAAACGCTAAGAGCGCCCGTGCCCGGGGCTCTTACCTCCGCGTCAGCTTCAAGAACACCCGTGAGACCGCTCAGGCCATCAACGGCATGAAGCTGCAGAAGGCTCTCACCTACCTCGACAACGTCACCAAGAAGTCGATGGCTGTTCCCATGCGCCGTTACGCCGGTTCCACCGGTCGCACCGCTCAGGGTGAGTTCGGATCGATTTTTTTTTATGTTTCAACGTTGGAATGAATTTTCGCGAGGCAACGGTGTTAAGGGGGATTACATTGGGTGGGCAACTGGTGTATGGACTATTCGCCATTAATACGACAATATGCGAATGCGCATTCGAGAGGGTTATTTGCCGGGAGGTGGAATATTTTGTGCGATTCTGGGATACCGTTGCCGCTCGGGAAAAAAAAAGAAAAATTCAACGTGTGGATCTGGGCTATCGAACAATCGACTGACAGTTTTCGTCTCTAGGCAAGCAGTTCGGTGTCTCCAAGGCCCGCTGGCCCGTCAAGTCCGCCGAGTTCCTGATCGACCTCCTCAAGAACGCCGAGGCCAACGCCGATACCAAGGGTCTCGACACCGGCAACCTTGTTGTCCAGCGCATCCAGGTTAACCAGGCTCCCAAGGGCCGCCGTCGCACTTACCGTGCTCACGGTCGTGTACGTTTCCCCCCAATCTCTTCCGTTTCGGCCCAAAGATTGAGCTTTCCCTAACATATGAATTAGATCAACCCCTACATGACCAACCCCTGCCACATCGAGTTGATCCTCACTGAGGCCAACGAGGAGGTCAAGAAGGCCCCCAAGGAGGACAAGGTTCGCCTGTCTTCCCGCCAGCGTGGCTCTCAGATCCGCCAGGCCGTCATTGAGGCTTAAACGGATCGCAAGGGGAAGGGATGTTGAACGGTGATAAGAAAAAGGATCGCCGTGGACGGGCTGGCCGGAGTTCTTGCGCATCTGTATGTTGGAACGGAAATGATACCGGATCATACAAGATTTTTCAGGTCATGGTACCAACACGGAGGAGAACCAAATAAAAAGTTTAAAGCGCGGCTCCGGACAAAACATAGTATTCTGTACTGCCCGATCTGATCATGATACAAACGTGGTTCCTCTTCTGTGCAAACTTGAAACGTTATAGATCTTGTCCTTGTGTACTTTCTCCCTCGATTGGTGATCAAGAATGATGGACATTCTGAAATAATATCACTATGTTTTTTTTTACGACTTAAAAAACATTGCACATACTAAGGGTTCCAGTATGGTTCAAGTTGTATATCAAAATAGTATCAAATCAGCTCAAACCTGTGGACTTGATAACTGAAGATCGGCGGGGAACACATGGTGCGGGGCTCGGTTTTGGACGTAGATCCTAGTACTTACCCTCGGGGAGAATTCTGGCAAGTCAAAGATTCTTACTGTGTCTTGAGTCCGAAGACACACCACTCAAACATACTAAGCATCATGTCCCGCTTATCAGACTACCGTCTTCTCTGCTTTGATGTATACGGCACGCTGATTGACTGGGAAGGTGGAATTATTACTGCACTCCAACCGATCCTCAAAGCCAACAAGACCGAATTTACTCGCAAGCATCTGTTGACTATCTACCATGAGCTGGAAAGCGAACAGCAACGTCTGACCCCAGACAAGCCATACTCTCAGCTCCTCACAACCATACATCCTCGCCTCGCCCAACGATTGGACCTCCCTCCTCCAAGCGATGAGGAAAGCATCCAATTCGGCGAGTCAGTGGGCACTTGGCCCGCCTTCCCCGATACAGTCGAAGCCCTGCATCGTCTCCAAAAGCAATATAAACTCGTGATCCTCTCCAATGTCGACCGTGCTTCCTTTGCCCAGTCCAATGCTGGCAGTCTACAAGGATTTCCCTTTGATCTAATTATAACTGCTGAACACGTCGGCTCCTATAAGCCCGATGCGCGGAACTTTGAGTACATGAAGAAAGCTGTACAGGCAGACTTTGGTGTCGAACCAGAGCAGATCTTGCAGACGGCACAGAGCCAGTTTCATGATCATCAACCCGCATCCCGGGCGGGGATCCGGTCAGTGTGGATCGAGAGACCCGGTGCCACGATGGGGAACCGAGAGGTAGCTCCTATCTTTGATTGGCGTTTTGATACATTGGGAGAAATGGCAGATGCCTTGCATGATGAGTGATATACTTCATTGTCTACGGAGTGATTGCTGCCTGGCCAAGACTCCCTTGGATTCGTCCTTGGGTGTGCCATAAGATATGTATTGTGTGGGCGGAGTCCGAGCAGGCTTGGCGGTGCGAATCTTGCTGCCTCCGCCACACTTGGGTACATCATCACGCATTTGAAGGAAAAGTATGAAGTTATTGAATAAGAGATTCTTGGTGTGCAAAATTTCTAGTAGATTTGATGGATACTAGCACTAGTAGTTAGTACAGTTGCTCGGTATATTCCAAGGTTGAATGTAACCGAGAATCCGAGATCAACCCGAGTTCTAGTTAAATCCGGGTAAGGTTAGATGCGAGCCAGAGCCTCAAAATGCCGAAAGAAAAAGGGGGAAAGGGGGGGGGGAAAAAAGGTGAAAAGATTATGAATTAAGAGAACCAAGGGACGGAAATAGTAACATCCTTGATCGTTTAAAAGAATTGACGCGGAGTCCACGTAGCCGTTGAAGATCGTTTGCCACACACATGTGCATCGAATATACTATGCTTATATACATGTACCGGAGCATGGACCCTACACGAGACTAATGCTAGTCCACGGTTCTTAATAAAATTAGCGTTTAGCCCCCGAACTCTTGAAACTGAAACTCTTCCACTTTCTCACTTTTACACTTACCCTTAACCCATCACTCACAATGAATCGCTTTTTGGACAAATTGAAGAGCCGAGACAGTGCGTGCACTTTCCCGTTCCTCCCCGCAATAATCACTAATAACCGTCATAGGCTCTCCAGCTGCCTCAAGCGACAACGAGGCCCCCGCCCATGACGATGACTCACCTGAAGCCAATCTGGCTCGGGAATTGGTATGTGAAATGTCTATGAAAGTCTTTGGCTATGAGATATTCTTTTAAACTGACCTGTGCGCACCTCAGAAAACCTTTTGCGAATCCAACACCAACCCAGAGGAAGCGGTATGTAGTGCTTCCGTCAAACACTCCTCTTCCTACGTTCTGAGCATATGAACGCATGGCTTACTTTTCTTACCTCTTCAGCAAGGAAATGAATTTGTCCACCTCCCTCGCATCGTTGAACTCGCCGAGTCTAGCCCCGCCGCTGCCAAGGAAGCCGCCTACCGTATTCGCAAATACCTGAAAACGCCAACCAGAATCTCAAACCATGTCCAGTACAATGCGATTATGGTCGCCCGCATTCTGGGGGACAACCCAGGTCACACCTTTACCCGCAACTTTGATACCAAATTCGTCACAACCATCAAGGAGCTACTACGCTACGGTCGAGACTGGCACGTGCAACACTACCTGCGCCAATATCTGATCACCCTCGAGACTACCAAGCAAGACGATGAAGATCTCCAGGAGCTCCTGCAGATGTGGGCTAAGGAGAAAACCAAGGGCGACCGGTCCTTTGTAAGTAGTATGTTTTACCCATCGCCCCCAAAAACATGCATGCTCACCACCGACTCCCACAGACTGATCGCTTTCCCCAAGCGAGACATGGGTACAACGCTCAGATGGCCCCGGTCCCGCCACCGCGCCCGGGCGCCTATGGCCAAGTACCCCCTCCCTCCGCGTACGTCACCTCTCCAGGTGAACTGGCGGCACGCGTGGAGGAGGCACGGAATTCTGCGAAATTGCTCACGCAATTCGTTCAGATGACACCCGCAGCAGAGATGGACGAGAACGAGCTCATCAAGGAATTTACCGATCGATGCCGAACATCTTCGCGACTTATCCAATCCTATATACACGAGAACAACCCCCCTCCAGACGAGGACACCCTTCTTACCTTGATCGAATGCAATGATGTAGTCTCCGTCGCGCTTTCGAACCAGCAGCGTGCCATGCTGAAGGCGCGCCAAGCCAGAGGCTCGACAAGTCCTCCTGTCAATTCTAATGCCGGGCCGACCGTTTCTCCGGTCATGGCATCAGGTGCGCGCCAGGAGGCGACCACATCACCTTTGATTGAATTGGATGATACGGGCATGACGAATGGTCGTATCAACACAGTCAGAGATACACATGAAGCATACGAGTACCAGGCATCGGACTTTGAAGTTGGGAACCCTTTCGCTGATAATCATGCTACACATGATTCTGGTGCGGAGCGGAATCGAGTCAATGCTGATTAGGGCGAACGTGATGGTTCATATCCAATCGGAGCATGCATAGTTTGATTGGGCGAGCTGTGAAGGTTCGTTGTAGATGATTGATACCCTCGACCCGAGCGTTTTATTGGTAATTTTTTTTAGCTTGTTGTTTTTGAGTGTGTTTGTTGCTTTAACTGTATGCAGGCATCTTGTCGTCATTACTATTCTGTCATTTTTCTCGGGATGCCTCGCTCGAGCATTGATTTCAATCTGCGGATGATGTTAAAGAATAACCCCCTCTCCACGTATTTCAAGTCAAACGCAGACATGATGATTGTAGCTAGTTCCGATCTAAAAGTCGAGTTCAAAGGATTGTCAGGCACCTATTCTTGACTTTACAAAGATACGAAAAACCCACATCCAGCATGTACTAAGACCACGCTTCTTAAGCTAGAGAGGTTGTCAACTGGAATTGAACAATTGATCAGCTCTCTAGACTCCACAATTCGGTCCCTGAATCAACCTTAATCAAACTGGCAGAGACCCGTCACCCAAGGCTAAAAATGGAGAATGTGCCCGAGTCATCCGGGGACCCACGTTTGCCAATATTTTGCTTGTCTGGCATGTCCATATTGACATGATTCACAATTTTATTTCATCAGGGTCGGCATTATTTGACCGATCAATATTCCCAGCAATCACCATTAGGCATCTCATGGACTCCTGTTTCGGTGCGATGCGGTCTATTTAACCTGAAACCTGACCGGCGCGTGGAACCAGCCTTGGCAAGCCCTAGCAGGAACATCGACCTCACGGATGCATGTACGGAGTACTGGTGCGATAGATCAGGCTGGAATGTCCGAAATATCTGAAATGTCAAAAAATTCGACAAAAAATCCGAAAATCTCCCGACAAGCAATATCGCCGGTCTCACCACGCGCCTCCTGGTGGGGAGGAATGGTCCCTTTTGGTGCATCAGGGGTTCAAGTGTTTCAACGTGATTTTCCAGTATGCTTGATTGACAGCTTCCACAGTGGATCAATTCCCTTGGTACTTTCGACTTGTTTGTAGTTGATTAAGCTTCTATGCTGACAGGGTCGAGATTACCAATGGAAAAAAGAAGGCAAATCTATTTAAGTCATGGTTATCGTGGCCTGGGTTTTGTGCTCCTCAAAGCTGGTCTATTCTTTTCAACCCTTCTTACTACATTCTTTTTCTCCGGTCTGTGACCGTGCAGTCTTTTCGTTCTTTCCATTCGCTATATACTTGAACGGCACCGGTTTACCGATCAATTTCATTCTTTCCCGGCCAAAATGAAGCAATTCACTCCTCTCGCTGCCCTTGCTGGACTTATTCCTCTAGTCCACGGCCATGGCTTCGTCACCAGCCCAACGCCCCGTTACCCTGGCTCTGCCTTCGAAGCTGCCTGCGGTCAACAAGCCTACGATATGGAGACAGCTGATATCTACGGAAATGTCCAGACCATGCTCCAAGTTGCCGACACACAAAGCGACTACAATGCTGCCGAGTGCGATGCCTGGCTGTGCAAGGGCTTCAAGTATGCTGACAATAATGTTACCTACTCGTACACGGCAGGTGAGACAGTGGACTTTGAGGTCACCATTCAAGCTCCGCATACTGGTGTCGCCAACGTCTCTGTTGTCGATACTTCTTCCAACACTGTCATCGGTACCCCGTTGATCTCTTGGTCTGTTTATGCTTCTGTCTCAACTGGCGTGGCAGCAAACAACACTCAGTTCAGCGTTACTATTCCTGATGACCTGGGTGACCAGTGCACTACTGGTGGAACTTGTGTGCTACAGTGGTACTGGTACGCCGAGTCCATTGATCAGACCTATGAGTCTTGTGTCGACTTTACTGTCGATGGGTCTGGTTCTAGCTCGGCTTCTACCAGCACCACCTCCACCACTTCCGCCCAGACCAGTTCCTCAACTAGTGTATCTTCGTCCATTTCTTCCACCTCATCCACCTCTTCATCTTCTTCATCTTCAACTGTTTCTACCGAGACCCCCACTTCCACCGAGTCATCCACTCCAGTTGAGTTCGCTACTTCCACCGAGACTCCTGCTGCAGTTGAGACCACCAGCTCGGCTGCCATTGCAATCTCTGCTTCCCCCGAGACAACCTCTGTCTCCGCTAGCACTACATTTGCGACCCAGCTCCGTTCCTCTGGCTCCGTGGCCACTTCGACTGCTGTTGCTACCTCCGTGACGATCCCTGTCAATGGATCCGCCGAGGAAAAGTTGAGCTGGGTAGAGAACGTGTTCAAGTACCTTGTTGGTGACAACTGATGAGGCCGTTTTCTGTAGATTGAGACTTACTAGAACATTTGTCTGAGGAGATTTAGGTGTATCTGTATCTGTATATAGAGACCTAGCAGAGTATCCAAGCTGCTTATCACTTATCTTTGCACATGTGATGAGAGTTATCTAATGAACATTTAAAGCTTGATGAAAGCAGAATATTGAAATTTTAATAAGCACCCGAAGCACAATAAGGCAGAGCCCACCTATTTGGTAGATACAAATAACCAGTCATTGAAGGTTGGAAATACTCAAGTGCTTGACGTATTCACACCTGATGAATGCAGGTCAATAGTAGACAGGTACCGCGTACCACCCCAAGCTTCATTCAATCTTGAAGTTTTGGAAAGGCATCAAGAAATATCTTTACGCATGAATATGGCCTTAGCATCCCACTTCTTCCCACTTCTATCTCTGACATCAAAGAAGTTTTGCACAATTTTGATACCTCTGTACCCCCGTCTACTATACCAGTCCTCGTTGACGATCTTCTCAAATGTCAGCTGTCAATACTAGTAGGTACCGATCACCCCAATTTGGACTCTGTCATGCCTACGTACCTTTGGAACGGACCCATATGTGGCCTTTGCAAAATCCTCTCTAACCTGATCACCCCCTTCTATCGTAGACAGCATCAGGGTCCTAGCCCAAAGTGGCTCCCTGGCAGCCATACTCTCGACTTCATCCATGGCCGCACGTCCCGTTCCTTTGCCCTGGACAGACTGCCGGACAAAGAAAGACTTGATCCAGAAAACACCGGTACTTGGGATATCGAGATCAACATGCGCCGATTCCTCATTTTTGGAATCCAGAGAGATATGCCCAATGGGCTGGAACTGTGTTTTCGAAGGTTGGCGTGGTACTGCGTTGATAGAGGCAGCTGTGTCTATCAGCTTTGAGTCGGGGTTCTGCTCTGACTCATCGGTTTCGAGGACCTGTATGTCTGTTATTATCATTACCGAATTTGAAAAGCCATAATTTTATTCGAACAGGCTCAATGTCACTCACAATCCAGTATATGCATTTTTCACCTCTGAGCTGTGCATCTTTCCATATTTCGTTGACTTTGTCCATATCCCAGGAGCATTCTACCCGCTGTTGATACAGCCGTTCTCGGTGAGGCTCGGAGAGAGGATCCCAGGGAATTAATGACACCTTTGATGTTGAGCCCATGTTTGAAGTTCCAGGGTTTAAATATCAATTTAATAGAATGAATGAGAGAAACATTGGCCGAAGGAGTGTCAACATTTGAATATCCAAATACTTATCCGAGTTTCAAATGCTGACAATGTCGCAGACAGGGCGCACTAAAGCTAAGCCGTATCAGGAAGGTAGCAAAGATAACCTTCAATGTGGTTGGAGAGATATTCGTTTCCTTCTAACCCAGGTATGTCAACTGGTATACATATTGCATGTAGTAAATCAAGAGACAGGACGTTCTGTCGAATAGGTAGGATATCTTCGAGAAACCTCTGCTTTAAACAGAATATCTGGAAGTTTTTGCCGCCTTTTCCTATCCTATCTTTGCTGGCTTCATCAAAGGCATGTATCCACGTAAGACCGGTCAATTCTCAAGGCCGACCATCAGCAGAGAAAGTGGTCTGGTGAGCTTTATGGTCGGATTCTTGTGCAGCCAGTCTTGAAGATAGGCTGGGGTTTTATGCAACTAATCTGCGTGACAATTTGTGAGTCTCAATTATCATACCAGTGGTCAATCTTTTCTTCAATTCCTTCATCTTCGGGGCTGTGAACAATACGCTCAGGGTACCTCCAGACGTCCGAGTTGTCATAATATAAAGTGGCCGAGGATTACGACCGTGGGAACGAGCAAGGAGACCTCTTATTTTCTCTCCGTATGAACGCGACAGAGCACGGAAATTGGGCTTTTCTTGACGGCAGATTTCACAGCCCGTCGCACACGGGGTTGTCGACATCATCCCAAACAAACATTATCGCCGATAGGTAAAAGGTATTGCGTGCTTTAATCCTGTGGCATTTGATGACTTGATATGATTTGATGTTGGTGTTCACTGTTGGTTGATAACGGACCGCCAAGCAGGACCCACGGAACACTAGTCCCGTAGTCCCTTTTTTTCTTTTTCCTCCATTTAGAGGCCTTGGAATAATTGCTTTTTCCCCCTTGCTCACCTTCATTCTTCATTTCATTCTTTATATACTAACCCGTCATCATGGAGGAACACATTCGCCAGAGTCTCTCCAACCACCCGCACGCCTTGCAGCATCTGCATAGCAGCAGCCCAAACTCATCGCACCGCACCCCGGACAGAATGACTCCCCGCTCTTACAATGAGGGCACATCGAGCGCCCTCGAGCACGAATCAACCGTTCAGAACCGCTCCGGTACCCCCGATGAAGAGGGTCAACTCCCACCTCGATACACTGCAGAGAGCGATCCTTTCCAGCTCGCCTCTAAGCTTAAGACCGAGGACGAAATCCGACAGATGAAGGCCAATACTTCGCGGAAGCGGGATTCCACCACCGACAACACAAGGGTCATGGAGATGATGCAAAAAACGGGTGTGATGGGCAAGCAGGCACTTGTCACACGCAAGCTGCAGGGCTTTTACGAAAACCAGAATGAAAACATCGAGCGCATGCTGAAGCCCGTGGAGGAGCATGTGCGTGCCGCCCGTGAATTGAACAGTGAGAACAGTCTCAAGTACAAAATTGCCGTGTACGCCAGTTTCGCCGCAAACATTATTCTCTGTGGTGTTCAGATTTACGGTGCCGTCTCCTCCGGATCCTTGTCACTGTTCACCACCATGGCTGATGCCGTCTTCGATCCCCTCTCCAACCTCACTCTACTACTGTGCAACAAAGCCGTCAACCGAGTCGATCCTCGAAAGTTCCCTGCTGGAAAGGCCCGTATTGAGACCGCTGGAAACATCTGCTTCTGTTGCATCATGACTGCTGTTTCGCTCATCATCATCGCCTTCTCCTTCCGCGAGATTGCCGAGGGTTCCGACACCCTTCGCTCTGCCTTCCACCTGCCCTCTGTCATCGCCGTCTCTGTTGCCTTCTTCACTAAGCTCGCTCTCTTCCTGTACTGCTTTGCTTTGCGCAACCAGGTTTCGCAGATTCGTATTTTGTGGGAGGATCACCGGAACGACCTGCTCATCAACGGAGTCGGTGTTATGACTTCCATTCTGGGTAGTAAGGTCCGCTGGTGGATTGATCCCATGGGCGCTATCATCCTGTCTTTGATTGTCAGCGGGTTGTGGGTGCACTCCGCCTACGGCGAGTTCCAGCTGCTTATCGGTGTCACTGCGGACACCAAGATGCAGCAGCTGATCACTTATATCTGTAAGTCGCCTCATTTTGTTTTCTTTCGAAGAATATGTTACTGACCATTCATAGCTATGACCCACTCCCCTATGATCACAGCCATCGACACCGTCCGTGCTTACACCTCCGGTCCTCGTTTGCTCGTCGAGGTCGACATTGTCATGGATGCGGGCGCTACTCTTCGCGCAACCCACGATGTCGCCGAGGAGCTGCAGATCAAGCTTGAGTCCTTGCCTGATGTCGAACGTGCCTACGTCCACGTCGACTACGAGACCACGCACAAGCCGGAGCACTTCCTCAAGAAGGAGCTGTAAATGGAAAAAAAAAAGGTCCAAAGATTTCTTTGCTGTCTTTTTGAGTATCTGTAGCACATTTGTTCATAGCCAAACTGTATATTCCCTCATATCAATATTGTATCTGCCCTTGGATCATCCACTTGCCAGTGGAATTATAGCGTCTCATAATTTTTTAACATGGCATTATCATTACATAACATTATAATCATAAAGATCAGAAATTTGCCCTCTCTTTACTCTGTACTCGGTACTTGTATTTTAGTACCCAATATTTCCCCCCCAATTGCTCCATAGAATGGATACCCACAGAAGAAAAGAAGATTCCAAAGATTCCAAAGATTCCATGCGACTCTTCGTCCAATCAATTTGCGTTCTAATTGACACCATGTCCTAATCAGGATTAGCCCGCTGACTAACCCCATGGATTTCCATCACGATTCACAACCTTTAAACCTCGGGAGAATCCTCAAGCCCTCAAGTCAGCATAATTCCCCCAAATATCCCGCAAAAGCACCGTGTTCAATAGGTCCAGTCTTGGTCGTGACTGGGTTCTTTTGATCCCCCCACCAGATGGGGACATGTCAAAGCGGCCTACGCAACCCCCACCCACAAAAGGTATGACCGCATATATTCCCCCCCCCCCCCAATCTTAGTGTCCAGGTGTGCCGGTGGCTAATATGGAAAATCTAGATTGTCCAACCTGCCAAAGGCGGCGCATAAAATGCGATCGCAGCTTACCGGGTTGTACAAAATGTGGGAAGCGCAATCTTGAGTGTCCGGGCTACGGCCTGCAGCTGAAATGGGGCCAAGGTGTCGCGAGTCGTGGTAGATTGCAGGGACAAATGATCCCAGTGCGTGAAGGCCCCGAGGCATCTTCTAATCAGTTTTCGGTTGTCAGTACTGCAGGCAGTGGTGGCACACCGGTTGAGCTGATTCGGTCTGGTGAGATGAATTTCTTGAGGACTCAGCCTCTTTCGCCGGTAAGTCTGATGGGTTCGCCGTCTATTGATCTTAGTCTGTCGGGTCCCCGGCCTCCACATGCTTCACGACTGCTTGCGTGGTTCAAGGAACGGGTTGCGCATCGACTGGCTTGGATCGATGGACCGGAGAACCCCTGGAGACAAATTATTTTACCTCTGGCCGAGAACTCAGAGACGGTGCTTTCATCTGTCCTTGCTCTTGCTGCGCATGACTTAGCTTCTCAGTATCCTGCAGAAGATCCTTGGTTCGTCAGGTTCCAGGATATCTCAAATGCATACCAGAACAAAGCCCTTGCGCGTCTTGCCAAGGAACTGAGCGACTTGACGGCCTCGCCTCCGTCGCAATCCAGCCCGGACGCGTCCATGACATTGGCTTCAGTGCTCATCCTATGCAACAATCAACTTCTTTCGGCCCAGTCGTCAGGATGGAAGATTCATCTCCTCGCTGCACGTGAGCTGATCCTTGTCGGAGAAAGTCAATCCTACCTCCACCAGCAACTCCTCCGCATCCAAGAATTCCTTCTTCAAGAGTTTTACTCCACCTCCGTTTGGACTCATCTAACCGCCTTCGACGACATGAACGTAATCAGTAACCTTAGCACCGCACCCACAAGCACCGAAGACGCCGCAGTCGCAGACTTTATCCGCATCATCCACCAAATCACCCAACTGGAGCGCCTCCAAACCCGCTCCCAGACTCTGCTCCCTTACTCTCAAATCGAAGACATCCACTCCCAGATCGAGTCCGCACGCATTAAGAGCTTCCGCCTTAGCCAAAAAGTCAACTTCTGGTCCGAGTCCGATCGCGCAGACTTCGAACTTGTCGTCTGGATGTTCTACCACGCAAACCTGATCTACAGCGCCCAGGCTTTCCCGCAGATCCGTGGTACGGTCATCGACGTGGAACATGCGCGTGATCAGATCTTGAGCCATGTGCGCCGTCTTTCCGAGACGAGGAACGGCATGTGGGCCCAGGACTTTGTGTGGCCGCTTTTTATTGCGGGGACGGAGGTGAGGGGTGATCGGCCGAGTCAGAAGTTTGTGGAGAGTGCTTTCAAAGATGTGATGCGACTCAGTCGGACATTGGATCGCGCGAGGGTTCTGGAGTTTTTGGAGACTTGGTGGAATTTACCGGATCAGCGGCTTGCTTCTTGGATCGACTTGGCAAGGGAACGGCCCAATGACTTCAACTTTCTGCTTCTGTGATGACTCCGAGTTCTCTATAAGTTCATATCCGATTTAACGACTCGAGAATGTTCCAAGTATATAGATACTACGACATGATGATTGATACTGAAATAAAATGTTATAACTTATGCCATTTATCATTGTTGGATCACATATCTATTAATGATCTCGTCATACAAATAAAACCCTGATGGTATCAAATAAGGCCTCCAATGCGGTACCGTTTTTCTTGAACGAGCACCAAATCCACTGATCCACTGTAATCTAAAACAGTAGTTACAGGAAGAGGAAGTAAAGAAGAAGAAGGGCCTACTTCACACATGACATAAATAAGCCATGGTGGTAAAGATGGAGACAAAGAAAGCAGAGAAAGGAGAAGAAGAAAGGAGGAATAATGGACTGGAACGAAAATGGCGAGAAATGCAAATGTCTAAGTGAAACTTGAACCACGTATCTAGACGGTTTGTTCGAAAAGGGCAATGGTCGAGCCATATGTACTCTTGTTCGGGCGCTCGGGAACCATGCTCTTGCCGCTGGAGGAAGTGACCATGTTAACGGATGCCTTAGTGGTAAGTCCGTAGATCTGGACGTCAGAGCAATCGACCTCGAGAATGTTCTCTTGGCAGTCCTCCGAGTTGAGACAGGTCTGAGCGTAGTTTTCAAAAAAGCTGTACAGACCAGCACCGTAGATGTAGGTCTTGGAGGAGTTGAGAACCCGCAGACCCCATGACTTGCGACAGGAGGCGGTGGTGCAAGTGGCGAAATCGGGATCGTTCCACTTCTTGGGCTGGGGTGTGAATGGGGTGAGAGCGCCAGGGTTAGATTGATAATAGGGTGTCTCGGTCTGAATGAGACCCATGAAGACGTTCTCGGCATTCGAGACCTGGTAGTTGTACAACTGGTGGTGCTCGGACGATGTACCCCACAGCCAGACGGGGCCTTGGGATTCAATCAGAATACCACGGCCAGTGTAAACGTTGAGCTGGGCGTGGCTGGCAAGATCAAGCTCGTGATCGGCAGTCCACATCCAGGTGTTCTCGAGGTAGGCGCTGGCCTTCTCGGTGACGTGGAGAAGCAAGAAAGCAGCCATACATTCGGCCTTGGGGGTAGTCTTGACTTTAGGAGTCTTAGGGCAGGTGTCGCTCTGCAGATCCGATCCAGCGGCACCACCAATGCGGAAGTGCACATCCCACATACCAGCGGAGCCTTGAGTAGAAGCGGCGACGTTCCATTCCATGAGAATAGCACCGGGGGCAGCACCCTTGGTCATAATAACGAGGTCGCTGATCTCAACGGAACCGGTCTCGCCCTTCTGGCCAACTTGGATAGCAGGGATAGGGTTCTGCTGGTCGGCGAACTTGCTGCCATGAGCCATGATCATGGGCCAGATCTCACCAGTGATCTTGATGTCCTTAGGGATCTTGATGGTGTCGGTAATGACATAGGCACCGTGGTCAAAGTACACGACCTGGTCAGCAGTGGCACTATCGAGAACCTTTTGAATAATCTTGGTGTCATCGGTAGAGCCATCACCCTTGGCACCAGCAGACTTGACACTGATAAAGGAGGAAGCAGGGACAGTCTCATACAAGGGCTTGGACTTTTCGAAAACTGCGCCATCGACAAGGAGACTAGCTGGCTTGGAAGAGGCCTTGATAGCAGCCTGAGTGCGAGCAGATTCGACAGCTTGGTTAGCACCACAGGTGCCGGTGCTGCCACTGGATCCAGAGCCATAACTGGCGGGGTAGGAGCTCTGGGCAGCAGAGATGCTGGCAGAGACTCCACCAGTTCCAGTACCACCGATGTTCTTGACTGTGGCAGTCGCGGCAGAGGTGACCTCGGCAGCCCCAGTCGCAACGACAGTATTCTCGCCGGAGGGAACCAACGTGACCTCCTTGGTGGTAGCTGGCTTGGGGGTCGCTACAACAGCGGGAATACTCTCGCCGGCACTTGTGACTGAAGCAACAACGCCAGTGCCAACGGGAGGCACGGAGGCGACAGTTCGCTCCTCGGAACCAGTAGGGAAAAGGAGAGTCGACTGGCTAGTAGACTGTTCGTTGTTACTGGCGAGAGTGGCTGAAGCGTAAGTTGCGGGGCAGGCTTCAATGGTCTTCATGACAGTTTCAGTCACAGTAACAACATCGGTGTCCGCCTCAACCTGGACTGCACGCTTGCTGACTGCAGATCCGGGAGTGTAGGTGTTGCCCTGCACCCAGTTGGCGACAACAGAGCCACCAGTCAAAATGGTGTTTCCATCGATACCGGCAATAGCAACCTTGGAGCCAGAGAAGTCGACGTTGTCGAGGACCAAAGTGCCACCGCCAACTGGAATGCTCTTTTCAGTCCAGGCGGTAACAATTCCAGTAGGGGTGTTGGTGAGCGTACTGTCGAGCAGCATGACGGAACCAACGGTCTGGTTGGAAGGCGAGGTAGACATGTTTAGGCCAACCTCACAGTTGTTGATCTGAACCGACTTGAAAGTCCATGCCCAGTTCCAGTTCATGAAAATAGCGGTGTTGCAGTCGTTAAAAGTCAAGTTGCGCGTAGTGAACTGCTGGTTACCCAGAAACATGCCGTAGTTACCACCATTGAAAGTCAAGTCGGACATGAAACCACCGGAGCCATTGTCCATGAAGATACCTTCCTGCTTGTTAGCGGAGCCGCCACCCTTGACCATCTCGAATCGGATATTCTGCAGACTGGTAGCCTGGCCGACTTGCCAGTGAATACCAGCACCAGAGCCCTTGGGCATGGCAGTCAAGTCAATGACTAGGTTACGAACACCACGGAAGAAGTTGTTTTGATTGGTGAACCAGTTTGCACCATCATCTTCGTATGGATCGGCATCGATGACAGCCATGCCAGCGAAGGCAGCAGCGGCCTTGATAATGGGAAGATCCGTAGCATCGCCAACGATTTGAGTATAATAATATTGGACGATGGGCTTGGACACGACATAGGTACCGGGCGGGAAGTAGACGATAGCTGGGGTGGTGGTGGACGAGTCACAGCCCTTACCACAGCGATCTCCAGAGGAGATGGCCTTGTTAATTGCAGCGGTATCATCAGTAGAGCCGTCACCTGTATCAAGATTAGCCTCGGCGAAATCCAACTTGTCGGTGTGCTTGTGATAACATACCCTTAGCGCCGAAATCCTTGACGTTGCGGAAAACCTTGTAGTCTGCATTGGAGTTAAAGGGCGCCACACCCTGGCGCTTAATGTTAGCCATCCAGTAGCTTGATGTGGCCCGTTTGGAAACATCAAGGCTATTGGGGACTGGGCTCATTGGGACCGCGCCCACCAGGGCAGTCGGTAGACCCAACAATAAAATCAAATGGGCTAAGAATAGCATAATTGATGATTGAAACTTGGCCATCGTCAAGATGACTATCGCTGGACCTGCAGCGAAACGATCGTGGGTAAGAAATAAAAGACCCTTAAAGATGAAACCGTTCAGTAACCAGTACTGGAAGGTTAAAATTGTAAGCCGTTGGTGCTTGAGGCAAGCAAAGAAGAAAAAGATATAGAAATATAAAGAAAGAGTGGACTGTAGGGCAAAAAGGGGAATTGCGTTCGCAGAACGATTGAATGTGAAGGCAGCACCAGGCTTGAGTATAGATTGCAGAAATCGCGATCTGTAACTTCCCTTCCAGAAGAATAGAAAAAGGAGTGAATGTAGGAAACAGCAAGATGCCCACAAGAAAAGAAGAGAATAAAGAGAGAAGAGAACAATGACAAGTTGGAAGCGCAAAGAAAAGAAAATCAAGTACTCACAGCTGAATTGGTCCCTGCACGAGTTGTCCCTGAATCACGGGTTTAGCCTATCGCATGCGCCGGCGCTGCTTTCTAAATCCACACTCCACCAATCACAGCAGCCCCACCGAGGGTCTGGCTTTGACCCTTGAAACGCGATAGTCAGGAACTTGAAACGCTCAAGCAGCTAATCACTGAGCCGGATGTCGCAGGTAGACTCGGGAGTCGCTACTCCGTAAATTTCTCAAAGAAGCTCGCTTTTCCAGCGATCACTTTGCCTTGATCAAGAATGAAATACAGAAATAGGCACAGAGAGGGGGTTATTCAAGCTTGGAAATGGAAATATCACAATGGCACGTTCAGCACACAACTGGATTGCTGTTTTGGGATATACGAAAAGCCCCAAAGTAGAGCAAAAGCAAGAGAAAGGAAATTCCAGAAATACTGGGATTGAAGGCTCTACGTTGCTAATATACCCTCCCTTAATCTCTCCCATCCTACACAGGGTATGCATTCCTCCGTCGCATGGGAGGAGCGTGTTTCTCTCGATGCCTTCTCCAGGGGCTCTGATTTGCACGGGTTGTTATTTCCTGGACCATTCCATTGAAGGATACGTAGGTGGGAGGGACGGTCCCTGCTTATTTTCGTTCCCCTGGTATGGCCGATCAAGCGCGTTGCCCTGTGGAGCCCGATTGACCCCCTTCGATGGCAACGGGTCACACATCAGGGGGCAAGCCGGCGCCTAGAGCTCCCGCCATTCTCGGCAAGTCACTCGGGACCTCCGGCATGATTCGGTGGGCGCAACTTGCAACAGACAACCAATAATGAGGGGCACGTGTAGACTGGACAAAGTTCCAAGGTCTGTGTTTTTTTGTTTGGTTGTTAGGGGTGCGGATGTCAAGTATGTGCATTCCCGAGACGCGGGGAGGGGAACCGGAGATTCTGAGATTCTTGATGATGGCATCCACGGCACAGCTTCAAGGCCAAACGTCTTCGGGCCAGAATAGAATCCATGGAAGGATCTTGTCATCTTTAGGTATTCCGTACTCCATACTCCATCGTCAAGTAAACTGTTCGCCAAGCTTTGCCCCTGAATAATGGTACCTCCCCATTTGGGCTAGTGCACATGTACATAGTCAAGATTTGTGCATGGACTAGAGATGTACGAATGCGATAACCTCATTTGCTCTCTGACTGCTCGGTTCTGACCTGCCAATTTTGATGCATGCAGATCATATCACATCCGAGGAACTGTTGTTGATTGTACGATGCTCCACGGAACACGGTTTTATGCAATGTGACTAAGCATCCGGTTCAAATCTCCAACTCTGGCTTAGTCAAAATTTCCTTACGAATTACATTAACTATCCACTATTGTGCCCATCGTCCCAGTGTAAAATTCATGGATTAGTTACAGTATTCCATGAGTACTCGTACGGAACAACCCTGTACTCCGTACCTGGATCCATTTGGGACCCGTTCTAGTACTATCTAGGGAACTGGGGCTCATTTTGTATGGGGTTTGGGTCCCATGGCCGCGCGTCCTCTCAACCGGAACGGACCGTCAAGTTCCGTACCCTTCCAGGCTGTGGCAATACCACAATCGAGGCTGGACATCTAGGCAGATGTGCTTATTTAGAGCATTTGTTTCAGGACGCGTGCAAGTCTACGCACTCCTTCGGTTAGATCACGCGGCTCTACCCACGCGAAGCACAAACGAAGGTGGTTGGTGAAGCGATCGCTGGCTGCTTCGGTATCACCAGCCACCTGGAACACATCACCAGCCGCTAAGCGCAGATTTTCGTCGCAATCAGCTTGCTTTACGACATCTGCCGCGCGAAGTGGAGCTGGAAGGGTAAGCCAAATGAAATAACCGCCCGCCACCCCGTTAGTTGGGGCCTCAAAACTGACGCCCAGTGGTGCCAGGTATTCTTTAATAGCAGATGTCAGATCGTGATACCGCTCTGCATATGCGGGCTGTAAGGTATCACGGATATGTTGTTCCAAAAATCCAGTGACAAGGAGTTGGTCGATAAAGGTCGAGGTCATCTGGGAGGGTGCTCCACCAGACCGAGACGAGCCTCTATTGTCACGTCAGCCTACCCACGCCCCAGCCCAACTTCATTTCGATATACTCCGCACAAAGAATTATACTGTATAGATGATAACAGAGATGACGGAAGACAACTTACACTTGCGATAAACCGTAGGCCACCTTTTCAGATGCTTCCGCCCATCCCGTGCGGACTCCGGGTCCAATAAGTTTACTGAAACTGCCATTGCTTATTGCGTGGCCCCATTCATCCACAGGGCCACCGTCCACATAGCGGTCCACATCAACTAAACGTGGGACAAAAGCACGGTCGGCCGATGGCAGTTTACTACCGGCAATGGAGGACCACTGTAAGTGATCATAAACATCGTCAGTCACCACCAGAGCATCGTACTTCCGGGCCAGCCGGATCAGTTGCTCCCGGTGGTGCAGGGACATGATCTTAGTCGACGGGTTCGCAAATGTGGGGACGGCATAGATAACATGTTTGTAGATCTTGCGCCATGATCGAGGCGGTTTAATTTTCTAATGTATGGGTCAAGTCAGTCCACAGTCTCGGTATGCAAAGTATCACTTTCCTTCTAAAGTGATCCCTGCCACTTTTTTTTTTGGGTTGTCTTGGCCTTATTACCGGCGTGACATTGCCTTTGGCGGCAGCCTGATCCTCGGACGCACGCAATCCGCTTTCCAAGAAATCTAGATCGATCCCTTCGTCATCCTCGGGCACTGCCCGCACTCGCCCAGCAAAGCCAGCGTCGTCGAATATGCGGCCAGCTAGGAAATAGGTGGGATCAACCTGCCAGACATTCCGCGTGTACACGGGGTCGGTGAATACAGCCAAGATACAGGCGAGGCTCTGGCTGGCTCCGCCGGTGATGCAAATGCGCTTAGAAGAGATCGGGTGGCGAGGTTGATAAAAGGATTCCATCCATTGGGCAATGTGGACACGTAGAGGCTCATAGCCTTCGTCGGGGCCATAGCCTAATGCCGGGTGGGCAATGGAGGGGTCGGTTAGGACAGTTGAGGCGGAGCGGAGGAGTTCGGGGGCGGGGAGGAGCGTGGGGTTCGGCCAACCAGTCGAAAGGTCAATTTGGTCCATGGGTGGCATTTTGTGTAGAAAATAATAGCAATATTCAATGGGTCAAGGTCAATTGGACCGATAGATATGGAGAAAGCATTGGGGCTTCAAAAGGTGTCCATAAAATGGAGCAGAACCGAGATCCGTGGAAGCGAAGGTGGAACCACAAAGTCAAATATTAAACTGAATAAAACGAACAAAACGAACAAAACGAACAACTTGGCTGAAATTTCCAAGGTTACGCAGAGTTACTCCGATGGTTCAGGAACAGGTACGGGAAACACTGAAAGGCCTTGAATATTTCTTTTTTTTTTTCAATCTATCATAATTTTTCCAAGTTGATTGATACAAGCTTTTTTTTTCGCGTTCAATGTGGCCAATGTCTCACTTATGGTAAGGTGCTCCATGCAATTAATGCAATGAATGCATTTAAATGACTAGCGTTCCAACTGCCCCATTTTACGCTGTATTTCATCGATCGGATCGGGACATGAAATCAACTGGTTCAAGTAGGAAAGATTTATGATAGAAACATTCGGATTGTTCAATATTTTCAAGGTTGGAAATCAGACATATATATGAAGTAATAGGTACCAGTTGACATTCATGAATTACTACTAGGTATACTTGGAATATCTACACCTGCCAAACATTCAAATGTTTACTATATATATACATAGTGGAACTAATGTATACTCAAGGCCCCTTTGGAAGCTCTCAAGTGCTTATATGTACCTATATATCGGGAGTCAGCAACCTTAAGCGCATACTATTCATAGAAGTCAGCCTAACCTTTCAAATGTTGGCCCCAGTACAACTTCACATAATTTTGAATATACTGGCTACTAGTTAGCTCAAGTAGGGTCAAATGTTCAATGCATCTAAACATCAAAAACATTTGAATAAATGTTTATTTAATTTCATATCCAATATTGAATACCGCGTATTAACAGGTTTTCCGGGGGATCCACCACGACATGCACGGCCAAGGGACCCATTATCGAGCTATTATTGGCATGGAAAGGAACCAGATCGAAGCTCATTACCGTTTTTTACCTGCTTTTTTTAAATTCTTTTATGGGTTTTGGGGGCTTTTGCGTAAGGCTTCATGTGTAAGTTAAAAAAAAAAAAATTATCCCCAACTCTATATACAACTTCCAATCTCCTGAAACGAACCCCCCTGATCCGCTTTATCTTTTTTTTTTTTATCTTTTCTCTTTTCCTTAATTCTCTCTTTCTTTTGACTTATACACTTGGTCTCAACGGCTTTCAGTTGTCTCACTTAATACTGATATTTTGAGAGAGAAAAAAAAAAAGTCACGGTACTGCGGCTTCATTCCCACTCGTACCGTTTCTCCCTGCCATTCTTGTGCAATCCCTCCTGCCGATCCATTCCCCAAAACTCCCCTGGTCTCCCCCCTCTACTACAACTCATTCCTGCTTTCCTATGCGGGCTTGATCTCACCTGGTTTTTTCTTTGCCCTGCGCCTTGGTCGCCTCTAAAACCTTCGACCTCCTTATCCCCACACCAATTCCTCAATTTATACCCTGTGACAAAGATGTTGTCAGCTCCCGTTAAGTCGGCGAAGCGCATCTCGTCTCTTTTCTCGCTGGGTAGCAGTCACAAGGATCAAAATGCGACCGCTGCATCACCGGGCAGTTCACCTGGCTTCAAGCCTTCCGACTCAAAATCTCGCCAAAGAAGCAGCTCCCGACCAACTCGTCATGTCTCGACACCAAATGCCGTCTTCTCCTCCACAGAGCCCCGAACCGTCCCCAATTCGGCGCCTTTGGACTTCGACCTGGAGAGCTTGCAACCCCCACCATCCTTGCTCGCGGTAAACACCGACTTGGCCAATAGTGCCCCGAGCTCCCCAACAACCGGCCGACCTCAGAGCAGGGGTCGCGACATGAGCAGACCTTCCAGTATGGCAGGGTTGGCCATCCCGGGTTCTACACCAGATTCCCGTCCCAGCACGCCATCGAAGCGTAGAAGTTGGATGCCGGGTATGGGTGCTCGGTCGCGCGCCAGTTCCGTGGATAAGCGGCCCCCTGCGGCCACCGCCCCGAGTGCTTGGATTGCTGGGTTGGACCAGAAAGTCCTCTACGATCTAGGACCCTTGCTACGAGGAGAACAGGTACGTCGGGATTATTTGATTTTTATCTACTTTTTGACCTGCTGGGAATCAAACCCCCAAAATGTGTATCTTACTAACAAGTTTCTTCCGAACCAGATCCCCGAGCTATGGAATGAACAAGGTGATACTTATGTCTACTTGTTCCCTCAAACCACCGGCCGTTCGGCATCCTTCAAGGTCGACTCTACCATCTTCGCCGAATCTCCCTCCCTTACCTACCTTGCCCGTGGCACCGACGCCAAAGCCACCGGTCTGGAGCAGCCCGCCCGCACCCTCTCCCTCGTCTCGCCTCCTTTGACCCCGCTGGACCGGTCTGCAGACAATGACAACGATAGCCAAGGCAGCCAACGCATGGCCTTTGATGATGGAATCGATGAAGCTCCGGAACTGCATCTATACCTGCCAATTCCTCTCAACAGTGACGTTTCGAACCCGCAATGTCGCCTGACACAAGAGGATGCCGACAATCTGCTCCTATTCCGCAACCTTTTCGCTTTCCTTCTGGGCCAATCGCTTATCTCTAGCCCCAAGTCTTCATCCCTGTTCAGTATCTTCATGGATGTCGCGGTTCTGTTGGCCCGATTTGAATTCACCAACTTGGACGGCTCTAACTTTGGTGAAACAGCCACCTCCAGCTTCAGCAATTACTGCGATGAACTACGCTTGGCTGATGTGCGTAAGAGTCGGGAAAAGACTATCGAGGCCATTGTCCTTGGTGAACGCCTGCGGTACTTCCCTCTCTACTTGGAAGGATTCGTGCACGGTGTCGGAAAGCTTGATGAAATCAAGCAACTCCGAAGCCCAAAGTATACCTTCATTCATCCCATCACCCAGAAGCGCCTCGAGCGTGGATTCATTGACCTTGACACTCGTCTGCGTGGTCTTTACTCCAAATTGGAGGATTTCGACTTCCCATCCGTTTTCTCTGGTAGCGCGAACTCGGCCACCTCGATGGAAAGCAAAATCCTCCGCTTCAAGAACTGGAAGGCTGGATTCTTTGAATTCCGCCGCTTTACCATGCAGTTTTACCGACAGAAGTATGGCAGCTGGCCGCCCAAGGCCCGATCAAAGAAGAACGAGTTCGAGGAGAGTGGATTGAATCGTCAGCTCCTCTTGGACTTGTACCACGATTTCACCGACCTCTACGATCTGTTGGTTGATCGTACTTCCCTCACCACCCGCACCATTGATGCCTCTGGCTCTGGTGGTGACAACTCTTCTACTGATCTGAAGGATGTCACCCTCCGTGCTCTTCGCCACATTCTTAGCGAATATGATCGCAGTACTCCTCCTGTTCTTCCTCCCATTCCGTTCGACGTTCCTCAGATCCCATCGTTGCAAGTACTGCATCGCAAGCCTCTGGAACCGAAGAAGGCCACCAAGTTGCGAAGCAAGAAGCTCAAGAACTCCGACATCAATGCTGTGTTGATGGACTCTTACACTCGGGAGAGCATGCGGCCCACTACCTTTATCGAAAGCTTCATGCAATTTGAGCGACGCTCTGCTGCTGGCAAGACCCTCGAGGATATCACCGATCTCCGCTGTGGTCAATGGATTTTCCTCTACGCCGTCATTCAGTCCCTTCCCATGTTGGTTGTGGACGTTCCCGAGGTCCGATTCACCGAGGGTGTTGAGTACTTCCTCTCCATTGCCCCTCGCGGTGGAGCCCCTTGGATCCAAAACGATACAAAGACTGCTCGCAGTTGGTTTGGTGTTGCTGGTGGTGCAGGTGTTGTTAGTTTACCTTCTGATGTGGTCATCAATGGTGTCGAAGGTGTCTACCGTCGGAGTCATTGTTGGCAGCTTGCTGAACAATGGGCCGAGGCTGGTCAATTGATTGAGCCTCCGTCCAATGAGGATTGGGAAGAGGATGAATCTTCAATCTCCTCACCCTACCCAGCTCAGCAGTCATCGGCCGGCTCTTCTTCCGAACAACAACCGCATCACATGTTGAACATGCCTCACGGTGGCCTGACACCACCTCCGCCTGCTATTCCTCGTCAACGCTCTCCCGCGGCTGCAGCACGGTCTGAGCAGCACCGTCACTCAATTTATCCTGGATTGGAGGCTTTGCCATTGCCCGCTGGCATTGCCCCACTTGAACCTCCTGCCCGTCCCATCAGTCGGTTCAATCCCAACATGAGTTTCGATGACATCTTAAAGGAGGTTCCTAAGAAGGGCAAGAAGCATTAAACACTTTCTTCCTCTTAACCTTCTTTGCCTCTCTGCCCGGTTTTTTTCTTTTCTTTTCTTTTCCTTTTTTCTTTTTCTAATTTACCGGATTGTTCATTCGCCTCTAGCAGCATTGTGGTGTTATCACACAACCACTCCCTTCGGCTATATTTGGCCCTTTTGTTTTATTTCATTTTTTTTTTCACCACCCTTTGGATGTTTGTGGATAGGCGCATATTGGTGACATGAACCACGGGGTCGGCACGGCGTGATACACAGGGCAACGAGGAAAAGCAAACCATTTAAATGTATTGAAGAGGCATGGAAGAAGGCATAGCATATCCCCCGTGGTTTCGAGCCCTTTTCTTTTCTTCTTCTTGGATCCCCCTCTACTTCCCATAATTTGTCCTTATTGTATTTTGAGCGGAGACTACTTGGAAAAAATAGAGATTTTAATATCTGCACGTATAAATTCTCCATGTGACCTTCTAGTTAAGAGGACTCGGGTATCTACCATGGAACCTGAGCATCAAACTATAAAATAAAGTAATATATGATATTCAACTGTTAACATTGAAGAGCATTCCATCTTATCTACTTTGTTTTTCTGATTGATCTCCCTTCATTCTGACATGTTTGGACCCCAATAGGACCCTGAATCTAACACTCTACATTTGAAGTGGAAGTTTTCCGCCCCACAAAAACAAGGCAACCTGGAATACGAAGGCCGAGGCTACGCTTATTATAACTTGCAGGGAGATGGAAATGGCTTAGACCGTTGATCCCTGCCCTTACATAATAATATTCTTGACACTAATGAGAACCTTAATATTTTCATTTCCCCCACTGCTCGTGGCGAGAAACACGGTGAAAAGAACAGCCTTCACAGCGCCAATAATGTCCTAATCAATTGCTGGACCAGTTGGGCAAAGAAGAAAAGCCGGAAAAAAACACCATTAATCCTTTTATACCCTTCCAGCTGAGCGCCATGTCACGCTCCAGCATGACTAGTGAAGGCCACGAGCGTCTCGAACCACGACTGCTGCGCTCCGTTGAGAATGACGACGTTGATGCTCTGCACAAGATCATCAGCCTAGCGCACGACTATGGCCAATTCTCCGACAATTTCCTCCGTATTGCGCTCATGCGCAGCGCTGAGCGCAATAGCATCGCGACAACAGAGTACCTCCTGAAGATCGGCGCCAAAATCGAAGTGGAGGGCAACAGACTCTCTCCCCTTCTTCGCGCCGTGGAAAGAGATCATTTTCAAATTGTGAAATTGCTCCTAGACGCTGGCGCATCGCCCGATAGCGCGGATAAAGAAGGGCGCACCGCGCTCATGATGGCAGCGTGGAAGAACCATGTGGACATCCTACAGCTTCTGATCGTTCGCGGCAATGTCAACGCCCGCGACCTGAGAAAAAGGAATGTGCTACACAATCTTGCCGCTGATAAAACCTGTACTTGGGGATGGGGCGACGATGTTGTGAAGCTTTTACTGAGGACGAACATCAAGATCGATGGTGTCGAAGGCCAGGATGAGCTGGGTCGGACCCCGCTACACTGGTCAAGTATGAGCGGTAATGTCCGTTTCGCGGAGCTACTGCTTAGTAGGCCAGATGGGGGCCCAAAGGCGGAGATTGATAGTACTGAGTTGCGAGGGAAAACTGCCTTGCACGTTGCCACTGCACACAACCGCGCAGATATGGTCAAATTGCTCCTGAGTCATGGGGCTGACGTTAATCGGCCTAGTGATGGTGGCTGGACACCTCTTCACTATTCTTCTGACAGTGGACACGAAGATATCGTGGCAATCTTGCTGCAAGCCGGCGCGCTTGTCAATAACCAGCTCTTGAATGGAACCACGCCTTTGCATCACGCCGCTCAGGGAGGCCACACAAAAGTTGTAGAACTGTTATTGGAAAGACCAGAGGTCAAAAGACAAATCAGGGATAACTTTGGAAGCACTCCATTTCTACGCGCAGCACAGTTCAAGAGAAAGGACATCGTTCTAATGTTGAATCCGGTCAACAATGTTGAGGTGCTCTCCGAAGACGCCAAGCAAGCCGCTGCTGCCTTTGACAGCACAATTGTCGATTTTGGCGACTACCATAACAATAACCGAATTACAAGGATGTCGGTTTTCAACTTACTTTATGGCCGAGACACTGTGAATCCGCGCAAGCCAGCTATGACAGTCTCTCCAGTTTCAGCATTTAGGTGGATCCATCTGCCTGTGAATGAACTAAGCTGGATCGAAGCGCTGTTGACTAAATTCTTTATTGAAGGAGGAGCTCACGATGTTGAGGGATTCAAAAGTATTGAGAAATCTTTTACATGGTCTCACAGAGGTCAAAAGACCCATTCTCGATATATGAGGCCTTTGTGTCAGGCTACTCCTATCTTGAGATATCGAGAAGAGAAAAAGCCAGAGGAACCGAAAGGACTGAGCGGAAAAGCAGACCGGGGAGGTTCGACCGACGGAGGAAATCAAGGTGCCTCGAAGAACAAGCAAAATCAAAAGCGTGGCAAACCAGGGAGCAATCCTGGGACCCCCAAAGCCGAACCAAAAGAAAAGTCTCCATGGAATTTATGCAAGGATCCCAATGTCCTAGTCTCTACATATAACATCAGTGTTTTTATGCCATACCTGCACTTCGAATCCACGGAACGAAGAACCAAGATGGAGGAAGCGATAAGACGGACTGAAACACTGAGTTTTGATGGTCAAAATCTCAAGAGAACTCGCACACGAGACGAAATGCTACTTGATGCGCATCTCTTGTCTTCTAACACTTCACTTCATATGCGCCGCACATTGGATCAATTCTTTTATCCCAATATTGACACACAGGGTCGGGACCAGGATCAGGTCGTGTATCGATACCAAACCAAGGGCCCTGGGTGCGAAAGAACAGCAAACGACCCGAAGATATTCATGGTCGATCAATTATGGATGTGGGTAACGGGAAATCTCCTTGTGACCAGTTTCCCACAAAGATGGGACCAACCAAAGAATGACCCACTGAACGTCCTCGAGGGCATCATTGAGGATATAAATTCTAAGACTCGCGAGCCTGTAAAATCGGTCTACGATCTGGCAACTCTCATCACCAATCGATGCTCCGGTGTTTTTGACAGACATCGAATGGGTGACGATCAGTATCAATTCATGGACATGTTTGAGTCTTCCATTGGTATAGCCACTGATCGGGAGACGCTATTGTTCAACCGTTTCAATCATGCCTCTGCTCAGGCATCCAGCTGGATAAAGAGCCATAGAAGAATGAACCAATCTACCCGCGGCAAGACTGCCCATGACGTCCCCGAGGAAGTGAATCCTAATAATGATAATGATTATTCTGATGGTGATGGTTCACCGCTTTTCGTCGATGATCTTCTTGACATTGGAGAGGAAACCGATCTTCTAGCCGAAATAAAAGACATCAAGGACGAGCTTAACATGATTCGAACTGTGCTTGAGCAACAGAAGAATGTCCTTGCTGACTTTCAAGAAGTGATCTGCGACACCTATCAAGGACAGAATAAATCGCAATTGGAAGTTAAAAAAAGATTCAAGGATCAGCAGCGCATGATAGACATGCATTTGAAAGATATCGACCGCATGGATAAACAAGCTGAACGCATCTACCACTCTATTACCGATTTACTTGATCTCAAACAGAAACATGCCAACGCCTTCGAAGCTCGTTTCGCTCGAGACCAAGCAGCTGGGACGAGTCGTCAAAGCAAGACAATTATGGTCTTTACCATTGTGACTATTGTCTTTCTGCCATTAAGTTTCATTTCTTCCATTTTCACGATTAATTTGCAAGAATTCGATGGGTTGGATCTCGCATACGTGGCCAAGTATACCTTTGGAGTTGGCTTTGCTATTTCGATTCCTCTTATTCTCGTTGCACTATCCGTGGATGACATTTCCGATTTCTTCCGTGGCCGACGCTGGCTGTCCTTTTCTCACCGAGATACAACCTCGAATGAGTGTGTTGATAATATGCCGTCATTGGAGATTGAAAAGAGGTTCAGTATGGCCCGATCCAGCAGGAGTCTTGATTTGGGTTATGGACCTAGCTTGTTACCTGTTTCGACTCAAGCCTCTAGAAGACCGGAAGGCCCGTATGCGAATGGATTTGGCAATAGTATACGACGCAGCATGGATTATAGGTCTGGAAGATAGCTTTATGTCTACAAAATTGATAGTAATAAACTTTGTGATCCCTCGAGTTCATAGAGTTGTCGATTAAAATAATATTACTTGATTCTCTTTAAACCCTTTCACGTTGCACGCTTAGATGGTTGGTTAACAAGATTCGTCCAGGTGCCACTAAGACCTCTTGGCTTTCATCTTGCCTAGTCCCTATATCTTTCAATTTGATCAACGAACTAACACGTTCGACGTCTTTGGAGGTCTTTTTTGAACTGATATGCTTCATGAGAGGCCAAAGTGGAGCCGCCGCCGAAGTAATTTGAACTAGTTCTAGCTCAATTATCGTAAGAATGACCAAGGGTGCAACATCATCTGGAAAATTTTTAATGCTCAGAGTTAGCCTAAAGAACGAGTCTGCGAAGATTGCTTCGAGTGGGACAAGAATAATTGGGGGTATCCTTACAGGTATGTCTTCTAGTACCGATTACTACAGCCTTAGTTATACCACACGCTGCTCCGACAATGCCGAGGCCCATCAAGCATGAGAGTAAGATTTTGGGCTGTAAACTCATCTGAAGCTTCCAAATGATGAATAATGGGTATATGGCTAGTAGGATGTCCGTGAGAGCACTCCATGCTATTGATTATCAGTATGGTTAGAACCTCAAGATTCAGAGAGCGAGTTGTAGATGACAGAACCTGGACTCACCAGATCCAAACATGATAGTTCGAGAGCCAACTTGGTGGGTTTGTAGTTGCAAGAGAATAAGAGGCGTGTTCAAAATGCAGCAAATGAAATTCATTCCCACCGCCGCGAGTAGAATCCGTTTACCAAGTTTATTGGTTCGACCTTGGATTTGGAGAATGTAAAGTGTGACGCCTAGCTTGGCAAATCCAACGGACCACTAACTAAATGTCGCGGCAACGCCGGGGAGGGATTGGGAGTTGAAGAAATCTGGGTTGTACGACGTGTAGCAATCGATCACAGTGGCGGGCACCCCTAAGACCTAGAATTCAACTCAGAAGTTTTCAGCCTTGAATCGTGGAACGAACCCGTCTTCAGTTGTACTCGGTATCACGAACCCAAGCGAATATTGCTAGCAGAATTATCCAGCCACCTTGCCGGCGAACGATAAAGAAGTAGGTGTAGATTCGCAGAGCAATGAGAATGGTGGCCACCGAGCCCAAAGAGAGACTGATACCGACGATGGAGGATCTATAGTGGGCCACATATCCGTCCACTTTTTTGATGCTGCTTGGTGAGTTTATAACGGACATTTCGTTCCGGCAGCAGAGTGGAATTAGAGGCCGGGTGAACAGGACAGTTCAATGTTGGAAAGTTCCAAGCTTCGTTCCAAGGGTACTGCCACGTGCAGAAATGGCCAAGGGAAACAAGTCACTTTATAGCCCCGTAAGCCAAAGAAAGGCTATGTATGCTTCAATGTCAAGCCTTAAAATGATCGGAAGAATGAGGAACTATATGGTAGATGTATGAAGTTTTAGATATATTCTTAAATTTAGTTACTTATTAATTGGATTCTGATGACAGCTGACACCAAGCAAGGGAAGAGGATCAAACCAGAGAAAGCCCTGAATGTCAGACCAAGCCCTCTTTGATCCTTGCAATGTGGTAATTGGGCCACCCATCTTGTATGACAATACCATGGTATCAGCCCAAGCCTTGTAGGGATCTCCCATTCAAGCCTTGGGCAGAATCTGTCCTTCCCACTGGGACTTGGCAGATTCGAAAAGTTTATCATCGGTCAACATATCCCATCCGGTAAGGGCCAGACCCTTACCAGTCAGAAGAGCCTCCTCGTGAGCCTCGTCCGTACCAGCACAAGCAGTGAAGCTAGGGTGATGCGGGAAGCATCCTTCGGGGGCGCGAATGCTAAACATGCTGTGGAGAGTGGCAACTGCGTAGCTCACGTTTCCGACGTCGGAACTACCGGTCAAGACCTTGTCGTACTTTTGAATAATCTCTCTCTTATAGCCGCGCATATTTTCTGTGAATCGCTCGCACAAAGTCGAGTTCAAAACGACGTCGGTGTAAAGTCCCTCTCTGTAGATTCATCTTCATTAGCGCTTCAAGTTCATATCGAGTACAACCTCGGCATTTGTCACCACTCACTCAACAATCTTCACTGTGCAGCCCGTAATCACAGCAGCCCCCTCCACGCAGGCCCGGACTCGGGCAATAAGACTGTTCAATCCATTCAATGACGGGCTGCGAATCTGCCAGTAAGACTTGGTGTACGCGGGGATCACATTAGCGACCTTGGGGACATCAAGGAACGCTCCGTGGATACGTTCATCGGGCAAGATCTGCTGGCGCAAAGTCGAAATACCGTTATAGGCTTGAACCAACGCGTCAAGGGCGTTGACGCCATCCCAGGGGTTACCACCTGCGTGGGCGTTCTTTCCAAAGTATTCGACATGGAGCTCCTTGCGGGCGTTCATCAATACACCGGCGCAACCATCACTTGGAGTTCCAGTCATATTTGATGGACCACCATGACTCATCAAGGAGATGTCGACTCCCTTATAAGCTCCGGCGTCGAGAAGCTTGGCCTTTCCGCCGCCATTCTCCTCGGCAGGCGTACCCAGAAGCTGAATTCTACCACCCAATCCAAACTTCTTTTGCAGGTGACTCAGGGCCAGAAAGGCCGCAATACTGCTAGTAGCAATCAGGTTGTGTCCACAAGCGTGTCCAATGTCGGGCAACGCATCATATTCCGCATTGAAGTTGATCATTCGGCCCTCTGTTCCACTGATACATTCGAACGAAGTGTCGACACCAAAGGCATGTCTTGTAACAGTAAAACCCTGGCTCTCAAGGAAATCACAGATTGCGTCATGTGCCTTGTGCTCTTCATAAGCTAATTCGGGGTTTGACCAGATCTAAGAAGTTATCGAATTGCGAGTTAGCTTGACTGTAGTCATTGGCTCACGCGGAAATCGCGGGAATATTCAATAGCAAAATCCTTACGTAATGATTTAGATCACGAAGCTGCTTCGCAACTTTCTCCAATGCCTCATCGACGGCAATTTGGGCCTCACTGGGCGAAACTGAGACAGGAACCACGGTCATTTGTGCGTTGCTATTGATGGTTGTTTGAATATTTGAAGTGGATCTGAGTTCAAATGTTTAGAAATTGCTTCTATTATCAAGGCGAAGTCATGGTTCCCTTATATATTCTGGTTTTCCCATTTTACCCCAACCTTGGAACTTCCCCATTCTGCATAAGACGAGAGTTATGAGATCCGTGCTTCATAACTTTGGAACTCGAGGGAATTGTATTGGAACAGGTCAGATAGTCACCGGATGTGACAGTATGGATTTCTAATCTTTGGGTATCCAAGCGGACCAAGCCACAGCGTGTGAAGTGTAATTGGGTAGACTAATGCTCACAATTCACAACTCACCACAACTCACCACAATACACCACAATTCCGCTCTTATCCAGTATGGGGTTGCACAACTTATCAAGAAGCAACGTCCACCAATCCGATCCTTCCGATCACCCGGATTTTAGACTTCAATGTTGCGAATTTGCCGAACTCGTGGCTTGAGGCTAAAATCAACCAATCAACAGGCCTGGATTTGCCGACCTGATATCATTCCGCATCTACCGCGTACCTTTTTGCCCCCCTCTCTTCTCCTCGTCTTCTAACCGATTGATCAAAGGCTCTTCCTTTGCCGACCTGGTCATCTCCAGTGGCTTGGACCACTGTATTGCCACTCCTCTACGTGACTTCCCCGCCTTCCAAGGGTCATTTCCCCGCGGGAAAGTCACAGGTCATTGATAGGGGAACCTTTGGAAGCATTCTACATAGAAAAGAACGACTACTTATCTCTATCTTATCGTCTTACGAATTCACTATCTTCCAACATGTCCACGAGAATGTCACTATAGTCTTCACGAAAACAGAAAATGGCAATAATTGGCAAGCGAGATCATCTTCATGGCATCTTATCTTTCAAATTGGACAGGCCAATCTCGAGCTCCGTATACTTTACGCCTCGAACCTTAGAACTCGTACGCGTTTATGTCAATTCAAAGTTAGGGTATATAGACCAATTCAATATCCTTTTCTGGGGTTAGTTTTTTTTTCTATCAACTTCTATACAATCAATTGATTGACTATATACTTTCACCATGAGTAAATTACAAGAGCCTTCAGGCTACGATGAGAAGACAAGCTATGTCGATGAGATTGGACAAGATGCCAGTGTCGGGGAGGTTGTGGAATTATATGAAGCATCCCCTGAGGAGGAGCGTCGACTACTACGGAAATTGGATTTATTGTGAGTTCAACCAACTTGCTACTAACTTTGACATTGTCAAAATGAACATTTGAAAAGAGAAGCACAAGTCCTGATCTCTATACAGTATGATCCCTGTTATGGGAATCTGTTATATGTTACAGTACATGGATAAATTGGCACTCAGCCAAGCGACACTCTTGAACCTGAGAGAAGATCTGGTAAGAACTTGTTTCAAACCCACGCTAAGCTCTCCCCTGAGGCTTTGATGACTCTTTCACCGTCCACATGCATGTGTTGACATTCATCTCTAGGGCCTTGTTGGCCAACAATATACATGGTGCTCGGCAATCTTTTACTTTGGCTACTTGGCTTGGGCTTGGCCTACCTCCTATTTGATCGTCCGCCTTCCTTTGGGAAAGTACCTTGCTGTATCTGTGTAAGTATCGTGATCCCCAGCCCGGCTTGATTTTCTCTCTAACATTTGTTGATCTAGCTTTATCTGGGGAGGAATTCTTATGTGCCATGCTGCCTGCCAGAATTACGGTGGCTTGATCACCGTGCGATTCTTCCTTGGAGTTGGTGAAGCTGCTGTCGCACCAGGATTTGGTCTCATCACAGGAATGTTCTACAAAAGAGAAGAGCAACCTGCTCGGTAAGTCAACGTGACACTCAGAAATCGCGGGCCAAAGAAATACAAGAATATAGTCAGCAGAACTAACCCCCAACTCTCAGTCAGGGCGCATGGTTCATTGGAAACTGCATGGCCAACCTCATCGGAGGTGTGATTGCATGGGGAATTGGAAACTCCGCTTCAAGCCTGCAGAGCTGGCGTCTGTTGTTCCTCGTGCTTGGTGGCATCACCTCGGGCTACGCCATCCTCCTCTTCTTCGTCCTCCCCGACTCTCCTGCGACAGCATCCTTCCTGACACAAACCGAACGCAAGATTGCAGTGCAGCGAACAATGAAGGACAAGACAAGCTCTACGGAGGCCACAGAGGTGTTTGACTGGAGTCAAGTCCGCGAGGCTGTCAGGGATCCACAGGCTTGGTTGCTCGTTCTCTACACCTTCTGTGTGAACCTCTGCAATGGAGGCCTTACTAGCGTAAGCAGTTACAATATGTACCGCGGCTCATATTGCTCAAATATACTAACATGGTTTGTTTTTTAGTTCTCCGCAATCATCATTGCAGGCTTTGGATACTCCGACTTCAAGTCTCTGTTGCTGCAGATGCCAATGGGTGCATCCCAATTGGTGTTTCTGATCACCACCGCAGCGATCGCTACCTACATCAAATCATCGCGTATCATGGCTATGATGCTCAACGTGATTGTTGCCGTGATCGGAATCGTTCTGATCTACACACTCAATGACACTCACAGGGTGGCCAAATTGCTTGGTCTAGCCTTCGTTGCTGCGTTTGCAGTAAACATCCCCCTGAGCTTGAGTATTGTTACTTCCAATGTCGCCGGAGCGACCAAAAGAAGTACAATTAGTGTTGCCATCTTTGCCGCCTACTGTGTAGGTAACATTGTTGGACCTCAATTCTTCTTCGCATCTCAAAGTCCGAAATACTCGGTACGTTATCCAACCATTTAATCATTAATCTCTTCCTTTTTACTTACGCAATTTTCAACAGAGCGGAATTGAAGCTTCCTTGTGTGGATTAGTTCTCGGAATCTTCTTCCTAGGCTTGCTATTTGTGTACTATGTCTGGGAAAACAGAAGACGGAACTCGAATGAAGTTGCCGAGAGCACCGAAGGTGCTGGCGACGTCGTTGAATTGCAGAACAACCGGACAGACAAGCAAATACCTGGCTTCCGTTATACGTTATAAGATGTTCCAAATTATTACATATTCCTGGAGGTCAACCTTGGGAATTTATGCAGTTTTTCATTTCGAATTCAAACACATGATTCAATATTTCACGGGGTATCTAATATTTTTAGAGTGGAGTATACTAAAAAATACTACACGATCAAAAACGCGATATGTCTCTCCCAAAGATTCTGTTGAGAGTCCATCGGAATGCAACCCGTAGTTTGTTGCGCCAACTGATGGTCATGGTAATGTACGCTGCGTTCCAAACCAATGAAGCCATCCTACCCGTGATACCTTCAGGTAGGTAGTTTTTGCGATTTCCATTCTCGTCATTATGAGGAATCTGCATCAGTGCTCGCTGGTTACCCAGATAAGCCATGGTTCCCATATTGCGGAACGAGAAGGCTGAAGTCTGGCCCACATCATTTTTGTTCATCCTTGTTGCCAACCATTTGGCTTCTTGGAATGCAGCCTGTGCCGTGGCGGGAGGTGATCCAGTCTCAAGCATAGCATTATCCCCTGTCGCGAAGACGTCTTGCAGAACTGCGATGCGGCCGGAATCGTCTTGTAGCTGCACTCGAAGGTGTCCGTCAACAAGCAAAGCACCTGTTTTGGTGAACTTTTTGAACTTCCACAAAGATTGCTGCTCATCATTGGGTGCAAGTGAGCTACTTGTCTCAACCGAGTCGATGGGAAATTCGTCGATGTTGTCAAGGGAGTCGATGAATTCTCCCATTTTATTTCCTGTTGCCCACACGCAAGCTCCGACTCCAACTTCGCCTTCTTCCTTAGTTGTAAGGGTGAGACAGCGCTTCGGATCCATCTCGTGAGGTGGGTGGTCGCCTGGTGCTCCCCATCGAAGGCTTTCAACATGGTGAGAAGTCTTGATATCAATGCCTTCACTCTTCATAGTCTCCATGGCGTACCGG
This sequence comes from Penicillium verhagenii, assembly GCF_028828195.1. NCBI lineage: Eukaryota > Fungi > Ascomycota > Eurotiomycetes > Eurotiales > Aspergillaceae > Penicillium > Penicillium verhagenii. The sequence goes on along the minus strand of NW_026643176.1, from coordinate 449,188 downwards.
GAGAGGGATTCGTCAAATGAGGACAAAACATTGGGGGAAACATCATAGAGACTGATCTTAGGAATGCCTTGCAGAGCGGGATAGAGTTTCATCATATCCTTGTAGATAAAATCACGCAGTGACGCCGCTAGCTCAACGCCAGTGGGACCCGCGCCGACAATCGCCCAATGAAGCAACCATTTTCGCATTTCAGGGGATGTGGTCGGAAGGACGGCCAACTCAAAGCACTCACGTACGCGACGTTTCACACGCTTAGCGTCACCAATGTCTTTGAAGAAGAAGGCGTTTTCTTTGACACCAGGAGTCCCAAAGGTCTGGCTCACAGCGCCTACCGCAATAACAAGTTTGTCATATGGTACCTCGAACATCTCGCCCTGCTCCCACGAACGATTTCCATGCTGCGGGACTTGTGCCTCGGTGACACCGCTCTTGACCACAGTTGCTTCGCATAGAATGGTCTTATTCTTCAGATTAATCGATCTTGCCGCGGCTTGAATATAGTCGACTTTGGCATGCGGATCACGCACGGGCTCGACTATATTGGAGAAATCAAGAGATCCACTTGCCGTATCGGTGAGGAGAGGCGTAAAGACAAAATAGGAACGAGGGGAGATCACGATTGGCGAAAAGGACGGAGAAAGTCGGCGCGACAGATTGTAGCCGCTCCAGCCCGAACCAAGAATTATGACACGATTCTTGTCTGCGTCGGACTTGTGAAAGGCTTCTGTATGTTGGATTTGCGTGGCATGGTATCTGCACTGAAGATGTGTTGACAACGATGTAGGAATCAGTCGTTGCTTGTAGGTAGCGAAGGGTGGGCACACGGCTCGATGTTCGATGCGCAAAGCGCCCAGGAACCGAAATGGCATATTTGCGGGCGTTAGTTTGTTCCGGAGGCCACAGCTGTTTCGTCAATTGAGACCTGTAAGATCAGCTTTACAAAAGACATTGGGATAATGAGTGTTTTTGAGTTATATGCGAAGCTTCAATGTTGTCATAGACTCTAGCTTGCTGACACATTCATGACTTCATTTTCAGGCACACCCGGGTGACAAGGGTAGATTCGGATCGGGATCTCGAAGATCTGATCCACAGTAATCCACCTGTGGTTCTCGTGCACCGTGAGTGCCCGCGACCATTTCGTTGCGAAGGCGAGCACTGCAGAGTTTTGAGTCTGTTACGAGCATACGCAAGGGGAAAGCCGGAACCATTCGGGGTCATCGGTGAAGAGTCACTGCACGTGCCATTCCTGATCGGAAGAATTAGGGCAAAGCAGTTCATGGTCATCATGGCTATACGGGTGGAAGAAGGATGCTCTGCTAGATTTAGTAAGACAATAAGAAGCTTGGAGATGAATTGAAGGATCGTAATCACCCTACTATGTAGGTTTACACCGTAGCCCGCAGCCGCTGGCCGCAGGTCACGTGATCCCCTGTCCCACACTGGGCCACACAAACACCGAAATAGAACATATAGGGATCAGCTTCTCTTGTATCCAATCTAGATGATAAGTTTTCTTTTCATTTATCGGATAAGAATGAATTATAGATTTGGCGGTTCAGATGACCAAGACTGGGCCGCTTGTGCATTAAAGTTAGAGATTGGCGTTAATATACATGCGTGTTATAAATTAACGTCGATTCCTGAGAGGCTGAGATCTCCCTTTTAAGGCATGTGTTGAGGAGTCGGGCGCGGTAAGCCAAGAGTTTAATACAAGGATCGAGCGCCTTCCAAGCGAAGCAAAATATCGTTGGACAGAGGGTTACAACTGGCCTCGGGTATTTTGGTGTTGGTTCAGCTGTCAGCTGGCCCTGTGCGGTGGCAAGGGGGCAAAGAAGTGATCGAGGCAAAAGAGCAAGACCCCAGACGGGTAAGCGTTCCTAAGTTCTAACCTTATCCGAGCAAAGATAAGAGATTTTATCTCCACCTGAACTTTTGAACCATGGAGAAGCCCGATAAGGGCTTGATAAGATACTGATAAGTCTATATCGTGTTCTGAATGTCTTCTAGAACATTGCAATCGAAATCAGTACTAGTAGTATCTCATATCATCGCGACAATCATATACTAGTATGTTAATCAAGAATGTGCCACATGCTACTGCAGGTTCTAGTCCCTGTTGTTGGGGAAATTATCTCGATAAACCCTGTAAACCAATCAAGTAGGAGGTGGCGTCCGGAGTCCGCAGCTTATCTTTCCCCCGCAGTAAGTAGCGCTCGTTGGTGCGCCGTCCACGTGCACTACTTTAAATTTCGCTTGGAAGACATTTTTTCCCTCATTCCCCCATTCCACCATCCTCTCTCTACACATCTCCCTCCACCCCGTGGACAGCAATGGCTATCGATGCGGAAAAGGGCCTTGAAAAGGCCAATTATTCGACTGTCGACCAGAGCTCCCTCGAGGGAAATTCAACCGACAACAATGTCACTCCTGCGCACGAGACCGGCTTTCTAGCCAAGATCCGAGCCTTCGAGGCCAGGATGGACAAGAGACTGGGCCTGGAGTCCGAAGCCATCACACGAAAACGTCCAGAGGACAAACGACCCGTCCACTGGGTGGAAGAGCTATCCATGGCATTGCTCTGGGCAAGTGGCACCCTGAACGTCTCTTGCTTCGCGACTGGCTTCCTTGGCTGGGAGTTTGGTTTGACACTGAAGCAATCCATTCTCATCACCATCTTCGTCTCTTTACTCGCGGCGTCTTTGAGTGGATTTTGCGCGACCTTTGGCGCCGCTACTGGCCTTCGACAGATCAGTGTCTCTCGATACAGTTTCGGTTGGTGGCCTAATAAGCTAGTCGCTCTGCTCAATGGTATCCAGCAACTGGGTTGGGCCGCCGTTGCTTGTATTGTGGGAGGCTTAGCTTTGACTGCTGTCTCTGACGGTCACGTCTCCTTGATTCTGGGAATTGTCATTCTGGCCGTTGTTGCCCTGATTGTCTCATTGGTCGGATTGAAAGCAATTTTGATCTATGAGAGATGGGCCTGGTTGGTCTTCTTCATCATTTTTCTGGTCATTTTCGGAGAGATTGGCCAGTACGCAGACAATACAGCTCCCGCCACCGTGACGGGTTTGAATTTCTCAGGCTCGGTTCTCAGTTTGATTGCCGTGGTCTACGGATCCAGCGCGTCATGGTGTACAATGGCCAGCGATTACTATGTCCACTACCCTGCCGATGTTAGCCGTGTCAAGGTCTTCTTCATGACCACCTTTGGTATTGGCATCCCAACATCCATCGGAATGATTGCCGGATGTATTGCAGCTTCGGCATTGAACAACAAACCCGAATGGGCTGCTGCGTACGATCAGGGAATCGGCTACTTGATCCAGGACATGTTATATCCTCGCGGATTTGCGAAATTCCTCCTGACCCTCCTCGTCCTATCCGGCATCAATGTCAACGTTATCAGCATCTATAGTTCTGCCATCTCATTCCAACAGCTGTCCCGACCTTTCGGACGCGTTCCTCGAATCCTGTGGACACTCTTCTGCTTCGTGTGTATCTTGGCACTATCGATTGGAGGTCGTCAAAAGCTGAACACTTATTTGCAAAACTTCTTGAGTTTGCTGGGATACTGGTGCACGAGTTACGCTGTGATTCTATTTGAGGAGCACTATATCTTCCGCAAGGGCAACTTTGCCAATTATGATTTGGAAGGATGGAATGACCCTGCCAGACTCCCGCTGGGTATTGGTGCTGCTGTTGCATTCCTCCTCGGTGTCGTGGCGTGGTGCATGGGCATGTCAGAAACGTGGTTTGTTGGACCTCTTGCAAAATTGATTGGCAATGGTGATATTGCCAATGAATTTACGTTTGTTGTTACTGCTCTTTCTTTCCCTCTGACCAGGTACTTGGAGTTGAAGCATTTCGGCAAATAGTTTTGACCTTAGTTATTTCGATATTATAGTGGGCCCTTTTTAGCAACCATAGAGACAATGATCTCTTATAATTGACAATTTATCATTGCTTGCTTGCTTGATCTTGCCCCAGAAATTATTGTTTAATGATGAAAGTACACATGCAAGCACCCAGTCTAAAATCTTCTATTCAATTGATTCTAAATACTATGAGCGCGATATACGAGACAGCATAATCAACCCTCCCCTTTCAAAGAACCTGGGAGGAATAGAATCTTTGGGAATAAGGTGCTCATCGCCATTTGCAATCATCGCTTCCACAAGAGTCGCCTTCCCAGCGTGAATGAACCCAAGACGCCGGTACAACTCCACCGTAACATCATTACCCGCCTTCACGATGAGACGCACTTGAATATTCGGAGGAGATGACTGATATGACCGAAGATATTCAATAGCTTCTTTGCACAGTTTGCCTCCAAGGCCTTGACCGCGGTGATCTGGAAGGGTAAACAGACTCAGCATCTGCCACCGCTCTTCCTCGTCATCGGATTTCTGGGGAGGCTGCGCAGCTTCCGCGGGCAATTCAAAATCAGCGCTGGATGCGGGTCCTCGCAAGGTGACTTGGCCGATCCATTGGATGTCATCGGGACGTGATTGGTCGTGGTTGACTGGGGTTGCGGCACAGATGAAGACTTCGCGACCGGGAAGAGTTAGGCGTTCGATCCATTCGGTATCGGTGAAGGCTGCTTCAATCGCGTAGGTGGATGAGAAGGAGTGGGGTGAGGCTTGAAGGGCTTTCAAGCGTAGATCTCGATATTTTTGGGCAGAGATGTCGATTCCGTCTGTCTTGGGGATGCGGAAGAATGAGTATGTGTAATTGGAAGTCATGGTGAGATGCTGCCAGTTGGAGGCAATTATGGGAAAATCTTGATGGTGCTGGAACGCAATTGCTTTTGCGGAGCTCCTACTATTTATGTGCTCGTGTTTTTATGTGACTCAATAAACAAAACCGAATCTGCTTCTCTGACTCATTCAAATGTTGGTTGATGATGTTTATCGGGATTTGGCTTTGATCCACTTCTAAGCTTATTTGGCGCACATCGGGATTTGGGAACAAGATCTGAAATAAGATAACAATTAGCTAACACTTTCTGCTAATCTCCTTCACGCATAGAGCTCGATTTCGTATTCTCCTAACAGTGGGCGATCTAGGGTATTGACTCGTTGCAGTCGATACACAAGAGCCTCTTCAGCGCCAACATTGCCGTCGCGTAGTCTGGTTCAGCCGTTCCCAATCCCATTGCGACCGGACACACCACGGCCCCATACAATTTTCAGGTCTGGAGCCCACTTATGACGGTCTTCAAGCAATTTCTCCCAGCTCGAATTGACGACTTGAAAAAAGTCCTCTACTCCCAGAGTCTCCATCGCAGTGTCTTAATGTAAACCTGGGGGAAAGAAGGGGAAGAATCCAAGCTGTGATTGTGGTTCGTCACTAAGGGGGAATGAGGAGGAAAGGAAGGAGAGAGGAAAGGAAAGAGAAGCTCTCACTTCCTCAGACTAACTACCAAAACCAACACGCGCTGCACTCAGACTTAAGTCCAGGAGCAGACCATGTGACCAGAATAGGTCACATTGATGGTTCACTTCTCCTGATAACTTGAAAGTGTTAGTTGAGAGTGTCTACTAGCAGTGGGTCACTATTTGGAGTGATGAACCACCCGATGGTATACTCCCGCTAACAACTGGGGTTATTTTGAAAATTAATGTTCGGAGAATACCATATAAGTTGAAAATCTACCTACTACTAGTAGTAAGTAATCATGCCCAGCAGTCAATATTTGCCAATCATCTTGAGCCTAGGTTATCCTAAGGGAAGCCGAAGTCTACCTGGATCTTCCAACACCTGCAAGATTTTTGCATGAGATGAACTGTAGTTGATTTTCAGAACAGGATAATTATTTTCCGGGCTTGAATATCTACAAGCATCAACAATTTCAAGGCTCCACCCAGAATCGACTTGTTTAGATCGATGAATTACACCAATCCCTTCAAGTTCAAAACACTAACACTAACCAAGTTATCTGTGGTGGCAGCTGAATCTCCACCGCCAGTAAGAACCAACCAGTTACCATCTCCCTCCTCCAAAACTCTCAAAGACCGCGAATAAGCCGCAACCTCGGGTGTGGCAACTTCAGTCCACTCGCCAGCCCCAAGTGCCTGGTTGATGAAGATGGATGTGGAGGACTGCCCGTTCGCAATGATGGTGCCATGTTCACCACCGTATGGTGTCCAGGTTACGTATGGGGAGGAAGTGGGCTTTGTACCATCTGTCGCGACCAACTGAATTCCCTCTGCGGAGTTGAAGTCGAGTGGGTTTGCGGAGATGCGGTAGTAGACCGGGAAGGAGTAGTCTGATGTGTTGAAGAAGGATCCGTACTCGTGCATGAAAATGTACTTTCCGTTCGGGAGCTGCAGCCACTGTTAGAGGGTGTATAGTGGATACGGGTGGTGGGTTGGACTTACTTTGGCTACCGTTGGCATTCCGGGGCGATCAGTGTATGTTGGGTAGGCACTGATATTGTTATTAAATGTTAGTCTTGATCGCAGAGGGAAGATAGCAGGAGGATGACGCGGGACGAGTTATTTCTTACACATCATTGACAACGGGTCCCCATTTCTTCAAGTCGGAAGAAACCTGGTGAACAAGCTTCTGTCCATAAGTCGCATTATCCCGTTGATCCGAGTAGTAACAGACCAACTGCCCATTGCTAGTAACTACATTAGCAGACCTCCTTTTCAATAAAATCCACGGGACACTCACTAGGTCATAAGGAAAGGCTCCCAGACTGGGGTCAGTCCATTGTCGGGCTCCGCCTCTCCACCACTGGCGATGTGGCTGACGAAGCTCCAGGTCAACCCATCGTCATGCGAAGCATACAACTCAATGTGGGTGGAGGAGAGGTCCTCGGGGATGCTATTTCCCGCCAGCAGTAGCGTGCCCGCCTTGAATGAGCCGATAGACTCAGAAAGATAGTACAGGAAGGGCTGGTATCGCAGTCCATATCCATTGACCTTGTCCGTGACGTTTGAGTAGGCAGCCCATGTCTTACCGAAATCGGTCGAGCGGTAGATGGGGAAGTAGACTAGGGGTGGCTCTGGAGAGTAATTCTCCCAAGTTGAGAGTAGGTCGCCATTGGGTAGTTGGATTGTGCGAGCGTAGAGAGTCCGGGGGAGATTGTAATCTGTTGGTGGAGTGAAGATTGTGACGTCGGATACAGCTGCTGGAGCTGGGGGGAAGAGTGGGATCGGGGACCCAAAGATGCTGCTGTAGCTGTAGCTACGAAAGTGAGTATGTGTGAGAGCTTCATTTTGGATCAATTGATCTGTCCGGGTGCGAAAGAAGAAGTTGAGCTCATTGGATTGCTCAAGAAATGGGGTAGCAGGACTTTTTAAGTATACTGTTGACGTATTCAATCGGAGATTCAGTAGATCAGGCCAAGCTTCTATCCCGCCGGAGATGTCCTTTTTCTGGACTCATCAGGACATCTAGAGACAAGCGTGATGCAATCGGGGTATTTCCATCAATCAAGGAACAGCTGGCCCGCATTCCTAAAGTCATCCCGCTTAAAAGATCGTACCCCTGCTAATAGTCTGAATTTACCGAAAAAGAAACCGAGCTGCGTTTAATTTTGCCTGGTGGTTGGGGATGGCTGGAGTCTGGAGTACTTGCGGGGTTGACTCTTGATCCCCACAAATGCTCCGTTGGTCTTGGGTATATGTTTTGCTGCTCAGTGAGGCTTGTCAGAAATACTGAGAGATGGAATTGATCTCCTAAAACTTGTTGGATTTGAATTGAACATGTCCATATTGGCATTAAGAAGACAAAGTTGTTTTCCAGGCGCAACGCTTCCTACAACCTTGAAATGTATAAGATCATCTGGGGAGCCGAGGTTAAGATCGACATTCTGTATGTGGCATATGCAAACTACCCAAACACAATGAAGTGGTGGCTTCCTTGAGTAAAGACGCGATGAATATACAGAATTGCATAATATTATTATGCTGAAATTTTAAAATCCAACCTTCAAAGGAACATTGATATGGAACCTTTGAAATCAAATTTCTTACCCCGATTTCCAAAAAAAACCCCCAGAAGAAAATAACTCCAACAGTATGGCCAGAAATGTCCCTGAGTCTCAGCACCATTCATTGTCAAGGTAGTAACGGAATCAGGCGCACGTTGGCACAGGCTGATTGACAATGACTAAAAGATGAGTTACAAAGGAGGACAGGAGCAGTTGCCCTTGATACAAGAGCATTCCCCCAATTAGAGTCCGCAGCGGAGTAGCAGGCCATAACGAGCTTTGCGCACACGTGATGGCAGACTTCATAGGCGGCCGGACCGGCAGAAATGAAGTTGGCCAGACAGGCAATGGGAAGTAGAGTGAGGGAGACTCTCATGGTTGGTGTATTTTAAATACACAGAGTCCCTAGAGTGGATTGCTTCCCTGAAGGATTGATAGGGGATCGTCGACTGAGACCTATTGAGATAATAGTTGGGGAGTATATGGAGAGTATTACTTCAAAGTTGGACCCAGGGCAAGAGAAGCTTAAATGTTGGGACCGGATGGCAAGATCTTATATGAGATGACGAGGGCCACCAAAGAAAAGAAAGACAATTATTCTGTACATACTGGCAAGCTTTGTCATTACTTGGTCAAAGAAAAGAAAAAAACAATTGATGGGAAAGAATGAGATTGACTTACATACTTCCTACTAGGCTACAAGCAAAAAATAAATAAAAGAATAGGGTGGTCTAGTACCCTTCACTCCAGTTTATACAGTAGACTGAATGAGTGGCTTTCAATTGGGGTAAAGTCTCTGGTTAAAGATGGAAAGATAATGAATCAAAGAGGGTCTGTAAATTTTTGCATTCGCAATTCAATCGCGGCAAATAAACTGCCCTGCGACTACTAGTAATCCTGGTTAAACCAAGAGAGGATCGGGATCGGACTCAGAATCAAAGACAGAAGCAGAAACAAAGGCAGAAACAAAAGTAGAACGCCGAGAGAGATCCAACGTATAAGCTGAAGATAATTGGGAAGGACGTATATGCCCATAGAAAAATCGATTCATGAGGCGAGAAAACAAGATAAAATTGAGATTATTGCACCGGAACAAAGAGGAAACAAAAATCATGAATAAAATCATGAATACCTTAAAATGCAAGGAATGGTCAACTGGAAAAAGCAGGATGCGAGAGCTGCCTATAAGATGACGAAAAGCAAAGGAAATGAGTGGATATGCGCTGTACATTAATATTGATCGCTTGTTCGGAATGCTGGATGCAAAAATGAAGATGGCAGAACAAATGGAGATGAAACGGCAGAAATGAAAGGAAGGGGGAGGAAGATGAAGTGGTTCAGGCCCAAAATGTTTCGAGCTTGAGATGCAGATTATGTAATAAAGCAGAATGATTGAATAGTGTCAAAGAAGTGTTGCGGGTGCGGCGTATGCAGAGTGGGAATATCATGATCAAACATCAAGGATAGGAAATCGGGAAATCGGAATCAAGGGACGGGTATGCATCGGGCGTAAAAGGAATGTTTCCTGGATGTCCAGGTCACGGAAATGTATCAAAATGATAGAATCAAAAAATAGTGAACCGCTTTTGCTTTGTTTTGGTGACATCTAATCTTGTTAATATGCGTCATGTGTGGTGATGAAAGAGGAGATGAACATGTACTCACCCTGTGCCTGGTTGCCTTTGTCTTTCTTGAAATGACCTCCATTCCGAGTACCAATTGCAGCGCTGGCGCCATCTGCTGCGGCTCGGATTGCAGAGATACGTAGCTTGGCGCGCTCATCGCCTTGCTCGGCAGCTTTGACATACCAGACGTTTGCCTCGAGAACGTCACGACGGCAGCCCATCCCCATTTCAGTAAAGTATCCGACTGCGTATTGGGCTTTAACGAGACCTGTGTTGGAAAGGTGTGTTAGAAAGGAAAAAAACGACCCGTGCTAGCAAACGTCAATTTGGGACATACCGGCTTCGGCTGCGCGTCTAGCCCATTCGTAGGCCTCATCCTCGTCTTTCTCAAGAACCGGCTCCGCACCAACCATGTACCATGCACATAATGCCATCATGGCGAGTGGGTGTTCGTGCCGTGCGGCCATGGTGTAGAAGTGAATACTCAGAGCAGGATCACGGGGACAGTTGAGTTTCCCGTGCTCATAGGCATCGCCCATTCGGTAAGACGCTTCGACATGACCCAGTTCTGCGGACTTGGTGAATAATTGCGCCGCGTAGGAAACATCTTGGAAAATATCATCTCCGAAGCCAGTTTCATGTAGGAGTCCAAGTTCATATGGGGCCGAGTTGTATTGCGTGTCGGATGTCTCGGTCGCCCGCTTCATCCACTTGATTCCCTCTCGATAGCGCTTGCCTAGTCCCATGTCGCCTGCCAAGCAAGCTTTCGCCATGCGGGACATGGCACCCGGGTGGTTCTTTGATGCAGCCTGGCGGTAGAACTGGACTGCACGACCACCGTCTGGCCGTGTCCCCCAGCCAAACTCATAGCAAAGAGCAGTACGGTAACAGGCCTCCACGTGGCCGTGTTTGCTGGCGGCAACAAAGAGAGAGAATGCACGGTCATAATCTTCTTTTCCCTTGTTGAATAATCCAGACGCAAGCCCGTCAGCAAGATAGTATTGTGCAAAGGGATAGCTGCGGTCAGCGAGACGCTGGAGAATGGATTTGGCTTCCTGGAGCAAGCGGGATCGCGTGATGGAGTTTGAATCCTCGAGATCCACATTTGGCATTTCGTGCATGGAGTTGATCATGAACACAGCAAACTCGTACTGCACACTCGGTGAATCGGTTTTCTTCACATTCGCCAGATACATCTCAAATGTTTGCTTGTGGCTTAACAACGACGCGTTGTTTCCGACCGAGGATCGAAGATGCGAGTTATCAAACTGAGCCACACTGGGACCGGGCTGTGGGTAGGAGGTATTGAGCAGATCTAAGAATGAGCCAGAGCGGTTATCTGGTGACGCGGTGGAGTTTCTCGATGACGACCGGCCATGCATGTACGGTGAGGCCGAGAGATTGCGTCGGTGAGCAACCACACCGTCTGATCCAGACGAATACGTTGACAAGGGGCGGGCGATTCTGGATCGTTGGACGGCTAGGTTCCCAGTCGAGCCGGAAGGGTGCTCTGTCAGGTTCATGCCTACGGTGGCACGCTTCGCCCCCTGTGTGACCTGTTGTTGCTGGTGGTGATAAGCGAGAGGCTCGTAAGCATCGGAAACTATAGCCACACTTTCCCAGCTGCCACGAGAGGAGTCGCTCTTCTTGAGAGAGTCTTGGGCATCCTCTTTCAAATGTGTTTCTCCGGCAGACCATGATCCACTGCTGGCTGGATCATAAGCATGAGACTGTGAGTAAGGTGCCCGAGAGTCCTTTCGAGGGGGATATGTGATATCCCAATCTTGGGGTGGAGAAGGCTCCCGTAGTGACATGCGGGCAAACTCTGGGAGTTCTAGTCGTGGGGTTGGTGGGCCATGAGGGACACTCTCGATGATCACGCTAGAAGCCTGGGGTAAATTGACTCCACTGTCGATCTTGACTGGGGATCGAGGGGAGTTTTGGACCACTGGAGATTCAGCATGATCAGTGGTAATTGAGACAGCAGGTCGAATGCGGCTCAAGTTCTGTGGACGGTTTGGAATTGTTCGCGGCGTGGAGTTGTGCGAAGGTGGAGGAGAGTCCCGGAGATAAGCTGGGGGAGGTGAGGGCAAGTGGTTGGCCACTGAATAAGCCATGATAAAAAAGCGAACGTGTTGATAACGATAACGATAACCAGTTTCCGCAAACGAGTGTGAAAAGGTGAACTTATATTACCACATGAGAAGGTTGACTGCAGCTCTTACTCTTTTTTTTTATTGTTTCGAGGGGGGGGAATTGGGGATTAAGTCCGACTGTGAATGAGAGCTTGTGACTGGGCGGTCAAAACCGGTGGAGACCAAAGCAAGTCCCCAGCTTGAAGTGGAGTTTCTTGGTTTAAAATGTTTAGGAGACTTTGGAATAAAATGAAATAAAACCAGATCTTTGAATCTTCACATTTGAGGGTCAAATGAAAAATGACGAACATGACACATGACGGTATTGAACTTTTCTCTTCTCGAGAAGCGAGGGAGGGGGAAAAGAGGTGATGTTTCAGCCAACGACAAAGAAGCCAAGGGGGAAAAAAAAGAATTAAAATCAAATTAAAATCCCAAAAGAAATAGAAAAGAGAATAAAATCAGAATAAAAGGGAAATCAAAAGAATAAGAGAAAAAAAAAAAGGGTAAAAAAGGGTCGAATCCCCACTTTACATCGCTAGTGTGCTCCTTGAAGGGAAAAGCTATTGGCTTTTCCTGCCTTTGATCCATTCACTGTTGGATTGTTCTACCATGGTAAACTTGGATGAATTCTCCTCGTCCTCTGGGGTTCAGTTTTTAGTATACTAGTAGCGAGCTATTAATATACTGATCCGTTTTCGGGCATCTCTCACTCCGTCCTCACTGGAGCTTAAGGCTCGTATTAAATACCTAAAGGCTAAAAAGGAACTGGAGAAATTCCCACATGTACACTTGTCCCACTCTGAACCATTGAGACTCCACCTTCGAACACGCGGAGTCAACTCTGATCTGTGAGAAAGTTTTTAATGATTGTCAATACTTTTCAAAAATTGTGGTATATATTCTCAGCCGCTCCCCCCCCCAAGCCCCAAACACGAGAAAGACCTACCACATGTGGACGTTCAAGGTACCTGTCGGATCGATCTAAACCTGTCGCTTTTCTTTCTTTTTTTTTTTTCTCCACGGTTTTCGGCTGAGCCTCCAAATGTCATTCCAGCTTTCATGCAACCCACTTCGTGCCCTATCACCGTAATCTCAGTGGAGCCCTCGGATGATCGCACCTCGATATCGGGGGACGGGACGCTGGGGCACGGCGGCAAAGACTAGTGACCAACGGGGAATTGGGTGCATCTCACCAACCCTCAAGGGCTTGGGGTAATGAACTCCAGTGGATTCTGTATTTTAGCTACATTTAGTTCGCAAGGCTCTTTTGCCGGTATCTCCGGTTCAGCTTACCACTAGACGTGGCAGGTGAGTCAGGGCCTTTTATTCAAATTATTTTATTTTATTTTTCCCAGTGACATCTGGAACCCTGACAATCACCGTTCGGGGATTTTCTGTCGACAGGATGACACCATTTCTATATTTACATATTTAGCTTGGACACTGAATTAGGCACCCGGCATTCGGTAAGATCCATGATCCTTTCGGTTTTTTTGTATTCTGGACTTCCCACCGAGTTAGTCCGGTAACGGATACCGAGTATCGAAGTCGAATTGTGATTTCGGATTTCGGTTCACCGATCAATTCAAATGTTGCAGATTGACATTCGATTCAATTGAGTTCCAAGCTTGCCCCTAATGTCCACTTCGCACGGCCCGTCGTTCGGACCTTCAATAATGGGGTCGAAGGGGCTCCTTGCTGGACGTCTTAACTAGCGGGACAGTAGTAGGAAGCATTCTCACATGTACATGTGGACTACATTGGACATGGCCAACGCTACACAAAACCATGATACATATCATATCATCTTGACAACATCAAACGAGGAGATGACGAAATCCTGATTTTCAATTCACTCTCAGTTCACTTCTTTTTGCCTGCTTATGAGATTATCCGTCTTCAAATGTTCTCCCTCGCGGCTCACGCATACCAGCCCCACTGGTCAGTGTATGATCTCTGTCAGATGCATGCATTCCAGTTTGAACGGGAGGAACGTGGACATGGCTCCCATGCACAGCCCAGGCCATGGCACGATGATCCGTGGATTCCTACGAGATCCGGCGAAGTTGAGTTTACTACTTGATCGAGAGTAGAATCTCAGGTAGTATGGATGTCAACATGGTGGAATACTGCGTAGGGAGTATAGTTTTAGATATGTTAAATTCACGGTGTAATTGGAACGTTCAATTTGAATATTGCCAGTCGGTATGGTATAGATGCCGTGATGATCATCCGCCAGTCTGTCGATCCTCTGAGTAGTTTGACCCCTGATCCCAAACAGGGATTCCCCTTCGAGAACTTTGTTGATGGCTGACGTGTTGTCATTACCATCATGATGAGCCTTGACAAAAAGCTTGGAATTGGATAGATCTCACGGCGCCTCAACCGGTATTGCATTTCAAAGGGAATGTAAGGTGGACCATGAATCCTGATATTGAGCCCCTGGAGGAGTTTTTATGTACAAGGTTATAGCTTATGGACCGAGCGGTGGCGATTGTAATGTGACAGGGCACAAGTACTAGGTACGGTAACTGTAGCATGTAATTAGTAAGAGCAGATACGGTATTGTATGCAGGGTCTACAGCACTTAGAGCTTGGCACACATAAAACATAATACATAATACATAAAATACGTACCAGTACATAAATCCATAATAAGAAACTCAATGACTTGCTCTGGTACTCCGCATCGTGCTCCGTATAGTACTCCGTACTCGGTAAGTGTCTATTCCACCATTGAAGGGGGCTTTGTGATAGTTTTTTTTTCTCCCCTTCTATTTGGTGGGTCTATGGGCTAGAACCCCCCCAAAATCAAATCCAAGATTTCGAAAGCGACATTTGAATTTGTGCAACCCATTCCAAAAATCCAGAACTCGGGTAGTGGCGAAGGTCTGAAAATAGATCATCCAAGCACTTGGGGAAAATCAAAGTCGATGACCCCGTGACTAGAAGAAAAGCCCAAGCGGAACTAGTCTAACTTGCCAATTCTCGGCAGAAGTTCCCCTTTTTACCACTCTTTTTACCACTCTTTCCACTACTCGTTGCATTCCTTTTTTTCCTATTTTGCGCCGAGTCAAAGTTCGGGTTAAACCCAATCGAGGAAAAGTGTCTAAGCTTGGTGGTCATTCGTTCCATTTGGTCCCTGACCTCGGGTTTAGGATCCACTGGCGTTTTTTGTACCCAATCAACCGCTGTTTTGGCTGTGCTTATTGGCGATGCACCCCGGAACCCCTAGCGACAAATCAATGCAAGTCAAATAATAATTTAGGGAATTAAGGGGGAAGAAGCCTACACTAGTTTGCAAGCGAGAAAAGTCACTCATTGGTGAGACCATAGTACATTGGGTACATGGAGTACCTTGGCACGTACTGGATCTTTAAGACCAGGTTGTACCAGACTAAGCAGAGTCAGGAATGGAATAATAAAATCGTGACTGGAAGAGCCTTTTGAAAGTCTTCCTCGTCAAAGTCACTCGCTACTTTTTTTTTCATTTTTCATTTTTCATTTGGACCTTTGAACCCTTCGGGTCGATCCGCTCGTTTCTGATTGACGCTTTTGCCCCCGTGAGATTATAGTGGACCTTTGTTTATTTCTCCACCGTTGCACCGGCCGACCGCAGACCTTTGACAAGTTACTGCGACACTCACCTTTGCTCAAAGCCTCAAACCACAGCAAGCAAAAAAACACCCAACGGATTCACCACTCTTCTGCACGTCTCTCAGCATTAGAATATTACCCGCAGATATACCAAGCACCGACAATCACAGTTGCATTCCCGTGCGGGGGATTCGGAGTCCTTTGTTGATCACCGGATATGCTCTAGACAATCAAAACCCGACCCAGCAAATCTTCAACATTCCAAACCCATTCATCACCAGTACATGAGCGGGGCTTGCTAACAGTGAGTGCGATGAATGCTGCGAGAATGAAATCGCGAAAAAAAAAAATTACCCAAAGCCAGAACCAAAACTAACCGATCGCCCGTAATAGCACCATGTCTTTGCCTCAAAGGCCAGGCAAGGCCTCGCCTCGGCGCGAAGAGGTACGGGCTTTCCGTGAACCTTCCCGTCGGCGTCGTAGAGATATCGACACGGGTGAGTACAGCGACAACCCGACCTCTTCACCGACTCACTCCCACCGTCACCGCCGCCGACACTCACATGGCCATCGGCGAGCGACCGACACGGACGAAGACCGCATGGAGCGGGGCGGCGACGTGCGCCGCAAAAAAACCATGGTGAAACCCGAACGCCGCACTGTGGACTCCGACCACCCGAATTATCATTATCGCCAACGGTCGCATCATATGAACACACAGCCATCCACAACCGGAGAAGACCCCTTGCTCGATCGAGATGGTGAAGCCGAGACAAATAGCTCCAAGAGCATCGATATGAAATCAAGAGATGTATACAACCAGGGAAATGTTAATCAACCCATGGAGCGGGGGCCGAGTCGACATCGCTCAAAAAAGAAGAAGAGGTCCTCACGCCGAATCTCCAAAAAACAGACCCTCGAAGATCGGAAACGAGCAAAGGCTTTGGAGGATGCACGTCCGCCGGATCTTTGGACCGTTTACTGCGCTTTGATCAGTTGTCTAGTACCGGATTTTGTGCTCAAGTGCTGTGGCATGCCACAGAAAGAACAGCGGACCGCGTGGCGTGAGAAGATCGGCCTGATCGGCATCATTCTGATGGTCGCAGCATTTGTGGGATTTCTGACTTTCGGATTTACCGCAACAGTCTGTGGGAAAGCTACTACGCGATTGAAGATCAATGAGGTCGGTAATGGCTATATGATTTTCCACGGTCAGGCATATAACCTGGAGGATTCGACACATCCTGCTGCGGAAGGGATCCCCTCCGGCTCTAACGTTCTCTACGATTTGCCGCACAAATACGGTGGCCAAGATGGCAGCTTCTTCTTCCAGGAAGTCAACGGTGCTTGCAAGGGTCTGATCACTGCTGTTGATGGTGGTGGTGTCCCGACCAATTCCGATGGAGATTTGGGATGGTACTTCCCTTGCAATGCTTTCAACCAGGATGGCTCGTCCGAGCCCAATAAGACAGACGACTATTACGAGGGATGGGCTTGCCACACTAGCTCCGCTGCAAGGAAACCATTCTGGAAGCTTAACCCATCCGGCGATGTATATTTCACATGGGAGGATACGAAAAACCTGAGCCGAAACCTAGCTGTGTACTCGGGTAGTGTCTTGGACTTGGATCTTTTGCGCTGGTTCAACACGAGCCAGGTCTCCTACCCCGCCAAGTTCGACAATCTTCGCGAGAATCCTGATGTCCGGGGCGTTGATTTGACCTACTACCTGCAAAGTGGAAATGAGAAGAAGCTCGGCCAGTGTTTGACGCAGATCATCAAAGTCGGAAGCATCGACACTGATACGGTCGGCTGTATCGCTTCCAAGGTTGTGCTCTACGTGTCCTTGATATTCATTCTGTCCATTGTCGTTGTCAAATTCGCTTTTGCCGTGCTGTTCCAATGGTTCTTGGCGAAGAAGTTCGCTGCTGACAGGACGAGCATGAGTTCTGACGCCAGAACTCGCAACCAACAGATTGAAGACTGGTCCAACGACATCTACCGACCGGCTCCTCGCATCCCCGATCCTCCAATCCCCGATCGCATGAGCAAACGCGCCAGCTTCCTCCCAACCACCTCTCGTTTCTCTAGCCCCTACGTCATGGGTGGTGGATCCAGCAGTGCTGGCGGAAAGCAACACAGCAACTACGTGACCATGGCCACCCAGAACTCAACCTCCCGACTTATGCCCAGCTCAACCACCACCGGAACGATGTACAAAACGAGCCATAACAGCAGTGGCGGTACTTTGAGCCAGGAAAATTCCCGAAATCCCGCCGCAAGCAGAACTAGTTTGGTTGGACCAGGCTCGCAAGATCATGGATTTTCCACAATGGCACCTGACTACGATGCCCCTGGTCCCGCCGGGTTCATTCACGAATCTGTTGTTCCTCAGCCTCCACCTGAATGGGAGCCATTTGGCTACCCCTTGGCGCATGCTCTCTGCCTGGTCACCTGTTACTCAGAGGGAGAAGACGGTATTCGGAGCACTCTGGATTCCATTGCCTTGACCGACTACCCAAACAGCCATAAAACCATCCTTGTGATTTGTGACGGTATTATTAAAGGAAAGGGAGAAGATCATTCCACTCCTGACTTTGTTCTTGGCATGGTGAAAGACTTTGTGGTTCCCCGCGATGAGGTTCAACCGTTTTCGTATGTCGCGGTCGCTACGGGATCCAAGAGACACAACATGGCTCAAGTCTACACTGGATTCTACGACTATGGTGAGACCTCTATGATCCCACCTGAGAAGCAACAGCGAGTTCCCATGATGGTGATCGTCAAGTGTGGTACCCCTGCCGAGTCCACTCAATCCAAGCCCGGTAACCGTGGAAAGCGAGACAGTCAGATCATTCTTATGTCGTTCTTGCAGAAAGTCATGTTCGATGAGCGAATGACTGAGCTTGAGTTTGAGATCTTCAACGGCATGTGGAATGTGACCGGCCTGCCTCCAGATTTCTACGAAGTCGTCCTGATGGTCGATGCCGATACGAAGGTATTCCCTGACAGCTTAACACACATGGTCTCAGCTATGGTCAAAGACCCAGATATCATGGGTCTGTGCGGTGAGACCAAGATTGCGAACAAAACTGACAGCTGGGTCACCATGATTCAAGTCTTCGAATATTTCATTTCCCATCACCAGGCCAAATCTTTTGAGTCTGTCTTTGGTGGTGTCACCTGTCTACCAGGTTGTTTCTCCATGTACCGTATCAAGGCTCCCAAGGGTGGCCAAAACTACTGGGTCCCCATTCTTGCAAATCCTGATATTGTGGAGCACTACTCTGAGAACGTGGTCGATACCCTGCACAAGAAGAATCTTCTCCTCCTCGGTGAGGATCGTTACCTCACAACCCTGATGTTGAAAACTTTCCCGAAGCGCAAGCAGATCTTCGTCCCACAGGCAGTCTGCAAAACAGTCGTCCCAGATCAGTTCATGGTTCTCCTCTCCCAGCGCCGCCGCTGGATCAACAGTACCGTCCACAATTTATTCGAACTAGTTCTTGTCCGCGATCTATGCGGTACATTCTGCTTCAGCATGCAATTCGTCATTTTTATCGAGCTGGTCGGAACACTCGTTCTCCCCGCTGCAATCTCCTTCACCATCTACGTGATCATCTCTTCCATCGTCAGAAGACCCGTTCAGATCATCCCCCTTGTTCTACTCGCCTTGATTTTGGGTCTACCCGGTGTTTTGATCGTTGTCACGGCTCACCGCCTCGTCTACGTTCTCTGGATGCTCATTTATCTCTTTTCACTTCCAATCTGGAATTTCGTTCTCCCAACCTACGCATTCTGGAAATTCGACGATTTCAGCTGGGGTGATACCCGAAAGACGGCTGGTGAGAAGGACAAGGGACACGGTGATGCTGAGGGTGAATTCGACAGCACGAAGATTACGATGAAGAGGTGGCGTGATTTTGAAAGAGGTATGTTTGAATCTTTACATTGACTCGCATCTCTTTACATTCAACTCATACTAACCATCTCTGTTTAGAACGCCGATCACGGACCAGCGCCTGGCCTCAGCCCAATCTCCCGGCAAACGGGTACTCACATCACGAAACATATTCAGACTATTAATAAGCGTGCCTTCTCTTCTTCTTCTATGATTTCAAGTTCTTTCCGGCAAGGAGTTCACTTTCGACTGTGATATATTTTCTCCCATTTCACATACCGAATCTTGGGGCGTTATGAATTTTTTTCTTCTTCTTTCTTCAACTTGCCAGCTTCCGGGGTCTTACGGTGCATGACTCCACGAGATATACTAGTTTCATGTGTGCTCTTGTTGTGAGCTGACTTTGAGATTTTTGATCTATTTGTGTCTTATTCTTATCATCTATCTTTCCTGATTCGGTTTCTTTTTCTGTATAGTGAGGATTTGAATCAAACTAGGCTGAGCCTATATTGTGGTATAAAAGTCGCTTTTAATATATTGATATTAAATTTCCTGCCTTTATTAATCTTTGCAAGTTGAACAGAGGTAGTTTGGAATGTAGTTGTGTGATCACTTTCACCCGACCCTTTCTCTCGAGCTCAAGCCGTCACCCTCAAGTGCTTTTTTTCCCTTTAGAAGACGCTGAGGATTCTCTTCGTTGAAGCAAGCCTGATTATTCAAATGTTGTCGTTATCCGGGAAGTCTTCATCACCTAGTCAAAATGAAGGTGAGAGTATTGATTTAGAATTAGCTAGAATATTATAAACTTAGATCAAGGCTTTGATAGGTCGCCTTCGTTCATCATCCCGCAAACCTCCAACGGTGGAAGGGTTTATAAGCAAGCATTTTGCTTCCACGTGCGGGCGCAAATATGCCTTGAAAAATCCCCAAGTTGTAAGCAAAAGATTAAAAAGGCCCCCTCCCGCAGCGACGGTACGCTCATACGCCCCTTGGAGTCCATCGAACAACACCCAGTCTGTTCCATAACCTTCATGTACATGGCCAAATACATGTAATTTTGGTCGTACTCTCCATAGGGTCTGTAGGAGATAAGGACAGCCAAACCCGAGGAGGTCAAGATGAGCAAGTGGCGGGCTATGAGTAATAAGCACGTCAATTCCATCTGGTACTGAACTAGTCCATAAATCTTGGTTTCGAGGATATTGAAAGGCCCAGCTACCATGGCGGATGGTGCAAGGACTTCCGTAGACCCTGAGTTGACGACCATTTAGGCAGGAAACCGTCACTTCCTCGTTTTCTAGGTAGATTATACCGCCCCAATCAAGTTGAGCTCGCTCAGAGGCTGCTCGACCAGAAATATCATCCCGTGTTGAATCAAGTAACAGCTCATGATTACCAGCAATCACAATTTTGATAGGATGAGGCAGGCCATCTAGCCAAGTGAGTATATTCTGGATTTCCTGGAAAGATCCGGCTTGTGTGAGATCACCAGCATGGATAAGGATGTCTCCATCAGGAATGTCGACTTGGGCGTTGTGAGTATCGGAAATACAGACAACCGCAATGGGATTTGTGAGTGGCGTAGCTGGAATAGGTTTATGCCAGCTGTATAGAGTTTCTGCAAGATAAACGCAAGGTCTGGCCCAGAACTTTTGCCATTGTCCTGGTCGCTGTCTATGAAGGAGTTCGTGTAGGGTGGACATTGTTGGGGAGTTGAGAGTCGAGACCTAGGGACGGGGTCAGGATCCAGGGACTTGTTGGGATTCGGTGGTAGCAAGCGACTACTATACTGGCTAATTTGGAACTGTTTTTGTCAAGATCTTGCCTTGATTTGATGTCCAGGCTTTGAGGACTTTCAAGGTTGTCAGGTCGATGGATCCACGCGTGATTAGTTAGCAGCTAGTACGTATTACTCATGGAAGTTTAAAAGCTTATATAACCACATTTCTTACCGCCTATACCGTATACTGTATACACCACTCTGCTTACCATCACCTCGTACGATGAGATGAAGATAGAAGGCTAACCTCAAATGATGGATCTTATAACAGAAGTTCTGTCACAGAACTAGTGAACGGGAAGCCCCACATAGCTCCTTAATGGGGCTCGCATACGCGAGATGGCTTGAACGCACCAAGAGGACAAAAGAACCGACGACCGCGATAATTCTAGCGACCAATAGCTAAAATAGGATGGATATGAGTAGGGAATTTGAAGCGAGTGGGGGTCTCATATGAAAATTTGAACATTGAACCAGGAGTCGTTCATTGACTATTTTCATCTATATGGCTGGGGCCGTGTTTTCTTAATCTTCCAAGCCCTGGAGGTTCTGACACAGAGCCGCTTCACGCATTTTGCAATCTTCACATCTATCTAGTTTACTAATACATCTACTTCGTACGAAAATCGAAAGTCATGGCATTTACGATTAGAAATAGCTTATTTTTCCGGATTACTGGCAGTCTGCGCCTCATTCAGGGGCACTCTTCTTTGAACATAGGCAATTTTAAGCGACGGAGATACATATGGGCATTGGACCCTGACCTAGTGAGACCTGGGAGACCTGTTCCTGCGTGAACCATTCCACTTGTTCAACTCTAGTCACTCGTTTTTCTTTCTTTGCTGAGAATTAAAATGCATTTGTCGCGTCTATTGGGGCTTGGGGGGAGCTTTGCTCGCATCTGCTCACCCACTTGGAAGCGGTTCTATCGTCAAGCAATCTCTTCCTCAGGTAGGTGACAAATCACTTGTGTTCGATGATTGTTCCCGTGTGTCTGACTCCCCGACCAGTGTGCGAATGATGCCTTTTGGCTTCAACTCCAGGAATTCTCGTCGGAGGCGAGTGCATTTTGCAGTGCATATATCGAAGAGACTGTGACCCAAACCATCACTTTTTACCCGAGAGCAACCGCAGCGACCTCCACAATCACCAACACAGTAACAGTCGATATTACTGTTACTGACACTTCAAACGTCATAGATACAGTCACCTCGTGGTACTCCAGCACGGATATTATCCCAGTCACTATTACGAGCGTCATTGAAGATATTGTCCAAACTACCGATTTCATCACCACGACCGATGCCACAGAAGTTATAACTACCGTGGATGTGGTGACAGCGACTGTAACTGATACTACAGTAACCAGCACTGTGGTAAACACCGATGACATCACCACAACAGACACCACAGTCTATGCAACGCAAACCGCGACATTGAGTACGACTATTACGGATCTTACCGTGACCAGCACGGCAACCAGTATTCAAACTGCCACGGTCACTCTTGCCCCAAGAAACGTCGATTTTGAGATTGAGTCTGATCAAGAAGAAGAGTTCTATGACGACGAAGAGTTCGATCAAGAAGAAGAGTTCTATGACGAAGAAGAGTTCGATAGCTGTCCAGCACCAGAGTCAGAATGCACTTCTTCTGAGTGTCGATTTAGTAGCTGGCTGGCCGAATTCAGCACAATCGCAACTAGCGAACTTAGCAGTGCCTGCTCCTGTCTGGTTGTACCTGCTACTACCACAACCACCACAGTAACAACTGCTTCTCAGACCGCATCGGTATGCCTCTATTTACCACTCTTTCCCCTCTAATTCTCAAGTGTGAGCAGATCAGCTGATTATTAGAAGCAGCCTTCCATATTTGTCACTGCCACAAGCCGTGTCACAATCCATCAGACCCAAGCCAGCAGCAGTCACGTTGTTGTGTCTGCGTCGACAATCATTGATGAGACTTCATCCACCCCACTTTTTGTCACCAGAACTCTTACATCACCGACCACCAAATACTTTTATGCCACTGCCTCCTCATCTGCTATAGTGACTCGGGTTGCCACCAAAGATCAAACGGCCAGTACCGCAGTAACGTCCACCGAGTCTGTAACTATTGACGAGACTGCCTCTGCGACAACTACCATCACTGCAACTACTACCATCCTTGAAACAGCCTCCCAGACTGTTTCAATAACAGAGACCACCACCGCAACCATTACTCCTACGGCTTGTGCCCAATTATCGAGCCCTTATGATGATTCGGCTTATGGGGTGACATTTTCTATTGACTGCAACTATGAATATTCTTATAGTTCTAGCAAAATTGTCACTTTGATGACCGGTTATACCTTCATAGAGTGTGTGAACGCATGCGCAGAGCGGTCTACATGCAATTATGTGCAATATGACAGGTCTGAAGACGAATGTTTCTTGCTCTCTGCAGTGCTTGGTGGCCAAGCCGAAAGTGGTATAGACACGGCATCCGTGAGCAGATGATCCTGGACCATTTATTTTTCTGTCACCTCTTCTAATTGATCTACAATTTACATTCTTTGGAGAGTTGTGAGAGTCACAAATTCTCCAGATGCCGTTGATCCTCTCTCTCTTCCCCCTTTCTTTACCCCCAATTCATTGCATTCCTTGGTTTTAATCTCCTCAATACATTCTATAAGGGGATTTATGATCTTGACCTTTTTGACTTATAACGACTTTCTAATCATTTCACACCAACCGGTAGAGTCGCTCTTTCCTCTTCTCGTGTAACAAAGCTTTTGCGCAAGTACGCGACTAGTAAAGGGACCGGGGGGGTTTTTCTAGCCCACCACTTACCAATACATAGGAAGTAGATGAGATCAAATGTATTATTTTTGATGATATATGACCTACTACTGATGTACTGGAACCTTGAGTTTCATCAGTCTGGGGTTGAATGTACGGGTGGTTGAATTTCTTAATTAAGTCAGAATATGAGCTGGACTGTAACGTGAGGAACTTGAACCATCATGCATTAGCTACTAAGATCAATCAAGTCAAGAGCTAAGAGTGAAAGGAGCATGCTGCACATGAAACGTGGTCTGGTACATCAAGTTCACATCCTGTTCCCATTTCCGTTGTCCAGCCAAGTAGTTTTTTCCAAACCAAGACCCAACAGTCAGTCGGCCCACAGCAGATATGGAGTGTAGCACAGTTGTCGCTCGGTGAGTTCAGCTGGAAGGAATAATATTGTCTTGAAGGTTAGCGGGCAGTAAAAAATAATGGGCATTGAGAACATACCTTGAAGCCCATCAAGGTAAATTGTGATCAGCAGTTAGATTATTGCTGTCAGACATGACTGTGTTGATGGAGGGCCGTGGCTTTGATCTGGAGTCCGAGAATCTGCAACAAGAACAATGCGGTGGCGATATGAACAACGCCTCGAGTGGGAACATTTGAAGGCAAGAGGCTCATGAGATGTCAGTATGCAAATTGAGACAGGAGCAAGACAAGAACAAGAGAAGAGAACTTACCTGGCAGAACAGTGTTAACGCGTTGATAGGTCCATGGTTATCATGATCTGCATCTCAACTGAATTTGTCCTGACACCCAGACTGGATTTGCCAGCTGAGTGACGCCTGTTCAGAGAAGACTTGACTAAACCAATGAACGCGAGGGCCGGTTGGAACAACATGGAGATGCTAAGTCGGTTGGTCGATTCTTGGTTATCATGATCTGCATCTTAACTGAATTTGTCCTGACACCCAGACTATTGTTAGCTTGGTGACGCCTGTTCAGAGAAGACTTGACTAAACCGAAGAATGTGGAGATTGCAGGGAACAAGTTGACGATGTTGGATTGGTTGGTTGATTGGTTGATTCTTGGTTATCATGATCTGCATCTTAACTGAATTTGTCCTGACACTCAGACTGGAATTGCCAGCTGAGTGATGCCTGTTCAGAGAAGACTTGACTAAACCGAAGAACAAAGATGGAGCTAGAAAGCAGGGACATGGATGAACGACTTGAAAGATTGAAAAGGTCAGTAGCAGTGATATGTGGAAGAGCCATTATGACTCATGAGACATACCTTGAAGTTGGTCCAAGCAAGATTGGAAGATGGGCTGGCCACATGACATGATCAGACTTGAAGTGTCAAGGAAGAATGATATGCTGCATTGATTGATGCATGTGTTGGTTGATCAGACTTGAAGTGTCAAGGAAGAATGGCATGCTGCATTGATTGATGCATGTGTTGGTAGATGAGAGTTATGTCAAGAAGGGATGACATGATGCATTAATGGATGCATGTGTGGAAGGATGAAAGTTGGAAGTTCAAAGTAAGAAGGAAGAACTTGGATGAGATAGAAGAAGGAAGTTTGACATTGAAGTTTGAAAGTGTGAAGAGGAGACTTGAGAGTGATGAAACTTGGGGAAGGGGAAAAAGAAAAGAAGGAGAGGGGGGGGGGAAGAGCGAGGTATTTATGCTCCAGGAAAGACCCTGAACGCGTCCCCCAGACCCCAGATCAACCAGGTCATTTAGGATCGACCAATTACGCGCGAGGATCAGTTCAATATGGGAGTCACCTAGACTGTATAGAGCAGTTTCCAACTTATAAGTCATAAGAATGAAGCTATTCTCTGATCTTTCTTTCCCTATAGATCAAAAATTGATCAAAAGGGCTTTGTATATAGATATGAAGTAGCCTGATGATTCTCTTAAATTTATAAGAAAAATAAATTGCAGGGGAGGTAAGATCAGAGAGAGAAGATGTGATAGCTACAAAGATTTTGGGACTGGGTGATGAAACATGTAGAGTACCTCCCAGCTTTTAAGTCGTGATATTGAAGTCTTTCCCTGATCTCGCCTCTCCTTTGGATCTAGAAACTATTGTAAGAAGCTCTCTATATAGCCTAGAATTAGCTTTTTCGTTCTTGTCAATTAATTGTCTTGGCAGCTTTTAGGGGATGCAAGATCAGAGAGGTAAGGGGAACTGTTTACAAGTATTCTGGGACATCAACTTATTCACTGAGATACAGCCTTCACATAGCGGGCATTCAGAATAGACATATAACAACTTGAACTCTGTGAGTGTCTTCTTACCCTGTAACAGCCCAATACATGTACACCTTGAGCTATTATACTATAGTAAGCTTAATCTATGTGCTGACTCGAGCTCTACTAACCCCTTTAAAGCTGTAGACTTTTTATTTTTTCCCCCTTTAATAGATACACATGCAGTAATGTGGAACATTGAAGGTTCAACCTTACACATGGGGAAATGTGCAGATGTATATATTCGATTTGACATCCAGCCACCAGGGTACATGTACTACAGGTCTGTAAATCAATCTCTTTGAAGTGCTGGCCTCACCAGTTGACTCCAAAAACCCAGGCTTCTAGATGTCAAAAGTTACTATGTATGTAGTATATGTAGGCAAATATTGAACCTGGTATTTTCTATCCTTGATGTAAGAACATGGGCCATATATTGGAAACACTAATGCAGGAATTTATATCCTTCAATGTTAGTTGTCAGTGCACAGTCACAGTAATTGTGCAACTTTGTTAGCCGATATTACTAGCAGTGCTTGATTTCACATAGTACATATTTCTTTATCCAAGCTAACAGCTGGATTTTGGTGTACCAGGTAGTAGGAGGTTATAATGCTCATTTCAGAGATCTTACGTACTCTCCCGAGGTCCACATTTTAGTAAGAAAAGCGGTATCTGGAGGCTTCAATTCCCACCAATTCCAATCAATTTCAAGAAAATGTCAATGGATTATTATTACTATGTTCGGAAATTTACCAGTCAGTTATGTACATTCATCCATTAATAGATCAATAGATAAGTACTAGTAGTAGTCAACTACTTAAAAAAGTAGACAATAACCTTGGAAGAAACTTGGACCGTGCTGACTAAGATCAGGATCACGAGAACAGCAACTTCAAAACTTCAAACTTGACAGGAAAAACCCTTTTTTTATATTTTCTCTGATTCAAGTCTTCGGGCTCCAACTTGAATCATTGAACCCCGAAAGTTGCCTGGTTCGCCTTGCTGGTAGAAGTTCATTCGGACATCTGCAAGTCGCCAGCATTGTGCATTCTTCGGGCTTTCCCCCACCCCCCTTTCGTCATCTTACATCCGCCTATCAGCCTCGTTTTCTGATCCTGGGATCAGATCACCGACACTGTTAGTCTTTTTTTTTCTCCCCGCTTGGATACCTTACACCATTGTCTGTGCCAAAGCGAATGAATGGAATGAGCAAGATTTGACAAGAATTATTAGAAACGTCTGGGAATAAAATCCCCTTTTCTTTTGGTCTCCTACATTACCCAGAAGATCCATATTTCACATTTCCCATTCCTCTGACACTGGCGCTAACCCGAAAAAACGGCTGTGCTCAGTCCCATCCGCTGCTCCGTTTAAATAAATTAACGGCCCGCACGTTGAGAATTCCCACATCTTTCTTTCCTTTGGAGTCAGAAGCTACCCCGTTCTCCGTACCCTCACCACAAGTTACATCCCTCCAGGGCTCTGGCGCCACCCTCGTGCAGTAATCGTGATCTGATCGCCGACTTCAACCGTCGCGGCATTGCATTTTCACCCGCATCCCAGTAATCGGCTGGAGCCGAGTTACGCCACGCAGAGTGGGGTCATCAGTGCGAGTCACCTGCGAGACGATTGATTAGTCTTCAAGAAACCAGGACCGGATCCGTGATCCCAGTCGAAGAGACCTGCCCAGCTCTACTTCAGCCCGTGTAACCCCTCCACTGCCAATCATTTGTGACGTGCCGACCACTTAGGGATCAACCCCGTACTTTGGTGCGCATCGTGGGATTCGTGCCTTGTCACATTTTCTTTAAGAGACTTGCTTTTTTTTAGTTCTCTTTTTTTCTTTTTTTTCGTTTTTCCTTTCCTTTGGCTCACTTTCCCCCTCTCCGATCGCCCCATACGGGTTCCTTGCCATTCCCCCATGACGGGCGATGCTCGGTGACGGAAACGCTGCACCTATTCGTCCGTCGCCCGGTCTTGTGCATTCCAGCTCCCCGAATATACCTCGAAATGGGTCATGTGATACCGCAAGAGTGCCAGCTCACCGAGGTATGAATAACGTTCCGTCAGATTCAACTGCAGACAGACACCCTGCTCTTGGTGATGCTTCGTCGAGCATGGACGTTTCGCCAGCTTTCTCACCTGCCTCGCAGTGGACTGGGATACCCTCCGAGGATGATCGCCGTTTACATAACGTGGGGGTTGCCGCTCTGGCTGCTGTCTCACAGTATCCCCACGCCATGAACGAAGACAACAGCTCTTTCCTGGTTTCCGAGGTCGTCAGCGCAATGACAGGTAGTGCCCAATCGGCTTTCCACAATCCCCAATCGATGGCGCTGGAGACCGATGAGGATAGCTCTGAGACGGATCATCAAGGGGGAGTGTACCTGGAAGCGGAGAGCAGCATGTCGGAGCCAGATCCCTCATCTAGCTCTGCCCCCTCGGATCATGATATGCAAATGGAAGGCATCGTGAATGATCTTATCGAGCGGACTGCGACATGGCAAAACACAGCTACGATTGCAAGCGAACATAGCCATCCTAATATGCACAAGGACTTGGTGATGGACTACGACTTTCCCTTTGAGGACTATACGTCATTGTGTTCTTCCGGGTCAGATGATGAGATGGAGGATCTTTTAAAATTTTACCCCGGCGAAGAAGTCTATTTCCAGCGCAAACAGACGCGCTCCCCCGAGGGTTCCATACACGATGTAGATCTGGATGAATTTTACGATCATGTCACTTATGATGACCCTGACCTAGAGGTGGAACCCCCACAGTTACCCCAGGACCCTATTGCCCCTGGCCCGATTCCAGAGGAATCACTGGAGGATATGGAAACCCACCCTGCATCCATCATCCACACAACCAGTAAGCTATTGGTCGAGTTCTTACATGTGGTGAAAATAGTCTAACAATCCTAGCTACCGAACGAAACCATACCATTGATGAATTCATCCATCGCTGGATGGTTCAATCTCGCATTGTACCGGCTGAATTTCACTCGGAGGGCCGGATTCCTCCGCAATTTCGCCCACTCTCCAAGATTATCAATTGGAGACCACCTCGAAACATTTACCGACCGCAGAAAAGCAAGAGGGACTTCTTTGACCTTCAACAGATCCCTTGGGCGGAAATTTTGAAAGTGAAACGCGCCGATGCTCGATCACTTCGCGATACTTGGTACACCTCTTACCACAATGTGAATCACAACGCCAACCATTCACACACCAGCCAAGCAAAACGACTGCCTAGGAGCGAGTCTTTTTTTCAGGCAAAGTCTATGCATACGGCGCACAAGGCTTCCATTGAGCACTTTCAATTGCGCAATCTAATGTCAGTGACCGGATATAATACGGTTCAATTTGCTAGTCGGTCGAAAATCTACTCATGGGCTCCGGACCTGGACAGCTATAAGAGCATCATCGACCTGAGTCGTCCAGACCCAGATGTGGGAATCCTTAGCCCTGTCAAGATTTCTAGCATGAAGGCTGGACATGGTCTTACCGTTGCCGGTGGATTTGGTGGGGAGTATGCGGTGCAATCGTCGGATGGAAAGGGCTCCGGAATGCGAGGCTTGGTGACGCCGGATTTCCACGAAGGTATCACTTGCCACGTGGATATCATTCGCAATCGGACCGGTCGATCGCCGATCTGCGTATTTGCATCCAATGATCGACACTTGCGTATCCTGGACTGCGAAACCAACATCTTTATCTCGGACCAGGAACTATCTCGTCCGATCAACTGCACCGCCACATCCCCAGATAGTCGTCTCCGCGTGGTGATCGGTGACTCCCCAGATGCATGGATTATTGAGGCCGATACCGGCCGCCCCGTTCACCCTCTCCGTGGCCATCGTGACTTCGGCTTTGCCTGCGCCTGGTCTCCCGACATGCGCCACATCGCCACTAGCAACCAGGACAAAACAGTCAATATCTGGGATGCGCGTACCTGGCGCGTTCTGGAAACTATCGACTCCGACATTGCGGGCTACCGATCTCTTCGCTTCTCGCCTGTAGGCGGTGGTCCGCGCACACTGCTCTGCTGTGAGCCAGCCGACCGGATCTCCATCATTGATGCCCAACTTTACCAGACCCGCCAGGTGCATGACTTCTTTGGTGAAATTGGTGGTGCAGACTACTCTCCAGATGGCAGTACTATCTGGGTCGCAAACACAGACCCCCACTTTGGCGGGTTCATGCAGTATGAGCGCCACCAATGGGATACTTCCTATGGGCTAGCTGACCAACCGCCTGAGTGGCTGCACGAGCCAAGCCTTGGTGAAGACGAGCGGTGCATACTGAGATCCCGAGAGAGAAGATTGCGATTCCTTCGCAGTTTGACCGATGAGGAACACGACCAGTTTCGTATTTAACCTTGACATCTCTTCTGATTTCTTCTCATTTCTTGGCATTGGTTTTTTTTTTTGCCCTTCTTTTTTTATGGGTTTTTTGTTTATCTTGTCCTGCCTTGCATTCGATACCCTGGGCTTTTTTGGTGTTGTTGGATGTCTGCAGTAAATTTCCAGATAGAGTACAGCGCATATCACATTGGATATGTCACACAAGCATCTTAGCCAGTCCTTTTTTTTTTTTTTCGCAATGATTTCCGTATCCACTTGGGTAACCTATAGAAAGTGGGACTCGTAGCATGTTCCCAATTTTTTTTTGTTTTCAGCTCATCGGACTATTGAATTTGCCTTTCCAAGTTAGGCAATGCATGCTTACCACAACGTGTCGCAGCATCCACAGCACACATGGATGCCATGTCAAGCACAGCCCACACATGCTCATACATGATGCATACCAACCCAAACCAGGTCTATACTCCGGACCACGGAACTCGCCCTGAACTCCCCTCAAAAATAACCCAGTAATTCAAACCGAGCTGAACACCGATCTGGATCGGCTCCACTCGCCCCGCCACATCGCAGCAATCATATCCTAGGGAAGCTCAACGTAAATAAACCACCCCGCCCCCCTCCCACCTACTTTCCCTCTTCCCCTCCATCATCTCTTTCATCCTCAACCCCCATCAAAATCACACATCTCTCAATTAATTAAAATGTCTTACAACCGCGACAACGAAGAGTTCGGCGGCGGCGGCTCCTCCGGCCAGAACTACTACGACCAGAACGCCAACTTCAACGAAGAGCCCCGCCACGGCCAAGGTCACGGCCAGGGCCACCACGGCCAAGGTCACCAAGAGTACCGCGGTGGTGAGCAGGAATACCGTGGTGGAAACGATGAATACCGTGGTGGAAATGGCGGCCGTGGCGGCGAGCAGGAATACCGTGGTGGAAACGATGAATACCGTGGTGGAAACGGTGGCCGCGGCGGCGAGCAGGAATACCGAGGTGGAAATGGTGGCCATGGCGGCCAGCAGGAGTACCGCGATACACGCTACCAGGGCCAGGACCAGTACAGCGGTGGCGACGACTTCTCGTCCGCGGCCCGTCACGCCAACGAGTCGCACGGTGATAGCTCGCACAGCGGAATGTTCGATAATGCCATGTCTTTCCTGAACGAGCGCAAGAGCCAGTACTCCCAGGGCAATAACGAGGTTGATGAGCAGCACGCTGTGCAGGCTCACCAGGCCATGTATGGCGGTGGTAGCTCTGAGGGTCAGACCCATGATTCCTCGACTGTTGGTGCTGGCGCTGCTATGCAGGCTTTGAAGATGTTCACCGGTGGTGGTGGTAGCTCCAGCGATGGCGGCTTCGATAAGAATAAGTTGGTCGGTATGGCCATGTCCCAGGCCAGCAAGCTCTGGGATGAGAAGCAGTCTGGTGGTGCTAGCATGGTGAGTTGTGATTTCTGCTTCGTGAAGTCCTTGAGAGCCTTTGCTAATTTGATTCGCTTTCGCTTTTTAGTCCGGTGACAAGCAGTCCGCTGTTAACAACGCCGCTGAGATGGCTATGAAGATGTACATGGGAAGCTCCGGTGGTGGTCTTGGTGGAACTGGCGGCGCCAGTGGCCTTTTGAGCTTGGCTTCCAAGTTCTTCTAAGCTTGGTGTTGTCACTTATGCTATCCTATCGGCTGGCAAGGCAAAACGATCGGATACCAGGCCTACTACTAGCTACAACTGGAGTAGAGATCCATTCACCTCGGTTTTAGGGTGAGTCGCCCAAGATATTTGCTATGCAGACAATGAAATCTATGAATGAACACATCATTGGAAATCGAACGGATCTTGCGCGGACAGTATATAATGAACTTGACTTTCTAGTTTGTAGAGCCTACAAATGGCCCTAGAAATGGAAGAAGGGAACAAGAATAAGAAAATGAAGGGTGTCAAGAAAGAGAAACGAGAAGAAAGAAGCATGAAAAAAAAAATTGTAAAAGAAAAAAAAAGGAAAAAACCCAGCTAAGACCATGCCCAACAAACGGTAGAATGACCATCCATCATCAAAACCTGAATGCACGCAAATGCTAGGGGTGTTCTTTTCAATACAAGCACAATCAATCAATCAACCACAACAAAAAAAGGGCCTTAACGCTAAGCGCAAAAAAAAAGACCTCTGAAAGAATCGGGAAAGATGAGACTAAGGAAATATTGCTTGGAGTATCTACCAGTCATCGTCATCATGCTTCCCCTGCATCGCATTTTGCCGGGCACGCAGTGCCTCCGCTAAGCCACCAGCCAAACTGGCGTTGGAGGTGCTATTCGGAGTACCGCGGCCACTTGCTCCAGATGAGTCGCCGGAGTTGATGCTGACAGCACTGTCACGAGGGGCAGGGGGAGGGGCAGGTTTCCGGCCAGCCATGTTGGGTCGCTTGACAGGGGGTGCGGGTGGAGCAGGTTTGCTCTTCGCGGCGACCACAGCAGCTCCGCCTCCATTAGAGACAGGGGTAGGCATTGGTCGAGGAGCGACAGCGGGGGGAGGAGGGGGTGCGGGTTTGGGAGTTGCGGCTACTTGTTCTTCTAGGTAGGCTTCAGGCGCCCAGCCTTGGGTAGAGGTTGCTGTGTCCATGCATAGCCACCATCCTACGCAATGTTAGTTTCTGAGTTTCAAGATATGTAAAGACAGATTGAGTACATACCGTTTCCTTCTTTCGATACAATCTGCACAACGTCGCCGGATCTGATGGAAAGTTCGTTTGCACGGTCGCTGTTAAAGTCGTACAGGACCTTGGCGGTGGGTTTCTTGGAGGCAGGAGGTGCGGTTGGAGGGGGAGGGGGAGGAGCTCTTACGGAGCTCGTAGAAGAGGTGTGGGAGTGTGAGGCCCGAGTAGCAGCGACCGGCTGAGGAACGGGAACCACCCGGGGTTGTGCGGCTGGTTGTGGGGCAGGGGCAGGTCGGGGTGTCGATTGAGGCAAGGGCTGTGCAGCAGGTACAGGTCTACGAGCAGCAGCAGAGAGCTTCGACTGACCACCTCCTGGGCCACCAGGGCGGAGCAGCTTGCCCTTGGTGACTGGCCGGGCAGCAACCGGCTTCGGTCGTGGGGTGGGCTTGGAAACGGAGCTAGCCGGCTCGCCAGCAGTTGTGTGAATCGTGCTACTCTTGTAGCTGTCGACATTGCTGGACCCTGGGTCTTTGACAGTCTTGACCATGGCCAACTTACCAGGCTTCTTGTTGTACTCAATACTGTCTCCGATCTTCAGGTTCAAGGATCCGCGTAGAGCAGTGCTTAGGTGAGTGAAGAACTCGGTCTTGAAAACGCAGTTCACCAACGGATCTGGTTCTTGGGCTCCAATTACCAATGAAAACCAATCATCCTTCAGGTTCGACGTGCTAACGGCCTTGATCGCTCCAAGCGGGACAGTGCGTTCAGACGAAATGACCAGTTGGTTGTTAACAATTCCCTGGGCCACAATGTACACGTGCCGGTTGGTCAACACAAGGATTCGAGGGACTGGTTTACTGGAACGACCGAACTTGGACACCAACACCTCTCCGCGGCAAGAGAAGAGAACCTCTTCCGAGCTGCTGATGTTGCCGCCGCTGCGAATCATCTCACCGGGACCACCGTTGTTGCCCACACCAAGGTAATCACCAAGGAAGCGACGAGAGCCGAGAATACTCATTCGTCGACGCTCCTTGCGGCCTTGAAGAATTTTGTGCCCCTGGTCACGTACTTTGATGAACTCCAAGCCTCCGGTCATACGGCGCCAGAACCTCTGAATGCGGATGGCGCACTCAATACGGTACCGAAGGTAGTTACGCCAAGCGCGCTGGATGCGAATGGCCATATTGTGCCAGTAGCGATCACGCATGGTCTCGAGGGCAAAGAGAGTTTCGGGTGTCTTCACAAAGACCTTTGAAATACCCATCTGGTACTCTTCTGGTGGGATGCTGGTATCCTTCAAAATCTGCTTGGCACCGGATTCTGAATCGCCAGTCCATGTGTAGTCACCAGCGTACGAGGTTTTGGGAGACAACAGGTAAAATCGCTCAACGAACTTGTCGAAAGTTTGACGGTAAGCAAAGCCAGCGCGACGAATGCGCACGTTCTCTTGAAGACCAAGATACTTGATTTGATGCAACACATTGCCGACATTGTACTCTTTAGGAGCCTTGTTATCGTTAGGCTTAATAGTCCGGATGTAAGAGGGTTGCGCCTTCATCAGCGTGGCAACCAGATCATTGGCAGAGGCCTTGATTTTGTCGCCTGCCGTGGGTGGGCGACGCTTATCATCCTGGTTCACCTGGTTGGGGAAGAGAGTATGAACAAACTCGTTGCTGCTGGATCCAGCCAGGTTCAAAAGATCCTTCAACAACTGATCCTTGTTCTTATCGGTCATTCCCTCGATGGCGTAACTCACGTCACCAGCATAATGCTTGATAATGAATTGGCCTTGGCGACCTTCGAAGTTGGGATTTTGAGAAAGGAAGTTCAGACGACCAACAAAAGTGTTATCAGCAGCACCAGAATCGGCGTGAGCGGTGGCACAGGCGTCGTTCAGCGCAGCGAAAACACCAGGAGGACGCTTGTCCTCGATCAAAGAACACACCACTTTGTTGTCAAAGTAGTCAATAGGAGTCCACTTGATCTGTTCACGGGCATATTCATCTTGCTCTGCCTTCAAGGTTAACTGAATGAAAATTTGCTGTAGTTTCTCGTTGACATAATTAATGCAGAGTTGTTCAAAGGAATTCTTTTCGAAAATCTCGAATCCGTAGATATCCAGAATACCAATGGAGTTGGCAACGGACCCACGAGCAGCCAAGGACTGGTTGACACGAGCCACAATCCAGTCAAAGAGATTGAAGTAAATCGCCTTCGCCAAAGCATCCCGAACGGCCAGTGCTTGCACAGTGTTAAGTGGGACTTCGTAGACAGAACCTCTGCGACCTCCGCGAGCAGTCTCCATCAAACGAATGGTCAAGGCCTTGTTTACTTGCTCGGCATCGACCTCCATTAAATATGCGACAAAATCTACCACAGACTGGTCTGTAATACCAGCATTGCCGGAGTCATCTTCGGTAAACTGAACATTGCCGATCCACAAAATTGCAGATAGCATGCGGAAAACATTGTCTTGCTCCGCCTCGCTCATGCCAATCATCTGCATCGCATCCAACGTATCCTTGAATTCGGCCAAATCATCGACTCCGGGTACATCGAAACATTTCGACCGGCTCGTGTATAGATAGGATTGCGGTTGTTGAATACCGAAGCTGTCTCGATACTTTTGGGGTGCACCCTTGGTGAATTGGTAGAAAATGTGGAAGTTTCGTTCGTTGGTGATCTGACCGACAACTCGCGACTTCTCCAACAGGTAGTTTGTGATGTTGGCGCCGACGGGCTCACCGTTGGAATTGAACTCGAGTTCCAAGTATTTACCGAACCGAGACGAGTTGTTGTTGCGTAGTGTCTTGGCATTGCCAAATGACTCTAATAGAGGGTTCGTGGCCAGCACCATATCTTTGGTCTGTTGGATTGACGAGTCGCCGCCCCCAGAGACACTGGCGATATATTGCATGATCCGCTTAGCGGCCTCGGTCTTTCCAGCACCGGACTCGCCCGAAATAATGACACACTGGTTATCTTTGTAGGATTTCATGTTGTAGTATGACGACTCTGCGACTCCGAATACGTGAGGGGGAACTTCGAGACGGTTCTTGCCGCGGTAGGAATCGAGCACCTTATCGGTGTAAATACCCACTGTAGAGACGCAGATGTCAGTACATCAATTTCTCCAATCATACAAAACTTTGTAATCAGTCACTCACGGTCTTGGAATGGATTGACCGAGACCAAAACATGGCCGATATAGGTCTATTCGGACACCTGTCAGCCTTCCGTCCTCGTGCGCGCATCACCCCGCTCGGCGATATTGTGTGTGTGAGCCCCTTACATAAATCTCGCCATGTTCGAATCGCATTTTCAAGTTGTCATTGATCGCTTCATTAGAGATCTTGCTCAGCAGTGTCAAGTCCGAAACTCCAATCTCCTTCTTCTTTGAGGTTTCAAAGGTGGCCTTTTTGACCTGCGGCTTGCCGGATTGTCGGCCATCGCCAATATCAGCAGCTCCTTTAGAGCGCCCGAATCGACTCTTCTTTTCCCCGCCTTGCGGGCGTCGTGATTGACCCTAAGTCGCAATCGCGGGGTCAGTGCCGGGAGTTCGA
The DNA here is from genome assembly GCF_028828195.1 of Penicillium verhagenii. NCBI lineage: Eukaryota > Fungi > Ascomycota > Eurotiomycetes > Eurotiales > Aspergillaceae > Penicillium > Penicillium verhagenii. The sequence continues at coordinate 412,592 of NW_026643176.1, read as the reverse complement.
TGTCTCAACCGGGGGGGGGGAGGCTCTTTTCGAAACGATCAGCTTACCATGATGTGTCAAAACTCCCGGATCTCGCGCCCAGGCGACAATGGAGAGTCAAAATAACGGCGAAATATGTTCACAGGGAACTTGTTTGAAAGAGTGTTGAGAGTCTACTCACCAAGGAGGAAGGGCGGACTTACGTACACAGAACAAACCCAAGCAAACAAGCTGCGCCACATTAAAGGGTCTGGGTCGGCTGCTGCCTTAGGAGGCGAATTCGTATGAAATGTTCTGGCTCTGACAAGAATTACCCGCAATTCCACTTTCTCTCTTCCAATGAGATTTACTACTTTATTGGCAATTTCTTCTACGTACGCGGTTCTGTGTTCCCTTGCTGTACTCGTACAATTCCCCATAAGGCTACGGTGGCTCGTGCAAGTCGGAAATAGCAACACCGACGTCATTGGGCATGCAACCTAACGAGAACTTTCCTACAGTAAGCGTAGGCTTTACTTTTCTACCTAATGTCCAACTTGCAGAGTTTTCAGCGCCCTCAAGCCTCATGCATCATAGTTGATACTTTGACGGGTTCCCTGCACACGCTTTGGCAATATGTGAGATTTAAGTGTGGTCGATTCCTTTGTTACATAGTATCAGATACATATCGGTTCCAAGTTTTATGTTTGGAACCCCATCAACATTGAATGTACTACGTACTACTAGTGTGTAGTAGGCAGTTACTCGAATCCCTCAAGTGCTGGTAAGTACATTAGGCTTTCAAGCTTTTACTCAAATACCTTCAACAACACCACCATCTAGACAAAAACTAAGAGGGCAGTGACAGGGAAACCCCTGAAAAGCATGTCAATCATATGGTAGCGATTTAAGCTTTGAATGTTTGGAAATGTGAGTGAAAGAGAAGAAAAAGGTTGTGGCTGGATGTCAGGAAATTAAGTAAAGCGGTGCGTTATAATGTACAGATTTAATATATCAAAATGAGTAGAGAAGACATCACCATTACCACAGAAATTAACACAGGCCAATGAAACAGTAAACAACTCTAATCAACACAACGGTATTCACAAATCCCAGGCGCTCTATATATGACATGTAACAAGGGTTGCTTCTTAAGATGAGCTCTTTGACTCAGAAGCTTGAACTTGCCCAGATGTAGCACTTTTGTTAACAGAAGACGCTAGATTTGAGTCCTGCGTCGCTGGAGTCTGAGGTATACTTTGTGGTAAAGTCAACTGTGGTGTTTTTGATGACTCTTGGCCAAACGAGAAATATGAAGTGACACTTGACCACCAGGTCTGCTCTACCTCTGGCTCCTCTAGCTCCGGATCCTGTGCCCACACTGCCCGGGGTAGAATGCGATGGGTCGACTTGAGCTTTTCACCACGGGCAACCTGCAGGGCCAGCAGCTCTTTCTCCAAGGCAACTAAAGCCTCTCTTGCCATCTTCTCAGACTGCTCTAGCTCAGCGAGACGCTCTTCCACACCTTCCCGACGAGTACTTTCCTTCCGACGAGATCGCCATGACTCGAAAATAATCAACCCGCCTGCCACCAGGAACAGAAAGCTTTCACTGATGAAGTTGGCACCGGACTCGATTGCCTTTGACTCAGTGAGGGGGCGAATGCGATAATTGTGTGGCTTTGCCGCTTCCTCTGCTGCTGCTTTGGCTTTTGCTATTGCATGCTCTTCCGCCTTCGTCTCAGCCTCGGTCTTCGCTGTCGGGGACGTGGGAATGTGCTTTTTCGCTTGCGCCTCGGCGGCAGCCTGGCGCTGGGAGGCCGTGTTGTCGCGGATGGAGCCTATCCGTAGACGCATATCAAACTTGTGGAGAGCTTGCGCCATTGACACACAGATATTGCGAAAGCGTTCATGTTCACGCGCTTGGGCTTTCAGTTGGGTCTGTTTGCAAATAGATCCATGTCAGCTTTTTGTAGGCCACGCCTTAAACAGTTATAGACCATACCGCAATTGGTTTAGAAAGTGTGCGAATCGCCAAAGACGATAATTTTAATGTCAGCGACATGACTGTGGTAGGATTTGTGATCAAGGCAAACCTTGGAAGCTTGTCTGGTCCTCAAGCTTGACTCACGTTGTGACGTTGTTCAGGTACCGCCGCGGGCCCCACTGCCCTGGATGACTCAGCGGCTGTCAGATCACCAACTTAGTTACCTAGTTAGTACTAAGTAGTATACTAACTACTAGTACTAGTAGGTTGTATTTGCTCGTCCTTACTAGTAGGAATTAAACATGTATCTGAGGGCTTACAGTGCTCTCTTCTAATGATGTAGCACTTTGCTTCAATGTTTACATCTACTAGTATGTCGACTGGCAGGTAATAGCAATGGATCATGAATATATCTTTGGTCTCTGTTTGCCGTATCACAATACCTAGTATATTTGACATAATAAGCCCATGGATGGATCTAGTATGTATATATTAAATAATTAGGTACCTAGTATGCATGTGTATCTAATGCATCGTACATACATGCACAGTATACATAATCCAGATGTCCAGATGTCCTACGAAATATTGAAACTTCTCACATGTGCACGCACAGTCTACATGTACATTCATCAATACATTGATTCAACATAAGTAGTAGTAGTGTGTATATATATGTTTCAAAGATATGTTTCGAAGCTACCCAGTTATTATGCGCATGTGTATATGTGGAAACTGGTACATAGAAAAAAACTACTTTATTACATATATAGACGAACGTTGTAAGTAGATTTAACATTTGAAGGGCACCGTGTACCGCATGCACACGTGAACGATTGAGAATCTAACTGCACAATACATACTGAATATGTAGGTATTGCTCTTCATGATACGGATACTACTATAGATTATCGCCGATCGGAAGGCTGCTAGGACGACACGTGATTATTATGTCAGCATGTCTGGTGTTTATCGATTTCCGAATCGGGAAAACTATTATGGTCCAACTTCTTCACTTTGGCTTCAGGCTTTCCCCACCAACTCTCAGTCGGGTCGCACTCTTGGTGGCTCTGTGAGCGATTTGTACATTTTTTGCTTCTTTAGCGCTTTGCATTTTGGTATGCTTCCCCAATCCCTCATTCTGTCCTGAATTTCACCAAAGTGCCTCGGTTTGCCGACCGGGTGGAGCTCGATAAGCAGTCTTGAAACTGACTATTCGGATGGTTGCAGGGATACCAATTTTGCTCAACTTGATACCCTCCTCTGCCTACCTGCTTAATTTTCACTACATCTCATGAACCTAATGCTTGTTGTTTGTTTTTGAAAATTTTGATCGTAATTCAGAAACCGCGGCGACGACTTTGATACGAACGGTTGCGAAAACACCAAACGATACATTTCATAATGGACGCTCTCTCACCGCGATCAACAAATCAGATGATCAAGCCTAAGCCCATCATGGAGCGAAAAATCGCCAGCAAAAGCGCCACCGCTGCCAGTCAAAAACCCCCGTCCAAGAATCATGCCGATCCACCGCCCTCATTAGTCCCCGAACCGGTGGAAGGCGGAGAGCGATATGCGATTGGTGGATTCTTAGGCAAAGGAGGGTTTGCGGTTTGTTACGAGGGCACATTAGCGCGCAATGGTCGCGTGTATGCGATGAAGGTCGTCAAGTCTCAGATGCCGCAAAAAAAAATGGAGGAGAAGGTAGGCATAATGCTTAGTGTGAAGGGGGTGAATGTTGCTGACAATGAGGTACTAGTTTCGAACCGAGCTACAGATTCATTCAAAAATGCGACACCCATTTGTCGTGCAGTTCTACCGTGCTTTTTCATTTGAGCAAAGTACATATGTGGTCCTGGAGCTGTGTCCAAATGGGTCAGTGATGGATATGGTGCGGAAACGACGATACCTATCATTGCCTGAAGTAAGACGATTCATGATTCAACTCTGTGCCGCCATGAAGTACCTACACAAGAGATTTGTTGCGCACCGCGATTTGAAGATGGGGAATTTGTTTCTCGACCATAACATGAACATCAAAGTTGGAGATTTTGGCCTGGCTGCCATGATTCTGTCCGACAAGGATGCCAAAAGACGAAACACATTATGCGGAACACCAAACTATATCGCACCGGAGGTTTTGGACAAGAGCAAAGGTGGCCACACGCAGAAGGTTGATATCTGGTCCCTTGGTGTGATTTGTTTTGCCATGTTGACGGGATACCCACCATTCCAATCGAAAACACAAGAGGAGATCTACAAAAAAGTCCGCAACTTGGCCTATGTGTGGCCGAAAGACTCGGAAAACAACAATCATATTCCCGAAGAAGCCAAAGATTTGGTCAGTGCATGTTTAAATCTTGTTGACGAAGAGCGTCCAGACCCGGATGACATTGTTGAGCACCCATTCTTCAACATGTATGATGGCTGCATTCCCCGGCAGTTAGATGCAAGCTGTCGGTTTAACAAGCCAATATGGCTAAAAGACCAGGCTCCCCGGGGTGACGTGATGGTTGGTGGATATAGCTTAGACTCGGATGAGAAGCTGCGTGGGTATGTATACCAGGTGGACGACCCAAGCCAGCGCTACCACTCCTGCAAGGCGGCCTTTTATTCTCTCTGCGGCGTTGGACGCAAACCGGATGGGACAGCTCGCAAATCTGTAGGGCGAAACTGCGCGAAATCGGCCTACTCAGAGTGCGAGACAGAAGATGCCAGAGGCCTCCGTCCATCCATTCCCCTACCCATGGACTTTGTATATCAATGGCCCCATGACCTTGAGGGCGATTGGTGTCTTACAGAGTCAACTCGGAAAGTGGTTCCCAGCTCAGATGGACCCTTTGACAGTAGTACCTTATCCAGGCGGGCTGTATCCGCTCGTACCACCACAACGGCTGCCACCCGAACGAATGCGGCACTTGCTGCTGCCCACCAGCGGAGGATGGAGCCACAGAGTCATGCTGCGACACTTCGTCAGCAGGGCCGACCTGGTATGGTCTCTCCTCGAAAGGCTCCGGGAATGGGTGAGCATGAATCAGCAAGGCCCTACAGGGATGTGCAAGAGTCTCAACCTGCACTACCATCGGTTCCCGATATGCCCTCAGCTGGCCTCGCAGAGCGCCCTATCCGAACTCGACGGATGGCATCTGCATCCCAAGCGTCAACGCGGGAGATTGAAAGACCGCAGTTGACCAAATCTACTAGCATGCCTTCGGGTCTGACTATTGGTAAGACTAGATCCCAATCCCGGAGATTGGAAGCTGCCAGCCAAGGACCGTCCATGCCTATTGTGGAAGCCAAACTGCCGCGGCCAGAGGATGACAGGTTAAGCGGCCGACAGACATCATTGCGATCACTGTCTCGACCTGATTTGAAAATCGCTTCTGAAAGGGTAGAGCGACCAAAAATTATCAGCCCCACCGAATCAGTATTCACATCGAGTACGCAGTCCAAGCCAGTATCGACCTCCCATGGAATCGGAAGGACTAACAGCAAAGGGGCGTCGTCAACGAAACCTCGCTCTAGCCTTGGCCTTACTCCTCTCTTCCATCATGATGATGTTTTTGAGATCCTGCCGGGCACTTCTTTGAGCGAAGTCAACACCGAATTGCGTCTCATGTTGTCCAACCTTGTCAGCCAATCCACCCGCCGCAGAAGTGGACCTCGGAAGCAGCCCCACGCATACGTTATTAAGTGGGTTGACTACACCAATCGTTACGGTATAGGATACGTGTTAGACGATGGTAGTGTAGGGTGTGTCTTCAAGGGTGAAAACGGCCAGCCAGCTTCCAGTGTCATCGTGCGAGATGGTGAAAGACACATTCGCCGCAAAGCACGCAGCGTGGATAACGGAGAGGAGAAGGGGATTCCTTATTCTGAGGCAGAATATCTGATCCCTCGGAATGGCAGCCCGGTGGAATTCTATGAGAACCGCGACGACGATCTGCTGGGTTGCCGTGGCATCCGGCGCGGGTATATCTCTCCATCCTTGTTCGATGCCAGAACCTCCAGAGTGATGAGATTGCGCGCCAATGCTGGAACAGATGCCGAAAAATCAGACATGGAGAAGGTCAAGCGAGTTAAACTGGTCGACCAGTTTGGCAAGTACATGATTGGATCCTTGGGTCGCCATGGCGACGAAGGTACTGATCATGTCTCCAGCCATAGCAGTGGTCAATTCATCAAGTTTTACCAGCGGCTGGGAAACGTTGGTATCTGGGGATTTGGAGATGGCGCTTTTCAATTCAACTTCCCTGACCACACTAAGCTCGTCATTGCTCCGGGTCGTACCCGTAGCTCCTCGCCGTGGATCGACTTCTATCACCTTTCACCCTCGGCTGCACGATACTTCTCCGCAAAGGGGAAGATGCACCCATCCGGATTTGATACGCGTGCTGTGGCGTCAGATGAGGCAGCTACTTTCCTCAGTATTGTTAATGGAGAATCGCTCAACTCCATCGAAGACCGTATTCGAGAAATCCTGGATGCCAATTCTTTCCTTCAGAAAGTGAGTTTCATCAAGGATGTTCTGAAAGTCTGGATCAAACATGGTCGCCTCGGTGGTCGTCCAATGTCCCGGTCGGCTCCCGGTGATGTACCGCCAGAGATGTACTGGCAGGGTACTCAAGAGCGGGCCCAAAGTGGAAGCCCTGGAACTAAGTTCGTTTGGGTAACAGTTGGAGCTCCCGACGGGGATGGCGAGTATCGCTCGGTGGTTCTCAAGGAGAGCGACAAAGAGAATACCGAGAAACGGGCAGCGATGGAAGTGGATAAAGAAATGGACATGCTGAAGGAACGACTGCGAGCGATGGGCCGTTGATGAATTATTTGATTTGTTGTTTGTATTTTGCTATTTCACGACGATATGACCTTTTCGAATTGTCTTTGATTTGTGACAATGACGGTGTTTGGTATTATTTTAGCCCACAATGGCACTTTTGGATTTCCATAATGCCCAGCAACTCAGACCCTTGTCGTTCTATAATTAATTAACCCCACAGTGGGCCACAGGTAAGATTAGAAGATGTTAGCCCATGCGACCTTTGTAAGTCGCAACCCTGCAACCCCTCGGATTTCTGTCCTCCGACTTTCTTCATCTCTTGCAGCGAGTTTGACAATACTTTATTTCTCGTCTTCTCATAGGTCGCCCAATTCTTCCAATCATATGATTCTAGCCTTTAGCGTCCTAGCTCGGCTTCCCGCATATAAGATTGGACGAGTATAAGAGCGGGTGAAAGGAATCAGCACACATCCCACTCCTCACCATGCAGAACCCATCCTGTCTACTCTACGGACCAGGAGATATTCGTTTTGAAGATCACCCGCTCCCCAAAATTGAAGATCCTCACGATGTGATCATTCGCATCGCCTATGTCGGCGTCTGTACCAGTGACGTACGCTCCACCTTTCACTTTTCACCTTCCAATTCACCTGCATACGCCAGCTTTGCCCACTAAAGCAAACTAAACCTTCACTCCCAGGTCCACTTCTGGCTCGACGGCGGCATCGAAAATGGCTGTATCAACAGATATGTTTCAGAAGACGAGCCCCTCATAGTAGGCCATGAAGCCTCTGGCATCGTCCACGCCGTTGGTCGCGAAGTTTCAGAGCTCGAACCAGGTGACCCTGTCGCTATCGAACCGGGTGTCCCCTGCCGGCTATGCAGTCGCTGTAAGCTGGGCAAATATAATCTCTGCCCGTCGATGAAATTCGCCGCCGACCCGCCCTTTCACGGGTCATTGACCAAATATTACAAAATACCTGCCCACTGCTGCTATAAGATCCCGCTCAGCGTGGGTATTCCCTTTGGTCTTGACGAGGCCGTACTTATTGAGCCGCTCGCTGTGGCCGTCCACGCCGTGCGGCAGGTAAGCGTGCAGCCGGGTGATAAAGTGGTTGTCTTCGGTGCGGGCACCGTGGGCTTATTGTGTGCAGCTGTTGCGCGGGAGTTCGGCGCGTCGACGGTCATGTCTGTGGATGTTAGTCGGGAGAAGCTTGATTTTGCTCATTCGTTTGTGCCGAATGGGCGCTTGTCGTTTTCGACCGCTATACCAAACCAGGGACTTTCTTCTGAGGAAAATGCGCGATGTTTGAGAGGCATGCATCGGAGTTCGCATTTTACTCAGTCAGATGTACCTGGGTTTGATGTTGCCATCGAGGCTACGGGGGTTGAATCCTGTATCCAGATGGCCATTTATTCGTTAAGAGTTGGGGGATCGTTTGTGCAGACAGGACGTGGGAAGAGGAGTGTTGTTTTCCCCATTTCGACGGTGCTGGATAATGAGATTAATGTCAAGGGGAGCTTTCGGTATGCAGCGGGGGACTTTAAGATGGGACTTGAACTTGCCTTTACGAGGAAGATTGAGTTGAAGCCTCTTATTACCAAGATTGTTGATTTTGAGAACGTTGTCGAGGCATGGGAGACGACCGGTCGTGGGGAGGGGATCAAGACATTGATTCGGGGAGTTGGGTATACCGATGATCTGGAGGAATATGCGACTGAGAGAAATGGGAACTTGAGATATGGATCGCATTATGCATGATTGGAGATATCATTGAATAGTAGTAGCTGGTTATTAGGGCTAATTTGCTATTGTTATAGTATGTTCAAGTTCATTGCATGGGTCGTCAATCGTCACCAATTCTCCTTCTCCTTACCAAGCTAACGGGTTCTCCTCCTGCATGGCTTGATCAGCGCGTGCCTCAATATCCTTCTCACTAGCAAGTTGATCTTTGCCATCTCGCAGACCCTGAGATGTCTCTAGCGCACGATCTAAGTCATACGACTCAGTCAACAAACTGAACAACAAAGCGGCTCCCGAGATACCACAACAAACAACCCATACAATGCGCAAGCTATCAGTATATGCCTCCTTCAACTGTGACTTTGTCACACCATCAGCCATACCCTTGATCACTTGTACTAATCCAGACGCATCCTGGCTGTAGGCGCTAGCCATCGGCGCAAGAGCAGGGTATTTGAGCAAGTTGGTAAACATGCGGTTCTGGAAGATAACTCCTCCAACCGCAACACCGATCGCTTGTCCCAGTGCACGGAAGAAACTGAACATCGCGACGGCGATGGCCAGATTATCCGGTTCGGCTGACGCTTGAACGGCATACCCGAGAGAAGGGAACAGAATTCCCAGTCCAAGACCAGGGACAAGATTGAGCAGAATCCACCCATATGTACTGGTGTCCACCTTGATAAGCCACATCAATCCAAGCCCGATAGTGGAAACTGTCCAGCCTAGCCAGATAGCCCACCGGTAGTGCCCAGTCACTGTGATCAAAACACCAACGACCATTGCACTGGGCGCAACGGTGAATGTTTCGGGAAAGAGTGCAATACCCGAGAGAATGGGACTGAACTCTTTGACGGCTTCATAGTAAAGTGGGAGGTAGTAGAGTGTGCACCATAAAATTAGGCCCTGAAGCACACTTCCGATAAACGAGACAGTTGCTGTGCGGTTCACGAAGACCGAGGGCGGGATTATTGGGTCAGTGGCGAAGCGATATTCGTAAAATGCAAAGGCAAAGAGTCCTGCAATACCAACGAGTAGGGGGACGAGTGTATGCCATGAGTTCCATGCGTAGGAGACGCCTCCCCATGTGATCGGAATCAGGAAAGAGGAAAGACTTCCGACAAACAGAATGGTTCCAATGTAGTCGATTTGGCGTAGCTTCTCAGCCAAGGACCCGGGAAGAACCTTCAGGTTCAAGAAAAGAAATACGAATGTCGCTCCAACGGCAATGAAGGGGAAATTAATATAAAAAATCCAGCGCTGGAAAAAGAAAATCAGTATGTCTTCTGCTTTTGACAAGGAATTTATGGAGTTTCTGTTTCTTACCCAAGTCACATTTTCTGCAAACCCTCCTCCCAAAATCGGACCTGTGACTGATCCAAGACTCCACATGGCGCTCATAATTCCAAAATATTTTCCACGGTGACGGAGTGGTACGATATCCGTGATGATGACTTCGCCCAAGGCGATGATTCCACCACCACCTACACCTTGGATAGTCCTTCCCACCAGCATATATGTGAAGTTGTTTGCAATCGCGGAGATGATTGCACCAATACAGAAGAAGAGAATGGCAATGAGGACCATCGGGCGTCGGCCAAATATGTTGGAGAGAGAGGCAAAGCTAGGTTGGAAGACTGTCGACGGTTAGCGATGGAGGTCGGCGCGAACGAGCTGCTGGTATAATGTTGCATACCCGTTGAACTTAACAGGAAGGAAGTTCCACTCCAGAATGCCTCAATGGCAGTTCCATTGAGATCCTCGGAGATTGTCTAGAAGGAATGTTAAGCTTGAAGTCATGCGTATACCCGTGCATTGGGATACATACCGGCAGAGCCACGGAGAGAGAAGTCCCATCCAACGCGGCCATCAAGGCCAGTACAGATAGGGTGAAAAACACGAGTATACCCCGTCGACCAAGGCTGAATCCATCATCAGGGGGTGACACAGCTGTCACGACAGATGATGGCCTGCTACTATTCGCGACAGGGCCTCGCTTCTCCGACTCCGAGGACGAAGGATTGGCAGAAGAAGGCATGATTATGGTTGTTGTGACAGCCTTGGAAGTTGGAAGTTGAGATGACTTGCAGATGAAAGTACTAGATAATTTCGTGCACCTGTCTAGCCCCCAGTGTATGCAGGTCTAACAATCGATAGAATAAAGTAAGGGCGCATTTCAGAAAGGCTATATACATCCAAACGGAAATAAGGCGATGCCTAAACTCCAGCGGAGGAATTCCCAGGATCCACCGATCTGACCAAATACTTCATTGAGGTGAATTCGCGCCGACATTTTAGTTCCAGATTGGGATAAGCTCAGGCCGATGGCTTCAGATGTGTGGTGAAGCAGCGTGAAGTGGTGTTGTAAAGTGGACCTTCTGGATGAGTGTGTTACGAGTCGGGCTAATGACTCGCCGAGCCGGCGATCGGGCGAATCCTCCTTGCTCCGGGTCCGCGGGCCGCGGGTTTCCGCAACTCCCCGACCGGAATTAAATGATTTTTGACGTGCAGTGACAGGCGCCAAATCCATGTCACGGTTGCGACTGGATTTGGGAATTGGCCGATTCCCGATCGTATTGGACTGACGTTATTTTCTGACTTGACGAGGCTGAGAAATCTGACATTTGGACATGAACTTTAAGTGGCTTCAGTCACGCCTTTACTGGAATTATGATAATAGCTGATCAACATAATCCCCGAATAAAGCAGAGAATCCCATAAGACATAAAGCGAACCACCATGCCAGATCACATCGCAAATTGTTTTGATTCTTTGCGAGAGCCAAGATCAATGCAGGCTTTGAAACAGGCCAGTCCTGTGTCATTGGGGGTACTAGCTGGCCAGACACGGCCAGACCTTCCGGCTCTTATTGCAAAGCCTGCCATTCACTCTGCAAGATACTTGGTAGCTCAGACACCAGGCTCGGACGCGAGGGCTTCCACCCCAGAATCTCACGCGCACGTCGTGCCCGACCACGTGAATTTAGTCCCCAGCTCACGGCCTCGAAGCCAGCGTATTCCTTGGCACTTTCCAGATCGATTGGCTCGGACTTTGCGTCTGACAGGTACCCCAGCTTTCTGGCTGCCTCTGCTGTCTGCTGTGCCAATTCTCCCCAGACATGTTCCCCATTCTCGGTAAGATAGTAAGCCCCGGCACCCCAGAGACCATTGTCAGTCCGGCCTGAAATGGCTGCTTCAACAAGCAGCAGATATACGTCACTGAGATCGTGGATGTGGACATTGTTCCAGATTGACTGCCCCGCTCCAATGATCGGACCCTTCTTCAGACGCAGGGTCACGTTGGCTAGTGCATATACCTGTCGACCACGCTGCGAACATGGACCACGGCCCTGACCTGTTGAGAGTGACGAGTCAGTTGTCAAGATTTACTCGCTTAATGTGGGAATGGATGAGAGGGGATTGTGATCAGGGATTACCGTAGATAGTTGGCGGGCAGACTAGAGCTGTTTTAAGCACACCTGCATGTTTAGCCCCGGCCTCCAGTACGAGCTGGTCTACATTCCGATGGAAAGCATGGTCATGCAGTGTGAGGAGTTCTTCGACCCCCTCCCAGTCGTCGTATACTTTTTCGCTTTTGTTACCATAGCTACCACTGTCGCTGTCTGCAAAGGTCAAGATCCCGGTTCCTCCTGTGTGTAGCCAGTAGCCAGGTTTCTCTTTCGTGTGGCCGGCTACTAGACCTGCGGCAATTGCCTTTGCAGCACCTGCGTGGTCTGAAGCGTCTGCAGCATCTGATTCATGTTCAAATATATTAGTGATGTGCTCGGTTCTCCGCATTCATTGGCACGTACGAAGCACGATATCCGCCGCGGCACTTTCTCTCTCAAGCAGAGCCGAGTCATCGAGATCGCCGAGAACAATACGGATGTTTGGGTACTGGGATTTGACCTGCTCTGCTTTTTCCCTCGTGCGAACTAATGCAGAATAGGAGAGGTTTGGGTGCTTTGCAAACAGGGTCGCCAAGGCGTCGCCAGCAATATAGCCCGTCACACCAGTCCTACGGTTCAGTTAGAACAAAGACCTGATGCCGAATGATTGAACTCACAGGAAAATCTTGGTCATTTTGTGTAATTGGTGTAGAGCTTGACTTATCTAGATGACGCTAATAAGCAAGGACAAGACACGTCGTGAATCGAATGGAAGGGAAAATCAATTTCTTGGTGGTTTTTTTTTTTTTTTTTTAGAAAACTAAAGCTGTATTTGAAGGTTGGATGCGGAATCTTTCCCACAATTGCTTGAACTTGAGCCAATTTATGTGATGTCATTTGATGCCCACATCAACCCCGCGTAGAAATTTGTAAGCAAGCGGTGAGGTTGAAGATAGGAATCCAAGGTGTTTTGGTTTGGGTTGGGTTGGTTTTCTGCCACACCGCTTAGTCAATAATACCACATCCCAACTTCACAATTGGCAGGGCTGTGCGCGCTTTTGAATGCCAAGACCTCGAGCCGTCCAATCAGACCTGGCCAACACTTTGTCTTAAAAGAATCTGTACGTGGCATTTAAACATACTGTTAATGCTACTACATAGTAGTAGGTGGGTCACTCTAATGTAAATGTTGATTGCAGGCTGAAGGAGCCTTGACATTTCAATTCCAAAGGCCTCAAAGGTTCATTCGTTTTAAGAGTTAATTCTTGTACAAGACTTTGAAAGCAGAGACTACTAGGCAATCCATTTTATCATGAATCAAACCTTGTTCACCCCCCGAGGACTGATTTTACTTGGTACGTTGTATGTTCTCACATTGAATATTGCCATGAAAGGCTTGATATCGATTTCAGGAACAGCCGAGATATGAGCATATGAGAAGGAACTTCCGATTTCAATGATTTCGAGCCCAGGACAACGCCAAGCTCCAACACCCGAGCGTATAACCAAATGCAGCAATATCGGCCGCATCTCGGATTTAGGCTCAACATTTCTTTAAACACCCTTGAGGTTTGCATAATGTGCCCAAATTCCAAAAAGGTCTTTACCTACTAATAGATATCCAAAACCACAGTACAAAGCTCGGAACGAACAACTAGACCAGTGTACTGTATCCTCCATCAATCGGTGACCAGGTGAATGTTGATGGATAGAAGTGGATCAACCCATCCAGCCCAAATCCGAACAGCTTGCGTGGCCCACAATCTACTAAGAACCTGGTGAGCTAAAGCCCAATGAAAACTCCTGTGTCGGTTGAAACTTTTTCCTCGAAGTGGCTCCAGCTTTAACTAACACTCTATAAGTCTAGTTCATACCCACCCCTCACCCCATTCTTATCCCTGCCATCCTCGGAGAAAGGAAGTTCGGCACCCACTAGGCCATGGTCGAATCATAGCTGCATTCCCATTGATAATGGATTCCTCACCCCCTCATTCTACCGCGGATACTAGTCGTTATTCGGTTACTACGCTGCTGGAATTGCCTGATAGGATCATTTTTTCCGCTTCGGTAGAGTGATGATCTTCTCTTTTCAATGCAAGAACCCCTCTGCGGAGACAATCTCCGCGGAGACCTCCGTTGGCCGTGTAGAAAGAAAGTCTTTCGCTAACCAGTAGGACATATAATGTAGTATAGGATGGCATACCGGCGGATGAGGTCTTCATCACACCCGCCGGTCTCGGCCTCGGTGTTTTTCTTGGCGAGAACGAAGTGTAGCAAGTGGCCAGTGCCCAGAAAGATTTTTGCTCTCGTGCAGATAGCTACTCGAAAGGCTATATAAGCTCTACTGAGGTGGGGTCGTGAATCCTTCTTCTTCTTCTTTTTTTTTTTTTTTGATTTAATTGCTTTTCTCCACACAAGTTTGTACTTGTTAGCACATACATCGGTCAAGATGTCTAGTGAGGACGACTCGATAACACCACACCGAAATATCGAGGCACAAAGTGCCTTTGCATCCACACTGATTAATGATGTGGAAAAGGCTGAACCATCTAAATATGGGGTTCGATCGGAGAAAGAACACAAGAACTTGTTTGGTTTGAAGATTCATACACCAGAGACTCATGCTGGCACCGATGCTGTATTTGCAGCTAAAGCTCAACTGTTGAATCAAGCACTGCTAGATGTTGGCATGGGGAAGTATCAGTGGTTTCTCTTTTTGACGACCGGCGTCGGATGGTTTCTTGACAGTGTAAGTCAAAGAAACCCTTCCTTATCTGTATGGAATACTCGCTTATGTTGGTAGTTTTGGGTTATGTCTTTCTTTGTTATCGCTCCCTCGGCCAGTAACGAAGCACAATTCTTCTTTACAGGCAACAATGAACAATATCTATTTATCACTCTGTTCGCCGGCTTAACTGTCGGAGGAACCTTCTGGCCCATGATGTCCGACGTGCTAGGTCGGAAGTGGATGTTCACGAGCACCATCGTTCTGATGGGAATGGGGGGCTTAGTCGGTGCCGGCATGCCTTCATTCACTGGACTCTCTGTCGTTGGATTTGTTGTCGGTTTTGCCGTAGCTGGCAACAAGAGTGTCGATGCGATGATTCTTATAGAGTCGCTTCCAGCATCGCATCAATTCTTGGTTGCAATGCAGGGTGTGTTCTGGGGGTTGGGACAATTGGTCGCGTCCGCCGTAGGCTGGTGAGTGGCGGATACAAAACTTACGAATACGATAGTCCATGCTGATTGATCTTAGGGCCTTTATTGCTATTTACACCTGTGGTACTGGTCCCGATGAGGAGAGTACTAGTAGTTCATTTTCATCTAGGAGCTACAAGCGGGCACACTCCAGCAGTTCATCGAGCAGTAGCAGCAGCAGCAGCAGCAGCAGCAGCAGTTCTTCATGTCACTACGTCAGCAACAAAGGCTGGCGGTATGTGTGGTGGACCTTCGGGTGCATCACTCTATTCCTCTACCTCTGTCGTTTTACCTTGGCCTTTTACGAGACGCCCAAGTTCCTGCTTTCCCGTCGTCGAGATGCAGAAGCCACCCAGCTAGTCAAAGATATTGCTCAACATAACAAGCGACAGACTTGGATCACTGAAGCATCGTTCGCCCGTATCGACTCTACAATTAACGGATCCGAGGCCGAGCTGCGCACCAAGTCTCGCACCAAGGCCCTCGTCTCCTCCACTGGCCTTGCTGGCACAATATCTCTCACCCTTCTCTGGGCTATAATGGGTCTGACATTCATTCTCTACAAAACCTACATTGGGAACTATCTCTCCGCAAACAGAGGTGTTACTAAAGTAACCTCCACGACTGTCAACACTCCTTATCTATACAGTCGCTACGTGTATATCGCCATCTGCGCCATTCCAGGTCCGCTTATTGCGGCTCTTTTGATGGAAGTCAAGGGCATCGGACGTAGGTTCACCGGTGCCGGAATTGCAGTTCTGACAGGGCTTTTTATGTTGCTCTCTGCTGTCTCCAAGTCCCGAGATGCTTTGTTGGCGTTTGAATGTGTTTTGAGCTTCTTGCACTTCGCCGGCTTTGCCACACTTACTATCTATACGGTTGAGATTTTCCCCACTCCTACTCGTGGATTCTCGATTGGGGTTATGGGTTTCTTTTGGGGTTTGTTTGGGATGATTGCTTGCATTATTACCACGTTTGATAATACTGTTTCTGGCGGTGGACCTGTTTGGTTCTGTGGTGCCATTTGGATTGTCGTCGCTGGTGCTTGGATTGCTTTGCCCGAGACGCAGGCTAACGCAGCTGCGTAGAAAGATGGAAATGAAGTTTTAATTCCACATTGCTTAGCTGGAACGGGCCATGAAGACCCAGTATGAGAAACGGGTATATGTGTTCGCTGTGCTTCGATTTTGAACTCTTGGAAACTGTCTCCTTAATATTGAAAACAGGACAAAGACACCATCAATTTTATAGTACAATAATCTTATTCCCCAGTTTCATTGTTGGGCTGGGCGAATCATATCCGTTTGCTCATAGCCAGGAAATGGTGAGAATGACTTGTGTGGTCGAAATCCGTTCCTCTCATACATAGGCTTTCCCTCAGGAGAACTGGAAAGATAAACCTCGACGCCCTCTTCGTCTGCTCTGGCTAGTCCCCACTTCAATAATTTGGAAGCAAGTCCCTTGCCTTGGAAAGCAGGGTGCACACCCAACATCTCAAGATCTGTGACCGTCAGTGGTGTCACACCAGAAAAACAAACAAAGATGGGGACAAAAGGGGGGCGAAAAGAATATAACACACAATAGTGAGGCCTGTCTCCCATCAATTCATGGTGACGATGGCCCATAGTTCCAAAGAACACATCACAAAGATCCTTATCACTACCCACTGGCCACTCGAGGGCCACATCAGACTGCAGATCCCGATCTGCAGGCACATGGTAAGGGCGCACCCATTTCGCGAACGCAATAGGCTTCCCATGTTCATTTGTCGCTTTCAAAAAGACCTCATGTTCAGATGCGCGTCCTTCGCTGTTCATGAAGTTTTGAGCTATCCATAGCCGCAATTCTGCTGTGAGTGGGAACATGGTCCTGTTGAAGGGATCTGAGAATGCCGCTAGGAATACCTCGGTAAGGTCTTGGGCGTCAATAGGACTTGCATCCTGGAGTTCCAAGGACATTTTGAATTTCGGTTGGTAGCGGGATGTGTTCGTGTTTTGTTCAGTGGCGAGATATTGAAACCTTTAGACCACGTATTTGTGGTGTTATCGGGTGGGGTGAAGTTGATTTCTTGTGTTCCGGAATCGGGTTTTCCGTGGGTCGCGGAGAAAATGAAATCTGCCTACTACGGTATTGGTACGTGATGGCTAGAAATGTCGGGTTTGAATGCTTATTCACAAAACTTTTGCACTGGATTCTCAATGGATTGTCCAATACGTGTTTCCTATTTGGGGAACTGGTCTGGTGATTAGGAGGAATTTCTTCGTGTAAAGTTCGGTAGCGTATCTGTGATTCTGTACTGTGCGGCCGCGCCCGAGCGCGTCGAGTCGAGCGGGGAGGAACGTGTTTGCGACAAGGGCAACTATACAGTAGCACATTGCACCCATCGGTGATGTTAATAGAGAGTTGAAACGATATGAAATTTCGAATATCTTTAGACATTATAACATGATTGAGCGTGGTCAAGCTGATGATCCACCCTGAGTCTGCCCAGGTGGATTGATGCATAGGTTCTCATTCTCGAATATTTATCGACATGAGTAACACACATGGCCGCAATGAAATTGGTAATAACATGAATAGAAAACAAGCGTTGCGTTGAATAGAAGCGATTTCAAATATGAGGAGTAATTGTTAAGAAAAAGGCGAACTTTCTAGTCGCCAGTAGCTCGGAGACGTTCACAACCCCAGGATGAGCAAATGGTTGAGTATGTCGCAATAAGGGTATTGTTTTAGAAGGAAGTTGAAAGTCTTGACCGGATAGAAGCTAAGCCTTGTCCGACTCCACCTCAGAAACGGCGACTGGGGCAACCGTATCCTCATTATGAGAATGCGACGCGGTAGGGGGCTTGACTGGAGTCACCGAAGCTCTTTGAAGATTGTGCTCATCTTGCACGGTGAAAAGGGAGCGGCGATGTCTAGGGTCGTCTGGCTGTAACTTTTTCGAATCGCCAGAGCTGCTGGACGATTCCATTTCCGATTTCAAATCTTGATACATAGTCTCCACAGTAAACACTTCTTGTTGCACGTCTAGATCGCAATTGATCAAGCAGAACTCTCGTTCGCGTTGTTCAATGTATTCTCGGACATGTTTCCACTTGTTTTGGTAACCCTTCAAGCGATCTGGAAGGCCAGAGCCACGGAGGTAGGTCAGAATGCCAGCGACGACAGTGTTGATTGCGCCAAACGCCGTGATGGCGGCGTGAGGACCACTCGCTGCACCAAGGGCTGTCAAGGCTGCGGCAACGAGCATCTGAACTCCCAGGCATACGTTGATCATGTTGTTGAAGAAGCGGTATGCGCGCGCTGCCGTGGCTTCGTTTCTGACAACGCGCGTGTAGATGCCGACGTTCGGAGCGCTGCGGAGTATATAACCACCCGTTGTGAGGGCGGGCACGCTATCTATACCTGTCAAGGCGCGGAAAATGAGAAGCTTGTCGTTAGCTGGGATGAGAGTCTCTGGATGGAGTGACCCGATCTTCCATGTTTGGCTTTCCACGTCGCCACTGCGAAGTGGGCTTTCATTCTTTTGGGCTGCTACGGCGGCATCGTAGGCAATCGTGGGTGGGTAGGAGTCTTTGTGGCGATTAAGAAAAGCGTCAACAAGTCGATTCAGAATATTCTTAGGTTGCGGAGATTCAGCCATGGTGAGGCGTATCTCTAACTTGCTAGAAAGAAAAATTGAAGGCTCAAATCCCCAGAGTAGGAAGATGGTGGGAGGTTGTGACCATTTGTAGCTGCACGAAGAAAATCCAAGTGAAAATCCGCCGGCGCATATGGCACCGGGCTTGGTGCATAAACATAAAGAGCTGAAGGCTAGAACAGAGTCCGGGGAAGCCCCTCAGCGCAAACAAAGGCAAGATAAGCGTGATTTGATACCCAGTGCGACCAATAGGAGAAGCCGAAGCCGCAGAGTGTGGTAGTGTACGGAGTACACATGCAGAGATTTGATCACACCCATTCTAGGTCAGGCAATGGAAGCGGATGGCGAGAACGGGGTGGGAGCCGCGAATCGACGGCTGAACTTTGGGGAAATAGCAGCCGAGCAGCGCTCACGGCTGACCAAATGCAGTTCGAAGCTTGGCTCGGTGGCGTTGACCGTGGTGAAGATCTGCACGAGATGCCCTCGTGAAGGCAACGAAGGTGGGGTCGCTTTGAGAGAAACGACGGAATCACAGTGACATGGCTCATCGATCTAGATTAAAGAGAAAATACCGATCAATAACACGGTATCTCTGCGCTTCGTGGAGAGACAGAAAGATCAGGGGCAGACGCGTTCGTCTAGGAAATTGGAGGGTCGTTTGAGTCTTGACCCAAAACCATGCTGCATGCATAAGCCGAAAGGTAATTTCTGAGTTCTACGGAGTACAGGGGGTCCTCCATTCGAGCCAAAATGACCGAACGTTTGCCAACTCCCCTCCCATATTACATATAAGGCAATTGTTATCGCTGTAAAAACTCCGAATCATGTTGAGCGGGATGATCGGGGTCCAATCGGAAATATGTTGAGATTGGCATTCTGCAGAAATTCAGGGACTCGGAGACTCGGGAGGCGGAAATGAGTGCGAACTGGGTGGAGCTGACATCCAGCTCCACATGCTGCACGGACATCTTCATTTTGTACATAGTCAATGTGTTTATTATCCACTTCTGCCGTCTGTTTCTCTTGGCCTTAAAGGTGGAAAAGCATTTGAGATTTGCCTTGATAACCCGAGTGAGTCAAGTGATTCAAAATTTTCGAGTGCAACTCACATGGGGTACCGCGTGAAGTCCTTCAGCTGCACGCCACTGTGACGGACCGAGAGTAAGCAAACACAAAATCCGTTCTGATTGATGATTGGACTCTTTTCTTTTCTGGTCATAGTTAGCATCGTTGATAAAGAATTGTACAAAACCAGAGTTGCACAGAAACGCGAAAGATTTGATTGATAACGCACCATCAATGGATGCCATGTTTCTCAGGTTACTCAGGTTTCTCAGGCAGAAACCAAACACTGGCGCAATCCTGCACCATAATGAACTCACCAATGGCCATTCTCTCTCCACAACGGGAGAGAGCGAATCACATTGGAAGTTCTTTATCAGCAGCCTCGCCTATCCTCGATACTAAGCTTTAAACGGCTACGGGGCCCCCACCCCGCCCTTCATTGACAGGATTAAAACTGCGTACCTCGCACCTCTCGAGATCCACGATCTGTCAATCTGCATTATCAATACATTGTCGATATGGGTGAAGCGCCACGACCCAGAGAGCATCTGCTCATTATCTTAAATGTTCCTCTACCCGGAGTACTATTGGACGACATTCGTCGCAAATTCTCCGATGTCGAGCTTACCCTTCATAATGTGACTCGAGGTGCAAAAGTGTCGCCGGGTATGTCACGACCGCAAAGGAGAAGCTGACTACCAAAGTCTAACGTTCTGGTCCAGAGATATTCCGCAAGGCAACTATTCTTGTCACATTTATCGATTTGCCTGAACCCGAGGATGCCGTAAAGTGAGCAACCTGAAACCGAAACCCTTTCGCAAGATGATCAGTCTGTTAACATGTTACATGCGCGTAGCCTTAAGGTTGTCCACACATTCTCCGCGGGTCTGGATCATCTCATGAACAATCCTATTTTGAAGAGTGGTGCCGTGCCCTTCACGACCAGCTCCGGTATCCATGGTCCACCAATTGCAGAATGGACCATCATGAACTGGCTCGTCTCCGCCCGGAAATACAGTGTTCTATACGAGGCACAGAAGGAGCACAAATGGGATAAGGAGACCCCATGGATGTACAACAGTTATGACCAAGTTGGCAAGAGAGTTGGAATCCTTGGATATGGAAGCATTGGCCGCCAGAGTATGGACCCTACAATATCGGCAAACTTGGCTGAAATGAATCCACTGATTGACTATTTCTAGTTGCCCGCGTTTCTCAGGCACTAGGCATGACGGTTCACGCATACACGGCTTCTCCCCGCCCGACACCGGAATCCCGGCACGATACCGGGTTTATCGTTCCGGGGACCGGAGATCCCGATGGGTCGATTCCTGTATCTTGGCACCATGGAACAGATAAGAGTGAAATTCATGAATTCTTGTCTCTCGGTTTGGACCATTTGGTCGTCTCTGTCCCACTTACTGCTCAAACCACTAACTTGCTGGGCGCTGAAGAATTCCAGCTTTTAGCTGAGAACTCGAAGAATTCTGGTATCAAGCCATATGTGACCAATATTTCACGAGGAAAGGTGCTCGACCAAGATGCCTTGATTGATGCTTTGAAGTCTGGCGTGCTAGGTGGCGCCGCGCTGGATGTCACAAACCCTGAGCCGTTACCTGCTGATCATCCTCTTTGGGATGCGCCAAATGTGCAGATCAGCCCGCATATCAGTGGGTCGGGGAGAGAGTATTTCTGGCGATCACTCGAGATTGTTCGGATTAACATAGATCGTTTAGCGACCGGGCAGCCTTTGATTAACCAATATGGTGGAAAGGGCTATTAGAAACCCCAGTCTACAAATTCCTACATCATCTTATATGACATAAATTTCTCACGCATTGTAACTAGTCCTCACTATCTCTTCTGCGAAAGCCCCCATCAATCCACAACTGTAAACAGCTAATGCCCATGGGCTTATCAGATCTCCTAATGATGGCCAGAGGCTGTTCTTCTCACGTTGCCAGTCTCGAAACTGGGTAAGCTTTTGCGTGTCAGTAGCTTGATACCTCTCTTCTTGACTAGCCTCAGTTTGTTTATCGCCGCCGACAAAGCGAAGGAATATGTAATTGGTGAGGGGTCCAACGAAGAAAAGTGGATTAGAGGAGTTTGCAAGGTTCAGAACAGCAAACGACAGATGAACGAGAGTATCCCCCAGGTAGCTAGATGGAATCAGTAAATACAACGAAACTGACGTCGGCAAGAGATGCTTACTTTGGATGACGAACGAGGCTCCGAACGCCATCTTGACAAAGATCAGTGCGTTCTTGACGATGAAGCTCGAGTTGAGTATCGGACATCACCTCCAGTGCGAAACCAGCGCTGAATAACCCAGCACCGAAAGCTCGGGTCATATTTAAACAATTCACACTAGGCGAAATAGCTGACCCACTCGAGTGGAACGGTAAGGTGAAGGGCAATGAGATAATACTCAAGAAAAAGGCTTCTGGGAGGAAGATCTTGAATAGTGCCGTTGTCCAAAACCCGGACTCTGTCTTGCATGCCTCGTAGCGTGGATCATCTTTCCCACGAGCCAAAGACCGGCACGCGATGTGGGTAAACAGTCTCACACCCCACAGGGTGACCGATCCAAGAAGAAGTTTCTCGGTCCAGCTAAGCTTGCCCCAGGCAGTACTAAGCGGGATGCCCTTTTCGTACATTTGTCGCCCGACGGCACTCCACCATACATTGAGAACTTGGCTTGACGGCCATAGCCAGTCCTTAACTTCCACGCGGTCGGTCACTTTAGCTGCCACGAAGGCTGCCAGTGATAGACCTGAATAGAGTCTGAATGAGGGGAGAATAGTTGATTTCAATATTCCAACATTGCCCGTTGTTGCTTGTGGTTGAGGTTTAAAAGTGTGGAATGGTGGTGGTTGGAGCGGACTAGAGGGCGCCGGCCCATGTTCCATCATGGTGTTCACTACATCCATATCGACTTGGCTTAGAGTGAAGTTAAGTCTGGAATTTCCTTAATTATTTGAGAAGTTGGCACCCTTCCAACATTTAAAGGTTGGAAATGATGTATGGCACTCAGGCGTTGATGTCAATATTATGTAATAATCTATGGTGGATTTGATCAGCAAATCACGATGATGTTCGGAAGCGATCAGGGTTTTTAAGGATGTTCTTATTGATATGATTCGGTAGAATATGTAGTAAGACAATGGAAATTCCGGGGTATAATGCAAAATGGCGATAAAATAGGCTGCTGGCGGGAATATAATCTTGTGGCAGGCTGGCGATGGATTGAAATTTCGGAGTAAATCAAATATCAGGATGAATCGAATTGCTTTAGATGGTCAATGAAGACAGGGGCATTGATTTCCAAGTCTGAAATCTGCGACTTGTACCTCATGTTGACGATACCATTGAGTCGTTTATTCCAGAGCGGCGTTAGAGATTCGATAGCAGATGCTGTCAACGTTTCCTCCGCTGTGTCATGTATATAATAATCATGGAGGGCCATGAGCCTAAATGACTTCTCAACGAATGATAGGTCCATCGGCATTAATGAGCCAAGACTATGAACATCATAACCTTCGGGTATGCGCTCAAAGGGCAACTTGTTGTTGGGAACCGGACAAGTCTTGCTATCGTCTTTAGACACTATCCGGGCATTCTGCCGAATGAGATAGGCCCTTGGATCATTAGGAGAAAGGGAATTTGGATCGTGAGGAGAAAGGGAATTACCAGACCCTGAGTCTGTAGAAAATGACCGATTGGATGCCAAAGCAGCCTTTGCCTTGAGAAAGCGGCTGTGATGCGGCGAATGAGAACTGCTGGCGCTGACCTGGGAGCTGGACGGTGTATTGTTGCTCGTGGGGCGCGCGCGGTGCTTTTGAATGGCTTCCTTCTTGCGCTTCTCGAAGTCAAGGGCTTTGTCGATTTCAGAAAGAGTTTCCGGAGTAAAACCTTCTCGAAGACTGGCCGCCCATCTTTCTAAGACTGGAAATCCACGCCCACTATCCATAGAACCTTGATGCCCGGTATCGGTTGTGCTTTGATCCTGCTTAGATGGCCGAGGCGACTGCCCGGATTTTGCTCCATGTCTGGAGTCCGGCGAATGGACTTCAGTGATACGATCTAAGCGTCCAGCCTGGGTCCCGAACCTCTCCTGCGCAAGCTGAGATATAGTCGGTATGATTTGCTCTTGCTCGACTGTCTGCTCCAAAGAATCTTCAGCGAGTGAGACTTGTGTAGTTTTGGCAAACCATGTATCCAGCGCCCCATTGCCATATCGTTCCTTGTCACGCTGCCGTGCTGTCTTTCTGCAATCATTTGTTGAGAGTGTTTGGGTTGGGGAGACCTGCGACCATTGCGCTTGGGATTGTCGTCGCCGAGTGACGGGTGATGTTGAAACAAGTCGCGAGATGGGAGGGCTTATGAGTTCGGGACTTTCTTGGAGTAGGATTTGGTTATTCCTACAAGAATCGTTGCGCCGAATGCTTGCTGGCGATGATTCACTGGAGGCAGCTTCTGAACTGATAGGCCAGGGGACAATATCCCGCCTTGGAGTACGTAGAGATGAATTCATTCTTGTGGCAGACCAGGGATTAAGAGAAGGAGATCCTGTACGTGCCGCTGTGCACTTTCCAACTTCGCGAGAGGTCCGACTAACGACCCGAAAGGGCGTTTGCACCGGGGAAGCTTCAAGTCGCGGAGCGCCCTGAGTCAGGGGGAGTGTCAGTTCAGACTGAACGGGTAGGTCACTTGTTGCTGTGGATTTGACAGCGGTTGTTTGCACTTCATTTCGAGCTAGCATGAGGCCAAACCTGTCGCTTTTGTGTACACGGCAAGGTTTGCCTTGAACTGGACTTTTTGAGCACGAATCTGCGATTGGCCCGTAGTGTCCCTTGAACATGCTCTCGACCAAAGCGATGACAATTTTATGATCCTCAAACAAAACATCATCTTTGCCTGGTTCAATGTTAACATCATATGAGCCGCGAGGGCACCTAAGCTGGAGACAAAGGAACGGATCGCTGATTGATTTTGGTGCTTCGCCCTTTGAAAAACTGGCACGGATGTAGGATTTGAACAGTTTGGCGATATTTTGACCAATGCCCAGGGTAGCAGATAATGGCCTATCATCCACACTGATGAATTGCCCACAGCTATTGAGTTTGGAAATATCTGGCAAAGTCAGTATATCGCTTGAGCGAAGATATCAAGTAGATATTACCTGAATCTGCCTTTGGAAGGAAAGCTAGAACCTCATATCCATTGCGCTTTGGTTCGCTTTCAGAAGCAGATGTTCCAGGCGAAATTTCCTTAATGACGCAACAAGACGATATCTCTCGGCCAAAAATCTGCCCCGCCGCATCAGAGAGTGTGGCACCGGTACTGGGTGCGTACGTCCAGTTGTTGTTCTCGTTTTTCGCCTTGAGAACTTTCAACGAGAACCTCCTGGAAGGCTGAGCAATAGCGTAGGCTTGAAGCAATTTTTTGATTTTGGTGAGTATCTTGGCAGCATTTTTCAAGACTAGCTGTCTGCGGACAGGTATATGCTTGAGAAAGTGCACGATGCGCACAGTCGTGCCGACCGGGTGAGATGTCCGCTGAGACCTAGCAGATCGTTAATTCTCTCAGTAAATGGAATTTTCACATGTTTTTACATACTGAGAAAGATGGCCATCCTTCTCGTACTTTAGGCATAGCCCGGTAACTTCTGTCGCAGTCCGGGTAGTGACGGTGATGCCGCCAGACATTTCAGCCACACTGGCCAATGCCTCTCCACGGAACCCAAACGAACTCCCACCGACATTATCTAGATCTTCGAGTGTTTGAATTTTGCTGGTGTAAGTGTGCCGGCAGACATTCGGGTGGTCTTCAGTGGGGATTCCGTATCCATTATCTTTAACCTGTATCACGTCCACGGTATTTGGAGATATTTCGACCACGAGCGATGATGAGTCCGCATCTAAAGCATTGTCAATCAGCTCCTTGACCACTGAGCAAGGGTCGGAGATAACTGATGTAGATCCGATTGCCCGGGCTGTGGCTGGAGAAAGGGCCTCAATCGGCATTGTGAGCGCGATGTATCATTATCATGTATGTATACATGAGTTTCATCCCTCCGAAAAGCTAGTTGAAAATAGACATGATGAGAAGAAAAAGCATGCAGGGAAAACAAAAGTTTGGAAGGAAATTGATGAAGTCAAGAGATGGAATTTGGATTTGGTTTGAAGTCAGCGATCCGATGTCGCTTAGTCATCATCGCATAAACAACACGTCCACCGAGTTCACTTTTTCTCATGTTTGTCTCATGCTTTCTCTCGATCGCAGCAAGTTGTCAAGTCTAAGATGCGTGGCGATGATTTCTCAATCTCACAGCTGGCCGTTCCAGCGGTCAGTGTGCTGATCGGCTTCCTCGCCTACACATCCCAGTACTTCTTTTGGCGGTTTGAGTCGGCACCACTCCAAAATGACGAAATTTGGAAAATCAACATCTTCGCTTCGTGTATCTGGATTTGCTACTACAGGGCATGCTATGTAAATCCTGGTCGGTTGCCTCTGGAGAAAAAATCAGCAAATGCCGATCAGAAGGAGAAAGACCAGGCTACGGGTCGGCAGCGATGGTGCCGCAGATGTGAGGCTTATAAGCCACCGCGGGCTCATCATTGCAAAACATGTCAAAGGTTCCATTTACTTTGATCCTGCTGATCTTATGTGAAACCAACTGACACGATCTAGATGTGTCCCCAAAATGGACCACCACTGTCCGTGGACGTCGAATTGCGTCTCACATTTTACTTTCCCACACTTCATCCGGTTTCTGTTCTACGCAGTTGTAGGAATGTCTTACCTTGAGACTCTTCTTTGGGGGCGTGCTTCTATTGTCTGGACTAACCGAAACTTGCCAAGTGTAAGCTAATAATCTCTCTTCAATTGCAGGTTACTAACTTCTCCAGTATATGGGTCCCTCCATTTTGCAACTAGCACATCTTCTCATTTTGTTCGTTATCAACAGCTTTACCGTTTTTGCCCTCTTCATTCTCCTTGTCCGAAGTCTATACTCGCTTGCCTTCAATATGACATTTATTGAGTCTTGGGAGATTGAGCGACACGAGACTCTCGTCCGGCGAGCCCACGTCCTGGGTGGACATCTTGATGGACCGGGTGGGATCAAGGTCCGAATCAACAAACATGAGTTTCCTTATGATATTGGAATTTGGGCCAACATCAGAGAGGGAATGGGAGGAAGTGCAAATGTTTGTTCAGCCCCTTCTAATCCCCGGATTTGACTAACGTGCCCTAGATCTTGAGCTGGTTCTGGCCACTGGCTGCCAGCCCCGACCGTAGCACTGGCTGGGAGTTTGAAACGAATGGCTTTGAAGGTATGAGGATTTGATTCCTGGCCCCGACACCTGCTAATCCTCGGTTATTATAGATCCTGGATCTTCGTGGCCCCCACCCGACCCTGATCGTATTCCTTGGCCAGTGAATCGAACTGACCCTCATGACGGGCCTCTTCAGGCGTATTCATCCGCCCGAGACACCGTTGAAGCATTCAAACGCCGTCAAGAAAATGATATCGATCGTCGCAGACCGTTTTCCGACGTCCAACGACGCAAGCGATTTCACGATCGCATTCAACAAGATAATTACGAGAGTGATGAAGGTCGGGGACCTGGACCCGTGTATGGCGATGATTCTGACGAAGGCGAGGAGTCCTGGCGAAATGCTGAAGGGGAGCGCCTTGGCGACTTTGGCGTCGACGAAGACGTGGAGTTCTACGACGACGATATTCCTTTGGCTGTTCTCATGCAGCGGCGAAAGCAGCAACAGTGAACAGCACGGTTGGAACAATCCTTGTATTGTCTGGGCAGCGGTTGTTGTGAAACAGTGGCTGGGGATGAAGTTTCGCCATTAATCAATACTGGAAGTCGGCAACCTTCTTTAGCCAAGTAGATGAGCTATGATCTCCCAATGACGATGTCTTGGTCTCGGGGGTCAACCAGAGGCCGGAGCCAAAATTGATTGAACGGTATGGTCAAGGGGGCGCCAGTAACCGAGATTCGTCCTTGGCCCATCTCCGTCACTAAGATACGGTGCGTCATGTTGGCTCTTGCCTGGGCCGCATTCCACTCCCACTTCTCTATCTTGATTCTTGAGCAAAGGGCTACCCCCGTCGGGCCTTGATGGTGATGGCAATGTTGGCCCCACCGCGCCCCGGATTCACCCACAATCTCGCATCAGATCGAAGTTGACTCTCCGTTATTCCGCCACTCCAACCTCCAGGACCACTGAGGGGCTGTCCTTCCTGTACCCAAGTGGGGGTCTCTTTGGTAACCATCCTTCATCAGGGGCCTTGGTTACCCCCCACCCCCCACCAACCCGTACACTTCAATTCCCAAAATGCCGATATCGCCCAACAACCCTATAGGCAGATGGATCTTTTCAATAATTCCCCTCAGTGTGGCGCCCACCTCTGTGTGCAGACCGGAAGTCATTCTGAGCGTCAATAGGTTCGTATTTAAATTGTAGTCGAACTTGATTTTACACATATCATTTCCGTAATAGAATTCATGCTCGAATGAGGAAGGTGCGATCAAGATACCCATATCTAGCAACGCTAGACCGGGAGTCAGATTCAGCCATGATTCACACATGTGCACATCAATGATGCAAGTGCATGGCCACGAGACTGTGCATGTACAAGTGTCACCTACTAGGTCCCGATGGCTCGAGTATTAACCCAATTCTCATTGTTATTTTTTTCCGTCCGATCATATGTACAGTCCAGACTCCAAGTATAATCGAGTCAGAAAATTCGGAAAAAATATGCAAAACAAAATGCTGTCACTTTGTACCAACTGACATTACCGAGAAAGGATATAGACAACCAGTATCTACTAGGGATTCGAAACCGGCCGTGCTCGACGAGTAGGGCATTGTCGACTGGAATCCCTTCCCTGGCATAGCTTCTCCTCAATCACAGTCCATCTTTGAGCCACCTTGGCCCTTTCTGCGGTCGAGGACTCTCGCATCTCTTCGCGTCCTTGGGCGATACGAGATATGATGATATGGCATTCTTGGGTCCTGCCCAACGAGTCCAAAAGTGTTCGACGTACACCACTCAAGGGGTAGCCCGCCAGCCCCCAAAGAGCTGATAGAAAACCGGTTAGAATCCGCACAAAAGCTTATGAAATTCTCATGCGCAATTTGTAAGGAAATGAATTGGTAGTTGCCATGCTTACCAGCTGGGGGTTTGAGAAAAACTCCACCGATACCCTTTCCGATCCCCTTGAACATGCCCTTTGTGCCTTTGTTTTTGTAGCCATATCGAGGCTGGGTGACCAGCCCTGTGACACCATCGTACCATCCGTCGCGGAATTCCTGATAGTTGTCAGTAAACTGAGCTTGAAACCAGTTCACAATACCACTTCAACGAACCCTTCCAGCTGCTCTAAAGCCACTGCGTATTCCCTTAACCTTTGGGGTGCTCTTGACCATCGGATCATGATATAGCTTTGGGGCATTGTGAAAGCCCTTGGACATGCTGAGTGCGAGATCAGTGGGAAGCCATATAACGACGTTAATGAACTTCATAGACATAGTTCGCCCGTGACTTGCAGCCACATTAAACACATTATGCGCATGCGAGGGCATGATCTCATCGCGCATTGTTTTTAACTTGTCCAACTCCTGACTATGTTTCTTTTCGAGCTCAGTTTCAGGGAATAGTGTGTCGCCGTCGAAGTCCATCATCTCCTCATCTTCATCCTGTTCCAATTCTTGTGCTTCCAATTCTTGCTCATGACTTGAGCTAGGTAGTCCGTTCTGGTTTTGTTGGGTCTCGTTAGCAGTATGCTCTGTGGAGGACTGATCACTCGCAAGTTCATCTTCATTTCGAGGCTTTTGGTGCCATTTGTTTTGATGTTTGAACTTCGGATGGGCGTGTCCTATGGCTCTACCGGCCGAGACTATATCGAGCATCATTTCGGTTGGTACATCTGCAAGTCCTGAGACAAAATTGGAAATTGCCCCGAACAGGACCTGGGCGGAGGCACTTAGTGGTCCGATTGGATCACGATATGTATCATATTCCATAGCTCGGCTCCTATTACGCTAGTCAGTGAAAGATTAGTCCACTTTCCTGGCACACATTGAACTCACAAAACTAGGTCCTCAGGCTGGAGGCTACCCATTTCAACCAAAACAGAGGCTGCGAATGCGCTGAATCCCAGCTTTGTTCGTTTCATATGCCATACAGCAGGGCGAGAAGGGCATATGCAACAACGCATCGCCTTCAAATCCAGCTGACGGTGGAAGCTGAGCACTCCTTCTTTTACCCCGGATTCCTTCTCCATCTTCTTCGCTATCGCCTGTGCCTTTTCTCTTGTGGAATCCTTCAGCGCCATGTTAATAGCGTCGCTAAGTTTATCCACAGTCAAACGTTTATGGGGTATCGGAAGCGGCCCAGCACCGGCGCGAGCAACGATACCTCCCCAGAACTCCTGGTCTCCAAAAAACGGTATGATGATGGTCGGGCGTCCAAGCGCCAGGCCAGCGGCTGTTGTGCCCGCACCACCGTGGTGGATCACGCATGTCACCTGTCGGAATAGCCAGTCGTGAGGAACGCTACCGATTATCAAGATATTCTCTGGAATATCAGCGTCGTCAATACCGAGATTACCCCATCCCTTGGAGATCATTGCTCGTTGACCGGATTTGCGAACCGCCTCGAAGATAATCTTTGTTAGCTTGACTTGGTCATCCACCACAATTGAACCGAACCCGACATATATAGGCGGTGGTCCTGCTTTTAAAAATCCATCGATTTCTTCCGTTGGTTTATAGTCAGAATCAGATGGTAGGAAGCTGAATCCACAAATATCAATGTTGTCTCCCCAATCAGCTGGCTTCGGCAGCACAGCCGGTGACCTATAATAAAGGCCGTTAGCTAACAAAAATAGTATAAGAATGGATATATAGTTTGGTCGTACCAGAGATACGAACAAGGTACCTGTAACCTGTGAAGAAGACTTGGTGCTGTCATACTGTCTAATGTATCAAGAGAGAGGCTTTTCTTGCGCCAAGTATTCACAAGATCCCCCAATCCCTCCCAAACCATCATATCGACAACCGCATAAGAGACAAAATTTGCGACCGTGCGTTTGCAATCCTGTTGGTGGATAACAGCTAAGGGGTGAGGAAAGGATTGTGTAGGTGACCAAGGCATCCTAGAAAGATCAGCCACGTCCAAGAAGGATATGAATCAAGTCAGAAGCCATCACATACGTAAACATGATATGAAGTGGTACCCCAAGCCGCTGAGCACAATGGATATGCGCTAGGCTGGGAGGGTTGGCGATAATGGCATCAGCCACGAACGGCCTCCGTCGATAATCAGGTGTATCCCCCCAAAGATCTTCCTTGATCTGATGCATATTTGTTCCGTCGCCAATTTCAAAACATGACTTCCAGCATCCGTGAATAATTTCTCTCATCTCACGCCGCCGCTTCTGTATTGCACCACTTCTAATAGTCGCAAGCCCGGGGAGTAGTCCAGGATTCTTGACCATGAACGCCATCAGCTCCTCCGGGTCTCCGCCGATATTGAAGAATTCCAGTCCTCCATCGAGGATATTTTGACGGAATTGGAGGTGGGTAGCCAGTCGGACGCGATGCCCGTGCGCTTTCAACTCCTTTCCAAGAGCGAGAAACGGCTGAATATCTCCGCGCGAGCCAATCACTTGAATGACGACGTTCAAATGTAGTGGGAAGTGTTTGCCGTCTCTTCCAGGATGGCTGCTTGTGCTACATGTGTCCTTGCCCTGTTCACGTTCTGAGTGTATGGGAGTGTTCTGGAGGTGATTCAGCAATCCAGCGAGGCTCGGTTTATGTTCGTTGATCCGAATATCGAGACGTCCATCTCCTGTCAGAGGATAAAGACGTTAGTTACCATTCAACACGATCGCGGAATTCAAATCTTTATCACAAACCTAGGACTCGGACGCCGGTATCAAGACCATCGCCATTGAATCGCACCCGTTCGTTGTAATTTGAGCTTGTGTCACTAGTATTTTCTGAGGTTTGTTCAGGCCGCAGCGTCTCAGACTCTCTGCCGTCATTAGCCGATGCTACTGAGGCCATGGTGGGCGGGAGATCGACGCTAGCGGCTCAAGCGATCGGGTGAGTTGCAAGATTAGGCAGAAATATATGTATGCGGTGACTGGTCACACAAAAGATAATTTTATGTCACGAGGAACATTTGAAGAGGGTAGTTCAAATGTTGCCAGAGAATATTTGAAACAAGATGGATAAATTAAAGTATCTTATGTTTGAAGTTGTAGCTGAGGTCCAGCAATGGCAAAAATAACAGTCAATGATGTCAGAAAGCTCCAGATGTCCGGCTCAATCGGCCTCGGCTCACTCGGCTCACCTGATCATGGATCTTATTGATAAAGACCAAGGCCAGAGCTTGACGACGGTATACCTCTAATTTCGGAAAATGTATCGTGGCATAAACCTGGGATAATTGCATAATTGTGCATCGCTATCTCGGGCTTGAATCTCTTCTTTGCCTCCCCGGAGGCCCGACGCGGGCTTATGCATGCATCCATTTCACCGGAGACCTGGGCACATACCGTGATATAGGCGGCAATAGATCAAAATCGCACCTGGGAAGATCTGTAGAGGACAGTTTAGAAATTACTATGTACTACTTACTAGGATGGGCTCGCAGGCATCTCCAAGGCTTGAATCAAAGGCACATGTGACCAAGCAATGATTATTGATAAGATCCCTATCGCTTACCCCGTATCCGTACCTTGCTTTTCTTCCCCTCACCAAGGAAATGATCTGCAAGCATCATCACAGCTTCCAAACCACCCCCTGGCAGACTCCGGTAGAGGGGGAATCACCACGTCCCACGCAAACGCCAGGTGCACGGTCCCTTGAAATCACACATCAAGCTTGAAAGCAAAGCCACAATCTAAACGGCCTGCAACAATCAAGAGATTGAAGGGGGGGAATGTGCTGCCTAGTATGGTGTTATTCGAAGACAATTTACACTGGTGCCGGGCGATAAACGGATCTCCGACCGCTCCACTTTCCCCTCAAGAAGATAAAGGGGGAGGAACCAATCAAGGCCGATCTCAGCAATGTACAGGATCCTACCTTCCCAATGGACTTGCGATCTGCAACAGTTATATAGGATCAAGTCCCAGCTGGAGCGGGGTTGTCTGAAATGAGGGATTGCTCAAAAATTTGACACTTCGTGAGAAATGGTTGCATTTTCAAAGATCACCCTAGCGGCGACTACGCTTGTATGCTATACTGTGGCTCAATTTGTTCCCGCGCCGACGGACTTGATCACTAAAGAAGGTCATGCTGGTATCAATGTACGATACAAAGAAGTCCCGGCTGGGATTTGCGAGCAGGACCCTAATGTGAAGAGTTATTCGGGGTATGCTGATGTTAGCGAGAATGAACATATCTTTTGGTAAGCAGACATTCCAGATATGTACTTCACGGTGTGTAGACCTGTGGATGTCATTATGAATTCAAGTGTCGGGTGCGGCAACATGATAGCTATCTGAAGATGAGGAATGACAAATTTAATGGAGATCTCTAGGTGGTTTTTTGAGACTAGAAATGGAGATCCTGAAGAGGTATTTTGCATCATATCATATCATATCCATCCATCCATAACAAAGAGAGAAAAACTAACAGTTTCCAAGGCCCCCCTTACAGTCTGGATCAATGGAGGTCCGGGATCTTCTTCAATGATAGGGTTGTTTCAAGAGTTAGGTCCATGTGGAGTTGACTACGAAGGAAATGTATACAACAACCCGCATTCTTGGAGCAACGCGAGCAACATGGTAAGGCCAGCCCGTCAGTTTCTCTGCCACGAATTTTATTAAACCGTCGTTAGATCTTCATTGATCAACCCACCACAACCGGGTTCTCCTATACAATTCCGATTCCGGCATACCAAGACGACCAAGGCTATATTATCCAGCTGCCCAACGCAACGTGCCCAGATTATGCCCAGCAATATGGCACATGCGGCACGTACTCCAAGGCCGATATTGCTTTGGTTCCCAACTCGACAGCTAATGCGGCCCCTAATATGTGGAAGACCCTACAGGGCTTCATGGGTGCATTCCCACAGTACTCAAAGAGCGGTTTCAATTTTGCGACTGAGAGTTATGGAGGTCACTATGGCCCAATCTTCAACAGTAAGAATTCTGACAAAGTTACCCGCAAAGAAAGCAAACAAAGCAATATTAACCCACCGCAGCGTACTTCTTAGAACAAAACGCGAAGAAGATTGCCGGCGCCGTCGACATCGAGCTTGAAAATGTATTCATCGGAAATGGCTGGTTCGATCCTTTGATCCAGTACCAGGCTTACTACAATTTCTCCGTGTTTCCCGGCAACACATATGACTACGATCCATACAATGCATCCATCAAAGCGGAATGGTACAACAACCTCTATGGAGAGGGGAACTGTGTCGACCAGACTTTGGAATGCTATGCCACCGGTCGCAATGACATCTGCTCAGCGGCAGATGATTTTTGTGCTGAAAAGGTGGAGGAAATGTACGACATCTACTCTGGTCGGGATGAGTATGATATGCGAGAACTGAGTTCTGATCCGTTCCCGTACGAGTTTTATGTGGATTATCTTAATTCACCGACAGTTCAGGCAGCCATCGGTGCATACCAGAACTTTTCCGAATCATCCAATACTGTTGGGACTAGCTTTGGAAGTACGGGTGACGATGACCGGATGGATGGGACGATAGGGGATGTGAAGAAGTTGATTGACTCCGGCGTACAGGTTGTGATGTACTTTGGTGATGCGTGAGTGCCCTTATTATCACTTGCGGGATGCCATTATGAAGATACTGACGCCTCTCCAGTGACTTCAACTGCAATTGGCTAGGAGGCCAAGTCATTGCCAAAGAAATTAACGCCCCAGGTTACGAAGAGGCAGGTTTCGTTAATCTCACTACTTCCGATGGGATTGTTCATGGTCAAGTTCGACAGAGCGACTTGTACACGTTTGTGCGCATCTACGAATCTGGACATGAGGTCCCCTTTTATCAGCCGCTGGCCGCGTTGGAATTCTTTGAGAGGGGACTTGCTAGAAAGGATATTGCAACTGGAAAGACCAAGATGACACAGCATGGAGGCTATCGCACCAAGGGACCCCCTACGAGTGACTTCCGGGAGGGCAATGGCACGATAGTCTATGTCAATCTTCCGAGCGATGCTACTTATAACACAACACTCAACGGCCCTAACCCGTAGGGCAGGCGGTTTAAAGGTGCAGAGGTAGATGGAAGATTCTTTGGTGTTCAAGGACTGGAGAACGTAAGATGGTCAGCTTTTGGCATTGGACAGACCATACCAACAAGGTGAACTGTTGAAAGGTCAACCACTGTGTCTTGGGATACAAGAGGTAACTTATTCTCGGTGTTTATACACAAAGATTGGTAGTAAATATTGCATTTTGTCTGTTAATACACGTGTATCTGAATCGAACCAGATGCAATAAAAAAACGTTGGAGAAAACATGAATGGGGTATTGAGCTTTAGTCGTAAATATCATGGAATCCGTAATCAAAATGTGGGAATAAAATGCTGTGAGTCTTTCTCTTGCTGCGCGAAGGACTCGGGAAATGCGGCGATTCCACCAATAATCCCAATAGCCATGAAAGCAAGAGAGATGATAGACCAGATGATACCCCAGCATTGCGAAGATCCTCCATACTTCTTGGCGAAAACGCTAGCATCAGAACTGTTGACTTTGCGGAGAATGAGATCGTCGCACTGGGGGTGGTATGTTAGTCCGATATGAGCAGATGTCGCAAGAAAGCAGCCAGGGGGAAGGGGACTTACAATATCCCACACGCTGTAGAGGGAGGACATGACGCCGATAAATAGCTAGTAGTCACGGTTAGTATAAGCTCAGCGATAAATCAAACCCACGTCAACTTTTGACTTACGACGAACCACCTTAAGGCTTCAGCATGGGCAATGAACCAGCACGCGACGAGGAAGCCAACCGCAAGGAGAACGGTGCAGATGGTCAACCAATCCTTCCGAGCCCACCAAAGGGTCAAAAGAAAGCAAACACCAAGCACAATGCTAGCAATTTTACTAGCCACAATATCAAATCCCGCAAAGATCAACAGAGCGCCAATGATGGATGACCCCAAATACCCCGCGGGCAGTGTGATGGCAGACATTCCTCCTCGCATATGTGTGACGCCTCCTTCGTGAGGATCAAGAGAGATAGATTCGACTCGTCCGCCTGTACAGCATGCCGTGATCGCATGTCCGAATTCGTGAAACGCGATAACCAACATCTAACCCGTTAGCTGGAGTCGAGCGTTGGAGTGGGAGGGTCAGTGTGAGTGTTTACCTTGAAGGGCCATAATGAGTATCGAACATATGGCAGGTTCCAAAGTAAAGCGATAACAACAACGTAGACGGCCATAATTCCTAGTGTGACTGCCTGTGTATGGTCGACGCTTAGGCTTCGTTGGGCAAGGTGCGGGGCCATGTGGGCCGCCCGCTCATTCAGAGAGGAATATAATGCTGGCATGATGGGAAGGCGAACAGGCTTCCAAGGTTTGAAGGAGAATCTCTGCTAAAGACCGTGATATGGCGAGGAGATACAGGGGCTTGGAAGTTATCGCGAGGAGTTCAAGCCCTTTAATATTGCGGCCTGGACGCGTCAGGAATGGCCGCGCATACCTTGGCGGTTTTGTTTTTTTTTCCCCCCAAAATTGTGTGGCGCCGCGTTTCTGATTGGACTCCAGTTCCCGCTTTCCTATTTTTAGCGGCAATAGTGGACCTCACTCAGCGTCAATTCGGAATTGTTTAAATTGTGGGAACAGAAGATATCAGAATCTTAACTACGCATGAAAAATGGCGATCAAATTAAATGAACACACTAAATTGTATCCAAAGGAAAACGGCAGGGGAGGAGCGATACGCCAGCATCACGTATTCTGCAGGTGGCTCCTATAACTTTCTTTGGTGGTTCGCAATCTTGCAACAATAGATCCTAATTGTTTACTGTTTTCTTTTCTTGTCAAGAGATTTTCCCCTACAGCCTCATGAAACCATCTCACATTTGTTTTCTGCTCTTTCATCCGTTTCCATACCACGTGACCACGCCATCCCAGATCAGGAAACCGGAAGCAAAGTCAGTCACTAGTATATTCCCAAGCCCCTCGAGTGTTTTTAACTAACTGTTTCAAGTCACCTTGAATAGGTACCTTCACAAGGCATATTACTAGTCAGCCATGCAGGCTCCTACCCCAGCACTTGACCCACCGCCTGTGATCGGCAACGACACCCAGCCTGGGTATTGGGCGTGGGTCTCAGTGAACGGGGACTGGTTTACCCGTGGAATCAGACCAATCGGTCGTCGCCCCGGATCGAAGATTCACACGCTGAGACAGTTACCCCTCCGTCGAGAGCCGGGACTCAGGATTGAAGGGCGGCCTTTGACCGGTCCCCAGTTTTTCACGAAGGTCAACAAGAGACTGGAGAACGTTGAATCCCTCGTTGCCCAGTCCGTTGGGATTGAAGTGTTGCCAGGGCAAGAGTGTGACTCCTGCAAGCGTAAGATGGGACCTTTCACCTCCTGCGTTATCGTTCCAAGTCTGGGCACTATGTTCCCGTCCTGTGCGAATTGCCACTGGTCATCGAAGGGAAGGCGTTGCAGCTTCATAGCAGCTTCACCTCCGTCTGCAGCTCTTATCCAGCCAGCTCCTATTCAGCCAGCTATTATCCAGCCAACTCTCGCCCAGGCAGCTCTCGCCCAGGCAGCTCTTGTCGACCCAGCTATCGTTGATCCAGCTAACGTTGACCCAGCCAACATCGACCCAGCTCTCATCTAAGACCCAGTCACTGTCTCTCATCCTCGTGTCTCTCATTTTGACATCCTTTTCTCTTTCTTGCAGCCGACCCTTGATTCCCAACCCCAGCAACTAACAGAGATGGATGAGGATTTTGAAGGTGAGAATTGAGGCATTATGATGAGCATTAAGATGGCATTTTAGATGAAAGTCGGGCTGAGAATCTAGATAGCGCAAATTTGCGGATAGTTAAAGTGTTTGTTAAGCTTCATCATCTGAATAACGATTCCCCCAATAAGTCCTCACCATCATATTACAGTGTGCCGGGTACACCCCTAATGATTAATCATAGATCATGATTCATCAATACCTCCTGCTCGAGGATCTTTGCAACTACAGCTAGTCATTCCTACTATACAACTTGAAGCATTGAAGCTAGTACTTAATAAGAATGCTAGGTACCGGCAACAGTCCTTTCCAAGATTTCCCCTTCAGATAATGTGTGTTATCTCAAGGTTCAAGGTTGTCAGCAGTACTGAGTAGTACTATATAACTAACATTATTTCAAATTAGCTTATGTTAGTTTTGCAAATGGTCCAAATATTCTTAATGTTTTCTCTCGGCTCCACGGAGTACAAGCCGGGCACGTAGTAAGTACCCGCGCGATGCGACCCCAACCCCGCAATTTGGCGAGAATTGCGATCAGCACTGAAAAGCCACAAGGTTACTTTGACCCCACGAGGTGAAAGCCCGAGCCCCGAGCCCTGACTCTTTGATAAATATTGTGGAGCTTAAGCTTACCAGTCGGCATTTGAGGAATGTGGAATCCTAGACACGGCAATCACCTAGCTCGTTTCTGCAATCATATAAATCCCATGGCCCCGGATTTTGACCGAAGCTCGACCGCAGTCGAGTCATGCATCACAAAAGCGATCGAGAAATAACGAGAAACATGCATACGGTTATACCATTGCTTTTAGGTCTTGTGGGGACTGTCCCCGCTCATCCAACGCGTCAACCCGGTACATGTGGTACCCGCGACACACCTGATTACCATGCGAATACCGGTGTACTAAACCATGTCAACCCATTCATTGGCACTTCCGGTCCTTCCCCGAATAGCAATGGTGGAATGATTCCCTCGGTCTCCCCTCCTTTCGGCATGACACGATGGACCCCGCAGACTCGGGAAAACTTCATCTCCCAATGTCCCTACAGCTACAGCGACCGACTTATTCACGGGTTTCAGGCTACTCATCAGCCGGCTATCTGGATGGGAGAGGCAGGTCAGGTTGTGCTGACACCCGGGATGGGGGAAGTTCAGCCGCTGTTTGTTAACCGAGGACTGGCGTTCCAGAAGAAAGATGAAAAGAGTACGCCTTATGTTTACGAGGTGCTCCTTGACGCGACGCAGCTTTTGGGTCGTGACTGGAATGCTACGGCTCAGTATGCAAATGATGGGCCAGATCCAGGCGGTGCTGGCGCAGTTCCGGAAGACGTTGAAGAGGGCTCGAATGGTCGGACAAGAAAGCGAGCCGTGACTCAGGTGGGCATGAGATCGGAGTCAGATCATTACGACAGGTCAATTCAGGTCGCCTTGTCTGCAGATTCTCATTCGAGTCATCTCCGTTTTGACTTCGAGGATTGCAGTGCTTCAAAAGATGAGCAAAACTCAGAGCCTTGGGTGTTTATTGAGGTGTCTCGTCAGAATTGGACTGGCGATGTTCATATTGACAGCGAAACACGAGAGATATATGGCTATAACACAGAAAGACAAGACTATCTCCTTGGCCCAGATCATGCATCCTCTTTCAAAGGATATTTCGTTTCCCAATTCTCGGAGCCATTTGAAGATGCTGGCGTCACCAACGGTAACATCACACTCCAGGGCCAAACGGATAGGACCGGCAAGTATACAGGAGCTTTCGTCAAGTTTGCCTCGAATGTAACCACTGTGGAGGTTCGCACTGGCATTTCGTATGTCAGCGTGGAGCAGGCACGGCGGAATTTGGAAATCGAGATACCGAGTAGGACCAAATTTCAAGATACTGTTGACAACATCAAACATGCTTGGCTCGAAAAGTTAGGCCGTGTGACTATTGAAGGTGTCAACAATACCGACTTGGAGCATGATCCGCTTGCGATATTTTATACTGGACTTTTTCATGCGCTGCAGTACCCGAGTGATTTCTCTGAACCTCTCTCCGAAGATGGCAAGTCCCGTACATTTTATTCTGGATACACAGATAGCGTCCACGTTGCGAACGATTCTTATTATCAATCTTGGTCCATTTGGGACACCTATCGAGCAGAGCACTCTCTAATCACACTATTTGCCCCAGAGCGGGTGAACAGCATGATGCGGACACTGCTTCGGATTTTTGACTGGTCTGGTTGGCTACCGATGTGGGCCAATATGATCGAAACCAACATCATGGTTGCTACAAATGCAGATGTTATCCTCGCCAACGCCTTGGAGCGCGGCTTTCATGATTTTGATATTGCTAAGGCCTGGGATGCAGTCAAGAAAGATGCATATACCCCACCGGTGCGGGATGTGGAAACACTTTATTATGATCGCGAGCCCAACACCTCCTATGAAGTTCGAGCAGGACTCACGGCCTATATGAAGCAAGGATGGGTTTCCAACGATGGCTGGTCGGAGGCTGGAAGTCGAACTCTAGATTATGCATTCGATGATTATGCATGTGCCGTTGTGGGGGAGCACGCAGGTGGAGATAACGAAACCATCAATGCCCTTCGGGCTCGGAGCGGAAATTTCGCGAATATCTGGAACAACGAAACCCAGTTTATGCAGGCACGCAATGGGAACGGGAGTTGGGCGAACAATACTTGGGGTTGGACGGAAGGTGACGACTGGGTCTACACCTTTGATGTTTTGCATGACCTCGAGGGGTTGGCTCAACTTTTTGGTGGTCGGGAAGCCATGCGTGATCGCCTCGATACATATTTCCAGGGCGGGCACAACGATCAGACAAACGAACCCAGCCATCATGTTCCTTATCTTTACTCTGTTATTGGATACCCAGATCGCTCCGCCGAAACGATTCCCGGTGTGGCATGGGATAACTATAATGCCACGAGCGCTGGTCTGAGTGGTAATGATGATTTGGGCCAGACGAGTGCTTGGTACATCTTCTCAGCTCTAGGGTTTTACCCAGTCAACCCAGCGAGTGATGAGTATGTTGTATCGGCGCCATTTTTTGAGAAGACTACCATTCACTGGCCCGCGGAGGCTGCTACAGGTGGCCAGGCGACAGACGAACCCGACAGGACCCTTGTCATCAGTGCCCCAGGTGCCCCTGCTAAGCCATACATAAAGGGCTTGAAGATAGGCGGGAAGAAGGCCAATTTCCCAATACTGACCCATGCCGAGATTGTGAATGCCGGAAGCATTGAGTTTGAGATGAGCGACACTCCCACTTCCTGGGGAACTACTCCTGTGTGGGAGAAATGAGGTCATTCGCTGTACATACTTCCCTCGGCTAAGCAAACCCGAGAAAATTCGGGACCTTGGAAATCGGGCGTTTTAGACTCTATACTGATCCACAAATAAAGGAATTTTAGTCAGAAAAACCGGGACCCTGGGTGTTTAGTATACACTCGATGGGTCGACTGAGGAAGGGAGCAAAAGATTGTTTCGTAGGAGGCGCATTCTTTCCCGACGGGCGGCAATTCCCGTGTCATTTTAGCCGTTCAAGGCGTGCTTTTCAACGTTGGCGTTTGACCAACGACAACGAGGAAATTCGAAAGGAAAATCGAAAGGCCGGCTAATGCGGAGTCCCCAGCTCCACCTTTCGTCAGTTTCTACATTTGAAAGTCAATTCCTCTCGGGACATCGGTATACCGACCGGGGAATACTTAAATCGTCGATGGAATGCTGAATTCCGGGGAAGAATGTCTTGATCAAATCTTTATTCGCCCCTTGTTGAATGGGACATGCATATCGTTGTTCATTTGGACCCTCCTTTCCCGATTCTGGGGACGGCAATGTGTTTAGGAGGGGAAATCGGGACTCTGCCGAGCGGAGAACTCGACACGAGCCGATGGAGTCGCCAATTGTGGAGTTCATGGCGCAACCAGCCATTCATACAGCATCTGACAACACCAGACAAGCTGATCGTCATTAAACACCGGGGCCTTCATGGGGAAAAACCCGGTGATTGGGCTTTTTGTGACGTAGGGTAACATAATTTCCAGAGTGGGTCGCTCGGACTGTCATCTGGGACTTTATTCGGCAATGTCGGAGGAAATGCACGACAGTTAAAAGGTAAGGGACGGCCATTCTGATTTCTTTTTTTCAATTCGATCGACATCGGCTTGAACAACAATTGCAAGATGCCTGGGTTGAAAACTTTGATCTGGACGACCCTTGCGGCGCCGGCCGTCGCGGCACAGGTACAGGCACCATTGGACCTCGGAAGTGGTTTCAGTCTCTCTGTTGACCAGAGTGCCAATCATCTAGTTGTTACTGGTCAAAACCGAACAATTTGGGAGACTGTGCCTGGCGCATCGTTCTTGAGCGCAAGCGCCGGTCTGGATGAGATTATTGATTCAAGTGGAAACTTCAAGATTACCGATGTGGACGAGGACAAGTGCACATCTGAGCGCATCACCAGGGTGATCCAGCGCGAGTCAAAGGAGAGTGTCAACAACCACGCTACAGTCGTGCAAGGCACCCTTTCTGGATGTGGAAAGTCAAACACCACTGCTGGCTTCTCTTTGACCCTCTATGTTTCTCACCAGTTCCCGGATCGGGTTGCTTTCAACATCAAAGTCAACCCCAGCTCGGAAGATGCCTTGACCAAATTGTTCTTTACCTACCGCTCTTCGCCTTCCGAAGACTTCTATGGTCTCGGTGGACAAGCTTCATTCGCCTCGCTGAAGAACCAGTCTGTGCCTATCTTCTCCCGCGAAGGTGGTGTTGGCCGTGGTGATCAGCCGACCACCGAACTTGAGAACGCTTCCAGCTTCTTCTCTGGAGGTGACAAGTACAGTACTTACTCCGCCACTCCTCAGTACATCTCTTCTAATGCACGCGTTCTCCACCTCACCGAGGAGAGCACCGCCTATGCCAACTTCGATTTCCGCAATGCAAGCTCCGTTACTGTACGGTACGCTGCGCTTACCGTGGACGGTTATTTCATGCAGGCAGGTAACATGCTAGACGCAATCACTATGCTTACTGAGTACACTGGTCGCATGCCTGAGATTCCTAAGTGGGCCGATAGTGGTGCCATTCTTGGTATCCAGGGTGGTCAAACCAAGGTCAACAAGATTGTCAACTATGGATTAAACCACTCATGCCCGATTGCCGGTATTTGGCTCCAGGATTGGGTCGGCACCCACAGTCAATCCGCTTCCTACCTGAATGGCCTGACTATTTCTCGTCTTTGGTGGAACTGGGAGGCCGATTCGGATCTGTACCCGACTTGGAACAAATTCGTCCAGGACCTGCGTGACCAACACAATGTGCGCACTCTCTCTTACATCAACCCCTTCATCGCCAATGTCAGCACCAAGCCCGATGGATATCGCCGTAACCTTTACTTGGAGGCTACTGAGGGTGGCTACATGATCCAAAATTCCACCACCAACGACACTGCTGTTATCTCTAGCGGTCCCGGTATTGACGCCGGTATCGTTGATCTCACCAACCCCGCTGCCTGGTCTTGGTTCCAAGAGGTTCTTACCGACCAGGTATGGAGCGCCAATGTCTCGGGATACATGTGTGACTTTGGAGAGTACACCCCCGTTAGCGATGACACCAAGTTCGCCAACAAGAACATTGATCCCCGATTCTACCACAATCAGTACCCTCGTGACTGGTCCGCTTTGAACAATGAGCTCCGCAACAACGTCTCCGCCGTTGCCGACGCTCTCATCTTCCACCGCTCTTCATCCATGTCTTCTAACCGCGACATGAACCTCTACTGGGTCGGTGATCAAAACACCAACTGGGGCGTCAACGACGGAATTAAGTCTGCCGTGACCGTCCTTGGCCACATGGGTCTTTCAGGCTACGCCCACGGTCACGTCGAGATTGGTGGCTACACAACTACCTGGGACAGCAACGGAATCGTCAACCGTTCCGCCGAGCTCCTCGGTCGCTGGGGTGAGCTTTCCGCCGTTTCCAGCGCCGTCTTCCGCTCGCACGAGGGTAACGTCCCCGAGGTCAACGCACAATTCTACACCAATGCATCCACATACGCGTACCACGCCTACAATGCTCGCATGTTCGCCAGCTTGGGTCCTTACCGTCGCCAGATTCTTGATACCGAAAGCAAGCACCTTGGCTGGCCCCTTGTTCGCATGCCCGTCATCTACCACCCCAATGACGTGAAGGCGAAGCAGATTAGCTTCGAGAGCTACTTTCTCGGCGCGGATCTCTATGTTGCTCCTGTTTTGGATGCTGGTCACAAGACCGTTCGCGTGTACTTCCCCGGCCAGGGTGAGACCTATAAGCATGTTTGGACTGGAAAGACCTACCAGGGTGGCCAGACCGCTACTGTTCCTGCGCCATACGGCAAGCCTGCTGTTTTTGTTGTGGGCGAGCCTAGGCACAAAAACCTCAAGAGCTTCTTCGACTTTGTTCGCAAGGAGAACGCGACTGTTATTCATGTATAGATGAAGCACTTGAGTGCAACCTTTTTATTTCATGTCATGTGAAATATCGATAATTTTTTTAATTCAAACGGAAATGATCACACTGCCATCTCATACTACTAGTATAGAAAGTAAATACTTGAATTGGCCAAATTCAAAATGTCGTCTGTATGTAAGAAATTCATAGATGATAATCCTGACTGTAGATCGCCGC
The DNA here is from genome assembly GCF_028828195.1 of Penicillium verhagenii. NCBI lineage: Eukaryota > Fungi > Ascomycota > Eurotiomycetes > Eurotiales > Aspergillaceae > Penicillium > Penicillium verhagenii. Next base: position 368,156 of record NW_026643176.1, on the reverse strand, counting down.
GTGCTTCTTCCTTCGGGCAAAATTCCGACGGAGAAGATCCACCAAGACAAAGATCTGCATTTCACCTACATCGATCAATGTAACCGCGGTTAAGAATGTATCGGCTCCAGCCGCGGGGACCGTTACATTTCTCATTCTCGCTCAGACTTCTATATCACAGGTTTCAAATGCCGGGCTATTAACGGGCTTAAACAAGAGATCCAAGTACATCGACAGCGGACGCTACCCCGCTAACCTCGCCACGCATCAAGATAAGACTGTATTTATTGCAACTGAACCCTTCAGCGAAGATTGACTATGCATCTCCAAATTTATCTCAATATTTGAAAGTCCCAAGATGCCTTCCTCTGGATGGTCGGTGCTTCGGCTTTTGCAGTTCACAGCCACGTTCAACATTATACCGTCTACGCAGGCTACCTCGCGTAAGTGAAGACATCATGGGCATCAACATTTGAAGCATTCATTCCACTAACCTTGATACCAGTTGTCCCATTTGTATACGACCCTCTCCCACTAGGCAGCATTACCCCCAACGGGTGGCTGAAAACTGAACTTGAAACCTCCGCAGCAGGTCTAGGAGGCCATTTGTATGACTTCTACCGTTTTGTCGCCAACTCTTCATGGATAGGTGGAGATCAAGAATACAGTGACTTGAATGAGGCGTTGCCTTATTGGGTCAATGCGCTCGTCCCACTTGCGTACACTACGAATGACGATCGTCTCAAAGCGCAAGTTCACGATATTGTCGACAATGTGCTCGGTCGGATTCAGCCTGATGGCTGGATTGGCCCCGAGACGCTGGAGAGTGGGGAACGAATGATTTGGGCTCGAACACTTTTGTGAGAAACAATCCATAGTCCAGCAATGCTGAAGTCTCATCGTGAGCTATGTTAATGTGGACTTTTGCAGATTTCTCGGGTTGACAAATCTTGCTGATGCGAACTCGACGTACGAGGCTCCAATTGTTGACGCGATGTTGCGATTCAATGGGCTGATGAATACTATGATGAAAGATAATGGAACAGGGATCATCTGGCATGAGGGTGATAAGCCTTCTGCTGATGATTTCTTGTGGTTCCGTGCCCGAGTTGAGGATATGATGGTAAGCGTGCAGTGGCTTATTGATTACCATCCCGGGAATCAGACTGAGATTTTGTTGGAAAATCTTGATATGCTTCATGAATATGGGTATAAATGGGAAGGATGGTATACAGAGGATGCTTATATCAAGGAAGACTTTTATGATCTTCCACAGTCGGTTACGGATGATTTGTGGCAGTTTCTGCATGGCGTAACTATTGCTGAGGGTGACTATTTATGACCCCTAGTAGTGTTTGTTTGGTCTTACTGACTCAATTGCAGGGTTGAAGTATGCTGCCGTGGTGAGACGTTTTACATCAAACGACAGCCTTTTGACGACAGCCAAAAATGGAGTAAGTAATAGTTGCTTTCCTAATGAAGTGGAATACTAATTGATCAAGGTGGACTGGACATTCGAGTACCATGGAGCTCCCAGTGGCACCATTCTCGCAGATGAACGAATCGATGGACTGAACCCATACTACGGATCTGAACTTTGCACACACGTTGAGACAATGTACTCTCTAGCTTACAACTTCTTCGCAATTGGCGATCCGGATTACGCGGACCGTGCAGAACTGACAGCTTACAATGCTCTCCCTGCTGCCCTGATGGGAGATTGGTGGAGTCACCAGTACATGACCCAACCCAACCAGCCATTTTCCAAGAACCTTTCCGCTACACCATTCTACGACGATAACTCCCAGGCCAACACGTTTGCTCTTGAGCCAAATTATCCCTGCTGCACTGTCAATCATCCACAGGGATATCCAAAGTTCGTTCTGAACTCCTATGCCAAGAAAGGATCAACCGGCCTTGTCCATGCGCTACTCAGTCCTGGAACTGTAAAAACGGACATTGGTGGAAAGCGAGTATCTGTCGACTGCGAAACCGAGTATCCTTTCGGCAACACTTTGTCCTATACAATCAACGCAGCCACTAGCTTCGATTTCTACCTTCGTGTCCCCAATTGGTCGACAGGCGTTTCAATCCAGGGCCTGGACACACCATCCACAGACCCAAGCACAGGATTAATTCACTTCTCCATTCCATCCGGAACAACAAAATTCACCTACACGCTTGGAATGGAGATGCAAATCACACCCCGTGCCAACGACACCGTCTCAGTATATAGGGGCCCACTGCTTTACGCACTATACATCAAGCCCGACATCACATCCGGACCACCAAAGTTTTACAACAATGAATCTGAATATCCGACCGGCACATACCCGCCGCAAGCCCAGGACCACGTTCTTCTCAATTCAACTGAATGGAATGTTGCCATCGATCCCAATACATTGGAATACCAAGCCGGCTCTGGCCCTCTTCCTGAACCTGCATTCCAGGATGGTGCTCTACCGATGCATATGACTGCGATGGGATGTTTGATCGATTGGCCCATGTTCCGTGGTGCTGTTCCTGGATCTCCTATTCCGAAGGTGGATCGGGTTTGTCTGGGGGATCATTTCAATGTTACGTTGCGGCCTTATGGAAGTGCGAAATTGCATATGTCTGAAATTGCAACCATTGATTTGTCTGAGTGAGAGACCTGGGGATAGATTTGGTTAAAGGTAACATGATTCCAATGGTACTTTTTGGCCCTAGTTGAGAGGACCTACAGTAGTGCTTCTCGGCGGACTCCGCCATGCTGCATTCTTGGCAATCCTTGGCATTGCTTGACTGTATCTACATTGGTCTGGGGGGAAAAAGCAAACAAATGAATTATCAAATCTTTCAAGGTCTTTCTTGCAAACAAACAAATAGCAGCCAAGCACATCGGATCTTCAGGAGAATCAACGAGGGCACTGGCACCTACGCCCGAATATCCTTAATGGGATCCTTTTCAGCACCTTGAATTTGTTTCAAGAACTCCTCGGCGGCTTCGGGATCATCAGCAAAGATGTGTTCCGCCACAACCCGCCTAGGCGTTTCCCCAAGCCACTGGAAAAGCGAAAAGTCCTGGAACTTATCCGCACGGAAAATCTCCAAGACTTCCAAAGGCTCATCGTCACTCAAGTTCTCAATGAAGTGACCCATATTTCGAGGAACAATACCCACGTCTCCAGCCATGTAGTTGAATGTGCGGGCGTTTCCTTCTGCAGCAAAAACGGTGACACGGGCCCGTCCCTTTTTGAAGTATGTCCACTCGTCTGCGTTGGGATGCCAATGCATTTCTCGGAGCGCGCCCGGGGCGATTTCGAGGTGTGCGGCTGCTACTGTTTTTGAGATAGGGAAGTTGGTGGAATCTGTGATTCGCACTGCACCGCCACTTGTTCGGATGGGTTCTTGGGCATGCATATGGTGTGTGAACTGGAGCTTGCTCTTGTGGAAGCCGGGGGGTTTAACATGATCAATGCTATCCGGGACTGTGCCCTTGAAAATGTATTTCTCCGAGGGAGGAATTGAGAGGAATCTTTCAGGCTTCATGCGGAAGTTTTCGGCCAGCACTGATTTTGGAGTATGGGCTGCATAAAATTTGTTAACGGGGGAGTGGGAACTATGAGGCATTTATCTGAACATACCCAACCAGTCAGTCAACACAAATGTAGACTCCTCGGAGAAGTTGCCATCGTCGAAGATGAGGAGGAATTCAGTGCCGTTGGGACTCAGGCCTTGAAGTGAGTGGGGAAATCCTGCGGGGAAGTACCATAGGTCACCGGCTTCGAGGTCGTCGATAAAACTACCACCATCGGGATCAAGTGCGGTTACTCGGACGCTCCCTGCAAGAACATATGCCCTATGAAAGTAAGCTTCCAATCATTTTCATAAAATAAATTTTGACAGAGCTTTACCATTCTGCCTCCGTGTGCCAATGAAGCTCACGGTACACCCCCTCATCCAACCGCATATTTACACCAGCAAGTTCGCGGCTCGTTGGTAACTCACGGATGGTTGTCTGACGAGTCCATCCTCCTTCCTAGGCAAGGAAAGGCGTTAGATAATTTGAATACCAGAATTATGAAAAGGTGACTTACTTCAATGCGGACGTGCGAATCCGCAAAGCTCCATCTCATATTTGACATGCTACCATGATCTGTGCTTGGAGGTCGCACCAGATCTGGGTTCTGCCTTTCACGATCCTTATTTCTGGGTCCTTCGATGGAAGCTCCGTTACCTCCTCGATAGGGCAATGGCTGTCTGTCATCACCTATCGAATCAACCTTGTGGTCGAATGGGTCGCGATGTCCCGGTGTAAATGGTGGGTTACCAAGACCAAGTACATCTTGACTCCGACCAGGAGGGATCTGGAGCAATCTTTGGATCGCAGAATCAGGGGCAGGTATTCCATGTACGAGGACAAAAAGTAGTTGCAGTAACACCAAACACCGATCGACTGAAAGTAGTATGTGCATCGTGAAAATTGTTGTACAAGTTGTACAACCGGCACTGTAATGTTGTGAGATCAATAGTGGAAGGGTTTAAAAGCTCCCCGCACGGGAAAGACTGCTGAAGGGGCGATGGGTAAGAAACTCCTCAAACCTCCGACTTATCCGGTTGCTTGCGTGGACATTGCCTTGATCAAGTAATATGATTTGATTAAATTGACTTGATGTAATTCTCAAAGCTTAACGCGGCTATAGCCCCATAGCCCCATAGTTGTCAACCTATGACGTGCAATATATTATTTGCCCGCACGTGCGTGCGGAGACCGAAGACTCAGAAAAACTCTTCCCCCGCACGAGTCCAAAAGAACCTTACCCCAACATTTGAATACAAAACCACCAAGAATCAACTGTATATTATTTTACCAATTCTCAAGTGCTCTCTTTTCCTCCACCATGCCAAATGAATCTGAGCCTCTACTGAGCAGTCCACCGCCCCGGGCTGTCTCAAAATACTTGCGCGAAGAGATCAATACACACCGCGGCGACTTACTTCTCCTCATCTGCTACATTATTACCGGCCTACTTGACAGCTCGGCAGTCTTTATCTGGGGAAGCTTCGTCTCTATGCAAACCGGAAACACGGTCTACTTTGGTCTTGGCCTTGTTGGCACCGATGATGATCGCTGGATCAAATCTGGGGTTTCGATCTGTGGGTTCTGCCTCGGATCGTTGTTTTTCTCCACATTCCATCGCTATTTCTCGCCGCGACTACGGTGGGTCATCACCGTTTCATTCTGTATACAGTTCCTTTGTATCGTGGTGGCCGCCACAGTCGTTACCGTGTTTCGTCCTGCGCGTGATGCACCTCTGAGTTGGCTTATTCTTCTGCCGATTGCTCTGGTCGCTTTCCAGAGTAGTGGCCAAGCGGTTGCGAGTCGCGTCTTGAAATACAATGGCTTGACAAGTGTGGTACTGACCAGCATCTATTGTGATCTCTTCTCCCATGAAGATTTCCTTTCTTTGAAGGTCTTTCGCAATGCGGAGGAAATGCGTCGACTTGGCGCTGTACTTTGTCTGCTGGTCGGAGTCGTGCTCGGTGGGCTCTGGGCACACAGCTCGATTGGAATGATGGGGGCTCTGTGGACAGCTGCTATCATGAAGGCATGTATTGTTGTGGCTTGGCTTCTGTGGAAGGGCCAGCATGAGTGATTGCGATCAAGTCCTCGCTTCATCCCTACTTCATCCCTTTATTTCCTACACATATTCAAGGCCTCCCCTACGTCAGCTGCAATTTCACATATGTGGATAAACTCCATGCATTGTACAATTATTTTCTCACACATAACCATGTACATTGAATACCCAAGACTAAAAATACCCAAGACTAAATGTATAAAGTTCACTTTTCAACCCCTATGTATTTTGCAATATCGAGGCTTCATTGCGGGCCCGGTGTCCACGCAAAGGGACATCTTCAGAAGTACCCACAGTTGATTTCTTTTCAGGATCATTAACCTGTACTAAATTTGCTCCAAGATCTTATTCTCGGACCAAAGATAAAAAACGCGATCGGCACCGGAAAAAGGATGGCCGTCAAACACCCAAGAAGGGTCATTGCCCAATTGACCCCGAGATTATGGAACTTTCAGGGTTCCAAGGGGTTTCAAAGTCAGTTGCATGCGATGAGAAAAACAGAAATACAAAGGACATACCATAGCATTTGCGAACAAGGGAAACCCAGCAGCCAACCATGATCGGAAAAATGTGTTGGCTGCAATTGCCGAGTTCGCGTGAACAGTGTAGACATCAATTATATAGTTCAACCCCTGATGTTTGTTAGACAACTTTGTGCAATGTTCAGTGCTTTTCTACCAAGGGCACACCATTGGGAGAAATCACCTGGATAAATATCAATAACACTCCAGACCCAAGAAATATCCCGGACAAGACCTCCGGGACCCAAAGAATCCCTGGGTTAGATGTCCATGCAAACCAGAACATGCCCGTGGGGAGGAGAATGCCGCCGACCATCATGGGAAGTAAACGCTCTTCAGGTTCAACATGTCCCATGTGCTCCATAATATGTTTGAATCGTGTCAGAGAAAACCAAATGGTAATTGCACAGCCGACCAACACACCACCCAGTAGGCCAAGAAATGGGAGAGCGCCGACACCGTTGTTCCATCCACGTAGTCTCTGGAATGCGATGGGATATGCCTCGAAACAAAGATACAGAAATGCATAGATAAAACCCATGTAGAGAGTGATGAGAGTCAAAATCGGCTCAAGTGCCAACATGATAAATGGTCGCGAAAGGTATCTCGTTGCAATGTCTTTGGGATTGATGACCATTTGCTCTGCTTGGGCGTGCAGAGCCCAATTGTTTGTTTCAATGCGGCGCTTTTGTGCGCGCCAAGTCAATAATGTTGCTTCAAATGTCTCCGGGATAATAAGGTATCCGAGTGAGGAAAAGAAGAATGCCATGATTGCTGTTATATACTCTGTCCATCGCCATCCTAGATGTGACATGGTGATGAAGCCGCCGACGATTGGACCAGCGACAGGACCGATGAATGTTGCCCCTGCAAAGACTGTCACTGCTATTCCACGATCAACGGGCTCAAACAAGTCGGCTAGAATTCCCGCAGCCTAGTAGATTGTTTTTTTTTTTTCGATTTAGCCAAGTCCCAGTATACCAAATAAGACCAGGCGCAGAATTGTGAAGGATGAAACTTGAACTCACAATAGCCAGCGGCGAACTCGCAAACAACCCTCCCAAAAACCGACAAACAAAAATCGTCTGTAGATTCTGTGCGACAGCAACGGGGATTTGGAAAATGGCGAAAACAAAGAGGCCCAAAAACATCGGTCGCTTTCGCCCATACAACTCCGACATGGGTCCGAAGATTATAGGTCCGAACGCAAATCCTAACACGAAGAGGCTGGTCGCCAATACCATAACCTCTGGTGAGACGTGGAATTGCTTTGCCGTGACGATAGTTGCAGTACTAAATACTGACGAGGCAAAAGTGACGCAGATAGTCATCAATGCAAGTGTGATTGTGATCGCCCATTTTTTCGTTGTGTTGAAGTTCAAAGGTTTCTCCTAGCGACGCCAGATCAGAACCAGTAAGATATGGATTCCAATATAAGAAGACACCCTGGCGTACCTACTGGGTCATCATCGCCGTCCCATCCCACAATTGTCGAACATTTGGACTTTTCTGATGTGGAGGTGGTGTCGTTCAGGGCAAACTGGCTGAGTCGAGCTTCTGATAATCCTGGGGGTGCTGCTGCTGTCGACGAACGTCTTCCGGCCGGTGGAGTCACTGCTCACTTGATGAAGGTTCCCCGATGTTCCCGTTAGCTCAGTTTGACATCCGTGATCGGTTCTGTCAGTTGTCGTATGCAAAGTTTCCGGTGAGTCCACAAAGATGTCCTCGGCGGAGCTGTCTGCCATTGTGGGCATTAGAGCTTCCAAGACTTCAAATTTGTAGGTTCAAATGTTGCTTCGGTAGAAATATTGCATAAAAGATGGTAGGTACGACTTTATGTGGGGAATGGCCTATTGTCAAATCCCAGGGTTGGGGTTCATGGTGCACATGTGCATGTGGGCTTGGTACGCTGAAATCGCGCTGGAGGTGACGAGACTCTTACGCAGGCGTGGTGGATAAACCAGGTGGTCAAGTGGACGGGCAGATTCCGTGAAGGGAACTACTAGTCAGGCGAATCGGAAAATAAATCACGGATTGATTTCCGAAGCATTGAAGTCAGAAAAAAACGTTTGCGTCACCAGGGCATATTTGACCTCGCTGCTTGACCTCATATGAGCAAGTGCGGTGTCTTTGACTATGCCAATAGACTGAACTTCCCAACTGAAAGTTTCAAAGTAGTGAAGTGGAATTATCTTTTTTTTTGTCCGTGGTATTTCATCAATTCCATATTTGGCTAATGCTAAGATATTAAAATTTTCAGCGTCGAACTTTGGAAAGGGCATCTTGTCTTTGGCAGTGTCTAATGAATAACCAAAGGAACCCCCGAGTCTTCATTTTGACTTGAACAAGCACACCTTTCTGGGGGCTCCAATGTCTGTCGATCAACAGAGATCTGTACACTTTTCATTATTTGATTTTCTGGACCAAGTGTCCCTAGACATGAAGAATTGTCCTCTGTCCAAAGGTAGGGGTCGCGACTTTTTGACGAAAACATTGCCTTGATTGTTCTTGTGCGTGAGCTGGGGGGACTTCGGGATTTAGACACATCATCTGTATATGCCAACCCATTTTCATCTACATATGCTGCGATGAATGGCTTCATGAGGGGTGCTATGAGGACGACGATGCTGAGTGCAACATGTATCTCGGCAATAAGGGTAGCGACCGTGCCGTCGAGTGTAGGGCCAGAGGACTCTGCCTGTACGTGTATATAGTGAAGATGCATCGCCGCAACTGGAATTAGACTTCAGAAAGATTTTGGTTAGTCTGAAAGCAAAGAAAACAAAGAATTCAGACCCAATTTTTGAGAGATATAGGTGTGACATACATAGCACGGCAACTTAAAATCAAAACGACAACTACCTTCTTATCGAGGCTGGTGTGGAGTTTGGGAATGACCCTCATTGGGTATAGAAATAGTGCAACTTCGAGAATTATGTCGAACGCTGTGATTGTCTGCCATCTAGGAAACTGGCCGCCAGAATCAGTATTGTCACGATAGCTACATTTTGCTCGTACTCGAAAACTTACGAAACTTGGACAGTGGTTGTTGATATCGTTCCAAGGGTCGCATCCGCATCTAACAGAGATTAAGATGCTATTCGTTCTTTCGTTAGTATGGACACAACCACCCCAGTGATTATCGAGGTATCATACATCGCCACCGGTCCCCATAGCATGATCACCCCCAGAAGGCCATGTATCATCCATTGCGAGTTACGCATGGTTATTGTACGATAGAACGCGGCAGTTGATCCCTTTGATAGCCCCAATATTGTAACATAGAGTATGTCCGCAGAATACACACCCTATAATCACCAGTAAGCAAAAGCTAGGCACATTTGTAATTGTGTGAGATACCTTTTTCAATCCATTGTTCGGCAATATCAATTTGGCAGCCTGCCCCCACCCGAGATGAACTGAAACAAATACTGCAGATATTTGTGCCAGGGCGACAACCTATAAGAATGAGCGATCACTTGAGTCAAATTGTAATATCCGTACTGGGCAGTCCCCTACCACTATAAAGGTGAAGAAAATGTCATCGGTCCCTCTAACACGCCTAGTATAGGCAGAGTAGACCCTGATGCCCAAAGACCCCAAGACGAGGAACATAGCAAATGAAACAATGATTGTGATCAGCCCGCTATGGTTTTCATCATTATCCACCGTCAGCGGGGGTATTATTCCCGGCGGCGTTGGAGGAAATGCGACCGCCATGGCCGACAATGCAGGTCGATGCAAGAATCATTCAGCCAAACTCGGGACAGTCCCTAGCATATATCCAGGAAAGAGGGGGATCTGAAGAAAGATGATGGTTGAGGGAAGATAAAGAAAGGACACCCCGAGTAGGAGGGCTGATGTGATGCAATACTGGTCCCGGGTCTGAGCCTCGTTAATGGGCCATAGGCCAATATTGGGATTCGCCAATTTTTTGCTTATCTGTGCACGACAGATTACATGTATACTAGTATGTTTGCAGGGTTCTCTCCACCTCGAATTTGCATTCTGGGTTTGATTGGTCTAGTAAATTTCGGTGGCGCTGGGTTGGTGTATTGAGGCGACCCTTTGGGCTGGTAGAACAGCAAGTAGCCTTGATCATCCTTTGTCACTGCTTTTCAAGCACCGGAATGTTTGACTTCACTTTCACGATCGATATGCCAGGTCATGTAACCCTCGACTCATTTTTCACCCCCGGTCTTTTGGGTCCGGCGTGTGAGCGAAATTTTGGCTTGTGTTGGCTGTTACACAATTGATGCCAGGACTGACAGCTCACTTCCCATGGCAGTTTCTGGCTTCTTGACATTAGAAAGAATTTGCATCTCCATTGCCATGGTGACTATTCGCAGGCTAGAATGAACTTGGAATAGCTCCATTTTCTATTGGGTGTTGGACCAGCGACCCCGGGAAGATGCAGCGACGACAAACTTTCGTTTTCGGAAGAATCACAGCTGTCGGGGAACACAGAATTGCAGCGTTTGAACATTCGGTCGCGCAAATATCGTCAGCCAAAACGACAATCTGGGGACCGAAGAAATATTTGAAACTCCTTCCCTTGACTTCTCATGTTCGAAACAATGGATCCCTCGCCACAAAATCTCTCTTCAACATAACCTTGCTGGAGATGCCCACCCGAGAAGACCTATCAAGTCTCCCACTACTCCATCCTTGCTGGAGTGCGCATCATCCCCAATCCGTGACACAAAGACAGGGACCTGACAACTACGGATAGATCACATCCGTTCTGGCGCTTCCAAGGCCATGTGGCTAAATGTATGGGTCTATGTTGCCAATAACAAAGTGTGTGTTACATGGAGTTTATAAGAAGTCACCTCGAAGGAACAAAAGAAATGAGCAGTGGTACGTGTATGGAAAATCTCGGCTGACTGCTGTAATACAACACACAAGTGAAGATGTCCAATTCACTGACAAGCCTTTAAGCCTCTCTTCAAGGCTTATACCATTTGACACCCTTCATTCATCTCAAACAAAATAAAAAGCACGATAACAACTACCAGAGTGTGTTTACCTTGGATGGAAAGAGGCCAAGTCATAGGAAGACTACGAGCTCCTAACCCTCGCCCTACAGACATGCTGCCACGTCATTAAGTGATGGCGTCAAATAAACAATCCACTTTTTCGAACACAGATACCGAAATCAGAACTACGGCAATGCAAATGATGGAAGCAGAAATTCTCAATAAAGTTGTCCCTGACTCTGGGGCCACATCAAACGACAAAGATGACATGCATCGGATGGGCAAAGTGCAAGAATTCAAGGTATTTATTGTTGTTCTTGTTGGAGTGGTTGCCAGGGAAAACATCACTAACTGGACGAAGCGCAACTTCCGACCACTAGCAGCTCTGAGCTTCTCGGCTGTTCTTCAGGCCACTTGGGAATTCGTATTGATGTAAGAAAGAATCGAACGAATATCTGTCTCCATTTCTGATTCTCTCCCAACAGCTCTAACTCGCAAGGCCTTCAAAATGGAGGATTCGCTGGACTTTTTTGGTCTTTCATGTGGACATTCGTCGGGTTTGGGTTTATTATCGTTAGCCTTGCAGAGATGGCCTCAATGGCACCCACATCTGGTGGCCAGTATCATTGGGTATCGGAGTTTGCACCGAGGAAGTACCAGAAATTCCTGAGCTATACAACAGGTTATCATCACCAATTCATCGCTGGGTACGAATTTTACTAACAATGCCCTCTCTTTCAGGATGGATGTCTGTCCTCGCTTGGCAAGCTGGTGCAGCTAGCGGGTCTTTCCTCACTGGGACGATAATCCAAGGCCTGATCAGCATACGGGATCCAACTTATCAGCCACGCAACTGGCAAGGGACACTCTTCGTGTGGGCGATGATTGCCGTCATTTATTTCTTCAATGTGCATGCGGCAAGCTGGATGCCAAGAATACAAAATCTCCTCCTAGCTATGCATCTAATGTGCTGGGTTATTGTGGTTGTTACGCTATATGCTATGGCACCCCATCAACCCGCTAAAGTTGTCTTCACCGAGTTCTACAATGGTGGCGCCTGGCCAACAATTGGAGTGAGCTTGATGGTCGGGCAAATCTCTGCCATTTATGGATCGCTCAGTATGTTGATTTGAGTATGATTCGAAGAAAAACGACTAACATAGTTTACACAGGCTCCGATGCCACTGCACACATGTCAGAAGAGGTGAAGGATGCTGGACGTTATGTCCCCATCGCAATTGCGTGGGGGTACTTCGGCAATGGGATCTTGGCCATTGTTGTGCTGGTCGGATTACTGCTCTCAATCCCATCAGTTCCAGCATCCCTCAACGACAGTTCTGGTTTCCCATTCCTTTATGTTCTGCGAAACACACTCTCCCTAGCCGGTGTCAATGGGTTGACATCCATCATATTGATCCCGGTCATCTTCAGCAATATATTATTCAACGCATCAACAGCTCGTCAGACACATGCTTTTGCCCGGGACAAGGGTCTCCCCTTCGCAAAATGGATTTCACACGTTGATCCTCGCCGTCGAATCCCTGTACGTGCTATCGGCCTCTCCTGCTTGGCAAGCGGATTGCTATCCCTTATCTATATTGGCTCGTCGGTCGCATTTAACGCCATTATCTCCCTGAACGTGGCAGCTCTCATGTACACATATGCGATTTCCATCAGCTGTGTGATCTATCGAAAGATAGTTTGCCCTGAAACTCTTCCCCCTCGACGTTGGTCATTGGGAAAAGCTGGACTGGCCATCAATATCATTGGCTTGATGTACGTGTGCTTCGCACTCTTCTGGTCTTTCTGGCCGCCGAGCCCTTCTGCTGCAGCTGCGGACTTCAATTGGAGTGTGGTAATCTTTGTGGGTGTCTTCATCGCTAGTTTGATCATGTACGTGTTTCAGGGACGAAGAAAATATGTGGGTCCCGTTGTTACAGTGCAAAACCATGAGTGAATTTCGGGCTTTGAATGTTCAATATGTTTCTGGACATCTGGATGGGACCTTGCACAGTTAATGCATGCACACAACATATGTTTACGTAACGATGGAGTCCACATGCACAACGCATAACGACCTCTGGACATAGTTTGAAGCAACATTGAGAGATATTTTTGAATATAAGAGGTTTACGACATCTGGACTGAGTGACATGAATTCAAATGTTCTTCTTGCAATTCAGTGAGAAAATGAATGTCCAATTTCCACCTGCACATGGGCAACCTCGGAAGTGTGACGCAGTTTGTTGTTTTCAAGACGCGACAGGCATCAAGGCCACAAGGCCAACATTCATTAACCCCAACTGGCAATGTCATTAAATCTGCACATATGTATCTCTATGCAGGATGTTAATCACTGTGATGAATAATGAGATGGGGATGGGGGGGTTTTCCCGGAAAGGAATTTCCAACATTTGAAATTCTTTTAACTAAGTTATCTTGCGCACGGGTGTAATTTCCCTATGAGTAACTAGTGTGTCGGTGGCGTGGTGGCAATTACCAGTAGGCTCAACGTAAAGTGTAGTAAGTAGCGGATTAGAAGGTATGGGATCAAGTCGGAATACGGGGCATCAAGATCCGGGGTAAGATTGGACAAATACTCATGACATTCCAATTTGTTATCGTGTCCCGAGCTCTCTTCTCAGTGGTCATCGGCCGGGTCCGATGGAACAAAGTGGAGCACCTTAACACGTAGGTCGGGAGCCTGTGCTATCTTTTGACATTCATATCTCGGACCGAAGCATCCTTTAAGCTTTTTTAAACACATATCTCGGCGGTTTTGGGCTTAAAACTAGGCATCCCGATCAAGGGATCGAAGCTGCGTTTCATAGATCCCCGATTCCCCAGAGTTGCAGGGCCGCTGGGTTGAAATCCGGGGAAATCAAGGCCTTTTAGCTAATATTATTCCCTTTTTGGTTTTCTTAGTGGGTTTGGTCTCCACAATGCCGAGGATCGGGGACTGGATTGACCCAGGTCACTGCCAATGATTCACTGCGATGGTCGGTCCGGGGTGGATGGGCGGTCCACACTTTGCCAACTGTCAACTTCGCCTGGTCGGGGGACGCCGATGGCCGTCAAAACTCACTGTGCTGTATATATCAATTGAATCACCTCTAAGCTCTGAGCTTCATGTTTAGCCTTGGCGGGGTGACTCTTTTTCATGAACCTTGCATGATCACCAACTTTAAGTTAGCTCCGATCTTGGTTCTGTTGAAACAATTGTGCAATAATGGCGCCTTACTTTGGGCTTCGTGGGCCGGCTTTGAGTCGAGCTATCATGTGGCTGGTTGTTTGTCCAGCATTCGTGACATATGGATACAATCAAGGTGTTACAGGAGGCCTTTTGACCTTGAAGGCATTCTCAGAGCAATTTCCTCAGATGAACACACTTACTACAACGGGCGCTGAAGAACGGTACAACTCTACAATCCAAGGTACGTATTGATTTCCATGTCCATTGGACATCAGGAATGCATTAAGCATGCCTCTAGCCTCAATTTGCTTCAGATATTCATAGTCAACAGAATTTATCTGACATTATCTTCTTCAGGAACTGTGGTCGCGTTATATACAGTTGGGGGAATGTTTGGTTCCCTGTCATGCATTCAATTAGGAGATATCCTTGGTCGCCGGCGAATCATCTTTATCACCACCCTCATCTCACTCATCGGAGCGGTCTTGATGGCCAGCTCTTTCTCTCTCGCTCAATTTATCGTGGCTCGATTGGTTATCGGATATGGCACTGGAGGATACGTTGCTACCGTGCCTGTCTGGCAGTCAGAAATCTCCAAGCCCAGCAAGCGCGGCGCGCACGTTGTGACTGATGGAATTTTCATCGGTGCTGGTATCACCATTTCCCTCTGGATCGACTTTGGTTTTTACTTTGTGACGGGTAGCTCCGTCTCATGGCGGTTTCCCCTCGCCTTCCAGATCGTTCTTTCCTTGGTTGTCTTATCTTTTGTTATGTTTTTCCCCGAGTCCCCTCGTTGGTTGGTGAAGAAAGGACGCGTCGAAGAAGCCAGAGTCATCCTTGCCGCACTCGCCGACGTGGACGAAAACTCCGAAGAGATTACCCTCGAAATCCGTGATATCGAAACCTCCCTCGTTCTCTCCGGCTCCGGCTCTTTCAGCAGCTTACTCAAGATGGGAGAGCAGCGTCTCTTTCACCGTACCGTCCTGGCTGCCTGTGGCCAGATGTTCCAACAAATGTGCGGTATCAACCTGATCACCTATTACGCCACCACAATCTTCCAGCAATACCTTGGGCTGGATGCGACACAGTCCCGAATCCTGGCAGCATCGATGTGCCTCACCCAGCCGCTGGGCGGCTTCGTCGCATACTTCACAATTGATCGACTTGGCCGTCGTGTTCTCATGTTATGGAGTGCGGCTGGCATGTCCGTATCGATGGCCATCCTCGCTGGAACAAACTCACTTAGTGACAACAACGCAGCTATGATCGCTGCCGTTGTTTTTCTTTTCGTTTTCGAATTCATTTTTACGGTCGGATTTTCCGGATTGACCTTCTTATACGCCACCGAGGTAGCCCCCTTGCAGCTTCGAGCTGCCATCAGCGCCGTCTCTACCACCGCGGTATGGATGTTCAATTTCCTGTTGGCCGAAGTCACGCCTGTAGGCTTCGATACAATTTCATGGCGATACTACATCATCTTCGCCGTGCTCAATGCCGCGATCGTGCCGATTGTTTACTTTTGTTTTCCTGAAACGAATGGTCGATCCCTGGAGGAAATCGACGAGATTTTCCTTCAGTCAAAGAGCATTTTCGACCCGCCTCGTATTGCTCGAGCATTACCAAAGATTCACGTTGCTGATACCCATGGCGTCGATGCTGAGATGGCCAAGGGGATGGAAAGCGATGATACGGGTTCCAAGGAGGCTTCGAAAGCCTAGACCTTTTTATGACATTACGAATTTTTATACATAGCCTGCGTTTCAACCCCCCTGTACAACAGATAGAGCTGATGGGTGAGCATTTGAATAGACAATATTCTGAACATTTTGAAAGATTTGATTGATCCGTGTATATAATTATGAGAGGGTTTGCAATACATGTACACTCCTTACGTTTAAAAGATGAGACATCCTAACATTTGAAGACTGGATTTCCAGAACCAATGGATGGCGTATGAAACACCAGTGCTGTCGGAAACCAATCTTGGAAGGTAAAATTTTCTTTTACATGAAAATAGATATTTTCTCAAGTTGGAAATACCAGTGTCTTGTCGGACATATCTTCAATCTAATACCATTCTCTGGAGACGGAGAATATGAGGTTGTCTGCTTCATATCGAACGATCTCCAAAAATCGAATGAAGGTAATTTCAAGTGGCATAGTCACGACTGGTCGAATCCTTTTACTATTCCCCAGCGGTCCAGCCACTCAGATGAGGAAAGTGCCGAGGCTCGGCTTTTGCAAGTCGCGATAGTTCGGGTTCTCCGTATTCGAACTCCGATCGCGGCCGAGATTTGTGGAGTCGGTGGCTCGGTGGAGCCGAAGCGAGATAACAGTGGTGTCCCCTGACATCAAAGCCAAAGCAAATAGAATGGTCAAATCCTGGAGTGGATCCATGTTCCAATGTTCTGGGGGTCTATTGTCGGTGTCAAATATAAGGACATCTGAAAATGGAAGCTGAAAATACACAAGTGCCCGGATCACGCCTAGGTCGCAGACTCGCTGTACAAGAAACAGCGAGAAAGTAGGTGAGATCCTTAAATGAGTCTTCCACCTATCAATATACGAGATTGATATTCGCGTGCTATTTTCGCCTGCAAATGGATATTCTTCTTGTGGAATCCCCCAATCGCGACATTGAGAGCACTTGAGTTCGAGCTTTGAGACGTCCCTAGCATTCGGACTCGTGGTATTCAATTTATATGGTGGTTAGACTAAACATTCGAGGTTGGACGAAGAAAGGAAACAGAGCATCAAGACCGTGCAGACTCAGACTACGATGAATCCATCAACGAATTACACCCTTGTGCTAAACCCATCATTGAACTTTCCACTCTCAAATGCGCCCTTTCGATACGGAAGAAACCCACTCATTGGTGCTCAAAAGCTGGTCTGCGAATGTTGGCCAAACCAGATTGACTGCTGCCTTTTCTAACTCAACTGAAAATGCAGCGGTTGCATCGGTACTAATTCAGAAATTATTAATCTTCTCCCAAGACCATCTGTATTCAATACCAAGAGGGTAAAAACTCACAGCAAAGTAACATGGAAGCCACTATTCATAGAGAAATCAAAGATTGTCAGCCAGGGTCTAATATGGTAGCGTATAAATTGCACAACGATTACTAACATTTCACGAGCAGCACGCGCAGTAGACTCCACACATGAGTTGGTCGTCAACCCGGCCAACACCACATGGGTGATGTCATGTTGACGAAGTTGGTACTCCAAGTCGGTGTTTGCAAAGGAGCTATAAATTTGGATCAGTATCAACTGAAAGACATCAAAATGGAACTGCTTGTGACTTGTTTTTCAACGCTCACCTGCTGATCCAGTGTCGAGAGACAACCACGTCGCCATTGCTAGGCTGTGGTTCGAGTTCATTTAGAATCTGGCCACCAAACTCTTCAGAGAATGTTCCACTCCGTTGAGTTTGAATTTGCTGCCCATTCATGTGGTTCCAACCGGAGTAAGTTCCATCCTTGGTGATTTGGTGAAGACCATAGAAGATTGGAATCCGGGCTTGCCTTGCGCCTGCAACCAGCTGCTGCATATGCTCAAGAGAATTGGAGGACTCTAGGCTAGCCTTGACAAGAGGGTATAACTTCCCATCAGGGTGGAGGAAATCATTGAGCGGATCGATGAGAAGAACAGCGGTGCGAGGGCTCATGGTTGCTGATGATTCAAAAAGTAGAGTATGTAAAAAATGGATATTTTGGATATAAAAACACACCGGATGGATGTCCTCAATCTACTGTCTTATATCTTCTTTCCCCCCCAATTTTTGATTTATAAGTGTATCAATCGGTGGTCAGGATGTGATCATGAAAAGTTGCTGTGATTATTCAACCAGAAGCACGACTATACATCCGGCAGCATCCTAAGGCGCTGTGACTTCTATTCTGGGACTAGCGCAGCGATCGGTCATCGAAAGCTTAAATGATTATTCAGCAAATGATGATTCATCAAGATTCCATGGGCGCTGTGACTTCCTTTTTGGGACTAGCGTTGGAAAGGGATTCCTTGCCTTGGACAACAACAGGTCACAATGATTTTACGCGTGCTTCTCGAGATTTGCTCAAACTCCATTTTTGTTAGGAACTGAGCGCAAGGTCATAAACAGATTTCCCCACAGCAAAAGTTCCCAGGTTGTCCACTAACCACGAGATCCCGCCATGCCGCTTTACCCGGGAGCTTCTCAAGGATGCAATGAATGCCGCCGACGCCGCAAGAAGGTATGGACATCATTCCGTTACTAGCAGAGTCATTATATTGCATTCTAGAAAAATGCTGAAAACAACAAGTGTGATCTCCAAAAACCCGAATGTCTCCGGTGCTGCAAAGCTAGTATCAAATGTAGTGGTCCCAAAGATTCACGAACATTTATCAACCGGAATACTGCAAATTTGACGCAGCAGACTGATAGGAAAGCGCTAGTCGACGCATTAAAAAACAGAAGAAAGTCAAATTCTGCCACTACTACAGAAATTGAGAGCTCAAGTAGCTGGGATCACTTTCTACGCCGAAGTACTACACTAATTGCCACTGAGCCAAGTCGACCCTCTGATATGATTTCTCTGGATTTTCCTGGACATTCAACTTTCTCGGCATTAATTGAAGACTTCAAACCTAATAATATTGGGGGTATATTCCGCGGCGATCGAATTTTCCAAGATGAACCCATCTATTCAAGTGCGGCTTTATGCATTCGAGCTTTACTGCCGTTCACATCTTTGCGGATTGACTCACTCAACTTGACTATCTTCAGTCTGCTCACAACGTATATGGGAAATTTGAAAAAGGATACAAACCTAGGAAACCTTGCACGGTCATCCTACACTTCTGCCATGAGAGGGTCGCTTCCCCATCTCCAGAAAGCCATAGGGAATGGCCAACCCCAAGCTCCACCAAAGCATAATCTTGATTTGATTTTCCTATTAGCCATGGCATTTGTGGCATTCGAGGTGGGGATCGGGCTACCCAATATGAAGGAAGTTCTACTTCGTTTTCTGACCGATGTGTCTAGTTTGTGAACGAAAACGAATACTCAGATGCAGCCCTGTTGGCCCATATAGGTGGTGTGTTGAGTATTCTTAGGCTCCATGGCCCGGAGAGCTTCTCTTCACAACACATGCGCCAATCTTTTAGTGGATTCAGGGGTATATTTGTAAGCGTTCACCATTCCTCGATCTTGCCTCTGCTGACAATTTTTCCAGCTTTCAGTTGGATTGAGAAAGCGTATTCCCACCTTCCTAGGAGACGCTGATTGGATAACCCTGCCCTTCTTGGAAACCAGAAAAACCAGAATGGAACTTCTTCACGATATTGCGCTGCAGATACCTCAGCTCCTTCACCAAACAGATCAAATCTTTAATCATGGTAAATTCCATGATTTGAACTCCCAAGAAATCCTAGAGTTCCGGAGTCACAATATTGAAACCGCGGTCTCCCTTCTAAATCAATACTGGGCGGTCTTTGATCGACTGGAAGAATGGCAAGACAATTGGAAAGCATCACAACAAGGCCCTTTGTTTTGGCACTCTGATATTCCAATGCCCAGCAAGATCACCGAGGAGGACCCAATCTGCAAACCATCATTTCCGGATGAAACATACCAAATCCGCTTTCAAAATACACAAAAGGCAGCACACGCCTTGACATTCTGGTCTTTTCGCCTGGAACTTCTCATGGGAATTATCCGATTACAAAGAAGCCTATTCGAAACCCAGGTTGAGCGGTTGCAAAGAAGCCTGGCTATGGCGCAAGATACAGCTTGTCTCATCCTGCAAACCGCACCGTATCTCACATGTTGTTATGAAGGTGCAGTAGCTTCAAGGGCACCCCTTCGGACCATAACGAGATACTTCAAGCTGGTAGCTTTGGGGGACAACTCTTATTCACATCGAACTGATATGACCGCGTAAAAGGGAAGGTAGTGTCCCTTTCGTGATGAACATCAAGGGTGATATACATGCTACCAAGCCATCTTTATCGTGGATATCATAGATAATAATTTCTCAGAGTATCCTGGGGGATAGATCGAGTACCTGAGAGATCAATTGATATCAGTGTAGTCTGAATTGGAAGACTTGCAAAAAATCATATCAATTGAGAGAAGAATAAACCATCCGAGGTCAAGACGCTGACTATACGTGATTTTCTACAGTGGACATCATGGATGAGGTCAACTCAAATTTCAAACGTACTATGCTCAGATGCCAGAGACTAGAAATATCCCCAACCTTGGGAGGCGAACTCTTCAATTAGGAAGCCTTGTCTTAATTTGGAGTTGTTGCCTTCACCACGGCGCTAATGCTGCTAGCAGTATGTTCGATGTTGAATTTGTTGAGCCCACTGTTCCAATTCTGTCAGTATAATGTCATGCTTTTTGGAAATTACTTCCAAGGTTCCTCCAACTTACGCGATAGAAATTCTCCCAGAATCCTGCAAATAAACATGGTACTTCTCACGTAGGAGAGTGACTTGCTCCACAGATAGACCGACATACCTAGAGAAAGTCAGCGATAAGGTTGAGAAATTATTTCTTTCCCAGATGTATTCTTACGAGAACATTCCGTTCTGGTCAGTGATATGCTGCCAGTCACCTGGGGTTTCCAATTTCTCCAATCCTTCTCTGAGCGCGACTCGACGGCTCTTTAGTGCGTTAGCCATATCACGTACCTCCTGCCGCCACTGGTGCTTCAAATTTTCGTCCGACAAGACAGTTTCAACAATTGTGGCCCCAAAGTCAGGCGGTGCGCCAGACTCTGCCCGCGCGAGCAGACTCATCTGAACTTCTATTCTCTTTCCGACTTCCTCGTTTGGAGCAAGGATCGAGATGAGACCAACGCGTTCGCTGTAAAGTCCAAAGCACTTTCCATATGTTGAGATAAAAACAAATGGAATCTCCAGCTCGGCGAAAAGGCGAACACCTTCAAGGTCTGTGTCGATGTCTCCCGAGGCGAAACCAGGGTATGCAGCGTCAAAAAACGCCAAATGGCCACGCTGAGAGAAGATTGAAGCCAGTTCATGCCATTGATCCAGCGTTGGATCACATCCAGTTGGGTTCTGGGCGCCCGCCTGCAAAAGGATGACAGATTGAGCTGGTAGCGATTTGATGGCTTCTGTAAAGGCCGTGAAGTCGAATTTGTTTGTCTTGGCGTCAAAATAGGGAATAAAAGTTGGTTTAATTCCTGCAGTTTTGAAAAGGAAGGGGTGGTTGACTGGAGTTTGTTAGCACTTCTTTTGAATTATTGCATTCGGCAATCACTAACGCCAGGTCTCGCTTGGTAGGAAGATCTCTGGATTCCCGGACTGTTTCCACGGGCCGTAATGATCTCTCAACAAGACTGCACCGGCATGGCATCCACCGCTTGCGCCAAGTGTTTGGCCCGAAATTATTCTTAGAGGTCCTTAGCTTTTTCCAACTCTGTACAGGCATTGTTCAATTACTTACCTCTTCTCTCGCAATAGACGATGACCGGGCCCAAAGAATAACTCCGCGCTCAGATCTCTATAATTTCTGGACCCTAAAGCTGTTGGACGATACTCATGGTGCCATTCAGGATCATTGTTTATTCTTTCCTTCGCCTGTATCGTGTACGTCTCATACTTAGTATGGTGACCCTGTCAGGACTCGGGAATTTAGAACAATTCACCTCTTTCACACTGGGTAGTACATATGCTTTCCCTTCGTTGGTCTTGTACACGCCAACGAGAAGATCAGTTCTGTTGGGGTCTGTATCGGCTCGGAACTGCGCAAGAAGGGTTGATAGACCATCTGCCCAGCTTTTGTTAATTGAGGTTCTCGATGTCCTTCAATTGATTCGCCTCGGTATAACGTACCTGTTTTGGCCGCCGGGACATCCTGGAACGGATTCGAAAAGCGAGTGGTTATGCTGCCCATAGTGAAGACTAAGATGAAAAGAGCTTCCAATTGATTTGAGATCTGACTAGGCCTTCTAAAGATACAGGAATGCCACGTCGTTTATATTTCCAAAAAAAAGAAAAAAATAGCCGATAGGATAGGCTAGTAGGCGGGGTTGGAGTGATAAGTAACTAGTAGCACGCAATGGATAACGCGCCATCAGTCGCAATATTAGTCAGAAAAACGCAAACCGCATGAAGTGGAAAAAACGTGAATGATAGCACAAGAGATGCGGGGGAAATACTTGTAGAAGTGCATTTGTAAGCGTCTTGTTCCCCTAGTTATGTTATCAACTTATCACCTATAGGCTATCGCTGATGGTTAGTCGTTACTAGTCAGTATTGTTCGGGTAGTTCGGGAATCGGGTGGATACTCACCCAGCCATTGCTCGAATCGCCAGAATACCCAATTGAGGTGGAAAATATGAGATAAATGCGTCGACACAAGAATCAATATATGAAAAGTAAACAATGTGGTAAGACCAAAAAATATATGAAATGAGATCAATTTGCCAAAAGAAGGCCACCATAACAATGTCAAGGCACCGAGATACGGGTAAGCTCACCAAGCCCACTGTTCGCGTCAGGGGCTTGAGTATGCCACCAATCAACAGTCCCATTCAGGGGTTCTTGCGCTGCGAAGGTGGTCACCGCCTGTCGGAAAGAAACTGTGGCTTTTGACTGGTGGCCAATTTTCAATCCAGATTCTACATCACTCCGTTGTACATTTGGTTTGGATGATTGTCTCACGAACCAAAGGTATTTGAACAAAGCAAACCCACCTTTTTTGAAAAACAACCCTTTTTCAGCGGCGACTGCCACTGCTCCAAACCACCAAATGACTGGCTCAGCCCCATCAAAAACGGGTCCAAGATTCTGAAGAAAGGAATGCCAGAGCTGATTGGGGCGCAGAAAGAATGGGAGTGAGATGACAATTATTAGAAGAACAACGAATGCAACGACAGAGCATATCACCATGTGCTGTAGGACCTCTGTTGGCGGCGAACTCTGCATGCTGTAGATGCTGGCAGCAAATGCCAGGGGCTGGAAGATGACAGTCGCATAAGTAAAATACTTGACATTGTCATTCTGCTGAAAACTGCGCTCGGTCATGTGGCGATCATAGTTGTTTTTGGCCTCCTCGCTCTGATACTGCAAAGATTTGATGAAGGATGCCACCTTTGACCGCTCGCCATGCAGCTCTCGTTCAGCGTTTTGACTCAAGAGAAAAACGGCGTTGAGAGCATCGCGGTATTTTCTTTCATCATTATTTGTCCACCTTGGCTGCTCTGTCCGCCGATCTTGTTCCCTCATTTGCCAGGCATTGACATTTTCCCATATTCTGCCCAGCTCGTCGTCCAGAACTTCGAGCATCTCATGTAGTGATGCCCATTTCTTCAGCGTTTTGAAGTAGACTGCCGTGTCATAGGGGCCCAGTAACCCTTTCTTTTCTTCACCGTGGCTCTGCACAGCATTCTTGGTCGCCAACTCTTCCCGAATCCTGTCTGTGATCCCTCGCGTGCTAACGTTTATCTGGGCGAGGATGCGGTTGAAAAGGAGCAGCTCAAGAATTTTCCGTTGCTGCCAGACATGATCTCTACCGCCTGAGAACAGGCCTTCTAGCCTTTTATTATCTCGACTAAAAAAAGCCTTGATATCACCCTCCGGTCGCTCTCCAGGGTAGCTCTCAATGAAGTGACAAGTCCAGAAGCGGTCAAAGAAATCACCACAAAATCGGAAACTAACTGCGGCGCGGACGAGCTTGAAGTCATCGAGTTCTGGTAGCTTGTCCATCGCAGGTCGCAACATTTCACAAGTCGCGGGTGGCAAGCTATGGTCACCTTTCTTGATCAATTGTAAGAACCCGCAATGAAATTCTGTCTCCCAGAGGTTCCTCACTCGATTCGTCTTATCTTCGACGAATATGACATAGTTTACATGCCTGTTAAAGAAAGTTCGAATCTGTTGTCTCTCTGAAGGGGAGGATCCAAGGTAGCACATGAGTGCATAGTCCCTTGGTGCATTCAGGAACCAGAGCAATCTCTTCTTCGCATTGTTAATGTCTCGTAATTCCTTCAAGCGTCCCCATGAGTCATCAATCTCGTTACTTTGGAAAACACGTGTGTCAAGGCGGAGGGCCTTCTTGTCTCGAGATTTCTTCTTTTGAACGTCAATCATTAGATGTTGAGACTCAGATGATGGCGGGCTCCAGGGCTTGTATTCCCAATCGCCGGGTTTTCGTGCATCCCACCAGTAGAATATCGCTTCAAGGACAAGGTCCTGAAATATATGGAACAAAGAGATGTAGGGCCAGCTGTCTTGAATCTCTTTCCCCAAAACCAATAGGGACTCGTTCCATTCAACCTCCTCAGTAAGTTGCTCCTCGATGGAATCTGAAGGGTCGAAATCCAGAAAATCGGGATAATTGTAAAGCCACTCCTCCTTCACGTTGATGATATTTTTCTCATCGATCTTATCGTTGAATGGGACTGTTCTTTCCAGGCGTTGTGCGGCGCTATCTTGAATGCCATCTTCTGGTTTGTGGCTTTCTAGTTCCTGTGCAGAAGCCGGCGATCCCTTTTTCCCGGGGCCTGATAGCAGATACAGAGTTTCAAATGGTATATGTAGTAGAGAATCACGATGATATGGCGGTCCTTCATCTCCACCGGCACCGTCCAGCTGATCTGGAATAAGGCCATTGATGGGTATACTATTCTCAATGGTCTCTTTTGACCTCTGAAACAGCTTATCGGCATCAGCCCCATATAGTGGGACGCCTCGCAGGGCCATAAGAATATTCAAGCCGTGATATAATGGATTCTCTGTCTCGCCCCACTCCAGATTTGAAAAGAAATGCCTTTGAATTTCCATAGCACTGTACCACCGTGGATCGGTTCCATCTAACATCCGTTCACTGTTGATCTCGTAGAATAACGCTGTGTCCCGGGAATGGAACGCGAATCTTGTTTCACGTGAAGAACGCGTCACCGCCAGCATTCGCTGCTTAGCAGGATCATTGATGGTGGTAAAACGTTGGATGATTTCCCTCTTAACCCTTCCTGGCTCATATGTACGCATAAGATTCTTCCATTCGATTTCCCATTTCGGAAGTGGGGATTTGGTACTAGTAGCCTTCAGAGAGTTCATAGCAGCGACAGCACGTATGGCATTCCAGATCCAGACGTGATCGTCCAACCGGAAATAGTCAATGCCACTCCGGTGTCCATGGGGCCAGGCAAAAAAGCCCCGCTTGTTTTCTCCATCAAGAGCAGTTAGCCATTGGACACCAATGTTGTCTTCTTTTCGGCCTAGGAGATCTTCAAGAATTGCACGACTCTCAGGTTCCTCCGATGTGAAGTTCCAAAATTCATAAGCCTTGAGCAGTTGGAATGGAGTATCCGTCGGGCTGTCTGGAAGAAGCTGGGGGGAATCTGACATGAGAACGCCATTCACCCAGTAATTCCGCGCGAACTTCCCGTCTGTTGGTCGTTGACTGACTTGGAAAACCCACCGTAGATGCGCCAGGCATCTCTTTTTGATGCGATCTCGCAGAGGATGGCCGTGATCTAATTCCCTTGCAACGCCAAGCAGAAATTTGAATGCGAAGCTATTAGAGATGAGAATAGTGATCTTGTAACGAGAGCTTGAGTGGGTGAGTACCTACAAGCTTGCTGACACGCAGACCCTATGACCCGACATGTCGCCGCACGTTAGTGCGATGGTATCATTCTCCATCGTTGCTCCGTCTTCGCCAGCTTCAGAGCGGTCGGTAGTGGGGATCATACACACGGAAAGGATATGTTCTACGTTTCTCCCTATAAAGAACTCACGATCGAATAGAAAGTGGTTTTTTGGGATGTCGTCTTTGTACTGTGTCTCGGTGAGGAACTTATCAATATCCACATCTTGTGAGTTCAATACTAGGCGCCCCCACTCTAGATTGTCGTGCGGCAGAAATACCAGCTTGTAACCACACACCAGCTGGAATTGGCCATGTTTTGGAATCCGTCGAGTTATTCCAACTTCAAACTCGTCTTTGGCGATTGCCTCTCCGTTTATGAACAGACCAATGACGGCCGCTACCGCATCGCTGTCCTCATTTGTGTTCTCTTGCCCTTGTGAGAGAGCATGAATTTTGACAAATCCGTAGCCTCCGGGCCCACTTCCCTCTTCATGCTTATCATCACCCTCCTTGTTGAATTCCCTTGTTGTGTCGACAAAGTTTGTATCGCGTATCAAAATATTCAATCTAACGGGGCATTCAATTTTCAGGTCCTCGTCCTGTAGGTTCTGTAGCACAAGTTGCTGGATGACGACTCCATTACAGACAACCCACTGTTGCACAAGCTTCCACTTTTTTTCCTCTTGGATGACGACTCGCGGCCATCGGTTGCGAAGCCAGCTTGTGGTAATCTCACTCTGGAGGACTGAATCTGAATCCACCTCGAGATCTGCACCAAAGCCGAATCGGTATTCGGCCATGTCGAGTAGGTCCAACCTACGTTGTGCTCCCAAGGCAGGCTCTGAAAGTTCCCCATGGTCCATTGTGTACAAGGATGGGGAGCCATTGCCAAGATACCGGCTGATCTGCATGTGTTGACCCCACTCCGTGATCGTCGCCGTTGTTTCCTCATCTCCAAATGATAGATAGGTCGTGGCAGCAGTCAGAATCTTCTTAGATCCCTTGGGGGCGCTGGGGGGCAGTTCGCCCTCTTTGGTTTTGTAAATCCTTGCAGCGGCTTCTGCAGGCGTGGGGGGTAAGCCCTGGTGAATCTGAGCTGATCATTAGCTCCTGTAGGGACAAGGATTTGGATTGCAATACATATTGCTTCACATCGACGGCCGAAACTGATTTGTATCGTTTGAAGATTGGGCGCAGTGGATAGAAACTTTCAGTGGGAGACTCTGGGTCTATGTTGTCGGGCATTGCGACGAAAGTGCACAGTGGCTGAGTGATGTTTGAATGAGATGGATTTTGACAAGAGAGGTTCTCCGGATTCTTTCGATGCGCTGACCATGTCCATCCGTATGCTCAAAAAGCATAGACCAAATGGACTCGAGATTCAGGGTCTCAATTCCCGAGAGGAACGCCTCTTATGCATGGTATAGCCTGCATGGTAACCACACTTGACCAGAACTAGAACTTCAAGGGCTCTTTTCTGTATTTTCCGAACCATTCAAAGTGAACACGTCTACCAACGCACAGTTTTATGATCCAATCACAGATTGTGCGACTCAAAAGCATCCTAGGTTAAGGAATTTGAGGTCAACCCCCAATCCTCACGGTCGGCTAGGTTTCCCTACTTGAAAATGCATAGGTGAGGGGAAGTGAGTCGTGAGTCGTGACTCGTCAGGACGCGTCAGCGGGTCAAGTGGGGTATTCGGGATTCAGGGTATCCAGCTGACTGCACATGTGGTGAGGAAGCTGAGAGTCTGAATCTGACTGTATTATTCGAGGAATGATAAGCAATGACATTTTCCCTGATTCCAGCAAAAGACGGAGAGAAAGATAAAGACCATAGCAGTGGGAGGAGATTTCTAAGTGGTGATCCCGCTTTACTACGCTTACCAAGAATACCCCCTAAGCATTAACTAAATTACTAGTCAACTGGTATGTATGCACATGTGTCTAATATATACTGTCCATCTATGGCGGCCGATAGCACCCCTAGGTCAAATCTCAATTTCCGTTTCTAACTTCACCGCCCTGTTTCCCGCCTGTATTGTATTTATCATATATAGGAATACTATCTTAAGGGATTTGATCTAAATACGGGTCACTTTTAGAATAGACTTGAGAATAGACTTGAGAATAGACTTGAGAAAAGACTTGAGAGTAGACTTGAGAGTAGACTTGAGAGTATGTAGTCTTGAGAAGGGACTTAAGAATGGATTATATGACTAGGATCTCAGCCTCTCTTTCTTGCCAGTTGTTGTGATAATTTACCTAGAGAAAGAGAAGTAGTGAATACAATATAGCATTACTAATATATGATAGAGTTCAAGGATTTAATGTATAATGCAGCGCTGAACTGCCTGAGCATAATGGAGTTCAAAAACCAATATGAATTTGGAATTACTCGTAATTTCCTTTCTGCCGGTCGGAAAGTTGAAATTGGGATTTGATCTAGGGATGGCCTCTATCGGCCGCCGCAGTCCATCACCATAGATGCTTGTGGTAACCCCTACCTTCTTTTATAGTGTTGAATGGTTTCAATGTTCTTGTTGCTTTCAAATGTTCGTTTTAATTTATTTTGGAGCTTATGCTTGTAACTTCTACCAACTCGCTCTTTCACCTCTTCTAGCTCTCTGTTTTCGATCACTTCTCTCAACACCCCTTCTTCTTGTCCACCTTTTATTATATGGTC
Organism: Penicillium verhagenii; assembly: GCF_028828195.1. Taxonomy (NCBI): domain Eukaryota; kingdom Fungi; phylum Ascomycota; class Eurotiomycetes; order Eurotiales; family Aspergillaceae; genus Penicillium; species Penicillium verhagenii. Next base: position 339,566 of record NW_026643176.1, on the reverse strand, counting down.
AACTTCCAATTTAGAAACTTCCCTTGGAAATGTTCAATAGGGATCAAATCCTCGCAATTTCATATAACGATGATGTGCTTGAATTCAAACTGGCTGAAATATTCCCAGATTTCAATATCCATCACTTCAATGTTGCGATCATTGAAAACAGTCGCTCTCGCTAAATTTTGAATATCCCGCCTTCGGTTAATTATCTACTGACAATGTTGTCATCTGCAGGGCCAATTCGTAATCCTAGTACCTGGACATCAACTTTTCGTCAGGTCCCGTTTTTCCTTTATAGAGAGCCCTGGCAAAATTTCTAAATCGGGTATTCTCGACGTCAGTCTCAGATTTAAACTAATTTATTTCAGGAAATTGGCTTTCATTTGCATTATGCAGCGCAGCGCGAATACAGGTGCGGATTGGATGGATGAATTATGGCGTCTTTAAGAAAGCGAATGGCATTCTAGTTGACGACATCCGGATCTAATTTATTTTGAATTGGCTCGAATCAATCAATAGTGAGAGCTGATTTATTATAAAAATGCAGCGCGTCACGCTTCAAAGATTCGTTCGTTCATGTGGCAGCGGTATTCTATTCCAAAATCATGAAACTCATAAACCTTCTCCTACTACCCCTGTTGGCCCCTCTCACTGTGGGTCAGCTCATTGGCCCTGTTGGTCCTACAACTCCTCTCAAGGACAAGAGGATCGAATGCAACATTCTTGATTATGGAGCAAAGGCTGGAAACACCACAGATATTGCCACTGCGCTTGAAACCGCGTTCTCGGATTGCGTTCGCAAGCATCCAGGCAGCCGACTGATTGTTCCTGAAGGAGAGTACTTAATTGGGCGAGGAGTCACTCTCAGTAATGGCACAAATTGGGCGTTTCAATTGGATGGGCTTATCACTGCCACATATGGTGGCAACTGGACCATTTCCAGTGAGTTGGTACTCGACGGATTTGCAGGCACAGAGGCCATCAATGCAACTATCAACGGAGAGGGCGATTCTAAATTTTTGCTAGATGTGCTTGTCATTGTCAACGGTCAGTCAACACTTTCCCTCATCTGTTTGTGATTTCATTTGAATACCATTTCATGCTGACAGAAGTGCAGCTCTTGATTTTGAATTTTACTCTGCCAATGGCAAAGGCGCAATCCAAGGACAGGGTTATATATATCGAAATCTTGATAAGTGAGTTCCCGTGGGCCAACGGATCTAACATGTGAAGTCTTGATGTTCTAACACAGTTTCAAATCTCCAGCACAGATCGGCCTCGCTTAGTTCGTTTGATCTCCCCGACCGACGCTGCGATTCATGACTTGATTCTAGTCGACAGTCCCAAGTTTCACATTGTCCTCGACTTTGCTGTCAATGTCGAAGTCTATCATTTGACCATCCGTGGGGCGAACCTGGGTAGTTACGACGGTATCGACGCTATTGGAACAAACTACTGGATCCATGACAATGAGGTAAGCACCTTTGACTGCATTTTAGAAAATCTGCCGCGGGTGCTAACCGGGGTGAAAAGGTGACCAATCGTGATGAGTGCGTTTCAGTGAAAAGTCCCTCTCACTACGCCTTGGTTGAGAATTTGGTATGCAACCAAGCAGGCTCGGGTGTATCCATTGGAAGTTTGAATGTCTCCGCCGAAATATCAAACATCGTGAGTCACAACCTCTCCCAATTGTTGGAAAGATTCTTCTGAAGCTAAAATGTCAGTAGGTGGCACGTAATATCAGCATCATCCAGGGCAACAACATTGCATTCATCAAGACATATCCCGGAGGGTCCGGCTACGTTACAAACGTTACCTTTTCAAACTTCCGGTCTTTGGCAAGCCTGTACGGCTTGGATATCGACCAATACTGGCAGAATACCTATACACCTGACACCGGATCGGTCACCCTGAGCAATCTGCTCTTCCAAAATTTCTCCGGCTCTGTTGCGAATGGAGTTACACGTCCTCCACTTTACTTTTTTGCGAATGATCTGACATTTGCTACAAACGTCACTGTTGAGGATTTCAGCGTTTGGACAGAAACTGGTACTACGGTCGTTAACAAAATTAGCAACATCTTTGGTACTGGAGATGATAGCTATGGGACAAATGATGGTATCGAGTCTCTGAGTGATGGGGAGTCACCTTCATCCTATACCAGCACCTACACAATTACGGCATCTCCAACCAATTGGGTGGCTCCTACCACCCCTACATGGGCTCTACCAAGTACTGGCTATGGAAGTAAGTATCTTCCAAAGTTCGTCGTTCATTATTTGCCACGTCAAGTAACTGACTTTATTTTTCTTCATTCGCAGCTGCTTCTCCCATTCCGGTCTATACGCCGGCTCCTTTGTGGCGTCCTGGTGGAGTGGATTATGATTTGCATTATTGGGGAAGCTTCTAAGTTCCTGTTTGCGTCAAATCATGAATTCATTATGAAATATAGAGTGCTGCTGTTTCATTGCGGGGATAAGTTGTGGACATCTGCAGGATGGGAACCATGACTTAGTTGCGGGAAAGAATTATCCGTCCCACTGTTGTACGACGTGATGCACCAGGTGAACACTGCTTTTGGATAGAAATTTGATACTCCACAGGGAGTTCTTTCAAACTTTGATGGATAAAAATCTCCTGATTGATCTATTACAATCCAGTTAGATAATGGTATATTTTTAAGGTCGATCTATATGCTCATCAATGCAAGATCGTGTGTGTGCTCCCGCCATCCTTGGTGTCCCCGTCGGAGCTTTTTTATATCCACTTGATATGTGCGGTCCACAGAGATACCTCTGAGGCCGAATATTGGGTCAGTGCTCCCTTTCTGGACACTATGAAGCTGGTATGAGTGTTGACTTTTGTTGCCTTTTGCTTGGAACCGACTTCCCTCCGTGTCATATGCTATTTTTGCTGTACTACGCGTCCCCGATGAGAAGAGCGATAGTCGTGGCAGATATGTTGCGATCAATTTCTTGAGTCGCATCGCACATGCGCAGATAATAGCGAGGTTAACTTCGATGAGAGACCATATTCCTAGGATGGCTTCTGTGTAGGTGAGATCCTCGGTCTTATCCAATATAATGACATAGGGCAGGCGTGCGATTGAGCAGACAACAACCCTGTGGAATGCGTTAGCCGGGGTCATTGGTAGACAATAAAGTAGTAACAAGGACGGTGGATTATAGAAACTGACCCGGATCCGAGAGCCAAAAGACAACCGACGGTCACTTTTTGCTTAAGGGATAATTGGAGGCGATGAATGGTTGGTATTGGCAGAGCCACCACAGCAAAGTCAGATACGATGTTTAGCACAGCCTGGGCCAAGGCGACATTTTCCAGACATTTCGTTGTTCCGGATTTGAGAGGGTTGCATGGCCCGCCCGTGATGGTGCATAGCGTCAAAGTGTAGGCGAAAATCGCGACGCCGACTGCCACGACAAGAGAACGATATATCATGGAGGGGTTGATGCGATATAAAACGGACAGGATCGCCATCTTGGTAATGGATGGACATATCAAATATGACAATGTGTTGGGAAGCAGCGCCTAAGAAATGTGTGTGAGTGGGATACGCGTTTAAATCTCATTTCGCGGAAAACAGTCTCACCTTATTGAAGGAGACGAGATCGGCCAAAGACACATCCCATAAATGTTTTCCCCACCCGTACTTCATTACTATGACGAAAATTCAAGTTAGCGGAACAGTTCAAGCTGCTCCAAAGCACCACATCTCACTCACAGTTGACCAAACTGACGAAATAGAACAGCGAGACTCCATAGGAAATCGTGATGACGACTATTAAAGAATTGCCTTTGTGTTAGTCTTTGGCTCGCGAGTCATGGTCATTTCGAAAAAAAAAAAAAACATTGCTAACGCCTTACTCAGATCCGGCTCAAACTTTTTTGTCAATTTTATGGCTTGGAAATAGCCCAGGCCTACAAAGCATGTTGCAAGGAAATATGTGATGCCAAAAGCAATGACCGTTCCAATCTGCAATGGATTGTATGGTTCGTGGAAATGTGAACTTTGACCGGCTGGGGGTAGCATCCCAGGGGTCGTGGCCATCGTTGCTGCTGCGTCCATTTTCCCATATACAGCTACTGAGTGTACGAAGTACGGAGTAGTTGCAGAGACAATCTACATAAGAAAAAGGTTCAAATGGGGTTCTTTGTCTTATAAACGTCTCGTATCCACTTTGTAAATTAAAAAGAAAAGGCTTTGTCCCCCAAGAAAATACAGCGAAGTTTGAGAAAATGCTCGCCACGCGAGCAGCCTTGTAACCCACTAATTCCTTCGCCAAGTATATCATTAGCCTGGGAGCCGGAGAAAATCCCTGTTAACGGGAATTCAAGGACCAATAGGGCCGTGAGACTCGAGTGCCGGTCCCTTAGTGACTGTGGGGCTCTGCCAACCTGGGTCAGACTAGCGCGACCTGTCAACACTAACCTTACTTCTATAGGCCTTAGGATACTTCATTTGGCCCCTGGGCACAAAGGAAACACAATGGAAAATGACAAAAGCACCCAACTCTGATACTGATTCCTTTCAGGGGATCTTGCATTATTTTTTATTAATTGCATATTTCCTGCATTGATCTTTTGATTCTATTTCTCAAGCTCGATTCTAATTTTCTTTTTCCAATGATCTTTTGAGTCGAAATTTGACAAAATGAATAGACTACTTGGACAGAAGGCCGTGGAAGCTACTATTCCAGGTGATCATGTGCTACCGCTGCATTTCTTCGAGAACAGCCCACTTGTTCAAGGAAACAATATGGCTGTGTCTTTAGCCTTTGATGCAGTTCTTGACCCAGAAATCCTGCGACAATCCCTTGAGCGCCTGGTTGAACGGGATGGATGGCGAAGATTGGGAGGCCGTCTCAGAAAGAATGTGAGTTTCAATTGCTAGGTAGTGCGATATTCCCACTAACACGGTTCTTTTGCTTTTCTCAGACTTCAGGCTCAATCGAATGGCACATCCCCGGAAATTTCACAGTCGAAAGGCCAGCAATCTCTTTCGTACACGTCGATCACGGAATTTCCGCTTCGCTGCACCCGGGGGCATCTCAAATTCCAAAACCTCAAACTCACCCTGCCATTGTGAGCGACCCGGACCAGTTACAAGACCTCGCATGGGGGCCTGGGTGCAAACCAGGCGGTATCAATGACTACCTCGGCTCAGAAAAGCCTGTGCTTGGGCTGCGAGTCAACTCTTTTACAGACAAGACAGTTGCAGTTCTGCAATGGCAGCATGTTGCTTTTGATGCACTTGGTCTGCAATATGTCGTTGAAGGCTGGAATGCCATGCTTTGGGGCAAGGAGGATGATATCCCCACCCCAGTGCCGTACGATACTGATCCATTTGAGTCATTTGCAACGGGCTCGCGTCCCGCAAAGGAGAAACACGTTCTTTATGATAGACTGGCTGGAATTGGAGGTATTTTGAAATGGGGTTTGGGATACGGCTTTGATATGTTGGTCCGAGCGAAAGAGAATCGCATGGTCTGTGTACCCAAGTCATACTGGCAACCTCAGCACGAGAAGGCCCTGGCTGAGCTTCGCGCTGAGGCTGTGGCCAATGGCCAAGACGAATCGAATGTGTTCTTGACAGAGAACGATATCATCACTGCGTGGATCCTGCGTTGTGTGATTGGGGAGATGGGCATGGATCCGAACAGAACGGTATGTCTTCGCAATCTCATTCCGAAAAGAGTCTTTCACTCATGACCTCTTGCAGGTTGCCGCATGCATTGCCATGTCCCTCCGCAAAGCTTTCGAGGGCGATCTTATCCCGAATTCCTCCGAACACCCATATGTCGGCAATGCCTACGGCTGGGCCAATGTACTACTAGCGGCAGACGATGTCATATCAAAACCTTTAAGCCGGGTTGCACGGGAGATTCGGCGCGCCATCAATACACAAGGCACGCAGGCTCAACACGAGGCCTACTATAACACAGTACGGACCGCTGGGTATGGTCTACCCATTGCTATTTTCGGTGATGGTTCAATGGCTCAGGTCGGCTTCTCCAATTGGACCAAGGCCGGTCTGTTTGACTTGGACTTCTCCCCAGCTATCAAGGCCACCAGAGGCGAACATGCGCCATGCAGGCCGTCTTACGTTCAGGAGAATCATGGCCCTATCAAGCCTGGCGATGGATTTTTCGTCTTAGGAAAAGATCAGGAGGGAAATTATTGGGCTTCCGCTTATAAATTAAAGGGCCAGTGGGCCAAATTTGAGGAGCAGATGAAGAAGGACTTCGAGGCAGAGTAACCTTGGAATGGATGAATTGAATACAGAAGGTTTAAGCTGAGGTTAACCCCTTCTGAAGTAAAGAAGGTCACACTGAAGGCAGGTTCGGCCAGTTTGAATTTTGTGAAAACGAAGGCTTTTTGTCCGTTAAGAATGATGACCTAGATCAATGTTGACATGTAATGTCTCGGGAAGAATTGGAATGGAGCCCCTCTTCAGCCCCGGAGGTTCTAATGGTTTGGCGTCTTGTAATGTAAAACTCTGGAAAACAGTATGGTCAAGAGCATTGTATTACACGGTAACAGTGGACATGACAAAATCTAAGCATTTTTATTGGTATCGTACTCCAATACGTCGTTTGATTTTGTTTATCTTACGCCTGAAACAAGTAGCGACCTTGTCCGCAATTGTGGGGTACCGATACGGCGAATAACTGGTGGTGACGCTGCCCAGTGGGTCTCGATACGGGTCTCGATACGGGTAAAATACAGGTAAAATACGGATCGAAGGTGAACGAACCGTATCTGTTTGTTGTCAACGATTTGACGGAAACGTGCTGCAATTTTGACTCCTTCGTCAATTATCACTAATTGTTCTCAAGATTTTTTTTTTCAAATACCCGACCCTATAGAGGTCATATTAATCAACAATTATGTAAGTAGTATATAGGAGCCTAAATGACCAGTTGACCAAGAAAACAAAATTCCAAGGTTTGAACGGGCGAGAAGAGACGAAAGAGCTCCTGTCCGTTATTCCCCCATTTTTGACCACCAAGAAAGCCTCCATGGCACCTGGTGAGCAAATGGCATGTGTTGCAGGTTATTAGCTGGTCCCGAGAGACGATGTCATAGACTCACTGACAAAACAAATCAACGGACAACTCTCCGGACGGTGCAACCAAATGTCGGAACGATCTGCGACTGACTGAGCCGCACGATGATAAGGTTCGCGTCCAACAGACCAAATGGGGCCTAATGTACATACTACGCATATAGCTAGGTTCCAGACCATTCAGACTTCCAGGGGTGGCGATGTGGCCCTAACGGTACTCTGCTCTGGATGGATCAAAGGAGATCTCGGCAAGGGCAAGACAATGCTGATTTGCGGCATCCTCGATTACTTGGATATTGATATCTACGCCATCGAACAGTTTTCTATCATGCTTCTTCTGCCAAGCGACCGACTCTAGACTCAATCATGCGACTGCCGTGCTTCGTGGGCTGATCTATCAGTTGCTGGTCCAGCGACGCTCAGTCTTCAAGTACATTTTGCCAGGATTCATTTGAGGACGCCAACGCTTGGACGGCCTTGTTTGACATTTTTGCAAAAATGCTACAGAACTCCGCCTTGCCGGAAATCAAACTAGTCGCTGACGCTCTAGCTGGATGTGTTGTTGATTGGCAATTCTTGGGAATTGCGCGTTCGAACCCATGTCAATCAGCACCGGGGATCCGTCGGGGTGAAAGCCGCCACAGCACATCTCTACTAGTAGCTAGTGGTCTTACTACCAGCTATGGCTAGTTAAACGCCTCGATTTATTAAGCACATGGTGTCTTATCTCTGATCGAAGGCCATAAATTAGGGCCTCTTTCCCCGCAAAGATCAAAATAATTTCAAAAGCGGCTAAATATTTATCATTCAAATATTTAGATCGGATGGCTTCGAACATTTGTCCTGTCAATAGCGACAATCAATTCAGGATTCGAGTTGATACTAACTGTCGAGAATTCGACTTCACCTTGTTATTTGAAAACTCGATATTCAGCATTTTACCGTCCATTGCATTCTTACTATGGCTTATCCCTCGACTCGCGGTTTTGGGTCGTTCGCCCGTGAAGTCCAAATCCCTCACTCTTGCAATCTATAAATCGGTACGTGCGAAAGGTTTTTGATTTGTCTCAATGCCTTCAAAGTATGCAAAGAAGGTTAACTTAGTACTCTTTCACACTACTAGGCTTTATTATTGCTGCTCCTTGTCCTACAAATTATCTTTACAGTGTACCAACTGCGAACCGCAGATCTGCAAACCAAAATTTCTACTGCAACAGCATCGCTTAATGTCGCTTCAACCCTCGCAGCGATCGTTCTTTCCTTTCTCGAGGATCAGCGAACAATACAACCGTCCGACACGCTCATCGTCTATTTTTCGGCCCTATCTATTCTCAACATACCACATTTCCGTACATTATGGCTTATCCCCTCTGTTCCAATACCTCGCGGGCTATTCACAGCGATTTACATGATTATTGTATTAATCACTGTCCTGGAGTCCGCTCGGAAAATCAATATCGTCCAGCCACAGTACCAGAGTCTTCCAGTCGAAATCTTTCACGGATTCTGGGGGCGTAATCTTTTTGTCTGGGTCCTCCCACTATTCCGCGACGGCTATACCTCCATCATCTCCCTGAATGATCTGCCAGATGTTGACTCAACGTTGCTCGGAGACCGGGCGGAGGAGCGTCTGTCACAGGCCTGGTTGAAGTCTCATGGGAAGTACCGACTGATCAAAGCCACCTTCCGAGCATACTATCGGCCTCTCCTCTCTGCCATTATCCCCCGCATTCTACTAGCTGGCTTCACCTTCTGCCAGCCCTTTCTGCTGTCAGCCACTATCAATTGGATGAGTACTCCGACAACTGCAGAGACCCAGCGATACGGTCGAGCGTTAGTCGGAGGGTACGCGCTCGTTTATACGGGTCTTGCTGTCACCACGGCGATATATTATCGGGAGGCTAGTCGCTTCGCAACCACCGTCCGATCGGGTTTGATCGCCATGATCCATGAGCAGACACTGGCACTCCGGATTACAAACAGCTCCAGTGCTGGGGACGCGGTCACCTTGATGGGAACTGACACGACACGTATCGTATCAAGTATGCGGTCGCTGCATGAGCTTTGGGCCTCTCTCTTCTCTGTGGTTATTGCTATCTGGCTACTTGAGATGCAAGTGTATGTTGCCTGTGTCCTTCCTGCCGTCATAGCAGTGGGCTGTATCTTCGCTACTACCCCGCTCTCTGCCAAATGCGGAGTTGCGCAGAAGAAGTGGGTGGGTCATATACAGGAACGTTTGGCAGTAACTACTTCGATGCTAGGGGATATTAAAGCTGTTAAGATGCTGGGACTAGAAGGTATTTTGTTTGATATCATTACTCGGTATCGGAAGACAGAGCTGGATGCCTCAAAACGGATGCGAAGGCTTATCGTGGGAATTGTCATGCTATGTGAGCTCCAAGACTTCAGGATAAGAGAGAAAACGTGGAGGTGAAAATTGAAGTGCTAACCTAATCTTTCACGGTCAGCGAGTGTTCCCGTGGACTTTGCCCCGTATACGGTTTTCCTGGTATATTCGATTATAGCCGCAGCCAAGCACGATACGCAAATTCTCACTACGCAGGCATTCACAACTCTGTCTCTTATCTCCATCCTAACAACTCCTCTGATGGGGTTCATCCAGTCACTACCCACAATCACACAATCTATCGGCTGCTTTGACAGAATCCAGAATTATTGCATGCGAGAAAGGTTGAGTGGAGGATCGCTTTTGGTTGAAAAAGGTTCCTGCAACTTGCAGAGCGGCAACGACATGGAACTTTCCAAAGTTTCTGTGGCTGTCAAGACCTCTGAGATTCCGATATCCGAAAATAAATTCTTGTCATTCCAGAACGCATCCATATCTTGGACAGCAGAAAGCCCTCCAGTCCTTCAAGATTTAAGCCTGTCCATACCTACTGGTAAGATCGTTATGATCGTGGGCTCGGTGGGGTGTGGAAAATCTGCTTTCTTGGAGACCATCATGGGCCAGACTCAGATTGGAAGTGGCACCATGCGTCTTACTCCCGCTGGTATATCCTATTGTCCGCAGAGCCCCTGGATTATGAACGGCTCCATCCAGAACAACATCACCGGATGGACGGCATTGGACCAGAAGTGGTATGATGTTACTATCTCGGCATGTGGACTCGCGGACGACATCAGCAACTTTCCCCAGGGAAGTAATTACATGGCTGGGAGTGGCGGAATATCACTTAGTGGAGGACAGAAACAGCGAGTGGTGAGGAAACACAGCATGGGAATATTGTTGTTGATCGAGTGAATGCTGATTGACTCAAGGCTCTTGCGCGTGCGGTCTATTCTCGTCTGCCAAATATGGTTCTTGACGATACATTCAGTGGACTAGACTCGCAAAATACGCATCTAGTTGGTGAGCGTCTGTTTGGTCGGGATGGCATTTTGCGACGATCAAGCACAACCGTGGTTCTCGCGACACATACCCGTGAGTATAGGATATAATCCTTGGTTGGCTGTTGTTAATGCAAAATCCACAGGGTCTCTACTCCCATATGCCGACGAAGTTATTCTGCTTGAAAATGGTCGGAAAGCCCTGCAGTGCACTTACGATGAATTAATTCACCAATTTCCCGAGTATAAAGTCTCCCAACTGGATAAAAAACTTGACCAAGTACGTGCTCCGGATGATGATCAAGGCCTCAACAATACTACAGAAGCCTCGCCCCTGTCCAGACAGCCAAGTAGTGGAGACATCGATTCCGAATCCACGGTTATCAAAGACAACCTGGGGAGGCGGGATGGTAGCTGGTCCATCTACAGCTATTACGCCCGCAAGGCAGGGTTGCTGCAGGTCAGCCTTTTTGTGGCATTTTTGGTCGTCTATGGCTTCACCACTCAGTTCTCTTGTAAGTTCGCCCATTTGTCTGTGAAGAAATCAATCAAACTAATCTGTGTATTCAGCCATCTGGTTAGAATGGTGGTCTGATGCAAATGAGACTGATCCGAATTCGGATCTAGGCAAATACCTTGGTGTCTATTCGGTCATTACTCTCCTGGCAATTGCTTCTCTTGGTGCCGGGTGTTGGTAAGACTGCTACTTTTTCTTGCACTGATCAGTCATTGATTTTCATGTAGGATGTTGATCATCGAAATTGTTGGCAACACTTCGCTTGCTCTGCATACAGACCTATTGCAATCTGTTCTACGGTAAGCCGAGAGTTCAACCGCCCATGGAAGCCAATACTGAATGCTCCCAGCGCCCCCTTTGGTTTCTTCCAGAAAACAGATACCGGAAGCATAATGAACCGTTTTAGTGAAGACATGCAACTCATTGACTTTGCATTCCCGACAACTGCATTAAACTTTGTTGAAGGCAAGTCTCCACAAAACACACAAGCTCAAGATCCTTTTCCTAATACCATTTATCTAGCACTGGCTCAATGCGTAGTTAGCTTGATCATTATCTGTGTTGTAGGCAAATACATCACCATCGCGCTCCCATTCATGTTACTCGTGATCTGGGTTCTCCAACACGGCTATCTCCGCACCTCCCGTCAAGTTCGCCTCTTGGATATCGAAGCCAAGGCACTTCTTTTCTCACAGTTCCAAGAGACTGTGAGCGGGCTGTTAGTGATCCAAAGCATGCAGTGGCAGCCACAATTTCACAAGCAATGCCTCGCCAAGCTTGACGTCACCCAGAAGCCATTCTATATGATGATCTGCATAAGGCAGGGCCTCAAGCTGGCGCTGGACTTGCTAGTCATGCTATTTGCCGTGGTTCTCGTCGCAATCATCACCGCACTGAAACATCATTTCAGCGCTGGTGGAATCGGTGTGGCCTTGACTCTTGTCATCTCCATCAGTCAGAACCTGAACCTAACTATTGAGTCGTGGACCCAGATGGAGATCTCGCTCGGGGCAGTGGCGCGCCTGCAGGAGTTCAGTACGGACACGCCGACCGAAGCGTCTGAGGGCGTAGAGGCAGGTTGGTTGGCGCGTGCAGAGATTCGGTTCGAGAATGTCGACGCCAGATATGGGTAAGCAAGGAGGCAAAATCATCCTTGGTCTCATCTCAAGAACAAATGCTGACAATTCTTCGGTCGCTTTCGATGTAGTCCCCACGATTCCACCATTCTCTCTGGCCTCTCATTGCACATCCCCGCTGGGCAAAAGATTGCCGTCTGTGGCCCTTCCGGCAGCGGCAAGACCTCCCTCATTATGTCCCTCTTGCGCATGTTGGAAGTCACCGAGGGTCGCATCACCATCGACGGAGTAGATATCTCCACCATTCATCCCGCCGCACTCCGCACACAAATTACGGTTATCCCACAAGATCCCTTCTTTCTCCCTGGCACGCTGCGCGACAGCTTCGACCACACGGGTATATTGTCGGAAGAGCAGATTATCGCAGCGATTCAAAAAGTGGGACTATGGGAACCCATTCGCGAAAAGGGTGGTCTGGATGCGAACCTCGACGCACTGGATTGGTCATACGGCGAAAAGCAGCTGTTGGCACTCGCCCGGGCCTTGACCAGCCCGAGTCCACTTCTCATCTTGGACGAAGCGACGAGCAACGTAGACTGGGAAACGGAGGTCCGAATGTTGGAGATAATCGAACAGGAATGTGCGGGACAGACAGTAATTGCAGTTGTGCATCGGTTGCGGCATATTGAGCGCTTCGATGGGGTAGCCCTCCTGCGGCAGGGAGCAGTGGTGGAGTTCGATGCGCCTAACGTCTTGTTGGGGCGTGATTCGGAATTTCGTAAGCTATTTACTGCGTCGCAGAAATAACCTTGGAAGCAGTTTCCGTAATTGGACTGTGGATCTCGGTTTTTCTTGTCATCTTTACGACTCCAAAGATAGGTGTCAGCTCGATTCCTCAAATCAATTGTGCAATTTGTGAATTCACAAATTCTACTATGTTCTTATCCCCGCACTAAGGCGAATACGGTATGCAGCTCGATATGGCTTATCTCGGGGCGTGACTCACTCTCAAGTGCTGCGGGCTGATCTGCTTCTTACTAAACTACTCGAAAACAATGCAAGTGGCTTCAATGCTCCAATCAACACTCACTTCAATGTTGGTTTTTACCTTTCTTTCGTCAGCTTTGAAAATTCTGAGTCATTTAGTTAAACTTACTGAGTTGACAAAAATGACAAGGCCAAGTCAACATTTGAAGCTAGTAAGTAAATACACGGTTACACACCACCCAACATTGGACCCGTGGACCTAAGCAAGAAACTGGCACACGGGGGTCCGTCGGCGCACCTGTGATATAGAGTAGGTATATATACAGCTATCCCCACAACAGTCCAACCTTCAATGTTGGAACACATTAGCATTGAACTTTTTAACCTTGACTGGCTACTTGCTATCTACGGTCAATACTTAAGTGCTCACTTGATCCAAACCCCACGCAATCTTGCAAACACTTGAATACTCAACCACTCACAATCATGTCTTTGGACGTTATTAACATTGCAAAAATATCCGAGGGCGGGTCATCCGAGCCCCAAATCCAGGCCAGAATTGACCTTTATAAGACATGGGACATTCCGTCCGGGTCGAAGATCCTTGAAATCGGCTGCGGGCAGGGAGATTGCACACTGGTGATGGCCTACTTGGTGGGAGAGAAGGGTCATGTCACGGCAATTGACCCAGCACCCCTGGACTACGGTTAGTTTGCCGTGAAGCATTGGAAAGGAACCCCATAAACGAAAAGTGCTGACAACCCAACTAGGTGCGCCCATGACTCTGGGCGAGGCCCAAGATAGGCTGAAGCAAACTGAGATCGGGGACCGAATCACCTTTCATCAATCAGATGTCGAAAGCTTCCTCAAGTCCAGCGATTCAGAGCCGCTTTATGACTACGCCGTATTTGCGCGCTCAACATGGTATATCCCATCCGCCGAAGCGTTGACCCCACTGCTGGTAGCTCTCCGCGGCAGAGTGAAGTACCTCCGCATTGCGGAGTACTCAACCGACATCCAAGGCGATATCGCCGCCCTGCCACACTTGCTCGCGGCGATCTCACAAGCGGAATACAACTCCAGAGACGGTAATTTGGATCGCGATGATAATATCCAGTCGATTATATCCCCGCAGAAGTTTCGTGAAGTGGCGGCTGAAGCGGGGTGGACGTTTGAGAGAGAAGACGTTATTAAATCGCCGGAGGATCAAGAGGATGGGAAATGGGAGGTTAGTCGTGTTTTGTCGCAGGCTTATCGTCTTCGGTCGCGGGGATCGGGTGGTGGTAGTCGTCAAGAGTACGCGGATGCATTGATTAATGCTGTTGAGGAGAGCAAGCGTGCACTTGGGCCGGATCCGAAGTTCAGAACTTTACCTACTTGGCTGGGTTCGTGGGCGTGAAAATTGTAAACCAAAAGAAAAGAAAAAAAACCCCTTTGATTTTTTTGGCTGAGCATTGTCGCTCGATCGGACTCAGGTGGCGTTAGACGCATATGCCATGGGTCAATATACAAAATGCTCCATGTCGGATGTTAGGAGTCACGAGTTACGTGGATGATACCTTGAAATTCATGTCGTTGTCTTACTCGAGGAAATTCATCATGGGATCATTTTTAGATAGATCAATTACTTACGGGGTAGCCCTGGAGACAGCTAAATGCAATGATGGTCCAACATTGAAGCTATTTCTGGAGTACTGAATATGTACTATGTACTAGTACAGACTGCAAATCTCGCGTCCTTAACGGTCGGACTGGGAATCACTAGTGAGTAGTAGTAGTTGTGTAGTGCACGGCAGATCGTGGGGTCATCGATCGAGGTGCAGGCTAAGTGGAAGTATACTTGGAGGGGTAAGGGTAAATTCTTACTCATGGATTTGGGTAGAACAAGATGGAATGCGATCTGTACTGCATGAGAAGGGAAATCGCATCGAAATACAATAGGGGTTGGGACGCGAAGACGCGAAGACGCGTCGTGAGTGGAAGAACAGTTTCCCCGATCACCGGGCGGACTACGTACTTAGTATAAAACCCCTTCTGAATCCCCCCCTCCAGCTTTTTCTCCAGAGAACATTACGAGCATTTCCCATCCCTCTCTCATCTTGCCGCAATTGTCGTCAAGGGGATCGTCATCGAACGAACCGCTTGGCTTGCGTTTGTTGAGTCTGCGGCGGAAAGTAAACAAGGCTGCACTTGTTTTCTCCCTTCCTCAAAAAAGCCAAGAGCGGCTTTAGATTGTAATTCAGATGACTACGGGCGTTGATACTATACATTCGATTCCATGAACAATGCCAATGGTCCCTCAACGTCCGCTGCGCCAACGTGATAACTGAATGAATACGTGACGGACTTGTCACCCATCACGTCAGCGATTTGGATGTCGATGCTCTTGTTGCTTCGTCGCCCTCAATTGCATACCATCCTTCGTGTTTAGCTCACAGTTGATGAGTTCCGAATCGGACGAGGCATTCATGTGTGTCACATCCAACCGGACTTCTAATTGAACATTGCCCGAAGACCAGAAATCCGACAAAAAAATTGTCCGCAGAATCCCGCCGTCCGCTGGACCCACGATGTGCCGCCAAGGCCCCCCATGCATCGTCAATGGTCAACCAACAGCGGACCGCCGGACCTCCAGTGGCATTTTTTTTTGAAGAAAGTATGGAATAACAAGATAGAGCTGGAGGCGAAAGGTCTATCCCTGTACCTGAAGGCTCTCAAATTGTTTGCGATCTGTTGGTTCACTTCAAACTCAAGTTCGTCCTGATCATTCGGCCTTGCTGTCCCTGTCGTGACCTAAAATCGCCTGTGAACAGCGAATGGACAACCCGTGAAATGTGGACTAGGGAGGACCCGGAGGACAGACAGGCATTTATTTGTACTGGCAAGCCTCGTCCTGAAAAACATGAATGGATTGAAAGTTCTCGCCAGTGAGACGGATTCTTCTATGTCTTCTTGACCGTGAAGTTGAAATCAAATTGTGATCTGTGGAATTGTCGGCTTTTTTTTTTACTACTGGGGACGCCTAGTAGGTTTTTTATTTGGGGGTTATGAGTTGTGGTTTTTCAGAATGGTTGTCTTTGCTCTCAGCTGCTTCACCTTGTCGCAAAAGGAATCATGCACACTGTATGATGTCGCCGTCCTTATGCACGCCGAAGTATGCCATAAGTTTTGACTTGTCATGATTCTGACCTCCCCATCAAGGGATTCGGCAAGGCCGGGTGCTTGGAGGGGATCTCAAACTAAATCCTATCTTCGTTGTATATGCTGGGAACTTGTTAAATTCAAGTTGATGCTACATGTTTCGTATCTACTATTTGTTTAGTGTGTTTACCTACTATTGAAAACATAAGCCACAAACATTGCAACATTGAAGATCACTATCACTAGTACCTTCCACCAGGCTCGATCGCACCATTTACTCGTGTGCCTCCCTTGTGTGACCCGTCATTACCTTGTTCTTCGAATACTCTCCCAATTCATCGATACCCCTTCCCCCCCCCTCTTCATGCGAACAATAAAGCACACAACGCATCAGAAATAGCCCCGACAATCTCCGGGCAGATCCAGGGAAGAAGAGTTCCCGAGGAGAGGCGCGGTGGTGATGTCTGCCTGGCAGCGTTTTCCTGGAGACTTTGCCGTTCCGAGGTGGTTTCTTACCTCTGCTATGACGAATCCCCACTCTCATCTTTTCATTCCCTTCCTCCTCTCTGCCACCTTCCGTTTCGTTTCAGTTTACGTTGCTGCTCGAATAAATCGCCCCTTCCGTTGTCGCCGTCCGCAAAATAATTCGACTCGGGAATTCGGTACCGCATTCAAGCGGTGAAAAGAGAAAGGTCGTATAACTGGATCTGGAAAAAAAAAAAAAGGTCGACAGGGGTACGCCAATGTCCTTTGAAATGATCCGTTGAACAGGGGCCTGCTCAATCTGCACCCCTTGGTCTAGGAGTGTTTTTTTTTAAAAAAAAAAGTGGTGGCGAAAAGGGTCATCAATCCAAATTTGATTCGATCGAATGACTGATCCAACTTCATACCCATCCAGAGACGGAGCTAAAAGTGGGCGATGACCAATATCAAGAATGCCATGAATGTCTGCTTTGCCTTGGTATTCAGGATCTCAGATCATTCCGAATTTAACAACCATTTGGAACTCTTCGATTTATCATATGATATGTGAGATTTCCCGCAGTGCGTATGCACCGCGACAAGATGCTCGGGATTTCGCAGCCGTGGTGCTACAAATTCGCTCATATCAAGGCTCGAGGTGGACTTTTATTCAGTCTGAGGCTAAGTATCCCGTTCTCCTCTTTTCCATACAGAGGTGCGAGATAATGTGTATGCCCCTTAGGCTCGCTCGTCCTTGTAGAACGAGATGCATGTTAGGAAAACGCCGGCAGATTTACTTCCAGGGTTATTGGAGAACCCAACCCAAACATGCGCACCAACTCTCAAGTTCTAGATGCCTATACTCCAGACCGGGGCTGCGAGTTTTGAATAATTCCAATGCGCGATATTTTCTCTCGTTAGTATGGAAATGGCAGCCCTCGAGGTCCCCAGGGCCCCGGCGGTTGTTTTATCGTCCAGTTTCCAATGGCCCCGATGTACGGTTTCCGTTGAGATTATGTGCAACGTATCACGCTTAGATTTCAATCAACCTGGCGGGAGAACTGAAAGCTCGGGAGTAACCAGTAACCTCGAATTTTCCAAGGCTGATGATACTTATATAGGGGCTGGTAACCCTTGGCTTTGATCCCAGGTCGGCGGTAATTCTGTTGAACTGGCAATTGCTCAAGAAGGTTCCTTTGAGACCCCGGCTGAAGACACCCGTGAACGGTTAGAATTGGAATCAATCTGCAAAATATCGAAAGAGATTTGGTGTCATGGTTTACATGAGTCTCGTGTCTGCGGCGTTCGCCTTCCTTTGCCTTGGCGCCAGTTCCGCAGCGCCTGTCACTAACGATCGCTCTGTGGTAAGTAACTCCTAGGTAATCCGCGATGCATATATCAGATTCATACCTAGATTTGGATGGTAATAGATTACCCGATGATTGACTTCGGAGTCCAGGTTGAATATTGCGATGATGGATCCTCCCAAGAATGCGACTTCCAAAGTGTAAACATGGACGAGTGCACTGCGTTGAACAATGCGTGAGATTTTCCTCCTGTGCAGCAGCTTGTCTGCCTGTTGACTGACTCCCTCAGAAACAATGCAAGATGGACCTCCGCTCAGAATGGGTGTTGGCTTTACAAGTAAGATCTCCAAGTTCCTTGTGAGAGTCATGCACTAATGGAAATTGAAGCAATGGGGATTGCTCGGGGGAAGAGAGGGTTTCATTGCCAATCGCCATGACGCCATTTGTTATCAAAATACCCATGAGAGGGAATGCGGTCTACTGTACCTCGGAGTCGCGTAGTGGATAGTTCCATGTTCCACGTGCTAGTAAGAATTGATGGCTGAAATCCACGGATCTTTCCATTCGTACTCAGTTCGGCGAGAGGAGCCCTGGTGAGAATTTCGCTTTTATACGTTATGTTTTGAAAGAACAAGAACCTTGGAAATGATCATTTTCCATCTCGGCTCTTTTCATAATAGTACTCCATGTGCATCTTTGTCGTCGAAGTTTTCTCAGTGATCAAGCAACCTGCAGTGGATGGATTTATATCCCTAGGTACTAGTATTCGAAGATCATTGATATATCCCAGGTAATTTGTCGGTTATCTCTCTACCTAGGCATCTTCCCCTGCAACCTTCGAACTATGATTGAGTGCATTACCCACGCCCCTTCTGAGTACTCCACCAAGTGCGGTTAGCAATGAATCAGCGCACAACAGCACGGTATAAGAATTAATGGACTAGTTCGTTACAGATCGAGTAACTGCCCTTCATTGGACTGGAGGTAAGCTTCATCCTTGGGAGCGAGCTTTTGCTGCTCATTGATGTTGAATTCGACTGCGAGGGAAATGGCTTGAGCTTGCTGCATGCGTCACGAACGTCAGCAGGTTTGATCAGACACTTCAAAGCAGGAGTTAGGAGAATAGACAGAATGAAACATACGGTGATAGTCCATCCTAACGGCGCTCTGGACTTGGGCTCCCACCCGTCCGGAAGACGTTCTTCAGTCAACCAGATCCTTAAGTCATCCACAACCCCACCAAAGACCCCGTACATAAGAGCGGCGCTTCCAGATCCTGAGTTCAAGGCACGATTCAGTAAGTAAAGTGAAGAAAGTAAAACAAAGAAATATTGCGACAGTCGAGGGGCGACCCACCTAGAAACTTGTGTAGAAAGCTCCATGTCAATGAGTATTGACCATTTGTGCGCTTGCACTTGGCGCGCACAAGTCCAGAGTAGTATGCGTAGTCAGTGACTGTGAAATTTTTGCCGTTCGACGCGTGGTCGAGGAAATGGTCGACCATGCTGGAGTGTGGGTAGCTTTGGTCGGGACAGAAAGCAATATCAGGACGCGTGAATGAGGCGTCGTGTTGGACAATCTGCGAGTCAAAGATTTTTTAGTTTATATCTTTCGGAGAAATTTTTGATGCTGCGCGCTACTCACACCTAGCGCATTTAGATCGTAGAGATTGATCCAACCCCGCCCTTAGTCGAGCACAGCGGCAGAGGCAGTGAGCTGGTCCGCAAGGGTTGGTGCAAGATTGTATGCATGCTGGATGGCACTTGACAGTTGCTTGTAGGTGATGCGTTTGCCATCATGTGGCAATATATCTGGATCGTTTGTTAACCACATATGGGTTTTGAATAGGGACGCCCATTTCAAGATTTGACTGACCATGGTTGGCAAGGGTGTTAAGACTGTGGAATACGCGTCAGATGATACATTTTAAAAGACTGGAGAGTAACTTGGAAGATGCATACCCTGGACACGGAGATCGGCTGTCGAGGCCCTGGACGGGAGGAATGTATTTCGGCCAGTTGCCCTGGTGGCCTGGACGGCCTGTAGCAATGACCTTGCCTTTGCGACGATTGGGGATAACAAAGCTCACAAGCTGCAGATTGCAATTTTCCGTTAGAATTGCATGGCTTATAGGAGGTTGAGAATATCAAGATTACAAGTGAGAGAAATACTCACAAAGATGAGGAAGTCGTATGTTTGAAGCCAAATAGCCCATAATAATAGTGGGAGATAGACGGTGAATATGTGGAGAGTCCGCGTGCCGATACCCACGAGGGTAGTAAAGACGTTGACCATGATGTGGTTGAAGCGTAAACAGTAGGACCAGAGTTCGAGAAAAGTGAAGCTTGGGGGACGATCGGATTATATAGCCAAAGGCCCAAAATGCAAGAATGCAAGCATCGGCTGCGTTGCCTGAAAATCGAATAAGCAGCCACCTATTCGCCCACCGCGTACCGCCTAAAATTCTCAAACACTAGGATTGTGATACTAACACTAGATGCGAAAGTGGCGTCTTTAGCGTCAGCTGCTAGGTTCGTGACATCCACCAATTATGCATGTGTCATATGCGTTAATTGGCCATCTTTACCGGTTGTGTACTAAGTCGTACTATTGCGAGTTGGCCTTGACTCTTGATCTTCCCAGTGACGCGCTATTTTTCGTGAATTTCTGCGACCGGCTCCAATGATTTTTTTTTTTTTTGATTTGGAAAGAAGTACTCATTTTCAAGGATGCAATTAAGGGAGATGACTGCTGAAATCTGGAGAAAAGAATTTAATGGTAAAGAACTTGAAGCAAAACAACGCGCTTTTTCTGACGCTTTCCCCGCATGGACCGATCACTCAGGGTCAGGACTCAGCAGTGCTACACCCCACTCTTCCCGCAGCCTCCTGAAGATGCACGGGTTTTTTTAAGCCCAAAACAACATTCAATTATAGTGGTGATGTCCCTTGTTATGCACCGATTCACCCCACTGGTAAGCCCTTGGAATACCTATGTGCCAGAAATTACTGTGCAAGAGATATTATACTAATTTGACCCTTCAAGAGATCAGATATCACCCTTTTCCGGCCCCTCCGAGTCAACAACCTCTCCCGAGTCGAACATCGACTCGCGCATGAACGGGCTGCGGCGTCTAATGTCCGGTCCCTTGAGTACCAAGACAACGGGTACAATGGAAAGAGCAATACCGACAAACCCCAGCAGTGATCCAGCCCATCCATAGCCCAGTGTTTGAAACAGTTGGTAAGATGCAAGGGGCAGGAAAGCGCCAAATGTGTTCCGCCCCAACGAAGCAGCAGACAGAGCCGAGGCGGCATACTTCTCATAAGCATCGGTGAGATAATTCACAACAGCCATATAGATGCTATAAATCCCCACGCCCGCGCACCCTATACCGAGGGTTGGCACAATCCAGTGAATGGATCCATCCCCAACACTCCCCCATCCGTACCAGAATAAGCCGCCCGCGAAAAGTAAGCTACCAGGGATCGAGGTATAAAGGCGAGCTTCGGGGATCGGTCGCCCAGGTTGTTCACGATTTCTTTTGGCCGAGCGGAGATAAATCCAGTCTTGCAAGGGATTGATGACTGTCCCGATCACTGCACCGGCAGAGATGGCGAGTTGGACAAGGCCGGTGGTAAATGTACCCCAGCCATAGTTATTGCCATATGTCTGTGAGACGCTCGAGAAAAACAGGTAAAGAATCCCCCATGCGAAGCTCACCCAAAGTGTGAAGAATATAACGACTGGCTCCGTCAGAAGCATTCGAGTAGGTCGCTCGAACGAAATTTGGAGTAGCTTCCATACACTGGTCGTGTCCAGGTCAGCTTCTGCGTAGATTGGCCTGCCGGTCTTTTCACGAAGCTTTTTGGCTCGCTTCTTCAGAATCACGTCAGCACGAGTCTCTCTGAGTATAAGCCAGAAGACTGGGATCAATGCGGCGTTATAGATGATTTGGATATAGAATATCCTATTTCTATTGTTAGTCTGATTCTCAAAAGGAACTGACATGCCTCTCTTACCATCTCCATGGGTCGGTTTTGTTGATGGTCTGAATCGCACCCCCGACAAATGGTCCCAGTGCAATTCCAACAACACTGGTAAATCCAAACAGTGACATTGGGAGACTGCGTGCTTCATTGCCGTACCACACGTCACTAATGCTACCACCAACGATATTGATGCTGACGGATGAAGCACCACCACCAAAGAACCTGGTCACCACGAGGGTTGCAAAATTCTGCGCAAATGCCGATGGGAATAGCGAGATCACGAGGATAAAATAGGCGACAAAATATCCCGGCATGCGGCCCGTGGATTCGGTCAGCGGAACGAAGATGAGCGGCCAAAAGGCGGCTCCCATGTTCCAGGATGTTGTAGCCCATGCTAAATTGGGGAATGGCGTGTTCTGTACGTGGAACAGTTTCTCCATGTAGTCGTTTCCCTCCCCGTATGACCCAGCAGGAAGACCTGTCAGAATGGATCTACATTCACAGTTAGCTACTTACTGCACCCGACTCTCAGTAGGGAACCCTCTTTTTACTAACATAAAACAGACTGTCAAGGTCAACACCCATTTGTAGCTTTTGCTCCAGTTGAAAGGATTCTCGGGGTCGTCCGGACCATCCCACGTATGAATTTCAACCTCGCTCTCTCGTAGGGGGTGTCGGGAGACATGACCTATATGGTCTTCTCTTCTGAAGAATGAACGTACTCTTGTTGAAGATTAGTCTTTGTTGTGAAGTCCTCATATATCAATAGAAACTAGACTTCCATCCATCATACCTGGACACAAAAGAATCATCGAATTGATTATGGTGTAGTGTGCTAACAGTCGATGTTCGGTGAACAGCCTGCGGGGGTAGATCACCAACGGGTTGTGTCCTTGGGATTTCTGGATCGTTGGTATTTTCCATAACGAGATCAATTTTAACAATCAACTAGTCATTTGACACTTAATTGGTAAAACAAAAGATCGAATCCAAAATTGCCAGCAATATTCAAATGCATACAGTCGATTGCTGAGTCAACGACTATCGATTTGATTTCACGTTACGTCATGACAGTACTCCGAGCAGGAACTTTAAGATCACATCTCAGGCAATGACCTAGCGAGATCCATGGAGCGTATAAGTCCGTTTTAATATTTAGATGTTCAGTGAGGCATGTCGATGGATTTCAAATTAATGTCGTGAGCTCGTGACTTGAAATTGTCGTGTTCGGGATCTCGGGTTTGGCAACGGCAGGATTCCTGGCGGGCCGCCAGCCACACGGCTTCGGCAATCCACTCGTACCCCCAGGATTATGAACGATACATAACTATAGGATAGCGAATTGCTCTATTTCAACACACCCGTGAAAGGTCATTACTTATAGATATTAATGTACATAGTATCCTTACAAAAAAAAACTCAGAATCAGGCACCAAAACCTTCTCAAGTCCATTCTCAAGTCCATGTACATTTTTTAAAGTAGATATCCTGCAAAAGGCGTTCCAAGAAGCCCGTTGAACTTTTCAAACCAGTGTGGTCAGTTTTCATCACATAGGTAGCTTGAATGTTCCTTGGAAGCCTGCATTGTGGAACCCCCTCAAGTATTACTCTCACAGCGACAAGAAAGTTTCAACATAAGGTATCATATCACACCAACTGAGACTCGTCGCCTTGTACATTCTTGAATCAATCCAAGGTTGTCTGATTGGTCAACCTCCTGCCCAATCGGAATTGCCTATATCTTGTCCAATCGGAATTGCTTGTCTTTACTCTGTACTTGTACAAACGCCCAATTTAGTCTGATTGGCCAGTTCGTAGTGACCCAAGGACACTGAAGCTCCACCTGTGGACGTCACACATAGTCTGCGCTAATCATTTAAGCTACTGAAATGTCCCTTCTATTCAAGGGCTGTATGTAGATCACTCACTGCCTTATGCCAGGAACTTGTGCACACTCATAATTTCATTCCCATTCTATATCTTTTTGAAGCCATGTCAGTTTTAAAACTTCATGTAGATTTTTTGTTCAGTTTCAGGGGTTTACAGGTGCATATTACACGCGTTTCGCGTTTCGCGTTTCATATGATCAAATCTCAAGTGTCAAATCTAGGTCCAGACAAAAGGACCTCGAAATTAACTCGAACTTTCTACCCACGAGTCTGAGCCTTGGCATCTCCTATGTATCGCCGAGTATCTTCCGATGTCTGAAGGCGCACGAGTGTGCCTTGACATGAGCTTGTTGGTCTTGTAGTTAAATATCTGCACGTGCAGAATAAGCTCCAAGCTTCATGAAAATTCTAACTCGGGTCTCTATAACGCTCCCTCAATTGATGGCCAGCAATATATCAATATACCTACTTCCATCTTATCATCAGTGTTGTCGACAACCCCGCACGCGTGCGATTGAAAAGAAGAACGCCCTCCGCTACCCGCCAAGCCTCTACCGTCTTAATCTCTGACGCGGTCCACGGGTCATCAATCCAGTCTCAGCATTGCCGTTGATAATCCGGCTTTTCTATTGCATGTGGATAGGATCCGGGAAGGGCACTGGGGATAACGGGGATTGTCTTCAATGCAAAATATCTTATTCGTCAATTCTGCGATGATCATTGCCCCTGTCGAGGTAAGCTCGTGGGGCTCTGGCGCGTTTTTATGCTGACACGCGGCGCCAAGCACCTTTTGTCTCCAAGTATAGGAGATTTCAAAGCTTCTAGGCTGCCAACCTCTGGAGGAGTCGTGATTGAGAGGGCAAATTCGGTAGTTGGGCTGGGGTCGAAAAGATCTTCTTGGCCGAGGACATGACGCGTCGAAAGATATGAGCAGGATGCCCAAATCTTATAAATGTAGCCCATCAAGTCCCGGTCAAACAGAAAACAATCACAATTTTTTCGTCCCTTCTTCACGGCTTTTGTCCCATTCTTTTTTTCATCGTTCATCATGGTTCAATTGTCCAAGCTCCTCGCTGTCGCGGCTGCTTGCCTGGCTACACCTGCTGTCGCCCACCCTGGCGAAAAGCACGATCCCCATGTCCTGAAGCGTGATATACACGCCCGTGATTTTGCGGCTGAAGCTGCGAAGCGCTCTCTGGGCGGATGTGCGAACAGCTTGCATGCACGTCAATTGGCTAAGCGCAACATCGCGCGTCGTGCCGAGAAAGTCAAGGCTCTTCGCAAGCAGCGTGGTGTCACTGCCAGTAAGAGACCGCCATAACACTTTGACCAATGCATCTGGTACTAACTTGAATCTTTCAACCAGACCCCCAGAAATGGCGCCGTGATTTGGCTGCTCTCGAGAAATGGGAAGCAATCAACCACAACAAGACCGACATTCTCAACTATAGCGCTGCCACTCCCGAGTCGGTCGTGTTTAGCGCAAACACCAGTTGCATTTTGACACCAACCGTCACTGACGGTCCCTACTATGTTTGGGGCGAGGTCATTCGCGAGAATGTGAAGGAGGAGTTGTACTCGGATGGTGTCGACGTTGCTCTGGAGGTGCAGTACATTGACATCAACACCTGCCGGCCCGTTCCCGGTGCTCTGGTTGATATCTGGCAAGCCAACGCCACTGGTGTCTACAGGTATGCCAATATGTTACCCTCTTGAACCCATAATGAAATCTCGCAAATGCTGACCAGAACAGTGGAATCTCAGAATCCGGAAATTATGCCAGCGACGGCTGGGACAGCACCTACCTGAGAGGTATTCAGCAAACCAACCAGGACGGTGTTGTGAACTTTGACACAATTTTCCCGGGCCACTACGAGGACCGTGCCACCCACACACATCTGTTAACTCACCTGAATGCAACCGTCTTCCCCAACAAGACTCTTGAGGTCGGCACCGGTAGCGTAGCTCACATCGGACAACTTTTCTGGAATGAGGTTCTCCGATCCGCAGTGGAGGCTACATACCCTTACAGCACCAACATACAAGCCGTTACATCAAATGCCGAGGATATGTGGTCCATCGAGCAGGCGGACAGCTCCTACGATCCGTTCCCTGAGTTTGTCTACCTGGGCGAGGATATCGATGACGGTCTCTTCGCGTGGATCCAAATTGGTATCAACGCTACTGCCGACTACACGGACCACTCCTATTACAGCATTGCGGCCTATCACGATGCCGACGGCGGCCACGAGAACTCAGACAGCACTTTTGCAGGCGGATCATCGGGCGGAAGTGCCCCTAGTGGAACAAACGGCACGTCGTCTTCTGGCAGTGCCTCTGCCACACCATCTGCTTAGAGAACGGTGGAGAAGTGGCGCACGACGAACCCATGGAAGGCTTCTAGAAGCGAAAAGCTACCAAGAGTGACAGCGGGCTTGTCATTCAGGGGCTCTTAAACATGACCTCCACTACTCACGACAGATAGATCATAGATCATAGACCATCGCTTGGATCAGAATACAGAAAATTACTGTATATATAGGCTTGTTTGTACCGAACTTCCCCAACATCACTGCTCAAGTGGCAAAGCTAGACCCTTTTTTAGAAGATTAAGCATCGAGGTTCACAATGTCGATCTGTAATTCTCCCACGTTTTTGCCTTGCCTGGAAGACGCGGATCCGAGGGTCCCGATCTCTAGCGTATCAATAGACGCGCACGGACAGCAACAATAGGATTTGCGGATTTAGCGAACGGGGGAGGATCCAGAGTTGCGTACGCTAGACGCCCAAAGCGCAGATGGAATGTTGAATCGGACAATATTCAAGACGCCACGAGTCGATCCACAGGTGTAAAAATGGTTAAACACGGAGTACAACAGCGGCATATCTGCCCACTATGCAACTTGAAGGTAAATATGGAATGTGCGCTAAGCCCCTTTTGGAAGGTGTAGTCGGGTTAGGGCAACAGCCCTCGCGCCTGCCCTGATTGGGTCGGTGGAAGTTCCCGATTCCACGCCTCAAGCATTACTTATTACTCCTTTCGACATAATTCCGGCTGTAAGGCGGATGCCCTCGTGGCATCGCAAAAGCCCCGATCATATGGATCCACGTTTTCTATCTATCTTCAATCCCCAAGTCTACCACGTCATGCCACGGTTGCGATGTTGCATTGGCTAAGCGACCGAATTGACAACCCGTGAAACCATGGTTTCCATATTTGGCGAGTATTTTACTCTTCAGCCATCAAGAAAGCCACCGATTTTACCGGAACTTTACCGGCTTTCAGGATAGATGCGGCTCCTCGCCCGGCCTTGTGAAACCCAACTATGCACTAGCCAAACACATCACCAGATCTTCAGATCTTCGGGGCGCTCGGAGATATTCCATTGCGCAAGGGAAACGTAAGACTGATCTTGTCCATGAACTCCCCATTCCTTCCTACTACTCATTGGAATACCCGAGCATGAACCTTGGAACCCGTAAAGTCCTACCTCGGCTACTCTCACGCCAACCACTGTAAAATCCAGTATATACAGCACTTGTGTACAAAAGCGGAAATATAGGCTTACAAACCGGCTTTTTACAAAGCATTCCACTTGCCGCGATCGCTAGTTTACAGGGTTTCTCTTCGTGTTGCCGATCCTGCAGATTTAGACTCGGCCCTAGAAATCAATACCACCCCACTCGTACCATGAGATGATCATTATTCAGAACGCAGGGGGGTTCCACTCTGAACCAAAAGTCTAGAGCTCCTGCAGGTTTTCCAAGTCACAATAGCCGGGCTGCAGTAGCATGGATCCGATCTTCATGAAAACATAAAACCACGAGGGCGCCACCCTGCCTTGTTGGTCCACTCCCTTTCCCCCCTCTTCCCCCTCTCTTCACATCGACTCGCCATACGGTCACGCGAATGGGCGTTCCTCCCACGGACTGCCATGGAAGCGGACGATGATAGCCGTAGTCAGGCTATCCTGATCGTTACTGCAGTTTTTCTCGCCATCTCGCTCATTTCTGTCGGCCTCAGAATCTTTGTTCGAACTCGCGTGGTAAAGGCATTTGGCAAGGATGATGTCTTTATGGTATTGGCCATGATTCTTAATCTGGCCTTTGCCATTTGTGGTTTCCTTGGAGTTAAATACGGAATGGGACGGAAATTGGTTCATTTTGTTGGGAGAGAGGATGATTTCCACAAGGCCTTGTTGGTATGATTCTACTCAATTTCCACTCTGTCGCATAAGATCTAAGCTTCTAATTTGCGAATTGCGCGTTCTAGTGTTGGTGGCTGGGCCAAATCTTTTATGTCGTTACCTGTGTCGTCGCCAAGATATCCATTATCATCACTCTTTTGCGCATCACCGTGGATCGCGTCCATGCCTATATCCTTTACGCTGCTATCACTCTCGCCACTGCTGTTGGCATGATCTTTCTTTTCTTCACCATCTTCCAATGTCATCCCGTCGACTTTTTCTGGAACCGACTCACCGAATCCGGCACCTGCATCAGTACCAACCTGCTCATCGATATCGCATACTTGTATAGTGTCGGTGCAGCCGTCACGGACCTTACCATCGGTCTCCTCCCCGTCGCATTAATCTGGAACCTTCGCATGAACAACCGCACCAAGGCGGCCATTGTCGGAATCCTAGGAATTGGCTGCATGTATGTCACGCCACTATCAACGCCACTCGCTCAAGATACCATTGCTAATAAAATACCCCAGCGCGAGCGCCGCCGTGATCATTCGCATCCCCTTTGTTAAAAATTACAAAAGCACTGAATTCTTGTGTAAGAATCAACCTCCACCCCCCCCGCATCCCCCTTTCCTTCTTCCCGATTGGACGCATCGGCTAACAACCAACGCCTTCAAATAGATAATACTTACCAAATCTCCATCTGGTCAAACGTTGAAGCCGGCCTAGGAATCACAGCCGGGTGTCTTACCACCCTCCGCCCCCTTGTCAGATTTCTCCGCGATGGATCCTCTGCCTCCCGCAGCCGCAACAACCGTACCCCCGGCCCCGGATCTTTTCCCTTATCCAGCAATGTGGCGCAGGGCTTCCACCGTTCCACTCGATCAAAGCCCGATGGCGAAGAAGGGCAGTTATGGACAGGCACAGACAATGATGATTATCATGGTGTTACGACTACGATCATGGGTAGCCAGCGTCCCGGACCGACGAGCAGTAGTGAAGAGGATCTCAATCCGATGAGTACTGGGTGGAAGGTTGAACGGTCCGTTCGGGTGTCCGTGCGCGATGAATGAGGCGTATTTTTCCCGCCTTGAATGTTCCATGTTTTCTTTACGGCCGTATTTTTGCTTCATGTACTATATCCAATTTTTTTTTTTTTTAACGACTTTCGACAGAGCAAAACTAATATATAATTATCACAATGATCTGGTCTCCTTGTTTCTCATGGTTTCAATGTTGTTGCCATTTTGACTCTGTAGAGTAATGTTAATCATTTGGTTGAGATTACAATCCCCTTGTTCCCCAGCCTCTTCTCACATTGGAAACGATCGGTGGCGCCAGTGGGTCTATTGTACTGTAAGCGAGATGAATTGAGCAATCCTGGACAGCACTTGAGTGGAAACTGCCGAGGCACACTGTGCATAGGTCTTATCCCGAACTGTTTCACTCTATTCTCTACCATCTTGCCACGTTCAAACGGTCGGCATTTGAATCAATTTGATCGCCACCCCACTATAGGATCGTGGGCAGCGATTCATATAGATTGGCCTCGTGGTGGCGGGATCTGAGTGTCGATGTCTCCACAACTCGCGACAATACACGGTATTTGTATTCAAAATGTTCCAAGGTTTTACAACTGTATCGGTGTTCCGTACAGAGCACAGAGTACTACATACATTAGTACAGTTAGTTCAATGTTTGCTCCGCACAGGGATCTATTCCTTTTCAGGCCTAAAGGGGAAGAAACACCCCGGGGATCGCTACTTAGTGAACTCAATACACAACTTTAGTCTGCCTTTAATGTAGGTACTAGTAGATATGCAGACAGATTTCAAATATTGGTGATGGAGAAACCTTGAAACATTTGGATGTTTGGAAATGCCGATCTTAAAAGTGAAATCTCTGTTCCTTTTCTTATTCTCCTTCATGAATTTGGATGGCGCCACCTGGGCTCTAACTAGGCTTGTTCCAGCTAGTTATTAATATATATAAGTACAGAATACGTATGAATGCAGCGCCACAAATCAGGTATCGGCATTGGAGCCGAGAGAACGAAAGTTATGACTAAGAAGGTACTTTGGACATATTAATTAACTATGGGCTCGTGCTAGTTTCCAGCCTTCAATGTTGGAAGTTGACCAACGTTTCATTCAAATGTTGAGGTTTGTGTTATTAAAGATCTGTATTCTTCAACCTAAAATATCAATGCAACATGAGGCAGACATCTGGACATCGGGATCAGGTAATCGCACGTGGAAGACGTGCATTAAATGTTCGTGGCAAGTGCCCGGTGCTGCCTGGATCCATCTTATGTATCTCAGTTTCCAACATTGAAGTTTTACACCGTATGTAGTAATATTAGATGGTATACGTAGCCTGGGTACACTATGCACATGTGTAAAAAGGGCCACCAGTCATATAAAATAGTTTCATATAGGACTCCCTACCGGTCAATAATTAGGTGTGCATACTGCATGCGACCGTTAGACCGAGCCGGCAATCAATATTAGCCACAGCCCTGGCCCGGATCCAAAATAAACAAGACAGAAACTTTAAACCACGCCGTTTCACTCTTTGACCTCTTGCGCCACCTCTTCGCGACTCGGAGTAAGAAACTCCTGAGAAGATGCCGACACGGCAGCATACGCGTCAACCTTGGTCGAGGAGAACTTGCGCGCGGGAACTTTCGTGGCAAAGAGAATGTCTAGTTCTGCATACGTGCGGTCTCTCGGTTCGGGTAGACGGAAGAAAGCCCATGTAAAGGCAATCAGAGCGGTGCCAGCCCAGAAAAAGCCAGTCTTACCCTTCGCGTCCCAAGCAGTAGGGTTCATAAAGTATGGCTCCAGGACTTGCGAGACGACGTTGATGAGCTGGTAGGCTGTTCGGGCCAGGCAGACTGTTAAGGTTCGTAGGCGAACGGAAGAAATCTCCGATACGATGGAGTAGGCGATTGGCCCGACTGTAAGCGAGTATATAAAGAGCCAGACCATGCAGAGTGCCGCCTGTGCCCATATAGCCCCGTTCGCTGAGGATGCGGCACTGATAATTCCGACCAGTAACAGGACGGTTGCAAGCATACCCTGGCCCCAGACGTAGAGGGTCCGTCGACCAAACTTTGTGATTAAGAACCAGGATAGTGCGGTGCCTACAAAGCTCACACCTGTGCATCCGACTCCAAACTGGAAGGATTTGCTGGTTTGCATTCCAGCCTGTTCGAAGAAATAAGTCGGTGTGTATGCGAAAGAACTACCAGCCATGATCTGGCCCATGAACGCTACGCAGCAGATTTCGGTGCGGCGCAAATCCACTCCCTTGAAGCACTCGAAGTATGTTGTTCCAGACTCAATCTCAGCTTCAATCTTGGTTGTGTGCACCATCATTGCGAGTTGTCCGTTGATTTGATCCTCGGTCTTATTTCCTCCAAGTCGACGGATGCTACGCTTTGCATCCTCGAGCCGATCCTTGCGCACTAGATACCATGGACTCTCAGGTGCTAACCAGCACACCACAATCAATGGCACCGGCCAGATCCACTGAAGGGCAAAGGGAATGCGGTATCCCCATTCATCTGTTCGGCCGACCAGCCCATATAGCACGCCTGATGCGATCAGTTGTCCAATTGCCCAGCACATGTTCACGTAGACAGTGAGGTATCCGCGCAGATTGGTGGGGCAGACTTCGGAGGCATAGGCGGGTCCAACTGTCGCAAAAACTCCCCAGGAGAATCCACAAAGAATTTGACCAACGAGGAGGACAGCAGCTGAGCTAGCGAAAAAGGTGATGAAGATGAATGCAGTGAGCAATGCTAGTGCCACCATCATAACACCTCTGTATCCGAATTTCGACGCAAAGTATCCGTTCATGATGCCACCTAGGCGAGTCAGCAGTTAAATCTTCCTAAGAGGCAAGTGTGAGCTCACCAAAGATGCAGCCCACGGTACTAGCCATGCTGAGACCCGCTTGCCATGGAGCCGAAACTTGGTATTTGTCCGCTGCAGCCGCTGCAGGATAATAGCTTCCGTATTTCTGTGTGAATGTGGGATAGCCGTAGAAGTTTCCCATAAGAATTGTATCATATCCCTCCATGATGATTGACATAGAGATCAACATAGACCACGCAACAGCCTTGCGATTGTCACGAAGTGCCTCAAATAGTGTCTGGGCATGTTCCTCGTCGGTCGCTTGTTTTGCTTCGATGATCGCCCCGTGACCTAGAGTATCCTCGACATGGTGGGCGGCCGTCTTCTCTAGCGCAAGCGCGGTTTGATTGAGAGTGGCCATGGCGAACACAAGTGCAGTGACCTCTTCCAAAGATCACGAAAACTCAGCCAACCCTCGACAAGGGGTGGGTAAGACTAGGGATATAAGAACTCCTGGTTGACATGTTCTCGACAAGGCCCACCACGTGCCCGAATAAATTCCGAGAAGAATATGTGGAGAAAGGTAGCAAAGGAAGGACATCTCATCATGCATTCAGCCTAATCTAGACATGAATTGATCAAAGAAATCCACGAGAAAGCTGGAGCAGCCAGTAAGATCACAAAGGGATAGGGTGTCTTGCCACACGCCGGAATGCGAAGTACAACAAAGATCTCAATTTTGCACCTATCAGAATTGGCGGGGGTTTTAGGTAGGAGCTAGTTTAGGAATTGGCCGGCGGGTTGTGATTAGTTTCTGGGGAAGCGAGGGTCCTAAAATGAGAAAGAGGCATAGTCATTGGACCCTGATTCGATGAATGACGCCTCAAAATGCCCCTATTCCCTTTGCAGAACGGAGCTTCACGCCGAGAATTCAACACACGAATTGTGTGATCACAGCAGGGTTGGCATTGACACCTAATTGTCCAATGTCATCAACTCCCTTGGATCGTTTCAAGGTTTCAAATCAATTTTCATTGATTGCGGAGTGTCCAGATGTCGGCCCGGGGTGTTGGCCTTGACCGATCAAGCAACCTAATATTGTGGCAGGGATTCGTGGGGCCAATCCAGTAAACGTTTAGTATTTTAGCCGCGAGCTCAGCTTCTTTGCTTATCTTAATTCTTAATCTTCAACTCCAGAAGATCCAGATCTCCGATTCAGTAGACTGTTTGGAGGTCCGGTGGGAGTTCGAGTGGTGATCAGACGAGCACTTGAGCAGTGTTGACAGGGGTTTAGTGACGATCCGGGGTTTTCGAACATCCCGCAGACGGGTGATGCACAGACCTCCCTTGACATTGGAAATTAATTACCCGAAGAGATATTCAAATGTTCAAATGTTCAAATGTTAGAATGTCCGCGGAAATAAAGAAAGATGAGTGATGGTAAGCTAGTGAGATTCACATGCAAGTTGTGGTTATAGTGAATGTGTTGATGCATCCAGATGTCGATGATTATGTATCTCGGGTATATATTCACGGGTAAAAGTGAATCTCGATGATGCTTCAAATCATACACTTCAAGTGCTGGGAAACTAGTACCTTGGAAGCTGGAGGTTGCCAGATGTGCTACTATGTAGGATGTCCGCGGGTATTTTTTTTTCTGACGGCTGCTATATAATGAATCTGTGCAATGATCAATTGCCTTGGGTGGAAGCCGTAGTCTCTTTATCATAATTCTAAACATAACCTCAATAAAGTCATGGAACCTTGTACCAGGCCGAAATACATACTCACGCCGTGGCTTTAAGAGGTTCCTGAGAAGCCCACAAGAAAGACCTCATAAATATGAACAGGTCTATTCCCCACGAGAGAGAAGTCCCTCTGCTTCCTGAGCATCTTCAGCCGGTCCGTCATGTGATTTTCCTAGCGCCTCGGCCATAGCGAGGGCTTCAGAGCGTCCCTTGTCGGGATTCACCATCCAGACTAGGGGGATAGGCAGCACAATCAAGATTGCGATGAAGAAGAAACCAGATCGGACTTGACCGGTCGCGTCAACAAGCATCCCGACAACTGCGGGTCCGATGAAGGAACTGCCCTTGTCCGTGGCGGCATACAGCGCATAAAATGCAGCTTCACTCCCAGGAGGAATCAACAGACCGAAGAAGGAGCGACAGTAGGAAGCCAGGCCTCCAGACACGACACCATGAACAATTGCAAGCGGAAAGATCTCCCATGGTTTTTGTAGACCAATAACACCCCAATTCTTGACGAACGGAATGTAGGCTAGCATTCCATACAGTGGAATACTCTCAAATAACACAATACAGACAATGATTGTCTGGTTCGCTTTCAACCCAAATCGTCGGGATACAAGGGGCCAAAGGAACGCACCAGTCATGCCTGACAGAGTAGCTGTTATTGACAGCAGAGCGATTGAAGTTGTGCTCATCTTGAGCTCTGTGCGGGCAAAGAGAATGGCTGTACCAGAAACAGTAGCAATGGCATCCGACAACAGAAACCAGGCGACGAGGAATATGATGGCTTCACGCAACTTAACAGCAACTTTGACCGTCTGCCAGAGAGACTTCCATGCAAATCCCACGAGACGAAGCCACGCGCGCCACCGGGAGGCGCCTGAATTAGATGACGTATCTAAACGGGGGCCAGGTCGAGAGCGTAACCAGCGACCGGTGACAAACGTGAATATGCACCACCAAACTCCGACCAAGAGTAAGACAAAGCGCATCGGCAGGGTTGCCGATATTTTGGCTAGTTTTGTTTTGGAAAGCGTGATCAGTAGGATAATGCTGAGAACCTGAACAAATAATGCCGCACAATATCCAAATCCAACCCCCCTGGACGAAATCTTCGTAGACAATTGAAGTTCCGGAGTAGACCCGGTGTCTTTCCCCCTGAGGCTTTCCTCTTCGAACCGATTTTGTCGATTTGTACCATGTATTCCTTGTATTCCATCCAGACTGTCCTCTTCATCCCAGGCGTTCCAGTCAGAGTCGTTGCCGACACCATTATTCGTGCTGCCTTGGAAGTTCGCCATCTCGCCGCCTTCATCTTTTTGCTCCCCGATAGATGGATCGTTGGCGACCAGTACAGGTAAAAATGAGTTTAGGACAACAAAAGAAGAGCCAAGACAGGTGACGCCAATAATAACCAAAACTGAGCCAAGGAGAAAGGTTGATGGTGTGATCAGCGCGAAGAGCATGCTGGTGGCTGAACCCATGAAACCGAAAAAAAGTAGCAAAGTTTTCCGGTTGTTTTCTAGATGAAGAAAAAACAATAATCAATCATCTTGCCGCCTATTAAAAGCATCAATGATCGGCAAACTTACCATAGTCCGCTAACGCACTAAAAGAAATCAAGGTCAATGCCTGAACAAGCACTGCTAGCGAAAAGGTATACATGGCAAAACTGGCAGTGGTGGTCTGAAGTCCCATTACTCCGACCATACACTGTTCATCGTTCTGTGTACCGTTTGTCGGTGCGAGTGGACCCCAGCAGGGCAGGTGGCTGGTTTGCAGTGTGCCGTGTTCGCGCGCCAGTTGTTCAAGGGTGAGAGGCAAAAAGGAACCTAAAGTGACAAGTCAGAGATAGAAGATATGAGAGAGTTGAAGATGAGGGAAAATACGGACCTACGCCGCAAACCGCGAAGACCTCGGCCGCGATACCATAGGAATACCAGCCGAGAATCTCACGGCGCGTTGTCGGTGTGGTGTCTTCGCCGGCATACCGAGGGGGCCTTTGTTGAACCCCCTCGGCAGGATCGGGGGCTGGTTTACCAGCAGCGAAGATGTTCGGCAGCATGGAGAGGGGAGGTTGAGAGGTAAAAAGCCTAAGCTTTCATCGCGGTGAATTTCAAGCCGGATGTCGACGGAAACGGGGCGGGGATGTACGATGTGGTCATCGCTGATCGCTGATCGCTGATCGCCCAGGAACCACAGGGCGGACCCACTTTACAGACCCCTTCGTGGCGGCATCATAGTAACAAATATTGAGGTGGGCAGAGAGCGAGAGGAGCAGATGATGGAAGATGTAAGGATGGGTGAATAGTAAATAGTAAATAGAGTAAATAAAGTAAATAGTAAATATGGAGAGTTGAACTGGACCAAACAAGCCAAGAACTTTAATCGGCGCCAGTCACTCGTGCTTGCCGGTTACGGGCCGGGACCGGCATCGTTCTTTCCTTAAATCTTCTGTCAAGTATTTGAACATGTTTATTTTCCGTTGAAATATTTGTCTTGTCCAAAAACCTCTCGTTCCAAAAATCGCATTACTTCAGAGGGATCAACAGTATACCACCCATCAAAATGGCTACAGTTTTGCATTACTTGCAGTACTTCCTTGGCCGGTTATTCTACCCTATTCGCAGCCATGACTCTCGGCAGTTCATCTATAGTCCAGCATTCGAAAGCATCCCCAAGCCAAACATGACTATTCTGTGTGACCAATGTGGTCCATCTGGTTCGAAGCTGCTTTTGCAACACACTTCCCTCGCCGACGATGGCAGCGGTTCCATTCCCGAGTTGACGTGGTCACCTCCACACGTCACCGAACCCGTCAAGGAATACATCCTTATGTGTGAGGATATTGACGTGCCTATTCCATTCACAGCCATCCACCACGGCTTTTTCTGGGGAATCAACCCTCAACACACATCAGTAACCCCGCTGGAGACCAGTGTGTCTAAGGACAGCCTGAAATGCCAGACCACCTCCGCATGGCGTTACGTTCCCAACCTTCGGGGCAAACCATATACCGGCGCTAGCCCTGTTCTTGGTCATGGCAGACACCGTTACGTCTACACTGTCATTGCTTTGAAGGAGAATCTCATCTTCGACCATCCCGACAAGGTGGTCAAGTCAGACATCAAGAAGGCCATCGTTGGCAAGGTCATTGGCTGGGGTCAGTGGGTCGGTGAATTTGAGCGTCCATGGCCATACTGAAATGAGACCGGTGTTCTTTCTCGACCAATTCCAAGACGACAGAAAATATTTCAAGGAGTGGAGAGCTAAAGCTTCCTGTATGATTACCCGCAGAGTCTCGTGATTTTGTTGTCCCACAATATCCATGGATGCATCCGCCATATTTCTTCCCCTGCCGCCTGCTTCAGTGTTACTGGATAATATACTACCAGAGGCTTTGATACTATGATCATGATAGATGTCCACATACATGTATGAATCCATTGATGACTCAATAAAGAAAAAATCCAAGTAGACCTCGGGACTCGACCAAGGATTTGTAAAACGAGTCGCGATATTGAAGGCCAGACACAACGCCCCAAGAAGTGCACTATCCTCCATTATGAAGGCAGGGAGAGTCCTGGTAGAATGAAGACGTGCAAGAATACAGCCTTTGAATCATATGATGATTTGCTCCTGCTAACAGAAGCGAAATGTTTCAAGTCACAGACCATCTCTACGCACCGTCGACATTCATGTTGGAACCGGGATTTGAAATGAAGAGATGGTTGACACAGCGTTTGTTCCACTTGCGTCCCTAGATTTGCAGTCGCGAGGCTTCATGGCTGATAGTTAAACTACTAGTAGCCACTTGTGCTAATGATTTCTATAAGCCATCAAGAGCACTCCATGGACAATCAAAGCAGGACCAAGAAACAATGTAATTACATACTCATGTACGGTAATAGAGGCTGATTAAAGGCCATTTGGAATACATTCACCTTGGAACCTCTATGATAAAACTCTCTTAGCTGCTTTTAAAAAAAAGCTAAAGAGAGGTGTCCCGCCATCAGGAGGGACTTTTATCAAGAGCTGTCACTGACCAATGAATCTTTTCATCATTGAAGGAGGATTTCCAAAGTACTAAGTTCCCCATAATTTTGGCAGAGCTGTCAATTTAGTAAGTTGCTATCATTGACGGGTTCGCTATGGTTTAGTTTCATCTTCTCATTTTCTGACATTGTCAAATTTATTAGATCGGTCACTTTTAGGAGTGGGTTAATATTCAACTTACAGCAACATGCATAGGAACATTAAAAAGAGAGAGAAACCCGATTAGCTAACCGCCATCCTAATCTTCATCATAATAAGTTGCAGCCTCCGATCAGTCTCCATAATCATAAGCAACCTTCCCCTTGAGAACACTGCAGTCGAATGCTGCTGCATATAAGCACGAATCCGCCGAATAGTCAATAAAAGCATAGAAAGACGACCCTGCAAAACTTGTAAAATGAAACAAGACTTCTCCTCGGGCGGAACAGCATATCCCCCAACAAGCAGGGGATGGGCATCAAAATGCGACTTGGTAAAACCATCACCACCTTCCATATCCCGTGACTTTTTACATACCATATGTGGCGACTGTGCAGATATTGAAGTACTCCCCCCATCATTCACCACCCCAGTGGACGTCGTGTGTGCATCGAGAGTTGAAAGAAGACCGTCAATTGCCACAATAACAACCATCAACATATTGACCTGCACCTCGGACTGCGAACACATATTACATTGCAAAATCACTTCTGTTTGCCATAATAGTTTCTTTTGACATGCGAGTATACCATTAATACTGACTGAGCCATCCTGTCCAGTGCGTAGACTTGACCGTATCCCGAGCTCCCCCATCGCGTGCTTGTAGCAGCTGCAACTGGAATCTGGGGACGGGCTCACGATATCTCGCTGATCGGGGGAGTATAAATTACTGTCGGGACTTGTATCAGGTGATTGCAGTTGGCAGAAACTCGAATTCGAAGGGTCTAGTAGAATGGGGATTGGTTGATGTGGTCTTTCAAGCACCCATATGTCTTGGATCGGTTGTATATCTGGTCTAGGGGTGTTGTAGGACCATGTTGTAAGATCAGCGTCTTTAAGATCCAGTAATGACATCTGCTCCGGGGTGTGAAATGCCTTTAGGTCATGGTCAATGGCTGGCGGGGCTAGGCTCATGTCTGATCCTAGAGAATTTGAGGGGAAGTACAGATCTCCTGGTGGATGGGTGGTTATTGGGGCTGAGTGTCTCATGTAATCTGATGTTGTGTCAAATGTATCTTCCAGATCAATGTCCACGTACGGTTGGTCGAGAGTTAAGGTCATAGAGTCATCGTTGAGGCGTGTGGACATGAGTTGTTGGGTCCAATTTTCGGGCGTAAAGTCCATGTCAAAAGCTTGGTGACATGTTATTTCATTGTGCATTCCATGAAGATGAGCAGATATTTCGGGATCATCCATATTATCTGGTAAGATCGGAGTGGAAAATGAATCTCCAGATGTGGATTTAATCCTTTCAGCCCGAGGACGCATCACGCTTCCCGAGCCTGGTCGATTTGTTCTTCTGCGCGACGTCCTGCGAGCCGCTCGTACACGTTCACATTGCATATCTTCGAATGTATCAGGTGAGGAATTGCTACCCTGCCCCTCAGCCCCTAGTCGGACGTCTTTCTTTTTCGCCGGTCGTCCTAATCGTCGCGAAACACTGTAGATGCACTCGATTTTGTGTTTCTGACACCGTCGACAAGAAGGTTTCTCATGACTGCAGCGTATCTTGGCTTGCTGACAGGCATTACAAGTCGAGCGGACTTTTACACTTTTGGGTAGTTGACCAAGACCACTCTTCAAATGCTTCGACAGACTCATTCTGGTAACCGAGAATGTATTTGGGATAATTGTGAGTTTGGCAGAGAGCGAAGTTTGATTAGCACGAAGGACCTTCAAGTATAAACATTTCACACGTCTTCCCTTTTCCCCCTCCTCCTATCGCCACAGAGTGATCATTATCTATACCTGGAGCACCCCGCACTTTGCTAACAGCTTTCGGATCATCATCACATTCCCGCGCCCATATCTCTTTCCGAATCTGGCGCTAACGCCATGGACGGCGAAAGACCTCACTGCCAGATCACCCAGAGTTGAAAGTTACATCCGAGGGTCCTTGTTGGGATGTCTTTGTTGTCCGACCCGAATTTGCTGGAATGTCCCGTACAGATTTGGGATGTTGGCAGTGGTTAACAGCTTGAGTGGGGTGATTGGGAAGAGAGGAAGTGGAGACGATCATTGGGGAAGTCGATTTGGAAATTCCTCTGATATTTTTGGGATTACGCCTTTGTACGGTATTGCAATTTCATGAAGTGAGGTACACTGCGCACAGGGGAAATTGAACTTTTGGTCTTGGAAGTCAACGCTTCTCTTCATGCTTAACCGTATTCCCCCATATGGCTTGACGACTTTACAAAGTCAGGAGATGCGGCAAAGTTTTCCATGTGCTCTGAGCTAATCAATTAGTGGCCCTTGCTTACCTTGAATATTGGATGGTATCAACCACACGGTTCTCATTAAGCATCCGGGTCAAGGCCAGGCACAGTCTTGTGCAATGGCAAAGACATCTATCACAGTTCCACAAAAACGAGGACCTTGGATTGAAACAGCAAATCTCACCTGGGGAACTTAATGGATCTTTCCGGTGGTCATCTTGTCTCTTATA
This sequence comes from Penicillium verhagenii, assembly GCF_028828195.1. Taxonomy (NCBI): domain Eukaryota; kingdom Fungi; phylum Ascomycota; class Eurotiomycetes; order Eurotiales; family Aspergillaceae; genus Penicillium; species Penicillium verhagenii. Next base: position 299,274 of record NW_026643176.1, on the reverse strand, counting down.
CGAGATCCATATATCGGCAGCTCTTTAACCGGGCTACACAATGGCCAACGGAAGGACGAAATTCATCCTTCCGAAGATCAAAAAGGGGAACAGATAGAATTCCCTTGATTATTTTTTGGGATATGGGCCTTGCATACCGAGAGTGTATAGAGTCCCGCATTTTGGTCCAAGACGGGAAGCAAGTCATCTGTTACAAGGACTGCTGCTTACTCTGTAAGCGATCCGGCAATTTTGGGAAATTCGATTGCATCCGATTGAGCGGTCTTTCGGGAGGGAACCTGATGAAGTGTACAAGTTGATAGTATATGTGTTATTATTGTGTCTGGAATTGGGAGGTAGGAATTGGGGGGTATGGCAACGAAGGATTCAGCCCCGAGACAGAGAGATTTGGCATTTCCAGAAACGGGGTGGAAAACTCTAGAATACGGGAAGCCAGCAATTGAGGATTCTAAGATGATTGAAATTGGGGTGATGTTATTGTCATGATAATCTCGTTAAGCCATACAACTGATGGAAATCTCCCCCCAAAAAACTTTCCTGCAATATCTTTTTCACTTTTTCTCCATTTCCGTGAATCATGTTAATCATATCATGAGGGTATTGTGTTTAAAATTGGGCAATTATTGGGGCATGTGGGTGAAGGGCTTCTCCAGGTGCTCCTGGCAGAAGGGAAGCTTGCCAACAGTCCAAATCTCGGTGTCCTGCGGAAAAAGAAAAAAAAAGTTAGCCCCACCATTCTAGGCGCGTTCTATTTTCCATTGCCCCACGTACCGGCTTCAGGGTCTTCTTGATTTCCGAGTCCAGGGTACCAGCTTTGATGGCGATGATCTCAGGGGCGGCATCTGGATCGTGGGCGATGGGGGAACCACATTCGCCACAGAAGATACGGTGGACGGCCATGCCAGAGGAACCCTTGCCAGCCCAGCTCTTGGTGGGGCCGTTGATGGTAAGAGCTGCCTTGGGGACGACGGCGACCAGAGCTAGAAAAGGAACCAAAAAATTAGTAGGTGTAATATTTGGGGTGACAATTGGGACGTACAGTAGGTAGAACCACTCTGGCGCTGGCAGTCGTCGCAGTGATCGTAGGCAGTGACCAAAGGCTCGTCAATGGCGATGGTGTAAGTGACCGCCTTGCAGAGGCAGTGTCCGGAGAGAGGCATGATGGAATTGATTCTCACAAGGTTCTCAAAAAGATGACGATAGGAATTGGGTTGAGGACCGTGGGAGGAAAGAGATGATGAGAGGAATTAGGTTGAGGACCTTGGGAAGAGGTGAAAGTATTTAAAGGAAAATCCGATCAACTCTTATGATTTTGATTTTGTACACATGAACTGAGAAAAAGAGCTTTTACTGCGCGTTGCGTCATACCCAAACCAATTCCAAATCCTCAACTTCCCGAATGACAAATTGTTCCAGCCCCGCCAACTTAGTACATATGAGAAGCCAAAAAAAAAAAACAAAAAGCCCCTCATTTTCATCCTGGAGCTGAAGAGGTTCGAATCCGGAGCCACACGGAGCGCGCTAAAAGATGATCTAGTTCCAGACTTCTTAGTCTTTCTGCCAGCCACAGCTTACCCGTGCCAGAGTTCCAACTTCCAAGTTCCTTCTGCAAAAAAACATAAGGCATACGAGGTAACGAGGGTAAGCCGGTTAGAAGGTATCTGGGCGTGAGACGCTTTCCTCACTTTGAATCCTGGGATTCCGAACATGCTTCATTTTCACCGGGATCTCCCCGCGGCCGACGCGTGGTGTGAGAATCCACCTTATTGGTTCAATGTGGGGTATCGTGAAAATGAGGCCGATAGCAATCGTACCTTTGAAGCCAGCTAATGGGTCAGAAATTCAGAATGGTCAGATAATCAATGCGGGTACGGAGTAGTGACCTGTCTTTTAGCGTCGGACTTCATCGGGCCAATGTTAGGATCATCGTGAGGGGGCGTTCCTTGTCGGGGACCGGTTTTCGGGGAGCACCCTCTCAGCTATAGCTTTTGTGTACAGAGCACACAGTAAACTTTGAGTATGTAAGTCCAAAGTCAGACTCAAGTGCTGCATGTACATGTAGGGGGAAAAAAGTAGTCTGACATTACATAGTCAAAAAGGTAAAGAGGTCAGCTAACATTCAAATGTCCAAATGTTGGTGATTTTGCGTTTTACCGCAGGCACCTGGGGAATGCGGTCTCCGTCGATCATTCCATACATGCTCAAGTGCTTTGAAGCGGGGCAGCTTCAGCGATAGACTCCAAACTTTTAGCGCTTGACTAGGGTGCTCTTTTTCTTTCCTTCATTTTTTGTATTTTTGTATTTTTGTAATTTTTTTTTTCTTTTTTACTTCGTCCTTACTCCATTAGGAACGACTAATTAGATGCATTTACCCCCCGCTTACAGTGGGGTAGCTTCAGAACATTTGAATGTTCGTGCATAAGTTTGTTCCCGGTTTGGGGGGGTAAGCCCCTGTGTACAGATGTTTCGTTGCCATTCGTTCCAATCTTCCAATCTTCCAATCTTGGAAGCCTCTATATTCAATGGATGTTCACATATTTATATCACAAGTCACTAGTGGCTGGGTACTTCTTCGCTACCACGGCTCGTCTCGCCGGACATTATCGATCTTATCCGCAGCGCTCTATGCATAGAATCAAATAATTAATCCAACAGCTCCCTCAACACCTCAGAGCCCCCACTTACCTGCATCTGGGCGGCCATGCCTTGTCGAGGGATTTGCCCACCGTACACCATCGACTCAGCTCGTTGGGCCTCTCGAGCATCATCTTTAGTCACATAGACCGGCAGTTCGGTCGGCACAGGAGGTAGCCCGAGGATTTCGTTCCGATCGGCGATCGATCGGACTTGTTCAGACACGGAACCTCGACCAGGTGGTCGACCAAATGCACGGCCCTAAACTGCTGTCAGTTCCACACCGAGGCGAGTTCAAAGCTTGAGCCTTGGAAGTAAGGTGCTAGTCAGATGATACAGTGAACCTACCTCTGTGGCTTGCATTTCGCGTGCATCTTCATGTGTGATGTGGCTCTGCGGCTTACGAGATACCTCGTCGAGCTGGGCATCAAAGTTCATTTGTCGCATCGCGAGGCTTTGGGCGGTCGCTACTATGCAATTAGCCATACTCATCAACCATCAATTGGTGCGATGTAAAAGCATACCAGCTGGTCCACCGCGGAGTGGGCCACGCCCAGTTAACACACTTTCCGCGTGTGAAATCATCGAGACGTCCACGGGTGTAATTCGTTGTCCGGCCTCGACGGCTTGCTTGAGATCGGCAACCGTAGGAATATCGTTGCTCATGTTAGCGATAGCTGATGCTGGGATATCAAATCGTTGTGTGGCTTGTGATGGTCATTCGCCACGGTTGTTCGGGTGTGATATATAGTCTTCTCCTGTGGCGCTGATGTCACGTTGAACACATCTTCAATTGCCGCATGCCATCAGTGGCGCTGCCACTTTGGAATAAAGAAACGTTCAAGATCCCCTGGACATTCAATTAGTCAAAACTGCCCCCAAGAGTGACAAAAAAAAAACCATGTGGACCAGATTTGAGGGTTCACGAGATGGCCATACTGAAGGGTAATCGCATTCGCCACCACATGGAATCTTCAGTTCACCAATCCTAGATAGGCAGGAGTTTCAAGGAAATGAACACAAAATTTTGCGTGGACTTATCGAGAGAGGAATTGAGGAAGTCATGCACGCCGTTCCACCAACACCCCAAAACCTGCATCTATCCAGGCGATTTTACACAATGACAAATTCGTCAAGCCTGCAGTTAGCCGCAAGTCACCAAGGCCCTCGCAAACGAACCCCGGGGGCCTTGACAATGATTTTATAGCAGTTTCCAGTGTGACATGAGGATATCATGAAATCTTTAACATCACGAGAGCACAACCTGTTCCCAACTCGAGGGGCAGAGAGCATGGCTTGATTTATAGGTTGTACACTTGGGCCCCTGCAATGACCTCTTATGGAAAACCCCGTCTTGGCCCGATACCGACATGTTGTGCTGCCATAAGCCAGGGGAGTCATAAAAGCTGTTGTGTATCGTTTCACCGGGTTGGCCATACAAGGGACACGAACGGGTGGTAAGTTGTATTGACTTGCGAGGGAAGTCGTAGTCCGGAACGGTGGTGTATTATGTGAGTTTGGTATTGTTATGCGGATTGAAACTTGGAAAGTTGGAAATTTTCCATTGGCAATGCAGGGCCAAGGATCTTCTCGGGAGGTTTTCTTTTTGACAGTGCCAGTAACAACTTGAATAAGGAAGCTTTTCACAGTGATGACTAGAATAGAAGCCACTAGTACTTAGTACTACATAGCTGCCCAGGGTCCGCGCTTAGACCAATCAGCGTTGACCGCCAAAGCCGGTCCCGGGACTCTCAATCTGCCAAATTACCCGGCACCGGAGTCATCCCTCATCCTCAACTCTCCTGCCTCGTCACACCTTGACCCCGGTTACGCCATTCTCATCGTGCCTGATTGCCGGTCAATCCGGACCTATGACTACGTAAGCACTGGTCTCTTAATACTCTCGCCTGTCAGTCGCTAATATGACACCCTGCAGGCCGTTGAAGAAAGGGAAGAAGGCGTGCACAGAGTGCCGTCAGCAGAAGGTACATGTCATTGAATCTGGGCCAGTATTAAGCAATGTGCTAATGCCTTACAGGCCAAGTGTGATGTATACCTGAATCCGGAAGAGCCATGTACGCGGTGTCGCAAAGTCAAGGCGGAATGTATCATTTCAGACCCCTTCAAGAGGGAGCACAAGCGCAGGTATGCTTATTTCACAATCGGCTGGCTAACCCCCTGAATCTAATTTGCACGACTTAGACGACTCTCTGACTTGCAGCGCGAATCTGAAGAGTTGCGGCGAAAGCTGCGAGCATCACAGTCTGCGGATCCACACCCGTCGCCCATTGCACTCCTGACAGCTGCAGCAGAATTAGGTAGTCGCGGGGAGCCACATAACTCCTCGCTTCCAGTTTCCTCTCATGTATCGCCAGAGTCATATCCACCACAGCTACTAGCCCCAAGCAGTTTGGGGTCGGGGACCCCGACGCCGGCATTGGATAACAGCGATGCGAGTGCCACACTGGCTAGAACTTTGAATGGCGTCGAGCTCACAAAGAATGAGATCGACGACCTGTTCCAATTGTATGTCTCGAATTTCGTGAATCTTCCAATGTGATCTATATTCTTTACTAATCTCTGTCTAGGTACTTCCGCCACTATTCCCAATTCCTTCCCATTCTTGACCCTCATACATCACCCAATGCTTATTATTCCCAATCCCCGTTCCTGTTTTGGGCGGTTATTGGTGTTTCATGTCGGGTCTATCCGAAAAATCCAACACTGTTGATGGCGTTGGCACGAAGTATCATTGAAATGGCATTCATGTCTGCTTTATCATCGTCACCGGCTTGGCATACAATCCAGGCTTTCTTGTTGATCATACAATGGCCGTTTCCAAAAGGCGACCACCCCGATGTGAGCTTTACAATTGCAGGCATGATGTTACATATCGCCTTGCAGAACGGCCTACATATCCCGATGTCAAGTCACGAGTTTTCACGTCGAAAGATGCCCGTGCCTTCTGAGGCTGATTTGCTACGTCGGTCAGAACTGTGGGCTCTTTCTGAGGTTTTCTACCACCGGTAAGATTATGAGTAAGGTTATAAATCTCATCAACGTTCACTGATCATATTAGCGTCTGTATGCAAAAGGGACAGCTGCCTCGTATCAACCCGGCTCAAGATCCAACGCAGCGCCAAGCGATTCTCGATAAGATTGCTCCATGGATGGCGCTCAAGCTTCGCTGCCAGGGATTGGTTGGTCGATGTAGCGAGGCGGTGATGGAGAATGGAATAAGCGCAATGTCCATGGATCAGGAACGTTCCCTCGACATTCTACTTCGTACATTCGAAGGTCAGATAGATGACCTAGAGCTACAAGCAGTAACTGGTAAGACTGCGCAGTTATCGAAATTGATCTCGTTGTTGATTTTAACCGATTTACAGACGACGAGAGGTTCGATGTGTTCCTCAGTCGCATGGCTATCCAAAACTTCCACTTCTACAAGATTCAAACATGGGTCTCAAGCGCATGCTTTCCACGTGTCCTTGTTACAGCATGTAACCTGATCGACTATATCCAATCCCTGACCGATCGAGTGAGCAGCCTTGCCATGACACCCGCTCAGATCCACTTCGGATTACTTCTGGCCTCGACCTCCTTACTAAGAATCTTGAAAAGTCCCGCCGCTTCCCACGGTCTAGAAACCATTCGCGCGCGTTCGTCCCTCTTCACAGCTATCAACCTCGCTAAGCAAATGTCTGTCGATAGCGCGGATATGGCATCCAAGACTGTAATCATCCTCAACGCCGTTTGGAACAGCAACAAAGCATTTCGCAGGCCAGACGGCTCTGAATTTACTGTGCTACGAATACGCGGGCGGCTGGTGCTGAGTCCCGTCATCGATACCGTCTGGTGGTGGCGGGATGAATACGATCCTCCAACTAGATTTCGATCCGTTGTGGAACCTGCTGGTGGCAGTGTATACTGTCAATCACGGGCTATTGCCGTGCCTGAAACAAGACCCGTTGGATCGGGCATCGACACACACCAAGATATGGCTGGTGGAATCATCCAGGATGCGTTCCTTCTGGATGAACAGTTCCTTGCTGATTTTGAGTGGGCGTTGACTGACGATGCACTGCTTTCATTGGATCATCTTCCGAACTATTGGTCCACCACGGATGCCATTATGTAAAGCTGTTGTTTAAGCTAATCTGCAGACCCAATTCGAGTGGTTTTTACTTGGCTTCTTTTCACCATGAAGTCCAATATCCCGATTGTTCGAGAGCGAACACTCCACAAATGGAAAGAGTTTCCTCTCGCCGACTATAATTTTGATCAAGACAAGTGTACACGATCTGTCCAGTATGTGCATCTGCAGATTAACGGAGTAATACTGGAGCCGTCCATACTTTACGTTACCCGCCTGGGTATGAATTGATGGATCCCGGGTTTCTCGGGACAAGTTGGCCCGAATCTTGAAGTTTGTAATATTCTTACACCTCTTTTATAGCTCTGTGGCCCTCAAGTGCTGACACTTGGATCTTTTAAACCTGCCCGTCTTCAAATGTTGGGGTTCATATGAAAAAAAAAAAGTGGCTTGAATTGAGAAAATACATCAAAGAAAGAATATATACATAACCAATTTTTGTCAATGCTATCAGATCCAGATGTCAAGCTTGATATTCACACCCACCACTTGCAATATCATGATGCCCCAGATGAAAATCGTATAAAGTCATCAGCGGTGAGATGAAAAGTCATACCACACACCGTCTCATCGTAGAAAACCCAACCCAATGCTCCAATCATATCAACAACACTTCAGCCCAGGATCATCCGAATCAAAGCTGAGTTCTTCTGCGCCGCATACCAACCTGCAGACCCAAAGGCTTTCGCAAGAATCCCTCCCGTGTCTCCATGGGGTGATCCTGCTCAAGCTGGAACTCAAACTGCCTAAACACAGTAGCGCCCATGACAAGCAACTCCATCTCTGCAATGTTCCGCCCAACACACGCACGGGGGCCGTGACTGAAAGGAATGAAAGCAGCTTTCTGTCTCGCGGTCAGGCGCTCGGGGTTCCAGCGCTCAGGCACGAACTCCTCCGCGTCATCACCCCAGATAGTCTTTGAGCGATGGATAGTGTAGCTAGGGACAGAGAGCACATCTCCAGGGCCGAAAATGTGCCCAGAAATAGTGACCGGTGCTGCACCGGCAGGAATTTCGCGGGGAAGACCCATTGCAGAGGTACTGTGGATGCGCATTGTCTCCCAGATGACCCACTGCAGGTAAGGAATATCCTTGACCATGGCGAAAGTGGGTACGTCAATATCCTTGGGAATAGCATCATCCAGGACCTTCTGGAGCTTGGGAATGACGCCCGGTGTACGGAGACACCAGTACAGAATAGCACAGGCAGTGTTCGAAGTTGTGTCGGAACCGGCGATCAGCTGTGTCAAGGCCTCAGCAGTAAGTTCCTCCCGACCAAGAGTGCTACCCGTCTCATCCTTGCCCTCCATAAGTCGGGCGAGCAGATCCACACGGGTGTTATTGGCAACAGCCTCAGGCTTCAAGCGCTCATTGACACGGGCAATGGCAATACCGGCCAAATTCTCTACAGCGGCCAGACCTTCGCTGAAAAACTTATCGGGAATGTACTTCGCAAAGGGAATGATAGACGGCATACAGCCCAGCGTAGCGGAGACTTCACCACGGCGATTCAGGACCTCGATGGCAGCGACATACTTGGGTGGTTCGTTGGGGTTTTTGCGCATCTCGGCGAAATCCTTGCCCTTCTCCAGCATGCCGAATGGGGCACCGAAGGCGAGATCACCGATGATGTCGAAAGCGAGGTAGTTGAACCAGTTGAGGGCGTCGAGGGATGCATAGCCTGTCTTCGGGTTTGCTTCAAGATCGGAGAGCTTGTTCCATTGCTTCACAAACAACTCGATGTTGCCGTGGATGTACTGCTCGAATTGACCGATTGACTTCGCACTGAATGTGTGTGAGACAGTCTTGCGCTTGCGGGTGTGTTCGTGGCGGTCACGGGTGTTGAAGAGACCGCGGCGAATGGAGACGAAAGCGTCGTAGAAGTCACTAGAATACCGAACCGATTAGCGACTGGGTCATAATGAATTACTTTTCACACCCTACTACCGGGTCTATTCTGAATGGAGTACTCACGCCTTCAAGAATCCATTTCCATGGCCGTAGATGGCGGTCACAGCTTCGTCGTCGGCAACGGAGACATGCTTCGGCGCGATGCGAACAAGCTTTCCGTATTTGGCGTGCGCTTCGTCGACAGATAGATAACGTTTACCCTGGCGAGCTTGCAAAAGTAGCCACAGATTGGTGAATGCTGCGAAACCGGGGGCCGGGATATCGCGCAGTCGTGAGCGCTGCAGGTAGGGTACAAGGAAGTAGGCGAGGAGCAAGCCTGCAGCCAGGAATGGGGCGTTCTCGAGTGAGATCAACATCCTAATTCAATGTTCACAGACACGAATGGAAGGAAATGAGAAAAAAAAATAGGACGAAGTAGGGGCTTAGGCCCAATGGAACTGAGGTCGATCAATCGGTGGTAGGTAAGGTAAGCTTATCGGCCTAGCTATGACAATCGATGATGTAGTTACTCCACAGAATACGTTTTGTGTATGGTGAAAATGGTCCAATGGAATATCCCACTTCTCGATGTCGGTGGGAGTTTCAAAGTTGGTGGGATTGAATTTTTGGACCTATTTCTTGCGAATTACGAAGAGTATTTATGCTGGAATGATGATGCAGAGTCATGATCGCATCCCCGAGGTTAAGGTTGACGGGAAGGGAATTCGGTATCTGGGGATAGAGGAAAAGGTGTGGGGATGAAGATCGGCCAATCAGTGTTGGAGTTGGAAAGTGCCGTTGTTGGTGGCCGAAGTTGGTGATCACGTTGGACAAATCACGGGACGCGGATTTGGAGATGATCGACCTGCTTACATACGAGATATTCAAGCTGTGATTGGCTGGGAAAGAGGGGCGCACCGGAACTGGCTATTGAACTCTAGTCCGTAGGAGCATATTACTCGATTAGGCAATATTCAGGTTGTTACTGATCCGACTTCCGGTCGAATTGGAATCATAATGGAAATTGTTCAATTATTGAATTTCAAATGTCAAATAGTGTCTTTATCGATATATGGGGTATACTATGGGGTATGCATGGGGTATCATCACCAATCATCAACAGGAAACAATCCGTTTCGCTTCTTCTCCCCTTCCCACCTGTCCATCCAAGCCTTCATATTATCCCGACTCTTCTGACTCCCCACATTAACCGTGGGAATAACCTTACCAATCCGTAAAGCACAACAGAACATAGTCAGTTCTCGAAAAGAGCTATGCTCGCTATACGGCACGCCGAAACAGGCACTCTCCCGCGTGCTACCGCGCTGTGGCGTCAGATGGTCCACCGTGAACGGCGTCCGCCAGTGCTCGCCACGCAGAACCGTCGGTACGGGCGGGTTCTCCAGCATTCGTCCTGCGGGGGGCCGATAAGACCATCCGGTGGGCCGAAACCCGATTACGCGGGAAAAGTGAGGTTTCATAGAATCAAGGTAGTCGGCTAATGTTTCTGGTCGAATCTCAAAGAGGGTCTGCATGTGCACCTGGGCTTCTTTGGGGTTTGTGGTTAGAAGGGCAGAGAGCTCAGGGTCTTCAAGGCAGGCACAGATGCGCTGTTTTGCTGGTGGGGCGAAGATCTTGGAACCCAGGGCACGGGCAATGCCTATGCAGATTCGTTCTTTGCCGATACTGTATGTCCCAATAACAATCAAGAGACGACCACCAGCCTGCGGAGACTCTTTTGCACGCTCGTTCCCAGTGACAGATGATAAAAATTTGTTCATCAGACCACCTGTTGCCTTTCCCAGGTCGACTCCCACGCCCGTCTCTTCATTCAAACGGATGCATAGTTCAGAGCATGCCGTGATCACATGTGCCTGGCTTGGGAACGCATATTTAGGACTGAGATAAGTAGTGTCCAGGTAACATGTGTCAATGCGCTGCTGCCTGGGCTTTCCGGTAACTGGATTCACTGGGTTTGGGCATAGAAGCGGATGTCGTATATGATCTGGCGAAGCGCGAAAGTCACCACAATGGAGTATGCGCTCTCGACGGGCATTGGGCCCACTACCAAAGTTTTTCTCAAATAAAAACAAAGAACTGCCAGGGCAGTGGTTGGCGTGAATCATAGTGACCTGCACGCCACCCGTATTAGGTACTTCGGAGGTAGTCTCAAAGTCGAGATCAATGACCCATTTCGGGTCTACTCGAAGTTGTTGTCGCACAAGGTTGCCCGTGGGTCGACTGCAGTAGATAGGGCCGTGGCACCAGGACTTGCTAAGGCCGATGTAGTGGTCGCTGTGAAAGTGGCTGAGAAAATAGGCATTACATCCTTCAACGGCGCCGTATCGGAAGGCATCGACCGTGATTGAAAACCCAGGCATGATCTTGTAGAACGGACAAGTCCGTTGATATGCCTGTTTTCCACGAGAAGATACTTCATGCGCCGCCGCATCTGCCCATGCTGTATCTTCTGCATTCCCGGCCATCATCTTCGAGAATGCGGAATGGCTGCTGGCTTTATTTTGAGCATGAGGGTTCCGTTGGCCAGGTCGGGCAATAGCAGCCCGTTGAGCTCGTGTTAAGCCTGTGCTCAGATTTTCCTCCTTGGATGTTGATGTCGGTAAATTTACTTTTGGCGGGATGTCCGTTGGGATCGATTCAGATAAAGTTATGGCACTGGACTTTCCGTCTAAACAGTCATTTACATGTATGTTTCGTTGCTGCATCAATCAGTATTGGTAATGAAGCAATCAAGAAGCAACTTACTCGTTCATTAAGCCCGGCTAATCGTCCCTGGCATGCCGGGCAGGTAAGATCAGCAACGCCAAATATTCCTTCGGCTTCTGCGGGACTCAAGCCATCCGTGATGTCGTCGAGGGACGCTTTTAAAGTTGCCTCCTCATTCCCCCATGGTGATTCTCGAAACTCCTCCCCTACAAATTGATCTTCTTCCTCCTCGTCAAAATTTTCGTCTACATTTTCGGTGTAATTCGTATCTCTTACCAATGGCGGCTGCTCAGGCTCGGCAGATGAATCCCGGGCTTCGTCGCCACTGATTGGTGATATTGTAGATGTCGGGTTGAACTCGGCTGGGGGTTCATCTTTCATTTCGCGGTAGGCGTCCATATCGTCTTCGTATTCGCTGTCTGATTCATCGATAAAGGGCCCACTGGTCGTCTTTTGGGGTACGGGTAGTTTTGGTGAATTTGTTTCGCTTGTTTCTTCGCCATTTGTAGTCAAATCAATTGCCTCGTTCGTTTTGCGACGCTTTGCTGCGGCGTCATTTTCGTTATCTCGTGCGTCATCATCTTCGCCCCAGAAGTCATCTGGAGTCTTTGACCGTGCCCTCGATTTTCTCTCAATTTGGCTGGCGCTCTGCTGTATCCTTGCATATCCTTTCTTATCCTCCAGGAACAATCCATCGTTTGTATCACTCGTAGAAGTGTTTCCACGCTGCAAAGATGGGGTCGTGCGGCCAGAACTTGGGGATCGGGAGGATGTGACGAAATGTGACATGCGAAGTTGCGTTTGTTTGGCTCCTTGGGGGCTATCGGTTTTCTGGAAGAAGCTCAAGATGCTCGAATTGCGCTTGGTAGATGGAGTCGCCTTGGATGGCGTGGGCGCCTTTCTTGTGTTGAAACCGGCCATTGTTGAGACTAGTAGCGAAAAGCTGAAGATGAAACCAAGGGGAACAATAACCGCCGGACTCGGGATTTGTGATGTCGTGAATGGCGACTTTGGAGTATTTACAACGCGAATGATGGCCTTGCCCACGCCGGTGAAGCAAGTCTCGGTCGAGTGGCGTGCGGAAACCAGTAACGAGAACCGCGTGGGACAGCGACACGAAATCACATGACCAATTAACATCTACAAATTTACAGATTTAATCAAGCAAAAGAAGAAAAAAATGGATTTGAAAATTTGACGTTTGTAAGGGTATTGGATACAACGAAAGAAAATCAGACCTAAATGGGCCAATTCAGACTCTTTCGCATGTTGTGAAAAGCCGGATCAAGTGAAGTAAATGTACCTAGTAGTTCCAGCAACGCCTTCCCAATGCGATTCTATACCAGGTAGATATTGAGAGCCAAGACCGGCAAAAGAGGTAAGGGAGATGCTAAGCCGTGGGATCTCTTTCGAATTGCGGTCATGTTTTCAGAAGCCTTGCACTCGAGGGGCTCTTTGACCCATGAATTCTTCTTAATCCCCTCAATCCGTGCGCAAGTGTCAAGAGGCATTAACAAGTTAAATATGTGGCGTTAAATTGTGGTATTAAAATCATTGTCATTTACCGAGCCTTGCCCACCTGGTTGGCAGCCTCTGTGCGGTCGTTAGCATGAATCCCGGGCTAGTAGGGATGGGTAGCGCTCGGTCGGCGATCCATTTACTGTTGTTAACAGTAGTAACGGACCATCCAAGCGTCGCCTAAAATCACTCACCCCGCCGTGTAGCATCCTCCAGCAATCCCACGTCGACTTCCGACCGGGGAAGCATCACATAGCGCACCACACTACCACGGATGAACATGTTCTTCACAGATGACAGGTGGGGGTACTGAGCCAGGTCCAGCACCTCCACGTCGTCCAACTTAATGTTCAGGTATTGGTCAACCGACTTCAGGATTCCTCGGATGCGGATATCATTCTTAAGCTCGATAGTAACGGTCTGGTTGGTGAGGGTCTTGAAAAAGCTATTGAAAGGAGGTTCAGTGTCTGTTGGGAAGATTTGAGGCCGCAATGGCCGTCGCAATGAGCTGGGCTCCGTACCTGAAGAAAAGCATGATGTTGAAGGATGATCCTTTGCGCGTGAGGAGGAGTTCGAAGTGAAGCTTAATTGAAATGAAATCAACCGAGACTACAGATGTGGAGGGTCTAGGAGATTGTCGAGGACGAGTGCGATTTGAATATTGAAGGCGCGGGGATCTTGTGCTGGGCAGAAGAACGATAGATGGATGATGCGGGTGCTCAGCGGTGGGTATGGAGTCACGTGATAGGTCCCACCAGAATATTTACTCACGTACAACAGTTGACTCTGTGAGGAATATTTCAAGAAAAAAACAGTGGACCAGATAAATATCAGACATCTGGAGTCTATGCCCAGGCATGTGTACCAACTAAATATAGGCACATGCAAGCACTTGAGGACGCACGTGCGGACGCACGTGCGGATGAACCCCTGCCAAGGTAAGCACCTGGAGAAAGTGCTCAAGAGGTAGTGTACTAGTATATTTTTCTGGTTAGTACGTACGAACTATGTACTACTGTACACATGTCAACGTAAAAATTTCATCTTAAACATCATTCCTATCTCACGTCTCGCATTAAATTACATAAACGGCCCTTGGGCATAAATAGTTCAGGTATCAAGATGAATTACAAACGACTTCATCCCCGCCTCAAATCCAGGCACAGTCTCTCGTATGCTTCGGCTTCATGGCCCAACCAGACAAACACGTCCAGCCCGCTCCGTTCTTCCGTCCCTCATCAAAAATCGCCCCAACACCCTCAAGCAACTGACCCCGTTCTTGACCCATCTCGATCCGCAACTTAACAAGCCACTGTTCCCACATCCATCCACCAAGTAATCCCGAAATGCTGGCAACATCCCCTGTGCTGCCAATGGGACCCTGCACAGCCTCGTACTCTTCAATCAAGCTTTGCACTCGAGGTGCGGGTGTTTCCCGAAGCGGCTGCTCTTCGATTGGCTCCATGCCTACGGGTAAGAACATCCAGGCACGCTTGATCCCCACAAAACCAGATTTGCGCAAACGGCCAAGGAAGCTTTTTGAAGCTGCTGGGTCGTAGCCGTGTGCGCGCAGGTTGGAGATGAACTCAGATGATGAGCTTGTCGATTGAGCGCCCGCGCGGGAGATTTCAGCGTCAAGGAGCATGTACTCGAAGAAGCCGCCTGGCTTCAGGCAACGAATGCACTCCTTGAGAACGAGGTCGTATTCGTCGCGATCAAAGCCAACGGGGCACTCGGTCTTGAGGAGGGCGTGTAGGGAGCGTGTAGTGATCACGTCGAATTTTTTCGCGCCGAAAGGGAGTTCCCAAAGATTGTCGACAGATACCACGCAGTGGTTTGATGGTCCCTTGATCGCGCTATTGACAATTTGAGTCTTGTCGTTGACAGAATACACCGTGACATTCGGGTACTCCTGAGCGACGTGCCATGCCCATTCACATGATGACTGGCCACCAAGGTCAAGGATACGCATTGACTGCTTAGGTTGGTCTTGGCTTTTGCTGGCCTTGTTTGTGCGAGCAATGCGCTTCTCAGCGGGACTTGTGAGTAGCTTGCCACCATTGAGATTGCGGAGTGATTCCATTGCCCACATCGGCTCGCAGAGCTGAGCGAGAACGAGTTGTTCCTTCTCAAGCTTGGAGAATTGAGCCTTCTCGGCAAGAACTGAAGCGATAGTCGAGTTTCGAGGTGCCTTTGAGAAAGGCCCCTTGTAGGAAGGTCGCTCGGGGAAGACAAGTTCGTACTTTCCAGTGAGACAGTTGATATGGTTTTCAAGCAGTCCAAGACGGAATGATTGGACAGCGTCATAACGCATGTTACGATGCAAGAAGCCATCAGGCTTGTCAGCACGCTCACGGATCGACTGGAATCCGCGCCAGTAAATTGGATCTTTGCTAGCAAGCACCGGAGGTAGCGGAGGCAAAGGACTGCTAGGTGCTGGGTATCCTTCAACGAAGCGAACTGCTTTCCTGACTGGATTTTCTTCCAACTCCAATGTCGGCTCTTCTTCCTCCACTTCGGAGGCAATTCCAATGTCCATCTCGTTGACCGGATTGGTTTCACTTAAGGCCGACATGTAGGTAGCTTGAGCAGAGAGCCAGACGCTGGTTCGATCAAGGCTATCGGCTGCACGATCTTGTAGGTCTTGGTCATAACCTTCGTCGTATTCGGGGACATTTTCAGAACGGGGGATCTCTTGAACTGCCTCAAAGTTTGCACTCATTGGGCTGTCCTGTCGAGTATCTGGTTGTGTTGGAGTATCACACGGAAGCCGGATGGCAGTCGGGGGCCCTTGCTCATCCCGTACTGCAGTGACAGGGTCATCGTCTTCTGAGCGTTGAGGCCAATCGATAACCTGTTCGATAACCTCTTCGTCATCTCGACGCCATGGCAGATTGTAAAATCCCTCGGCAACCGCTGAAGACGGTGGCAAGTTGGAAGGGGCCATGGACCAAGTATGGCGTGCACGTGGAGCGAGCGAAGCAAAAAACCCACCAGGGGACGGAATGCTTAGTTCACTGAAGCTGTAGTTGGACATCGCCGATGCAGGAGTGGCCTCATCTGCACTACGAGGACGACTCGGGGGTGCCTGAAGTTGCCACATCTCGTCGTTGCTACCAGAAGTCTCTGACCAAGACTCCGGTGCACCATCGAGCTGAATGTGATGGAGCATCGCCAGAGCACCATCAGGAAGGAAGACACCCTGGTCGGAAGGGGTTGGTTCACGGGAGGGCTGATCGAAGCTCTGAAGGGTTGTGGGGATTTGTGGGAAGCTTCCCAAGACGTTGCGCCAGTCAACATCTTCCGGAGTCTCGATGGTAATTGGGATGTTCTCGAGATCTGCATTCGCATTATCCAGTTCGTCCTCGCTTCCCTCCATATCGGGTCGAACGTGAATATCCATTGCATCCCAGTCGGGAAGAGAGTGCGTATCAGGAGTAGCGAGGGCACTGAGGTTTGATTCTTGATCCGATGAAATACTTCCATCCAGGGAAGGAGGGGCAAAGGATGTAGGTAAAGCTCGACTCAGCATTGAAAGTGCTAAGGGAGAAACAGGAATCTTCGGAGGAGGCGTTGGCGGGACTGGTGAGCTCTTGTGACATCCAGTAATTGAGGGCCAGACGCTGGATGGAGGGATCTCGAGCGTAAGCGATTTTCTGCGGCTTCCAGTCGAGGCATATGAACTTCTTGTAACTGGCGTAATCAGGCTCGATGGTCGTGTTACAGGAGAGAAACACGAAGAACTGATATCTGTCGAGTTATCATCATCCATATCTTCCTCATCTGTCGCGTCGTAAAGGTCGTCAAATCCTTTCATCTGTTGTTGCCATTCCATATCCGAGCAGCATGAAGAAACCGTACCCGCCGAAAGAGGTGACATCAGTCGAGCAAGGCGAGCGTGAGTCGGTACTGCTAATCCAGTGGTCTTTAATGTCAACTTTGGGCTGATTAACGGTTTCTGCTGTGGTGGGCTCTTCTGTGACTCGCGAGGTTCCTCCATTATAGTATTAAGTACCGTCCCCCGGGCCTGCCGAAGGGGCGGACATCGTGCGTGATAAGGTCGAAGTGTGTCGGCCATTTTGATATATGCTCGATGTTGGGTTTTTCCGATGGTTCTTGTCCGAAAGCGTGGCGTATTGCAGGACACAGAACTCTATGGGTATCTGAGAGAGTAGGAAAAGTGCATGGACACCGATCAACGGGTATGCGTAATGAACAGTAAATGAAATTAAAACAGGTACAAAAAAAAACCACCTTAGCTACCAGAGCCAGATGATACCAAAAGAAAAAAAAAATCAAGATGACGAAATTATGGACGCAACTTCCATTTAGTCCACCGGGCCGTGCAAAGGACTATATAGACGAATGACTGGGTTCGTCCCTCTGGGGACGTGCATGAGGGAGCCGATCCTTGTTCACGGCTAGTCACCAGGTGCATGAGCTACTGCAGGATTGGGCACAGCTAAGACGACCCCCCCTGTCGACTCGGCAGAGATGAAAGTGTTGATTGGTTGTGAGGCCAATGGGCGCGTCGCCCGGGAACAATTTCTCGTTCTTGACCGACTCATGCCCAACAAATTTGTCGAAAGGGACGATGATGAGTGGGGAGGAAAAATGCAGAGGGTGGACGAATCATGAATAGGGAAGTTGTGACGAAGCGCCCACATTGATGAAGCAGCCAGTGAGACGAAATCTCTAACCGCTGTGGATGCTATGTTTAGGGTGTTTAGTCCCCCGCCAAGGCCCGTGCGACAATCAATGATTCAATATCACCTCTTTCGGCACCTTCTCCAGCGCGAATGCTGGATAATTAGTCTGGCATGACGCACTTGGGGAGTGATTGATTGGTAGAATGAAAGAAATTCATTTGGCATTCAGCAAGAGATCATCAAGTCAGCGAAGAAGAAAAGAGGGGTAATGATTTGAACTTTGCTAGTTCAGTAGCAACGCAGCACTGCATACTTACTAGTAGTCTGAATTAATTATAGAAATCTTAGAAATCTTAGAAATCCCAGCTAATTGACTGCCAGTGTTATCCCTCAATAAACTCAGGCTAACTAGAACTTGGTTGAGCCGATACCACCTAATTTACTTAGTAATTATACTAATGGTGACATGCATTTCCCCCTCACGGCGCATACAGCAACAACGTGGATTGGTGCCCTGTCCGAGATCATCAGGTCAATATTTGGGGGCATAGCCACAATGACACACTTTAAACCTCATATTTACGCTAAGAAATGTCATGATTGGCATTCAGAAGACCAATACTTTGAGTATGGAATCGTAACTTTTTTGTTTACCCAATTCCAACACTGACATCGGGCGCATTACTGGTATGAATTCCAAGCTTGAGAACCAAAGCAGAAAGAATGGTTGCATTTTCGATTTCTCATAGTTAACTTGGAAATTCCAAGCCAAATAGCCGCCCTGAGAAAAAGCCCGCCGACTATTTTGCAACACATCAATCTCTATCTGTGACATTTGATGCCCGGAACTTTGGCCAAAACAAGGTTGTGGATGCAATGGCGGTCCACAGCCTTTGTGATAACTACCTGCTTGGAAAAATGTTGCCGAGATGTGGGAGAGTCAAGTATGATCATAGGAACTAAAAATCAGATTGTTATTAGGCTCTGTGCAATAGGTGGTGATGTGCCGTCTTCTGCCCATGTGGATCCATTGTTCAGTATTAGCCCATAAGCCATTCAATGTTGGGTGTCATGGCCTTTGCCAATTTGGTACTCTAAAGACTGATTGATAGCAAGCGCCATCGCTAATATAATTCCAAAAAGGGCCCCTGGGAGATTATATCCCGAGGATTATGTGTTTCATGTGCTGAGGAGTAGAATTTAGATTGAACAGAAAATTGTATGGAGGAGGTGTGGTTTATTGGAAAGGTGGAATTGGCACTATGGAGACCTTGAAATCTCTCAGTTCACGATTCCTGGGTACTACTCAGTTGCTTGTTTCTTCAAAACGTACCCAAAGGCTTCATTCAAAACCCCAAGTCCTTCCTCAATCTCTTCCGCAGTTACAGTCACCGGAGGTGCAAGGCGGAATACGCCACCCATCCCGGGAAGATTAACCACATTGCACGAGAGACCGCACATCATTGCACGATCGGAGACCGCCTGTCCAAGATCAGAGCCGGGCGCCCTGGTCTGGGCATTGGAGATGATCTCAATACCCTGTAGAAGACCGCGGCCGCGAACGTCACCAATACACCAGTATTTCCTTTTTAGCTCAAGTAGACCTTCCCGGAGCTGAGCACCCCGCTCAGTGGCACGGTCGCAGATTCTATCACGCTCAACAATCTCGAGCACCTTGTTGCCAACTGCCGCGGTCAGGGGATCATTCAGGTGGGTCGTTAGCCAGAGAAATCCAGCCTCCGTACAGCCGCGCTCAATCTCAGCCGTAGTGCTAACAGAAGCAAGAGGAAGACCACAGCCTAGGGTCTTTGAGAGTGCGAGAATATCAGGCACGATACCATCTCGCTCGAATGCGAACATGTGACCGGTACGACCCACGCCAGTTTGTGCTTCATCCATGATGACTAGCATACCGCGCTTCTTGCACTCAGCCACCATGCGTTTCATATACCCCTCGGGCATATCCAAAATACCTCCTGTTGACAAGATGGGCTCCATGATAAACGCTGCGAGAGAGCCCACGCTTTGTCGATCAATCATTGACCAGCCATAGTCCAGCTCTGTCTCCCAGTCATAGGATCCATCAGGTTTACGGAAAGGCGAGCGGTAGGCATAAGGTGCAGGGAAGACAAGTTGACCAGGCATGCAAGGACCACCGCGTTTGCGACCAGCAGAGTACGTAGCAGATCCTGAGCCCTGAGTCAGACCGTGATAGCTCGCTGCGAAGGCGACTATTTCAAAGTTTCCAGTATAGCACTTGGCCATTTTAATAGCTGCTTCGGTTGATTCGGATCCAGTGTTCAGAAAGAAAGATTTCTCCAGAGGCGCAGGCAGTACTTTGGCGAGTCGTTCTGCCAGTTCAATGACGGGATGGGTTATCATGTTGCTGAGCAAGTGGTCCAGCTCAGAGACATGATGTTTCACCACTTCCACAATTTCGGGATGAGAGTGGCCGAGTAAGGAGCTCATTTGACCCGAGGTGAAGTCAAGGATGGATCGGCCACTGGCCTCATAGAGTCGGGTGCCCTGAGCCTTAGTAATTATAACAGGAGAAAATGGAACACCAGTCGTCATAAGATATTTATTAGCCTTCACCCAAAAGGCTGCCGTATTATCGACGGAACCCATGTTGATATTGATCTTCAGGGTGAGCAGAAAGAAGGGTATATCGGAAAGAACTCGTGAAGAATCGGGATTTTTAGGGTAGGGACTCAGAGAGTGATGAAGATATGAGCTGGCAATTGATTTTTAATCCAATGCATGGATGGCCTCTCGTTATCTACCTATTGGTAGAGGACCATATTTCGGAGGACTGGCCAGGTGCGGCTGGAAGAGTGAGCTGTGGCGGGGAACCTTGCAAGTTACCCATGTGTGGATATCCGTACGTTGGCCACAGCCATGGGGGTTGCCCGGTGGATTTTTAGTGCACCCCAATCTGGTAAAAAGATCCAGAAACAGTTATTCAAATATTCCAAGTATTCCAAATAGCCCTGGAGCGGATCAAATCAATCGAATGGCGGATATCGTGCATTGCTTTATCAGCTCTATTGGCTATGTTGATTCCACCTGGGCAGGCTTTGACTCATATTCCAAAGGCTGGAAACATTTGACAGTCCGAGTACGCGACTACTGCTTATATTTGACGGATATTTGTGGAAACATTGATTAAACAAGACTTTCAACCAAATCAACCCAACGAGCAAACCTTGAATCCATCCATCCTCAGATCATTTGTCACTTTTTCGTTGCATATAGCGTCGCCACTAAGTTTGTGTCAGTACGTTTTGTCTTGCAGTGTAAGTACAACAGGCTCCACTCACAGCGGGATTGAAAAAGTAGACTGGGATACCAAGCAGAAAAATAGACCCAGTCACAGCAGCCAAAATTCCCATTGCAGCGGGGTAGCTATACTTTGTCACCATAGGAGTCAGCCCATAGCTGACCCCAAAGGCAATAATGTTCTTAGTCCCCACCACTGCCACCAAAGCAGGGCCAGGATTCTTTTCCCAGGCGTCCGCTGCGAATGAGGTTGAAAGAATCAGTACAGACACAAAGGTTATCTGGAAAAGGGTCCACCCCATGTATGGGCCACCCCAAGTAGCATTGTTCTCAGCAGTGAACCCGTAAAGTAGAAGTGAGATAACGGCGAGTATCCCAGGCAATATCAGCAGAATCAGTCGATGCTCCGGGATATGCACGCCACCAGAACGCTTGGCCATTCTCAGAATAAACCAATCGCCAAAGACTCCAGCGTATAACATACCACCAAAACCACCAAAGACACCCCCCAAGTTGATCAGGCCTATACTGTCAGCAGACCAACCGTAACTTTCAAGAACGGCATCGTAAGTCAACGAGATGCCAACAGAAGACCCAAGAACAACTGCCGCTAGGAGGGTCGCGTAAAGAATTCCCGGGGAAGAGAAGGCTTCAATCATGTGGAACCATGCCATGAGGACAGTCCGACCGGGGTTTTTTGACAAAGACCCCATTGGACTGAGCATCTGCAAATATGTCTTCTTTGGACGTGCTGCATCATCCATTGAGGACTCATTGTCTGCTTCCTGCGATTCCAAATACGACTGCGCTTCGACTCCCACGAGGACTCGAGTAACTCCATACCCATCAGTGACAATCAATTCACCATTTCGGATTTGTGCGCGTCGCTGGTATCTAGTCTCGAAGCATGCAAGTGCAACAATGACAAGCCCAACCCCCACCGCAATCACGTACACCCAGTAGAACCAGCGCCAGCCTAAAGCAGCCGCTTCGTACGAAGTAGCAAGGTTCAAGCAGCTGGTTACCACATTCTGGGTAGCCCAGTAGATACCGAAAATCATGCCGCGTTGATGGACGAAAGTGACCTCAGATAACATGAGAGGGAGTAGCTAGGAAATAACAGACATGAGTGTTTGTCAGGCTCATTAAAAGGTGCTTGCAACGTACTGATTCCGTGGCACCTGTTGCCAGGCCTTGTAGGATGCGCAGACCAAGATGCTGCTCGAATGTCTGTGACAAGGCACAGCCAATTGTTGATCCAAGTAGGACAACAATGGAAATTAGCGCCGCAGGACGCCGACCGTAAACCAAACCCAGCGGTAGGATCAGGTAGTTTCCTTTTCGATATTAACAATGGTAAATGAAGACGAAGATTTGGAGAGATTACCAATTCCGACGAAGAGTGAAGGGAACGTCGCCAGCCAAACCACCTGCGCTGTAGTATGACCCTGAGGTACATAAAGCTCAAAGAAAACACCAAGAATTGCACCTAACCCCCCAACGACCGACAATGACATGATGGCTTTGAAATTATGTTAGCTTTGCTCAATTACCCATCATCCGCAAGACTCACAGAACCAGCAGCAACTGAATATAATACCCAGCTTCTCCCATTTCGAAAAATTGAGAGGATCATTGGGATCATCGCTGGGCACAGGCAGTCGCTGGACTTCTCCGCTCTCATCAATTAACACATTGCCCACACTATCATGCTTCTGGACTT
Organism: Penicillium verhagenii; assembly: GCF_028828195.1. Classification (NCBI taxonomy): domain Eukaryota; kingdom Fungi; phylum Ascomycota; class Eurotiomycetes; order Eurotiales; family Aspergillaceae; genus Penicillium; species Penicillium verhagenii. The sequence goes on along the minus strand of NW_026643176.1, from coordinate 276,699 downwards.
GAACATCCTCTAAAAACTCAACCTTGGCTTTCTGGACAGAATTGTTCATGTTAGGCATGTCCAAGGCACTGGACTGGAGAAGTGAGTGAGAGAACAGAAAAGAGTCAGAGAGGAAGTCCCTGCCTTTTCTCTAGACAGCTGTCCCCCGCAAGTCCATTTTGCGGGGGATTGTGGCTTGTAAGGTTGGGGGAGTGGAAGTTTGAAGCTGGGGAGAGGATCCACGCCCACAATTGCCGACAGCTCTCTTTCCCCGTGGGGGTGTCCACTAAGCCCCCCACAATCCGATGGACGCTGCAACTGCCAAATTATTTTGATTGGTTCGGCTTTGTTGCATTGTTTTCGAACTCCATCGGTCATTATAATCGATTACAAGTGTTATTGGATAGTCACATGTTGTAAACGGCAACCATTAGCGTACATGTGGCGCAAGAACCTAACCTTACTACAGTCAGGTGCTGAGCGAAAATCCTCTGAGCCAAGTATCTCAATCTCGGTATGGGAATCCCAATTTGTTAGCGTGGGTGGAATTGGCATCTGGGATAGCGGTCCCGAGATAATATAGGTACCCGGGATATCGAGGAAGGGGCATATCTATCATTTATGGAAGATTCCCTAAATCCTCAAGAAGTTCACATAGGTTTTGGATCATCGGGGGTAAAGAGTCTTCGGGGAAAGGGCAGGGGCAGTTCCCTTCAAGCACCTGCTTCGCAACAGCCATAACCAGTCGTGGCTTGCTCAACTGACAAAAAACCCTAAAGTCCTCATCGTGCCCACTTCGCGACTGAGCCATCGTCAATCCCGGCCGACCGAGCCCATGAGCCAGAAAGGCTTTGCTTTTCTGATCTTCTGGTCCATCAAGCGAAATCAACGAGGGCAAGTCCTCCTCACTCATCGGTGTATTCACCTCGGGCCGCTTAGTTTCACCGCACTGCAGGACACCGTAAACCCATAAGACCAAAGCAGCATGATAAATAGCCATGGCATCGAACCCGCGTAGTTGATGAGTTGCGACGCATCTTGCGGCACGCAACACCTGCCCTGCATGCCAAATTGCCGAGCGTGCTTCTTTCGTATTGCTCCAATCGCGAAGGCCAGGGTATGCGCGGCAGGCATCGAGTTCGCCGAGCTTGCCGACAAATCGCTGGATTGCGTCTACGTCGATGTGGAGGTACATCATGACGAACTCATTCAATAGTATCCTGACCGCTGGCGGCGAGGATGAGGTATCCTGAATAGATTTCAAGGTCATATATCTTGGAAATTGATAAATCAGTATGCGGGTGGTTGCATCCAAGCTTGGATTGGAATGTCAATGTTCTGACTTACAAGTCGTCGTGTCTGCTCTGTAGCCATAGTCTTGCTATTGCACGAGATTCTGTCCGGTTTCCCTGGGATAATACCATATGCTGGCGGAACTCCCAGACTTGAGTAGCCAGGCCATGAAGCAATGCGGACCTCGCTATGTCAAAATCAACCTCGACCGGAATATGTGTAATAAGTGAAGGGTCAGATAGTAAGTCTCTCAGGCTGAGATCGGACATTTCCATAACTCGATACTTTGAGATCCAAAGGGTTTGCCAAGCAGACGCCGTAGGTGCCAGCCACAAATCCCGAGCTGCGGGGAAGGGCAATGTCAGCTCCGTGTTTGAGGTCAAGGCAGGGCGGTTCATAGCCATAGCAGCTTCCACATCGTGGCCAAATAGATGGTAAGCAAGCCTGTGCAGATTAGTATCTAAAGTCCTTATGTCGTTGAACGCTTAATAGAGCATACCGCTTGAAAGACTCCTGTCGGACCCATTCATGCCAGGATTTATTCAATAATTCATCATCATCACCGGCAGAATAAGGCGTGATAGCTGAGTATGTGGATCGGTCATACGCAGCAGCGCGTCTGAAGGCCTATGCTAGTCAGTCTATGGCCTCAAAAAGATATAAATGGTTGGATGTGTTACTGTGACAAGGGGCTGCAGGTAACTTTCTGCAATTTGCATCTTTCGTTTATAACCAGAGAATATACCAATATCAAGCCATAACATCGAGGCTTGCAACCATTGTAGATCACGTAGCACACTGTTGTCGTCTTCGACCTAAGATTGAACAGGGTCAATTCAAGCATTAGGAAACGTTAAGGGAAATTCTGTCTCACAAGTTGAGCGAGGGAGACCCTTGAAATCTCCTGTAAAAGGATACCCGTCTTGTTGATTGACGATAATCCACAGCAAACACATCCAGCAGCTACCAAGCTAGTCAAGAGCTCAGGCCTCAGTTTCTGATTATAGAATGTGTATGGGTGAATCCATGCGTCTGTCTCGGTCCGCTTCGCAATGCCTACTTTGATAAGGGTATCCAAATATTCAGCAGAAGGGAACGTTGAGACAGATACTCGAGAGCCGGCTGTGCGCACGACCAATTTAAATATGTCGTCCCGTGCCTGCATAGAAAGACCACCAGGTATGCGCAGAATCTCGAGTCTATCCCTATGTTTTTCAGAGATATCATCGCCATCTCGTAGCGGAATTCTTCTCTCCTCACTGAAAGCGTGTTGGTTCTTTTCTGGGGTCCACAGCCTAAAGGGTTTAGCATATCAAAGGTTTAGTGAAAAATGGGAGTTCCATACCAGAATGAGCGCTGAAACGCGGCAGCACGACGACTGGCGGATTGATGGTTTTCAAGCTGAGTATCTTGAAGATCACCAAGACCAACATCCAATGCCCCGGGATCAAGAATCCGATCAAGATCGGGGATGAAATCCGTGTCAAAGAGGTCATTTTCGGGGAATGGAAAGTCTGTATCAAGCATGAAGTCAAAAACGCCCCGAGGCTGCTGAGTTCCGGACGGAAAGGTCTGAGATTCAACATTTGGTAGCATGACCTGTTCAAAAAACGCAGGGAAGGTATTTAGACTGGGATATGCCGAGAAGTTCTCCTGTGGAAGAAACGGATCCAATGCGAGCTCATGATGACTGAGATTGGAATCATAAACTTGATTATTATCATTGGAGTATAGATCTGACACCGGGGCGGTGCTGAAGGTCGACAAAGCTGATTCTGGGGTGGTAATGATGGCTTGAATATTAGGTAGATGGTCAGGATCTTGGCAGTCTGCCTGTGGAGAAAATTGAAATGCGCGTACGCTCGGTCGGCGAGATGGGCGCGTGGTTCTTACAGTGCACAGTGTTTGCTTTGAGCGACACCGCTGTTGAGTGAGTCAGCACGACGTGTAAACTGACATCTGGACGGTCACCGTCTCACTCCGAACCCGGGGCTTCCATACTTGACACGGTCGTTCATTATCGCAACTTAATTTAGCGGTCGCGCAGGCCTCACAAGCTTCCAAGGCTCGCTCCCGGGAGCGATTGTGCGACGCTTTCCCTTCAGATACATATTTCTCATGAACAGCTTGATGTCGCTGCAGGACATCTCTGGCTATATATATTAGGGGATCGCGATCGACAACACTGGAATCTGGAGTCTAGACCCACCGGCGATTGAACCCACGTTGACAGGTGGGGCATTGGTAAGTTCGTTCATTGCGATCTGTATCCCCAGCTCAGAATCAGTAACCAAAATTCAGTAGTAGGACCGATACCAGGGAATAGGTCATTGGCTATATCGAGGAGTCTCACGAGAATCAATATGACGCGCTAGGTGGTCAGGCCGTTCGTAAGCTTTGCCACAGTGAGGGCAGTGGTGATTCCCTGGTGGCTTTCCCCTTAAAGAGCGTCGAGGGGTTTGCGTGTCGGACATTATGATGCATTCTTCTGGATTGACACGCAAATGGTAACTTCATAAGTTGGTGCGAATGAAAAGGTTTATATGTGGGGAAACCAAAGCCGAGGCCATCGGGAACGTGGCTTTTTTTGCGGGCCACTTCGCGCTTCGGCCAAGATGATCACAATTGTCTACTTCAACCAATACGATGATTCTGATTTGAGCTCCCCCCAGAATTCAGATACGCGATCATATTCATGGGGTAGCACGTTGCCCCACTTTTGGTGGGGGTTTAAAGTCAAATACGATCGACGTCACGAGATTGACTGGGTTTTTTTTCATAGACTACTGGAAAGGCGAATTCTGCATGGATTTCCATTTTGCTCGTTATAAACATCAGATAGCCACAACTTCCTTCTGCTGCCATTGTTTTACACCTCGATACTTGCAATTAAAGTCCATGAACTCATCAGGTTTCCTACAGCAAAGAGACAGAGTCAGCATAACGGTATCAATAGCTTCTAAGCTGATTTAAAACATACATGGTGACTGTTTTATCGCCTTTCGCGGTCGCAGGCTTGGCTGCCTGGCGGCTGTATGCCTGTATCAAGCTGGCGCGACTGTGGCGGGACTGGAAGATATTCTATATTCGTTCCGTCAATTGCGGTTGATTCTATTGTTGAAATGGAACACGGAATTTATGTCTTACCTCCAAAATTTGGGAAAGATCCTCGGCAGCGGGTGGATTGGTGACACCCTCAAAGAACGCTCCCAAAGCTTCTGAATCTTCAATGGCTTGGCTAGCCCCTTGGCCTTGGGTGGGTAGCATCGCATGTGCAGCATCTCCGATGAGAATAACCCGACCCCGATGCCATGTCTTCAAAGGTTCCTGTGTTTTATTTACTTCAATATATGGACTATAATTTGGAAATGGAGAAAAGGAGAAGAACAAAGAATAATAGACTTACAATATCACGTAGCTGCCAAAGACCAAGGTCTGCTGAATGTCTATGCTTGGTCAGTGGAAGGTCCCCAAGGAAAGTTTCAAAAACCCCCACCTGAAGATGTTTTTGACCCACGATGGGAACTCGGCGAACGTTCGAAGCATATTTTCAAGATCCCCTTCCGAGACCCAAGACTGTTTGGCTTTGGGATCCTCATTCATTTGAGCTATAGCAGTTAGCACTACCTTGATAAGAATGCAAGAGTTCCAAAGCAATCCTTCACATACTGTCTGGTACCAATGCAACAATTCCATAGACTTCTCCCTGTCTTCCAGGGCCCATGACGAGTCGGCAGTCGTGAGCTACAATCATAGAAGTGAAAGGCTCTCTCGGATTGATCTTGGCGCAGAAGTCGGGTTCCTCCCTTTCAAGGACCTCTGTTGGTATCTAGAGGAAGGTTAGCATAGGCAAACTTTTGGTGCACGGATTGATTCCAGACCAGTAGTCGATAAGCTATTGAAAAGTCAGTCGATGGAAAGAGGTTGCTTGGATGAGGGTAACACTACCAGAATGTCCAGTCGGCATAGGACGAGGTTCGTCCTCTAAGACATGGCTGCGAAGTACACTATGACTGAAATTTGCATACAGATTAGCCATTAAGTCTATTACCAAACATCGGAACTGCCTCACATTCCATCTGCTCCAACGATCAAATCCCCCTCGACCTTTTCTCCTCCATCTAACGTGATGACTCCCTTCAAGGCATCACAGTCAATAACTCGGGATCCCACTCGCACAATGGCCGGATCACCCGCCCTCTCTCGTGAGAGAGCAGCTTTTTTCAATGCCTCGTGGAGATCCCTTCGATGAAACATGAGTCGCTCAGCCCCATATCCCTGCTTCTTCAACAATGGCAGGGTGTTCACCAGTTTTCCTTCAGTGTCGTAGATGCGAAATCCCTCGTCCACCATTTGCCGGGCATCGAGAAGTGAATTCTCCAGATTCCATTGAGACTGAGCAATCCATGACGCATTGGGTTGTAGTGAGATTAGCGCCCCAATTTCTTTGTTCAAATTTGACTGCTCCAGAATCGTGATGTGTCTATTGGGTCCGCGGAGAGCAATGGCAGCCGTGAAGCCTGCGATGCCGCCTCCCACAATGACAATTCTGAATGGTGGCATGGTAGTAGCTCAAAGCTTGGAAATTATTTTTTTCGATACCTGACTGATTTCGTTCGCTACTGACTATTATCTAATCTACTAATCAGCAAAAAAGGAATATCTATCTAGTCCTCCACCCGGGCCACCCCCATTTCTGCGCCCCACCTCCCCCACCTCCACTTTCCGATAGCAGCGCCAAGAATCAAGACGAATGACAGGCTCCAGAGTCTAAACAAGAATCCAGCAGAAGTTTGAAATTTATTCACGTTTGTATGTGGGCGGTGGTGTGGTACCCAGGTGCCTTTAGCCTTTTGTGATGTGTTTCGCTAATGTCGGGATATTTCAGACACTTCCCCTGGTATATAAACATCGCCTGGGCATCTTCATACAAACCACAGTTAGCTTCGATTTTTATACCACACATCTCACTGTGTATAAGTGATCGATCAAACCATGTCCACTACAGCTACCCTCACTGAGACCGCCAAGGCCAACTCCAATCTGCATGGATTCGGCCGCATGCGCGTCGATGGCACTGATCAGCACTTTGGGGATTTTCGCGATGATCTCACTCGTGACGGATTTGCGATTGTCAAAGGTGCAATTCCAAAGGAAAGAGCTCTGAAGTATGCCGATGAGATGTACTCTTGGTTGGAGGGATTGTAAGTTCTTACTAGTATTGACCAAAAACATGACCAGTGATTTGACTTAGTTTTGGCAATATAGTGAGTTGGGGTTCGACCGGAATGATCTTTCCACGGTGCACAAAGACAACCTTCCGACAATCAATGAAAAGGGCATGTGTCTGCATTATGGCCTTCCCCACGAGAACTTTGTCTGGGGTGTGCGAAGCGAGCCCGGTGTTGTCAGTGCCTTTGAGAAGATTTATGATGATGAGGATCTTATTGTCTCCTTCGATGCAATCAATTTCCAGTTTCCCAAGTATTTCACCCACTCCGAGTATCAGCCTTTTTTTTTTTCCAATCTGACGAGTCTCTAAAATCTTACTAGTCGCACCGACCTTGCCCCCAACAAACCCTGGCCCCACCAAGACCAAGACCCAGAGAAGCACGGGTTCCGTTGCATGCAAGGCCTGGTCAACTTCCTGCCGAATGGCCCCAACGATGGTGGCTTGATCGTCTGTCGCGGTGGCCACCTTCTCTCCGAACAGTTTCACAAAGAAATGGCCCACGAAGAGCGAATCCCAGCCTGGACACCGGAGTGGTATGGGTTCACGGACGCCGGTATGAAATGGCTCGAGGATCATGGGTGCAAGTGGGAAAAAGTGTGCGCTGAGCCTGGCGACCTGCTTCTGTGGGATTCGCGTACCCCACACTATAATCTCAGCCCCAAGCAGGAGCAACCGCGCTTCGCTGTTTACACTTGCTACATGCCTGTAGCGGATGCCACACAAGAAGACTTGCAACGCAAGAAGGCCGCTTTTGATCAGCGGGTTGGAACTACGCATTGGCCCAATGCTAAGCATACCGGGTCAAATGTTGCACAGCGAGATGGGCAGGAAGACCCGCATAACCGATCTCGGCCACTGGTGGAGCCTTCTTTGGGAGAGAGAGCTTTCAAGCTCACTGGAATTCCTTACATTAAGCCGTGATATTGAAGCCTCAAATACTAGTGGGAAATCCAGTGAGGGCACTTTTTAGATACTACTAGTAGGTACTCAGCCCAAATTCCAATCCCAATTCAGTCAAAGGCCAAAGGGCTCATCGATTCTCATGGAAATTATTATGTAGCTGTGACTACAATAGCTACTAGTAATGTCAGGAATTAATCTCACATACTACTTTCGCTAAGGTGTGGGTTTGTGATCCCTTCAAGCACTAAGTAGCTCAAGATCATCCCAGATCCCCCGTGGCCCTTTACGTGTGATTTCCGGCAGAAGATTAATTCCGAGGGTTCACGTGGTTTCCAATGAAAGGTTACAGGTTCATGAATAGCGGAATCAACTTTACCCCGGACTGAAGGAACCCATTTCCCGGGGAAGATCTCGGAGCGTGGAGAACAGGCCAAAGCTGCTAAAATCCACGTGTAATGTACCTCACTGTGGTCAATTTGAGTGGCATACTGGATCCAAGACAGCTTCCTGGAAGCGGAAATCCAGGGAAATCCCAGGGCAATTCGAAGAAGTGCAAAGTAGAGGGTAAGCAAATATCCATACCACCGTGGAAAGTGTACAAGGATCGGTGAGGAAAATTCAATTTTGACTGGCTACCAAGGAAAAGGCGTTATAACCCCGAGCTCACAACAGTATAATTGGACCCAGAAAGCGCCAACTCCGCACTCTAGACTGGATCTGGGGAAGTGAAGTCGGGGGCCGAGCTCTTGTCTCCACTTCTCCACGCTTGGTGCTTTCCAAATCCCCCTGATACTGAGAGGCGGATATGAAATAAGCCGCCAAGCCGGACCTAAAAAAACAAGCCGGATCAGAAAGCTTAGCCCTCCCCGCATCAAAGGTTCCTTTAAGCGAATAAGAAGGGAAAAATGAAATGAAAGGACGATCCCCAGGTATTTGTAGCTGGGGTTTCCCCGTGGGGATATGCAGGTTTTTTCTTTTCATCCCTTGTTTCTTTCCTCTTTTCCTCTTTGACGGTTCTTCAATATGGCCACCGAGATTGATACCTCGCTGACGCGCAAATTATACTATGCCTTTCCTCCTGCTGTTGCGGGCTTTGCCTACGGTTGGGAAAATGCTTCTATGAGTGGTATTCTTACCATGACTCAGTTTTTGGATTATTTCGGTACCCCATCTGCCTTTCGCCAGGGTGTTATGACTGCGGCCTTGCTGGCCGGTGAATTTGGTGGTTCTTTATTGATCGGATTCTTGATCTCGGATCGTTTTGGTCGCCGCATCACCATCTTGTTCTGTGTGATTGTTTATCTGATTGGTCAGGCTATCATTGTCGCCGCGCAGGATCAGCAAATGTTTATTGCTGGCCGAGTGGTCAATGGCTTGGGTGCTGGTGGTTTGTTTCAAACAATCTCATTGTATGTTTTCTTTTCCCAGTGCAGAACTATGTTCGCGGAAGGATTTTCTTGGGAAGATATGATGCTAATTCTTTTTTCTTTTTTTCAGGTATACTGCTGAAATCACACCGCCACAGATCCGTGGTATGATGACTTCGATGATGAGCTTGGGTATTGCGATGGGACTGCTAGTTGCATACTGGGTCCAGTATGGCGCGGCCAATATCGAAGGCAACGCTGCCTGGCGCATGTGCTTCAGTCTCCAACTGGTACCAGGCGCTATCGTCGGAGCCATCATGCTGTTCCGGCCCGAGTCACCACGTTGGTTATTCCGACACGATCGGGCCGAAGAAGCCTTGCAGGTCTTGGCTAAGCTTCATGCCAAGGGAGACCAGAATGCACCCGTCGTGCAGTCCGAGTTTGAAGAAATCCGTGTCGTCGTCGAATACGAGCGAGGCACACCTGCACCTTCCTACCTTGCGCTGCTGGTCAGCAAGCAATATCGTCGCCGCACCGCATTGGCAATGGGTCTCCAATTCATGCAGCAGATCACCGGTGTCAACATCATTTTATACTACGCCGCCAAGGTGTTTGCGCAAACTGGGCAAACAGGAACCAAGGCCGCATTGCTGTCCAACGGCATTGAATCCGCCCTGTTCCTCGTCGCTTCATTCTCTCTCACCCTTCTCATGGATGTCTACGGCCGTCGCAAGCCACTAATCATTGGTCCCATTCTAATGGGAATCTGCATGATCATCGTCGCATCCATGCTCGTCGGCTTCGGCGCCCCGTACTTCGATGCCGCAACCCAAGAGATGAAATTTAATTTCGCAGATGGTGCAGCTGGTAACACTGCTGTCGCATTCATGTTCCTTTACATGGTAACATTTGGTGCAAGCATGGCTTCTCTCCCGTGGACCTACCAGAATGAAGTCTTCCCAATCAACGCGCGTGGCCGCGGAACTGCACTTTCAACCTCCGTGAACTGGTTCGTCAATTTCTGGCTGGGACTATACATGCCTACCGCCCTGAATGAGGGATCATGGAAGGTTTACTATGTTTTTGGTGGGATTAATATCGGCATCTCGTTTGTGGTGTACTTTTTCTTCCCAGAGACTTCGCGCCGGACGCTGGAGGAGCTGGATTTGCTCTTCACGCCTAATCGTACTAGCTTGGTCTTCTTAGATAAGGAAGCTTGTCGGAAAGGATCTCTTCTGAAGCATGGGTTGGAGTCTGGGGCTGACGCTGCTAAGGCCTTGGAATCAGCACTTGTACTTGGGGCTATTGAGGGGGGTGATGATAAGGAGAAGAACTTGGCTTTGCACGATGAGTATATGAACTGATTACGCTATTATCATCTGGAAAATATCTATTTCCGGGTCCGGTTGTTGCAGTTAGAGCGCGATGTTACCTAATGAACTTTGAACATTGATTGAACATTGAATCAATCGGCGTAAATATTTTCAAAATGTTTACTCCCATGCACACATTGAAGTACTCAAGTGCTCGCTGCATTTGAAGTAGCGGAGTACAAAATTCATGGATATTTCGATACCACACATGTGTAGGTTCTAACTCCTGAGGAAGCTCTAACTGCTCACATCGTTCAATTGGCGCGCCAGAACCTTGGAATCATGCACGTGGAAATATAAATGACGCAAATGGCTGAACAATTGGCCTGCAGATCATCTAGCTACTGACGGAAACCAAATCCGGCATTCCTTTAATCCTATCAATCTGATAGCCCTCGGGGAGGGATCTAGGCCCGCTTCATCTTCGCAGGCAAGAAGCCGCACGGGTTTACCCGTCATCCACGCTCGGTCACAGACTGCATGATAGCATGGGTCCTGGATGCCAGGTATAGCTTATCAGGGTATGTCTTATGCAACCTTGGAAGGTTCTGTAAACGTTGCAATGCAGATACACAGACCTAGTGATCAACGAGAATCTGACGCAATTGATGTATGGATGGGGTTAAAAAGCATTTTATCTGTACCCGAGGTCCACGAGACGGCTCAGTGCTGCTTTCAAGGTAATGTTGGTGTCGACTTCTGGGGAATTCCAAGGTTGAGTGCACAAGGCACATATTGGATACATCGCAGTCTCCAGCTGTAATGAGCTACTTACTGGCTTCGGAATAGGGACATCTATTCAACTGCACAGATGCGTATAGTACTACTTCCTAGTACTAGGCACTTGTTTAAATTCCAAGTGGCCTTTACCCCTCTTTGGCTTTCCCCAACGAGATAACCCATTGTGCATTGTATGCCAGTGTCAATTTGAGCATTGAGTTGAGTGGAATTGCGACGATCGAGTGGACACTTTTCATGTATAGAACCTGTTGGGCGTTGCGCCTGGGGCGGTCCATGTTGGAAGTGGGATACATTGGCGTCGGATCACAGTGCGCCGGGACAGAAAATTCGCAATCTACTAAGCAGTAAAAGGATCCCCGCTTTGTGCTTAAGGTCCGCTTTTTACACATGTAAGTCACATATTTTCGGGTGACTCAAGAGCGGTTAACATGACGGCTATTGATTATTATTAGTTTTGTATTGGGGGGTTTCCGTTCCGACATAGGGTGTTTTCCGACTGGGTAAGTGTGCTGGTCCGAGCCCGTTAACGGTCAACTGGTTATCCTGCGAGTAAGGTGCATGAAGGATTCCAGTGATTTGAAGCATCTGAGGAGTTTAAACACACATTCCAAGTAGAATTAAAATCGCATAGATTTCATTGCTATTGTTTAAAGGTGTCTAACTTTAGAAAGCATGAACGGTCCCATGGGGTTAATTTTAATTCATGGGAAGTATACCGGGAGGCAGTGATTGGGGGAAATGCTGAGCTTCGACGGGGATTCCAGGCTTTTCCCCCAATAAGAAACGTGGCGGATCAAAGCCCCCAATTAATCATTATTCAAGTTCCTGGTCAGCAGACTCGAAGATTTGATTCTGTTTTTTCCCTTTTTTTTTCTCTTTTTTTTTTAACATTTCAACATTTCTCATGGTAGACCGGAATGACCAAAACGGGCATTCCAGGAAGATGACGTTGATTAGTCAAAAAAGCCCTGTTCGGGTTCACGATACTTACTTACTGCATGGCCAGTGGATCTGAATTCTGCACATGTAAGGCCCTTAATAGACTGCAGCGACGATCGATTCAAGTCCACGTGAGAGGCCGAGCCCTTATCAAAGTCGTTTGCATCATTTGGGTTTTTATTTTGTATTTTTTTTATCTATATTTATATATATATATATTTTTTCCAAAAAAAAAAAAAAAAAACTATGAGCTGAATGGATTAGGGAGAGAAATTCAATAAGTCAAATTGAAGATCAATGCAGTTATAGAAATGACATTCTTTCAATCCAATTAAAACAACCAATTTCCTACGTAATACATTTATGTTTGAACAAGGGATCCATTTTACGGTGAACGGCGAACCCGGCATATCCACCCTTGGGTTGCCACTCGGCCTGATGTAAACACGATAGAGAAGCTTCACCTTATTACCCCGATTCATTTTTTTCCCTTTAATACACCTTTCTTCCCCACCTATTTCCCCCTACTAATCCACCTTCCACCTTTTCCATCTTGCAATTCTTCTCTTATTCAACCCATCTTACACCTCCAAAATGGCTCCACCTGCCATTATCGCCCCCTCCATCCTGAGCGCCAACTTCGCAGATCTCGGCCATGATTGCACCAAGAAGATGGAGCAAGGCGCTGACTGGCTCCATGTCGACATTATGGACGGCCACTTCGTCCCCAACATGACCATCGGATGTCCCGTCGTCTCTCAAATCCGCGGCTGCGTCGACCGCCCACTTGAACCCTGTGCTCGCGGCACATTCGACTGCCACATGATGATCATGGAGGTACGTTTTGCCTCCTCAGCTCATCTCGGAGTGAATCCGATCTGAAATTATTTCGCCGCAATCTTTCCCCGATTCCCTGACTGACTTTTATCTTTTCTACGCTTTGCGCATAGCCTCACAAATGGGTCAAGGAATTCCAGAAGGCTGGTTGCGATCTTTACTGCTTCCACTATGAAGCTGCCGTTTCATCCGTTGCCGCCACCGATCCCACCGATAACGACACTACACAGCGCACTTCGCCGCGCCAATTGATCAAATACATTCACGAGCAGGGCATGCAGGCCGGTATTGCTATTAAGCCCGATACCCCCGTCGATGTTCTGTGGGATATTTTGGATAGTCCGGATCTCGCCGAGCGACCTGAGGTACGTTTGCGACTCTCCTACCCCACGTTCCAATTTTCATATTTATGGTCCATTCATGAGCGAATGAAGCCAGTTTATAGCTTCTACAGTGCGTGCGCTAACCTTTTCTTTCTCTCTTTCGCTTGATAGATGGTCCTCGTAATGACAGTCCACCCCGGCTTCGGCGGCCAGAAATTCATGGCCTCCGAGCTCCCCAAGGTCTCGGCCCTGCGCGCCCGCTACCCGGATTTGAACATCGAGGTCGACGGTGGTCTTGGTCTGGGAACGATCGATCAGGCTGCCGAGGCTGGCGCCAATGTTATTGTGGCTGGATCTGCCATCTTTGGCGCGCAAGACCCCGCCGATGTTATTGCGAAACTGAGAGAAGCGGTGCAGAAGCGGAGGGGTCTTGAAGCCGGTTCGGCTTCTGCTTGAGCCGTACATTCAAGTTCGGGTTTATTAGTGAACTCAGGCTTGTTGGTCCGTTCCTTTTTCCATCAATTACATGATTACACATAGTCATTGGCATGGGCATTGCCCCGCTATGGTTGAGTTGCCTCGTTTTTTGTTAGTGGGGGTTTTTGTTTGGTGGGGTCTTTTGATGATCAAAAAGGGGTTTCGGTGTTCTCAACAGTTTATTTTTTGCTTGTCGTGGTCTGATTTGATCTGGTTTGATATATAGGCATTTTCTTTTCTTTTTCTCTTCTTTGCTTCTTGCTCGTCATATTCATTATGTGGTGTAATTTTTTTTAATCATGAGATACGAATCGCATTCGGGATTATTAAACCATGTAAATACCAAAAAAAGAAACATTGCAATTTCTTATCCATGACTATACATAAATGGGCTCAGGCTGGTATCATGCTCGTAAAAAAAGAAAACATTCGCATTCGCAATTGACGTGCATTCCTGTACATTTGTCACTGTCGTAGGTTGCCCCTCACTCGATCGCTGACGTAGTTTCCGTGCTCTCCGCGCTCTCCGCAGCCGCGGGGTCCGCAGGGGCAACAGCAGCATTTGTCTCGGTCTCGCCCTCCTTGGTCTCAGTGACACTCTTCTCCTTCGCCTTGGTCTCATCAGCACTCTCCTCTTCATTGTGCTTCTCAGCAGCACCCTCCTCTTGCTTCTCCTTTGCCTCAACCTCGGCCACAGCCTTTGTAGTGTCAGCATCCTCCACAACAGGGCTCTCTTCAATCGTCTCACTCGGTCGCGTCTTCTGCGCAGCCTCCTTCCGCAGCTCCTCTACCGACCCAGATGTATCTTCCCCAGAGACAGAGGACCGAATCTCACGCACGACCTTATCATGTTCCTCCTTGTCTGTCTCCGAGATGATCGACCCGCGATGGTGTCCCACAAGACCGAGAATTTCAGCGTTTTCGGCACGGAAGTTTGCAGATGACACGGCCGCAACTTCAGGGACGAGAGGAGGACGCTTAGCGCCCGTAGGTGAGTCGGGTGCAGTATCGGGCATCTCGGGCACGACGGAGCCCTTGCGCTGCTTGGTGGTGGGACTGGTCGAATCCGCCTCCTTTTCAGCCTCGGGCTTCACAGTCGCGTCCTTCTTATCGTCTGTCTTGCTCTTTGCCTTGGATGCAGCTTCGGCGCTGGCTTGTCGCAGGGCTAGCACAGCTGTCTTGTCCTTCTTCTCCTCGGGCTTGGTCTTCGCGGGTGGGGACTGGATCTTGATCGTAGCGGGTTTGGGGGTCTTGGGTTCAGGCTCCTTTGGAGTAGAGGGGGCGTCGGGAGCGGCGATGGGGTAGCTGGTGGCTGGCATGCCATCCAGGTCTGGGGCGCTGTTTACAACCATGCGCAGCTCGCCGAACTCGTTCCATTCTTCGATTTCTTCCAGGTCCTAACCGTGGGGGATTAGTCACACATTTCCACTTCTGAACAGACAACAGGAAAGCTTTACATACTCCGAGGATGTTGCCGTACTTGATCAGGCCGGGCAACTTCTTACCCTTGGAACGACGACCCCACAGTTTGCGGGCAGCATCGTCTGTGGCAACGTCAATGGCTCGGAATGAGAGCTTGTTCGCCTTGAGGATAGTTTCTATGCGGGAGGTTGCGGTGATGATGTGTGAAGACCCCGCTGTGAGCGAGGTGTAGAGATAGAGGGTTGAGTCGGACATGGTTAATCGCTCAGGGGTGGGGTGGTGGGATGAGAAAGTTGTCGCTGATGGTTGATCATAAATCGTAAAACAGGATGGTGGATAATAGTCAGGGTCAATTCATCCAGACGGAGAAGATCAAATGACTTATAAGTTGAAGTAAATGAAAAAAAAAAATTATATGAAAGATCTTTGTGCAGCGTGAAACTGTTTCTCCTGGAAATTATGACGTGGCTGGGGAAGGATCACGTGTGGCCTTTCTTAAGGGATTTTCGCAAAGGCGCTTTGATTCTCTACTATTGAAATAACATTCGTGATGATTGTCCCCCTGATTCGCGGCTGCTGGACCGACTTTATTATATGCTTTCTCCACATCTTCAAAACGCGTTTCCAAGATTGCCCCGGGCGTGGCGACTTGACGTCAGCCCGACCCGGTCTGCCATCACCAAATCCTTGATGAGAGAAGTGGTTGGTTGGGTCGAAGAAACTTGCAGTTTGCTGCCGTGGTTCAGCAACCAGGAAATGGAGAGTCCTTCTTATGTATGAGGGAAACGAAAGATGCTCCAGGCGCACAAGCTCTTTCGCTCGTGTTCGAACTGTTCCTGCGACAAATTTGCCTCTAGACTGAACCATGGGCCTGGAGTTCAAGAATGTTCTCTGGAGAATGTTCTGCAGAACTCTCCTTTCCACGGTTCTAACTTCATACTTCTCGCACCTTCCATCGATAAGGAAGATGATCAAGGTTCGATCGGGAACTATTTTTTTTTTTTTTCGCGTCAGTAGTATGTGCTGCAGCTAGCGATAGTCCCGCAAGAGGACAAGCGTAAGGTCAAAAGAGGACTATGTCCAGCCACAAAGAGCCAGCTGCATACACCGCCAAAGCCATATATGATAGCCCCATCCTCTAAATTTGCTAGTGCGAACAAGAATTGAATGTGCTGTCGGATGGGATCCAGTCTGTACAGATTCGGAGTAGCGGTCAGCAAAGACACACCCTGGACGGTATTCACGAATCACAAAAGGCCTTCACCGCAGAGCCGCCAGAATCAGCACGGGGCTTCCAGCCGAGTTCAAGACTCGTGCGCGGCAGACCACGCGGGCTTACCATTGGCAGCATGAACTTCAGGGTCACCGTCATCCTATCCCCGGGTAGTTTTAAAGCAGGCCGCTTCCGCCTCAACGTTTACACCCACGCTAGTCTGCTGTCAATATGATGGCACTCAGCCACTCCAGTTCCCGTACCTCCGTTGCTGCATGGTGCGTTTATGTCCCCAATAGAAGCTTGATTGTTACGCTCCTGTGATGCGCCACCTGCAAGTCGCGTTCAAGGGGGATGCAGTGCTAGCCTCGCGATTCAGCGCACGCGACGTGCTGCGGACGTGTGGCTTCGGTCTGCCTTGTCATCCTCATCGACGGGAGTCTAGGCTGGAGGCTGGAGGCTAGACTCAAGCTGTAACCCGGACAGGAGAACCACTGGGAGGACAGAGTGCAAGCTATATTGGGGCTGTTGGACCAGGGTCGATGTTCAATTTGGAGTGTTGGAAAACCTTCCAGGGCTCCATCATCTACTAGGAACATGGATCCTGCTGTCTGAACTTCTGGCCCTGTTCCGCAAGATTTTCAGTTCTGTTGGCGAAGCTGAATGGCTTGCGACAAGAAGAAACTCAGTGGAATTTCCAAATTCATACATTTTTTGGACGACTATAGCTCTGATGACCGGGATGATGTCGATGTCGTACTTTTGGTAAAGATGACGCAGGGTCCTATTGGATAACAAGTAGAATAATCCCCCAATCTACCAATGAGATGCATTCAAAGTTAAGGCCCCCTTGGGCAGAAAATGATACACCGTCTTTGCAGGTCAATGACGAAATGAGATTCCAGTTGAATGTCTATCAAGCGGTCCAAACAGTACGAATGTTGCTTTTCCAGCCGTGTTTCATAAATGATGGACGGAATACATACATAGTAGTCTAGATAGAGCGAGAGGAAAAAAACAACACCTCATCAAATCGATTTCCTTTTTCATGCCGAGGAGATCCAAGCCACCTTGTGTGGCATGGAGTCCATGACACATCAAAATTGAGTGATAACAGTTCCTCTTTACTGCCGTGGAGCCGTGGAGCCATATTCCAGATTGGGCGTTACAGTGTGATGGCTATTGGGTTGAAAAGTTTGAAAACTGCATCGTCGATCCTCCACTTGCGGGCCGATTTCTGTCAACCGCCTATGAAGGTTGAGGGAGGAAGAGTAGGTGAAACGCAGTTACCGCTGGATTGGAAGAAACCTGGGTAGTTTCTTTTTTCTCTCTCCCTTTTTTAAAATTCAAATATTCCGGGCAGCATTTCCATTATTGTTACGGAGAATTAGAGTAAATAACATTGAATAATGTGAATGTATCGCGGGTCTATTAGCGCCAAGATCGTCTGATCGTCGGAAATCCCTTTTCGCCCCTGAGAAACGGGAAACCGGGACAGGGAAATCCCCTACACGGAGTACCAGGTTGGATTCAATACTTGAATTATGTTATATATAGAGTATCATAAATTCTCATACGAAAAAAAAAAAAAAACTCCTTCATATTTTCTATTTTGGTTTTATAGATTGGATCCATGGTACACTTCCCGGAACTTCCACTTCTCCCACGGACCTTCATAACGGTTCAACCACAGGGCAACAATTGGGCACAGAGACTCCATTCCCAGAGTCCAAAGTCCACCAAAATCCACCCAGAAGCGTCACCTGCAGGACTCTTTTCCCGGCTGCAGGGTGAAACGACGTGGCATCCATTCAGACGTCTGACCTGTCTTTAGTTGGAAACGAATCTGGATTTTGGAACAGAGAGGGGGGGGGGTCAAGAGGAGAAGTGTATGGAGTACCGAGGACTGGTAATATTAGGCTCCATAGAAGAGCTATTGAATATTACTTGTTGACGGGGGGCTCACGAGGTGAATATTGAAATATTCACTAATTCAGGAATCCAGAGGGGGCAAAAGTGGACTCTGTACTGCCAGTGGATTTCCGCTTCTCATCCGCTGTTAGCGCTGGAAGACTCTCTCTCTCTCTCTCTCTTCTTTTCCATCTGTAACTTCAAACCTTCTTCTCTGACGCGAAGAACGTTCCCTTGACCCCCCTTGATTATTTAATCTGGCTATGCATCGTGGGCGGTCGGGTCACGCTCGGGGTGATCCGGTTCGCTGCCTCACTTTATCGTCTGGATGTCCCATCACCGACTCTGCCCGTGTTGCAGGAATGAATGAACCAACCACAGAAATGGAGGTGCGAACATCAAGGAAAATAGTAAAAAAAAATCAATAGTCAGCATGGCTTGTGCGAATACGGAATGGTAGAAATCCCCCTTAAACAAGACTTGCGCAAAATACCAGTAAATACCGCGAAACGCATAGGAAGATGATAGGGAGATCGTAAGAGAATGGTACGGGGAAGGTGCATCGTGTAATCTTTTTTCCTCCGGGTAATAATAGTAAAGCATAGTAAGAACAGTAATAATAGTAATAATAGTAATAATACACATCAGAATTGCCATTCGATGGTCCAGAACTCGTAGATCCACACCTGGATCTGGGTCTTTTCCACCATTTCTGTCTGGTCTTTGGTCTCCTATAGCTGTCATTTACAGACTTCGTATCCATTCGGTGGGACTAGTTAGCTGTTCCCTTTCCCGGACTTTTGCTCTTCTCTTTTCCTCTTCTCTGCCCAATCTTTCCTGACTTTGACGATTTGCATTATCAGTTCATAATTTATTTTTTTGTACATTCAAGTTTCCCTTTAATCTGCCTTCATCTCGACCTTTTCATTTCCCTTTCTCCATCACCTTATCGACAATCCCGATCGGAATCGGATTTGGAGATAAGACTCGTTTTCTGGGGAAAAACTATGTACGTGCGCGCCCCCATTCGGCTTTGCGGCTCCTAACCATCTTATATAGACCAGAAAACAAAACCACCCACCATACTACATATTTTTATCGAGCCTATTCTGGCTATTTTCCATTCGTTCTAATCGCTCCCTGTTTCGCATACTGATACACCAGTTCGACTTCAAATCAGGGTCGACTCCAACATCAGGGTCTTATTCCCCTTTCCCCCCCCCCCCAACTATGACATTCAATCAAGACGAAGATGAATTGTTCACCAGGGCCATATCAGGGTACCGTGAAGCTTTTTTGGTTAGATACTCCCACCTTCCGGAAGCTGAACGGAATCAACTCTGGAGTCACCGGATCAGCCCATTTATCCCGGCCATCGATCGGGACGACGCAACCCCCGGGAAACCGGGCAAACGAACTCGACAGGATGCTATCCCGCGGACGCTTCTTTCTTCTGGTTCTGGTCTTCCGCAGGCGAAACGGCGAGCCACCGTATGTGTGACCTTGGTTCCTTGTTCCCGCACCCTCTGATGGAGAATATCCCATTCTTCCCGCTCCTTTCCATCCTCCCTTTTCCTTCCCCTCTAATTCTCCAGCCAAATATATATGTAAAAATTCCTTGGATTGACGATTGGCAGACCCCGGATCTTCCAGTGACCATGGAGCTGAGGCGCGCGCTTTCTCAAGCATCCACGACTGTTGGACCGCAAAAGAGAGCGTCGGTCTCAACTTACCGGCATCATACGGCGCCCATGGTCCGCTCCCAGAGCCAACAGATCCCCATATCCCACTGGCATCCGCCCGCCGGGGCCATGGGTAAGGGATCATCTTTCGGACCCTCCTCAAGGACCCAGCAACCGCAGCTTGAGCAAGTCATCGACGAGTATTCACCATCCGAATACACGAAGCACCTGCAACTGGACGACGGCGACAACTGCAACCAGTCATATCCCTCGGGTTCTGGCTCTGCTCCTGGTTCCGCTCTCTCCCTTGCTCTTGCAGCCCACGGATCGACTGGAATGGCCTCTTTGCAACCTCACGACGGACAAATCTCTCCCATGGCCGATACATCTCCCGCGGCGGCCGTCAGCATGACCCGCAGCGGTACCACCGACACGATCATCAACCACTTCGATAACTTTGGATTTGATCAAACGGCGCCAAACACGGAACTGGATCTGGCCCCTTATTCTATCCCCCCAGAGTGGGTGCCCACATCCACCTCTGGGCTTCCCTATCATTCTTCCCTATATCCTCACTTAGATTCTACCTCTTTCCCAATCACCTACCCTCCCGCTTTCTCCACCTCTGCCCCATGCACAACCTCATTCCCACGCTCGATTCGTTCATCCCTCCCCATATCCGAAATCGAACACCCATCACCAATGGATATCAAACCTACCCTCCCATCCGAAGAGGACCAGCAAACCTCCCGTGCAGTCCGTCGCACTCAAGAACAACTCGCCCATGCAGCCCGCCCCATCGCCCCCAAACGTGAATCTCATGACAGCAACACAGCTACGATTCTGCTGCATGACACTTCCTCCCCACACATGATGCTCCGCATCTCCTCAACAGACGGCACCACCAAGGAAGTAGCAGCCATCCCAAAGGCCTCAATCCACAGACCTCCACGCCAGAAAACATACTGCCGTGTCTGTAATGACCAACCAGAGGGCTTCCACGGTGAGCACGAACTCCGCCGCCACATGGACCGTGTGCACGCCTCCGTTCGCAAAGTCTGGGTCTGCGTCGACATCTCGCCCGACAAATCTTTTCTCGCGAACTGCAAAGCGTGCCGGAATGGGAAAAAATACGGCGCCAACTACAACGCCGCGGCGCACTTGCGACGCACCCATTTCAATCCTTGTCAGCGGGGCCGCGGGGGTCGCGGGAAGGATAGTGAGAAGAGAGGCGGGAAGGGTGGAGGCAATCACCCACCTATGGATGTGCTTAAACATTGGATGAGACAGACTGTTGAGCGGGCCGGTGAGAATGGAAATGAGCGAGACAGTGCCGAGCTTGAGGCTGAGTTGGAACTTGAGCTTGAACAGCAACTTGAACAGCAGCAGTGTGGGAGTTTGGGGTCTGATTCTGTCTTGGATGAGTATGATGGAGAGGAGCAGGAGCGAGAGCAAGAGCAAGAGCAGGATCATGGACTTGATGTTGATGAGCATCATCATGATGGGCTGAATATTGCTCGCTCGAATGGGAATGCGAATGTATATTCACATGCGCATCCCCGCTCCATGCCACCTGCTCATGTCTCCTCATACGATATGGAGTCTACCCTCATGCATGGGTTCGATTCGTATTCCATGTCAGGCTTTGATCTTGACCCGTCGCTCGATGTTCCATTCTACATGGAAGCCCAGCCTCCTTTTCCGCCGGAAATGGAGTCGTATGTGATGTGAGCCGTCGTAGTTGCTGTTTTGTGCTGTGTTTTGGCGAGTTGGTTGTTCTTCTTTCTCTTTTTATTCTCTCCTCTCCTTCTTATTCTTCTTCTTCTTCTTTTCCTCCACTTCCTGCTTATTTTGGTTGATGAATTCAATTCATCATGTGTGTGACGCGGTTATCTTCATGGTTCTGGACCAGCATGGTGTGCGATATATTGGTATATGATATTTGGGTGTATGGGGTACGGTTTCGGGTATATATATGGTTTGGGATCGGAGTCGGAATTGGACCTGGGTCGACTTTATTCGTTTTGGAGAGGGCATCTGGACACGAGTCCAAACTTGAATATCGGTGGGAAGGGGTTAATGGTTATTTGCGATTGATTATGGGCATTTCGGAAGTATGGCCTGGCTCGGCTTGACTCGATTTGATTGCCTGAGGGTTGGCGACTTCAAGGCGCAGCGTGACATCATTTGCCCCTTTTGCTCCACATTGCAGTCATTCTGTACTCTGGAAATCTGGGGTTGTCTTTCTTTACTCATTACCAGGGGTTCGTTCATTAATGACCCGGCTAGTTCCAGTACTGACACGAGCGACGAAAGCAACTAATGATTATTATTTTCTTCTACTATGGCATTAGCGATGTGATTTTTTTATCGTTTATATACAGTCATATCCAACCTTATAAGTAATTTGCATAGGTCATTCCTTGCATATAAATGCACTGTAGTGTGTTTAGTGGTACAGCGTTGCAGTCTGGTGCATCCAATCTGACGATTGCTGTAGTTTGGCAGGTTCCAGTCGTACCAGTACCGACTCTACCGATCAGGTCACCTCACCCCTACTAAAAGTTCAGCTCACCCCTTAATAATACCGATGGTCGAATATTTTGGGGGCCCGTAAATTACGGCAGCAAAGTGCCAAATCAGGAATGTTGGTGCCTTGGCATTACGGGTACCTTACAAGTTATTTCCGGGGCCTGACAACGAACCTCATCTGGAATAAAGAAACAAGGGCACAAAGACAGATGTGAATCCACTTATTGGATGAAACAAAGCTGAGAGGATAACCCATATGTGCTGGCTCCCAGGCTCGTGTTCTTTGTATACTTTGATTCAGAGTACAAGATGCAATCCATACGGCGTAATCCGTACAGGCAGCAACAATACCAGCGGTCAACCCAGTCAACTCAACCCCAGTAGCTGAGCCAGACCGGTTCGCCCGCTCCCGGGTTCTTAGTGGGTGAGATCCCGCTCGTGGTGGAGTTTCCAATGCTTTCTAGTGACACGGTGGCTGGGGTTCAGACCAATAATCACAAAAGAAGTGGAGGTGGATGTGTGGCTGACCACGCAGACCTGGTGATAGGGCTGGGTCTTTGCTGTGGCTCAGTGGGCTCTCATACAGAGAAATACCGTAATCATACGACCACGGGTTTCACTTGGGGGCCGGGAAGTGGTATTTGGGGTCTTTACCATTCCATTCTTTTACGATGAATTATGTACACTTAGTGGCGAGCGAGTGTGGCAGTTCAGTTCATAGTGGATCGATTCATAGGCTTCACAGCCGCAATCTGACATTAAATTAGAAAAGAGATCAAACATGCAATAATATCTACTAGTTAATTGGAATTCAGTGTATAGACTTGTACAGGGCCTTGGGAGTCTTGGCCTTAAGGAAATTCTATTCTCAACTAACTTTACGTGCCAAGGCCGTATCATACATTCAATTCTTTCCGTAAACAACGGGAAAAAAGGGAAAAATAGGGAAAAAAAGGAGTTGCGACTGGTAATTATTCTTCCTGCAGATTCAGCTCCATCGGCGGTTTCGGTAAACCTTGTCTCCTCTTTTTTCCTCCTACCTCTCTTCTCACTTTCCTTCACGACCTCACCGTCGTTTTTCAACCTCTCGTCACAGTCACCTCACTCGCTCGCAAAGCCCCTTCTTCCTTTTCGCGAGCCCCGTGCTTTCCTCTCCGCCAATCTCCGACTCCGAAATCAGCAAGGTACGTCGCAACCCCGGTCGCTTTGGTCACCGCAGTGGCCTATGATCTCCTCAACATCCCAGTTGGAAACGCCGCGGCGGCTACGTGGATAGCATGGTTGGCTTCGATCGCATCACTGACTCGTTCACCACTTTAGCATCAATATGGCCGACTATTATCAACAAGGTCCTCACCATGGCGGCCCCCCCGGCCCTCCTCCTCAGGCGTAAGTCATACCAAGACTCAAAACAATACCGTTCGCATACCTCTTCTAGGATAATCGCCGGTGCGCCCGGTGATCGAATGAATTTTGCGGCATTATCAGGACGGACCGTTGTGACTTTGGGGCAATACTCGAGTGATTTCAAAGTTGTTGTACTGACGGGTTTTTGGATTTAGTTATGGTGGCTACCCTCCCCAAGGATACCCCCAACAGCAGTATCCCCAGCAGGGATATCCTCCCCAGCAATATCCTCCTCAGCAGTACCCCCAACAGGGCTACCCTCCTCAGCAGGGCCAGGTATGCGGCAATTTTCTTCAACCACTTTCCAAGCACAACCCGCTAATCTCCACTATAGCAGATGAACTTCGCCCCGAACCAGGATACCAGCAACCGCGGTAATAAGAGTGGTGGTGGTGGCTGCTTGGGTGCCTGGTAAGTTCCAGTCATGGACCCAAAACCAATGCCTGGATCCATACTAATATCTACCCCTAGTTTGGCTGCTCTGTGCTGTTGCTTTGTTTGCGAGGAGGGTTGTGAGTGCTGCGCAGACTGTGCCGAGTGCTGTGAGATGTGCTAGATGCTGCGATCGACGACTTCGATGATATCTTGCTTGCGGCGTTCGAATTTGTAGGATTCTCCCGGCAGGGTCTGGGCCGAATCCAATTCAGTTTCTGGGCTTTTTTTTTTATCAAGTTCTCCGAGCCTCTAATCTCATGTCAATGTGTTTTAGCCAAAATTCTGCTTTCGGTTCGAATATCTGGTATTTGTGGGAATGAATTAATCCGAACACTCTGTGGTCGGAAGGAGAGCTGTCTTCTCTTGCCACGATATGTACAACTACATTTGCATTCCTGGGACATTGGCCGAGACTGACAGCACTGGAGTCAGCCCACCTTGATGCTATTCGAGTCCTTTGAACTTTCGCTGAATTATGAATTATGAACATCAAACGAGGAACATTGAAATCTAGTAGCTAGTACTTGCTGACTATCGACATTTCATGACCAGGTACTCTCAACTGGTAGCTATCCATGCTTTCAGCGCTTATAATATTTTACCCACTTGTGTAGGTTCAAACGTTAGGTACTGAAGGAAGTGGCTGCAAAACCCTTCAATGTTGGACATACTGAATCTATTTTTATCTTTCAACCGTGCAAGAATACGGTGTTCCAATATAAGATCAACGCGCATAGCTGGGTAGTATGAAACATTGGCTGTGCGCGCGATTGGCAATGGATGACTTTCTTGCTGCAGCTAGTAAGCGCCCTGCCCCGCATGCATTGATTGCTTCTGGGTGGGGAAAAAAAGGATGTGGTGTTTCCCGAGACCTGAAATTCTTAAAACCTTTTGATATTCGACGCATGGTGTCGGCTATTTTCCTAAGCTATATGTCGTATCATATTTTTACTTTGGATAATATCTTTATATCTTATGCAATTATCATGGAAATTTTGGGATCAAATCCACGTGATACCAATGGTTTGTGCTTGCTATCACTTGATGGGGGCGGTGTTCGAGGATTCTCTACGTTATTGATATTGAGGGACATCATGGCACAGTTGAATCGCGAACGAGATGATGGTCGCCATCTCAAGCCATGCGATGTTTTTGATCTTATTGGAGGAACCAGCACAGGCGGGTGAGTAGATCCATGTCTACTATATCGTAATGCCCAAACTAAAATTATAAGCTAGACTTATTGCAATTATGCTTGGTCGATTGGAACTAGATGTCAATGAATGCATCGATGCATATAGCGAATTGATGACTTGCGTATTTGGTGAGCAGATGAGCCACATTCCCGTGGATTGGTCATTGAACATCAGAGCCAAATTCGACAGCAAACGGCTTAAAGCAGCCATTGAGCATGTTATTAGTCGAGCCGGTGCATCACCAAGTGATCTTATGGATGATGGTGTTTCTCGCCGTACCAAAACATTCGTTTGCACTACATCCAGGGATACCCTTCAGGTTACAAGACTTAGAAGCTACAGTGTGCCCAATGAAGACATTCTCCCGGCGACAATATGTGAGGCAGCCCTGGCCACCTCCGCAGCCACAGGCTTCTTTGAACCTGTGACTATTGGGAATCGCCAGTTTGTTGATGGTGCGTTTGGGGCAAACAACCCCACCGAGGAAGTCGAAGAGGAGGCCGCCGACATATGGTGCACCACGAGTCGTGAGATCAAGCCTTTGGTCAAATGTTTTCTCACCATCGGTACAGGATGCGCAGAACTGCTACCAATGAATGATAACATAATCAAATTTGTGCGTAAAACGCTGGTCAGTTTGGTCACAAAGCCACAAAGCACTGAACGACGCTTCATGGCTCGGTGGATCAACGAGGCGAAGGAAAATCGCCTCTTTCGGTTCAATGTTGAACAAGGCCTGCAGAATGTTCGGATGGATGACTGTTCACAACGAAGTTTGATTGAAAATGCGACGCAAGACTATCTACATCATTCTTCACAGAAGGCCCGGGTTCGTGAGTGTGTTTTGAATTTGACAAAAAAAGAAGGTATCTATGGCATTGAGCCTTAGTTTGGACAATTCAAAGACTAACAAGATACAGGGAAAACAGTATTAGAATTTGATCTGTCAATGAGTGTATTGATGCCTCTATAGATGATATACACGGATTAATTCTAATATCGAACAGGAATACAAGGCTCGACTTTATCAGGCCAAAGTACTCAGCAAGATGCATTCTTCTGGAGATGGAGCTTGTCGGCCTCCACCACCTTGCTGGGTTGTTCCGTTAAAGCGGAATTCGAGGTTTGTGGATCGCGAACATGTTACCAGCATCAAGCGAACATTGTTTACCAAAGGTCCATCGCAACGCATTGCTGTGGTTGGTCTCGGTGGTGTAGGAAAAACACAAATTGCTTTGGAAGTCGGTCATCAAGTGAGAGACATATACCCAGACTGCGCAGTATTTTGGATCCCTGCCGTGGACTTGGAAAGCCTGCGACAGTCTTATCAAGATATCGCATATCAGTTGGGTCTTCGTTTCGACCCGGAAAGTGAGGATGTCAAAGTCGTGGTACAAAACTATCTTGACCAGTCTCACAGTGGTCGCTGGCTTTTAATAATTGACAATGCCGACGAGCTTGAGATGTGGAGGGAGAGTGATCAGGATTGTAAAGGGGGAGGCCTGAGAGCCGTTCTTCCGAAAAGCGATCGAGGCGTCGTTCTTTTCACTACCCGAAGCAACAAAGTCGCCCAGTATCTCAATGCAACAGATACTATCCAAATTTTGGAATTGGACGAGCACAGGGCCACAACTGTGTTACAGAATTGCCTCGTTAAAAAAGACCTTCTGAACGACACTGAAAGTACCCGACAACTTTTGGAGCGGCTCACATATCTCCCATTGGCCATTGTCCAGGCTGCCTCATTTATCAACCAGAACGAAACTGACATCCGAAGCTATGTTAAGCTCTTGGATGGACAGGATCAAGACGTGCTTGATGTTCTCAGTGAAGACTTTGAAGACGAAGGAAGATATAGGAGTATACGTAACCCAGTTGCAACAACATGGCTCACATCGTTCGTACAACTCCAACGAGACTATCCTTTAGCTTCTCAGTATCTTGCGTACATGGCATGCATCAACGCAAAAGATATTCCAATTTCGACATTGTTCTCAACAACCCAACTAGAGAAACAAAAGGCGATCGGGGTACTTGTGTCCTATTCCTTTGTGCGAATCAGAAATCCAGACAGTCGTCTCGATCTACACCGACTAGTCCACCTTGCGACAAGAAATTGGCTTCGGTCGTTGAATAGTCTCCGTGCCTGGCAGATCTTTACAATTCGCCAAATGACCTTGAGTTTTCCACCCGAAGATCAATTGAGTGAGCGCCGGGCACTGATACCACACGCTCTCCACATTCTCGATTCAACCATAGATGAGCCCCCTTCTGAAGAAAGAGTACGCTTGCTTTGCCTTTCTGCCAGTACAAAATTCGTGGACGGTAGGTATAAGGAATCCTCGGCACTTTCTCTGCTAGCAATCGATTGCGCCAAAGTTGCGTTTGGCCATGACCACCCGCATACTATCGAGCTTCGTGGAAACTTGGCTTTTGATTACAGACAAATGGGTGAATATCAGAAGAGCATAAATATTAGCAAGGAGGCCATTGAAGATGAAAAAAAGGCTCGCGGCTCTGAGACAGGATTGTCAATGCTTCTACAGTCCCATTTATCGGATAGCTATCGATGTAATGAGGAGCTTGAAGAGGCTGAGCGGCTTGGCACAGCTGTTCTCAAATTCTCCTTGGATCACTGCTCGTTAGGGGATAATCTTCTCTATAATGCCATGTGCGGCCTGGCTATGACATATCTTGCCCAAGGTCGGCTTCGTGAATCAGAAGAGCTATCTCGCCACTTGGTATCTATCACTGAAAGATATCCCGAATCTAACGCATCAGACATGTGGTACAGACATGCCAATCTCATTCGGGCGGACTGCTATATCGAGCAATTCAAAATGAAAGAAGCAGAAGATATCTACACGGAAAGTATAGAGATAGCCCGAGAAACCTTAGGACCGGAACACCCGACAGTACTACGCGATACCTTCTACTTGGCCGTGATCATTAAGGCTCGAATGCGGCACAAGGAAGCCCTTTCGATGATGATCGAATGTGCACGTTTAGAAGCGAAGGTTCTAGGGGTCGATCACAAATCAACTCGCCGTTCCTACCGCCGCATCGAAGAATGGACCACGAGCAAGTATGTTTTTGAATCCGTAAATATTACAACTTCCCCAATCGAATTTGATGAAATGCTAATGGATCATGACAAATAGTCTATTTTTGCGTGTGCGCCATAGAATCGCTCGACTAGAACATGTCGAACTGATATGGGCACGAAGGAAAAA
This sequence comes from Penicillium verhagenii, assembly GCF_028828195.1. NCBI lineage: Eukaryota > Fungi > Ascomycota > Eurotiomycetes > Eurotiales > Aspergillaceae > Penicillium > Penicillium verhagenii. The sequence continues at coordinate 248,203 of NW_026643176.1, read as the reverse complement.
ATACCCCCAGCGAAAAGGCTATGGTGGGTTATTTACTGTCAGAAGACGCGTGGTCGATGATACCATGCTTGAACTGGTAAGATCGAAGGTGGATTCAAATCGTGCACCAAGTCGTGTCTCCACATAGGAAACAATTGTGGGCAGCTTAAAGTAAAAAACATTTGAACCTCAAATCATCAATAGAATGTGCTCACTATCTGCCATGGCAGATTGAAGGATGAGCTAGTACATCAAGTTTGGTTCTCTCCCGATAAATCGCCTCACAAATTGCTTACTAGACTAGAGAGCTATACCCAGACCATAATTAAAGTATTGTCGTATCTTCAAGGTGAAGGGCTATTGTCCCAGGTTTGTGAAGTATTTCCGTTATCGAGGCCTCTCATTACGCTGTCAAAGAAAGCCATATCGACCCCTTGGAATGCCCAGTCGTCCACTCTGGCAGTTAGCCCAGGATCTTGATAACTCTGCAGGAGGGTTTCAGAAACAGAGTCTTGATACCGCGATGTGAGCTGTTCATGCGAGCCACTACTACTATCGACAGACTGATAATCCACTCCCGTCATTGACCTAGGAAATGCATTTCCATTGAAGCTACTAGAGCCAAGATCACGCACTGCGGATTCCGAAATCTCGGTGTTATCCACGCCAATAAGCGGAGCGTATTGTTGGCCATTACTCAAAGGCGGTTGTTCGTTGGCTATCTCCTTCGAAACAACATCCTGGCGGGCAATCTTGACAATGCCAAAGTAAGGTATTTGCACCCGAACAACGCCATTATTATTTTCGCTTGACTGCGACACTGCATTCTCTGGTGTCTGAACTGTGACGCTCTCTGTAGTGACCCCATCTGCTGTTTCGGAATCGATAGCCAGCAACTTGTGCAATAAGTCCGCACTTTGGGTACTTAAAATATCACCATTAACACGACTGATTTCTTCCATGTTCGACTGCGCCTGCTCTATCATGGCACGATCACTAATATATTGGTGCGCTAAGAGGTTGCTAGTCTGTGGAAAGCGATGACTGTCGAGATGCGCCAGAAGTAGTGTAATGGCGGCCATTAGTGCAAAAAAGTCAACTGTCCGGCAGCAGAAATTATTTCTGTTGTAGCCACGAAACATGATGAATCGCGAGAGAATATCTCTTGACGCATTCACGCAGGTCATTTTGGAAAATTCGTACTTTCTTTCAGTTGATGAACGAAGCATGTAAGGCAAATGGAGCTGGTTGAGCAAGTTGTAATGATACAACTGGCTGAACAGCCGTCCCATTTCCAAAACTAGAGCCTGCGGGTCATCCGTAACACTGTCTAGGTTTGGCATAAGCCACCATTTGCAAGGCATGCTTCTCCCAATCTGCTGTAGCTCTAAGTCGAGGTTTTGTGTCAAGGCAAAGTGGTTGGCACACGGCTCAGACTCGTTGCGTTCCAATATGCGACACGCAAGAGCACAATGCATTCGCTCGAGGCGGCCCATAGGGATATCATCTTTGAATGCTGCGCCAGTGGCCATACTCTGATCAAAGGAGCCTTGGGTAAGACCTAGCATGAGACATAAATTGCGATCGAGAGAGACAATTCGAAACCACATGAACTGCGGATGAGCTTTCGTGTTGTGATCAAGAACCTTGTATTTTGCTCGGCTTTGATCTTTGTGGAGGTTCATCATTTGTGCAATAACCATAGCCCTGCGGTTCGCTATCCAGCTTCGTCGTAGATTTCCACCATTGTGGTAGTACATGCTTTCCATCATAACACACTCCAATCCCTCGATGCTTCCAAAAAACTGGTCATTTGTCGTGACCAAACTTGTAGCAGTTCCTGCTAGTCGTTCCATTAGTGCGGGGAGTGGTTCCGGTAAACTATTTACAGCCCCCAAAAAGTTGGTATGGAGATGCTGCAAGAAAGTAGCAATGTAAAGCATATGTCTTGCGATCAGCACTGGATGCGACGTCGGACTCGGTATTTCGAGTAAGATGGCTGGTGACTTGAGGCCATTCTGCTCAAGTACAGCATATGGAGCGTTCAAAATTTCATTAAAAAACATGGCTTTTTTACCGCGGGCATTGTATATCATCTCGATAACTTCTCGTGAGGGCAAGGACTCGTGCATTTTTTGAGATAGATTTTCGTATTTCCCCTCAGCTTCACCCGAAACATCATCCTGATAAGATCAGTGACAGTTCATCGCGCACTGGAATTCGAAAACGTAATGTACATGCGAAGGCCTGCATGAAGACAAAAAAGACGAAGATTCTTGGTCTATTGATGCAACAGTGTGATTTCCAAGATTTGGAGGTGTAGGAATTCCACTATTGGCAGGTTCAACTACTCCCCCATGACGGTCCACTTTCCTGATCAGTTGCTCAACCAAGGCCTCAACCCTCGCAACACGATCTTTATCTTTACCGCTCGTGTGGTGTTGTCCTTTTCTCTCGAGATGTCCTGCGTTCTCCCTTCCACCCACAAACTCAAACTCCTGGCTCACGCATTTCGATCCTCGCCGGTGGCAGCCAATGCAAATGGCTTCGACATTGTCTGGAGAGCTGGGGTCTGCATATACACATTTCATCTTGCGCTGTTTGCACTCCCAGCAACTCTTCGTCCCTTTGCGTATCTTCCTCCGCTTCGCATCCGATTCGGCGATCTCGTATTCCATATCGATTTCTATGCACAGAGTCAGTGAATCACGGTGTTTGGGATGCGGGTGCCGTAAAGTAATCAATTGATGGAAGTTGAACAAAACAATTCCAAGATGGCAACATCCGAGACGGCGGGGGAATTCTTTGGTCCAGCTGACTAAGCGGATGCCATTCGACCGCCGTGAAATCCATGCGGCGGACAAAAGCCCCTTGGCACCTATTTGCATTGATAATATTTCAAAATTCGATTCTTGCATTTACCATCAGACTTTTGCGCGAAACGGAAATATATTCTCATTTAGACATAGAGCAAAAAATGACTGGCAGCATTTCTTAGAAATACCTGTAGACGGGTTGTAGTCACCTTATAGTCGGCACCAACATTGAAGGCACATACATACCGTGTAGGTACCAAAATCCATTAGACCAGAGACTATCCATAAATCTCGCATAAATACACGTATGTCTCGGGTTCTAGTCATCAATGTTGACCCTGTGCACTGTACGGCGGGCGAAACATGCTTCGGCGGGCCAATGACTGCTTACTTTTACTCAAGTGCTCGTTCCTCCGTCCGGGTTTCCTTAGTTCGGACATACGTTCAAGTGTTTGAAAGAACCTTGGAAGCTCAGTCAGGGACAGACTCAACTTCTGCGGCTATGTGTTTATTATACATATCTTTCCAGATCCGTGGATGTCAACAAGTTCCAACAACCTCCAGCCCGCCTGCGCGTGAAACTCTTCTCATTTACTTCAAGTCCTCCTGTCGTGTCGAGTACATTCATTGTTACTCTGAAAACAAATTCAATTACTTTTTGCGGAAATGAGCTCAACATTCATGGTGGAAAAGGAGCGGCAGAACGCAGAATCTAGCACGCTGTCATCAATACATGTAACCAATATTCCGAATGACCCAGAAAGCCCTGCCCTACCAGAAAAGGTAGATGCCGAGGAACTCTACCTGGACGATGAAGCACAGTACCCTCATGGTATCAAGCTATTCATAATTGTTGTGGCTCTTGGTATGAGCATCTTTTTGGTTGCCCTTGACATGGTAAGCCTTACAATTTCCCCCCTCAGTGACCAAAGGAGCCTCTCAATGTTCAAAGTACCATCATCATCTAATGTAAAAATTGGATAATAGACCATTGTTGCGACGGCTATTCCTAAAATTACCGATCAATTCCACAGTCTTGATGACGCTAGTTGGTATGGTTCGGCTTTCCTGATGACTACTGGAGGCTTCCAATCAACTTGGGGGAAAATATACACATATTTCCCGCTGAAAATCTCGTTCTTGCTTGCGGTTTTCATTTTCGAGCTTGGGAGCTTGATTTGTGGTGTAGCTCCAAGTTCCGTAGCACTGATTGTTGGTCGTGCAATTGCTGGAATCGGTGCCGCTGGTATTGGGAGTGGGGTCTTCATCATCATCGCCTTCGTTGCCAGTCCAAAAAGGCGGCCGCTCTTCACCGGTATCATCGGCGCGTCTTACGGTATAGCCTCGGTCGTTGGCCCCCTTGTTGGTGGTGCATTCGCCGATAAAGTAACTTGGAGGTGGTGTGAGTACTTCTGCTGCCTACTCATTTACCCAACGCAAATGGTTGGTTTTCAATAGATATGGAAATTGGCTGATTTTTCTTTTCTTTTCTTTCCTTGTTATCTAGGCTTCTATATCAATTTACCCATCGGAGGCCTCGCCGCTGTTTTCATTGGTTTTTTCTTCCATGCACCTGATAGCGCCTCGACAGCCAAGGGTACGTTAAAGGAAAAGCTCTTGCAGATAGATCCTATCGGGACGATCCTTCTAATCTGTACCATCATTTCATACATCTTGTCACTGCAATACGGTGGACAGACGAAGGCATGGAGCTCCAGTACTGTGATAGGTCTTCTTGTCGGCTTTCCTATCATGACTATTGCCTTCATGGCGTGGGAATGGTTCCAAGAAGAACGGGCTGCGTTTCCGCCGCGCTTGATGTCAAACTGCCTCATCCTTGTGAACTCAATCTACGCATTCTTTTTCGCAGGCTCGTACTTCATCATAGTATATTACCTGCCTTACTATTTCCAGAGCATTCAAAACGTTAACCCTACTATGTCTGGTGTACGAAACCTTCCCTTGATTGTCTCCATGTCGCTAGCTATCATTATCTCTGGTGGCAGCATCACCAAAACTGGTCATACTGCGCCTCTGATGGTTGTCGGCGGTTTTCTGGCAATCATTGGTTCGGCACTATTGTACTCGCTGGATATTGGTACAAGCACAGGCAAGTGGATTGGATACCAAATTGTCAGTGGAGTTGGATGGGGATTAGCCTATCGGGTTCCCATCAATGCGGTGCATGGTGCAGTGGGTCCCAGTGATATTGCAACCGTGACAGGTGTTATCGTCTGTAAGTAGTCGTTTCTTTACAGCCTTTTAATTATCCGACACGGAGACCTACTAATATGCTTCATCTTTCAGTCTTTCAAACTGTCGGGGGTGCGGTTTTAGTGGCTGCAGCACAATCTGCCTTTGTCAACCAGATTATTATCACACTTGCCGCAACTGCAGCGAGCATCGATTCATCCTTAGTGGTTGCGACTGGTGCCAGTGAACTGCGAAAGATCTTTACAACCGAACAGCTGGCGGCTATTTTGCCTGCTTATATGAAAGGTCTTAAGGTGGCTTACGCTATTTCGATCACTGCGGCGGGAATCGCTTTCTGTGTCAGTCCCTTCAACAACTTTAAGAAAATTGACGCCCATGCAGAAGCTCAAGGATCTCCAAATGCCCCCGTTGGTGCAGCTATGTAATCTGCTTGCTCTTGTCAAGCTATTTCTACTTTACGTCATTCTAATTTGCGTGACACAGGTAGATCTATGATTGGGTGTCTTGGGAAGATCCCGAGGTATATATATGGGAACCTTCAAATGTTGGAACATTGAATAGGCTCAAGCGCTCAAGTGCTTGCTCGGGTATTCGGGATAATGTGTATTTAGGTGTCTACTTCAATGTTCCTTTCAATTGATGTTGAATGTTAACATTAGCTCGATTCCAGTTTTTGCCGTTCAAAAATCATCAATTGATGTTATGTATAGCTGGAAAATTCCACTTGAGAGTTGAATGAATACCTGTAGCCACCTATATGTAGGCAGCAGATATACCCAACATTGAAGTGCCTATAAGTGCCACATGTAGCACTCAAGCAACATTGAACTCAACATGTTGAATCTTTAATTCAGGTGCAAAACATCTAACCTAAGGTTGTAATCCCTGGATGTCGTTTCAAATGTCCAATAGATGCATGCACATGTGTCTGTCGAGGTAGATTATCATAATCATTTCATCCATCGGGGGGTATTTCTCCAAATTGTCCACGGGTACATGCGCTATGCTCTTCACCAGTGCTCAATGGTAATTATTCAAGTTCTTCATAACTCACGATTGAACATTCATTAAATGAATAATTATCCGGGTGATTTACAAGGTTGCCTAATGGAAAATTGATTAGATTTACGTTGGATTCTGTCCAGCCAATTTAGCCGGTGTCCTTTAAACATATCGTGTAGAGACGGAACATAATTAGGTTAAGGTCGCCATCTTCAAATGTTGGGTTTCTAGTCTTGATGGTTACAGATAGAAATTCAACATACTATCCCTGCATTTCTGCCAAGGATTTCCCACTACGCCTCTGAGGGGTATTGACCCTGCATCCTGCACTCCTCTGGGATTTTCCCTAAAGGGGACACCCGATGCATGAAATGCCTGATTATGCCAAGCTAGCCGTTAATTTTCCCGTGCAAATGGAAATGATCGACTCTGACACGGGCCACCCCCAGATTTTCCTTCACGGCACAGAAGGGGGAGGGCAAGATTTCTTTCAGCAGGGGTTACCATGAGAATTGGCAGCATGGCTCTCCTCATCAAATTTGCCGACGTTCAGCCGGAACACTTGATGCATAAATACTCGATGGGATCTCCTAGTGGGATCCTTCTTCAGTATCCATTCGGGATAACATCTGAGAGAGGGTTGCTTGTTTCCAATTGAGGATCGCGACCATGTTACTTGAATACCTGCTGTTGCCGTTGCTGGCATCTTGCAGCGCGGCATATACCATTTCGGTTGCAAAGTCTGGTGGCAATTTTACCACCAGCACTCAATATGGTGTCATGGAAGAGGTATGTACGCCTGTACTTGCCAGTGTAACTTGTTTTTGATTCATTCCATAGGAAATCAACCATGGTGGTGAAGGAGGTTTGTATGCAGAGCTGATCCGCAACCGAGCCTTCCAAGGAAGCTCACTCTACCCATCGAGCCTGGAAGCCTGGACTGCTGTTGGAGAATCAACTTTGGCTCTTCAAAACCTCAGCAACCCACTGTCATCTGCTCTCCCAACATCGGTCAAGGTATCTGGAAAAGGAATCATTGGCCTGACCAATGAGGGATGGTGGGGAATTGATGTGCGGCCTCAAAAATATTCTGGAACATTCTACGTGAAGGGGTCCTACAAGGGTTCTTTCACGGCATCCCTCAAGTCCGACACTACTGGAAAGACTCTGGCTAGCGTTGAGGTGACCTCTAAGAGTGTTGCAAATGCATGGGTCCAGCATGAGTTCACACTCACGCCTAAGTCAAAGGCTGCCAACAGCAACAATACGTTCTCCTTGACGTTTGATGCCTCAGTGAGATCCACCATTTGTCCTGGTATAACCCCCCTCATGCAGTGGCTAACGCGTTCTTATCTTTTAGAAAGCCTCTGGTGGATCTCTTGATTTCAATTTGATCAGCCTGTTCCCACCCACGTGGAATAATCGACCCAATGGCTTGCGAACTGATCTCATGCAAGCTATGAGTGACATGGGTCCGGTAGGCAAATCTTTCCTATGCCATAATTTGTCCACTATTAATGATTCTGTAGACTTTCCTTCGTTTCCCAGGTGGAAATAACCTTGAAGGAGAGACAATTGACACTCGTTGGAAGTGGAACGAAACACTTGGGCCTCTCAAGGACCGCCCTGGCCGTCCTACCACCTGGGGCTATGAAGAAACGGGCGGAATGGGACTTATCGAGTACATGCAATGGTGTGACGATCTGAGCATGGAACCTAGTAAGTTTTTATATCACATAAATAAGTTCAGGACTGGCGGTTAACCTATCTAGTTCTCGCCGTCTGGGATGGACTCGCCTTGAATGAAGACATCGTATCCGAGGCCGATATTGGAATCTACGTTGAAGATGCACTCAACGAGATTGAATTTCTTACCGGCTCAGTCGACACCGAGTATGGTGCTCTTCGGGCGAAATACGGATACCCCGACCCGTGGACTGTCAATTTTGTCGAGGTCGGCAATGAGGACCACCTCAATAACGGCTTGGATTCCTATATTGCATACCGTTTTGCCGCATTCTACGATGCTATCACGGAAAAATATCCCCACATTCAGGTCCTTGCCTCGACCATTGAACTGACACTGCCTGGCTCTGCTGGTGGCGATTTCCATCTGTATGATATTCCGGATAACTTTGTCAAGGCCTTTAACCAGTTTGATCAGTACACCGACGCGCATCGAATCCTCCTGGGTATGTCATAATTTCCCCTTCTTCTTCTTCTATGATGCTGTAAGAACTAGCTGACCACCCCCTGGTGTAGGCGAGATTGCCGCTACCGAATTCAACAACGGCGTCGGTATTGACTGGTCTGACATCAATTTCTCACTATATCCGTGGTGGATCGCCTCGGTTGCCGAAGCTGTTTTCATGTTGGGAGCTGAGCGAAATGCGGACAAGATCATTGGAACGACTTACGTATGTCTATCATCAGTCAGCTCTTGGATCAAACTAACAATTGCAGGCACCCTACTTTATGAATATCAACTCGTACGAGTGGAGTCCGACTATGTACGCTTTCAATGCCGATCCAGATGACACCGCTCGGTCTACCAGCTGGCATGTCTACAGTGTAAGTAATACGCCGTTCCATATCCAGGTCTTGGTTCTGACCCCCGAATAGCTCTTCAGCCATAGTCATATTACCAACACCTTACCTACGACGTCAGCTGATGCCTATGGTCCGCTTTACTGGGTTGCTGGTTTGAACAACAAGACCAGCTCGCACATTTGGAAGGGAGCTGTGTACAATAGCACCGAGAATGTCCCCGTCTCGCTGACGTTTGAAGGTGTCGCAAAGGGCACAAAGGCTGACTTGACTATCTTGACGGCTCCCAATGCTTTCTCGATGAATGGAGTTGCGGAGACTAACATTGTGAATTCCAAGACGGAAACTATCCAGGCAGGAAAGAGTGGGGTGTTCAGCTTCAGCTTGCCCAATTTGAGCGTTGCAGTGCTCACTACCCACTGAGGGCCCAGACCTCAGGAGGTTTTGCCCAGGTGCGTCGTTACAACCCTGAAGGCTTTGACCTTGGAAGGTTAGATAAATATTCTAAGAAGTATCAATTGACTGTTAGATAATATAGAATCAATCAATATTCTCATCTCTAAAAGGCTATTTTGTCATTCAAATGTTCGAATGTTACAGTGACTTGAAGAAATATTTTAAATCAACATAAGAGTTGGTTTTCCACTCAAGTGCTCTATAGTACCAGTTGACCCATGCAATATCTAAAATTTGCATGTGCAACATTGAATACCAATCCACGCGAGTGTGGAAGACTTGCCAAACTGAACATCACAAACCAAAATTCAATGTTCGTCGAACTGATCTACACCTCCTTCTATCAATTGATTTAATCTCCTGACTCCACTCCCATCTCGCTAACAGCCCGCTTGTGCGCACGGCCCCCGACGATCATGACAGTACGCACACCGACTTACCAAGAAGCAGACCCTTAAACAGCATCCACTCATTTCCGCAAAGCAGAGCCGCGCTGGATCCCAATATGCGGATTTATACCGAACTCCGCGGGTGTAGTATCCAGCCTATCACATATATGCACCAAGGTACATACAGTACGTTGTCGAACTTCAAGAGTCCCATTAACCACGTTCCAACCCTTTCCCGCGTGTGAATAAAGCTGCGACTGTTGCCATGAACCCGAATGCGGCTGATGCGGCAAAGGAGAGTTGAATTCCGCGATAATAAACTAAGCGAACGGCAATCTGTATGTCGGCGGGGAGGGTGTGGATGGCGGAGATTGAATGACGGATTTCTTCTATCAACTAGATTTTGAAAGGATATGGGTCAGCCGCTGTCATTTGGAGTCGATACCTTGTCGACTTGTTGGTGGGAAGATGGGAGATTGGATAGTACTTTCCATTTGTGTGGTACTCCACTCAAGGCCTCTGCGAGGCCCGAGCTCAACGTATTTTGGATTATTGCGGATGTGATGGCGACACCCCAGACCGTTCCGAGGGAGCGGATTAGATAGACAGTCGAGGCTGAGACGGCGTGGTCTTGTGAGGAAATGAAGGAGTTAGTTGAAATATCCAGGCGAGGAAGGTGGAAGGAAGACTACCGTCGTGGTCGAATGCAGAGAGGAAGGTAAACAAGATGCCTGGGTACACAATCCCTTGCCCTAAATTGGCGGGAATGATGTATGCAAAGTATTTCCAGTTTGAGTCGTCAAAATGAAGGGATGTGACGAGGAAGTTTCCTATAAACATCAAGGCAGCTCCGATGCGTACGAGATGAGCTAGTTTGCCCCAACGTGACATGACCACGCCTGCAATAACTCCGCCAACCGGCGTCATAAGAGACGGGATAATTAAACGAGCGCCGGCTTTCGTAGGACTATCCAGCAAGACGACCTGGAAGAGAAGGGGTAGGGTAAAGAGGAACTGGGCTAGTCAGTAAGATTCTGTTCAAACTCTGCCAAGGAACTCACGGCATATGCAGACATTCCCACGCAGACGTTAGCAATTTGAGTAGAAACTGGCTGAAGTCCATGGAGCATTTTCAGTGGGATGAGCGGGATAGCTTTTGTCTTAGCCTCGACAGTGACGAAAGCGGCAAGTAACACGATACTCGCTACTAGGGGTAATATAACCCAGATGCTCGTCCAGGCTAGCTCATTGCCACCAAGGCTTAGTCCAACTAACTGGGTTGAAAGAGCAAGGACAAGCAGTATGGAGCCCATGAAGTCAATCTGGTGCCAGAGACCTGGCTGGCCCGATACAGACGTCTTGTTCTTAGCAGGGAACCTGAGGGCAAAGTATCCCAACACAAGCACACTCAGAGATACGGGGACCTGGACCAGAAAGCACCAACGCCAGCCAATTGTGTCGACAATGGCCCCTCCAAATGAAGCACCGCAGATTGCTCCAAAACCATATGCACCGTTTTGCACGGATTGATACATTCCCCGGTTGCGAAACGGGATGAGATCAGAGTTAATGATAGTGGCTTCCATAACGTCAGTCAAAGTTTCCCCTGTAGTTTTTGAACACATCATATCGATTTCACTCACCCATAGTCATCAGCCCGCCACCTCCCATGCCGGTCAACGCGCGCATGATATTCAAGAAGACAATATCCCTCGCCACTGCACAGCCCAAACAACCGGTGAAAAATGTGATTGTCGCAGTGAAAAAGCAAGCGCGGCGGCCCAGCAGATCTGAGAAGCGACCGTATAGTGGTTGAAAAGAGGTGCTCGTGATGAGGTAGGAGGTGGTTAACCACGAGGCGGTGTTGGCAGCATTAAATTCAGAGCTGATGACTGCGTATGTCGATGCGGTAATTGTTCCGTCAAATCCAGATAGAAATACATTTGACATGATAGCTGGAATCCTCATTTCGAAATTAGCCTGCTCTGCTTGCTTGGAGATCGCAACGAAAGGTAGCTCGATTGTACCAGTCTACTTACCCAGTTGAATCCAAAAGAACCCCCGCGGCGGGCTCCAAACAGTAGGCGTTGGTAGCAGAGGTTGCTCTTCGTTGAGAGTGCTCCCAGTAGAGTCCTGTCCCGATTCCATGATGTGATGAAAATTCACTGACTGGGTTTCTGCGTTATGGAAGGACGATTTTATTACAGGAATTGATTTGCACGATCAATTGATGGAATTATCTAAAAAATGGAAAAGAACTATAATTATTTTTACTGCCAAGGTTTGAGCCAGACCCTTAGCCGAAAAGTCGGCTTGGAATTTCCGCTTGGAAAGTCGTTCGACCACTCATATTCTGTACATGATCACTGAATCTGTTCGTTCCTCATTAGAGGGGAAATGGAATGTATCGGGCACCCGATTGGGAATTGCGGGACATGAAGCCCCGCTGTACCAATCACGACATTTGTCGCGACAGTGGCATTATCGCACATTGTGCAGGATATAGCTGGGCCATAGGACAAAAAATGCCTAGATATACCCAAGAAATGATGTCAGAGATTTCTTTGCCAAGATGAAAATTGAAATGTATATAAACCCTGCTTGGGAATATCCAAGGGAATGTTCGCATCGACCCTGCATAGTAGCTATACACCTTGCAAAGCAACTTCAAGACCATCCAAAATCCAAAGCACAAGCGTCGAAGACGGCTTATAGTGCAGAGTAGTCACCTAAGGTTAATGTACCCAATGCTTCGATATTATGCCGGACATCATGGAAACTGATCGTTCGGCTAGTCGCTCTTACCATGAAGGTCCTTGAAACTTTTGTTTGTGCCATAGCGCTGCTCCCCCTTGCAGTTGCAGACTGGCAATTCAAGTCTCGCACAGACTTGGCGCCTCCCCGTCTGAACATTACCATCCCAGCAACCAACGACGTCGAGAAGGGATACCTTTTCATAGCTCCATTCCCAGGTCAATTTGTTGATCCGGAACATCATGGCCCACGCCAGGAGGGACCGTATATCTTTCGTGATGATGGCGAACTTATCTGGTCTGGCTATACTTACTACTCCATCTGGGCGGCCAACTTTCACAAGGGACAGTGGAAGGGCCAGGACGTGCTATATAGCTTCGAGGGTGATCATAACCCGGCATACGGACACGGTCATGGCCATGCAACGATTTTGAATCAGCATTATGAGACTGTCCGGGAGTTGCGTGCTGGTAACCACAAGTTTATGGACAAACATGAGCTGCAGGTTATTGACGGTCGCACTGCTTTGATTCAGGTTTATCAGCCTGTTCTGGCCGACTTGAGTCGGTGGGGTGGAAGTCCGGAGCAGCAGTGGATTGTGGATGCTATTTTCCAGGGTACGCCTTCGATTGTGCTTGGAACTATGAGGAGAGTTTGCTAATTCAGGTCAGAATTGGATATCGCGACTGGTGAGCTGCTATTCGAGTGGTCCAGCCTAGAGCATGTCAGTCCGGATGGTATGTTGGAATTCGAAACAAACATCATTCTCTGTTTCTTGACTAACGATGTGCAGAGGCTGTCCTCCACTTGAATCCAGGCCAGGCCGGTGCAGGATGGAACTCGTCAGATGCATGGGACTACTTTCACATCAACTCCGTCGACAAGGATAATGCTGGTGACTACCTGATCTCCGCGCGTGATGCCTGTGCCGTTCACAAGGTCAATGGAACTACGGGAGAGATCATATGGCGGCTGGGCGGTCTGAATTCCGACTTCAGGCTTGGCCCCAACGTTGCATTCTGCTTTCAGCATCACGCACGCTTTGTATCGCGAGATGGTGACGAGGAAATCATCTCACTTTTTGATAACTCTGCACATGGAACCGAGAACCATCGTGGCCATGAGGTGCACACAAACTCTATTTCCCAGGGGAAGATCATCTCTGTCAATATCGCTACTTGGACGGCGGAGGTTGTCCAGGCATTTCAGCCTCCCGATGACCTTCTTGCTAAGTCTCAAGGAAGCACCCACCTCCTACCGAACGGGAATGCACTGGTGAACTGGGGCTCTGAGGGCGCAATGACCGAATTCAAGTCAGATGGCACCCCTGTCTTCCACGCATACATGGATTCGGACCTTCTTGGCGAAGGTGTTCAGAATTATCGTGCCTTTCGCTTCAATTGGACCGGTCTTCCCACTGAAGAGCCCGCTATCGTAGCGCACAAGATCCCCTCCGGGACAGCGGTATATGTTTCTTGGAATGGCGACACGGAGACTGTTTCTTGGCGCTTCTTTGGGGTGAGAGATGATTATGGATCGCAATCATTCCTAGGAGAAGTGCAGCGCACCGGATTTGAGACTTTGCTCATCTATCCTGGTCATACCTATACGCAGGTGGGTGCTGAGGCAATCTCTAGCCAAGGTCGCGTCCTGCGGGTCACGGCAGTGACTCGTGTTCAGTCTGATCGAGTCCTTTCTATTGACCCCGCTGGTACTGGATTGATTACGCAAGGCACGACTGCCGGATCAGCTAGGAAGCAAATTGTGTTCCAAGGGTGATGGCAGGAGTCGTGATGTCTTGGCCATCTGGGGAATCTGTAGGGTGGTGAATTCTGGTGACAAAGGTTGTTCACACGAAAAAAAAAACAAGAAAAAAAACTTGGAATGGTTTGTGGAGATGGATTTGACAAATTAATCTCGTTTACCCTTTCCAACCCGCTATTTTGGATCACCTTAGATTTGTACTAGGCTCTTCAACTGCGTAAATTCTCTAAGGGTGCCCAGCTGGCAGCAGCCTTAGGTATGCTTAGTAAGCTTAACTAAGTTCCGGCTCTCATCATTGGTCATGTGACTCAAATCAGTATTACTAATCAAAGGGTGTTGACGTGCTTGTTGACCACGTGACTCGCGCGACAGGAGGAACGTGGTTAGGGTGAGACAATCTCACAAAATGTGCTTTGTGTGCTTTGTGTGCTTTGGTCTCTTACAAAGATCGAGTGACTTTGAGTCATGATCCGTCAACTTGGATTCATGATTACAAGTCATACATATGCGACAGATCGGAAGCTATCCAAAAAGGGCCAATGCAGGTAAAGGCAAATCCATGGGTGAAATCCACTTTTGAATCCACTTTTCGAATCCACAATAGTTGCGGGGAATACGATATGAATACGTGACCAATCATCATCTGCAAGTGATATAGGCGAGACCCCAGTTGAGTTTGACATGTTTCTTGCTCGTCTGATTCGCCTCAAAGAATATGAGAGCAGTTTGTACGATATCCCTTCATGGGTCAGCTTTCTTGGAATACTGGACTCGTACGGGAACTTGGACTTCCGGATCACAAAGTAGCTGATACATGGCTCTATACTGTCCAATATACTACACAGACTTGTAGATATACACCCATCGGGATCCATTTCAGGCCACCGATTGCATTGCAGGTAAAGGCTTCTCTTGTGACTTAAGGCCGGCTATGTGACTTCGGGTCTTACTCCATCCGAGATCCGGCATCAAATCTCGGCCCAAAAAGGGCAAAGTCCGTCGCGACTGTCACTTCTTTTGAAGAGAAGGTCCGACATAATTGTCCTTTACTTTTTATTCTTCCCACACTCGTTCCTTTACTCAAAAGTGTGCCCCACCTGCCATGCAATAATTCAAAACTCCATGGCGACTCCCCCGGCACCGTTTGGTGGAAGCGTTGCTGCTGTCAGCACGGCCCAGCACGTCATGACAACGGAGAAGACCTCAAGCGCCACGAGCGAAAGCAAAGTGGAATTTATCTCACCAGCTGAATCGGAGGAAATTAGACATGAAGAAATTGCCAAGCTTGCCAAAACTTTCTCGCAACTCTCGCGGCAGCAAAGCTCAAGCTTTTCGTCCGATGATGCGGTCAATACGTTTCTCGATCCGTCTAAGAACTCGGAACTTGACCCCAGTTCCCCCGACTTCAATTCCCGCAAATGGGTTCGAAATACCCTGCAGATGACCCGCGACCCTGAGCGCTTCCCGCGTCGCACAGCAGGTGTATCCTTCCAAAATCTCAATGTCTTTGGGTATGGTACGGCGGCAGATTATCAGTTGAATTTTGGCAACATCTGGCTCAAGATGGCCGACGCGGCCAAGCATACCTTGGGACTAGGAGAAAAAGTGCGCATTGATATTTTACGTGACTTTGAGGGAATTGTCGAGCATGGTGAGATGTTGGTCGCCTTGGGTCGGCCGGGCAGGTAAGCTTTCGAAGGCGTTCCATTCTATTTCGATCTGTACCATGGGTTATACCTTGTCCAACGTAGACTCCCACATACTGACATGTGCTTACTAGTGGATGCTCCACGTTTCTCAAGACCATTGCTGGTGAAACCCATGGTCTATTCCTGGGTGAAGGGGTGGATGTGCAATATGAAGGTATCTCGTGGGATCAGATGCACGGTCAATTCCGTGGAGAGGTTATCTATCAAGCCGAGACCGAGATACATTTCCCACAGCTGACTGCCGGGGAAACTTTACTTTTTGCGGCTCAAGCACGTACACCGGTTAATCGTCTTCCTGGGGTGACACGAGATCAGTATGCCTTGCATATGCGAGACGTCACTATGGCCATGCTTGGACTCTCTCACACCGTCAACACCAAGGTTGGAAATGACTTTATTCGCGGCGTCTCGGGGGGTGAGCGAAAGCGCGTCAGTATTGCTGAGACAACCCTATGCGGTAGTCCCCTGCAGTGCTGGGATAACAGCACACGTGGGCTGGATAGTTCCACCGCGTTGGAGTTTGTGAAGAATCTTCGTTTGTCCACGGATTACAGTGGTACCACGGCCGTCGTCGCAATCTACCAAGCCAGCCAGTCCATTTATGACCTCTTTGACAAGGCCATTGTTCTCTATGAAGGACGTCAGATCTACTTCGGAAAGGCAAAGGATGCGCGTCGCTTTTTTGTGGACATGGGATTTGAGTGCCCTGATAGACAGACAACTGCTGATTTCCTTACCTCCCTTACTAGCCCATCGGAGCGTGTGGCTCGTCCTGGCTACGAAGATCAGGTCCCTCGCACACCCGATGAATTTGCAGCTCGCTGGAAGGCGAGCCCCGAGCGAAAGCAGCTTCTTCAGGAAATTGCCAATAAGAATGCTCAGTACCCAGTTGGCGGTCGCCAGGTAGAGGAATTCAGTCACTCTCGTGCAGTCGAGAAATCGAAACGCGTACGTGTTACCTCGCCGTATACCCTTTCATACCCTGAGCAGGTCAAGCTCTGTCTTTGGCGTGGTTTCCTACGCCTGAAAGGAGACATGAGCATGACATTGGCATCGGTGATCGGTAATGCGGTGATGGGAACTATCGTTTCCACGGTCTTCGTAAACTTGGCAGATGACACAGGGAGCTTCTTTCAACGTGGAGCACTCTTGTTTTTCGCCATCCTGTTGAACGCCTTCGCTAGCTCTTTGGAGATCCTGACTTTGTGGCAACAACGGCCAATTGTGGAGAAACACTATAAATATGCCCTTTATCACCCTTCCGCTGAAGCGATCAGTTCTTACATCGTTGAACTTCCATCAAAGGTATTAATTGCGATATTTTTCAACATCATTATCTACTTCGTACCTCATCTGCGTCGGACAGCAGGACATTTTTTTATTTTCTTCCTGTTTTCATTCACTACCACACTGGTAATGTCGAACATCTTCAGATGGATTGGAGCCGTTTCTCGAGCCATGGCTCAAGCTATGGTTCCATCTTCAATTTTCATGATGATTCTCGTCATATACACTGGCTTTGCTATTCCAACCCGTGATATGCATCCTTGGTTCAGGTGGCTCAACTGGCTTAATCCCATCGCTGTAAGATTCCCTCCGTGCGCAGACTGTCGATTCTATACTGATTACTTGTGAACAGTACGCATTCGAATCGCTTATGGTAAATGAGTTCAGTGGTCGAGATTTTCCTTGCTCTTCGTATGTTCCTCAAGGGCCGGGGTACGAGAATGCCCCACTCAGCTCAACAATTTGTGACGATAAAGGCGCCGTCGCGGGCCAGAACTTTGTCAATGGAGACGCATACATTAACACTACCTATGAATACTACAAAGAGCACCTGTGGCGCAACTTTGGTATTTTGATTGGGTTTTATGTGTTTTTCTTGATCTTGTATATTGTCACTAGCGAGTTTATTCGAGCCAAGCCATCCAAGGGTGAGATCTTGGTTTTCCCTCGTGGCAAGATCCCTATATATGCGAAGAAGGTCCATGGCAATGATCCGGAGACCGGAATAACAGAGAAGGCCCACATCGGCGATGGAGTTCAGGGTCAGAGCACGGCCAACCTTGCGAGACAAACGTCCATCTTCCACTGGGAGAACGTTTGTTACGACATTAAGATCAAGGGTGAAACTCGTCGTATTCTAGACGGCGTGGATGGCTGGGTGAAACCTGGTACTTTGACTGCTCTAATGGGTGTGACAGGTGCCGGTAAAACTTCTTTGCTTGATGTGCTCGCTGACCGAGTGACGATGGGAGTAATCACCGGCGACATGCTCGTGGATGGCAGACAGCGGGATCATTCATTCCAGCGTAAAACAGGCTATGTTCAACAACAGGATCTACACCTCGAAACGAGTACTGTTCGCGAAGCGCTCACTTTCAGTGCACTTCTTCGTCAGCCTCATAGTACGCCGTATGAAGAGAAGATCAATTATGTTGAGGAAGTCATCAAGATGCTCGATATGGAAGAATACGCAGAAGCAATTGTCGGTATCTTGGGAGAGGGATTGAATGTGGAACAACGCAAACGCTTAACCATTGGTGTCGAGATTGCAGCCAAGCCAGACCTGCTGTTGTTTTTCGATGAGCCAACTTCGGGCCTCGATAGTCAAACTGCCTGGTCCATCTGTTCCTTGATGCGGAAGCTTGCCAACCATGGTCAAGCTGTTCTTTGCACAATTCATCAACCCTCTGCAATTCTCATGCAAGAGTTCGACCGACTTCTGTTCCTTGCAAAGGGTGGTCGCACAGTGTACTTTGGCGATCTAGGGTCCAACATGCAGACTCTGATCAAGTACTTTGAGAATAAGGGCTCGATCAGTTGTCCTTCAGACGCGAACCCTGCTGAATGGATGCTTGAGGTCATCGGTGCTGCCCCTGGCTCTCACGCGGATCGAGACTGGGCAATGGAATGGACCAACAGTGCCGAACGAGTTACAGTCCGTGGGGAGCTTGCCAAGATGAAGGAGGAACTTTCCCAGAAACCGGTACCCCATGCAACCGCTGGATATGGAGAGTTTGCAACCCCAATTTGGTATCAGTTCCTCATCTGTATCCGTCGCATGTACCAACAGTACTTCCGAAGCCCTGGATATCTTTATTCCAAGACTGCCATGTGTATCTTGCCGGTCAGTGATCCTGGAATTCTATTCATATGTTTTGTTGTTGCTAACCTTTGACAGCCTCTCTTCATCGGCTTCAGTTTCTGGCGTGAGCCCAATACTCAACAAGGGATGCAGAATCAGCTTTTTGCCATTTTCATGCTTCTCATTATCTTCCCCAACCTGGTTCAACAGATGATGCCCAGTTTTTGCACGCAGCGCTCGTTGTACGAAGTGCGCGAACGCCCCTCCAAAGCCTATTCCTGGAAAGCGTTCATGCTCGCCAGCATCTTCACTGAGCTACCATGGAACATCATCATGGCCGTTCCTGTGTTTTTCTCGTGGTATTATCCGATCGGACTTTACCGAAATGCACCAGCAGGCACGGAGGTGGCCCGAGGTGGAACCATGTTCTTGATCATCCTTGTCTTCCTCATGTTCACCTCGACTTTCAGCTCAATGGTTATCGCGGGCATTGAACAGCCCGAGACTGGTAGCAATATCGCGCAGTTGCTTTTCTCTCTCTGTCTGGTTTTCAATGGGTTAGTGTGTCCTGTTTCTCTTTCTTCTTTCTTCTTCTTTTTTTTTCTTTTTTTCCCTTTTTTTAAACACTTTGTTTCGAAATTCATGTTCCTCCACTTACTAATTTCGTCTCTAGTGTCCTCGCGAGTCCCACCCAGTTACCCCGATTCTGGATCTTCATGTACCGCGTCTCGCCCTTCACGTACCTGGTCTCCGCGGTCCTATCTACCGGCCTGTCCGGACATAGTGCCGAATGCTCAGAAATTGAGCTATTAACGGTATCCCCGCCTACAGGACAAAATTGTTCTGCTTACCTGGATCAATATGCGACGACCTACCATGCGACCTTACTTAACGGTGACGCGACAGAAAACTGCCAGCTGTGTTCGATCTCCACCACGGATGAATTCCTGGCTGCTCTAAACATCTACTTTGATGACCACTGGCGGAACATCGGCCTGATCTTTGTGTACATTTTTTTCAATGTTTTCATGGCTGTCTTCCTCTATTGGTTGGTTCGGGTACCAAAGAATTGGTCTCGCAAGGTGAAGGCGAAGCAAGCGTGAGCGGGCGCAACATGCGAGAATTCCCCACCATGTTCTCCACTTGCAGTTGGGGGCGGATTTTAGGTCAAGTACGGTGGCCCGAAATCAACCAAGGGAAACTGGTTTGCTCCATGAAACAAGAAAACCAATTCACGTGTGGACTCAGTATGAGCCAAATGTTGGCAAAAGGATTTCAGGAACAATAGCAGTCATAATTCATATATATTGTTCCTTTTTTTTTTTTTTTTTACCTATCCTATTCAGCCTATTTCTGGGTTCGAGCTTAGGAAGATTTCCTATCAGATTCACAACCTTGGCACCTTGAAGAAACTCCAGTACTTCTAAGGTTGTACAGGTCATTTAACTTGATTTATGCAGGTAACAAAAACCATCAAGTTGGAACATTCAATATTACCAAACATTTACAGAGAATACAAAATAGTACCGGACTAGCCTCAAGTTGCCCCGTCTAGATGCTACCCAAGCAAATTCGCACCCACTTGCCCACTTCGTACCGAGCTAGTGTTGGCAATCAAACGATTAGACTTTGACTAGAATGGTTGGGACGAGAATCGTTAAGCGGCTCATCGGGGAACTCGGATGAACAGAGCAGTTGTAAGTGGACGATGGGAAGCGAGCTAAGGCCAAAGGATGTGGGGGCTGTTTTATCCGGGTTTCTTGTGTCATCACCATAACTGATCTTACAGTAACAAAATACCAGAAACCCATCAACGCCTTTTTTTCTCTCTCTTCTTCTAGATAGATTGAAGGCAGAGGTATCTTCAGAGGACTGGATATCTTTTTTTTAGTATGTATCGCAGGATTTTGTCGATCATGAATACTCCAATCTTCCGCAGGAGTCATTTCAGAAGTTTGGAGGCTGTACTTGTTGGTTATACAGAGGTCTAGGTGGATTAGGTGGGCTGTGGACAAGATCCGAATGAACATCGCTCCGCCGATCTGAAGCAAGCAGATGATGAATGACGATCTCTCTCTCTCTATCTCAAGATTCAGAGTATGCTACTATTTTCGTCCTAAATTAGCATCCGTTCCGTGCCCGCTGGGTGATCGTCGCGGGCCATCAAATGGGGGAATTGAAAGTCACGTTTTGGTTTCGGGGGTCTGTGTGTATGTGTACAGACCATGCGGGGGACTAGACTGACTTGGGTAAACAGGGGCATGCGGAAAATATGTAAAAAATAGAATAAAAAAAATGATTAAAAAAAGAAAAAGAAAAAGAAAAAGAAATGATGGTGGTTTCAGGGTCCAGCAGAACCTGTTACTAAAAATGAGATTATACGAAAAGCGCAGTGCATCTAAAGGAGTATGAAGGAGATTTGCTGCATAGAGTTATGTCCTGTATTGTGACGTGTTGGCTCTATTCTGTATTGAGTAATTAAGGGTCATTGACTCATACGCTAACTACTAGTTAACTAGTGAGTTAGTAATTGGTATTCGTAAATATCTGTATTGTAATTGAATCCCACTATTTACCCGGGCTCAACTCTTACCTCTTAACTCTTACTAGTATGTATAGTTAGTACTATGTACTAGTATACTTGACTCTTGAGGCTCATCTGGGACCCACTCAATATCCACCCTTTTTTTTAATAAAAAAAATGTTTTTATGGTTAAGCCATTTGATGAGCTTCTACTAATGCAACACAGCTTGTCCCGTTTCTCGAAATCCAAGCTCGTCATAAACCTGCAGCCCATATATTATTTATACTGCGCTTCTTCGTCATATCGCTCAACTTTCCCTTGAATCTTTCCTTTCCCCCAACGCCTGCACACACTTTCGATTCCTATGATTCCTATGATTCCCTTTTCTTTTTCTCGGAAAATCAAATCAAATCAAATCTCGAAATAGAGTGTCTCAGATTATGGACTACTATCCGTCTTTTACCGATTTCCCTTATATCGCGCCTATATCTCTCTCTGATCCCCATACATACGATCCCCATGATCCCTCTCTATCAGTCGACCACCCATTCCTCACTCACGCTTCCCAGCTCCAATTCCATCTTTCGCCCCTGGATCAAGCCAAATCCCACGAATCAATGACCCCGCAAGCCTGTGATCCACACCAAGATACCTCGCTAGCTATGACCTATTACCCCCCTGAGTTCTCGGCCTGGAACAACAGCCTCTCAACAATCTCAGACCCTCAAAGCCCCCGCAGCAACGGTGGCAGTATACTTGGCATGAGCTACATCGCTTCTCCGACAATGCGATCCGAGGAGCTGACTATCCCCACCCTTAACGAGTACCCCGCGCCCGACGGTCTTCTCGATATCGATCATAATCAGATGCTTCTCACTGAACCGCACTTTGACGGGCCTCTCGATCACTGCTCCCCTTTTGATCAGGATTTTGATCTCTGGTCTGGCAGTCAATCCGATCGGAATGCCACACCAGAACAGCTATGGTCTTCTCCTCGCCCTATAGATATGGCCCTTTCACAACCAGAACAACATATTCGCCGCTCCAAGGGCCGCCCGTCATCTTCAAATTCTACTTCCACTTCAAAGGGGGTTCGCAAATCCACAGAGCGACGACCAACTTCTGTTTCTAGTCGTAGTCGACGTCGCCGCGGTACCAGCAACGCAGATTCTGGTGCTACTCGAACATTCGTGTGCAGTTTTGCTCCATACGGGTGTGAAAGTACTTTTGTCTCAAAGAATGAATGGAAGCGCCATGTTACTTCCCAACATTTACAGCTGGGCTTTTACCGCTGCGATGTGGGGAAATGCGCTCAACATCAGCACACACCATCGTCCCCCTTATTCTCTACACCTCCATCAATATCAGCCCAAATAATCATGCCTGCTTCAAAATATACCTCACGGTCAAAGTCTATATCAAGTGGAAGGGGCTCTACACCCCCACTACCAAATTCAACAAATGATTTCAACCGCAAAGACCTCTTCACTCAGCACCACCGCCGCATGCACGCGCCATGGCTTCAGGCTGGGCACCGACGAGCCCCTACCGAAGCCGAGCATGGGGAGTTTGAAGCTAGTCTTGAAGAGGTACGTCAGCGCTGCTGGCACGGTCTCCGGACTCCGCCTCTGCAGAGTCACTGTGGATTCTGCAGGGAGGTGTTTACAGGCGAGGGGAGCTGGGACGTGCGCATGGAGCATATCGGTCGCCATTTTGAGAGGGATGATCAAAGCCTTCTGGGGGATGAGGCTGAGGATCTTGCGTTGAGGGAATGGGGGCTTCAACAGGGTATACTGGTTGTTGTCGATGGAGGGTTTAGGCTGGCTTCGTTGGTGGGGCTTGGGCTCCAACTATAAGCCATGACATTTGAGCCTGGCATATTTGGCTATGTTATGGATTGGGCCCGGTGTCGGGTCCTTTTTTTTTTTTTCCCCCTTTCTTTCTCTTTGGCGCTGGGGGGTTTTTTGGACGGAGTTTATACATCCATGTTGTAATTAGATGGATTTCCTTTGCTTTTGCCTCATTTTATCTATATCCAGGTTGTTGTTATATTTGCCATTGGTTGGCATTATGATTCTACGAATATTACAGTCTACTATACACAAACATTAAATCTTTGGACGCAACCTTCTCAAAAAAAAAACATTTGAATGAATATCTGGCCCGAGCATCTCCGAGTTTCAGATCGGAAGACTCCAGGGTTCAACCTTGGAACCTTGGATTGAACCCATAAGAACCAGACTTAGATAATCCATGGAGGTATTTCCGAGATAAAGCCGTCGCAAGGCAGATTCCGGATATTCGGAAATCCGTATTTGGGTGCACATGTGGTAAAAATAACACCTCAGGGCCAAGGCAGATCTCGACCAGGGCGCAGTACCTGGGGTATTAGTCAACGCCATCATCCGGGATTCTGCGGGGCTCCAAACATTTGAATAAAGATAGGGAGAATGGATCGGCATAAACTTCATTTCCAGAATCCTTCGCTCGCCACTAAAATCTGCAACAGTTCCAGACGTTCCAAGTTGTCGGGCTACGGCATGAAGGTTTTCTTAGGGTGAGTACTAAAATAGACTGCATATGCCACGTTTGAATCGACTTGTCAAAGTCGAAGGTTGGTTTTTGAAGTTAAATTGATGTGAGGCTGTGATATTGGAAATGTAGTAACTGGGTCTACTTGGTACATACTAGTAGTAACCTAGTAGTAAGTATACTACTTTTTTTTCGCTTTACGTACACGTAAAATATGATGTGTAAAACATCCCAGTACCGCATATATTACTTGGAGCTCTCTTCATATTGATAGGTCTTTATTACGCAACTGAGGTCATTCTGCTTCTTTTCTTTTATCCCCCTCTTTGCCAAGTCCTAAAATATATATACGAAGTACGATAACCCAGGTTGGTAACTGAGTATGTAACAGGTTGTCATTGGTCTAGTCGCAACGAATGCAGGAAATGTCCAGACTTCTGGACTCCAGGCAACGGCCTAGAACTTCAATCCGATTCGTTAATCCAGATCCACCATTGCTTCCCTTTTCATCTGTCTCTGGTAATACTGGTATACTTGGTAATAACACGTAATGTAAATAAACAGGTACATACCGCACTGAAGGTTCTGAATTTTGAATCTTGGTCTGTCTCGTGCTTTTCCCTGTCAATCAAGGTGACGCACAGTCCCAGATGTATACTTCATCCACATGTGCATCTACTATACTATTCTGTTGGGGCGAATTGCTTCATGATGACTCATGGGGGATGTATCTGACCAATGGTGAAGGAGTAGAGTTCATCTGTGTGCATCAAGAACTGAAAACTGAGCACCCAGGTGCTGTTAGTATATTTTTTTTCCAATACTTCTCCAGCTTGCCCGCATATGTGGAGATGCCTTGTCGGAATCCCAATACCTGTGGCCTTGGGAGATTGCCCCATAAGTACCCCGGGGGCCGGCAGGGTCCCGACCTCAATTACCTAAATAAATCCCAGGTGAAAATAGAATACTGTTCAATGTTAGGTCTGAGCTCATGCCCAGGTGTGCACGGCACTCGGGGCAACTGACCTTTGAGAAAGCTTGGAACTCACCTGGGCAGCAGTCAAGGTTCCAGATGTCGGCACTGATGAAAAATATCTGGGGTAAGGCTGTGACATGCTTACTCTAGCCTGTGCCCAGGTGTGTTCCAGATTCATTTTATATGATGAATTTTTCTGCAAGTGCCTGAGTAGTACCCGAGTAGGAGAGAGGTAAATGTAGTACAGTCCATACCATCAAGGCCATGTTTTTCAATTTCTAGTTTGGATCCTGTTTTCTTTTAATCCAAGAATGTACGATTTTATGGTGACTTGATTCATTTCACAACGACAGGTCACCGTCGGCGAATTGGAACGTGCCGCACTAGTGCCCAATACCTACTAGTAGTAACTATTCCCAGGTCTGCTTCTATCTTCCCTTGTTCCATCCCTTCTCTTGACGCTTTCCAAATTTTCAAGTTATTGTCTATTATGACTGCTCCGTTGCTTTTGATGTGCACATGTATGCTTTTAGCTCTCAGTCATTGTAGCTATAAGATCCTGGCATGTCAGCTCTACTTACATCTGCAGCTCAACTGTAGAATTACTGGTCGAGTTCTATACTTCGCTTAAATTTCGCATGCATGAGAGTTGAGTCTGATAACCTTCGTCCTATGCCACATGATGCAGTTTTCCCCATCTCTCGGCTTCCATTCGTCACTTACTGGCGCTGTGTTGCCAATCCTCGGCCTTGTTCACCCAGATGGGTATCTATTCCCGACAGCTCGGAGGTACCACGTTCTCTTGTAAATCGGCCTCGGAGATAACGATCTATATGCGACTGAGCACTCTTGACGCTGTAGCTTGACATGATCTTGACATGTGCATCGTCAAGCTCAGGGTTCATAATTCCTGTGACTGGTCGAAATTTGTCCTTGGACCCTCAATTCACCGATCACAACATCCCGTTGCAGAATTGACCGTGTCGGACCACCCGGTTGGCAATGTACAATGCTCGGAGAAGACTGCATCCACCGACCCACCAGAATCCGTAGGACTCCGATGACGACCATTTGTACTGCGCCCCTCATGGTGTTTAAAAACAATCGACAATACCCCCCCCCCCCCCCACCATGTTCTGTTTTCGATCCCGTTTGATTCTCAATCCACTTTCTAATCTCCTCTCATCATTCCATTAGAAGTTTACCTTCAATCCTCCGTCCCTCTCCAACAAATCTGAAGCAAAGTCATCACCATGGCTCCTGAAAATCTGGACGAAATCTTCGCTCAGCGTGCCACCGAGCTTCGCGAGTACATCTTCTCCCAGCCAGCTAGTAACTTTGAGAACAACCCCTGGGCCGTGGCCAACGCTATTGAAACCTTTTCCAACGAGAAGGGCCGCATGATGATCTTCCGAGCTCAAAAAGTCGACGTCGCCAAGGAAGCTCTTCTGGCCCAAAAGCCTACACCCCGTACCATCCTTGAATTTGGCACATTCGTTGGCAAATCTGCCCTGGCCTGGGGTGCTATTCTCCGTGATATCCACGGTGAGAATGTTCCCGAGGACGTCAATGTGTATACCTTCGACCCAAACCCGCAGATGGTTGCTTTGACTCGGGAACTGGTTAAGCTCGCTGGTATAGAAGACATCGTGCATGTTCTTGAGGGTCCGGGATCCGATTGCTTGCAGAAGCTGGTTGACGAGGGCAAGGTTACCAGTGTTGATATGGCTTTCTTTGATCACTGGGAGAAGTTTTACTTGTCTGACCTCAAGCTTATCGAGCAGTTGAAGCTGTGGCGTGAGGGATCATTGGCAATCGCTGATAACACTGATTTCCCTGGCGCGCCGGACTACCTGGTATATGTCAGGGCTGGTGGCAGCGGTGCTGCTGGCGCTGTGAAGTATGAGACCAAGAGTATTGAGACCCAGGGTGGACGTGGCCCGGTAAGTTCTAAACCATGATCCCCAAGGGGGCACACAACTTGTTTTTCCCCCCAGGAAATCCCACTAATGAAAATGATGTTTCATAGAGCGTCGTGGAGATTAGCACGGTGCTGGCCACCAACTAGATTGCTCAGGGCTTCGATTGACTTTTGATTTTAGCTATACGTTGCGGACTTTCGGGGTGGGCGCAATTCATATCAGATATCTATTCAAATTGATGAAATCTAAACAATGCTTGCAAAATGATTTACAATTCATACAAATATTAATCGAAAGTTGATCTCAGTTGTGGGTTACTCATACTCAAAATCGAGGTCAACCATCTATACCAGTAATCAAGACAATTCCAACGCAACTGCGGTATCCCATTGGATACTCAGCAGAGTTGACCCGCTTAATCTCTCTAGCGCCAACAATCAACGTCAACTGGTCTGCTCCCGCACCTCTAATCCCCCGCGACTCCGACCAGCTCTTCTCATACATTTAAATGTCACCACACGGGGATTAACATTGACCAATTCAGCCAAACAACCTGCACTCTCCTATCAATCTCTTTCGTGGACTATTCCGATCCTACCAGGCATGCCCCGACGAGCGCAATAACCACTGACCCCTATCTCCTGCGAAACAACTTGAAACCGCATCAACACAACTCCTCATCAGCATCATGTGTGTCCCTTCCCCCGAAGCTACCACGAGCGCGCGCAACGTGGCTAAACAAAGATCAGGACCGTCTTCTCCCTTATAATCATCAACAAGGCCGGTGGCTTAATCTACCAACGCGAATTCCAAGCCGGTCTGCACAAGCTCTCCACAAATGACTACCTAGTCCTTGCCGGTACCTTTCATGGGTAAGGGAAAGATTCCTCCCCAGCTGCCACGATCGCATCCTTCAACCCTGTGGCTGGAGCAGCTGACTCATACCTCCCAATCCATTGCTAGCAGAACCAGTACTGACTGAAGCTTTGCAGTGTCCACGCGATCACCCGCTCCATCACGCCCAAAATCCCGCTCCAAACTACCGCTTCCCCCGTTCCCTCCTCCCCGGGCGCGAATCCTCCCTCCACATCTGGATACAGTTACCCAGTCCCTGGCGTCCCTGTCTCGGGTCTTGAACAACTTGAGACGGATAAGTTTCGATTGACTTGTTTCCAGACGCTGACGGGAACCAAGTTCTTGCTTTTTACGGATCCGGTTTCGGGCAGTGTGGACTCGATTATCAATAAGATTTACGAGCTGTATGCAGACTATGTTATGAAGAATCCCTTCTATCAGCTTGAGATGCCGGTGCGCTGTGAAGCTTTTGATCGGCATCTTGGAGCTTGGTTGAGAGGAAGGACATAACGAACGCACCAAGTGCCCCATGTATCTTGGAGATGATGGGCCTGACTCGCCCAAGAGGATGGAATCATGACTTTATGACTAGATATTTCAAATTTCAAATGTTACTTCTCCTGTTGCTTTTGGTTAGGCCTACTGGGCTGTATATGACGGGATTTACTACTCCCGGATTTTGTGCTTAATACCAATTGCATCGATATTCCCCTCGTCCCCTATTTAGAACAGCGCCTAGTATAGGAGTTGCTAGAGTATACGGAATACAGAAACACAACCTCAAACCTGAAACAAGAAAAGAGAAGAAGTAAAACGCCGGGTATGCATCACAGATCGTTTCCACAAGAAAGCTCATGCAATCTACGCAGTGTCCATCTTGTCGTCATCCTTCTTGTCACCGCTAGATTCGCCCTGACCTTCTTCGGGAATGCCATCCAGATCCGTCTTGCCCTCCTGCTCATCGCGATCCCGCTTCTCCTTGTCCTGTCGGTTCTTCTCCTCCTCGAGCGATAACCGCAAAGCAAATGCCAGTTCGGGATCATCCTCCGCTGCATCCTCGAAGTTGAAGCCACCAGATTCACCACCCTCACCACCGGATGGGGCACTGGCTCCGGCACCCTCACCTGCCAGGATCGGAGTCTGCTGGAGCTCCTCGCTGAGTAGGTGAGGGCCCGGTGGGATGATGGCCAGGAAGGAGCCCTCGCCACTTGTCACATTGTCCACAAAGGCCTCTAGCTTCTTGGTTTGATCGGATTCCAAATCACCGAAAGCAACCACGTCAATCGAAACGTTGATCTTCTTCATTTTCTTGGCAAGCTTAACGAGTGTCTTTTCGTCTTCGTCGATGGGCGAACATGAGAATACAATGATACGTTGCCGTTGCGATTTCTCAGATCGGTGCTTCAGTGCCAACTGTAATATGCGTTAGTTTGAGCCTAGTGCTGGATGCCTCCCTCGGCACTGATGAATACTTACGGCTGCGACCTGGATGCTTGAGCTAAGATGCGACGTGCCGTGAATTTTGGTCTGGTGCAGGCCAGAAAGAATACTGCCAAAGTCTGTGGTAAAGGTCGATAGAACCTCGGGGCCCTTGCCGCCCATGCTCATCAGGCCAACGGCCGACTGCGGGTGTACACGCATCTTCACACTGTGGATGATGCTAACGGCATCGACTTGAGCTTGCCACCGGGTTGATCTGGGAAATGATTAGACGGTGAGAGCTTAGTGAGGAGGTTGTCCGGCAAGCTCACGTATAGTCCCCATTGCGACTGCTTTCGCTGTTGTCGACACTGCGGAAGAGGTCAGTGCTGCTTATGTATTGCTGTGGGGGACACAATGACGAACATAATCATCGTAGCTTCGAGAGACATGATTGCGGTGTATTGAGCGAGACCGAGAGATAAAGGATGTGGGGATGTGGGAGAGATAGAAGAGATGATCGTTGACGGGGTCCTAAGGTCGTTTGATGACGATAGAAGGTAGAGCTCGGTTCTGCCAGGATCCTCCGCCCGCACACGCCTGTTTGTTGTGACTCCGCGCTCCACTTCTTTCGACTCTCTACACTGGCAACAGATAAATCGTTGTTACCTTGTTTCGTTCTCTCAATTCATAACCACCAACATGGCTACATTGAAGCGCAAATCCCCAGAGTTTTTGACTGCACCCGACGCAACACCAACTGGTCGGCCAGTCAAGAAGCTCTGCTTGACCCAAAACCAGAAGCAGGCGTTAATCGACAATCTTCAACTTGAAAGTGCGTGGCATATTAAGCTTCCCTGATACGACGAATTCTGACAGTCTTCATAGTCACCGAAAGAGCTCGAAAGCTCCGCTCCCAATATGCCTTGCAAGCAAACGACCTCCGGTCGCGTATTGAACGACGCGTCAACCGTATTCCAATCTCCCTCCGCAAAGCCAATATGGGCGAGCTTCTTGACAAACACAACGCGTCCCTAGCGAAAGCCCAATCCGCTTCTCCTCCCCGAAAAGCCTCCCCCGCAAAGTCTCAACGCCCTATTCCTACCATCGGTTCTATTGACCAAACTCTCTCCCCAGCTGGCACACGAACCCGCCGCCCAAGGCAAGATTGCCCCACCGTACAATTCATGGTTTCTTCCCAGCTAACTCCTTAATAGCCATGATGGTCACTACTCCGACAAAGAAAATGGCGGTCCAGAATGCCTCAGCAATCCTAAGCGCCGTGGTAAAGCCCCTGCCGTTGGCGGTACCTCCCGTGTTGTCTCCCAAGAAGTACGAGGCAACGATCACCGCATCCTCTCCCCGAAATCCCTCAACTCTCGCACATACCCACAATCCCCCTTCCGCGCTTCACCCGAAAAGGGCCAGCCATCTTACCTGTCCCGTCCTACATCCCCACTCAAGCCATCCAGTCCGCTTCGTGTTGCCCCCGGCAGCGCCACGCGCCCTCGTGGTGCTACTACTTCCAACGTCAAAGACCCCTGGAACCAGCCTACCCAAGCAAGAAAGACTGCTCGCGCTGCAACGGGTCCCAAGACATCTGCCCGATCTCCACTTCCAAGGCCTGCAACAAGACAAGGCGAACGGAAGAACAGCTTCTCGTCAAATGCTTCATCCGGCACTACCGTTACTAAACCTACTCGCACGGCCACCAGCACTCGCAAAGCGGCAGCTGGTAATGCCTCGATCGTTACGAAGAAAACTTCTGCCCCTCGTGTGCAGACTGCATCTTTGGCCGTAAAGAAGACTGCTAGCACGGCTTCTGTGCGGAAGGCCACCGCACCCGCTTCTACAACAGAGTCCTCAACCCGGGGAACTCGAGCTTTGCGGAAACGCGTATAGAAAATTATCAAGGGGATCTTGGTCTTTGAGAACTTTGGCGTTTGGCTTGGTCCTTTTCGTTCGAGTTGGATGGAGTTGGTAATTGAGCGTTGGGTATTTTGACGAGGGATAAGCAGATGAAAGGCGCTTCTTTTCTTGGAGGTTTGTTCTGGTTTGATTTAAATGTTCTAATGGGTGTTTGGTTCTGATCGTTTGATGTGGTTATTTCTTTTTGCATGGATATTTAAAATCCTCAATGCACATCTCTTTTTTTGGATAATGGCTTTCTCTTCCTAGGTTGCAACTCATACATGTAGATACAACCTCGGATCCTTCCACCATCCATCGATGCCCAGGTGAATTTGAATGAAGACCTCCGGAGACACGAATCTATCTACATCTGCCTAGGTGGGGCCAGGGTCAAGCAAGACACATGCGCATCTTTCGTACGTACTTGCTACTAATTAGTGTATTTATTGTATCAAGTCAATCTCCAGAGCTCCAGAGCTTGCTCGATTTAATTTTGAAAGTGCATAGCATTTGAATTTTGGCACCCATCCATACTCAGCATCAAATCATAATTTGTAATTGTTACGAGCAGTGTTCATTTGAGAAGAATCGTACAGGAACTAGAATCCTAGATTGACTACCCATTAGGTAGGAAGATCCAAAACCACGGCTCTAATCCAAGAGCTCAACTAACGCTCAAGCAGCAATATTGAAGAATAAAAAGACGTTCAGCAAGGTAGAGGAACAGCTACATTTAGACTCAGCGATGGTATCATAGCAATCATGCTGGTTGACAATCAACAATAGTCAAGAAAGGGGAGAGAAAGAAGAGAAGAAATGAGAAAAGAAAACAAAATCCTTGATCTTATAATACCGGATCGAAGGCGGCAATGGGAAACAAAGCCAAAGTGGGTGACAGGCTAGAGGAGAGACCAAGGTAGCTCGGAGCCCTGGTCGGGAAAAAAAAAACGAGATAGACTGGAACATCGTCGAGATTAGATGGAGAAAGAAGACTGAGAGAAAAGTCCCACAGCAGCGAAGTAGAAATGAGACGGTATGGGTATGACTGATCCCCAGAATCAGATGCAAGCAACAAGGAAAAGAGAAGAAAAGGAAGTGAAAGACAACAGAAGGGAATCTTCCGTTTGTCAAAAATGGAATAGCAAGGGAACAAACACGAATCAATCGGACCAATCAGCTCGCTGATCACTTTTGAAAGAATTTTGATGTATGTAGATAAGAGGGAAAGGAAATGGAATGAAGAACTCCGTCAACCAAGCCTGTCAGTCGAGATGAAAAGACAACACAGAACAACGCTAAAACAAGCCCCCAGGAGCTAGAAAGGAAACAGAGTGGGTAAGAAAGAACAGAAAAAAAAGTACACCATGGATAAGTAGGTATGGCGCCAGGTTGGTTGATGCAAATCAGGTCATCGATGAGTGGTGTATTAACTGTGCATTGAGAAAAAGAAAGAAAACAAAGTCTACCCTGTAACGCCCATAGCACCTGGACTAGGACGAGGTCGATAGGGGACATTTTGTGACTGGCCATCAGGATTTTGTTGACTTCCATTGCTGGTACTGCGGTCCCGGTGGTAGCTGGGCTCCGGTGGTACAAAGTCCAACCCGGCCTGAGGAGCAGCACTCGATGAATGAGAATGTCCGCTGGGCCCAGGTACATGGCGAACAGAACTTTGCATTTGCCAAGCTGCGTCTTGAGAGGGATCGGATTCGATGCGAGCCGAGGTCGGGGTGTTGTGTCGATTGGAGTTGGTGATCGTGAAAGTCTCACCGCCATTGTCGGGTCTGGTTGAGAAGCTTCCACGGGCAATATCGCCATACCGTTTAAGAATCTCCTTTGTGGTGACTTCGGCATTCTCCCTAAATAGAGTAGGATCGTTGAGGATGGACTGCAAGTCCTCGGGAATCTAGGAATAAAAATTAGACTGATATCACCAAAACATCAAGGCACTCCATTACTTACTTCGCACATGTTATCATTATACGTGATTAGCGAATTGACTGCCTCGATGGCTAAAAAGCTCTCATCCACGGTGCTGGCTTTCGCATTGGGGTAAAGAATGTTGGGTGTGATGACCGTTGCAAGGTTGTGAATGTCCA
Organism: Penicillium verhagenii; assembly: GCF_028828195.1. Taxonomy (NCBI): domain Eukaryota; kingdom Fungi; phylum Ascomycota; class Eurotiomycetes; order Eurotiales; family Aspergillaceae; genus Penicillium; species Penicillium verhagenii. Next base: position 215,246 of record NW_026643176.1, on the reverse strand, counting down.
TTTTGCTTCCAGACTCTTCATCCACATGCGAGAAGGACGATGTCCAGTTTAGGAAGGAGAACAGCACTTCCATAGTATCGCGGTGGGCCTTGGGAAGCAGACAGCATGTGAGATGCAGCAGTCGCTTTTGTTTTTCAGGATCAGGCAATTCTATCCCACAAGTTAGCTTTCTAGTTGACCAAGTATCTTATCGCGGAACTTACTTTGTGCGGCAACCCAAAGACGGTGCAATTTGAAGGTCATCAAGGGATCCGGCATCTCACGCAAAAATTTCTTCAAGAGAGCTGCAACCTGCACGGGGCTCTCTTTGGCCATATCAACCGACTCATATTTCTTGTCGATAAGCTCGGCCAAATCCTTTAGTCGTCGAATGTTGCCGTTCTTCCGGAAGACACCTTCAACTGACATGTCCATTTGACGCATCGCAGAGACAGCATCGTCCACAACCGTGGGGATACGCAAGGCACCAGGCCCAACACCATGGCTGGACTCGGTTCCCCCTTCCTTCTCGACCAAGTAGTCTAGAGATACCCCGAAAACACCCTTCTTCTTGCCCGCTTTCTTGTTATCCTTGAAGGCACGACCAAAGATGTTCCAGACGGTCGGCTTGCGGGACTCGATGAGAGAGAGTAGCTCTTCCATATTGAATTGGCCTTCCAATAATGGCTCCATTGACAAGACAGCAACATGGCGAACGATGAAGTATTCCAAGGCTGTGAGTTCGGAAAAATATCGCTTGGTGCGCGTAGCAGGCTCTAACATCATGTCTAATCTTCCAACAGACATCTCACGCTGGTGGCCAGCCTTGTACACGGGCATCGGCTCCTGGGGCGCGACAAGCTTCGATCCGGCGTGTTTGTATGCGTTGGGCCGTTGTTCCTTAGCCTGCTCGGCGGCAACAATCCGCGGAATGTCATCTAAAGTAAGTGCATCTTGGGCCCCAAATGTTAAATCTTTGACAGTGTCGCCATTGGCATCCCTTTCCTCAACAATCTGGAATCCGGGACCTCTAGAGTCGCTACCGTCATTTCCAGATGATCCCGGTCGTGCACTTCTGCCCTCCGGGCCATCGATAATTCGGGACGCACGAGCCTTTTTATATGTTGTGGACAAGGTACGCTCATTGCGAATTGAGCGCAGTCGGCGCATTTCACCAACAGTCTGTTCAAGCGAAGACTCTTCGAATCCATCGCGACCACCACCTGCACTATACGACATGGACCGTGTGTTGGCTCGTCGAGGTTCACCCGGCTGCGCTCGGTAGCCTTCCTTGTTTTGATAGTCGTTAAGATTGGGGTCATCCGAGGTGTGGGGTAGTGTACCGCCTGCACGAAGCACGGCTAGCAATCGAGCCAGCGCAACACGCAGTAAGAAAACGAATTGCTGTAATTTGGTGACCTGAATGAAACCCTTTTGGGCATTAGATGAGATATTGTGCTGATCAGCACAAGCAGAACAGTATATGCTTTTTTCAGCCTCGCTCCAGAGCGCGTCGGGTAGGTCAGTGCTCAGGTCTTTTTCACAAGAAGAGCATGATAGATGGGGAGGCTTCAGATGCCAGCGCTTGTCCTCCAAAAGCAGACACTCGTCATCGATGGGTTCTTTGCATTGAATGCAACAGTCTGAGAGTTGGTCCGCCAGACCCTCTACCCCAGCATTGAGGTCAATGGGGCCTTCTTCATCCTCTGGCTGAGCAAGAGATTCCGTGTTGGCAAGATGACCCAGGAACTCATGCAGACCGTCCGGGGCAGATTTCTCGCGTTCCAGTTTCAAAGCACCTTGAAGACCGATGCGGATAAGTAGCTTCAGGTAGTGTGCAAGACCCGTCACCAGTGAAAGTAGCTCCTGTGTCACACCAAGTTTCCGAACTCCAGTCTCCTGGGTTTTTGACAAGAGAGCGAAGAAAGCCACAATCTTCTTGCAGAGTAGCTTGGCTTCTCGACCATATGACAGCTCCTTCACTCCCTGTGACTTGATAAAGGTTGCCAGTTCATCAACGGCCGTGAAAAGAATCTCCACATGAGCGATAAATCTCTTAGCCACTAGGACTCCATCAATATAAACGCCATTGCTGACATGTAAGAGCATGTCCGATATGCAAGCAGCCGATGATTCTTCGAAGGTCGACAGTGTACTCCAAATGTTGTAAACTTTTTCTTCCATTGTATCTTCCTCTCGCCGAATGCGCTCACGTTCCTCTGGGGTGGCATCTTCATCAAGTGGCGGTGTCTCCCACGCTTGACCAGCAGGGGACAACCGCACATTCCAAAATTTGTGGATCATGTAACACTCCGGGTGCCAATGTTGATTTTGACCATTGCGGAAGATCTCAACGAATTGCTTGAGAATCGCGGTATGACAACCATGACAACGCTGCGCAAAATGTGTTGAATAGTGGAAGTGGCAATAAACCTTCCCTTCGTGCTCATAGTACGAATCCTGGGCTCCAAAGACCGTTGGACATACTGAGCAAGTAAAGTGTTCAATGTGGTACTTGCGATCCAATGCGGTAATGTAGGAACCGCGCAGGGCACCTCCACAGTCATGACACAGCAGGTTCAAACGTCGGAAGTAGTCCGTTTCGCACAGGGGAAATTGGAGTTTATGGTCCTCTGAATCAACGGGGAAGAATTTTGAAGCGACAATCTCACCACAATCCTACAATGGTGAAAAGAGTCAGCATGAGAGATGAAGCCCCTTCTCAGGAGAGACCACTTACCTCGCATTTAAAACATTCGAGATGGAAGGTACCACCTAGGGCTCGGACGAATTGCCCGGTAAGTGGCTCATTGCACTTTTGGCAGATACGTGAGGATCCAGGTGATTTGTTGTGTGACCGTCCATTGGTACGTGAGCGATCTCTCGCATTAGATCGATCTCGATATCCTGATTGTTCAGGCTCGAGTCCACGACCTGAGCGATCATCCTGGCTGAGCGGGCTATGATTTCCTGCAGTGCGCGTGGTGGGGGAGTCAAATGGAATTAGACTGTCTTCGGGCGAGGTGGGTGTGTTTTTCGAATAGCTGCTCCCATATCCTGAAGTATTTAAAGTCGGGGTAGGCTTGCCTGCGACCAGGCTGGCCGGGAGGTCACCGGGGGGCATGATGGTCCCCCGTCAGAAATCAACAGGATCAAATCGCGGGCACAGTCACACGGTGAAGACTGCATGCAAGGAACTAAAGGAATGACGGTGCGCGGGATGTGAGTTTATGCTGTGTGTTCGATAAACACAACAGTGCAAGGCAGGCGGGGGGAGTGTTCGCAAGCAAGATTGATTGAATCCTGTTATGAATCCAGATTGTTTAGTGAGGGTTGGCTTTTGGGGTGGTTTGGGGGGTCAAGTCTTTTGCCGTGGATTAATCACTTACTCTTCACGACATATAGGTCCACCACGCGGAAAGGATAGTGACCGGGAATTAACTTGGAGCCAGTATGCAAAAACAAGGGTCCTGCAGGGAGTGGTGATCGGGATATGCCAGATTGGTGTAGAAAGATATCTAGTGCTTAAACGCGCACACGGGGGATAGGGCGCGGGGGGTTAAAGGCTGGGAGCTCCGAGCAGCGCGCTCAAAAGGGCCAAGGTGAAAGAGTCCAGGAAGAAATCAGACCCAATAGAGAAGTGAAGGAAAAGATCACAAGCGTGATAGAGTTAGGGGGGGGGTGGGTGGGAAAAGAAGTGGGGGGGCTGAGGAATGGAGATGGAGAAGGTTTAGGTGCTAATTGGACTTGTGGTGCTGCCCCCCCCTAATTTGGACTCTATAATGCCGAAGTATTATTAGGCGCGGTCCCTGAAGTCACGTGGAGGATACACCGCCCCCGACGATCATTTCGATACCAAGTAGTAGTTAGTAGTAAGTACCATTTTTGATGATAGAATGGTTTTATGAAGTGAGTAATATTCAGAATCAATCCATAGATACTAGTAGAGAAGTAAAAATAATGTTCCAAGGTTACCTGTCTCACAGGTCCTGTTTTGATGGCGGACCTCGGGATATGCTGAGGTCACATATAGTACAACTCAGCCGTGGACCCATGGTTTGTGGCGTTCTAGTATTATAAGGAATAGCCTTGGGGTGTGTATTTAGTAATTGACTATTTCTTTTAAATGATCAATCTCGTTATTCTGTGATTATGAATAACATTGAATGAATGATTATATGGTTTCCAAGGTGTTAGGTACAATCTTGGAATAAAGCCCATGAAGTGCTACCTACTGTAATGCAAGAAACCTTGGAAACAATCATGAATATCTGACTAGAGTATAGTATTAAGTTGAAGTAATAGAATGATAGGTAAGCGTGGTCTTTACCAGTCAGCATGCAAGTTCCAGGGGCCGTATATTAGTATGTATACGTTTCTGCCAGTGGGTATTTACTAGTACCACGTAGAAGTACGTGTATTTACACTCCAGTGCTGTGTATAACCTTTCCTGTCCCGAGGATGTCCACATGCAGGACTGGCGGTGGTATATGTATTGAAAACACAAATTTCGATGAGTCGTCATAATTGATCGCTGAGTCGTCGAACATTTGAATGTTTTGAAAACAACTTCCTCAATTGAGTACACTCCCTTCTTCTTCTCACTCTCGCCCCTCCAAACTCTCTTCCCAACGGCCCTTGACCTTTGAGTCTTTACTGCCCTGTTGTCTTTTTTTTTCGCTATCAGAATCGCCGGTCACGTGCGATAAGGATGTCTAATCTATGCCAAAAGCGCCTCCTTCGGGTATGTATCGTTCACTTCCATGGTTCTCACTGAATTTGTTATGGTGACCTTGAAACTGAAAATATGTAGGAACTCACTCTGTTTGAAAAGAATGATCAGCTAGGTACGTTATGCCACACCGTTTTCTCGAGGTCTTCCCTCAGGGCATGCCCACGTGCAGTGCCCAGGCCAATACATAGTATACATATACATATACGTGTACAGTATGGTATATTTCCATGTTCGCATTCAAGCTAACCTGGAAACTCGTACATGTAGCCATGGCTATTGATTACAACGAACAGAATGTTCGCGAGATCAAAGCTCTTATTATTGGCCCATCCGAGACACCTTATGCCTTCGGATTCTATCATGTAAGTTCGTCCATGTGTCTCAAAGCACATTTCCAAGGTTCAAACTCGAGTGCTAACCATTATCAATCATGAAAAGTTGTCGCTTGTGTTTACTGAGGGTACGGAGCATACCATCCACTAGTCTGATGGAAAGGTGACCTCGTGATTGCTGACCTTGGACTTTAAAACTGCCCAGCGTATCCTGCAGTCCCACCAACTGTGAAATTGCTCAATACTAACAGTGGAATGACTCGGTTTGGTCCAAATATCTATGCTGACGGCAAAATTTGCCTGTAAGTGCGAGTTCCGAAGTTCGTTCCCTGAAAGACAGAGAACTAACAAGGCTTGAATTCTCCAACCAGAACTATCCTTGGGTAAATACAATACCATCTTGCCACTCCTTCCCAGGTTTGCTGTACTTACTAACAACCCGCAGCACATGGCCCGGAACGCCACAGGAAGAATGGTCTCAAGCCATGGGGTTTGAGTCCTGCTTGCTTTCAATCCAGACCTTGCTGGCTGAGAATCCGTATCGGCTGGAGCCAGGTTTCGAGGAATCCGATGACAAAGAAAACATTGATACTTACAATGCCAAGGTAGGCAATCAACCCACGGGCCACATACTACCCCGACTCACACAAGCGGTGATAGATAAGTCATGAAAACTTGCGCCTCACTGTGATCGAGCCTCTTGAACGTGAAATGGGTATCTCCCAAGATCCGTTTCGACACGCGAAGTTTGGACAGGGAGAAGACGGCAAACCGAGCTCTGAACTTGGCTCGTTTATCAATTACTGCAAGCGACGCTTCCTATGGCACCGAGAGGAATACATGAAAACGATTCAAGCAGGCATCGCGAGAGGAGTTGGCGGACGTCGAAGCACGCCTTTCCCCCTAACTCAGTTTGAATATCCAGGCAACCAAATGGTAGGAAGATGGGACTGGTATGGCCTTAAGGCTCGGTTCGAGATATTGGAGAAAGCGGTCTCACAAGAAATCCAAGGTTGGGCCACTGCCGGCCTTGAGCTCGCCAAGAAAGATACTAATCTGGCGTTCAACTTGCGGCATCAAATGAAGTCCGTTGTTGAACAAATGGCCGTGCGGTCGCAGGCAGTGTTCAATGTGGGATTAGTCGATGATAACCCGTTCCTGTGGTACATGACCTATTTCGGTCGAGCGGGTACCCCGTTGGACGAGGGTGTGTTCAAGATCAATATCCACATCAGCCCCAACCACCCCAAAGTTCAGCCCCGGGTTTATCTGGATAATCCAATTCCTCATGTGCGTGTAGCCTCTGATGGAATGTTGGCATACCTTCCTCAGTACGCACCTGAGATGGTTCGCCACATCGAGGGCATACTCTTCGCTTTAGAGGACACTGGCCCCGTTTACAATCCTCTTATGGCTGTCAACGGCGAAAATACACGGCTTTTCTGGGGCACGCCTCAGGAAAAGAGATTGTACACTCGACGACTTCGTCGATGCGTGACTGAAAGTATTGAGTATGTGGTCCTTTTCACAGAATCGAAATGACCATGAAACGCTAATTCTTGCAGTAAGCTTTAAGCCCACAGAGAACTCCGGCCAGATTTAACACAGCCCAGCCATTGCCAGATGTGTTCGCTATACATCCGATGTTGGTTTCGATAATCCGCGGGTGTGGAAAGATTGACGGGAAAGCAGCACTTATTGTTAGCCACTTGCTACACTGAGCCAGTTAACGTATCAAGAGTTACTAGTACTTGTTTAAAACTGTTAGCATATTTTTCTTACCGAATCAATGACAAATCTTCGTGAAAGTCAAGCTGTAGAGCAATGAATGATTCCAAAATATCAGACCTTCCGAGTGCTTTCGAAAAGACCACGATAACACTTATCAGCACGATCAGCTGATCCCGCCCCAAGTTTCTCCCCTTTTTCACTCCACACTTGCGCAATCCCGATCACTAACGTCAATCATACAAAATGACCGCAAAGCGTCGCAATTTGGAATTGGGAAATGTCCTTGTCGTCGGTGGCTGTGGCTTCCTGGGATGGCACATCGTTGACCACCTACTGAACTTCCCCTCCGAGACAGACCCCAGCGTCGCACTGCCAAAGGTTACTGGTGATGCGCGCTTCGAGGTCCCGTCACTTGGCTCCCGATTTCCCAATTACCAGGCCAAGGTCTCTGTCGTGGATCTGCGCACGACGCATAATCGTCTTCCCGGCGCGACTTATTATGATGGCGATATTACCTCTGTTGAGTCCATGCTGGAAGTTTTCCGTGCTGTGAAGCCCGATGTCGTGATTCACACTGCGACCCCCTCTGTGTTGGATGGAAATAAGCCTTTGCTGTACAAGGTTAATGTGGAGGGGACCAAGACTTTGGTTGAGGTTGCTGGTGGTGAGCACGGGGATTGGGGTGGCAAGTGTAAGGCTTTCGTGTACACGAGCTCTAGCTCCGTCGTCCACGATACCCAGAGCGACTTGATCAATGTGAACGAGGAGTGGCCTCTTATTCGTGGCTCACTGCAGAAGGAGTATTACTCCGAGACCAAGGTACGTACAAACTACCAACTTCATTCCAAACCGCGAGGGAAATTAAAACAAGGATCAAAATCAACAAAGCTAACCTCCTATTTCCTGTAGGCCGATGCCGAAGAACTCGTCCTCAAATATAACCGCCAATCCCCCACCGGAATGGTAACAGCCGCCATCCGCCCGGCTGGTATTCTGGGCGAGAAGGATACAACCGTCACCCACAAGATCCTCGAGCATGGCTCCAAGGCCTCCGCCACCGTGTTGAAGATGCAGCTCGGTGATAACGATAACCTATTTGACTTCACTTATGTTGGCAACATTGCCTATGCTCACATGTTGGCTGCGCATCGCCTGCTGGCCTCCTACACTCGCTACGAGTCCGGTCAGGGCGGGCCCCTGGACCATGAGCGTGTTGATGGTGAGGCCTTCAACATTACCAACGACTCGCCTATTTACTTCTGGGATGCGACCCGTGCCATGTGGGCGCTTATTGACCGAATTGTCGAACCGAATGAGGTCTGGGCTTTGCCTGAGGGTCTGTTGGGTACTATTGGTGGCATCGCGGAGACTGTTATGGGAGTGTTTGGAAAGACCCCTCGTTTGACTCAGCGCATGGTGCGGTACTCATGCATGACACGGTACTACTCTATTGAGAAGGCCAAGTACCGTCTTGCTTACCTGCCTATCGTCCCTGTTGATGAAGGTATCACCCGTGCCGTCGGGTATGTTGTTCAGAAGCAGCGCGAGGGTGAAGGGAAGAAGGCTCTGTAAGTTTCATGTTTACAGAAAAGTATTGTTGATAGTACTGTATCTAATAATGTGGCGGCTCGCCTTGAGAAATGAGATCATTCAACGTCCAAATGCGTTTCAAGATTATGGACGTTGACCTTAGGAGGAGTGTTACCTAAATCTTTAACCTACTACATCAATACACAGGTAGGCAAGTCTAACCCCCATGGATTTCAATGAAATATTTCCTAGCATGTACCTATTAGATAGTAGGTATCCACACACGGCATGATAGAGCTCAGAATCCATGGATGAATGGGACCCTCGGAAGACCTCTTACATGTGCATGTGGGTGTGCAGGGCTGTAGATTTCTGGACTCGGGAGGTACCTAGGGGGTAGGGCGGCTAAATACGACATCATAGTACTATATGTACCTACCTAGGCACAGGCTTGAAAATCAACTTAAATGTCAGCTCTGGACATCTGGAGGTTTGGAACTCCAGTGCATGTCTTTACTAAAGTATAAAGGACCTTCGAATCACTACAGGCAGCTCTGGGCCAAAATGAATACTCAAGAGTTCTGGTAAGTAAAGCCAATCCTGCGGCTTCAATATATTGAGATAAAGTCATATAAACAAAGAGAAACCATCACAAATCATTAATTACACCGATTAATCCGAGGAGTCATGACTCTTCTTAGTATCGGGACTCTTTCCATGCACCTCAAGTGCAGCAAAGGTGTCATCAGGGATCGCCTCGCCTTCATGACGAGCAATCTCCACATCGAAGGCAGCCGCACTGTGGAAGATACTCTCCATCTCTTCAAGGGACTTGCCTCTCGTCTCCTTCACGAAAAACCAAACAGAGATGGCCATAACGATATCTAAACCGGCATAGAAGAGGAAAGTGTATGTACCCCATGCCTTAATCATGTAAGGTGTAGTGAGTGAGAATAAGAAATTAAACAACCACTGCGAAGAGACCGCGACCGAGGATCCGATCTCACGGATTCGGGAGGGGAAGATCTCAGTGGTGTAAGGCCAGGGAATAGGACCCCAGCTAAACTGGTAGATTGAGTTGCTGAGGAAGATCATGAAGACGGTAGCGATTCCAGCGCTGGAGGGGTTGCCGGCTGCGTCTAGGGAGTCGGTTGTTTTGTTGACGACTGTCACGGTAATGAAGCAGCATGCCATGAGCACATTGCCGACCAAAAGTGTCGGCTTGCGACCCCACATCTCGGAAAAGAAGAGGATATAGGTTCCGACGGTGACAAACTTCTCGGCTCCGAAAAGGCCGGTTACGAGGAGGGAGCGACTGCTGTCGTTTCCGACGATGATCTTGAAGAATTGTGGGCCGTAGTAGGCTAGGGCTGTCATGCCGGTACATTGCTGGCCGCAGAACATGAGGGCTGCCAGAAGGAGTCGGTAGCGGTTTGCGGGTTGCATGAGTTCCTTCTTCTGTAAACCTTCGGTGGCCTTTGCTTCTTCTTGGAGACCGATTTGGATTTCGTGGAATTCGGCTTTGACGGCGGGGCCTAAGGAGCGATGTTGAGTTAGTATCAATAGGCCCAAAAAACAAAAAAGACAAAAAAGACAGAAAAGACAGAAAAGACAGAAAAGACAGAAAAGACAGAAAAGACAGAAAAGACAGAAAAGACAGAAAAGACAGAAAAGAAAACAAGCCAAATCGTACCATCATCAGCGCGCATCCAGGTCAAGCTCTGCCACGCCTCCTCCATGCGTCCCTTCTTTGCCAACCAGCGGCAACTCTCCGGCTGAGTAAAGAGACCCAGGGCCAAGATGGTCGAAGGGACCAACTGCAGACCAACGGGGATCTGCCATTCCTTGGACTGTCCCGCCAAGGTCTGCTCCACGCCATAATCAATCCAGTAACTGGTCATGACACCCAATGCGAAGAGCCACTGTACACCGGAACCCAGCATACCACGGATCTCCTTGGGTGCCATCTCGGCACTGTAGGTGGGGACGACAGCGGTCGCAGCACCGAGACCAACACCGGAGACGACACGGCCGATATAGAAGCAGACGAGCGAATGTGAGGGGACAACCTGGAGAATGACACCGCAGCAGAAGACCGCCATGGCGGTTTGGATTGTCTTCTTGCGGCCGAAGCGCTCGGATACGGAGAAGACGGCCAGGGCCGAGAAGAATGCGCCCGCATTCTGCAGACTGACCATTACTGCATCGACGGTAGTTTCATCGGTGTAACCGAAATCTCTCATGTAGGACTTGAACTCGAGGATTCCACCTAAAGACGGGTGTCACGTTAGTCAACTTCACCCTCCATATACTTGAATGTTGATCGTATATAGAGATGACTTACCAACAATTCCGGTGTCATATCCAAATAAGAAACCAGCGAGACAAATAAAGAAACCGAGGAAATAGGCTCGGAATGCACCGAGCTTGGTACCATTTAATCGCCCCATGGTTGTAAATGTGCAATTCTGTACTGTTGAGAAAAAGAGCTCAGGTACGCATTAGAACAAGAAGCAACAAAACAAAGTAAAAAAAAAAAAAAAAGAGAAATGCAAGTGGTTTTAAATTCTTGAACTTGCAAGCTAAGCTCTATTTTTTTTTTAGATATAAACATTTCTTTATAAAAAAAAACTTGTGGCTTTAAAGTCAATCAATCTCGGGGCTGAGCGCGGATCTACAGCACGCAACCGTCGCCCGTCGATTTCGCCATAGCACGCCATGGAAGAACACGTCTTCCGACTTCTCTTACTGCAGCTAAGCTTTTTGGTCTGGTCAAAGCTTACGGACGGGGATTTTTTTTTGCTTATAGATTGTTGGATGTTTTTTTTTTTTTTCTAAATAAACATTGCTATTTGGAAAACATCAAGTCGAGTCTACTAAGGAACTTGACATACGATCCCAGATCTCCCGCTTCTCCGCATTTTGACCAAAAGCTCTTTTCCCCACAGGCTTACGGCATGACCTCATGCGGGTGGTCGGGTCGATCGCTTCGCTCGCTTCTATATACTGAATGCTAATCCGTGGCTTTTTGTTCGTGATTTTTAACTTGCTTTATTTTATGGGGAAAAGATTAAGGTAATGAGCTATTACATGACTGCCAGTGACCTTACCGTTTGCATTCCTGACCAATAATAGAACATGTACATGTGCATCGGCTGTCGGCTAACACTGAAAACAAAGTCAGAACTTTCAAATGTTGACTTTGGTCAGTCAAGGTGACCTTGTATACTATTCTGGGGGCTCTTGTATCAAACAAGCCACTGAATCCTATCTCATCCATTGGAACCGAGTCGCGAGGATATCTAGAGCGAGCTGGATGCATGTGATGGGCACTCGATTACACGAATCCTTGAAATCGCTTTCAAATCTTCCAAGACACGTGAGTAGTATTGGGATCTTCCGTACTTTATTCCTGATATTTGCCTCGAGGCCACCATCGATCCACTTGGAACACCCCTGACCAGCAACGCGTGCTATGGCATCGAGTGGATCGCATGCAGCACGCCAGGAGTACTTGCTGAGCGACATTGTGTACGGGGCGTGGACTGCGTACATGTACCCGCTCCGAAAAAATTTCGTGCCGCCTGGGGGAGTCATAAGTGGAATCTCATGGCAGGATGCAGTGGATGCAGTGGATGTAGAGAATATATGTAATGGTCTCGAAAGGGGCCGATTGAGCCAATGAGAAGTCGCATAGTAGAAAGGTGGCCCCCGTACTGATCTTCTGTGGATACAAACCCCGTGAAGCAGATATGTATATCGGTCCTTTGTGTGTGACGGAGCTAAATAACCTTGGGACTCAAGTGCCACTGGGGCCGTTTCTCTTTCTTCTGTCGGAAATGAAAGTGGAAAAGTGAACGGTCACCGGAGCTGAGTTCAGACTTTCTTTTTGGCTTCGTCCGGGTCTCGGAATTGATTGGATCGGAGCGTTGGGCAAAGAAAATTTGTGGGCTTGGCATGGTCTGGAATTGTGTTGCATGTGTTAGTGTTAGTGGCAAGGATCAAGTGCGTGTAGAATAGGTGGGAGCTCCGGCGACTGTGCGAAGGTGGGTCAGGGGGGGGTGTTGCATGCTTTGTGCTTTGTTTTTCTTGTCGCCTTTTGTCGCCTTTTGTCGCCCTTTGTCGCCCTCGCAACTCGCCACACATTTGGTTTTTACCTACGACTTACCTCTGCGGGGGGGTTTTATGGCTGCAGAGAAACCCCAAAACCCTTTCAACTTCAATCGCAGGCTTCGTATTCGTTCTTTCTTCATATTCTGGTACTTACAATCTACTCACATCATACATGTGGAATAAGCAGAACCAACTTTACACCGCCACATAACCACGCATGATCTCACTCGTTTCCCGACTTGAGCGCTTCATCGCAAAAAAAGTCTCCACGGTATATCGCAAATTGATCCCGCAATTCGCACTCGGTCTCTAAACAACTGTCGCTGTTGGTCGACGTATACACCTCTGCAGATGTATAGAGAAGCATGCCATTGAATAGCCTCTGTGGGATGAAAATGTCGTCGTTGATTTTGAAATCTTTGCTAGAGACCTACCTTGTGACTGTCTACAGAGTATTGTTTGGTTGGCTCCAGTAGTTCCTGAAAACACGAAGATAAAGACACCGAAAGAGACCCGTTTTTGAAGTATTTTGGCTAACTGAAATCGGGTGTGGAAAGACTCTGCATACACAGCCAAATAAAAAATACAGAAAGATCCCTAGAAAGATCAGACCTAGTTGATCACACCTAGCACACCTGAACATACCCTCGACCATTACAACCGCTCATAGCCTGGATCAGATGGCGGTAATTTGTCGGCGACCCATGATCGCATTGTTCAAAGTGCGCTGCACCTGTTGTACTCGCTCAAATCGCATAAACCCACAAGACTCACTCTCAAAGTGAGCAAACAGACCAGCTAAAGAAACGAACTCCTTCCCACAGGACCCGTTGGGGCAGTGATAAACTTTTTGTGCGTGGATCGGCGAGTTCAGGTGCTGGGTCAAGGATTGGCATGTTCGGAACTCGCGGTGGCAGATGTAGCACTCCCAGCCAGAACCGTTGAAAGCATGGCTCGGCACGCATTTCTCACTCTCTTCGTTATTGTGCCAGCTGATTTGCTTATTGGTGATCAAACCTCGGCGGTCGCTCTGTTGAAGAATCCGGAGAATTGATTCTCGGTTCATGTTAGGAGCGTTAGGGCAGGATCCGGTCTCGAGATGGTGATTGACACCACTGGATGTCACAAAAGCAGCGTTGCAGTGGGGACAGTGGCTGTTGGTACCACGGTGAACTCGTGAGTTTCGATGCTTCAAAGGTATGCTCATTAGTGTTTCTGTTGCGGTAGGAAAGCTTGGGGAAGAGCGGAGATACCATGTGAAGATTGTTTGCATTCATAAAATGACGACCACAGGGGACACAATAAGTTTCCCAATGGTCCTTGTCATTCATGTACTGATTGGCTGCATCCTGGCTGCCAAATTCACGAGTGCACGTTTCACATTCGATTAGATGGTGGTCCAGGGCATCCATATGTTGATTGCAGGCACGTTGACTGCGAAAGGTCTTGGTACATGTATCGCATTCAAACCAGTGGCCGCAATCCTCCATATGCTCTTCGAGATCATCGTAATAATCAAACACCTCATCACAGCTTGCACATTCGTGCATGGTGGGCAAGCCTGATGAGGCGTCGGGTGGCAATGAAATCAGCAAAAAGAAGCTGAGGTAGTAGACAAAAGGGAATGGGTAGGATGGATGGAAACGGGAAGGGGAAAGGGATGGGGATGGAGGTCAAAAGAGAAGGAGAGAGAGATGGAAGGAAAGAAAACACAGGTGCAGATAGCTCAGGTGGAGGGTGAGTCGTGACCACAGCTGCGCCGACCTCAGACAAAGGATCCTCTAATACGCGAGTAATGCGACATTTGATATAACCGTTCAAGGAAATCATGCTAGTTAATCTACTACGATATCAACCATTGAATCCTTCCAAGGTTTGTCATTCATTGTCTGATAGTAGGTCTCGGGTGCTCAAGTGCTCCCGAGGCTATACCTTCAAGTTCACTGGCACTCTGTTAATATTTTCTCTTCTCCAGCAATATCCAGGTGTCCTTTTTCAAGCAATCATCTTTTGATCGATTTACCCTTTCTCTGCTCTCACTTCCAAGTTAACATTCTCTTCTCTGAAGTGCCTAGAAGATGACTGAAAAATCCGTTTAAAACCCCATCTCTTAGAACCTTGTTCCGCGCAAGAAACAGAGAACGAATTTTTTTTTAATTCAACAATTTCGTTGAAAAATGTCATTGCTACCTGGGTTGGTTCCTGGCCATGTTCATACTAGACTGGTAGGTACTTGCCCAGATGCCTAGGGATCGGACTTGAGAACATTGAATACCCACCTGAGCAATTCAAGTGCCTACTAACAGAGCCATCAACTTGTTATTGGATAATGTGATGTCCGAGGGAAGATTATCCGATGTTACTATCAAGTATAAGAGCCTTGAATAACACAGTAGTGGAGTCTGGAAACACCCGGTCATTCCAAGCTTGATGTCAAGGAGGGTAGAGGGGGATGTGATTCACCCGTGGAAAATTTCCCATGGTCATAATCAGGCCAAAAACATCATATGTAGCAACGAACTGTCATTTACGGATGTTCGTCACTTAGGAAAGGCCTTTCTTGTCATCACGCCGACAATAATTGGCCCTCGGCATTCAAATAACCCTTTACCGGCAACCCATATCGTCATTCCCTTCATTGATATAATTAAAATTGATGCAGGGAGTTTTGTATGGTTTCTTGATCGACGGTGTCGGTGAGATTGCGTTTGCGATTGGCTATGATGTTGTGACTCCGAGTGAGTCGTGAGTCGTGAGTCGTGACTTGTGTTTGTCCTTGCTTACCTCATCCAAATCCGCACATAAGCAAGTGGCTGCAGGTCCCCCAGAACTTTCCGACGCGTTGACATGACTTTCATTGGAAGAGATGAGTTTAAGACTGGCATCAAACCCAATCATCAAATGTCAATCCGTTGTTGCGGCGCGTAATCTGCTACGATGCGCCATTTTTTGGAGCACTTGCGGCTAGCCGAACTTGGAGATGAAACTCGATTTTGAAAACCGAGACCCCAGTCGCGACCGTGAACGTATTTTCGCCGAGTTACGAGGCTCTAGCTGGAGATTAATTTCCCTTTCAAGAAGGAGGGACGAAATTCGGGGACGGGCTTCCGTATCAGGGCAAATGGGCATATTCCTTCTGGGATCCAATCCAGCATCAACATCGGGTGGATATTGCTAATGGGAAAGTCGAAGCGAGCTTGGAACGGGGCTTGGTATGGGCATTCGGCATTCGGCATTGGGCTTTGGTGGAGTTCAATCGCGTTTCGGAATATTGAAGTGGTTGCTGGGCATTAGGGAAAGCTGGTCCTTGTCAGGATCAATTACACGGGGCTGACAGATAAGTTCGCCCAGGGTGATTGGGGGCGGGTCTTCTGATATGGCGTGCAGCGTTATCAATCTGTTTTCTGGATGTCGCATGGGTGGTGGGTGCGTAGTGGGCCACGCGGATATTCCCCGCTTCGGCGAGATATCGGTGGTCTCGAAGCGTCGATCGGATCTTAGATCCCCTTTTGATATTCCTTATCATGGCAGTTCTGGGTCCAGTTCCAACCTTGCGGCGACTCGTTCGCGGCTTCAAGAGCCCAGTTTCACATCGAAGAATTCCTTTTTTTTGGGGGGGTACATGAATGTCTGGAATGGTCAATTATTTACATTCGGAGCATGAAATACTTCCACTATCTCGCTATCCATCTAACACTTTACTCTTCCCGATAAAGTATGTCGCATTGGCCAAAGTTGTCGCAAAGGGTAAGGCCACTTGGATGATTCCAAGTGGGGGTGGCGGTAATGGTGTGGTGTGACTATACGATGCTGAGGGGCCGCATCGCAATCTGAATAATCCTGGGTATATACCGTATGGGCGGTGTCGTATGCGTCGTGGCATGGGTCAGGATTGGGATTGTGAGTAAGGGCAAGGGCAATTGTAAGTGTCGCACAGATTGAACGTGGATTAGGATTGAGAATCGTGGGTTGTGGATTGTGGCGAGGGGCGAGGGGGGAGGGCCATGTCGCAAAGGCCAGGGCGGGTATTTTTGGATGCCGGGTATATGGGCGGTATTAGGTCGCTTTGGCTTCAAGCTGCGGGGGTGGCTGATATGTCGCATTGGATCGCTGGTGGGGGTTTCAGTGCATGTGATTAGACAGAGGGACCGTGGTCCTTCTTCTTGTCTTCCAGAACAACTTCCTCTTCAGACATATCATCGGCAATAGCCTCGGTGACTGGGCCAGTGTAAACGGCCTTTCCGCGGATGAACCAATACACCAGGGCAAAGAGCAGAACGGCGGCCAAGTAGACACAGGCGTAGTTCATCTGTGGGTCTCTGTCAGCAAATAGAGCAAAGAGGGTGTGGATTTTGTTACATACGTTCGCGGCCAAGGCAGGCATATCGGTAGGCAAGACAAAAATGACGCTGACGAAGAGAGTCCATAGGCAGGCCCATGCGTTCACCCAAGGGCTCAAAGCTCCCATGTGCCAGGGACCGGGCTCAAAGTTACCAAACATCAGCTTGCAGAGAATAGGAATGCAGTAACTCCAATCCAAGGCAATAGCACAGAGGGTGAAGATACCGCTGATGGCAATGTAAGATCCCAATGCAATCAAGTTGATCGCAATGCAGAAGAAGACAGAAATCCAAACAGCATACAAGGGGGTACCGGTCCAGGGAGTGACCTTGGTCCAAACGTTGGAGAAAGGCAGCATGCGATCACGGGAGAAGGCAAAAACAGTACGTCCAAGGGACTGCATAGCAGTGAAGGTAACAAACTTGATGACGATGAGAGCGGCAATGGTGAAGAACATACCGCCGCCCTTACCAAGAGCATTGTAGAAGATCTGTGCCACGGGCTGCTCCATCGGGGAGTTGAGAATTTCAGTCGGATCACCCATGCAGAAGCAGAGGACGATGTTAAACAGGAATCCGATGACGTAGGTGAAGAGCATAGCCATGGAGATAGCCCAGGGTGCCTTCTTCTCAGGTTCGCTCATCTCCTCGGTAATGTGAGCAGTTGCATCGTAATCAGTCATGGTCCAGCTAACAGACAAGAAGCCAAACAGCCAGCTGAAGCCAATGGGTGTCCAGCCAGTGCTCGATTCAACGTGAGTGAAAACATAGTTTGCGTCGTGCTTATCCTTTGTCAGAACCAACAGGGCAATGGCGCATGCCACAAGTACAGCAATATGGAAGATGACGTAGAACTTGGTCATTTTCTCCATCCAGTAGGTCGACAAGGAGTTAACCACACCAGTGGCGACGGTCAAAGCAGCCATCACACCAACGGTGGTGTCAGTAGTAATGGTATAGTTGAAGTTACGGCTCATAGACACTGCAGCAAGAAGCATCTGCGCGGCGCCATATTCAGAGGAAGCCACACCAGCAACCTGACCAATGAGATTGAGCCAACCGGTCACCCAGCTGATGGAGGGGACCCATTTTGAGGGCGCCATACGAGAGATAGTGAAGTATAATCCACCGGCCGTTGGGTAAGCAGAAACCAACTCAGCCACAGAGCACTACAGTATTTTGTCAGTTCCCATCATCTCCGTAGATAAGCGAGAAAGGTCATGCATGGTCTTGTTCCCACTTACCGCAATACACATACAGCCAGCACCAGAAATGGCCCAACACCACACAACCGCACTGCTCCCACCCGCTTCCAACGGGTAGGACATGGTGGTCATGATGGTTGCGAACACACCACTGATACTGACTGCAAATGAGAATGTAGCCAAATATCCAAACTCACGCTTGAACACCGGGTTATAACCAAACTTGACAGCGAGATCATTGTCGGCTTCAGTCAGATCGGCAACAGCGATCTTTCTGTGTTGCCCATCTGGGCCCACAATCTCAACCTGTCGCGCGCCATGACGATTCCGAAGTTCGTTTAGACCGTCCGCATTCGCGGTAGTGATTTCCGTCATGATTGCAATCTTTACTGGAGTAGTAATGGCTGGGAGGGCAGTTGACAAGGGAGTAAGGAAGACTTAAGTAGCAAAGCAAAAGCCAAAAAGGAAAAAGAAAAAAGAAAAAAGAAAACAAGGAAAAACCAAAAGAGAGAAAAAAACGAGAGAGACAATCACGGGCCGAATATTCGGTGGACCCCGAAATCAACCGGGTTGAAAAACTACGTGGGCATGTTGGTGGCTTTGGTGGCTTTGGTGGCTTTCGCATTCCTGACCCGCAACGTCGAGATCCAGGTTCCAGCACGCGGTTTTCCCGTCATTCGCCAACTTATCATTGGCTTGACTACCTTTACCGAGGACCACTCACCCCATGGGAGCATCAACCAGAACCACATGGAGCTAAGAAAGCTTGAGATCTCATTTTGACCTATCAGAGGCCGAGGTTCATGGCGGGTCCAATTTACAATAATCGTTGTCTATTGGTTAAGCGTTATCGGGCTGAACGCTAACGGGCAAAGACCTTCCTACTCTGTAAAATTGCATTGCATTTAGGGGGTTGAGAATCCTTGTCTCGGTGCTTACTCTCCTGCTTTAGCCTTTCGCACTTTGGCAGGGGGAAAAAAAAGCCACATGCAGCAAAGGATCGTGTGATTTAGATAATAGAGATAAAGAGATGGGGATTTTCCAAGATTCGGGACTAGACCGAGTTCGCCAAAAAAAAAAAAAGGATCCAAAAAAAGCCCAAGAAGAAAATGATAGAAAATGATAAAGAAAAGCTCTCAGGATAAAAACGCCTCTTTTGAATCATCAATCCCGCCTAGCAGATATCCCGCGGCAAAGACCGGCATGAGGGATTGACATATGATAGGGAAAAGAGGCCGGATACAAGCCACCAGACCAGACCCCTAGGTAATATGCCTCAGCAAGGTGCGCAACACTTTGTCCTGCTTGGCAAGCGAGCGGCTGAAGAGCTTGTTCTGCGAATGAGAGTATTCGGACAATTCCTTGCCGTTTTTGAAGGTTCGAGGATGTTTCTCGTCTTCCCAGCATTCCAGTAGATCAACGATGTTCACATAGACTCGCTTTAGGGCCTAGATTGAATATGCAAAGCATATCCTTAGCTTGATTCGCCATACAAATGTAACATGACAGGTCGCAGCCTCACAGGGATACATAGGACCCACCTTCCGACATTTCGTAATCGATGGAAAGTCGCCGTCAAGGTTGACTTTCCGACACATCTGTTGCCAAGTTGAAAGATCATTGACTCGTATTCCAATCAGTGAGTGGTACTGCTCGGTGATGCAACGATTCCAGTTTTTTTTCCACTTGGCGGATCCAGTCCGCCAGCCTCTCCATGTAGACAAGCGCTCGAACTCCTTGCTCACTGGGTTCTTCGGGTGATGAGAAAATCCGGGGAAGGTTTCGAAGAAGCTAGGTTCCATTTCGAACAGTAGGCTCGCATCAGCGGAGATTAGCTTAATGGCAGGGTTTTCTGATTTCGCCATGGTGATGACTGAAGGAAGGTTTCCATTTAATTTGACTAACGGTAGTGAGGCCACTTGATGGATTAACTGTTGCCCAGTGGTCAAGCAATTGGAAACAACTTGAATACGTACTAGTACAAACAAACCGGAATCATGCATACTGAATCATTACTACTGTTAGTATTGCTAGTACTGATAGTACTGATAGTACCCACTGGCAACGTAGTAAAAATCACCAGCATAACAAACAAGCCTCACCGCCATATTTGGGAAGGCACGACCCAGATACCGGCGTACCAAACAAGGGAAAGCAACAGGGAAAGCATCAGGGAAAGCAAATGGGAAAGCATCAGGTTACTGAAATTTACTGATATCGAAGATGTTTCAATTCACCAAATTTCCCTTTTCTAATTGAATTGCCAACTGTTGGTTGAAATATTTCAACTCAATGGTCCTCTCCACTTCTCAACTGGCAGGGGCAATCCTAGCAGTCTTTCTCAGCATCATTGCCTTCACCACTTGGGGCCCCTTCAATGCAACTTTCGACTATGTGGTGGTTGGTGGAGGCACAGCGGGTATCACTCTTGCTGCACGCCTGGTCGAGTACGGCTTTCGTGTTGCGCTAGTGGAGGCGGGCGGCTATTACGAAATAAAGCACCCTATTGCTCAAGTCCCAGGGGCAGCAATTCTAGGGATTGGGGCTGATCCTAAAATCTCGTCCTTTGTCGACTGGGGGTTCGTGGTCCATGGCGGTGCGGGCACAGGCTTTCGTGACATCCATTACCCGAGGGGCAAATGTATGGGTGGATCGTGAGTGAATAAGAGTGGTAGTGCTTGGAGACACCTGCAGGAGCTCGAGGCTGACCTTTTCTCTTTTATTCCCAGATCAGCTGTGAACTTCATGATATACCAAAGGTCAGGATCTTTAGGAGTGACAACCTCGCTTGAAGTTGACGTTTCAGCAGACCATCCAAGGATGCCATGAAGAGGTGGGCAGAAGTCACCGACGATCCAAGCTACCTATTCGAAAATGTCCTCCCATTCTATCAACAGACACCAAATTTCACACGTCCCGAATATCGAACGAGACTCGTCAGGACCCTATACAAGGAATCTGCTTTTAGTGCCTTTGGCGGGCCAGTGCACGTATCGTATCCACAATTCCCCATGCCATTTTCGTCCTGGGTACAGGAGGCCTTCACGGAAGCCGGAATCCCTGAAGCAGAAGACTTCAATAGTGGATTTCTTCTTGGCCACCAGTTCTGCGCGATGACCATCCGGGCCTCGGATCAAAAAAGAAGCAGCTCCGAATCTGCTTTTCTTGGGGCCACACATCTAGGCGATTTGACAATATACCAGAAGACTATGGCAAGCAAAATTCTGTTTGACAACCAAAACCGAGCGGTCGGAGTAAGAGTCAAACACTTTTTAACACACACGTTGACAGCAACCGAGGAAGTTATAGTTTCCGCTGGGGCCTTTCAGTCTCCACAACTTCTCATGCTTTCGGGAATTGGTCCTGCCGATCAGCTTAACCGTTACGGGATTAAGGTCATTGCCGACCGTCCTGGCGTGGGCCAGAATATGTGGGATCATGTTTTCTTTGGACCATCATACCCGGTCGCCGTGAGAACTTTCACCCAGCTGACACAAAGCTGGGATGACCTTTTGTCACAGGTAAAATATTGGCTTATTTGGCATACCGGGTTCTTGACAAATCCATCAACGGATTATCTTGCATTCGAAAAACTCCCACAACAATATCGATCTATTCTGTCACCGGAAGATGAGAATGATCTTTCCTGGTTTCCCCCTGATTGGCCGGAGGTGGAGGTGAGATACTACATTTTGAAGCATTGGAAAGAAAGAAAGACTGATAGACTAAATTCTTTTTAGTATTTAGCAGCTGCAGCTTACGTAGGAAATTACTCGAATCCCTTTAAGCAGCAACCCTCGACGGGCCAGTACGGCAGCATTGTCAGCACTCTCGTTGCACCCACTTCTCGTGGGAATGTGACTATCAGGTCCGCAGACATAACTGACCCGCCAATAATCAATCCAAACTGGCTAGCGACCGAAACAGATCAAAGAATGGCAGTGGCTTCATACAGGCGAATTCGGGATATATTCGACACCGAAATAATGAAATTGATTCTTGTTGGAGATGAGTACTTCCCGGGCCCCGAAGTCGAGACAGATGAAGAGATCCTTCAAGTGATCAAGAATTCAATGATGACAATATACCATGCCTCATGTACCTGCAAAATGGGTGTTCAGAATGATAGCATGGCGGTTGTTGATAGCCGTGCAAGAGTGTTCGGAGTATCTGGGCTGAGAGTAGTTGATGCCAGTGCCTTTCCGTTTCTGCCCCCTGGCCATCCCCAATCCACTGTTTGTGAGTGTCCCTTCTCCAAGGAACTTGGCATGATACTGACTCCAGAGCTTTCTTCAAGATATGTTGGCTGAAAAAATTGCCTCCGACATAGCAGGCTCATGAATTTACCTGGATTGCGGGTGTTGTGTTTCATTACATCAACAGTCTTCTTCCTTCTTCTACTAGGTAGTTACTGGGATGAAGATCTCGGAACGAAATTGACCCATATCAATAATATTGTATTTTTAAACTGTTACCAGCTCTCTTCCAGATACATTTGGTTCAAAGTATCGAACATATTATAATCGCTCGGTAGGCAATCTGGCGAGAACGCAAATCCAAGATTATTTGCAAATACTTCGTCGGAGTTTGAAAGATTCGGAATGCCTCCGGAAGAATTCAGAGCCAATCCAGGGATACCAGTTCGATTCAAACTCTGTGTCTGATGAAACGCAACAGGCATTTCAATATCGAGTTCGAGCGGTTTCGCGTCAGAAAGGGACTTTCCATTCAGGATATCGTCAAAGATCTCGAGATTAGGGACGGCAAAGTCTCCCATTGGAGCGGACTTGGGCATATGCGACAAAGTCTGACCCGTGACTCCACTCTCTTCTGGCAACTGGAGATTTTCAGAGCCGTATCGCTGAATATAAACCCTTTCCAGATTCCTGCCGATACGTTTAGCAATATTCCACGAGGTAGAAAGTTCTCGTAGAACTTGAAAGCATAATGCCACTGCGGCATGGGGAGGTAAATGGTGCTTTCCGTCATCATCCGTCGCAGAAGCTTTGGTGTAGGGTTTCATAGAGCAACATAGTTCAATAAGAATAAGTGCGGTAGACAACGTGCAGTGTGTAGCAGTAATAGGGCTAAGTTTGAAGCTGCCAAATGTCTGTCGGTACTTTTGTGCGATACAACACATGAGCCGAACTGAGTTTCCGCAACTTGAGAGCGCTTTTCTGTATCGTATACTTGCTGGTGTGCCCTCCGGTGTGTTCTCGTCGGGCTGTGTTGAATCTTGTACAGTATTGTGAGTTATGAATGGGGAGCAAAGTAGGATCATTGCCTGGTGGTATACCATTGACAAGGTGTAGGCATGTGGGAATTGAGAGGGCCCTGATGTGCGGATGACTTTCAACTCTGATGGAAGGTCGTAGTGCCATGTTTTCAATTCGAGGAGGGCCGCATCAAAGAACGCAGATCTCGGGTGACAGTGAATGAGTGGCTTGGGAGACCATCTATATTGGAAGTCAGAGGGATCCACAGATGTTATTTTTAATAGTAGTATCTTACAAAGAACGGAGAATCTTCTCAATGATGCGACATAGATCGATCATTGATCTTTGCAGCTGGGTGACGGCTTTCTGGTTAGCTGCTCGTGGTTGTCCATTTGCGGAAGGCAAATGAACGTCACGGACACACTCAAGGTATGGTTTCCTGACAGCGCCTTGCGAGTCCTAATTTCATCAACCGTCAGCGACGCTCAAAGCAAGAAATAAGGAAACGATAGCAATATACCAGCAATGTGCAGACTCTTCCTGTATAGCAAGCCGACAATTTGTCATGGCAGTACAACGCCCAGTATATTTGTCTTCGCAACTCAATCTCAATGGCAGGAAGAGAAACAGTTCCTGTGAGAACAGCAGGATCCATGTTAAGCCCCATGTCAATAGCCAGACGAATTGCCATCCCTTGTTGAAGCCAGCCCGCAGCGTCAGATCCAGTTGCCTGAGATTATTAGTATTAGCCGAAGTCATAGCCAATTGCTGAAGTGCAACTTACAATATAGAACAGGCCCATGATTGCCAAAGACTGAATTGTTGTTATTTTTGGCCAACGGAGATCATTTTGTAGCAACCTCTCTGCTGTGCAAATGAAGTTCCTGCCCGCTGTGTTTGGGTCATTTGGATCTGTCCGGACATCAATTCGATCACAGTAACGAGAGCCAACGGCAAGGATGCAATTGAGTAGAAGGGGGCTGCAATATCGGCCTCCAGATGCTAAGCTTTCGCGAAATAACTGTTCGTTCACGACCTGAAGCCATGGCTGGTCCCAGTCAAAGTACAGATTGATCAAATGATCTTGCAGCTCTTTAGATGCCGTGGGTAACTCCGGCTCAAATGGACACGCATGATGTTTCGTAGCGCAGTGTGGAGAAACCAATTCTAAATTATCCGGCGTGGCCCCAGAGCCTCCGGTATTGGAAGCATCTGTATCTTCCACTGGAGAGGCTATCCATAATCAGCATTTGCGTATGAAGAAAATAGGATGCCAAGGGTTGTCGACTCACAATTAGCCGGAGACTGAAACAACAAGCGTCCACTGGTTGGTCCAAAATACCGCACTTCGCCATCCTGGTCAAAGTTCAAAGATTCATCTATAGTGAGCGCACCATCAAATGTGACGCACAGATCGTCCATTGGCACGGAGCATGGTTCGCGGCTAGTAGGATCCGCTGGTTGTTTTGAAAGCTCATCTTCAGCCAGCAGCTCTGCAACAGACTCCTCAGCATCAATGCCATGATTTCGCAGAACGCGCTCTAAGAGCTCGATTCTGGTGCGCAACATTACTACATATGACTTTGGCGCAGGTTGCCTTCCGTCCTCGGCTGTGGAATACTGGCATCGCGCACCTCGGTCAAGACACCGGGAACATGCCGGTCGTGTACCATCACACTTGGAGCAGAAACATGTCAGCATCCATTTCATCCCGGTTTGGGTTATTGGCGATTGAAACGCTATTGAACTAGATACCTTTGCTCTTCGCCGGCGGCATTCCTCGCAAGCTCGGGACGTATACTTTCTCCCCGCGCGTTTCCGTTTTGCCGTTAGATCGTCTTGTGGGGGCTCAAAATTAGATTTTGGATCCATATTTTAGCTCTAAGCAATCCGATCAAGTGACCTCGTAGGTACAAGAAAACAGACTAAACGGTGGAGGGAAGAATAATCGGCGATTGATAGTATTACAAAGCAACATTGAAACCTTGGAATTTGACACCTTATATGTCAGGCCTCGAGATCCAATTGGCCAGCGTCGTGTTTTTAGACCCACACGATGCATAATGTTGAATAATGTCCAAGACATCAAAATTTGAGGCTTCAAGCCAGGCAAACCTAGGCGGTATTGACTGCTAATATGTAGAAAGACTTTGGAATAAGTGACAGTAGATCTAAGCAATGTTGTGTTGTGGCTGAAAGGTATGACATTCCAATGCCACCTTCAAGTTGTCATTGACCAGTTTCCTCTTTCGGGCCCACTGTGACGTAGCACTGTGATCCAGGGTATACCTATTGAAGATTAGTAGATCTTTGCTATTTGGCTGTAATGATATGGCCAAAATTTGGATCGTCACTCGTCTGGCGTAAACTTGCGATTGTTTCGAATAAGAAGCACAAATCTCAGAGCTGGTGGATTCAAGTTCTTTCCAAAAATTTTAATAGAAGCCAACATTTGATCATGCCGAGGTATGAGTAAGCGCTCGGGCTTAAATTGTTATTATGAATCATTTATGATCTACAAAGATGTAATTAGTACATATGCCAATGTCTTCCAAGGTTAACGATTTCACTGTTTCACTGTTCACTGCCTAGCTGCCTGATACAGATTTTATACCTACTACTCAACTCATTCTTTAATAATGAACAATTTCCATTGGTCATACTGGATTGCTCAGTTTCCCCTTTATGAACTCTAAGGATACCGCATTGGCCTCATCGGCCACAGGTAGACCGGGAAACGCCGTAAAGCCATGCGTTGCGCCAGGGTAGATCTTAACGATCGCCTCCCCGCCAGCAATATTCCACTTGGTACTCATTATGATCGTGTCATCGAGCAATGGATCATATGTTCCACAGAGGAAGAGGGCAGGAGGCAACGTCCCGATGGGAGATGCCCCAACCAGTGCCTGAAGGTCCTCGTACAGTGGAGAAACGGAAGGATTCTTGAGCTCGGCGGTGCTCATACCCGGGACATATGCGTCATTGAAGCGTTGCATAGTAGCTAGATCTATCATCAGGGGCTTTTTTGATGCGACCATTGTGGGAAGTCCGAGCGCAAGATCAAATAATCCGTAAGGAAAGATCAGACCTGATAGTTTGTGCGAAGGACGGGATCTCATTAAATGCAGAGATGTGAGAGCGACTAGGCACCCTCCAGCTGACTCTCCACCCATAAAGCGCAAGGGGGTACCGTAGACCTCTACGCCGTGATCTACCATATACTCTGCGACATCGATGGAATCATGGACTGCGGCCGGGTATGGGTGTTCTGGGGCCAGACGGTATCCAACTGAAATGGCCGTCAGTTGACAGTTGTTGGCGTATGCCCGGAGACGATGGTCAAAACTATTCAAAATTTTGATTTATGAGTTGACGAGAAAGAAGAAGAAACAAGGAGGGGGGGGGGGGGAGAAAAACTTACTCTTTTTGAGTTGCGATCACAAAACCGCCCCCGTGGATGTGCAGGAAGATGCCTTGACTAGGCTCAGCATTATCAGGCTTGTAAATGCGGATCGGGATATGACGACCGGCGTCTCGAGAGGGAATATATTCATCAAAAGCCTCTGGGAGATATACAGGCTTTGGCAGTGATGTCTGTCCAAGCTCCCGCATCTCACGGTATTTTTCGATGCCTACCTCCCACCACTTGGGCCCGTTGGTACCGATATTTTCCAGGAAAGCCGCAGCTTTCTTTGTTGGCTCCGTGATATTGTCTGCGCGGAACTTGGAGATCTCAATAGTGATGTCGCTGCTGATCGGCATTGTGAAGGAGGCTTGTAGATCGAAGAGCTTTGAGGTGGACAATGTGGATTAGGTGGTGGGGACCGTGAATATAGTTGGGCGGAGGAATTTTAATTGTTTTGGACCTCATCTGGGT
This sequence comes from Penicillium verhagenii, assembly GCF_028828195.1. Taxonomy (NCBI): domain Eukaryota; kingdom Fungi; phylum Ascomycota; class Eurotiomycetes; order Eurotiales; family Aspergillaceae; genus Penicillium; species Penicillium verhagenii. Next base: position 188,188 of record NW_026643176.1, on the reverse strand, counting down.
GTGAGTAGTCTATTTATCCACATTCAATGTTGTTATCTCTGTCTGTATGGCTAGGGCTTTCCACCTGCAGTATCTCCTAAAAATCCAGTTCTTGGGGCCAAATTCGATCAAAGTATCAATGCGTACTTTGACTCTTGTCGGGGACTCTTTCGAGTAGTTCTAGCCTTGCCTTGATCTGCGTATTGGCTGCTTGCTTACTCCGGAGTCCGTCCGGCACCATGTTGACTAACACTTGTGAGTCATAGCTACAGGGGCCGTTAATTCAATATTTGTTCCTCCTGAAATCTCCATAACATCTATGTTTTGTAGGCTCCCACTCCCTCCCGAGGTCTTTTCTAGCCTAAACTTAGCATGGTTTATTACGCCGTCGGAGAGATGCGACCGTGGTGACTAATGCATAATACCTTTTGTGTTATGTTTTCTTCAGCTTTCACAAATCGATAACTCACCAAGTGGGAACTACCAATCATCTACCCTATTACTGGGAAGCGAGTCAGGACACGGCTACAGACTTGACGCCGGCTGATCCGAAGGCCGATCTTCGTCAGGAAAGGTGAAGGCCGATATCTGATGACACTTTGACGGAATCATCAAGCGAAAAAAAATAAAAAAATTTCGGCAACGCAGTGCTGATTTGGGTAGCCAAGTGACGGTAGTATAGCCAAAGGCAAATACGAAAAAAGTACCTCACACATGTGTAACACTACTAGTCTCTCTTGTACTAAGTATTATAACCACAAAACAATTGAATCGCTCCAAGGTAAGATTCAAGAAAGATTTAGCGAAGAACCACTATCAATCTCAACCAGCCTGCCCCCAGAGTTTGAGCAAACATTGAATTGACCAGATTCTCGGTGGCTTAGTGTTTGAGTGGTTCTAATATATGAGCTGTTGTGCAACAATCCCAGAAACAGTCAACAGTGCTAGCTTAGGTAAAAGTGCATCCATTCAATTCATTTTCTTTGATTCCAACTATAAATTGATACATACAACGTCAACCCTATATATCAGACCTAATATTCTATCAGGGTGCAATTGCCGTGATTAGCCTTGACAGCCCTCGACCTCCGGCCATAGAAGGTCTTGGCGGAAGAGTGGGCGTTGGCGCTAGCCTATATTAAGGTCAGTGTCACGCTAGGAGATGGATGACACTCATCTTAACATTGAATCGGGCACTTGGGAGAAACTTTTCAGTTCTTCAAGTTCATCCGGATTCCGGATACCTATGCCTCAACCTAGGTATGGATACATTTCATCAATATTGAATGTATGCATTTACCTAAAACCTTGAAAATATTGAGTTGAACGAATATGCATGGACACCAGTACGTGGTTTTACTTGCATATTCTCTACTTTTAACCTTCAATATTAATTGAATGCCTATATGTAATGCTTAGTGCATGCTATCTAGGTATCTAGTATATATATAGCTCTTACCTAAACATACTAGTAGTATGTAGTAATTGATCCATTAATTATCTAGGTATCAGGTGGAACATTCTTGTATGTGAACAGTGGTCCACGTGAGCATGTTGTCGATCATGCGACATCCACACCTGGCCAGGTGGACCCCACAGTCTTTTTCCAAGATTAGATTCGTCTTCATGCAATAGACTATGCATGGACATTTGGAGCCATGGATGGATCTCATCCCTTGGGAACGTACCCATATTTTTTTCCGTCTCAACCTGGAGGATTCCCTATTTGTGGGGGGATTTATCATATCCCGAGAACATTTGAAGGTAAAAGTGAGACGAAATTCCAGGAATGTCGTCACATGTGCATACTAGTAGTTTGCCCCGGGGTATATCAATACATGTCCAGCACTTGAGTGGTCCGGGGTTGCATGTGGACAAGGCCTTACAAATGAGAAAAAAGTACGGCACGCACCAAATACGTAATGGACCTTGATCAATTGATGTTTGATTCTCTAAGGTTTTACCAGGTCGTGAGGACACGCCAGGCATTGGTGTTCCCACTCCTCTCTATTGAATCACCAATCATTCACACAGGCCAACAGCGGGTTCATGCAGATATCTCATGGTGATTGGGCCACCCGACTCAGGAGTTGTGGGGAAGCGATAAAAGCATAAAGTTTCTTCGGGGAGTATCATCGTCCCAAGCTGGTCTTTTCCAAGGTTGGAGGTACAGCCAGTCATATGGTAGAGAGCGGGTGATTAGGCAACATTTGAAGATCGTGCTGCCCCCCGGATTTTCGTGGATCAACCTCCAGGGCTGGATCAGAATATATTATGTTGAATTTCCCGAGGCGAAGGCTGGGTTTCCCCCACCGTTGGAAATCTTGGATGCATTCAAATTAACCTCGATATTGATTTCAAAGAAATTGACTAGTCTAAAATGAACCCCAGATGATGAACGTTCCAGGTTTATCCTAATATAGCATCAGCTGACTCTTACCCCGCAGACCCGAAAATCTGAAGAAAACGGTGGAGTCAAGGATCGACGGTCCACTCAAACCTACATTCCATTCGAACAGATCGGCTCCCTTCTCCCCCGAATAATGACACAAGACCCAAAAAAGGGCGCTTGAAAGGAGTTCCGGATGTGGCTTCCCCCCTCAGTCTGGATCGGCATGCTAGTCCGATATGGGTCATGACGGGCCAGTAAGGAGACCACACCAAACCATTCTTTGTGGGACAAGCCGGTGCAACTGGTCCTATCTTGAACGATCGTGGTGATTGTTCATGATTCAAGTGTTGTTCCGTTCGGGTCATGTTCAGAGACTTGGGGCGATAAGAAGTTGATATCATAAAGGCATTCTTTGTGGCTGAAGATTCCAGACCGCTGCACGTTCAAAGTGTCTCGGCCGGCGACAAGCGAAGTCTCCTGAACAATTAGGCCTAGAAGTAGATGGTGGCGCCCACTCAGGCATTTATGAGTGGTGAACTCGATGTAACTAGTGTGATGATTTGTTCCAAGTGGTCGGAATGACATCCCAATGGATACGGCATGAAGGGGATTGGGCTCGCTTCCCACAACAGCCGGGGCGGGGAAGAGTTACGTTACCGTGTTCCAAGGTTACAAGAGCCCACTTCCATATAAAACATACTCCTAGCAGTAGGTATAATATAGCAATAAAAGGTTTACTATGATGATCTCAATAGAAGTTGAGTTCTTGCAACATTTGAATTATCAACCTTGGGATTTTTAATTTTTTTTCCCCAACTATATATCAATATTACAATAAACATGAAGACTATACTATGTGTTTGTTTCAATGGTTCGGGTATGTTACAAATAACTTGGAATATTGAAGACAAAACCCCTTCAAATCCCTACTATTTATGTACTTAACAAAAATAATAAATTCGAATCCAAAAATAAATAATACAAACCCCCAAAACCCCCAAAACAACTAAAATTTCCAAGAAAAAAAAAAAGGGAAAACCCCCAAGTCCGGATCCAGGCTTGATGCTATTGAAGACTGCAGCTGCATAGACCCCTTAGTGGCTAGATAGGTTAGATATAGATAGGCTAGGATATACTAAGTTAGCAACTCACGTCATGAGTAAGGGTGTCAGCACAAAGGGGACTAAAAAAAAGTCCTTTTTGCGCTCTTTTCCCCTTGATGTGGAGACCTGATACAATGATAAATCAGACTACATCCTAAATATTGGGAACCGGGATTCTCGTTGAGTAGTTACATGGGATTAAAAAAAAAATCATGCAGTGTCAAATTCCTCCAGCCTAGAAACCCTTTTTTAAACTCTTGTGTATGAATGTACGGATGGTGATATGGGACCGCGTAAGGTGGTGCAGAAGGGAAAGAGACGCACGACCCAGTTTTATTCGGCCTTCGCCAATCAACGTTAGTCCTGCCTTCACCTCCCCTCTCCCAAATCCCCCCATTCCTCTCCCTCTTTTTTTTTTAAGGTGTACACGAAAAAAAAAAAACATCGCCAAAAATCTAACTCCCTTAGGACCCTACGATCTGGTCCCTACTACCTCTTCCTTTTTGGGCCTCCGTCGGCGTTGACGTCGATGATAGTAACTTCGCGTCGAATCGGTCGCGACGTTCCCCGCATAGACCACAACGGTTTCCGTTACCCTCCGTCTCACAGTAAAGGCGATCCGGTGTCTGCCCACAAGAACGGTCGGCCTCGTCGAGAACGTCCCCCCCAACACCATTGTCTTTTCTTTTATTGACGACACACCATGGCCCGTTGATGTTACGGATGAATTCATAGCCTACAAAGCCTGGGAGCACCCGCTCTGCCCTCTAGCAGACGGTTCTGCTTGGCTCTACACAAAAAAGTGGACAAGCTCTTTCTCGTTACACACCGCGCTCGACACGCCGAATATCTTCTATCTACGGCGGATTCCTAGCGGACCGCTGCACCATGGCGGACAATGGCCCTCCAAACCCCCAATTCCTCGCGCCTCCGGCCGTCACCGCATTGCGACAGGAAGCTCGGAACATCAACCCAAGAATGGTGAGAACCTTGAGTGAAAACATAAGGGAAGAACGGGAGGATTTGAAAGAAGCCGCGGAACAGACCTTGAATATCATCGTGGACTTAGACCTCGAAGGCCGAATCAAATGGGTCAGTCCATCGTGGCGGCAAGTGGTAGGCACGGCTCCCGAGTCAGTCGAAGGCCGTATGATATCAGATCTACTTCTCGGGAATAAGGATGTCTTTCAAGATGCCACGGAGGCTATGAAAGAGGACGATTCGCGTAGTCGATTCATCCGATTTGCAGTGCAGATGGGGCCGGACTCCGTTCTGAAATACGCGCCGGAATCGCGGCCAACTGAATCGGAGGACGAGACAAACGAAAATGCTACCGAAGAAACGATGGAACCCTCGCAGGTCGAAGGGGAACAAACGAACGATGTTCTCACAATGGAGGGACAAGGTATCATGGTCTATGAACGTGATGAAGATGGACATGTGAGTGGTGCCTTGTTATGCGGTTCAAGATGGGCGGCGTGAAGAATGAATGCTAATTTGATTGACACCATAGTCCATGTGGATGTTGCGACCTTTTACCAAACCGAGAGAAGTGACTATCGATCTCCCACCACTCCTAGTGGAGTCATTAGGTGTGGGAGCTGAGGTGCTTGCAAATTACTTGACTACACTGGCTGAGGCTGCTGCGAACGAACCGGATCCTTCGAAACACCCTGCCCCAACCCCTGTCCTATGTCGAATTTGTGAGCGTCAAATAACACCCTGGTGGTTTGAGAAACACTCCGATCTCTGCCTGCAGGAACACCGCGCCGAGATGGACGTTCAGATCGCCCAGGAAAATTTGCACGAACATCGACATACGATTGTGAAAGTGCTGGACGCCATGGAGGCTCGACAGGGTAGGCCGTTGATCACACCCGATGGCAATGTGTTACCACTTCCTCAGCCGGAGTATAAAGGATTGCCTATTGGCCCGTCTCCTGCCAGCTCATCGCCATCATCAGCCCCCGTGTCTACTGGGAACTCTGCACCAGGTACCCCGCCTCGCTCAAGAGAACACTCGGCCTCTGGTCTTCCTGCCACGGGCCGTGCCCGTTCTTTCACTGTACGACGACCACTGGCACGCATCGTGGAGTTGGTGCTTGATCTCTGTGACACTTCCCTCGAAATCAGCATGCCAATGATCAAAGAGGCATCTCGTGTAGAAAACCCGGAAGAGTTTCGAACCCTTTCGCCGCAATCGGAATCTCGGATCTTACAGGTCATTCAGTGGCAATCACCAAGCTCTAATACTCTGGAGCAGGAACGAGGCCTTGCTGCCCTGGCAGGGGATACTGAGCAAATTGCAAAAGCCAAAGTTGATGCTGTTGTTCGTCACCGAAAGATTGTTGAATATGCGGAGAGGATTCGGATCGAATATACTGTTCTAGTTGAAGAGTGCATTACGGCCGCTCTCAGCAAAGCAGAGCGGATAGCTGCTGGCCAACTCAGCGATTCATCTTGCTCCTCCGATGACGAGCTTTTGGAAGGAACGGCTTCCCCTGATCGAAATTATGACGACTACAATATGGGTTCAGCTGCGACCGGCAGTGATGAGTACCTAATCCCCGACCCTTTAAGCCACGAAACACTGCCATCCCCAGTGCGCGGAGTACCTACTCCACTCAGATCGATGACATCGGCCCTTACAATGTCCATGCGTAACTCACCGGATCGCTCACTGCTTGGGCAACAGCATTATCAACAGATAGACAGCAGGCCTACCTCTTCATCTCTCGCAGTCTCTACGGGATCTAACAGCCCCTTGGAGTGTCCTACCCCTCGATCTTACAAAAGTGCGGCAGGGCTACTTGGAACCTCACAGTCGAGTCGCAGGGGGTTCTCTCTTGCTGATATTGACCCTGGAGATAGCAGTGACAGCAGCATGCCTTCTGTCTTCCCGGGGGTATTGCGAACTGATTCACCCTTGTCAGAAAGAAGCTTTGATCGCAAGCGGAGAAGTCTGGTGCTTCCCGGGCTGTCTAGCTCTCCCCGCCGACAACCATCTCCTGCGCGAGTATCTGGTCCGCACTCCCCATTACGCATGTCCAAACCCCGACATTCCTATGGGGCAGAAAGCTTACCATCGCCGGTAGTATCTCCGTCAACTTACGCTAGCGAATTGGCTCACCATTGCCGTCACCATCGTCGGGAGTCATCAGCAGCCTCTTCGGATGTGACCAAACCACCCCCCTCGCCGCGTTTGCCCTCAGTCAGCCAGCAGCCTCGCCCTGTGCCGACGTCCATCAAGGATTTTGAGATCATTAAACCGATTAGCAAAGGTGCTTTTGGGAGTGTCTATCTGTCTAAAAAGAAATCCACCGGCGAGTACTATGCTATCAAGGCTTTGAAAAAAGCAGACATGATTGCCAAGAACCAGGTTACCAATGTCAAAGCCGAGCGAGCCATCATGATGTGGCAAGGGGAGAGCGATTTTGTTGCAAAACTCTATTGGACCTTTGCAACCAAGGAGTATCTCTACCTGGTCATGGAGTACTTGAATGGTGGTGACTGTGCCTCCCTGGTCAAGGTTCTGGGTGGTCTTCCCGAAGATTGGGCTAAAAAGTATATTGCCGAAGTGGTTCTTGGAGTTGAGCACCTGCATGATCGAGGAATTGTGCATCGTGATCTGAAGCCAGACAACCTCCTCATTGATCGTCTTGGCCACCTTAAATTAACCGATTTTGGTTTGTCGCGAATGGGACTGGTAGGTCGCCAAAAGCGTGTACTGAAGAGTCCGAATGAGTCTGCTCCAGACTTGCTGAAACAGGGGCCATTCCCCCGAGCCATATCGATCGCCTCATCACGGTCGGCGTCTTTCGATTTCCAGGCTGCCTCTCCTGGATCTACCCCACTCATGACCCCGGATAATACTGGTGGTGTACCTCAGCCGTCTTATTTCAGTTTGAGCCAGACGAATCCCATTCAAACCGGACTGAATCGCCAGAACTCCCGGAGGGCCTCTGGGTATCGCAGTGATAGTGCCGGCAGTGACAGCTTGAATGGAATGTTCCGAACTTTCTCACTCAACGACAATGGAAATGAACCATCTGCAGCCTCTCCAAGCATGCTCTCCAGCAGCCTAGCCGAGGAAGAGCCCCGGAGCGAAGTAGAGGACTCGCCGCATCTATATCCGTTGCAGCAGACGTTTAGCAACCCCGCACAGAACACCCCTCCGCAGCAGAGCATGCTTCCTCCAGTCATGGCACTATTCGATCCTGACGACCACGAACGACGTTTTGTTGGCACACCGGACTACCTGGCACCGGAGACAATCAACGGTGTTGGGCAAGACGAAATCAGCGATTGGTGGTCAGTGGGCTGTATTATGTTTGAATTCATATTTGGATACCCTCCGTTTAATGCTGCCACCCCCGATGAAGTGTTTGAGAATATCTTGCAGCGAAATATCAACTGGCCGGATGATCCGGAGGAATATACCACCCTAGAGTCATTGGATCTCATGAAAAGGCTGATGACTATCAACTCGCGTGAACGTATTGGAGCGAATGTGGAAGAAAAGTACCCCAATGGCGGTGCAGAGATCCGCGCCCACCCTTGGTTCTCTGATATCAATTGGGATACCCTTCTGGAAGACAAGGCGGAGTTTGTTCCCAATCTCGAGAACCCCGAAGATACCGAGTACTTTGATGCCCGTGGAGCTACTCTCCAGGCATTTGCCGAAGAGATGGAGGATGAGCAGTCCCCCCAGCCGACTAATACATCGGAATCCTACCCAGACCGACCCCATGACGCTTTGTTCAAGGTTCGCTCTCAGGTGAATTCGATGAAGCGGCCGTTGATGCCCCTGCATATTCCCCCTCATGTCCGCGACGCTCGCGACTCGCGCAGCCGAAGGCTGAGTGAGCCGGCACAGGTTGACGACTTTGGAAGTTTCAATTTTAAAAATTTGCCAATGTTGGAAAAGGCCAACAAAGACGTCATTCAAAAGATGCGTCAGGATGCTATGCAAGGGCAGCATCGCCAATCAAGCTCTTCGTCATCCGGCCAGACACCATTGACCACTTCCCAACCATCTTTGGACGGAAGTCCACTCCCAATGTCCCTTCAACGTACCTTATCTCAGACCAAGGGGAGCAACCGACCATCTTCTCCATCCAGTTTGAGTCAAACGAACTCATCTCCTAGCCGGCCATCTCAACCATCGTCTCCGCTTTTAGTTCAGTTTAGCACTGGCAGCAACCACGAACGACGTAAGACATCTGGGTCCTCATCAACTGCATCCCACCAGTCTGCTGGTACCTTCCAACCGTCCTCGGTCGAGCAAACCCGCATGCCTAATCTTCGACTTGGGTCAATGGCATCCTCCCCTGTGAAGACCAACCGGATGACCGCCCACTCCCCGGACAAGCATCCCTCAACCCAACGTCAAGGTAGTGCCCCTGCCAGTCGAGCTCGATCCCAGACCATAGGGTCTCAGGATGGCGATATGTCCTCTTTTCCAAAAGAGAGCTTCGTGCCCGCTCATCACAAGCGCCGAAGCCAACTGTTTGACATCTCACCATCCTCTTCGGACAATGAGGATCCACGCACCAAAGCTCTTTTGAAGGTCCAGCGCCGCCGCCAAAGCTCCCGCCGTCTCTCTCAATTCAATCTTCAGGATGGTCCCCACTTTCGGCCGCTGGATGTCCTGATTTGCGAGGACCACCCTGTCTCAAAACTGGTCATGGAGCGCCTATTTGAAAAGCTTCATTGTCGGACAATGACTGCTTCCAATGGTGTCGATGCTGCCAGTTATGCCTGCGGCGATGTCAAATTTGACATTATCATGACAGAGTTTAAGCTGCCGCAGGTAAACGGTGCTGATCTTGCCCGGATGATACGAGACACTCGCAGTGCCAACAGCACTACACCTATCGTTGCTGTGACTGGCTACTTGAAGGATCTCCCCGAGTCGCATCATTTCAATACTCTCATCCAAAAGCCTCTCACCCTGTCGAAAATCACCGAGGCGCTGTGCAAGTATTGCTCGTGGAAGCCACCTCCCAAAGATTACGACTCATCTCAACCTCTCCCTGTACCATTTCATAATGTCAGGTCTTCACAGCCTCCCACCGACGACAACAGCCCCAGCTCGGCATCCTCGGGGTTCGCGCCAAACCCACCAAGCTCATACCGTGGATCCAGTCGCGATGATTCGATGAGTAGCAGCGTGTTTGGAGACATGGAGTCTGTCAAGTCAGAAGAAATTCCCGTCATCATTCGTCGCAATCATGATGACTGGGATCAGAGTGGGCTTGGAATCTCCGAAGATGCACACCCAGGCAGCCCTGATCCTAAAGCAGTACCTGTTCCACAACTACTCCATGCGGTCTCAGCCCCAGCAGCCATTGATAGCAGTGGGGCACTTACGCCTCGCAAGCAAAGGTCTAGCGAATCTATCCAAGCAAAGCGAGAATCTCTGGAGCGAAAACGGTATGAAGGGGCTGAGTCCGGAGACGACGAAGATGAAGAGCTTGGGAACTCTCAAGCTCGCAAGAGCCCGCCAGGCCGCAGCCGTCGTCCGGGATCCAAGTTAGGCATCGAGATGATGCGCACGAACAGCCGTGGTAGTGTTGTCAGTGGCAGTGAAGAGCTTCTTAAGAAAGAACGAGAGGCATTGCGTCGCCGAAGCGGGGAGTATGTCGACACTGACATTGATGACGGTCCTCTGGGGTCCCCGGCTAGCACCAGCTTGGAGGAAAGATTCGAGGGACTTAGTATTCCAGAAGAATCCGAAGCCGAAGAGGCGTTAAGTAATCAAGATTCACCTCCACTGGATAGATCTCGGCGTCGACCATCCCTCACGCATCACCACACTGAGATTTATAATGGACCTCCGCCTACTTCTCATGCTACTTTCCGCGGTACTCAAGGGGCTACCAAGTCAGGTCCGACCACTCCTCCATGGGAGGCGAGTGGCAACAAGTCGCCCATTACCCCAGAAATCAACGTTGAAAGCAACAACAGTCTCTCAAGTGAAGATACCTCTGGTGTGGATACCGACGGCCGGCCCATGTCTGATTCTGAAGCTACCCCGCGTCCTCAACAACATTCTCCAGGTCTGGATTCGGACGAGACACCTCGCCCTCCTGAGCGCTTCCGCTCTGATCTGACCTCTGCATTCAAGAGATGATCGTCTTAGAGGGCTTCCTGACCATGGTACCACACTCTACCTCCTTTTCACGATCTGCTCCCTTCCTTAACACTCTGATATGCTCTCAATTCCCTTCATTCATGTATATTCTTTCCCTTGTCGTTTTTACTCTACCCACGGGGAATCTCCCCAATGTCCAGCGGGCATGTTACCATGCAAGCTATCTCACGTCTCTTATGTTTCCATGGCTTATCGGAGTACGGTGTTTGGGTCCCATGTTTTCTTGAATCTCTGTCCTTCCTTTTTTTTCACATGCAACTGGCGTGGATGGAAATAATGGGGACTAAGGGCATTTTCTTCACTCCTGGATCTGATCTTCTTCTTCTTCTTCTTCTTCTTCTTCTTCTTCTTCTTCTTTCGTTGCTCTTCGCTTTACCATTTCGAGTATTTGACATGACACTGCCTTTGTCTTCCGTCTTTCCCATCTCTCTCCCTATGCACTGCATCCCGAGCTTTTGCTGCAGAAAACCAGTAGATGTCAACGATTTGACCGGACTTTGATATGCGGATGTTTCATACCCGATTTTTGTTGATTGTCTCATTTATTGAACCCACATACTTTACATATCCAGTGCTCTCAAAATATCATTTCCAGCGAATCTTGAACTATTTCCCACTGAGCCTGGCTGTAGAAGAATGTATGGAAGTACCAGTCTATTTGGGAGCTGCTCCTTTTCTGGGTTGTGGTCTTGATCTAGAAGCTTAGAAGCTCGCAAAGGACCAAAAGGACCACACCGATGAAACTAATCGGCACCAGTGGAAAGGCCAGACTCAGCCAAGCCACGAAATTCGGGTAACGCGATTTCTTGGCGCTGTCAATGCTCTCGGACAAAAGCGAAGATCCTACTATTTTGGGGGAGCGAAATTGCGGTGCCGGGCCCAGTGCACGCGCCAAACAGAGAAGTGGCTGCATTTCCCTGCAGTTTCTGCATAATTAAAACATAATTCATGTGTGCTGTACTCTGTACTGTATCACGATTCAACATGAAGAGGCTACGATCGACAATTGATCGATTGGCTGTCTTGGAAATTTCCCCCCTCAACTCTCTCCGGATTTTCAACCACTTGAAATATTGGCGGATGGGTTTTGGTATACTGTTGGAGTCTGACATGGATCTTCGTAATCCACAGTTGTTTGACCCGTTTGACCCACGCGGGAAGCGATGTGATATCAACATTGAAGGGTCAAATGCTACTATATTTATGTAGAAGTCAACATTTCAAAGAAAATTGTTTAAAATAGAAAATTCGTTGCGACATGAGATGTCTTTAATTCCTTCTTATTCTATTTTGTGTTTCTCGTATCTGATCACATCACAGGTTTTCCTCATCCTCGGCTTACTAGAAAAAAGCAGGGGTCACTTGGTGGCGTTAGTGGCGTTTTTATGGCGGATCTGAATCTTGATACCCGCTATTTCTATACATGCGTATGCTTCGGGATAAAAAAAATTAGAGGCAATGAAGTCCGTTACGATATTTAATTTGTAACTTTTGAAATGTTTTTTTTTTTTCGTTTTTCTTCTTGATTATCATAGGCTGAAGAATTCACCTTTGGCCACCCGGTGGAGATCAAGGGCCACAAATGCATATTGCGCGGACGGGCTTGGCGGGTGTTTGAACATTGGAAATGATCTCATAATGTTCTTTGTTACTGGCATCTTTTTGTTACCACGCAAATTCTGATATACATACATCACCAATTTTATAGATTTGTAGATCAGAATACATACTACTTGATCCTTGATCTATTAACATATTAATCTATCAAGAAAAAAAAAAAAAAAAAAAAAGAAAGAGGAAAGGAAAAGAAAAAGAAAAGAGTCCCGCATAAATGGCAAGACCCACTATCTAAACTGGCCCACTTCTGGGTCTCACTTTCCCAGGGTTCTACTTCTCGTAGCGATCTTCGTGGTCTCGATCTTCCCCCCAAGCTTCCAGATGTCAATTTTCGATTCCTCTTTTCCCTACTTGCACATTCGTTACTGGGGCCTTGAATCCTTCGTTTTTTTTTTTTTTTTTCATTTTCCATCTCTGGGTCAAATTCCCTATCTGAACACCCTATAACCTCTCCATTTCATCCCGTATACCTAAATATCATCATTCAACGGTGCTCTCCTCGGTTGATCCGCGGAGCCTGCACAGTAATCCCCCACATTCTTTCGATCGGCCTGGTGCCATCATGTCAAACACTACGGACGAACACAAGACCTTCCACCCTCAAGAGGAACACGAGAAACGATCAAATTTTGAACAGGTATCGCCTGCCTCCGACGATGACACCTACGTGAACGAGCATCCTCATGAATATACTCACGAGCATGCTGCTAGCCCGGGTCATGACAATCAGCTACGAGTTGACACAAACATCAATGGCCATGACGGTCCCCCACCCATGAGTACGCCTTCTGCTCGTCGTGAACAGGCGACGCGCCTCGAAGATGATTTGTTGCTCCTGCAAGCCGAGCGCGTGGTGTCTCGGTCAACGCAAGGGCCCGAGGATGGGGACGGCGAGTCCATCAGCCGGAGAGGCTCCCGTCGCACCGAGATCATCGATGAGTTCGATGAAGCCACCAACCCACTACACGAAAAGGCCGCCGTCTATACTCCCCCGGAGCGCCCCAATACCCAACTCTCTGCTTTCATCAAGAAGTTACACCAGTCCAGCTTCATTGTTCGCTATTTCACCTATATTGCCCCCGTCGTGGTGCTTCTGATGATTCCTCTCCTTATTGGTGCCCTCGTGGTTCCCGATGCCAATGTCGGTGGTGTACGATTAATGTGGTTCTCGATCTGGTTGGAAATCTTCTGGTTGACACTCTGGGCGGGCCGTATTGTTAGCAAAGGTTTGCCTGCTATCGTGAGTCTTGTTGCTAGTATCTTCACCAATAACGCGAAGAAATGGCGAGATATGGCCAAGCAGTTGGAGATTCACGCGGCTCTGTTCTTATGGTGGTTGGGTGTGGAGATTTCCTTCTTGCCCACCATGAAAAACCACCACGTGAACGGGAATACGGGTACGCGCAGCTGGGAAAGCACATTCAACAAGATCATTATCGTGATCTTTGTGTGGACTATTCTGAATCTGATCGAGAAGGTCATCATCCAGCTGATTGCGATCAGCTTCCACCTGCGCACATATGCGGATCGCATCGAGATCAACAAGTTTCAGATTGGCAGCTTGACCAAGCTATATGTTTGGTCTCGAGACCGCATTGATGAGGAGGATGAGGCTTTCCATGAGAAACCGGCCGAGGAAACCCCTGTTGGAACAAAGACTCCTCTGCATTATGCTGGCAAAGCGCACAAAAAGGCTGTTGGAGTGGCCAAGGGCGCGGCGAAGAAGGTCGGTAACAAGGTTGGCGACGTTGCCGGCGCTGTCGCGGCGGACTTTACTGGTCGAAAGACGAGCAGGAGCAATGACCCGTACCAAGTTGTCTTGGCCCTGTTGCGGTCCACGTCTGGTTGTCAGGTTCTTGCACGTCGTCTGTATCGGACTTTTGTGCGTGATGGGTTCGACACTGTTTTCTCTGGTGACTTGAAGGAAGCATTTGAAAATAGCGATGAGGCTGAAGCTGCATTCACCATGTTTGATCGCGATATGAACGGCGATATTTCAATGGAGGAGCTCGAGGCCGTTTGTGTGGACATTGGCCGTGAGCGGAAATCCATCACTGCTTCTTTGAAGGACTTGGATTCCGTCGTGTCTAAGCTCGACAATGTGTTCATGTTTTTTGTCATTGTCATTGTTCTCGTGGTATTCTTGTCATTGATCTCCACATCCGCTGCTGGTGTTTTGACCTCGGCTGGATCTAGTATCCTGGCCCTTTCTTGGTTGTTCACGGCTACAGCCCAAGAATTTCTGCAGTCAGTCATCTTCGTGTTTATCAAACATCCCTTCGATGTTGGTGACCGTGTCACTATTTATGGTAATGCAGGTGATTCCGGCCTTGGTGATGATTATTTCGTCAAGGAGATAACCCTTCTGTACACCGAATTCAAGAAGATGCAGGGCCATGTTGTCCAGGCACCTAACAGCTATCTCAATGGCCTGTTTATCCTGAACCAACGACGCTCTGGTGCTCTAGCCGAGGCAATTCCCATCATCATCAAGTACGGCACTAGCATTGACCAAATCGACGCTCTCCGCCAGCGCCTGTTGGAGTTTGTGCGCAGCGAAAAACGAGATTTCCAGAGCAACATGCTTACCGAACTGCGCGAGGTGACAGAAAACTTCTCTCTCACGCTCAACATCGTCTTCTTCTACAAGTCTAACTGGCAAAACGAGGGTCTCCGTCTACAACGCCGCAACAAGTTCATCTGCATGCTCATGATCGCCCTTCAGGAGATCGGCATTGAGGGCCCACGCATGAACCTCCAGGGCGCCAAGTATGACTTCCCCATCCACGTCAACCACAATCAACCCATGGTCGCTCCGACATTCCAGCGCGAAGAACCAACTGAGGTAGATTCAATCCCCATCGGCGAAGACTCCGCCTCACTCCAGGACAATACCGCCTCCACCAGCGGCAGCGCTACCCGGCAACATTCCATCTTACGCAAGGGGATGAACACGGCTGCGGCCCGCGCTCGTGGTGCCTCCACTTCACGCAAACATGTTGACTTCTCCCTCGGAATGTCCAATCTATCCTCGAACGACGTCATGGGCGATGTCTTTGAGGACCGCACTCTACGCCTGGATAACGTCGTTCGCAGTGCGAACCGTGAAGCTGCCGAGCGCCGTATGCAGGATGTCGCGGAGGAAGAGGAAGAACTTCGCAGTCGGGCTTCGTCATCGCAGCATCGTCGGCCTTCGAACTTTAGTGGGCCGTCGCAAGAGCCCCGTCTGTCTACCGATGCACACAGTTATCGTAGTGGAGCTTCGTCTACTCGGAACCGCTTCTTCAGGCACCGCAGCAGTGTTAGTCGGGATCATGAAGATATCGAGCAGGGCCGTGTTGGGTCTACACCGCCACCTCCACCGACAGATAAGGACGATTGATTTTGGTTCAAACGTTTGCCCTTGTCGTGATTTTTCATTCGAGATGAAATCTTGAATTTCTTGAACATCTATCTTTTTCAGCGCTTGTTATATATTGTCATACCTCATTGTTAATTTTTGCATCGAAATGTTTACATTAATTTATATGTCCCAAAACCATTAATCCAGACATCTGGAGATGATTATCGTCAGCCTTGAAAGAACATTGAACTTTGGAATGTATTAGTTCAATTCAAATGTTGATTACGCTTAATACATGTAGTACTATACATGTAGATTGATGTGGATGTTTTCTACCTTTGATTCCAGATGTCAGTGATCTACATATGGATCTCCACCTGGGCATTGATTGCTTACGTAGTATATTCCAGGATCAATGGGTCTAGTAATCCACATTTGCATGCTAGCTCAAATTATCTACTGGTCCAGTTCAATGTTTACACCGCTTTCTTTGCAATTGATTCATAAATAAGAATGTCGATAGAATATTTGAGGATTCTTTGGCAGATTGATTGTGATAAGGGAATTGGTTGACAATGACTCCATTCCCACTTGAACCACCAATTCCAGGTGTGGCATATAGATTTCGACTGTAGATTGAGTAAGGGGTAGATTGAGTATACACATGTGCATACTAATGTATACTGGGCAAGTAAGTTTTGTCCCTGCATTTGATTGTCACATTGATAGTCACCCCCGCATTCCACACACAATTCTGAGCTTTAAAAATAAGCGAGAATGTGGTGGAAAATGTGAAATTGCAATCTAAATAGATCTAGAAAGATAAAAGTTCTCTTACAATCCGAGAAACATAGAAATAGACGAGTTTGAAATACGCCTCCAGTTTTCGGTGGATGGTTTACTAGTAGTGACCGCCACTAGTTATTGTTTTCTTTTCGATCAGTCACGAGCAAAGAATCGGCGCCCCACTATTTCCTACTTTCTTCCTTCTCCTCACAACAACTCTCAAGAGTTCCTCCCCGTCAATTATTCTAGACTCTTTCCCTTTTTTCCTCCCCTATCTACAATCCTCTTTCAATATGACAAGAGGCGAGGTATGTCGATATTCCCCTGACGAGTCAACGCCGGACCCGATGTTTACCTGGGCTCCCCCCCCCCCCCCACGGGTTCCCCCTCTCCTGAACCGTGAAAAACATCACACCAGTTCCACGGCCAGCCCCAACACTATCAGTATCGGAATCTCCAGCACCATATACTAACATAATCAATTCATTAGATCTGCCACCTTCACATCGGCCAGGCTGGTGTTCAGCTTGGTAACGCCGCTTGGGAGCTGTACGTTTCTTCACCGCTTCTTGATGATCGTCGGGCATCATTCTTACGGAATTTTGATATAGGTACCTCCTCGAGCACGGCCTTACCCCCGATGGACACTTCAAGCCGGAACTTGCCGACGATGTTACCCAGAACGGTTCCTACGACACTTTCTTCACCGAGACCGCCGGCGGCAAATATGTTCCCCGCTCTGTCTTCGTCGACTTGGACCCATCCGTACGTTTGGTCTGCGAGCGAAAGCAGTATAAGCTGGTTATCTAATTCGTTGGATACGATAGCCAATTGACGAGATCCGCACCGGTGCCTACCGTCACCTCTTCCACCCCGAGCAGCTGATCAGCGGCAAGGAGGATGCTGCCAACAACTGTATGTTCGGAAGGAACTGGAGAATACCCATTGATGCATATATCTGGAGTAGTTAGACTAACAGGATCACAGATGCCCGTGGTCACTACACCGTTGGCAAGGAGTACGCTGATAACGTGATGGACCGTATCCGACGTGTCATTGGTATGCGAATCCTTCATTGGTTCCAGCGGATGGCCCGAACTAATTGGATTCAGACAACTGTAGCTCCCTGCAGGGATTCTTGATCTTCCACTCCTTTGGTGGTGGTACCGGTTCTGGATTTGGTGCTCTTCTGCTTGAACGTCTTGCCAGCGAGTATGGCAAGAAGTCCAAGCTGGAGTTCTCCGTTTACCCTGCGCCCCAAGTGTCTACTGCCGTTGTGGAGCCTTACAACGCCGTTCTGTCCACCCACAGCACCATTGAGAACGCGGACTGTACTTTCCTTGTCGATAACGAGGCTGTCTACGACATCTGCCGCCGTCACTTGGATATCCCCCGCCCTGGCTACGATCATTTGAACCGCCTCATCGCCCAGGTTGTCAGCTCTATCACTTCCAGCTTGCGCTTCGACGGTGCGCTCAACGTCGACTTGAACGAGTTCCAGACCAACTTGGTGCCCTACCCGCGTATCCACTACCCTCTGATCTCCTACGCCCCTGTTGTTTCTATCAAGCACAGCTCCCACGAGAGCTTCAAGGTCCAGGACCTTACCACTCAGTGTATGTGTTTTCAATACCCATCCCTCCTTGGCCTGCAATCATGATATTAATCTCTTACTAGGTGTTGAGCCACACAACCAGATGGTGGTCTGTGATCCCCGCAAGGGTAAGTACATGGCCGTTGCTCTGCTGTACCGTGGTGATGTTGTGCCCCGTGACTGCAATGCTGCCGTTGCTGCTCTCAAGGCCAAGGATACTTTCAACTTGGTTGAGTGGTGCCCCACTGGATTCAAGCTGGGTATCAACTACCAAAAGCCCGTCCGTGTTCCCGACAGCGAGCTCGCCCCCGTCGACCGCTGCGTCAGCATGCTCTCCAACACTACCGCCATCGCGGAGGCCTGGAGCCGTCTGGACCACAAGTTCGATCTCATGTACTCCAAGCGTGCCTTTGTTCACTGGTACGTTGGTGAGGGTATGGAGGAGGGTGAGTTCTCTGAAGCTCGTGAGGATCTCGCTGCCCTCGAGAAGGATTACGAGGAGGTTGCTGGCGACTCAATCGACGAGATTGACGAGGAAGCTGAGTACTAATCAACTTGGTTTCCGCTACCGAAACTTCCCTCGCACATAATGCCGTGATCCTTTCTCTTGTCAGAATATATCTCCCCCACCGGCCCTTGCGCTTGTTTTTTTTCGACACCCCCCCCCCCCCCCTTTCCGTTCGAGCTAGCTCTTTCAGCGTTACATCCTTTTATTCCACGCCACAATAGGTCTTTAATGACATAAAATTCAATGAACCTCTTATTGAGTCCTGTTTTTTTGTTTCTTTGGTAGTAGGCGCGAGCTCGAAATTGTACTAGTAGAGATGGATAGAAACCAGCAAAGAAAACCTTGGAAGCGTATTCAATGTTACCCTAAATAAGTCTATGTATGTGTTCTCCAAAACGCCGATCAATGCCAGGTCAAACCAATCCCGGGGTCAATGCAAATGCAAGGGCAATTGCAGCAATCACACATGTGCATCTGTGCATCTAACACAGCTTCGCCACTTCCGTCTCCTGCAAGATGCGTAAGACCCGCTCGTATGTCCACATGGTGACCGCACTTGCCGGCGCAGCCTTAAGCAGACTGACTGTCAGCCCGCGATACAGCCCCCGTAGGCCCTGAGTCCGCAAAATCATTGCGATAGACCGGGCCACACCCTCATACTCAGGAATGTTCCGATGCACATATCGCGTCCGCGTCGGCCCCTGAACTTGCAACCTCTTCCGCACAAGATCCAAGGGGAACACACCCGTCTTCGCAAGCACACTCGCACACACACCCGCCGCCGCATCACCGGTTCCGAAGGGCATTTGTTCCACATTGGCCATTATAGGCCGGAACCCCTCGTATGCCGTAAAGAATAATCCCATGTACGGCACGATCTGGATGATGGCTGCGGAGCTGCCGCGGAAGAAGCCTGATATGCCTTCATGGCGGGCGATTTCAATTATCGAGGCGCGGAGGGACTTGTATATCTGTTCAGGACCCTGGGCTGCGAATCGGGTGCGGAGGAGATCGAGGGGGTAGGTTATTGCTGTGGCCATTCCACCGGCTGCGGCGCCTGCCACGAAGGATTCCGCTGAAGGAGGGAGACGGTAAGGGAGCTCGGCGAGGGCTTGGGTTGCTGTTCGGTATGCGGTAAATTGGAGTGCACCGTAGCAGACGTACATCATCTCTGCGGGAATGTTTCCTTTCCAGAGACCCTGAACGATTGAACAATATTAGTATCCATAGCTATTGCCCGGTATCCAGTCAAAACTTACTGTGATGCCTTCTTGTCGCATGATGGCTCGCATAGTCGACAATGTCCCCTTGTACACAGGGCCCTCGATTGATTGATGACTGACCGGATCCGAAAGCGAGTGAACCTGCAACTGCAGTCGGATCTTGACGACATCGAGCGGCGCAATGCAGAACCGGGAGATTAGTCCAGCTATTCCGCCGGCCATGACTGTTTGTAGCTTTGTACCCTCATCTTTGAGATGTTCTCCCCCTGCTGACATTTCTTGGTAGGCTGAGTGAGTTATGGGTTGGTTGGAGAATCCATGATAAGGGTAGGGAAAGGTTGGTGAATTGTTAGTTGTTTATGTCATTCTTTTTTTCTTTTCTTGTTATGGAAATTCCGGGGGCAAAATTGCGCGGAATTCCCAGTCGCGAATTTGGGCGTTTTTTTACGTAAGTCGGCATTTGACGCCTGAGGTGTCTTCTCTGTATACAGATAATTATATAAACACCGTGGGAGCGTTGACGAAGGTTTATAAAGGCACTAAGATCAAAGTGAAAGTTCCTTTTCATTTTGGGGTCTTGGGTTCAGTCTCATATCCTTTGCATGAGCCGGAGATGTGGGACCATGTTGGACAAGTCAAAGTGTAGTACATAGGTGGATATGAACCTCGAACCCTGAATCAAGAAAGATTGGGGAAAACAACATCATAATTCATTGATAAGCAAGTGACTTGGAAGTAAGAGAAACAACAAAAATGGGCAGGAAGACCCGTTCATATTAAAAAGTGCATGTGCCATTTGCTTTTGGACATATTAGACAAGCAGGGACTACCTCGGCTTGTATAGAAGTTGCTATGTTCTCCGAGGTACCGACACCCACGCGGCCGAAGTTCGGGGAAAGCACTGGCCAAGCACTCCCCATGTTTCCGCGGGCTTTAATGATCTCTCCAACTTTTGGAATTCCCCCACATTCTCTACCAACTACCCCCCGATTGTAAATTATCAATGCGTGCCCCTCCCTCACTACTTCGACAACTCACACGGGGCCTACCGGGCCCTGCGCCGCAAAGAAGCTTTGTAACATCGGCCCGACGGCTTCAGGTCAACTATGTGAACACGCTTAAGCAGTCGAATCCCGCTTTACAGCCAGAAGCCGCCAACTCAAGCCTGCAGGATGAGGCATTGA
Organism: Penicillium verhagenii; assembly: GCF_028828195.1. Lineage (NCBI taxonomy): Eukaryota > Fungi > Ascomycota > Eurotiomycetes > Eurotiales > Aspergillaceae > Penicillium > Penicillium verhagenii. The sequence goes on along the minus strand of NW_026643176.1, from coordinate 167,303 downwards.
AGACACCTGAGTTGTCGCGTGAATGGTATGCGACCCGCAATGGAGGTAGTGACCTGAAGCCGTTCACTTTAGAGGTTACGACACCAGCGAGCGCACAGGAGACCCCACTTGGAATATCCTTTGCAGCTCCTGGTGTCCCAGAGAAGTCTTTAGAATGGGCATACCTTCGCGATCTTTGCAAATGTCCCCAGTGTGTGGACCGTCATTCAAAGCAGCGGTCTTTCCGCACAAATGATATCCCCGCCAACATTCGACCACGCCATGTTAAGTGGGATGGTCAACATTTAGAGATTCAGTGGGCCACTGATACCCCTGGTGCGAGTCCAGATCATATGTCGCGATGGCACCATAGCTACCTTCTTAATCCCACGATCAACACCCACAGCCTTGTCCCCAGATCCAAGAGGCCCACAATTTGGGACCGCAAGTCTATGAATAAGCTTCAGCACTGGGTCTCATATGAAGATTACTTGACCGATAACTCCAAAATGGCTGCCTCGATGCGAAATTTACAACGCATGGGCCTCATATTCATCAAGGATATCCCCGAATCCCGCGAAGCAGTTGAGAAGATTGCGACACGTATGGGCCCACTACGCAACTCTTTCTATGGAATGACCTGGGATGTGCGCACAGTCCCAAAGGCCAAAAACGTGGCGTATACCAGCCAGTTCTTGGACTTTCATATGGACTTAATGTACATGAATGAGCCGCCCGGATATCAGCTCCTGCACTGCTTGCAGAACTCTTGCGAAGGAGGCGAGTCGCTATTTGCCGATTCTTTCCGCATCGCCGACATTATGAAGCAAGATCGCCCTGAAATGTACAATGAACTCACAGAGCGGACTTTGGGCTATGAGTATGTGCATGAAGACCAGACCTATTACAACCGCCGACCCGTTTTCGAGCTAGATGAAGAAACCAAAATCCTTCGACACGTCAACTACTCACCTCCCTTCCAATCTGCTCTTCCGGTTGACAAAAATAATTCATTCTTGCCACTTAAGCATGCCTTGGACTACTTTACAGAGATGCTGGGGCGTAAGGAAAATGTCTTTGATTTGAAATTGAACCCGGGCGAATGCGTGATTTTTGATAATCGTCGTATTGTCCATGCGCGTCGCCAATTCAATACAGCGACTGGCTCACGATGGCTGGCGGGCGCTTATGTGGATACGGATGCTTTACTCTCCCGCTTTGCCGTGACTGAGAGGAAATACCCTGATGTATGGCGAGATACGGATCCAATGATTGGAACCCAAAATTGAAAATGATCGTGTCCGCGAGAAAGCTGGATCTAGGGATGAATTTACAAACAGAAAGAACAGACTCAGTGCCTGTGACTCGACTATGAACAAGCCCGACCCAGAAGATGGAACGAGGCGCCCGGATTGTTATTGGATACATGCTATTGATGTGTATTCGAGTTGGAGTTGTACAAATCGGCATGACCTGGATCATCCCTGGATGCTGTACATACTAGGCGAGATGTAATGCATATTCCACCACTTTTCTCGAACAAATATTCCAGGGTTTCAATGGCAGATCCAACTTCTTCAATGTTCCACAACTATCGTCGGATCAAATCTGGCTTGCTCAAGGTATATCCCCTCTTAACCTCTGCGTTAGCCTGGAGCTGGAGAATGTCTATCTGGGAAGGCTCGAAGTTCATTTTGCAACTCCCCAGAGCGAGGCAGTTGGGCCCATTATGGTGAAGAATTCTCTCTGGGACTGGAAATTGTGCTTGTGGACCTACTATGTTATTCAACGTACTATACCTACTACTAGTATCCCCTTTCTTGATTCATGTACATCGAATGAAAACGGAGGACATACCGCATTCTCCGGGATTTGCGAACCATTGGTAAACAGCTCCGAACAAAGGTTTGAATTCAAGAATTATTCGCACTGGTATTGGTAAAGCTGAAATTGAGCAAAATGTCATATCCTATTGTGAGATCAAGATTGAATGAAGTAGCCCAATCAATAGCTATGACCAGGCTGCACGATCTCAAGGGTGGCCGTGTCTTCCACTGGCTCACAGGGCACCAGAAAGATGATATCTCTGACGTTCGGCATAGAAGCTGCAGAAGGACTCTGCAGGTGCCAAAACATAACTGACTAGTTAGTTAGTAGCATTGCTGACCAATAAGAACTATAAGGCTTAAGGTTGAGTTGAGGTCTCCAAAGCTTCCAGAGGTGATGTTGAAGCCTCTCCGAGATGCGTGAATTCTGCTACAGCAATATTGATCATAACGCGATAAAAATCTATATCACCATGAAGATGGATTATGGCTATTCAAAGTCTTGGACAGAATTCAAGTAACTACTAGATACATCTATTCACACTCAAGTTTAACATGAACTGATTACATTGACTTCGCATTTTGAAATATCTTTTCATACCATAGAAAAACGGATATCGTCATGGTGATCCATCCGAATGTAGTTCTCCACAGGTTTCATGGGTATCATACCAGAGCGAACCACCTATTTGCTGACCGAGTAGGCCACCAGGTAGTTAGGGTCACTGTTAATCTCCTCGCGAACCTATATCTGATGATTAGTAATGTCACTATAGCAGGGGGAAAGGGGGGAAATCATACAATATCCAGACCACCGACCAGTTCTCCATCGACCCAAAGTTGGGGGAAAGTGGGCCATTCGGCAAACTCCTTCAAACCCTGTCGCACGTCCTCATCGGCCAGAATGTTGAAGAATCCGTACTTGACACTCCGCTCTCGGAGAATACCTACCAACTGTCGGCTGAAACCGCATTGCGGCGAACTGGGTGTTCCCTTCATAAACAGCATAACGGGTGCAGCCTTAACCAACTCGGCAAGACGAGCGAAAAGCGCTTCCTGGGACTGCTCGGGAGTGAGGGTGGACTCGGCAGCAACGGGGGTCGCGTTCGCCGCGGGGCCAACGGCATCCGTCGAATAGACAGGGGACTGGGTGGCCATCAACGGACCATCTTCACGAGGAACAGCAGAGAGAGGAGGGGGAATGTGAGCTCTGTGGCCACCATCGATGGGGGCAGCGCCGTTTCCGCGACCGGCGTGTTTCTCGATGGCGTCGCGGACCTTGATGGCGTCACTACCACTAATGGATTCCAGAATCTGACCACTGCGCAGGCAGACGACGAATGGAACAGCAGAGACATCATACTCCTCTGAGATGTCAGGCAACTCTTCAGCATTGATGCTGATAAATGAAATTGTGGGCGGGGCTGTAGCGGGGTACTGCGATGCGAGGGCGGAAAGGACGGTGCGCATCTGGGTGCAGGGTGCGGCCCATGGGGTGTGGAAGTACAGAACGACCAGCGCAGACGGAGAGAGAGAGCTCAAGTGTGCGGCGAAGTCTTCCTCGGTGAGGACTTCAGTGAGGGCGGACATGGTGAATGAGGGGGGTATATGGGAGGAGGATATTGGAGAACAGGCGGGATTCGGGAAGAGAACCCTAGACGTCAATATATGTATGGCTGGGGAAAGGCAATTGGATAGTGGATTATGCCAAGTAGGTATGCGATGGACGAATCAGACTCCTCTAGAATCAGCAAGATCGTTGTAAGCGGGTTCTATACAGAGGATGAAGATTGATTGCGTGACGAGGCGAATTTTAACGGGCGATCCTCGTTATCAGATCTTGGAAACCGGAACAGGTAATTTACACGATACAATCCGGGTATTTTTTTTTTCAAACAAACTGGCTGACTTTATCGGTGCCTATCAGCACGTGACATCCCGCCTCAATTTGAGCATCTCGCCGGAGCTTGGACTTTACTCTTCACACCGGCAGTCAAAATGACGGGAGAAAACAAGCGCAAGCGCGAGGAGGACGCCGAAACTGCTCTGGATACGGCAGACAATGGAAATGGCGTGGCCCCAAGACTTGCGGCGACGAATGGCTCTACCTCACCACCTACTACCTCAGATAACGCTATGAACGGCGATGAGAATCGTGATGCGCACCATCGCAAGTCGAAAAAGAAGCGTGTAGACGGCGAGAAGATCAAATACCCCGGCTTGACATATGTCGAGGGTAAGTTGCAGTCGTGTATTCGTATTGCTGATTTGCAAGGATTGCTTCTCTACTGTTTTGCGGACGGTATCGCTCCGCAGTGGATTTCCGTGAAGCATTCCGGCCATATGCGCAAAGTCGTTGCACTGATGGTACCTGGACTGGAGATTGGCATGTTTGACGGCACCATCCCATTGCAGCCCATTGAAAACAGCAAACAGAATCCTGAACCATTAGACGAGACCGAGAAGACCGCCGCCGACGAAAAAGCTGCCGACTTCGAAAGATGGAAGCAGGGCCTTCCTCTCGAAGACCGATCCAATCGATTCAACCCTCGAACTCTTTCATCCGTTGATCTGCCTGAACCCTTGCGTCCTCTAGCCTACACCTTTCCTCACATCTGGCCTGTCAAGGCTCCCGGCGACACCAAATACAACAAGGTGCATTCGCCTCTACAAGCCATGCTGTTGTCCCAGGTACCGAAAGCCAAAGATGAGGCTTCTCGTGGCAAGGGAGCGCGCCCGGCTCGGGTCGACAAGGGTTATGTTGTGCAACGCACACCGATCACAGCTTTCATCAGCACATTGGAGCAATTACGCGAGAATGAATACACTATTCATCCTGCATTTTTCACCTCTGAGCAAGAAAAGGCTGCCGAGGCTGAGTCCCGACGAAGAAATGAAGAGTCTGAGGAGCATGGCTGGGTTGATTCTCTGGTTCCTAGCCTCGAGGCTGGAGACATACCAGATAATGAGATTGAAAAGGGCAGCATGACTGCAGGTCGGGATGTGCTGGCTCTCGATTGTGAGATGTGTCTCACGGAAGGTGGCAAGTCTGAATTAACGCGTATCAGTATGATGCGCTGGGATGGGGAAATCGTATTGGATGAACTGGTGAAGCCGGCACGCCCGATTATCGATTATCTCACCCGGTTTTCAGGCATCACAAAGGAAATGTTGGACCCGGTCACAACCACTTTGCCTGATATTCAAAAGAAGCTGCTCTCCATCCTAACCCCTCGCGCGATCTTGGTTGGACACTCCCTCAATTCTGATCTAACGGCATTGAAAATGACCCACCCTTTCATCGTGGATACGGGCATCATTTACCCTCACCCACGCGGTCCTCCCTTGAAATGCAGTTTGAAGTGGCTCACACAAAAGTATCTCAATAAGGCAATCCAGCAAGGTACGACCGGTCACGACTCTGTTGAAGACGCCCGTGCTGTCTTGGACCTCGTCAAATTGAAATGCGAAAAGGGTGAGCGTTGGGGCACTAGCGATGCTTCCAATGAGAGTATCTTCCGCCGTCTCGGTCGCTCCAAGCGTCCGAACAAGACATCCTCCGACGAAGCCCGGACCGGAGCAGTTGTAGACTGGGGAAATCCGGAGCGCGGCTTCGGGGCCCAGGCAACAGTTTCTATTGGATGCGTCAATGACGACGACGTTGTGAAGGGCGTTTCCGCTACTGTTAATGGCGATCCCTCCAATCCAGCTGTCCCAGGCGGGGGTGTGGATTTCACATGGGCACGCCTTCGCAACCTGGAACAGTTCCGTGGCTGGGCCACTCGCCTCCCAGATGCGAACAATGCCAACGAATCTACCGAGGTGGCCGCCAGTGCTTCTCTTCCAGAAGAAATGACACCGACAACTGGCACAGATGGTTCTAATACCCCCTCATTCGATCCCGCCCTTGCCGATGCAGTGACTAAGACGGTCGCTGATATCAATCAAATTTATGCATCGCTCCCTCCGTGTACATTATTTGTGGTTTATTCAGGCACTGGCGACCCTCGTGAGGTCAGCCGCCTTCAGGCAATGCACCGGAAGCATCGCGAAGAGTTTAAGGGCTCCAAGCCTTGGGACGAGCTCAGTGTGAAGTGGACCGATGTGGAGGAACAGGCTTTGAAGAAGGCATGTGAGCAGGCTCGCGAAGGCTGTGGATTTATGTGCGTAAAATAGTTCACGTTTTATTCTTCGATACCCTCAAGAGTTGGCCTTTTTACATCCCCGAATCATCATCATCCTACTTCAAATACTACATGTGTTAAGATGATCAGCGGACCCAAGTCTTGATCATCAGTTCACCGAAATTATTTCAAGTTCATCTGCCCGCCCCCCCCCCCCCCCCCCCCCCAAAAATCACAAAAACAAAAAATGCAAAGAAAGCAGGTTGGGGGCCTGCTTGAAGTTAATAAAGAACTCTGAACATTCGGATTTCGAAGTACCACAAGTAGACGCTACTCCGATGTAACTTGGCTTTTGTTTACTATTTTTCTACAAGATTCCAACATTGGCCATTTCCATCAACCTTCATGGTGATTAGCAGAGTTATCATCCATTTCCAATGAGACCGAAACGAGCAAAGAAGAGTGTTTCACGTAGCCTTACGCAAGGAGGGAATCTTCTAGTAAATCAGTTCTTGGCTAGTTTCGTCGAATAAGCTTATTTTCCTCTGCATAAAAAACATTGAAAATACTCTTACTTTGTGCTTTAAAAAGCAGCGGAAAGGTCTAGGTAAAACTCGACTTCTCTTTGACGTCTTTTGATTCTCATTCTTACTAGATAATGGCAATTCCCGGGCACTGGACAAGCCTTTGCATTTGCATTCAAATATAGGGAAACCAATGGGAAAAACCTATACTAAGGCTGTGACAAATATGTCAACCATGACAATCAATTGAAAATTCCAAATCCCTTGTCCCAGTGTTATCCCAACAATTCCAGTTTGTCACCACCAAGGCTGAAGCCTTACGACCTATCTTGACATACAATGTCACTGAAATCAGACCCCTTGCCAAAGTCTTGTCGACCTGGGTAAACTTGAACCCGAAGGTTTGGAATATTCCGACTAAATAGAATGTAAGCAATGCTCAACTCGGAGCTACAGCTCTAGTCACTGCTTGGATCATATAGGAGGCTTACTTCAAAAGGTCACAATAGCCGGTGCTTTCAATCTCAGTGAGAACTCCACTTTATGAATTGGCGTTAGCTTGTGATTTCCTGCAAATGTGGGCATGTCCATATTGGTCCATCCAAAGATTCAATGGTCAGTCTTTGTACGTACGGATGTGCCAACTTTACAACGTATCCTCCATTTCGAATTTCCTGAGAGTAGACGCCCCCATCGGATGTGTATTTGATCTGTAAATCCGGGAGTCAGATCAATTCAACCCGAGAACTTTGTAAGATTTGAATTATAATACATGGGAGATTGTCAGTGGTTGCAAACTTATGGAAAACGTACGGAAGTAAAATCTGCCGCGAAGGCAGAAGTATAAAGCAGCATAGCAGCTGCGAAGATTGACTTGGTCATTTGCATCTTGTTCCGAGGTGGTTTGGTAGATTCGATGGATGATGAAGAATAGCCTGAAGCAGAAATAAGTCAGTCCGGAGTAAGAAGAGGTTTAACAAGTTCTTTTATAAGTACGAAATCGAGTACATATAGCTTTCGTAGCGTGGAATGCCCCCGGGCTATTTGACAGCCCCACGGGAATAATCACTCCTCGTTAGATTAGCACTGTCACTGGACGGAACATTTGAACGGACGTTGTCCGGGAATTATTCTCAAGGTAAGCTTTACCCTCCTTTCAAAGTTAAGCCCCCGTGGAGGCTTTTCTCAACATGCAGAATGTACGATTTACCATATGATTACTAGATGAAATCGAACAACCTATCAACTGATGTTGGCGAGAGAAGTGTCCCTTGTGAAAGCAAAGAAAGAAGAATGTGGCTGCATAGCAGAGGTGGAATTTTCATTCGTTGGAAAATTGGCCCATAACGCGACACATTCCTAAACCCTGTGCCTATCCATCTTGTGGGTATCTGCACTGACTTGACAGAGCCGGTTATTCCTTCCCCACAAATTCTATTAGTCGACGCATAATGAATCCACTGGACCAGTCCATACCCTCCATTCCTAGGCGAGTAGAAGGGGTTGGCAGGTTTTCTTTTGCGTGATTTCAAAGTCCAGCCCGGCTCTGTAATATTCAATGTAATATTTATTGAAGAATAAACAACTCTCTCCAGATGTCGTCCTAGTGTAATGTAAACTTGAGAGCGATCGATCAAAAACCGGGACTTTCAAAGGTCAATTCTCACATGAGTACTGTCTTCAAATGTTCAAATTGATATTTTATGTAGTTAAAAACCAGAGAAAGATTACATCAGACCACTATACGTTTCTCCCTCTGCTTCCTCTTTCTCCTCGTCATGATACCAATTCATGTACTTTTCTTTTTCATTCTCCTCATGTGGAGCTTTGGGCTGGGACTTGGACTGATCTTTTTCTTCTTCCTCATCTTTGTGCTGATGGCCATGATGTTCAAATAGTCTGTCCACAAAACTCTCATGATGTGGCGGTTGTACGTCGGGTTCTGTACTAGATTAATGAAATGATTCGGATGTAGCAAGATTAATTTGCAAGAGTTACAAACTTTGAGACTGAGACATGTTCTGGAAGGTTCCAAGGTGAGGTTCAATGTTTGATTAGATATTCAAATATTGAGCATGTGGGTGTGTCCAATTGTTTGATGGAGGCCTGGGGGGTTCGAAGATTCGATTATATGCTCCCGCGTCTGTGGCTTTGCTCAGCACTCGTATTTGGAGGATGAGAAGTTGTTTTATGAATGTCTCGCTTGAGGTACAATAAAGATATATTAGTAGAGAACTAGACACGATGGGAATGATGTCAAGACTTCCAATGCGAGCTTTCAAACATTTGATTGATGCGTCCGACAGCATTTGAAGTGCGTGGAAATGTAAAACTTGTACCCGCTTACTATTTGAGTAGTAGGTATGATGTAGCGGAAGATGTGCGCCAAATGTCCGACCATAGACCAAAATCCCATATCTAATCGAACCTCGGTTCATGTGAGGCATTTGAGGAAAGAGAAAGAGAGATCCAAATTCCGCTTCAAATGTTGTACGGCCATGACGTCTCTTCAATGTTGGCGGCTGGTCCCGATAGGAAGCGTGGAACGAGACTAGACAGGCCTCAATTCTAATAGCCGATGGGCCGAGACCTTCATGACCGTGAAGCTTTCAAATGAATCGAGTACTTAGCTGTTTGTCCTTCTTCGGGTTCTTCGGGTTCCTCGGGTTCTCCGGGTTCTCCGGTTGTTCAGACCGTCTAGATTCCAGTCAAACCTTGGAAAAGAAGCTTGGAAGCACGTATTCAAAGCATTAACTTCAATTATTTTAATAATAATCTTAATATTATTATAATATATAAGGGGATTAGATATAGCTATAATATTCTAAAGAACAGGGAAGGCTTTAAGGATATTATTATTAATAAGTATCCTCAAGTGCTTGGGAAATACTGCTATACTTAGATGATTTCAAAGATAAAACAAACAGTTTTAGATCGCTCTCAGACTTCATTCCATCTATACGGTACTACCCGTTTATCCAAGAGTATCAAGTAAGGTATAGTAGACCCTAAACTCAGTGTTTTCGGAATCAAGAACTTATGGGTTGTTGATGCATCTGTGATTCCTGTCATTCCTAATTGTCGAATCCAAAATTCTGTCTACATGGTCGCTAAAAAGGGTGCGGATATGATCAAGCATACTCATCAGGACATATTCGTCTATTGATTCACAAACGTATATGATAATTTCTCAACATTGAAGCCCCAAGAAAATCATGTAGATCAATGTGAAGGGGGTTTTGATGGTAAAAAACTGTTTTTTTTTTGCCTTTTTATGTTCTGCCCAGGCGGATGTGAAACATTTGAACATTGAACGTTTGGGAAAGGAGAAAAGAAAAAGAAAATCTGGCTTTTTTTTACACTTTTGAATCGATAGGCTCTGAAAGCTGTCGCGTTCTGTTCCTTAATAACAGTTCCAAATTGTTGTTAGCAATATATTGTAAGTCTTCAAATGGTGAATCCCATTTTCCCCTTCACTCGAAGTGTACTAGTCTGTACAAAAATCTCCAAAGAAGATCATCTGTATCCCTCAATGCGGGTTGAGTGCATCTTCCACATGACTTTCAGTAAGTTCAGATTTCTCCCCTTTTGTAATCCGAGAGAGTCGACGCTGTTTGTTCTTCTCCATCATATGTTTTGCGAAAGGCGATTTCTCGCGGATTGCAGGTCCATTTCGGTAGAAATAGTAAATTGGCACGGTAACAACAACCGAGACGCAGGCAAGAATCGTTGTAGCGTTTGCGTAAGGATGCTTGTGCCCAATGTTCTCAAACATTGGCGTTGAATACATAGCTGCGATTCCTGCAAGAAAGTCGCGAGCAAAATCATTTCCTGCTGTAGCTGATGCTGCATATTCTCCATAGGCAGCAACCGTATAGTCAATGGAAGACTGATAGATCGAGTACTATAGAAAGTCAGAATAGAGCTTTTGGGTCTTTGATTGGAGTACTCACATTGGCGATGCCTATTACGGCCGTGAATATCATAGGAGCGATCCAAGGGATGTGTGGAGGACCCAGGCTCGTCCAAGCAAAACCAAATAGGCCAATTGGAAGACAAGGTATGACTTGATTCAGTATAAATGTAGCGTTAGGAATTAAGGATATGAGTGTGATATGTATAGGTTTGGGGACTCCACTTACCGTATAGTAACCACCATAAACGTGCTTCGGGTGAAACTGAATCAGATCCATTCTTTCGCCTTCTTTGTCTAAAAACATGAATTGAGGGTAGAAACGATAAATATGCAAGGAAATATCCAATGAGCAACCTGTGAAGAATAGAAGCTTTTAGCAGACGGACCAACGAGCTCGACTTGATCTGAAAAATAACGGAGAAAATCACTAACGGTAAAAAGGCAAGACTGATTTGAATTGTGCCAAAGCCCCATTGCTTATAAATTGGTTGAAAGCCTTGGAGAAATGTAAAAATTAAGGAATCGCTGAAACCACTTAACAGCGACAGCCACAAAACGATGGGCTCGGTGACGAGCATGACAAATGGCCGTTTCCATACGGCCCAAATATCACGCAGGGACAACGAGAAGCCGTGAATCTCATGTGGTCCCCATATGTTGACTTCTCCCGGCCCAGCCTTACGTTTTCTTTTTGCTTCCCTATCGAGAATGATGGTTGCTCTCGTTTCTGGCACCAGGAAGAAGTGAAAGATTTGGACGCACCCTCCAGCGAGGAGTTGAACCCAGAAAATCCAGGGTAATGGATGACGAGCTTCCACAAACCCACCAACAACAGCACCAACAACTGAGCCTCCAACGGAAGATAACACCAGGAATGCGACGGCATATTCTTGGTCATCTGGCTCCCACATGTCTGCAATTACCCCAAGAGTTACTGATCCACCGGCTGTGCTCAAGCCTCCAAGAAGGCGAACTACAACATATGTGGCAAAATTGGGAGCAAGAGCACAGGGCAATTGCCATATGTTGACCAGAAGCAGACTTAGCTGCTGGGTTGGCCATCGCCCAAGCTCTTCACTCCATGGGGCCCAAAGCTCACAGCCAAATGCGTACGCGCACAGAAATGTCAGTTGCGGGATTCTTGCCACTTGTTCGCTGACGTTGTGCTCCTTGGATATTGCTGCGACACCATTGGCATAAAGACTTGCGTTCAAATTCATCGAGATTTGGATACAGAACATCACACAAAGAATCTGCCACTTTCTCCATACAGGATAGCTGTATCCTAGAACATCATAAGCGGCGGATTCCGTGAGCTCGATCTTTCCATTTGAAGAGACGTTTCGGTCTTGTTTTTCATTTTGTAAGACTTCTCTGTCATCTGCAAGGGCTGCTATTCCAGAGTCTGAGCGAGAGCCATTTTCCTCTTGATGCGCGGATTCATCGTGTGTTTCCATATTGGAAATTAGAAGTTATAATTCAGATCACAATCAAAGGGCTGAAACTATTTCACCCTAGAGTCAACTTGTGGGGGAATAGTCAACGTATTTGAACTTTCGTGACGTGTGTGGACATATTTCTCCCATGGGTATTACTATTACACGTTCCAAGAACGCAGTCGCCTGTTAATCTTGTTTCAACAGTGAAGGAATAGAGTAATTTCGGCCAAATCCGAAGACAAGGACCTTGGAAGGTTTATCTAGAAGCACGAATGATCTAATTGATGGGATATGCTGCAAGCATAGTACTTATTATTACTACTAGTTATAGTTAGTAGTCTGTTAAGCGCATGGCCGATGACGTAAGCGTACTCTGGTGCCGCCCGAGCACAACAGTTCACCGCACTCGGATTCCGGGGTTATAGCGTCCCCCTTCCTTCCCCCTTCCCTCGTATTAACCCACTCCAAGCACTGTAGTCAACAGAATACAGCTCGTTTCTAGGCCTGGCTTCTTTCTGATATAGCCTGGTGGGGATTTATCCCTCCGACTTTTAATTTCTCAGGTAGCTTTCCAGCTACACAACATCTGAATTTACCATAACTCACCTATCTTCCTTGTCTTTTCTTTGGTACTGGGAAACTATAATGCCTGATTACGAGCTTCTTCCCAAGGTCAACCATCTGCTCAAATTTAACATCCAGGATATGCCAGACGTTCCATGGAACTTTCCTCGTCATGATTTTGCTCAGTCGTCGTCTTTTATTACATTATGCTAACAGTTTTCACTTCAAATGGCTCCCTTGAAGGCGACCTTGGAGAATGGAGAACGCTTGAGCTCCGAGAGCAAGGATAGTGATTCCCGGCAGCGATGGCTGTTTGTTACCGGGTTTCCTGTCATTTCGGTATGTCCAAAAGACTTCAAATCGTCAATGTTGTGCCTTGCGCCTGATTCTGGATAGGGCACGCTATGTGTCATGGCGATGATGTTTAACATCTGTGCCCTTTCAAGTGGGTGGCAGCAGCCCGTCATTATAGATGACAAGAGATATTCTCTCCCAAGCTGGTAAGTTGCTCGGGCCAGGCTTGGAAGATCTAAAAGGAGATATCTGAATCTATCCACTGCAGGACAGTCGCTCTGCAAGCTATATCGCTCGCTATTGCAGTTTCTGTTTACATTGTCTACCTGCTGCTGATGCAACTACACGATAAACCGGTCACCGTCTTTTGGATCAACGTGCTGGGCTGGTTGATGGCTGCCACCATTTTGTTCAGCGTTGTTGGGGTCGCTGTACAACGACACCACAGCCTACCACTACACATACGGGGGGAGTATACCCAGGCTTTCTATTATGGTGTCTTCTCCGCTGGGCTATATGTATTTGTGGCCCTTTTGATGGCCCTATACGTGCTCGGGGCACTCCAAATACAGCTCAGTCGCCGAAATCGCCGCCAGGTACAACGGATGAACGTTTTGCTGCGGGCACTCTGGCTGGCAATCGTGCTACTCGTTGGCGCGGCTATATACCGCGCTGTAGAGGGATGGTCCTTGCTAGATGCACTGTACTTTGCAGACTTTACCATTCTCACTATCGGCATTGGCAATCCTGCCCCTGCCACACATCTTGGCCGTAGCCTATTGTTTCCCTACGCCACCACTGGAATAATTGCGCTAGCTTTGATGGTCAGCGCTGTGATATCCTTCACCCACGACATGCGTGACATGAAACTGCGCCTCCAGATGGCCCAGATGCGCGACCGCTGGAAGGAAAACGCACCATATGACGGGCAAGAGTTACCTCTTCCCCGGGGCGCGCAGGTGCGCGAGTTACATCACATCAAAGCAAAATTCCACAGTACAATGCATCGAAGGGAGCTTGTATTCTTCCTGGTAGCCTGGTTGGTCCTTTGGTTTATCAGTGCAGCTGTTTTCCGTGTGTCAGAAAAGCAGCAGGGCTGGTCTTACTTTGTTGCGCTCTATTTCACTTACACCTCACTCACTACCATTGGCTACGGGGACTTCTATCCCACCAGCAGCCTTGGAAAGGTCTTTTTTGTATTCTGGTCGTTGCTGGCTCTGCCTATCCTCACCAACCTTGTCACTGCTATGGGTGAGTTCTTCCATCAAGTTCTGGTTTTCTGCTCCGCCACTCTTTGGAAACACGGTGTTGCAGTCGCCCATGCGGTGCACAAGAATTGCATTGTATCCCGCAGAGGGAAAAACCAATGCAACCGTCGACCAAATTCACTGGATGTCTCATCGAGCCCATCGCTACCAGGCCCCGAGCTGGAAAGTACGGCACCCTCCGCGTTTCATTCTGTGCAACAAGACGGGTTATCGCAGAGCCTGCTTCGTCTCCTAATCGTCGAGGAAATGGACTGGCTGACTACAATTCTTCGAGATGGGTTGCATTGTGAAGACCTCGGGGTTGCCTGGGCCCGGATAGTCCCGCTGCTGCATTCAGGGGAGCAGGACTTCGGCCCGCTTGAACCCCTGTGGCTCACCGCGTCATCACCACCATCAAATCATCACGAACAGATGGCGAGGCTGCTGGATCTTCATCACCGGGGCCAAGACAGAAATACCGAGATTGTGTGGATGCTAACCTTTCTAATCCATAAGCTGCGTGCTGATTTGGGGGCCGATGGATAGTAAGAAGAGAAAACCTCGTCGGAAAAATTCGAAGGGGGAATAATCCACGAGAAGTATGTATTGTGCGATAACAAGGAGAAAGAAATCTGTGGGTTGGCTAAACGAGGAAGAGAGGAAAGACGAAGAAACAACCTGGAAGAGAGATAGGCCTGAGAGGCTTCAAGTGCTAATATGTGTACCAATACCTGCTGTTGAGAAGCCATCCAGATTGCAGTTGAACGGCGGGGATTTGTTCCAAGGCTGAAATGCAGGGGTTTTTGTCTACGGAACCGCTACTTTGTCGCTATTATGTTAAGGACGGCTACTGCTACCCATGTTCAAACTCCAGAGAAACTCTCCCTACTGACTCTTTTGCTATGGATATGGCTCTGACGCCTTTGAAGTGGCTATGACATCAATTGGTTACTGAATTTATAAAGCCTACCTATGGCCTCACTTCTTGACTTCAGCTATTAGACTCCTGCTCGGATAAAACTCTCTTGAATCTCCTGACAGCAGTCTTTTCTGCGTAGAGGCGGTCGATCTCTTCGGTTGTTAGGCCGGTCGTATCAGGAACGTAGTAATACCCATAGAAAAAGACCAAAATAGTGAGGCCTGCGAACGGAAATGCAGTTTTGGCCCCAAGGTTCCCTGAGTCCACATTGTACATATACGGCACAACAAACTGGGTGAGCCAAGTTGACAAAGTCTGAGACAGGACTGCGATGGCAAGAGTTTTCGCACGAAGGTGATAGCTGGAGATTTCGGCCGCAATGGGCCATCCGACAGCTTGTAGAAATGTTGTCTGTATAGATATCAAGACGTTCCTGGCGAAAGCATGTTTGTCAGTTAATCCAATGGTACAATAGAGAGGGTTGATAATGTTGTTCATACATTAAGACGCCAATGGCCCAGATTGCCCCCATCCCAGGAGCCCAGTGCAAAGCGCCAATTGTGACCAGGAAGAAAAAGTTGAGGACGACTCCTATGAGAAACAATTGGCGCTTGCTGACACGGTGTCCGAAGAACCCAAGAGCAATTATGAAGATAATTGCCAGGCCAAAGCCGCCAATACCGATGTCAAAACAGTGAACGGCAGGCAATCCGACCGTCAGAAGGAAATAAGTAGACTGGGCTAGGAAGGCACCACCGGCCCAGTTGTTGGCACTGTAAAGAAAGGCAGCGGTCAACGTACGCTTAAGATCAGCGCCACGGAAGCAGTCTAAATAGGATACTGCTTTGTTATTCCCTCTGGCCTTTTCTTCCTCCATGGTCATGATCAGGTAGGCAATGCGGTCGTCAATATTGGAATGCCCACTATAAATTCGACCCATGGAATTCTTTGCTTCTTCGATTCTACCTCTTTGAATCAAGTAAACGGGTGATCTGCGGGAATTTTGGTTGTTAATAAAGTAACGCTCTCTCTCTCTCTTTCTCTCTCTCTCCGTCTTGTCTATCAGGAATCAATAACTCACTCTGGGGCAAGTGAAAAAGCGACAAGAGCAATGAATCCTACGCCCCACTGGACGGCAAAGACATTGCGGAAGGCTTGCTCATCAGTGTAAGGCACGAATATTCGTACAATACCCAGTCCAAGCCCTTGCATGAACACAACAAACAGAACAAGAGAGGCTTGGATGGGGCCTCGCAGTTTGAGCGGCGCGACCTCGGATGCATAGCTTGTGCCTGACGCCATTCCAGCCCCGATAGCTGCACCAGTAATCATCTTACCAGCAAGTAGCGTGCCTCGAGTATTTGCTGTATAAAGGACAGCCGTGCCAGCCATGGATATAATACCAGCAAATGCTCCGGACCATTTGCGACCCCACTTATCCGCAGCAAACCCAACCATGTATGCGCCCAAGGCCTGTGTAAGAGATGTCATCGATGTCCAAAGGGATGTCCAGATTGTTGGTAGGTAGAGGCCAGATGCATCAGTAGCACCAAACTTGATGATGAAAGAAGGCATGGCAATAACAGAGCCGTTGGCGATAATGTCATAACCGTACATCAGTCCTGCGGTGAAAGCCACACTACCTGAACTTCACCATCAGTCTCATACCCAGGTACTAACAACAAATGGCGAGGAAACTTACAGAAGAGAATTGCATGTGGATATGTTGAGGCGGCTTGCCAGGCAGTCCATTGTCGCTCGTCCTCCTGAATTTGACGTCCCCGGTCAGCAGCTGCGCGAGTCCCATCCAGCTCTTTCTCCACGTGTGCAAAGCATGGATTGTCATCTTTATTGTCCATGGTTTCTTGGTTAGCCATGTCCGTATTATGTGAATTCCAAAAACAAAAAAAAAGAATAAAATTTTTAAAAAAATAATTAATAGATAAGAATTGGATCATCAGAAGTGTAGGTCTTGGGGGCGAGGTCAGGCTTAAGTAGTAGTTATCACTTATCAAACAGGAAACCAAAATTAGTGAACGTGACTGGCAAATGCTTTCGCATCTCTTAGTAGGCTTATCTCCACTTTCAGTGCTAGAGTCTTGTCAAATCATTCTCGACTTTGAGAAAGGGGAAGGGAAATTACCCTTCCAATGAGATCGCCCAACATTACCATCTGTTGCCTTTTTTGGCAGACCAGTCGGACAACCCGATGTTCTTCGGGCACTCGAAGTGCCATAATCCCCCACATTCAGATCAGCCGGAGTAGGAGAGTAGAAAGTTCTTTAGCACTGTGTTAGCTTTGTATAATTCAGCAATTCCGCAATTGGATGATGGTTGATGATGGAACATCCGCACCGGTAAGGAATCTAAGGATTCGTGATTGGGTGGACCGTGGCGATCCACTTCCAAGCCCCGGATTTTTAGAAGTCGTGACTCGTTTCCCCATAATCGAAGGCTCGAAGCCATGTTTTGACCTTGTACCTCAAATCTATAAGGAACAGCTAATTTCAATGTTAGTAAAAGTGTCACTCTTCTGTGTAGTTTCTTCCATTCCGGTCCACATGTACCTACTGGGTAATTCCAAGGTGCTCTGTATTAACATAAAAATCCAAAAGACTACCAAAAGCACTGTTCTTTTTGAGATTCATGAATTATGTACACAAGCTTCTCTCTGTTATACCTGAATCCCGTCGGCTAGATCAGTGGCTTTTTAGGCTTCGCCGAAGCCTCAAGTGCTAGTCAAAGGTGCTCCTCAATACGCCACCCCCACCGGAGAAAATCCCGAGTACCCGAATCACATGCGGCCTGCCCACTTGAGCAGAGGGAATGAGTCCCCACGGGTCGGCTTTCCCGAATGTCCCACGCTTTGAAGTCCGGGAATCCCCTCTCGTTGAGCTCGGATATATCTATCAAACCATACTGCGCATTGTGACTGCGATTAGATTTTATTTTTGAATATTGAACCCTTTTCAAAGTCTTGTATACATTCACGCATTCCGGTTCAAAGATGACAACATTAACTCGGATTGGTGAGGAAGATCAGCCTTCGATCTCCACTTCACCTGGGCAAACCATTGCCGATATTGATCCTTTACTTTATGGAGGCTTTGCAGAGTACGTTTCACCACGCGGCGCTGTCTATTTACAGCCTTAAAAGGTTCTCAATTATCAATCTGACCTTGGAGAGTAGACATATGGGCCGCTGCGTTTATGGCGGAATTTATGATCCCACTAATGAGAACGGTCTCATTGATGAAAATGGTTTCCGTACCGACGTCATCGACTGCATGAAAGAACTCCAAGTTCCGATTAGTATGTATACTATCGCGTTTAAAATACTAACTGCGAGTTGCAGATGTGTATGAACCTCGTGAAGGAGCAAATGACTGACGTTTTTTGATCAGTGCGTTACCCTGGAGGGAATTTCACCGCGACTTACCATTGGCTTGACGGTGTTGGCCCTAAGGCTCAACGGCCTAAGCGGTTGGAAGCTGCTTGGAAAGGAGTGGAGACAAATCACTTCGGAACGGATGAATTCATGAAGTGGTGCGCAATAATCGGGGCACAGCCATATCTAGCGCTGAATATGGGCACCGGCACACTAGACGAAGGTAAAAAAAAAACTCCCCTTTAACTCTATGATTACTAGTATTGGATATGGACACGTCTAACACCTTCTAGCCTTGGCTTGGCTGGAATATTGTAATCTTGACACCGACACAACGTATGCCAATCTTCGGAGGCAAAATGGCCATGAGAAGCCCTATGGAGTGAAATACTGGGCGCTAGGAAATGAAGTCTGGGGTCCTTGGTCAGTTGCAACTTTCTCAATACCCTCAACCCATACTAATGGTACAGCATAGGCAAATTGAGCAGTCTTCCAAGGAAGACTATGCGAAAAAGGCTTATCAGTGGGGTAAAGGTGCGTTTTTTTTTTTTTTTTTTTTTTGCCGTTTCCTTCGTCATTTGGTTTGAACTGACACAATTCTCACAGCTCTGAAACTATTGGATCCTACCATCAAGCTTGTCTTGTGCGGAAAGGATGGACATAGTGATTGGGATCGATTTGTCCTCCAAGAATGCCTCAAAATTACCGATCTACACAGTATCCATATGTACACGTTCGACTTTGAGTAAGAACTCTAGTTTTGCATGTAGACTGGCACGAAGCAAAGTGGCTGACTTTTCTATCTAGGCATTATCCCAATGCAACCAGCCCCCGAGCTGCGGAGAAAGCTATTGAAATCACAGCGGCTCTGATCGATTTGGCGCGCACAGAGATGAACTATGAAACCTTTCCACATTTTTCAACTACCCCCAAGACACGCCACAGGCCAAAGATCTCCTTCGATGAGTGGAATATTTGGAACCCCGTCCGTGCTCCCGGTGATAAGGGGGCCGAAGAGCTTTACGATGTTTCAGATATGACAGCTGTTTCATTGTGGCTTAATGTTTTTGTGCGACAAGCACAGCATCTTGGCATGGCCACGATTGCACAGAGTGTGAACGTCATCGCCCCTCTGATGACTAACGACCAGGGAGTCATAAAGCAGACCACATACTGGCCTTTGCTACTCTTCTCCAAATATATGAGAGGTCAGACTCTGGCCGTTCATGTTCGCTCGCCGACTTACAAGGGACGGACTGCCCCGGAATGGCTTGCCAGCACAACCGATATTCCTATTCTTGATGTTTCCGCAGCGCTAAGCGACGACGACTACATCAATCTGGCTGTTGTGAACATCTCTGACTCGGAAAGTTTGGAAACTTCACTTCCATTCATAGAAAGTGAGGTTCAGGTTTTCTGTGTTGGTGGTGAAGCCAACGATGTTCGAGATGTCAACACATGGGGCTCGGAGAAAGTGGCGATAAACGAATCAACGTGGGATGGAAAGGGGAAATTCAGATTCCAGAAGCTCAGTTTCACTTTGCTTCGATGGAAAGTGCTAAATCCCGCTCGGCCTAACCTTAAGGGCAGTGGGGATAAATCAGATGGTCTATCAGCTGTAGTTCTGAATGCGCTCCATGGGATTTGAGTGATTTGATAACAAATTCTCTGTCCAGATGGGGGTGGCCTTGGTTTGTCCCTGTGGCCTTCGATATCTTGTCAATTGATATTTACGGTCGCAAGTCAATGACTAAATAGAGTTGAGAATGTATTTTGGGATCTTATAAAATGGGTAGATGAACCTTGGAACATATTCAATTTCATGTGTACATCAATTCTTGTAGGGTATATTGAGAGATGGTCCTGCCAGCTCCGTCCTGCTAGTAATTCCGCCATCGAGCTCTGGGTATATGATTGACGTATGTAACTCCGCTCGACTAGCAGGACCCACCCTACTAAATACCGGAT
This sequence comes from Penicillium verhagenii, assembly GCF_028828195.1. Taxonomy (NCBI): domain Eukaryota; kingdom Fungi; phylum Ascomycota; class Eurotiomycetes; order Eurotiales; family Aspergillaceae; genus Penicillium; species Penicillium verhagenii. The sequence goes on along the minus strand of NW_026643176.1, from coordinate 147,115 downwards.
AGTTTGTAGATATCTGCTGGATCTGCTGGATCTGCTTCTTCTGTTTTCGATTTTGTCCTCCAAAGTATACCAGAAGTCCAGTTGCTATCAGCAAAGGGACCCCCAGTCCCACACCAAGCCCAATTCCAAGGGCAAGAAGCTCGGAATTGGTATTTGAAGATGTTGTCGAGTCAGGAATTGAGGAGGTGCTCGAACTCGAGTTCAAAGACGTCGTATTGGTCGTTGTTGTTGTTGTATCTTCCGTGATCCCGACTTGCGCGGCAGTCACATTGGCATTGGTGTATCCGTTGTATGTGCCCAGACCGTTTCCATTGCAGACGACACCGGCGGAGGTATCTTCGTGGCTGCAGGTCAGCAGGTTGGTCGATGTGTTGCACTGGAAGAGATTTGCCCATCCAGAGTCAATCTCTAGAAAGAGTCTATATTAGTTCCAACAACTTCATCATGTTGATGGCAGAGAACGCATTTACCTGTATAGCAAGCTCGGGGACATTCTGCAATTGGCCAAGTTTCATCTGCACAGGCACCGCGATAGAGAATTCCAAAATTCGCGGTGAAGCAGAGCCCATTTGATAAACATGTCTCGCCTTTTAAGCAGCAGTTTTGTCTACTTGGGCACTGCACATAATCGTCCTGGGTATCTCCGTTTGGCCAATAACACGTTGCGTGGGTTGTCGGTGCTAGTAGAAGAAGGATGATGGCCAGGGATCGAGACCGAGCAAGTAGATGATCAGAGGAGATAAAACGCATTTGGGTCGTGTCGCTGTGACTGGTGGCCAAAATCCTCCTGAGATCCAAAGAAGCTTGGAAGTAGGTATATCCCGAATTGTTAACGGCGGTTGTTTCCACTTGCAATGGGCAATAGACGAGTCGCTGCCAGGTGACAATCTGGAGAAGCCAACAAAAAGAAGTGAAGGTATCACTTTGTTATTCTTACTTGAGATAACCCTCTAGGTAATAAAATCCAGATAAAATTTAGAGAATTCCCTAACTATAAATAACTAGATTAAGAGGAGTATTTCTTACGGGCGCGACGTAGTTCACATGAAAACTGACCAATGAATAGCGTTGAGTTGCCGCTAGGATCCATACAAGCGGCAAAGCACTGTACCAAGTCGCGCGTAATCTAATACCAGAAATACCGTCAGTTGCAGAAGAGATTGGATTTTTAGGGGATTTGTGAAAGTTATGAAATTTCCCAGTAACAGCCCTCTTTTCCCTCAATCCTCCTCAAGAAAGCTCTTTTTGCCGGGAAGAATTTTCCAGATGTCATGATCGCATGCTCGAGTTTTGGTTATGCAGGGAATATGTTTAGGCAAGCCGCAAAGCTACGGGCCACGCACGGCGAGGTGTAAAGACACATGGCGCTAAACCAAAGAGTTTGGTTAAATACTCTCCACCGGACGGCCAAAATCTTCGGGCCTCCACCTTTTCAACGTTGTCGCCGAGGTTCATTTGTTGCACCTGAAGTTATGATATCATTAAACGGAAATAGAGGTATTGTCGGTGAGGGCGATTGTTAGAGAGGAATTTTAAAACACGGTCATGAAGGCCCTATCAATTGATATCGCTATTAGCCTGTACGCTCCTCTTTTCTGACTAGTGATTGGCTGACCTTGACCTTGAATATCTCCGTTGACTCCCTTATGCAAAAAAGTTCATTTTGTCGACTCATCAAAGACCACATATCTCCATGTGTTTGGATCAGTCATCGAGCCAGGGATTGGAACTATGAAGATAGGAAAGGAACAAGAGGACGCGAGCAAACATTGAAGGTGTATGATTAGCTATAGAAGAGAAAGAGAAAGGAAAAGCCAACTAGTAAGTGAGAAAAAGAAGAAGGGAAAAGGGAGGAAGCAAGCACTGGATATCTAGAGGTGGTCACCTGCACATGTGACCCATCTCTGACACTAGTTAACTAACTACTAGTAGTAAACTAACTGGGCATCTACATTGTCAACTGATATCTGTCAAAGCCGAGATGAGTGATGTTGAATATAAACTGCTTTTTCATTGGGTGCCCCAAAGACTTCGCCGATTCCGGTTATGCAGGAATGCTCTGAAATCTTTGCTTTTCGACATGACAAAAAAGAGTAAACCCGTCATCAATGTCATGATCTCAGTATAGCTAACCTTCAACCGATTTATTACAAAGTTCTTGATGACCTTGTGGGGGGGTATTGAGACCAAATATTGAATATTATGATGTTGTTAGCAACCTTATATATATCTTGGGACAAATTGAAGGTGTTTTTCTCATGGTGTTATTTTTTTAAGGCTATTAATCTTATATCTTTTGCCTTCGCACTTGAGTATGAACCATCTTCAAATGTTCAACCGTTCTTTTCTTTAGGTCAATTAATAGCTGCCAGATGTCCCAGCACTTCGGGTATCAATTCAAATGTTCCAAGGCTTGTCTTCATCTTTGCCTTTTCGATATTCAAGGTTTTTTTCCATTCATTCAAACTATCGTTCTTCCACATGTCTTGTTGCATATTCGCATGTGTAATGAAAGAGAATAGTTGCGACTTTTACGTTCTGAGGGATTCAAATTCTAATCCATACTAGCTCATGCTTGTCAATTCAATGTTATTGGTTTAATTCAAACTGCATGTGTCCTATAAGTTTCGTATATTTCCAGAAAAGACTCTTCAAAGTGGGGTTCCTGACGCTCTTCAATGTTAGACTTAGAACCATCTTTCCTGATCTCCATTATGGCTCAGAAGCAAGCCACTGGTCTTGGCATTCATATTATCAATCACCTGGAGGCTCTTTCTAACACTCTCCTCTGGTTGAATCTGCCCTTTGAGTTCAGGTGCAGCTGCTTGAAACTGCTTCAGCATAAAATTGTCAGCTTCCACTGCTTGGGGAGGCTTGTCTCCTGTGAATTTATTAGTTTTCGCAGTTTTATAATAAAGGCAAACCCCCCACTTACCATCCCATGTATCAACCCATCCAGGGCTCAGAGCCAAGACCTTGATACCCTTGGGCGCAAGCTCTGCTGCGTACTTGGCGACCTGTACATTCATGCCAGCTTTTGCGACCGAATAGGCGACGGCATAGCTAACGCCACTTTTGTTGATGAAGCTTGTATCTGCCATGGCAGTAGAAATGTGCACGATCTTCTTCTGGATGCCTTTTTCAACGAGGGGTAGGAAGGCATTCGTGGTCCATATCCCGCCATATATAGCTGTACTGAATGAAGGGTCAAAGATTGCCCTAGTAGCTTGAGAATCAAAGGGAATCTGAGTCGGGTTGAAGCCCATAGAGGCCATATCGACGGCGTTGGAGTTGTGGATAAGCACATCTAGCTTACCGCCGGTGATGGCGGCTACGGCTGAGGCGGCATCGAGAATGGACTTTGGATCGGTAACGTCGCCCTTGATGAAGTGCAAGTTAGGGTGATTGGCGGCGAGCTCCAATATGTCGGGTGATTCGGTATTTCGCACAACAGCCAGGACTGTGTTGGTGTCATTGGTAGCGAGTTGGCGCACGAATTCAAGGCCAAGGCCTTTTGAGGCTCCGGTGATGACATATGAAGACATTTTTCGGGCTTTTTATTGTTCTCAAATCAATTTCAAGAGTTCAATGTTTCCGAGGATGTTGTTGATGAAATTCCAATATTTGATCGGGATGTGAACTTCCTTAAATAGTTTTGTATAGATAATGTTGCAGCCGCATTTGCGGCCGCATTTGCGGATTACAAACCGGCCGGTCCGACCGGACGCTCCGGTTTCCCCAATTTGGCCTTGGAATTTACTTGGACCACCGCTAAGACGTCAGCAATCGGGCATCCGCATCAAACGGCCGTTCCGTTCCCTTTCCGGCTCACTGAAATAATGAGCACCACAATTCCTACAGTAAAGAGGAGGGCATGTGTGGCGTGCACCGCTGTCAAAGCGAAATGCACCCCGCAGGCTGTCAACTTATGCCAGCGGTGCGCTCGGTTGGACAAGCCATGCACGTACCTTGACCTTCCGCAGACAAAGAGGAGGCACAAGGCTACACCGAGGTAAACTTTCTCAATTTTTACGGCACTTGAGGTATTAATTGTGGACACAGCCGTGTAGAGGTGCTAGAAAGGAAGGTCGAACAGCTACTGTCGCAACTGGAGGCCTCGACACGACAAAATGGGCGGACATTATCCGTTGTCTCCAACTCATTTCCTACCAATTCAGGTCTGGGTCAAGTTCCGGAACTGAATCCGAGAGAAATTGAGGCCCTCTTTGACGCTGCTAAAGACCCGTCCCACGGCCTTGATCTGCCGACCGACTCTGTCCTGGAGGGTCAGCCTTCTATCGTAGATAGGGGACTTTTGAGCCAAGTTGAAGCTGAGCACTTGCTCACTACCTTCCAGATCGACTTGGTGCCCAAGTTCCCCTTTGTTGTTCTTCCACGCGGCGAAACAGCCTCTCGTCTCAGACACCAGACTCCATTTCTTTTTTTATGTGTTGTAGCCGCGACAATCGGCAGTGCGCATCCTCTGCGCCAAACTATCAGTGAGGAAATTATGAAGCATCTCAATTTGAGGGTTGTGGAACGATCTGAGAGAAATATGGAGTTGCTCCGTGGTCTGTTGGTTCACAGTGCATGGTACTCATATCCCGCAGAGAGATATCACCCTCGACTTTTACTCTTGATGCAGTTTTGCATTTCAATTCTATACGATTTGGGACTTCACAAAAAGCCTGGTCTGAGTTTGGATGAGCAGCGGGCGCTGCTCGGTGTATATTGGCTCTCAGTTGGGTGAGTTCCTCTCCGCTGGTAAAAAGACGCCTTCGACTGACGATATTTCAGTGTCTGCGGCACACTCGGTCGGCCGATTATCATGAAGCATGATGACCGAATCAAAGAGTGTATTCAGAGCATGGCATCTACCGAGCAGCTGTCGGATCGGTGGATCGCGCCGCTTATCCATCTACAAGCTTTCTTGGCAACAATGGATGAAGTCTACGCTTCACTGCGAGCAAGTGGCGGAAGGGCGCTCGTCCAAGTCACTCACGGCTCACTGCAACATCAATTTGATAGTTTAAGAGAATCTTTAGAAAAGAATCTTTCGGCCTGCCCTTCATCAACAGGTATGTGTTGGACTTAAAGTGGCTGATGGAAGTTGACTGACCGCTGCAGTCAACGCAATACGCATTGAAATCAAATATGTGGAGATCCGGCTCCACGAATTGGCTATTCACGAGGAACTGTGGATCACAGAGCCTACTAGTGCAGTCCGGACAAATATGCTGATCGGTATGATTCAACAAAGCAAGGAACTCATACGCGCTATTCGAAACCTGCCAAGCTCAGAGATTTCCCAAATGACAATAACCACCAGCGCCCATATATGCGCCACGGTTGGTTACTTTTCCACTGCAGTATTATCCCTTCTCAATCTCATAACTGGCTTCAAGGAATCTTGTATGGAGAGCCAAGTACAGGCTGTCGTTGATGCAGCAGACTACCCCAACCTTCTCACGGGGCTTGCTAACACGCTGGAAACAAGGTTTGAGGGAATGTCTGCTGTGGACAAAGAAGCAGAAATATTGGGGAGTCTTTGCTCTAAGTTGAGGCTGCTGGCCCGTTGTTACCCATATCAAGTCAAGGCAATTGTCGGAATATCACCACTCCAAGCTGCAGGGCACGAGGCTCCCATGATCGCAGCTCTTACCAATGGGAATGCTAGAGAAACTGAAGCCTGGCCGTCAATCTACAGTGATCTGGGCGACATCCTCCCTGTTGACGAGATTCAATGGGATTCTTTGTTGGGCGGCTTTACTGGGTTTAACTAGCCTGGCTGTTATTTACCTTAATGAGAAATTAATATGCAGTCCACAAATTGGTTGAGGGAATTTAGAAATCGCCAAAGGACGGGAAAATGGCACATTGGAAAGGTAGGCTTGTTTCCGTTGAATTGTTGGTATTATAGTAAGCTTGATGGAGGTACGGCGCACTGTTTTTGAACCCGCTCCTTGCTGGGCTTTGCTCGCTTCTCACCAGTGAACGCAATAATCTGGTGTTTGTGTCAGGGTTTGACCGCCAATTTCTCCGATGTCGAATTCCGTCACCAAGATACCCTGACTCCCCTGGTGGAATTTGTCCATGGCAATCTCAGCTAGGCAGCTGTGATGGTGCTGGTGCTTTTAGCCAAGAAGAAGGCACGGATCCATATGGATAGATGAAAATCATAATGGACATCTGGATGAATGTTTTCATGTGATGCCAACGATAGTCTCCGGAAAAATCGATTCCAACTACTCATATGTAGTATCAGAGTCATGCGAAAATGAATTTCGTTGGGCCCTCGTTTGTTTTGCAGCCATTTCTAATAATGTATTTGAATCAATAGATTTGGTTGATCCTGAGCCGTTCAAAAGATCTTTGAATCCACGCCCCAGCTCCTCTACTGAAGCTTGCAGGATATTTCGTGGTAAATAGTGTCCAGATCTTCCCCAGCAGAACTTGCCATTCTTATCATGTAAAAGCTTTTTCACATTATTATTGGCGGCCACTCTCAAGTCCGTATCCCTAGGGGATTGCCAAGCCCGTCTCACAACCTGGATGCAAAAATGAAGATACATATATTCTGCAGCAGGTCGAAAATTGGATCTAAATACCAGGGGGCGGTTGTCAAGCTGTCTGTAGGTCAAGTCTGACTGCTGGTCGATCTTCTTGTCAAGTTTTGCCCATTTGTGATCCAAAATCTTGATTTTAAACTCTCGCGGTGTTTTCTTTCTCCTGCCAAAGACACTAAAGCTGGTAGAATCCTGCCAAAGGCTCGGTACAATGGCCATTTTTCCAGCGTCAAAGTACTGCTCGAGCTCCAGACTGATAATTAATCCATTCTGGGGAGACAGGATGTCATCTCCTTTGCCGAACATAGAGTCCATTGTAGCTTGTCCGTGTAATTGGGCAAAGAATTGTACAGTGACAGTATTTTCCGGTGTCCTCCATTGATGTGTGATTGGGCACCACAGCCAATTTTCGGTCTCATGCTTCCCATCGTATGCCTGGATCATGGCCTCTTTCCAGTCACGTTGGTCGCTATTCACCTTCGATGTAGTAAGAAACCGCAAGAATGAAGCTCGTACGGTGCCTTGCTTATTTCTCTTGTTAGATTTCTTTGCCCGTGCGATGTGTATTCTTTCAGCTTGGATCTGAGCATTAAATTTCTCAATGATCCTTTTCGCGTCCTCGGTCTCTTTCCAGTCGATTTTTTTGTGTGGTTTATTTCTTTCGAGAGGTATAAGACTGAATGCATCGTGTCTTGCTGGCAGTCTCTCCATAATAGAAGAGAATTCTTGGTCCTGTAGATCAGAAGAATTCCATTCCCGAAGACCGAGAGAGACTTCGCGCTCAGATACCACTGATCTGTTTCTCAGTACCACTATTGCCCTGGGCTCACAGCCACTGGAAGATTGGAGTAGCTCCATAGCACCGGGTCAGCGGCCGAGATTTTATGCTGGTGGGTATATGTCTAGGCTCACTGGTAAGTCCACAGAGTGCCTAACGTTTCCAACTGGTGGCTGGGATGTGATGTGGATGAATGTAGGTGCAGGCGCCAGGGCCGATTCCGGTATTGTTGAAGACAGATAGAAGAATAATATACAGAATCAGTTGATATATTTCAGCAGTGAATGAGTGGATGATGGATAGAAATATTATGGGGAAAGACGGGGAAGGAGAGAAGATTGAAGCTAGTCTTCAAAATGTTCGCCGAAGATATTAACGGTATGAGATGGTGACATATCATCCATGGATGATTGGGAAGTTCCGGGGCCTAATCTGGTAAGTGCCACTCTCGAGCTTGAAGCAACATTTTGCCAAACACAGGACCAGAGCCACTGGTACTAGACTTATAACAGTTTAACCAGAGATAATAGTCTCAAGTCACCAAAGTTATTGGAAAGAGTTGATCTGAATTATCATGTTACTGCCTGGGATCATAGGTATAACCGTATAAGTTATAACCATGAATCCGATCATTACATCAATTTATATGTAAGCAAAGCTGCCTAGTGCAGGTGGGTAACTGTGGGGCATTTAGGTGGCGAACCTTGGAAAATGGAGCTACTACATACTGTGAAATAGTGAACTCCAAGTAACTAGGCCACTGTCATGATTCAAGCAGGCTGCAGTAAGTAGCAGATTTGATAATCGTAACAGGTTTATGCTGGTTTAATCATTTAGTATATACCAACAATTCCTCCAAAACAACTTGAAGATTCTACTAGATCTGATCCATCCATGGTTTAAGGGTTTAGATGGGAAGCTCGATCGACCAATCAAAACTCCCAAGGCGGATCAGTCAGCCACGGCCCACCAGGAACCTGCTGCCTGAGGCCTGAGAGGTCAATCGCGCTTCTTCTTGTTTCTCGGACGACGAAGCCTTCCCCCAGGTCTACAGCCGTCCCGGTTTCCCCCTTTCCGATCCGTCTACAACTACTGATCGGTCGTGGATGGATGAAAAGGGCGTCCGCCAAATTGTGTAAGTGCGATCTCCCGCGAAAGCCATGTCAAAACACAAGCCCTTGAGCCCGCATCCCCAAATGTAATGGAGGCTGACCAGTGCGCTTCATTCAAACAGAGATATCCTCCATCCCATCCGGACTTATGGCTAGCATCAAAACTTATCGTGAAACCTGTCACCAGTGAAAACCCCTCCTTACAAGCTCGCATCGTCCTGACTTTCATAAACCCTTCCCAAACCCTCCCTTCGTGAAAGCCCAAAGCCTCGAAACACCGCACCAAGAATCACATGCTGCGCTTACAAAAAAAGCGATCTTCTGCATTTTCTGCGTCTTTTGCATCTCCTGCATCTCCTGGAGCTTTCTCGACCCGAGCCTACATCATTCCTGTGCCCAGCGACCAAGTTGTGACCGGTCAACACTAGCCACCCCACCCGCTGTTACAAGCCGGCATTGCTTTCTGGTTCCGATTTCATTCGGCAACTTATTATTTCCTTTCTCCATCTGTACCCTTGACAGATTCCACATACTCTTTGCATCGGGCTCTCTTCTTATTTTATTTTTTCTGCCGTGACTCATTTGTTGGGGTGCTTTCCCCGGGTAAACTGACCCGGTGACCTTTCCGCCCATCTTGCACCTTTCTCAAGGTACATATACCCTTGTGCCCGTCGGACTGTCGGCTTTCCTTCATTTTCCAACTTACAGGCCATAAACCTAGGCCGTCACGTGTATTCATTCCCCTGTTATGCAAAAGTTTCTTCAATCAGCACATATACCCCACTCAATCAGTCATTAGTAGTCGTTTTGCTATCTATCATTAGCGCTTGCATTTCCTCCGGTTTCTTCAATATGGAAGCAACGCAAGAATCCACCCAACCATGTGCAGACCCACGCCGTATGGGCCTGAATAATTCGGGGCTGCAGGACCAAGATCTTGCCGACACTATTTGCATCCTTCACCCCAATTCCCATGCCGCCCACGATGCGGTTGCTGCTACAGCTGCTGTAAGCACCCAGCATATTTTACAAAGGGCGGCTTTGGATTTTGAGGCTTCGGAGACCGCTGCCTTGGACCTTGCACTACGATTATCTTCCGATGTCCGCGACCTTGGGGCGGGGTTTTGCTTTGGTCGCAATCCGGTCCGCTGTGATGTTCTTTTGACATCCAACGATGATTCTAAGAAAGTCTCCAACAATCATTTCCGCATTCATCTGACCGGTGACGGCATCATCATGCTACAAGATACCTCTACCAATGGGACTATTGTAGACAATTGCCGCCTACGCAAGAATTCCAAAGACAGCAGCCGTATGCTCGTTAACGGCTCAGTCATCCAGGTAGTGACTGGGAATCAGGGGTCAGACGAGGTTCGTTTTGTTGTGCGCATACCTTCACGGGAACACTTTGCTTTGAAGTTTTCGCAAAATGTGCTACAGTATTTCAAGCGAGTTCAGCAAATTTTGGCTGGGCAACAGACGACCCGACAGGCACCAGCCCAGCCGGTTCTTCCATGGTCAGTAGCCAATGCTTATGGTATGCATTGGTCAGGTGGACCGATGTACAATGTGACAGGGCAGATCGGCAAGGGTGCGTTTGCCACGGTGTATAAATTAGCCACTAAGCAGCACGGTGCGATTTATGCTGCTAAAGAGTTGGATAAACGCCGGTTCATGAAAAATGGCATTCTGGATCAAAAGGTCGATAATGAGATGAAAATCATGAGAGACCTCAAGCACGTGAGTTAAGACTCAATCTCTTGTGGTTAGCACGTCAATACTAATTATATGCAACCAATGTAGCCCAATATTGTGCAATACATTGAACATCATGAATATGATCGCTGGATCTATATCGTGATGGAGTATGTCCCTGGTGGTGAACTGTCTACATATTTGCACAGCCCCGGCAAGATCCCAGAAGATATGGTTCGAACCATCACTCGGCAGCTTTTGCGGGCACTACACTACCTCCATAAACGCCGAATTACCCATCGTGATATCAAGCCGGACAACATCTTGATAGCATCCTTGGATCCCCTTCGGGTCAAGTTGTCCGACTTTGGACTATCGAAAGTGACACAAGAGGAGACATTCCTTAAAACATTTTGTGGAACCCTGTTATATTGTGCTCCTGAAGTGTATCCAGATTATGACATGTATGGACGCGGTGAGGTCCGGAAACGACGTCGATTTGGAGACCCGTAAGTTGATTCTATCCAGATTCTGAGCCATTCCGTGCTAATTTATAGACCCGCAAAAACCTCCCCGTACAGCCAAGCGGTGGATATGTGGTCACTAGGGGCAGTCCTATACCATGTATTGTCCGGCGTCCCCCCATATGCAGGCCGAGCCGAAGACAGGGGCGTTGCCATGCTACGCAGCATTATGACAACAGAACTCGATCTCAGCATCTTACGCAATGGTGGCATTTCCGAAGATGGTGTTGATTTTGTTGCCAACCTGTTGAATCGAGACCCCTTTGCCCGCCCCACGGAAAAAGAATGCTTTCAACACCCTTGGATTGTGGACGTGCTTGACGTTGATCAGTATGAGGATGATGACATTCTTCCCGACCCACATGAAGGTCTTTCAGTCATTGGCGAGGCCGAAGAAGAACTTGATGCATCTCAACTGTCTATTCATGATGAGTCCGCGTACACTCACGCAGCTGGGGACGAAGAAGCGAATAGCAGTGAAGCACTCGCTAAGAAGCCACGGATTGAACATATCCCAGCAGAGATTCGATATCCTTCACTTCCTCAAATTGAAAGCTTCCAGGACAGTCAAGTGATTGCAGAGCACCAAGCTCGACGCTTATTTGGCGAAGTCACTTCTTCGGCTTTGCAAAGCTCACATGCACTAGGCCACACAAGTGCATGGGACGATTCTGATGTCAAGAACTTTGTGTCTTCCGGTGAGTCGATGAGCGATGAATGCAGCGTCTCTTCGGTCATATCCCTCCCGGCAAATCCTTTTGGCGGCACTGCACCCAGTTTGATGGGAGCGGAAAATCTTGTTGGACGACTGAACATGAACTCCTCGCACCCTCTCCTTCATCCTCAGATCGGCCCCGTTAACGACATCCCGACACCACAGAACAACCCTGGAAAGCCCAAGGACCTCACGACTGTAGATAGCCTCTCTCCTGAAAGAGCCAAGTCGCCCCACCCGAGTGCTCAGGATTTGACGCCCAGGGCACCCAAGCTGAACTTTTCTCGAGACATTGAATTTGACCTCCCTGAGACAGCCAGCGAACAATCTAGCGACACAAGTGCTCGACCCAGTCGCCGAGGGTCGGCACATCCCCCTGACATAACTTCCCGGGAAGATTTTGACATCGAACTCATGACCACCCTTGATGCGCAGACCGGTCAGGCCGTTCTCGATCGGCAGCTCAATTCCGAGATCGAGGCGTCTGAGCCGATCGTTCACCAGCCCGATCCTCTTTCTGTTCCAACTAGCATCCCCGTCGCCGAATTCACCAAGCCACCAAAGATTCTTGGTCGTCTAAAGAGTGTTCCTGGATCTATTTTCGATGTCAACATACGACTGGAGAACCGAATGACTTCGTGGGGTCGTGGGCCTGCCGCAACCATCCGCCATGAGGATCGTATGGATACTCGAATCGCGGCCTATGCCTTGGAGATCACTTTCTGGGCGCCCGGTATCGAGGTCAAGATCGCAGAGGGTAAAGACTGGCAGCAAGTCCCGGGGGTCAGGGCACTTCTCTCCACCAAAACTCGCAAATGTATCTGGGTCAACGGAACGGAACTCCGACGCGGAACCTCGACTGACGGGGGGTTAGAAGGCTTACACTTTGGAGAGATTTATTCGGGTGACATTATTACCATCTACCGACAAAAGGGGGAGTTTCTTGACCTTCGGTGTGAGTTCTACCATGGCGAGAGTGCGCAACAGCGCCCAGCCCACGAAGCCAAATTCGTTGTCCGCAAGGCTCTGGCCAACAAACCCGATAGTGCGGGAAATCGACTTCCTCTTCGAGCCCACAAGAAAGAAGCTGAAAAATAGATTTTGCATTGTTGTTTTCTTCTTCGTTGATCCCCCCCCCTCTTCATTTCTGTTTTGATCTCCCCGTTTTCTCTTTTCTTTGCAGATAGATTGATAGCGCATTTTGCATCATTGAGTCAACTGGTGTGAGCCTGAGTAATACGGTTCGATACTACTTACTATGGAGACAATGCCATTGTCCGCATGCGGTGAAGTTTCAAGACTCGAAAAAAATTCCAAGTGAAATTGATTCAATGAAACGAGTTCTTTCTTTTCGTCTAAGAAAAGACCACATTGATCCTCCCAGTATGCGCAATCGTATTTTTGATGTCTTCCAATTGGCAATTCTCATACAAGCATTTAAAATGAAAGCAATCTATCTGCAACCACGATGGAGATAATAGGAAATTGAATGTTTCGTTCTTTTCAAAAAGCAATATCAATCCCTTTGAATTAATTATATGAATTCGGAAATTCGACTCAATTTTGTCCTGGTGCCTGTTACTGCGACCATGTCAACTTGTCCGCTTGCGGTGTTGGCCTGCAATTTGAACAAGTTAAACAAGTTACCATTGGACCAATTTTTAACTCCAATAACGTGGTGGAGACCAAGCTGGTCTGTGCTGTTCAATGGATCCCCATGCACCTTCAATCTTAATCTTAATCCGTCATTTAATCTCTTTTTCTCTAATTTCACCACTCGCCTTATTGTATCCGAGTCGTTCCCTCCTGCTTCGGTCACCCTGACCTCACTCTGCCATACCCCCCTCAAACTGGCAATCCAACGCTTCTCACATCTTCAACACGCAACTGTCTACACGCTGCTCATTCAGCGCCCCTCAAATCCTCCGCTTCCAACCGCCGATCGCATCCCATGTCACTATCGCGATCACCCTCTCCCCACCCGGGCGGAGGGTGGTCCAGCCCGGGTCTAACACCTGGTAGCGGGACCGCAACTCCGCGCGGATATTCACCAAACTCCCTTTCACCAGGCGGTATTTCCTGGGCATCGGCCAAAGCGAAAAGCGACGAGGTGCGCGGGTACCCGTCTTTCTCGACGCGCAACAGCGGCTTCTTCTCTAGACAGAAACATCGCATCTCATCCAGTTTCAGGGGTCAATCAGGTACCAATGGATATGTGGACAAGGATGCATATGGACGCGCGCAGTGGCGCTCTGGTGGCGCTGGGCGTGGGTCATTAGCTGCCCTGAGAATGTTGATGCGACGCGGAAGGGTCCGCGTTTTCGCTGGAATCCTACTGCTGTTGCTCGGTTATCTCTTTATCTGGTCGAGTGAGTGAAATTTGGGAATGATTGCGAAACAAGGGTATGGGCGCAAATCTAACTGGTTTCTTTTGTAGCGCTGGTTCAATTGTTTCGCCGGTCGCCTCTCGGAGGAGGACGCAAGGTCGTGATTATTCTGGGGTCAAATACAGAGGGTGGTGTTATGGATTTGAAAGGGGCACGCGAGTGGGCGATCGAGCGCAACAGTATCTGGAACAAAGAGCGATATGCAAAGAGATGGGGATACGAGTTGGAAATTGCCAATATGCTGGCTAAGAAGCGGTATTCTCACGAGTGGCGCGAGGGCTGGGAGAAAGGCGACGTGATCCGTGAAGCCATGCGCAAATACCCCAATGCGGAGTGGTTTTGGTGGCTCGATCTGAATACCTGGGTGATGGAGTATGGGACATCACTGCAGCACCATGTATTCAGCGACCTAGAATCGCTGGTCTACCGTGACATCAACGATTACAATCCCCTCAACATCACACACCCACTTCCGGAGTTTTACTTGGATGATCTAGGCCGCTCTCTAGAAGGCGACAAGGATCCTCGCTCGCTCGACATGCTTCTTACCCAAGACTGCGGCGGTTTTAACTTGGGCTCTTTCTTGATCAAGCGTTCTCTCTGGACGGAACGACTCCTGGATGCATGGTGGGACCCCGTCATGTACGAACAGATGCACATGCAGTGGGAACACAAGGAGCAAAATGCTCTGGAGTACATTTACCAAAGCCAGCCTTGGATTCGCAGCAGCGTTGGATTCTTACCTCAACGCACCATCAACGCTTTCCCTCCGGGTGCCTGTGGTGATACCAACAATCCTTCCATTCACTACCAAGAGGAAGACCATGACCTCGTCGTGAACATGGCTGGCTGCATGTTTGGTCGCGACTGCTGGGCTGAGATGTACAACTACCGGGAAATCAGTGATCGACGCAATAGGACGCCCTGGGAAGCTTTGAAAGATGCTATCGGTGGGCTATACAATCGGGGGCCTGATGAGGATGAAGGGGACCAACAATAATCTTTTGCATTCACTGGCCCTTCGTCTTTCTTCTTAGCCTCTCCTTTTTCTCATGTCTCTACGCTCTCCACGCACTTTTGATACTCAAACTTTTGTACGATATGGTGTTGTTCTTTTTTTTTTTTGCTTCATTTTCATTTCATGTTTTTTTAAGGTTGTTTGGGTTTTTACATATCGGAGTTTGATCTGCATTATGGTTGATTCACAACGGGCGTTGGGCGGCTGGAGTTGAATTTAGTGCACAAAAAATACGAATTTGAACTGACTTATCCCTAAGCCAATTCCTCCAATTCACGTAGACTCGGACATTTGCTCCAATCAGACAAATATACTATGTACTACAAATAAGCACTTTCTTTGAAGTAGATGCGAAAGCATACACCTTGTAGCCTTATAAGCAACCGAAGTCACGTGATGTGCACCGAAACTGCACTCATGGTCTTCCCACCACCCCGTTATTATCTCCACCGCCTTCCTCCTCACCCAATCACCGCCCCCCTAATCCAACCTCCAAAGCCATCGGATTCGACCGCATCAACCTCGCGCAACCTCCAAAATCTCCACACCAGGCCCGTCACCCTCAATTCCTCCTCGAACCCCAGGGATTTATCGACATTTCCCTCTACTCCGCACCACTACAAATCACTCACAATGCCCACCCCGGAGTCCGCCGCTTTCCTCGCGAAAAAGCCCACCGTTGCCCCGACCTACGAGGGTGTCGACTTTGAGGACAATGTCGCTGTGCACAATGCCCGTGATGCTATTATCCGTGAGCAGTGGGTTCGCTCTATGATGTCACGACTGGTCGGTGAGGAGTTGGGCAAATGCTATGCGCGTGAGGGTGTGAATCATTTGGAGAAGTGCGGCACCTTGCGAGGTAAGATCTTGTTCGCTTTCTTTGCTTGTTACCGGTATTAGGATCAATATCCAAAACTTTTTGCGTTGGATAGATATTTTGGGTTGCCTGGCTGTCTAATTGGCCTGGGACTCGCTCGTTGGAAACTATTCATTCACAAAAAAAAAACATATTGCTAATTTCTAACAGAGAAGTACTTTGAGCTCCTTGGTGAGCGTAAGATCAAGGGTTACCTCTTCCAGGAGAAGAACGCCCTCGGCGAGAAGGCATAAATTTCTCATATCATTGCTCGATTCGTCTACGTATAGAGCTTATGAAGGCGGGGGTGCCATCATGAAGCCGTGGCTCCTCTTCGGCACCTGTGGCATGACAGGTTGTTTTGAGAGCTCTGCTGTTCCGCTGCTTGGAACTGGCAGGGAAATTTCCGAGAGAGTGCTCTCTCTTGTACTGTACATATACAATATCATTCCAAGGTTATCTGGCCAATTTAGTTTTCTTTTTTTGTTTGGGTCATGTTTACTACCTAGTAGCATCCTGCCATGCCTGCCTAGGTGGGCTTTCTGTCTGGTGGTTCAAGGAAGATCGGTCGGACTGCTTTGCAGTCTTGCCATTAGGGATGAATGATTGGGTATACTATTAGTATCATCAATAATAAGCAGTCGAAGCTGTTTCGCTGCGATCTGGAAGTCCTGCGGGCGGTCCACGTAAATCAGGTAAAATGTCCTCATCACTATCATCAAGGTCGTTCCCGAATGATATAATTTCATTCTCGTTCGGCGGAGCCCGCATACGCATCAATTGGTCTTCATCCATCGAGGGGGGCTTATATGGTGCAGGTGGTGTATGTATATCTCGACCAGACGGCAAATTAGACAACAACGATGTGGAAGGTGGAATGGTCTGGGTGTTAATCTAAATAAAATCAGTATAAGCAAATTGATTTGTTTTTGCGGGTATATCAAAGGAAACCCCTCCGTAGGTTAAACTCACTGTGTCATTCATCCGGATCCACTTCGTCTCCAGCATCGTAATCACTCGGCCCTCCTCGTCACGTCCAGCATCATCTCCAGGCTCTAGGATACCTTTCTCACTACGGCCGCTGCCAGCATCTTTGCTTATCTTTTTCTCTTCCCGCCGCTCAGTCCACTCGCGCTTGAGGCGGGAAAACCCTCCCTTAGATGGAGCTGGCACTCCAGACTCATCAGCTCCAGGGGAATAGCCCGCACCTCCGCGTAGCCCAAGTGATGCACGTGCAGCTCGTAGCCATGAAATTCCCTCGCCACATTTAGCTGCAAGCTCAGCGTCGATACCAAAGAACCGGCAAGCACGCGCCCGAGCTACACGACCCAGAACTGCCGCATATCGTGTAACTTCGTCATCAAGACGGCCACTCTTGTCCGAGCCAACGCTTCCAAGTCCAGCAGCAGCTTGTTCTGCGTACTCTGCAGCACGAACGCATAAGCGTGCAAAAAGTAAAGCGCGCACCTTTGGGATCTCGGGCGCTTTCACCATCCATTCACGGTCATTAGGGTTTCGTGCCTGGATACACGCCACGACATACGCATCGTCTTTCAATACGGCGAGAAGCGTAGCTTCTGCAAGAGCAAGCGAGCCTAGCGCAGACTGTGTTGTCATATCCACATCCGATACAGACAAGGACCCCGAGGTCGCGACAGCCAACGAAGGCGATGAAGCAAGGAGCCCGTGCACCGAGCTCGCTTGGAGTAAGTATCGTGTTGCTGTCTGCACAGCTGCGGTGCGTTGCTCTGTGCTTTGGGTCGTGGGTGCATATACAGATTGGATGACGCTTGCCCTCGCGAGTCGGCTTAGGACGTAGCCAAGTGTTGTGAGCGTGAACGCGATTTCAAAATTTATTCCCTGGCCCAAGGTACGTCCCCCGCGCGGTCGGATCCCTTTTCCACTCGACGCATTGCTTGCCGAAGAGCTGAGGTTTAAAGCGCTGCTGCTAGATAGCGTTGTCTTCCAGGCGGATTCGATTTCGGCGTGTAGTGTTATCTCAATCTCTTCGCCCGAGTGGCATTGGTTATCCACGGATAGGTTGTGATAGCTTCCAAATTGACTGCCGTGGGTGGGATTTTGTTTGACAGTTTGGCCCCGTAGACCGTGTGAGATTGCGAACAGATGGGGCAGATAGTCATTTAAAGCGGAAAGGACGGTGGGGAGGTGAGCATCTTGTTGGGCGCCGCGGGGTATGCGCTTGTGAGCCTTGAGGGCGAGTCGGAGAGTATGGCGGGTGGTTGATGCTGACTGGGGAAGGGAGGGATGTGTTGAGGAGGATATGAATGTTTGGAACGAGAGGGGAGAGGTGGTTGGGAGGCTGAAGGCGTAGACCATGTTGATGCGGGGCTTGAATTGGGGAGTTGGAGATAGGAGAGGCGGGATTGATGTCACTTCCGTTCAAGAATCAAGATGGGTTGGTGACTTGGCGCTCGACAATCCATGAACATGACAACGAAACACTACGAATTAACATTTGATTATACAAATTTCAAAGTATTTGTTGGTGGGACCATCCTTTGAATCTCCCTTTTCTCATTATATAGATGACTACCACAATCTTGGATAAGTGAATATCAGAACTGAAACGCTTGAATATTGCAAGATGGATACTAAATAACACACAGGCCCGAGTGGAAAGGGCACCGCTGGAGAGTCGTGGTCTAAGCACGACTGTACCACTTCTCTCCTTTCCACTGCAAAATTGCAGTGGGAATGAAGCTGGCACCCATAATCAGTGCCGCGACCACGCCAGAGCTCTTCGCAATACCAACGCTGTCAAATAGATCGGTGAACCTGATGAGCAGTTAGTGAGAAGTTGCAATCTCAAGATTGGAAAAGGCTATACATACCAGAAGGGACCGATGAATCCCCAGGTTGAGCGGACAAAGTTAATAAACACACCAACACTGCCGGCATCCTGGGGATAGGTGTCCACGGCATAAGTGGTAAGAACAGTAGTGACAACTTGGTTTCCAAATGCTGCGATACCAGTGCCAATCACTGGCGTAACCGTCCATTGGCCTTCCTTCGCCTGTTCAGTGCATACAAGGAATACGACCATTCCAGCAATAGCCAGCAGGAACCCGATATAGCTCAGCCAGAGTCGGTATTCAGGGGCCGGCTTGCGGCCGATACGTCGAGCACGAGCGTTCATCCACATATCGGACATGACACCACCCAGTTGTTCGCCCAGGAGAGAGCCGATAATAAGGCCCAGGAATTGAAGACCAAGTTGTTGTGCATTCAGCTCGAACTTGCTTTGCAAGAGTTGAGGGACTTCGACGGAGCCCATCACGGAGGCAAACAGGAAGACCATAGAGTATGCGATCGCGGCGAGGAGAACAGGAATGTTGGTAAAGAGGGAGAGGGGGTGGAAGAATTCGGACAGCTTTAATGGAGTTGGATCGATTCGACGGAGGGATGTGTATTCGCGCTTGAATGCGGACTCTTTGCTTTGCACGTCGTCACCAATATAGCGGGTTTCAGGTCCGAAGAACAAATAGAGGACTAATTGAACCCCATTGGTCTGGTGCTTGTTAGTAAGGTTGTCTCTTTTTCAATAAAAAATGTAGATCAACTTACGATGGCCAGAATCCAGTAGATCCAGCGGTAACCAACTCGCTGGGTAACGAATCCAAAGATAAAAGGCCCGATAGGAACACCCAGCGTCACCATCACTGTCCAAATGCCCATGTATCGCGCTCTTTCGTGGCGGAAGAATGTCTCTGTGACAACGCCACTTCCGATCGCCATAGCAGGAGAAATGAAAAAGGCTACCAAGGCACGACAGGCCGCCATGGAGGCATAGTCTGGGCTCTTAGCGCAGCCAATGTTACACACACAGCTCAGAATCAATGACAGCAGGAAAATGGGACGACGGCCGAAGCGGGTGGACAGTGGCTTCCAAAACAACGGGGCACCACCGAGGATGGCGATTTGAAGTGAGGTGAGATAGCTCACTCGTTGAATGGAGACGCCCACATCTAGAGCGATATCTTCATAGGCACAGATAATGGCAGCGGCTGTGAATGTGCCCATGCAAGCATGGAACGCGACCAAGCTGAGATTGAGGACTTTCTACTAGCGTGTTAATTGTCTGGTACTCATTTCTCTTTTCTCCCTTCACTTTGGGAATTGGGATGGGGGTTTTTTTTCTACCTTGGATGATGGCCAGTTGTAAGGATCAGCTGGATCCATGCTGGGAATAGGATCAAGGTCGAGTCTGCCATGGCGCTCAAGCAGGTATGATTTGTGGGATTCGGATAAAATGCTTAATGGGTCATTGATTGTGCCCTCAGCCTTTTCATCTACATAAGAGCTCATCTTGTCTAGAGACTTGTCCGGGATTTCACCTGGAGTCGTCATGGTGAATGATGGAATGAGGAAAGAAAGAAAAAAAGGAAGAGAAGATACCAGGGTCCCAAGTCCCTCCTTTTAGCTCATAAATCATTCAAGGGGAAAGTTGTGGGATTTAGAACCCCGCGAATCTAGGTCCCCGGTCATCTCCCCTCCGGGTCATGGGACCGTGGGGGGAGGATACTCCGTTCAAATTAGCGGAACGCGGAGTACTGGGGAATCGAATCTGGGGCAAATGGAGTTCCCTCGGGTGGAGTCGAGAATGTCATACTAGAAAAATTATTCGAGTCTGATAATTTTGTGGAGTTGGTTCCGGTAGTTGTATTATTTTATTGCCGGCAAATGGTAGCTTGACAAGGGTTGGCAGGGTCTGACAGGGCTTTGAAAGGGGACCGATAGGCATATGATGGACGGGAGCAGTGGAGCGTGCCAGACTCGGGCGTTTTATGTTAGTTAAGAAGCCAGTTTATCGGCAAGTTCCTGGGCCGAAATCCACATTTCACCGAGATGCCTCGCTTCATTTTGGTCAACTGCCGATGCGCAATTCCGGACTTTGTGATTGGGGGATGGACCCGTATGATGAAAGAAAGTTAGAGCTCGGGGAAAGTCCAGATGCCGGGGATTTTTGGTGCGGAATTCATCCGTAGACCCTTGGACCTTGATACTTGAGGCTTTTTCGGGGCTTATTAGTAATGGAATACGAGGAGGCGTCAATGAACCGTTTTGAAGATCGTAATAGACTTGGCGAATGAACGTACACAGATCCCAAATGCCGAGATCCTTTTCGTATGAAGAATTGTTTTCCCCGGACTTTACTTGTTGAACTTACAAAGGATAAATTCCGGGGGGAAAAGTGGACTTTGATCCACTTATTTTCCTATGGCAGTCCCGTGACTCCCATCGTAGTACTAACTTGAATACCATACAAGTCCATAAATAGCCCTTGCTTGGGGGTGAAGAAAAGTTCTTCAAGAAAATTGAAAATGAAAAATTGAAAATGAAAAAGAAAGAAAAAATTGGTTTGGAAAGGGCTCTTTTGATTCATTTGAACGTAACACTTGAAGCCAAGAAATTGTATGGGTTGGAAGGATAATCCATGGTGAAATGACGGTGGAGGAGGATTTGAGTTGGGAATTTAAAAACTACTAAGAAATGGAATTTTCAAGTCCATCCGATCGGTACCATGGCGAAACATGACAAGCCTTTCGCCAAAGTGCGCTACTAAAATCCCGCTTCTCCCTCATTGGAGCTCAAAGGGCCAGATCCAGATGTAAATGGCTGCTGGAAACCCAACAAGAATGAGCCTCTTACCCGCCGACTGGAAAGGGAGCACGTGGATAGGGCCTAAAACACAACCCTGATTCTCCACGGTGCCCAGCGCAGGATTGAGACGCTTGAGCTCTCTGTTGTCAACTTTTCAATGCTTCCGCTCGACCGTCCACGTCCTTCCAGTAAGCTAGAGATCGGGGGCTGAAGCGTTTGGAGCCTGTTTTCCGAGATGGCTGACGGTTGACTGGTAGCTCGGAGACAATTGAGGTGGTAAGTATAATGTTGGAGGATCAATCTGATCCACGAAAAGGGTTGGTTCCTGGTCTTCACACTTCCATCGGGCCGTCTGACATGTTGCTCGGTGCACTACTGACACCCGAGCTGTCGCTGTCCGGGCTAGCTGGCGCACGCGATCGCACTTGTCGCCCCCATTCGCGAATACTTGGGACACCACCCTCGATGGTGATCGGGTGTTCCTCAGCATTCTTTCCAAGCACCGTACCTGCATACCGGGACTCCTCACCCGTCTTGCTGTGTTTCTTTTTCAAGGCCGTAAGGTAGTCCTCCTTCTCAATCGAATCGGGATCCACCATATCGCCTTCACTTGGGACAAAGCCTGCAATTCGTCGAATCTCGCGGTGCGACGGGCCTGTAATCCACCCGATCAAAGATTCAAGACCACGCATGTCTTCTTCATCCTGCCACTCTTCTTCCCATTCCCGTAGCTGGGGTCGGAGCGCGCCTGCGTCTTGGAGAGCTTGATATACATCTTCGAGGACTGGGGACGGGTCTTCGGGGTGGGCATTGGCGGCGTGAGCGGCGGTAGCAGATGCAAGAATCATAATGTATCGTGCGGTGAGATCTGATAGCGATTCTATAGCCGATGGTCTTGTAGAATGAAAGCCTTGTGCCCTGAGGATCTGGATTATGGGAGGGCGGAGGAGAGCATTGTGGAGGTTGTGGCCGGACATGATGTTGGGCTGACAAGATGAGGGAAAGGAACCCAATAGTGGAATGGATTGGGAATTGCGTAGATTTGATTCCTCTAGGGGCTTGCCACGAGGGTAAAGTGAGATGAAAGAGGTGAGTGAATGGAGGAGAGTGAAGGGATTGGGTGTGTTGTCTAAATCAAAGAAACGCGGAATCGAAAGCGGAGAATTCACTGGGCCGCGCGACTGGAAATCACTCTAACTCTCCACTCTCCTTCCTACTATCTTCCCACGCGAATCGCATATAACACCACCCAAAACCTCTCTATCTTCCTCCCCTTTCTCCACCTCTCGTTCCTCACCTCATAACTCCGGCTGTTTTGATCACAGATAATTATTCCCTCGACTGGCATCATGTCTGATGCTCCGCGACCGACGCTCAAGCTCAAATTTGGGAAGAAGCCGACAACTGAACCACCGGCCAACCCTCCGCCCACGCCAGCTGGACCATCTCAACCAAAAATCACCCTGAAGATCGGCTCCAAACCCAGACCTCCACTCCCAGGGACCGAAGAAAAGCCGAAAAAAAAGAAGACTACAAAGAAACGGCCTGCCGAAAATGGCGCCCAGCCAGAACCCGTTGCTGAGCAAGGTCCAAAGCGCCTCAAGTTGAATCCCTCTAAAAAGCCTGGCCTACAGGCTATTCGCCTTAAGAACCAACGAGTGGTAGCTCATCGACCGGTTGGTGTGGGTTACGACTCGGAGGCATCAGACACGGAAGCCGATCCCGCCATTGAAGAACAATTCATTTTACGAATGGCACCAGGGGAGGACTGTGAATATCTTCGCAAGGCCATCGCCGAGCGATCATTCGATAAATCAGAATTTTCATTCAAACCCTTAAATCGTGAGGGGCGACGCGCAGTCTTGAAAGTTCGTGACCAAATGTATGCTGCGTCTTTGGTGGACCTTCCCTGCATTATCGAGGGAATGAAAAGCTGGGATCGTCGGGGCTGGTATAAATCAGCCGATATTTGTCAAATGTTGTTGGTCCTTGGACCTGTGTCTGGTGATCAAGAAGCGCTGGACTATCCTCTTCCTGATGACATTGAATATCCAGATGACAAGACACTACACTACCCTCACGGTCTAGCACCACCATTGCGATGGGTTCGCAAACGCCGCTTCCGAGATCGCGTGAGCTCGCGCACAATCGAACAAGTGGAAAAGTCAGTTGAAGATCTCGTCGCCCAGGATGAGACCTCCGTCTTCCCACCGCGATTTGAACTGGTCGACAGCGCGTCTCTGAATCGCGCTGAAGGATATGTGCAAGATGAAGAATACGATGATTACTACGATGAAGATCAGGATGCCGAAGGCGAGGTGGACGATGACATGGGTGCCGACTTCGACGAGGACCTCCTTGCCGCTGAGATGGAAGCGGCCTTAGCTGCTGACGATAACGATGTCTCCGCCATGCCCACAGATGCCGAGCAGGCAGAGACTCCGTCGGCCAACCCAGCTACAGCACCCGATGGACCAGGCGGTCGAGAAACATCGGTTGAAGATAGTGACGACTCGGACGAGGATGACCTGGATGATGAGCAGCTAGAGCAGCAACGACAACTACAACAATCGCGCGAAGAGATTGCTGAGCTGGAAGATCTAATTCGCACCGAAACCCGACAATGGGAGAGTCTGCAGAACCCGATTCTACGAAATAAGATGAGCCGGCGTATCACAGAGCTCAAGAAGGATCTGTCACTGAAGAAGGTCTCGGCTGGACTAGGGGACGACACGGATATTTGAGTGTAAGCGGTGCCGTGTCCGGCTAGGTTTTACGCATTTCATTTATACCATGATACCAAACCATTCTATTTACGGTGTTTCCCAATCATTATTTTTTAACCTAACTGATAACCACTGGGTCCCCGCTGGCCTCCCCAACTGCGCCCGCCACATCCACACCTTCATTTTGTCTCAGCTTGCGTTGCCTAGTGGCCTCTCTTGCAGCAACATCATATTGGGGGTCCGAAGGATCCTGTCCAATTTTCTCGCTGAGCATACGATCATGGTTTCCCCTCTTGACATCCATATGAGCTGCAAGATCTCTCTGCTCGCCGAATCCGGGATGTCCAGGCCCACCAGCGCTTCCAACAGGTCCAGCATGTGCACCCGCCCGAGCGCGCTGCATCCCCATTCCTTTT
The DNA here is from genome assembly GCF_028828195.1 of Penicillium verhagenii. Classification (NCBI taxonomy): domain Eukaryota; kingdom Fungi; phylum Ascomycota; class Eurotiomycetes; order Eurotiales; family Aspergillaceae; genus Penicillium; species Penicillium verhagenii. The sequence goes on along the minus strand of NW_026643176.1, from coordinate 122,700 downwards.
CGCTCCACCACATCCGCAATATATCCCTCTGCTGGTTGCTCCTCCACTCCGTACTCAAGGTCCACATCCGGTGAGCTATACAACCTCTCTTGTTGCAAACTGCGTTGCACGTCAAGGCGAGCTCGAGCCTCGTCGTTTGACGGGTTTGAATTTGCGTCCCTTGTGATCGCGGTGGAGGCATCCCCGTGTTGTCGTAAGGAGGCTCTTTGCTCTTGGGGGTAATGCGATACAGGGTTTGAAGCTTGGGCGTAGGCAGCCTCCTTGGGTGGTTGGGCGGGCTGACTTGGTTGGTTGGGGGTCTCCATTTTCATTTGAGGTTGAATGGTGGCACTGGGGGAGATGATCTTATGCGAAATTGTTTCTCGGATTTAGGGTAGCGTAAGTGTGTGATGGGGGAGAATTATTACTACGCAAAGGGATCTCAAGTACATCTGATATCGCCATGACGTCAGATTTGTTACATACTACTAGTACTTCCTGCAATGGAAGGTTCAAGTTGGTTTCTGCCACGCTTAATCAACTTCTATGATTGATTTCAAGGTTAATTCCCGTTCGAAACAACCCTTTAACTATTCCAAAGTTCCAAGATTATTCTTGAAACATTTGAACTTGATTTTGGGGTTCTGGAAACACACATCAATTGCTCAATCTCTCATAACCGGTATGGAACTGCACATGTGATCACCAACAGTACGGACTTGCTAGACAGAAAAATTTGGGTATGAGATTGATCGCCGGAAAACGGTCAATCGTCGATACATGTATCGGGTCAGCCAGTAGATTACTTAGATTCTAGGTTTCTTCTTTAGATAGAATCGCTATCTTCACTACTAAATCTAACATTGAAATCACCAGCACTAGGCTGTACGAAAAATGCAGTCCTACTGGGTTAGTATATATGCTAGTAGATATTGGATACTTTGCCAAAGAGCTTAAACCAGACTGATAGTTATCTGTTCGCTGGACTTTGCTTGATGCCTTCCAAGGTTTCAAAGTGGACTATTGCTGGTTACTAAAAGTAATGCGGTCTATTCTTGATTTTTTTTGTTCAACTTGGCTTACTGCTTTTGCCCGACTGGGGAGCCTTGGGGAGCTATGAGGGAACGACAATCAAGGCATCCGCCTGACATGTGAGTACTGGTAACTAGTAGGTGGATTGGAGTGATATGGAAGCAAGGAGAATACTAAATTGATGAGATCTCATATCTCTTTGGAACCAGCCCTCATCTTGCATTGTCTCAGACCACACTTCAGATCGCCTCCACGCGGCCCTGTTGCGGTTTAAAATGCTACGAGTGTGTAAGTAGCACTCTCACTTCAAATTTTGATGTATTTGTGTCTGGCCTAGTCAACCTATAACGAAAAAGAAGCAAAATACGCGTCAGTTTAGTCCAACATTGAAGTTCTCTCCTCAGATTGTGATCCTGACGAAACACAACGACGCTATGACTGGTTCAAACCCTGAGCTCCGAATGTAGTCGAGACATACAGTCACATACCTACTACGTACCGGATTTCCACTCCCAACTCTTGAGTCTTGACTTTCCACTTCCAGATTAGTGCTCAGTCCTTGCCGCTTTTTGCTCACTGGTCTGCTCACTGAGCATCACCTGTCATGACTCATGGTGGATTAGTTATCTCCCCCACTAGACCGCCGCAGCCCCGCTTTTTCAATCACACTCACTGAGCCTGAGCCCGGACTGAGATTTACTCAGCCTGACTCTGAGCGCCCTCATAAACATAAAAGCGGCGGGAGCTAACATTTGAAATAGGAAAGCCCCGGGAGTGAAAATACATGTATGGTACGTACAGGGATCCCTAACTCAAGTGCTAGTGACCTACTAAGTATTCGCCGAGATTCCAACATTAATTCTAAACTAGATTGACCTCAACCTGGCTCCAAGGTTCCAGAAAAGGGTTTGTACATAGGTAGACGACATACATCGAGATTCGAGATATAAAATGGAAGATGATTCGCTTTAATCTTCATGTTGGTTTTCTGAATTGTGCACACAGCTCCTCTCAGTCTTCTCAAGGTTCAATCTTGATCTCTTTGTCAACATTAGGTCGACGTTAGCTTCTATCTTCCAACGCACCCAGGTGAGTTCATGTGAATGGACTTGATCTTGCAACCTTGCCCAGGTGGAATCTTCAAGTTCAATGTTGGGATCCACCTGGTCAACTGGTTGATGCAGAATGATTCTTCACATGTGGAAGCACATGAGGCTAAGCAGACAATGTTGAACATTCGTAGATTTATTACACTCAAGATGCGTTTCAACTACGTCTTTGCCCTCCTGACCTTAGGAGGTATTGCTGTTGCGGCTCCGGTTGCCTCCAACGCTGGTGCGTACATTTACTTCCTATTATAGTGGAATTTACACTACAGCCCTGGAAGCATCTACTAATAACATGAGTCTCACAGAATCTGCGGTTGCCCAGAGTGGCATCGGCTCCGGGGTCGGTGTTGGCTACGGCAGTGGTTCTGGTAGCGGCATCGGTGCCGGTGCCGGCAGTGGTAGCAGTATCGGCGATGATGAAGGCACTGGCAGTGGCACTGGTGTTGGCGCTGGCGAAGGGTCCGGAAGTGGAGAAGGCTTTGGCCTTGGTGCCGGCGCTAGCGGCGGCATTGGCATTGGAATTGGCGAGGGTAGTGGAAGTGGAAGTGGTGTTGGATTCGGAGCCGGGGAGGGCAGCGGATAGATCCATCGCTCAATATATTACAGCAGATTGATATGGGAGAAGAGGTATCATAATCAGCGTGAATAAATATTCGAGGGCATCTCTATTTGCTTCCTCGTAATAACAAATGCATCAAGTCATAAAGTAAAACAGCGCTATCGTAGAGAACTCTTCACGGTCATCACTTTTTGGTCTTGCTGGGCCGGCCCAGCCGCGTAGGGGTATCTAGCTGGTCGACCAGCGGACGATATGGTGAGGCTAGTATATGTTCTGGAGCAGGTTCTCGTCGTGGCTCTCCGGGATCCGGTCGACGTAGTTGTTCTTCGTGCATGCGGTCAAGTGGTTCCCCAGTCACCTGGTACTTGGCCCAGTTGATCGGGGGCATCCGCACGACATTCTGCGGTTGTGGTATACGGGCGAATGCTGACGGACTGTCACCATGTGATTGTTTTGGGTTTTCATGATCGTCCTCCTCTTCATCCATCTCGTTATCGTCAGAAAACTGGATGATAGCCCCGCGATCTTCGGTACGTAAACGGCCGGCCGCCAACTCACGCGCAAAACCCTCTGGGTCAGCAGCTGCGGCCTCCTTCATGCGATCTAGTGTTTTGATGTCGCGCAGGCTCTGTTGCTTCTGCAGCTGCAGTATGGAAATGGCCGAGCGTAGTGCGATCGCATCGGGGTTCTCACTCTCTGAGATTGGGACTGGGGGTGGTTCTGGTTTGAAGACGGGCGGATTTGGAGGGGGTGGCGGTGAGCGATATATGTGTTGTGTAGTATGAGTATTACTAGTAGGTGAGGGCGACAACGGCGGTGGTACAATTGTTGCGTTCTTTGCGGCGACCGGTTCGAGTTGGGCGAACACTGGTGTCACTGGGGAATAGGTCGGGCGGGGTGGAGGTGATCGATCTGGTTGGTTTTCTGCTATCGCTTCCTCTTTCCATGTTTTCTCGCGATTGGGTTTCATTGTTGGCGAGAAACTCGCAGGGTTCACAGAGGTGAACATCGGGTTTGCCCTTGGGCAAACGGTAGAATGAGAGATTCGGAAGTAAAAATGCGAAGGCTGGACGTTCCAGTGGTTTCTGGCCCCACGGGAAGTGACGACACCGGAGTTGGTAAATGGATTATGGATTGCACTTATCAATGGCCATCTGAAACCCTCAACCCTCTTGAACTTTCAAGTAAAACCAGAAACAAGTCCTGTCAAGTAGATATTGTTTCAAAATGAATTTGAAGTGTTTTGTTATTCACAGACACCTGGGTCTTTCTTTGTTGGTCGATCGGTCCGGACTCTGGAGTGAAGTGAAGGTTGGTCGTGAAACGCCCAGTGAATGAAAGAATGGGCGCCTGTTCCCTAGTTTCTCAACCCCAAATGGGACATCTTAAATTCTCCCCTTATTGCAAAAGCCTTGATCTCCTTTAGGATTGGTTCGACCCGCGGGGGAGGAAGGGGTGGAAGCAGAGGTTCCAAACAAGTTGAATTCGGTATAGTAAGCTCCTGGGCTGTAGGTCCGGTTTGGGTCTGTAGACCATGTAAAGAAGATTGAAGAAGACCAGAATATACCTAGGTGAGGTATAAGATGAATCTTTATTTATTTGAATCTACTATTTATTCTTTGAGCTTTGAATGAGAAATTGTCAGAATCCAGAAAACATCGGTAACCTGTTACCTGTCTATCATCTCGGGTCTTGTCAAGACTCAAGGGCCCCAAGGCCACACTGTACACCGCCTTGGACGGGGGTTTGGTCGCTTTTCTCTGTCGATACAACTTTACAGTTCCAAAGCTTGCAAGTGACTTCAACTTACTCTTCATTCATCAACATTCGTGTGTTCCAAGCAAACATGGGCATGTTATTCAATGTTTCAGGTATGCTACTGCAGGTATTCGATATTCAACCCTTTGACTGGGGAGCCGCAGGTGTCATTCCGGCATGTTGCATAGCAATTTCAGAGGTTATACCATGCTATTCCTACTGGCATATACTGGATTTCCCTCCAGGGCTTTGTTTCAGATATAACCAAGGCCCACTGAGGTTCCATGGACCATGGTTACATTTCATCCCATCCCGGCGGTACTAACTCAAGTTTGGAGTATCCATCTGTTCATAGCTTGTCGAGTGCGCGATATCCTTAAGCTGCAACAAATTCTCCTGCATACTTTGAATTTTGGTCTGAAAGCGCTTATAGCAGTCTGGCCCAAGCGGCAATCGAAGAAAGTCTCCTTTTCCAGCACTCACACCGGTGCCTGTCACGGCTTCCACAATTCTCTGGGCCACTTTAAAAGGATCGCCCGGTTGATTTCCATGGCCAGATCGGAACAAATCCAACACGTTCTCCAATGGCGTTCCAGCATAGTCCTGGTTCATTCCAGCAGCTGGTTCGACAAAAGAAGACCAAAATTGGGTGCGAAGTGCACCTGGTTCGACGATGAGTACACGGATACCGAATGGCTCTAACTCTTTTGAAAGGCTTTCGGACATGCCTGCACGTGTTGACTGGTTTAGCTTTTGCCCAATAATCTCCACCCATGGATGACTTCATCTCCTCATGTCAAACGAGGATTACTCACCTTCCATAGCAAACTTGGTCCCAGCATACATCGCGCACGTAGGCAACCCATCTAGCCCTGCACTACTGCTGATGTTGACAATTGTACCTGATCTGGCCGCTCGCATAAACGGCAGAGCACCCTTGAGTACACGGACAGGGCCATAAACATTCGTGCTGAACTGCGTGGAGATCTCCTCTTCACTCATATCTTCAATGCTTCCCAGGAGTGAATATCCGGCGTTGTTGACAACTATATCGATCTGCCCGCCGGCTTGGTCTATCGCGTCTTTTACTTTCTTTGTTGTCTCTCTTTCTGTCACATCGAGTCGAATCCAAGTACCGCCGAGCTGTTCGATTTGAGGGTTCTCTACCGCTGCTTTTGTTGGATTGCGAGCTGTGGCGATGACCTTGTGGCCAGCTTTGAGAGCGACTTCGGCGATAGTAGCTCCAAGGCCAGAGGATGCGCCAGTCACAAGCCAGGTCTTTGCTGCCATGTTGTAGTTTAATATGCCTCGGGAATTTCAAAGAGGGTTTCGGGTTTTAAATGTTTGTGCGTTGAATCATATGTTGAATGTTCATATGAGTTCCACAAGAAGTTATTAGTGAATGAGGTGGCTGGCTACTAGCTTAAGTACTATTGTAGTTATTGCCTAGTATATGATGGATGCACACTACTAGTAGTGCTGGGGCAAGGACTCTGACCAAACACTTTCAACCTTGAAACGGAGGTAGCGGAGGTAGCGGAGGTACCGGGATTTTAAATCCGGCGCACTGCTCTATAAAGGCCAGTATTTCCAACGTTTGAAGCTTTCTAAAAGATTTCAAATATGTATCGAGGGTTGAGCAGTCAAGGAGATCACGGTAGCGGTCAAGGATTTATTGTATTTTATTTTATTTCGAGTAAAAAGTCAGATCTAAGTAGTACCTGCTTCAATGTTCGGACATCTGGAGTAACTTGGAAATTTCGGCCTCAAATATTGTGCATACCTCGTTTCACAATGTACTAGTATTTGTTCAAAGTTCTAGAGCGAGACCCCTAACTTTGAACATGACGAAATCGCCCGGGGAACGCGAAACAGATTGCTCCACACTGGCGTCAAGTCAATGGTTCTAGAATTTCATTATTGGCTTATTTACAACTATTCCACTAGGCATACGGCGGGTATGAATTACTTCCAAGGTTGTTAACCGATTGACTTGATTTACCGTAATTATTCAAATTTTGGGTTGGGGCGGTAATTGAAACTTAGTGAAACCATTGAGAAGTAGTGTGAACATCATTGAATGATGGGGCCGTGGGGTTTAGCGCTGGTTTAAACACTGTGCAGCCACCTGGTTCCAACTTGGAATGAGGTCAGAAGGCACCAAATAACTAACTATACAACATCTAAGCTCTTGAGCATTTGAAAGGTTGGTTTAGGGGTCATATCTTACAAGGTACTAACTAGTAGATATATACTCACTACTATGTAAGCGGCAGGAAATACGATAAGCCTCGCTGCTCCATGAGATATAATCAGTTCTGGAATCTTGATTCAATCTCCCTTGTAACGCGTCATTATGGTGCTATATAAAGAGTACCTGCAAGTAGCTGGTACACACATGGGCCACCCGACGGACGGGTTAAGGCAGGACCAGTGAGTGTAGTACTAGCCATGGGAACTCGGGGCGCGTCTCCCACCCACGGGGGGTACCTCAAAAATGCTGGAAATTTCGGGGGTACACGCGAGCGAGAAAAAAAAAAAAAAGGCAGGGGTAAACACTTGTCTTGGAGCTGGATAGAGCTATGGGATGGTCGGGGCTTGTGAACAAGGGGGAGAGATATGAGAACCTGGGAAACAGAAGGGAGAGAAACTGATCATAATGCTGCAATAACCATACAATAGCATGGAATGATCTACCAATCCTCTTGCTAGATCCACTTGTCCCCCAGCTTCGGGGAGGAAGGCCCGGCTCGATGATCGACGGATGCACAGCTTGAGAGGAAGTCTGTGCTTGTGCTTCAACCCCCTATTACTCCATAGGTACAAATAATTACATTTGGCTAGGTACGGCCAAAAAAAAAAAAAAAAAAAAAAAAAAAAGAGAGACCGGAGGGATAGAGTGATCTTCCCGTGAATCATGGGGCAGCTATTCCATTGTGGTACTCGCGTGTCATGGACCAGAAGATCATTGAGAGACGGGCGCAAGGAAGGGCCACGATATCTCCCCGTGGACATACTGGAATGAGGGGAGTAGGGGTGGTCCGTGGCAAACAGTACCGGGTCCGTGGACGAGACTATTTGGCATTGCTAACTCTATCGGTGCCAGGTGGATGCTATCCCTTGAGGCTGAATGTTCTGTGAGGAGAGAGCTTCCGAGGTATGACCTTGTGTGGGGAAGATTGAAAATAAGAAAATCAAAATCCAAATGGGATCGATGCAGAGTAGAGTGGTATTATGGGAATTCCTTAGGGGTGTTCATATAAGGTCGGGCAAGATTGGGGTCCCCGGAATGGAAAGATTGCTACCGTGTCAAGACTCAAGGGTGGAAAGAAAACCAAAAAAAGAACCCCTCAAAAAAGACGTCAAGGTATATTTGAGCATTGAAAGATGTACGGAGTATGTACCAAGAGATTCCGTACTTGTAAACTGCATTGGCGATCGGTGGCGATCATTCAGAAACATTCTGCAAGGCTACGACGGTGCCATGTGGCATCTCGAATTGGTATGGATGAGCGTGCTGAATACTCTAGCCGCAGGGACTCACACCACGGTATGGGCCCAATGGTATATACTAGATTTGTTTCCTGTACTCCGTAGAACACGGACAGACCAAAGAAAGCTGCAGTTTACAAGGCGGAGTAATTTGGAATACGCCAGCACAAAATCCGTGGCGGCGTTAAAGACCCACTTCAGCTTTTCACTCTCTAAATGGATTTAATTTTAGAATCCTAGGCGGTTGAATATCTTGTTGCCTACAATCAACTTGACGCCGCGTCAACGGATGATACTCTTCATTTTTTTTTCTTTCAATACCCAGGTGTAAAAACGGCCACCGTTTACGGGTATGTACAATACACCCATTTACAGAGTCACTTAAAACTTTCATAAATATTTCAACATTTGAACGTGAGCTGACTCCATTTTACCTCAATGGCCTTTTTACGGAGAACTTTGAAGTAGACCTCAATCTAGATTGCTGATAGACATCAAGTCCGACGAGGGGGCGAGAAAAGCCGAGATCAGATTGACACATCCATCAGGATCAGGTGCCAATCAGCCACCAAGTTCCAAGGTTACTCCGTGCCCAATTAACCGTGGCAAAGAATGCCGTTTTCTTTCACAGTGTCCAGCGTACGTTGGTGGCTTATGCCCGTGATGGTTGGGATATTTCGGGACTCAGGGTAAGCTTGAAGGATACTATAACGACTCGCGTGAATCGGGAGCTCGGGCAGCAAGCCCTAAGTGTCTAGTAAACGCCTGGGCTTTATTTGTTACAAATTATGAGATTGGAGGGAAATGAAGAGAAAAAAAAGAATAAGATCTACTAGTAGTCTAGCTTTGCGCCAAGGGAAACGGGGCGGTCGCACAGACTCGAGTAGGCTCCGAGCAGGGCAAGGTTCTCTGGGCCGAAGTATATCTACAATCTTCCAGATACCAAGATACATCCAAGATACCAATAAAGATATTCCATAAAATATTCCATTTAGACGCGCGCGCTTTTGGATGGATTTTTCGTTTTCATCCCCATTTCGAACGGGCGAAAATGGTCGACTGCGCGGAGCCAGTAACCCTCGAAGTGGAAGTGGGATTGGGGCGGCAGCGGGTGGTTGCAGAGCCGGCCCAGTCGCCGTTACAGTCGTGTCAAGCTTCTGAACGGAAGAGTGTGTCTCTGAGCACGCAGCTTGGACTAGGGCCATTTTTGGTGTCACTATGTACTTGGCGTGCCGGTGATTTAGTCCTGCTCGATGCCAGTCGCCGTGGGACATATCGAAAGGAGACAGATTACAAAACCAGATATACCCAAAACTGTAGAAACGTAGAGCCAAAAGAACCAAAACGAATAAGTTATCTGATATACGAAATTGATGAAGTTGCTTTTTTTTTGGGGGTTTTTTATTTTTATTTTACATGTCAAGTCACAAAGATTGCCATGTGTGTGGAACACGATACGGAGCGTGGTGTGGGTTGGACAGGTCGACCAAGGGGGAACAAACGTATTGAATACATGTTGGGCAGCGAGGATTGTTGAATGTTGCGCGGTATTTGGGACAACCCCCTGTCGAACATAAAAATGCCATGTGCTCAACGTTTGGGGATTAGCGTGGCATGCTGCAGTTTGACACTTTGGTTTTTGTTTTTGCTTACCAGACCCTTGGTAAAAACTAAGGGGTGGGCTATGTTGTTAACTTTGTATAGATCGAGGTCAAGCTGCAAGGGAGAAAACATGTCTCTTTCTCTCTCTCTCTCTCTCTCTCTTTTTTTTCCTCCTTAATTACATTTTCGATTTTGAATCTACAATTCCTTTCATTTCGAGTCCCCCCTGGGTCGATCCTTTGCCACGTGAACGAAAAAAAAGGAAGAAATCCCACCGCGTTTTGGGTGTACATACTCCCGTACATTACATGGAGAAGTGGGAGTTTCCGGAGTAAATCCTCATGCTTACTGTGTACGTTTCTTTTCTTTTTTCTTTTTCTTTTTCTCTTTTTTTTAGTGGATATACAAGGGAAAAGGCAGGCGCTCCCCACCACTTCGGCGGGTGGTACAGAAAAGTCAACCACGTTCAAACGTTGTGACGTGAAGACTAGAGGTCATGATGTAATGAGGAGAATGTCACAAAAATGGATAGAAACTTAGCTTGTCGAATGGGGCAAGAAAGAAAAGAGAAAAAAAGAGAAAAAAAGAGAAGCCAAAAACGTGTACTCCTTGCGTTGGGTTCCCAAGGGATATCAATCGAAAACAATGTCGGCATTTGGGAAGTCCAGTTGGGGAAAATATCTGTAAAGAATGGGAGCTTTGGTTTCTGTATCGGTATTTCCCCCAAATTGAATTGGTGGAGTTTTGGCCATGCGATGATGAACGGATCCACTTCCCGGTTGGCTTCTGATCCATCCCTTGTGAAAGCTTTTTTTTATTTTTATTTTTATTTTTATTTTTATTTTTATTTTTATTTTTATTTTTATTTTTATTTTTATTTTATCCATGGTTTATTTGGATTTTTAGCACTCTGCTCGTACTAATGCCGTAGGTCTTTGAAATTGTTCTTATTATTATTATTATTATTATTATTATCGTTATTTGGTTTTTGAATTTCTTTACCGATATACTCTCCCTTTCTCTCCGGGTAACCACGTCGGATACGGGATTAGTTTGGATTACAACCTTTTCTCTCTCCTCTCTTCTCTTTTCTGTACAGGTATGGTAAACCGATGGTAATTTTTGAAAGGTAGTGGAAGTTTTAGGTGGGGAGGGCCAATGTAACTCTGAGGAGATCTTGTCTCTCCTTGCCTTTTTCTCTCTCTTCTCTCTTGCCCCAGAAAGGGTCAGCCTCGTGGCACACAGGTGGAGAGTGTTGCGCGCAGTAGCGGCCTTGGCGCATGGTAACGATACCCATACATTCCGTTGTTTGTCCTGGGGATTGCTAGATTGTCCAGATGGTGAGTAGATGCCTTTTTTTTCTTTTTCTTAATTTTTCCATTTTGGTATCTTTGCCTGGGGGTCTATACTAGATTGCCTTTTGCTCCACTCGTTTTTTAGCCGGGACGAGTGACCGTAGAGTCCGGATCAAATCCTTGTGCCACGTTCCCTAAGCTTGATGCTCCCTTGCTCAGTATTACAGGTATTATGGTACCAACTACGGGTAGTAGGTACTCATATGGGAAAATGTCAACTGGTAGAAATTGTAGAAATCAATACCAGTGAACTGTGGTAATATATGGTATTCCCCATATATTGAAACTTTTTTTTTTTTTTTAAAAAAAGAAAGAGCATTCATAAAGGGATTCAATGTTTAATCCTTCTACTGAATAAGATCCTGTAAGGTTCAATTTGTAAAAACAGATAGGAAATTTAGTTCAAAACATTTCAAGGCAATCGATTTGGGGGAAATATGTAATCTAAATTCCTAAATTACTACTCCAATACGGGTAATTGAAGAGAGGAAGAACAAGGGAATCAGATATAATCCAAAGAGATCGGACTCGACTTTTTTGGACAAATAAGAACTAGGGATTAGAGGGGGACGTTTTTTTCTTTTTTTTTTTTTTTTCTACAGAGTCATCTAGTACTTCCCAACTTTAGCGTGGGATCGTCTTATTCCCCCCCCCCCCCCTCCTTCTTTCTCTCTCTCTTAATCTCTTTTAATCTCTCTTAACCTTTTTCATCGTTCTTCCTTCGTTTACCTAAATAGGTTGCACTCCGGCCCCTCTCTGACAGCATTTCCTCGTCTTTTCCTGTCCCGCTTTTTTTTTTATTACATTCGCCCCCAATCTTCCTGAAAGAGCAATTACAACGTGAGATTCGGAGAAGAGAGAAAAGAAGAAGAAGAAGGGAAAAAAAAGCCGCTTCTTACGCCGATCCCCGACGTGACGAACTCGGCTCTCCGTTATACTCCACCAAATCGTGACTGGCAGTATTACTGCGGCTCACCATTCTGACACGACACTCTTTCTTTCTCTTTTTTTTTTCTTTTTCTTTTCCATTGAAACTGGTATAGAGCCAAAAAAAGGGAATATGCAATAGTGTGCGCGTCGGTCAACATTGTCAAATCTTTTTTTCTCTCTCTCGTTATTTTCTTTTTCTTGACGCAAAATTCGAATTCACTCGCTCTTTTGCCCTTCGCTATTTTTCCCTTCGTTTTCTCTCCTACCCGTCACTCTTCGCACGCTTATCCTTCCTGCCCCTCACTATCCCGAACTCCATTCCACCCTCCATGATGGACTCGGTCGCCCATCGGCCATGGGAGCATGTGTCGTCCGGTCCTGCGACACCCGCGGCCTCGGCCCAAACCCTTCCCTCGATCTCGACCCTCACAGCGAACATGAACGGCGCAGGGCATACCCAGGACAAATCACCCGGCAATTCGTCCTTGAATACCATTGAGCGAGATTCAGGGAATTGGTCCATGCCACAGAGCACAAGTAGGAGTCCAAGGTCCGGGGATGCCCGTCCAGTGACTGACTTTGGTCCAGGATCTTCCACCTACTCGACCACAACCAATGGGACCGGGAACAACTATCCCTCTCTGACCTTCCTGACCTCAACATCCCAACCATCCCCCAATCGAGGACACATTGCGCCGGACCGGTCACCATACGGCCACGAGCAATCCACAACTCCTTCTTCAGCCGGCGCGCAACAATCCTCGCCCAATTTCAATTCGTCGCAACACAATTCTGCTCTGCCTTCCATCAACCAAAACTACGATGCATCATCTCAACGAGGAAGTGTGATTGAGATTCCTGAGTCGAGACGCAGCAGTGTCGACAGCCGCATGAACCAGGGCATTAGTTCGCTGGCCATCAACCCGGCCTCGCCATACCATAGCACCAATGCCTCCCAGTCCTCAATAGTGTCCAGTCTCCAGCGGGAACGGGGGATTGCAACTGATATGAACTCTTACCGGGGGCCTCGATACTCCGGGGGTAGTCAACCTCTATCTCCCTTGGGACCTCGCCCCAATGACTACCGAGGGTTCGCAGCAGGGCGAACTGCTCCGGCCATCTCATCCAATCCGCGATCCGATATCTATAATGCTGAGGCACCTACAGCCGGTATGGCTTATGCTTTCCCCGACCCAGATGTGGCTCGATCAAGTTCAATCTCATCCACCGAGAAGTCCAACCCACCATTCTCGCGAAAGGGCAGCACCGCGGAGTCGCTTAATAGCATGTACTCTGAGTCGCACATCTCCAGAGGACAGCACGGTAAGATCAGTCTCCATCCCTTGATTAAGGAGTGAAAAAAAAATAGAAAAAAGACCCCCCAAAAAAAACACCTTTATACTAATTAATTGGATCAGAACTACCACAGAATGTACACCATCATCATTCGTTACAGCATAAGCAAGTGCGTGATCTGATCGGGGAAGCGGAGGCCTCGGGAGCCAACACACCATATAGTCGGACCCCGGAATTACGTGTCACGCATAAATTGGCAGAGCGCAAGCGACGAAGCGAGATGAAAGACTGTTTCGAAGCGTTACGCATGCGTCTTCCACAGCCCCAAAATAACAAGTCCAGCAAATGGGAGACGCTCTCTCGGGCCATCGATTATATCACTGGTCTTGAGAAGAATATAGGCCAAATTCGTCGAGAGGTTTCAGTGTTGCGGACGGAGAACGAAGAGCTCCGCGCTCAATTACAGCAACAGACCAACGGCGCCTCTCGAACACCCTCGATATTTGAGCATCACCCAATGTCCGCGACACCGACCAATGGGCAGGCCCCGCCACCGGTGTTTTCGGGCTTTGGTAATGGCTCTGTGGTAGGCCAGGATCAGCCTCGTACGCTCCCACCACTGATGAATGGTTCGGTTGCTCCGATGCAGGGCATTCAGTATACCGACGAGCGACGATAAATTATCCCACAGTTTCCTTTTGAAGCCCAAATGGACGAGAAATGACTTATGGTGGTCATGCTGCGAATGCACACCCACGACTCCCCTTTATTTTCACATTATCATTCTACATATCCCCCCCCCCCTTTTAGATATGAAGCCCGGGGTTCTTGTTTTTACCCGACCTGTCTCGAGGCGACTCCAGGTCTTGTTCCTTCTCTTCTCCTTCTCATATGCATTTTTCTTGTTCTCTGGAGTGGCTCTCTTCGCCTTTTGAGCCTATTATTTCCCTACGCGGTTGTCCATCCATCATACCCGTTTTTGCTGTGTTGTCTTTTTTGAATTTTTTGAATTTTCGTGAGGCCCTGATGAACCGTTTGTGGCATCATCAGTCTTCTGCATGTTTTGCACATGATGGGCTCTTGGGGAATGGGGTTTTAAGGCATATGGGTCCGACGGATGTTGTTTTTTCTTCTACTTGTTTGTCCCCTTTTCGTCTTTTCCCTCTGCTTCTATACGAAGTGTGTACTAAATATCCAAAAGTGCGTGCTCTCACGCCGTCTGATATCCTTTAAAATTCTCTGCTTGTGCCAATACCAAGTTCTTTTCTACCGATGGTAGAGTTCTATTGAGGATGTTTTTTTTTTTGGTCTTTTTCAACTGTTGAGTGCGTAAATCAAGGACAACATAACAATATGGCAGCGCCTGAAGAAACTAAGTAAACCTTGAAAATCATAATAAAATACTAAAATTGATCAAAAAAGACATCCAAACACGCGATCTATTTTGGGGTTCTGGGATATCCTATCATTGGTGGTTGCTTAAGCGCCCAAGTAATTCCCCCAGCGCGTATGCGGCCCCGGAGCGAAGACTGCGTCCAATCTGCATCATACTTGACTTGACCCCTGGTGATCTTCACCTGAAACATCCAATAGCGGCGATTTAGATCCCAGTCTTTGGTTTAGGTTGTCTGGGATTTGTATAGAAACAGGAGCTTGTGGGGATCTGATTGGCTTTCTACTATGGCTGACACTCGACATCTGGGAGTCTAGATCTTATAGCATATGCGGCACATAACCAGTGACGGGACCTGCAGAAGCTCTTTTCTTCACGCATTCCCTTGAACTCTTATGCTTCTTTCTCTTTCTTCTTTCTCTTCTTCACGCAATTCCCCTCTTTCTTTTCTTCGCCTTGGTCTTTTTTTCCTTTGGCCCAGTTTCGCTTTTGCTCTTTTGCTCTTTTGCTCTTTCTTTTTCATCTCTTTCTTTAAATCTCCTCCTGGCTCGTTTCCTACGTCAGCGAATGCATCTCAGTGGCGTTTTCTTTGACTGCATTGTTTCAGGCGTCGTCAGTAATATTAATAGAGGCTATTCTGCGTTTCGCCTGATATCTACCGCAGAATTGCTGTTCTTCTCTACTGGATTCTTTTATGCATCAAACACATGGTATGTCGGACTTATATCACTGAACCGAGTCAGCAATACAGTTTACTAAAGATGAAAAATCCTGCATCAGTCTTTTTATCGCAAAGCAAATTTTCCAAAATGCCTTCAGACCGACAGAAGCCGCAGCCGAGTCTACAGGTTCCAGTTCCAACATTTCCCCTTTCATCCCCCATCATCGAAGAAGTGGATGGTTCTTCATGCTCGTCCGCGGAGGATCCCGAACTAGAACGGAGCCGGCCATTCGACTACCTTGTCAAAGCGACCAGACAGAAAATCGAAAATTCCCAGAAAGAGGAGAATCAGTCTCCGAGCCTCTCGAATTTGCACCGCGGGCCCGGGGAAAGCTCAAGGCTGGGTATTCGTGGGATAACGAAGAAGAAGAAAGCCGTCAAACCCGTTGGTCTTAACCTAGTTACCAATTTTTCTATTTCGGCGCCATCGCCCCAAAAGCAATCCGATGATAAGGCAATCGCCCCATTTGTGGATTTGAATGACTTGAAACAACTATCCAAGGCCCGGGAGAAAGAACGCACGACACAAAAAGAAAAGACAAAGAACTCCTGGAAAAGGAGGGTCTCAAGGACTGGTCAGCTTCCGGAACCTAGCGAATCTCATAATGCGGGTTTCTTTCTCAACCCAAGCCCTGAAAATAAATTTACGGATCGCTCCGACTTGGGGCTATCGCCTTCCGATCGCCATGTCATGATCGGTCTTACAGTCCCGTACCACGAGTCCTCAGATCGATCAAGAGAACTCGATAGTGCAGTTGACCAACCTCTCACACCCTCAATAATCGTCACTCCTGCCTGTGAAGAGGCGCCTTGGTCGGTAGATACAGCCAGTCCAGAAGGCCACCGAGCCCGAGCAACATCCAGCTTGTATTCTCAGCCTACCCCGCGCCTCTGGGGTAGCGAAACTGATATCCCACCCGTCCCCGCCATCCCCGAAGAGCATTCCTTGTCCAAAAAGCAAACTGAGGCTTCTGAATACCTGAGCTCGCATTTTGCTGCTATGACACGGAAGCGCCGATCACTCTCTGCCGGTACTGTTTTCGAGAATGAAATTGAGAGCCCCGATACAGATCACTCGCGCACAATGGTGGATGAAAATGATCAGAGCCCTTTGAATCGACTGAGCGTCAACACGGAAGCAAGTCGACCACAGTCGCAAGGTTGGTGGAATGTACTGCTCTCGCCACTGCTCGGTCGTTCGAATACAATGTCTAGTAAAAAGTCTCCACTCAGCCCGGGCTCCCTTCAAAGAAGTCCGTCTACACCTGTGACCTCGACATTACAAGCGGCCCGGGAGAAAGAGATTTCTTGTTTCTCTCCTGATACACCGGAGACTGCTGTGACGAATCAATGGCAGGAGAGTAACAGAAGTTTTGAAGAGTCGCGCTCGCTCGATAATATTGACGCAGTTCAACCCTTTCCGAGTAGACAACCCGCCATGTCGATGATGCTTCGAGGAGATCGCATCCAGGGCGAAGCGGCCGAGTACTACCAGGCTTGTGCGCATGAGCTGTTCAGCAAAACACCATTTTTTGATTGTTTCAATCATGTTTGCTCTATCACACCATCGACTGTTATTACCAGCCAAGCAGGAAACGTGGCAGCCGTCACGGGTGATCGAGGGCTCGCATTGGCCGAAGCAGAAATTGGGCATACTTCCACAGAGTTTAAGGAAGCTGAAGCTGCGATTATTGCTCGCGGACTGCTTATTGATGTGGATACACCATCTCAGGAAGCTCCGAAGAGTCCCGAGTGTGCTAAATGCTCGCATTTGCGGGTTTCAACAAGCAGCATTGATTCCTGGGCTTCTACTACTGTCGAGACTGTTGTGGGTGATGATAAAGGTTTGCCCGAGCTACCGAAGACTATTCGTACTAAAGAGTTGACTGTTGGTTCTTCTATTCAACACCATGGTCAGCCTTTTCCACAGGAACCAGTTCAGCCCCCTCCAGTTCAGCCTCAATTTCAAGAGCCAGTTCCCGTCCCAGCATCGGCACCAGTTGTACCTTCAGAACCTTTGGCAAGAGAACTAGAGCCGGCTCCGATATCGCAGTCTGAGCTGCCAACCTCAACTCCTGCACCATATCTTCCAACTGACCCCCTGGTCAAGTCTCCACCTCCCCATATTATCAACAATTACCATTACGGCACGCCACCTTCTGAAATACCGCCCCAGCCTCCGGTCATAGTGGAGAGAATTATGCCCCATTATATTCCAGTTTACCCCTCAAACAATCCATTCTTTGCTCCGAGAGAACAGCAACAGGAGTCCCGGTCAGCAGAGTCAGAGTGGCCCAGGGCGGATCCGGCTCACGAGTTGAATTCTCAAGATCCACCTCAGGAGGCAGATATCACCAAGATGCCAGAAGATTCACAAGACCCAGCTCAACGGTTGGTCTCAGAGTGGCCAAGGACAGCTCCAGCTTCGCAGCTATATTCTCAATATCCAGCCCACCCAGCGATGCTAGAGCTGCCAAGAGAGTCTCCGGCTCCCCAATCGCACTCTCAGAGTCTGCTGCAACCTGTGCTTTCAAAACGGCCAGAGGGGGCTTCACCTCCCGAAATAGATTGTCAAGATCAAAATCAGGCACCGATGGCAGAGAGGTCAAGAGCCGTTACAATCCCTCAGTCATATTCTCAAGACCCACCCCAAGAAGAAGATGTCACGAAAATGCCGGAAGAATTTCGAGATGCACCCCAGGAGCATCAAAGAACACTTGAGTATCTCGCGCCATCTCAGCAACACCAGAACAATCAGACTTCAGAGCCGATATCCCCGGGCTTTCAAAATGCTGCCGGGGGACCCGGGTCAATACCAATGTCTGATGTCAATGCCCCAGCACCTGCGTATGCACAGCACCACAGAGATGCCCCTCTTCCCGAGAGATATGACCTTTATCCAGCTTCAGGGGCAGCAGTCATTAACCCCACAGGAGATATAGGGCCCGGTGAGACTCGTCGCCGGAGACTGGAGCGTGAAGATGCCGCAGGGAAAAAGATTGGTGGTCTTTGGCGTGGACGAGGTTGTTTCAGCAAAAAGGGCTGCTTTGGGCGGCCCGGGCGTGAAGGTCGCCTTCGCCGACGATGGTATTTTTGTATTGGGCTTTTCTTTCTTGCTATAGTGGTTGTAGCCGTCACCCTTGCTATTACTCTTACTAAGAAGAGCGACGAGACCCAGGTTCAGTCGCAATGGGTCAATCTGACCAACTATCCGCCAATCCAAACTGGCATTATGACAGTTGCTGGTACAGAGCCCCAAATCCAGAACTCGGGCTGTATCAATATTGAGACCTTGTGGAGCTGTTCTCTTCCCAAGGGTACACAACAATCTCAGAATGAGCCTTACGCTGCAGATGAGCCCACCTTTCGGGTCGAAATTCGATACCTCAATACGACTTCGAACAGTACAACAGGCGGCTCGAATTCGACGACCACCAAACGTGGTATTTGGACGGCAGATCCATCTCCGCCGAGTATAGCAGACCAAACTTTCCTTGGAAACACCACAGATGGCAATTACAAGCCCTATGCTGGCGAGGAAACGCCCTTTTACTTGTCTGTCCTATCAGCCGCCCACCTATCGTCAACAAATATATTCCGGCGCAGCACATCCAACTCGTCATCTCTCGTCCCTGCTCCAACCGAGGACTCAGATGGGACTGCGGCAGCAGCAACACTCTATCCCCTCCCTTCCTCGCAGCCCGTCCGTCTCTATAACCGAGGCGAATCATCAGAGCACTACGGCTTCTATACTTACTTTGACAAGTCTATCTTCCTTCAATCAAAGGCACCCCTGAATGGCAGCACAACGGACTACGATTTCGAGGACAGCAATGGTGGCTCTACTCAAGCCGAAGCTCAAGCTCGTTGCACCTGGTCGCAGACTCGCTTCCTCGTTCAGATCTGGACTAATCCATCCGGCATGGGTTATTCTCTCCTCTCCTCTGGTAGTGGAAGTAATACGAGTGCTACCACCACCGCCACAGCTACATCTACTTCTTCTACGGCTACTTCATCGTCGTCTGCGACGAACTATACTCGTCCTGGCTCATTCCCGTACCCTGTTACCGTTACGGTAGATCGACATGGTGGGGATGCTGATAAGAAGAGAGTTTATTGCTACGGTATTGAGGATAATGGGCACTACAATTTCACAGAAGCAATGCTGGAGATTGAAAATCGGTCGGTTGGGGGCACTTTGGTCAACCCTGCTTCGGATTCTTCTTTGGCCTATGGTGGTATTGATGGTGGGACGGGGGGCTGTGAGTGCCAATGGGTGAATTGGATATCTACTTTATAGACTGATGTTATCTTGTCTAAAATTTCCATTCCATCTTCGTTAATCATTCGAGTTTCTATTTTCCCATTCTTGCGTGTATCATATTGATGGCCAGATGATGGTATTTGAATGTTTACTCCCGACTTCATATGTTTGTTGTTTCCCAAAATTTTTAATCGTCATCCAGTGCATGCATGGATGGGTGAAAATTCTTACATTCCCGGGGTCGTTCCCAACTGTCATGATACTAGATACATATACCTACACATGTCAACTGGTAGAGGTGAACCCCAGAAATGGTCTCGTGTAACCCAGATTATGTACTAGTAATTTATCCAGATCTTTGAATCTTCTCGTTTCCCACTCCTCATTGAAAATCATCTCGATCCAAGCTCGACAGAGCTGTCACATTTCGAGCCTAGAAGGCTGGCTACTAGTGATTCATACTGCGAATGCCAGATCAAAATAGATCAGTGCCGAGAACAACGTATAATGGGAGATACAGAGATTTTCAAAAGTTACTGTAGTTAACAACAGTTCATGAATGTATACTGGAAGTAGGTGACGTGGACAATGGATATGTGACGCAAACTACTGGTACCGATTTTACTACATCGGGACTTTGTAGCAACTCCCACCTCAACGAATAAGTTCGATCTCACGCGAACCTTGGAATTAACACGATGTTGCATATGAGGTAAATCTTAATCAAAATCTTAACATTTGAACCAAACCCCTAATCAACATTGAAGCTCCAAACTGTAGCACGTTCGTGTACTAATAATAGACGGTATGGCTATGACAAGACGACACAGGGTGGTATTTGCCACTGTAAATAAAGTTTCAGGTCGATACTAGTATATGGATCATCGATATGAAAATTTGATACATGCAGGAGCCCGAACTAAGAGTAACAGGAACTGACTAGGAACCTTCATTTTGAATTTGACGCCCCTCTCATTCTTGTGAGATCAGGACCGTAGTAGGCCATTAGCCTACCATTGTCTTGATGTACCTTCGAGGCTCCACATTTTCGACGCCTTTTCAAAACTCTATAACTATCATGACCCTGAGGTGATCTTGGGTACAGCCCGGGCTTGATAGAACCATCTCCAACCTCTAAGTATACCTACGAGGCAGTAAGCTTCAGTTTGGGATCTCAAATTCCTTGGAATATTTACCTAACATTTGAACAAACAGGCTTGGAAGGTCAACTACCAAAGCTGACACTGGCGAGAGATTTGTGTGTGCAATAGGCTGAGAAGACTTTTCGAAATTATAATTATATTAGATCGGTATATATCCCATACAACATCCGGAAAAAACATTGAAGAGCATGATCTAAGACAAAGTCACCCTAAACGCCGTCTTTCGACTGTATTTCCCATCAATGCGTTACTGCAGTTTGCAGCCAATCTGACAGGAAACATGGACAGTAGTCATCGAAGATGACAACAGTGATAGGCCAGAAGAGAGAGAAAAGAAAATCAAACACCATCATTATTAGACAAAAAGAAATCAGACATATTCAGTTGAAAAAAAAGACACTTATGCGAGGAGCATAAGACCATAGGCAGCACCGCCGACAACAGCGCCGGCAACGCCCATTGGGCTGACGTTAGAGCCAGCGTTGGTGGGGCTGAAGCCAGTGGAGCTGGGAGAGGCAGGGGTGTTGCCGGAGCTGCCAGAGCCAGAGCTACCGGAGCTGCCGGAGCCAGAGCTGCCGGAGCCGGATCCAGAGCTGCCGGAGCCGGATCCAGAGGTGGAGCCAGAGCTGCTGGGGCCGTGGGCAGCGCTAGAGCTGCGGCTGCCGGAGGGGGTCGAGAGGGGAGTGCTCACGACGGGGGTAGAGGTAACAGCGGTACCGTTGCTGCCAGTACCGGTTTGCAGTGGCACGCCGGTGTTGATGGGGTGGGAGCCGGTCTGGGCGCCAGTTCCGGCAGCAGTGCCACCGGCGGCACGAGCGACCCGCTCGTGCACGGGGGGCTCGGCGCGCTTAGCAGCCTGGACACCAGCGGCGACGGCAAGGATAGCCACAGAGGTAGTGAAGTGCATTTTGATTGATGTTTTGGTGATATAGTCGAAAGCGATTGGTTCAAGAAGAGAAAGGCTTCTTGTCTAACGAATGACGAAGAGTGCTGGGGCAGGTTAGTATGAGACGGTACTATCTTTCAACAAAAAAAGTCCCAAACTTACCTAGATTGATGAAGAACTTCAATGCGTTGAAAGGTTGTTAAGGAAAAAGAACCCGGACTTGAGATTGCATCGATGAAGAGCCCGTTCTTATAGATTAGGAGGCTGTCCAAATCCGGCCTGTCTAGGGGTATCAAGTTAAGTAGATGATGACATGTAACGAAAGAGAACGGAATGTTTCTCGACAAGGTTTTTTCTTGCCCCATATGTTCCTATCTATGATTGCTTGTGCCTCTCTGCCCTTGATAGGGAAGTTCGGTGCCACGGCGTGAGACCTGATTTGCAATATTGCGGCTTTCCGCATCCGGGAGGGGGTGGACACTTCAATGTCACTCTGCGTACTCGGCCAGAGCCCCAGGTCCAGTGTGGAACCATGGCACGGGATCGGAACCGACACCATCGACTTTGACCGAGTCATGGGCGAGAGGCCGTGCGGTGTTCACAGGCTTGGCCTTCCTGAGGGCAGATGTTGGTCACGTGGTTCTCCCAAACAGGAAGGCGTCTGTCTCGCAAGCGGAAGCGCGGCGAAAATCGTTTCTACCTCCGTGTACCAACGGGGAATTCCTCGACGATCGACACATGGGGTAGCGAGAATAATGGCTTTTTTCTTCCTGCTCTGTGGAATCAAAAACGGCGCGTGCTTGTGGGAGGAGCCGCCCTCTGCATCCGTCTGGGGTGATTGCAGCAAAGGGAGAAAACAATGGCAGATGGAGTAAATCAAAGCCGTCTGCTACATGCTAGTAATTGTATGCCAATAATTACTAGTAGTCAATGGTCAGTGTTTACATGTCTATGATAATCTCCTGTGTAGTCAGTCTAAAAAACGAAAAACTTTGGCTACGGCTGTTTTACCAGCGTGGTAGGAGACTCAGGAGTGAAGGGCGATGAGGTAGCAGATGCTTCATGACAACTTCACAACATTGCCGGGATTACGAGCGTAGATTCGAGACAAAGGTCTGTTGTCTCGAGCAAAATGACACCAAATGGAAGAGTGAGCACCTTCCAAAACATTTAAGCCATCGTAGACGAATCCGTTCCCTGGTCCTATGCCAGCAGTGCAGCAGTAATTAATCGCGATGCGATAAACACTGCATTCGGAATTCCTTTGCTCTTTACATCGGTGGCTTCACGTCGATCCCGCGTTATTGGTGGAATGCAAAGGGGCAGCTTCGTAATGGACGATATTCCACGGAGCTGTCACTTACGTCAAGCCTCTCAACGAAAAGAATGGGATGAACATGTGCTTTGTTTCCAGGTCCAAGTAGAGATAAATGATAAGTCGTCAATCTTGTCCCATTTTAAAGGAGAAAAAATCCATATATCGGCTTGGGAATGTAATTTGAAAACCACTGGGTTAAAGATCACAAAGAATCTTCGAACTGCGAAAAGCATGATTGGTAAATCAGCGCCACAGGTGTCAGGATTGATCGATCGCTGGTTGATGTAGCAACAGCGTGGCTCCATTAACCTGATCCGCGAGAACAATTCGATGTTGGCCAAGACGTACTCCGTAGCATGTTTTTTTTTTTTCTGTTGTGAAGAGAAAATGAATTAGTGCAAGGATAAATAGAAGAAAACGGTCTTGGCGGGATAATCCCGGCGGCCCGCCGATCTCCCTTTTTCCAAGATTCGAACATATCTCCAACTCACTGTCATTCCTTCTCAGCTTCAATGTATACATGCTGTGGCTGAAATGCCCGCCATGTTGCGTTCAGAAAGCCCTGAGCTTCTCTCCCCAGCCAACTATGATGGCGATGCGGCCTCACTACTCTCCCCCTCCGAGCAAGACTCCGATTCTGAGGACGATGAGTTCCTTCGTCATCCCCGCAGCACCCTAGAGCTCGCCAATCACGACCGAGGCGTTCTCGACGACGAAGATGAGTTGGAGAAGCTGTTGACCAGACGCGGTCCAACTCATGGGTTACGCAGGATGTTCAGCCCGAACGGGAGCAGTGTGCGGATTGGGAAAAAAGAACGGCGACGAGCGCGAAAGGAGGCACGACTATCGCGTCGAGCGAGGGTCAGCGAGGAAGGGGAGTTGATGTATGAGATGGAAGAAGGGCTTGGTGACGATGAATCAGTGATGAGCGGGTCTTCAATAGATCTGAGTGAAGATGACTACATCTATGAGCCGGTAAGTATTGCAAGGGCGGCTTTCTTTCTTTCTTCTTTGTTACTGATGTATAGTGAATGTCATTTTTTTAGCCATCACAACTATCTTGCCTTAAATGTCTATTGATAGTCGCTCTTGTTCTTGTCCTGTTCCTTATCCTCGTCCTCGGCGCCTACAAAGCCTCCACGGGTTTCCGAGCTGTCCATGCACTCTCGGTCTCGAAACCACTACTGTCCAACGGCACCGCACTTTTTGCCCCCACGACTATCCTCATTTCCTTGGATGGATTTCGAGCGGATTTTCTCGATCGCGGTCTGACTCCAGCGCTCAGCTCACTGGTGGCCGACGGCATCTCGCCGCAATACATGAACCCTAGCTTTCCCAGCGTGACCTTCCCGAATCATTTTACACTTGTCACTGGGCTGTATCCTGAAAGCCATGGTATTGTCGGCAATACATTTTGGGATCCTGAGCTGGAGGAAGAGTTCTACTATACGCACCCATCAGTCAGTATGCTGCCCAAATGGTGGAATGCTGAACCGCTATGGGTGACAGCTGAGAAGAGAGGCGTGAAAAGTGGCATTCACATGTGGCCCGGATCAGAGGCTCACATCGGAACCCCAGAGCCAACCTATGTGGATAGGTATAACGGCTCTGAGGCTCTGTCCCGCAAGGTCAATCGTGTTTTGGAGCTACTTGATCTCCCTGGCGCAGAGGACGGGTCGCAATTGTCACCAGCGCGACCCCAGTTCATTGCAGCTTATGTTCCGGACGTTGACCGAGATGGTCACAACTACGGGCCTAACAGCACTGAAGTTAGAACCACTATATCTCAGGCTGATGCGGTGGTGGGGGGTATCGTTGCAGGTCTCAGGAGCCGCAATCTCACAGACGTGGTCAACGTCGTCGTTGTCTCGGATCACGGCATGGCCACGACTTCCAACGAACGCCTCGTTCAGCTTGAGGATATCATTGATCTTGATCTTGTGGCTCACCTAGACGGGTGGCCATCCCGCGGCATTCGCCCTAAGCGCCCAGAAGATCTAGCGACCCTGCAATCTCAGCTAGAGAAAGTGGCACCCGGTTACGCGCATGCCTTTGAGTACTACACCAAGGAGACTATGCCTGCACGCTACCACTTCACGAATAATGACCGCATTGCTCCGCTGTGGATAATCCCAAAAACTGGGTGGGCGATTGTGGAACGCCCCGAGTTTGATGCGGCTGAGGCTCTGAAGACTGGGGAAATATATCACCCAAAGGGCATTCATGGTTATGATCACCAACACCCGCTTATGCGCGCCATTTTTGTTGCGCGTGGTCCGGCTTTTCCCCACACTCCAAACAGCCGCCTTGATGCATTCCGTAAGTATTTATCATAGTCTTGGCTTCTGAGCTTGCATAAGCTGACCTATCATAGAAAATATTGAAGTGTATAACATTGTCTGTGATTCTCTGGGCATTGAGCCCCTTCCGAACAACGGCACCCTCCGTCTTCCTCTTCACCCAATCGGGCTTCATTCGGATGAGAATGCACCCCCTGTGGAACGCCCATCTGATCCACCCGAAGCAGCTTCGCCGACGGTCATTCTACCAGAGCCTACGAGTCCCAAATTGGATGCCCCAATTGAGGCACCGCCTGCAACGGGAACCAGCAGCCACGATGAGAACAAAGGTTCGTGGTGGGGTTCGTTAGTGGGCAAACTGGAAGAGTGGAAAGAGTGGGCAGGGGAATTGATCTCGGCTGAGAAAGACAACCACCCGCAACGCGCGTAATTTCATGTTAAAATTTAGCAGGCTTGATTGCCCTTGATTCAATGTTCCGAGAGATACCCATATTCATACTACAAGCACCCTAGTGTTCAAAAGGGTAAATAATAGATCAATTACATTTGAAGGCTTCCAAGGTTGAGGTTGCAGCCAGACCGTGCGACCAGATGGCCAACTGCATGCATCTGGACCATCGATCTCTCCACACAAAACCAACTTTGAATTTTCCCAATATTTGAAACTTGGGGTTTGATTATGACCCCGAGGATTGTGGATAGTAAATGCCTTAGATGAAGTTTCAAAGTTGTCACCCATCTCAGAGGGATTTAGTGTAAATGTCATATTTAGCAGTTTCCCAATATATCATCTTCCTTGGTCTAGTGGTCATGATTTCCGCTTGTCATTAATACTGCCAAGCGCGGGAGACCGGGGTTCGATTCCCCGAGGGAGAGATTCTTTTTTTTTTTTTTGCTTTTTTATTCTTTTGTCTTGCATTTGGTGTTCCAGTTCCAGTGGCTGCTTATTCTCATCTCATCCACACTGCCTGGAATCATGCAGCTGAGCCCAAGCCGTAGATCAGGTCTAAGCCCCTGCATGAGTCACAGGCAGCAAACACACAAACCAGGCAGCCATGAGGCTCGGTCGCTCGGGCTCCTCTTTGGGCGTACCCAAACAATTGGCTTATTGAATAATCGGAATGAGGCTCTTTCCCATTCCCCCAATCTATAAAAGCAGCGATTTGCTTCCTCTTGACCCATCGCTCCCCACCTTTTATCAGTCCCTTTTTTTTCTCTCTACAAAAAAAAGTGAATGAAAAAAAAGGTCAGCTGATCATGGAATTCAATGCATCAACCCCTTCGTCCACGGGGACGGGGATTCCCTCGCCCGAGACGATCATGCTGGAAGCTCTGATCCCTGGATATGCATTGTTCTCCCGAATTCTAATATCTTACCTTCATATCGACCTTGCCGTTTATGTACAACAATTGGTTGTAATGATCGTCTTTGGTGCCTCTATTAAATTCGTGGTATCTTACATCACCGATTTTGTCAAGGAATATCTTGTCTCAACCGCAGAGATCCGTCTTGATGATGAAACCTTCAGTTACTTCATGTACTGGATATCTCGACAGCCACACATGAAGCGTACAAATCGTTTTGTTGCCGGTGTGAAGTCCAACAGCTACTGCAGTGAATCAGATGACTCCGAGGACGATGACAATCTAGCGAACGACGAAGGCGAGTGGGATGAGCCCGGTAGCGCTGACGGTATCTCATTCGATGAATACTGGGCTAAAGTCATCATCCGCGACAAGTACAAGCCTCTACGATTTACTCCATCACAGGGCCAACATATCTTCTGGTGGAAAAATCGCCCCTTGATGCTAGAGCGAAGAAACCAAGCCAGTAGCCACCGCTATGTGCTAAATAACGAACGACTCTACCTATCATGTCTCGGTCGTGATGCATCTATCCTTCGGGCTGTCTTGAACGAGGCACAGCAGGCATACGTCCAGCGTGATGGGAATCGCACTATCATCTACCGTGGTCACCGATATCACCACGGGAGTTCATGGAATTGGACTCGGTGTATGGCCAGGTTGCCGCGCCCTCTGTCCACCGTGGTGCTTGACCCCGACCGAAAGCAGGAGTTCATCGATGACATCAAGGAATATCTTCACCCTCGTACTCGGCGATGGTATTCGAACCGAGGAATCCCGTACAGACGTGGATATTTACTACATGGCCCCCCCGGAACGGGAAAGACCAGTCTGTGCTTTGCTGCAGCAGGTCTGTTCGGATTGAAACTTTACCTTCTCAACCTAAACTCCAAAGCCCTCGACGAAGATAGTCTCGCCTCTTTGTTCTCCGAGTTGCCCAACCGATGTATCGTTCTTCTTGAGGACATCGACACAGCCGGGATCACTCAAAATCGAAGCAAGACTGTAACCGACAGCAATTTGAAAGATACTGAGGTTAATGAGTCCGACATTGAGGATATTCCTGCCGAAAAAGTCGATGCTGTCGCTGTGAAAAAAGCTGCTAGACCCGCCAAGCCAGCACCCGATGGAATCACCCTGTCTGGTCTGTTGAATGTCATAGACGGTGTTGCCGCTAGTGAGGGCCGCATTCTTGTGATGACTTCAAATCACCCGGAAAATCTTGATGCGGCACTTCTTCGTCCCGGTCGAGTGGATATGAGCATCTCGTTTGGTTACACCGGCGAGAAAGCCATAGAAGAGCTCTTCAGTTCAATTTACATGACAATGGATGGCGACTCTCCTCGCACCTCTATCGCACGCGGACATGCGAAACTTGGAAATGACTGTGGCAGCACTAACAGTCATAAACGGACTAAAAGTAAGGAGTTTTTGGAAAAAGAAGAGAGGGAAACAAAAGAACAGCAGAACTACCTCACAGCACAACGCTCTCGTATTGTTACCCTGGCAAGGCAATTTGCCTGTCACGTTCCGGCCGAGGAGTTCACTGCTGCTGAAATTCAAGGCTATCTACTTAACCATAAGAGCACACCTGAGGCGGCTATTGAAGGTGCCGAGGCTTGGGTGAATAATTTACGAGAGAAAAAAAGGGCTCGTGAAGGAAAGACAGTATAGCATACCTATTAGTAGGTACTAGCGTGCATTAGGTAGCTATGTAGCCTTGAGAGCATTCAAACATCCAAGGGTATTATTGAGTACTACTGATATCTAATATCAACATTGAACATTGAACATTTTCTATTATTGTCATTTCCAACCTCTTCCAAGGTTCTAACTAATCAATATGTCACAGCATCAAACAATGGCAGCAATCCTCAAGTGCTCCCGGTAAGACTAATAACTGCCACATACATACTATGTACACCTGTCAGCCAGACACTATTCTACACTGGCCAAGACTATATAGAACCTATGAGTGGATGATAAGCGTGAAGATTGATTTGTAAAAGAGTTGGAGGTTAGTTTTCCCCGCATAGATGGAGTCAGTGAAGCTCCAAGTGATGCCGCCATGACTTTTAGGTGGCCTCTAATGAATTGCAGACACTTGAGCTCACTTGGACTAATTAGTTTGATCTGACAATTTTATCATTCTTCTTTCCCTCAATCATGGATTATGTTCTTTCGGGGTAGTTGAAGTTATGACAGAAATCGTAATCTGTTTATATAAGAATCCGTCTCTTCGGTGATAACTATCGGAAACCCGAGAAACCTGGAATTTGTAAGCGAAACAGATTAGTTGACAATGGCAGGAGTCGCAAGACTGATAAAGAATACGTAGCAAAGGCTATATAGTACTGACTAGGTGTATCAGAAAACAATCGTACTAGCACAGAAATTTATAAAACAAACGAAACCCACTTTAAACTCGGTAGAGGGAAGGAAGCTTCCAAATCAACATTGAACAGACCTTGTCTTTTGTTGTCTGAAATTATCAAGCCGCATTCAAATCATAACAAGAGAAATCCTCCAAGGCCCATGTGTTCCAGATATTCCCTCATAATGCCGGATGTCCCTGACTTGGACCGTGGAGCCGTGAGGAAGTGGCTGGAAGAGGTAAACCCCAATCCCCCCTCCCCCAACGGCGAAAGACCCAACTTATAGCAATCATCTCATTAGTTCCACGAAGCTAGTTACTCTCGACGCCGATCGGTGGCTGTCAGAATTCATGACCGACGACGTGGAAATGCAGTATGCCAATAATCCTGTGATCAAAGGGAGCGAGGTGCGGCAGATGTTTAAAACTGTTCTGGGCCAACTCGACATGATGACCCACGAGATTCGGTATTTTGACTTTGTCGCTCCTCGAATCTACCAAGCCGCCACTATTCGATATCTTGTCAAAGGCGGTAATAAAGATATCGATGAGATCACGATTCCAGGCTTTGCTGTCTTTGCTGTTCGGAGGGACGATACAGGGCGTCTGAAGGTCTATCGGGCGGAAACATTCTTAGCACTTGAGACCCGTCCGCAGTATTTCAACGAATCGCTGGGAAATAAAGTCTACCGGCTACATTGCCAGGATTAAGATGCTTCCTGGGAAAAAGAGGAAAACATCTGATCGGTCAGCGGGAATACTCATGAGTCGATGAGAGATTCTCAAATGAGGATCCAGGATCACATCACCATTGCCGTGGATATCGCCAAAAAAAAATATCAAAGACAGAACAAATAGCCGGGGTATGCACCCTCCAATCACAGTCTCCATAAATTGCTCGCAATAATGCATGGCGTTTGTACGAAGGAAAAATGGTTCAATTGTATTAGAAGCGATTGGTTGAAGATAATGCACGAATGCCGCCTTGCCAGTCTCTGGTGGTGCAAGATACTGAGACCTTGAAGGAACAATATCTGACTTCGTCTTGCGCCATTGCTCTCAAGTGCTGCTTTGGAAAAATGAAAAGTATTCAATGTTGTGTCAAACTCGAGATTATCTCAAGTGTTCTCCATTAGAAAAGTTCCGGCTACACTGTGGCCCGTAGACCGTGTTAACCTTGAATTTTCATTGAATTTTCATGAAATAAATCAAGTAAATTGACAGACATGGAAAGTCAATCAATCTGAACATTGAAGGTACTTTGATCCCTCTTTTGAATTGTCTCATATAAGCTTGGAGGCACGACATGTGTGGGCTGTGATGATATCCGATTTAACGGGATTGCGTGACCAACCTGGAGTCTAGAGTCCTGGACCCCCGCTCAATCTATATACTAGTTGTACTGTATACATATAAATAAACAGGAAATGTAAATAACCAAGTGACGCGTGAGAGAAAAAGACAGGCTTCAACATTGTGCAGCTTCAATTTCGCTTTCCAGCGATTTAATGATTAGCAATGGCCACCGAAGAAAAGACAGCACAGGTTTCTGCCATCCAGAAAGACTCCCCAGGAGCTAGCGTATTGGAAGATTCGGATCAAGAGTCACAGCAAAAACAAGGCTATGAGACTGGTACCTTTGAAATCAAAGAGGGACACGAATTCTACCGGCCAATTGATAGCTATGAGGGTATTCACCGCTGGGATCCAGAATTTGAATGGACGGAGGAGGAAGAGAGGAAAGTGGTCAGAAAGGTGTGTTGTAGCAAAACACATAGCACATCGACGACTCCCTGACATATCATGTTTTATCAGATTGACGCTCGCGTTTTGACCTTTGCCTGTGTGACCTTTTTCGCCCTACAACTTGACCGAGGAAATATCGGACAGGCCCTAGCCAGTACATTTTTAAAGGATCTGAAAATGACCAGCAACGACTACAATCTGGGTCAAACCATCTTTCTAGTCTGTTTCCTTTTGGCTGAGATGCCTTCTCAGTTGATATCCAAGAGACTGGGCCCCGACCGTTGGATTCCCACCCAAATGATTCTGTGGAGTATCGTTGCAGCATGTCAGGCCTTTCTTAAGGGAAGGTCGTCATTCTTGGCCACACGCGCTCTTCTGGGACTACTGGAAGGTGGATTGTTAGTATCGTCAAATCTTTTTAATTGCAGTGGACATGATTTAACTGTATACTTTTAGCATTCCCGACACGGTCCTCTTTTTATCATTCTTTTACAAGTCCAAAGAACTGCCCAAAAGACTTGCTTGCTTCTGGATCTCCGACACTTTGACTGGGATTGTAGGCGCATTCCTAGCGTTTGGCTTCCTTCATATTAAAAACTCCGATGGCGAGGGTGCATGGCGTTACTTGTTCGCTTTTGAAGGCCTTATAACGGGCGTTGTTGGAATCATCGCCGTATTCTGGATGCCCGCCTCTCCAGTTCAAACAAGAGGGGGACTGCGTGGAAAAGACGGATGGTTCACAGAGCACGAAGAAAAAATCATTGTCAATCGAGTGATTCGTGACGACCCAAGCAAGGGAAGCATGCACAATCGGCAGGCCGTCACACCCAAGTTATTGTGGCAGTCGCTGCAGGATTACCACATGTGGCCGATCTACCTTCTCGGGTTGATCTGGTTGATTCCCTCAACGCCAGCTACTAATTATCTCACCCTTCAATTGAAAGAGGTTGGGTTTGGAACCTTTGAGACAAACTTGCTGTCGATCCCGTCTGCAGTTGTTGCAATCATTACCGTCATCACTATTACCTTGATTGCAGAACGGACAAATCAGCGTTTACTTTGCGGTGCCGTGGTTGAATTATGGAACCTGATTCTTCTCATCACATTGGAAGTCCTACCTGCAAAAGCACTGCCGTGGCCTAGATTTGCTATTCTAACTCTTCTCGTTGGAACCCCAAGTGTACACCCGGTGATTGTTGCTTTGACATCGCGAAATGCCGGCTCGGTACGAACACGTACCGTTGCTACTGCATTGTATAACATGTCTGTGCAGATTAGTGCCATTGCTGGAGCCAATGTGAGTTTATCCATTTTCTTGCCCCCCAGCAGATATACTGATATGGCCTCAGGTTTACCGAACTGATGATGCGCCATACTATAAACATGGGAACAAAGTTCTTATTGCGCTGGCTGTTGTCAGTTTGGTTATGTTTATCGGTGCAAAGTTCTACTATGACTGGTGCAATCGGTACGTTTATACATAGGAAACCCCCTCAATAAACATTTGATTTGGTTGCTAATTTGGTTGCTAATGCGGATACAGCCAAAACGCAACGAAATGGAACGCATTGACTAGCGAGCAACGAGAAGAATATCTGCGCGCAAATCCAACAACTACTAACAAGAGGTGTGCAAATTAGTCCCTAAACTTGAATTTGTGAGCTGACATTTTGAATAGAATTGATTTCCGCTTTTCCCAGTGAGAATTAATTTTAACTTATCGGATAAGGTGAGACAGGGGGTTGGCTACTAGTAGTGATGAAGAATTACGTACATGATGGAGCATTCATTATATGTAAAATAGCCTAGTCTAAGGTCTTGAAAGCCCTTGTCATTTATGTACTTTTGAATTTCAAGGTTGCGAATTTGCTATTGAATGTTCATAATTTTGTTATTGCACCAGACTTGGCACTGATTCGCAGCATTCATCCATTAATGTCGTCAACGAGGGGCTTAGATTGCATCCCTGAAAAATTAAGAAAAGATCCTTTCCCTCTACAGCCTTGGAAGAGCTTGTGCGCAACAATTTTTTTTTTTTTTTTTTTTTGGTTGGAACCTGATGTCTAGAATATTGGCTTCTTGCATGTTTTCAAATGTGAAAGATCCAATGTCGTTTACGGCTGAGATTACGCGGTAGAAAGAAATGCAAATCAAATTATCTCGCACCCGCGTCAATACTATCTCCCAGAAGTTCAAGACTAAGATGTGATTTTCTCTGGGATGTAGGGGGTTTCGTATGGGCGTTCAGCCTGTGGAGTAATTCGTGCCAAATGACGACGCTCGCCAGTCGTCCAGTCAATGATTGCAGAGTGAGCAGTCACGCGATTCTGTAATTCAGTCAGTTTTGGAGGTCCATTATAGCTGTGATCAGGTTTTGAATGTCTTACATCCCAAATTACGACAGTTTTGGGAGCCCATCGAATGCGAGCTTGATAGTCAATGCCACGGCCGACATGAGCCAACAAGAATCCTAAAAGGGCATCGCTTTCTTCTTTCTTGAGTCCCACGATACTACGAGTGACTTCAAAAACTGTTAATTTCAAGCCCTGTCCAAAAAAAAAAAAAAAAAAACTAGCGAAAGGACAGTTGCACTTACAACCAGCGTTGACAAAAAGTGCTTTTTCACCGGTCGCCGGGTGAGTCCGAACAAGGGGGTGCTCATTCTTGACTGGCTCTCTTCGCACAACACCATCGCGACTTCGGCTATTATCAGCCTGTTCAAATCCAGTGTGCACGGCTTTAAGTCCGTGTAAACGCTCCTGGATTGCTGGGGAAAGACGATTATATGCCTCAACTTGATCCACAAAGACGGTATCTCCACCCACTTCGGGGCCATCAAGAAGGTACAAAAGGGTAGTTCCAGGTGGCTGTTGCTCATAAGTGACATCCGAGTGCCATGAGACACTGCTGTTCTTCTCGGCAAGGTATTGATCAAATTCCCACGCGTTATTATTTCGGTGGACAAGGTGAATCTCCGGATATCCCTCGGGAGACCCACTGGTAGGGTGTATATGATGCCGACCAAAGTAGCCACCGAAATCAAGAGCCTCTTGGATGGGTAGGTCTGCAAAGTCTTGGTCTCTAAAAGCAACGACCTTGCGCTGAGCGACTAAGAGAGCAAGCTGGTCCCTTCCAGCGGGATCGAGTTTGCTGAGTTGAATGCCTGTGATTTCGGAGCCGATGGTCGGAGTGAGCTTTTGGATTTTGGATCCCTCAGTCAAGAGGTCTCTAAAGGAAGGGTCGGCATCTTTTCCCCGATCCAAGTGTGTGAATGGTTCCAGAGGTGGATATTTTTCGCTAGGGTCCCAGGTAGGGAGATAATTTGGGTACTGATAAGTTCATATTTAGCGCATACGTCGAAACCAGAGATTTGTGCAATGGAGATCCCAGCACTCGAGGGGATGGCTACTACATACACTGGCAGTGGTCTTCCCCCCTTCTTCTTCGATAGTCCTTCTCACTTTGTGTTTCTTCTCGGTGGATGGAAGCTCAGCCTTGACAGGAACAACAATATCTGCAATAGAGACCTCAGAGACAGAAGGCGCCATTTTGTACTTGAGTTGAGTCTTGACCTTGTGAGTTTTACTTTCAGAGGATGTGGATATGACCTTGAGAATATGCAATCTTATATATACTTGTATTTTACCCCTCGTTTTCCTTTCAAAGTTGAAGTTCACGTCATACTCACTTCTAATCACGCACATCCTAGGTGAGTACGCGCCCTAAAGTTTCATCCAGGACAACCTCAGGTGTGCACCATACGTATGTTTATTGCAACATACTTGAATACTTGAAGCGTGATTATACAGACAGATGGTGTCATGAAAGTCATCCATTCAAAGATAAGCAACACTCATAACCTTGAAACCTTAGAAGGCTTCTCGCCTATTAATATTGGCTGGCGAATTTCAAACATTTTAATTACAAACCACAGGTTTCTTTCATGGGGGAATACATTTAAATTGAATTCACCTACCTGAATATGTAAATCGTTACCTATATTTCAGCTTTGAAGCTGGTTCCAAGGCTGGAGTGTGTGCATGTATAGTACCAATATGCGTGCGGGTTTAGAACTCAAAACCGTTGCAGCACTCAGTGCTACATATATACATAAGCTACTTCACCTCAAGCTATTGATCTAGAGCACTGAATCTTCAGACTAAAATCAACCTTTTTTTCAACATTTGAATGAGGCATCATTGTCTGGGTTTAATATAAATAACAAGTAGCCATAGATGATACGAGTCAACGTTGGAAGACTGTATACATGATTCGGGACAGGGGATGATAAACCCTTTAATGTTCTTCAAATGTTGTCCGGTCATTGATGATTGAATATTCGAAAAGACATTTCCCCAGTGTCAAGGGAAACATTCGAATGAACCCGCGGTTGACATGTTGCTGCAATTCATGGATGAGGACGGGCAACCTCGTAAATAGTGCCCATGACATCATTGACTCCTGACAAATCTAATGGAGATTTTTGAGTATTTATCATCTACTAGTAACTATTATCAATTTTCCTCTACTCATGTTTCTTCAAGGTCAGAAAAATAATAAAGAAAATTCAATCTCATATCAAATTTCTTAAAAAATGGATACGCTAAGACGCACTTTCTCGACAGCGGGATCTACGCGCCATGGCAATACACAACCCGAGAACGGGACCGGGGAGATGAGCGAGTCCTCGAGTAACGGTGATGAGCGAGTGCAGTTTAGTGGGGATGGCCTGAACACAGGTGTCAAGGTGCTAGGTCAGAAATATCACGATGGGTTCCCTATTTGAATTATCGATTACTCACTGGTCTTTCTTGTGTCGGACAGGCGACGGTCGTCTTGACATTAAGATCCACGAGCACAGGCCCAAGGTGGCAGATCTCCTGAACCGCATGCAAAGAAGTCCCCTCATCTCCCAACGAACATCTGAAATGGATCTTTCAGAAGACAGGGATAGCCGAGAGGGTGTTCCAGACAAAGGGCAACCTTTCCCTCTGAAGTTAAATATTGTAATCCAAGTGATCGGTTCTCGTGGAGACATCCAACCGTTCATCGCGCTGGGCAAAGGCTTCAAGGAACATGGTCACCGCGTCCGATTGGCAACACATCTTGCATTTCGGGATCCTGTCCTTGAAGCGGGCCTGGAGTTCTTCAATATCGGAGGCGACCCCGCTGAATTGATGGCTTTCATGGTCAAAAACCCAGGACTGCTGCCCAATTTCAGCACCATCCGCAGTGGAGCTATTCAAAAGCGTCGCCGTGAAATGAATCAAATCATCAACGGTTGTTGGAAATCTTGTTTCCAGACCGGTGATGGTACAGATTTGCATCAGATTAAGGAGGATCCGTGGAGCGACACTGTGGATTGGCGACAGCGGCCATTTGTTGCGGACGCAATTATAGCCAATCCACCTAGTCTGGCACATATTCACTGTGCGCAAAGACTTGGTATTCCTCTTCATATCATGTTTACGTGAGTATAACAGAAAGACTTGTCGATATCACTTGCTAAACTTGGATGAAATAGGATGCCATGGTCACCAACACAGTCTTTCCCACATCCCTTAGCCGTCCTTCATCCGCAACAGTGTAAGCCAACTGTTGCAAACTTCGTGTCATATGCTGTTGTTGATATGATGGTATGGGAGGGATTGGGTGATCTTGTGAACAAGTTACGAAAGAAAATCCTATCGTTAGATCCACTAGACAGTATCACCGCCCCCAGTCTCATTCATCGACTCCAAATTCCTTGTACATATCTATGGTAAGAGGCCAGCTAATCATGAACCTTCTAAATTAGAAGGATGGACATCTTACTAATATATATGAATATATTATACAGGTCTCCCGCATTACTTTCAAAACCACGCGACTGGTCTGATAATATCGACATCTGCGGTTTCAGCTTTCTTCCATCAGAGTCAAATTATCAACCTCCACGCGAGATACAAGACTTTCTTGATGCAGGCCCAGTCCCAATATACGTCGGCTTTGGCTCTATTGTTGTGGACGATCCGATCAAATTAACTAAAATTGTATTCGGTGCAATCGAACAAACCGGCCAGCGCGCCCTGGTATCAAAGGGCTGGGGTAACTTGGGTGCCGAAGATGTTGAGGTCCCTGATAATATTCTTATAATTGGAAGTTGCCCCCATGACTGGCTCTTCCGGCACGTCTCGTGTGTGATTCACCACGGCGGTGCTGGTACTACCGCGGCTGGTTTGGCGCTTGGGAGGCCCACTATCGTCGTTCCCTTCTTCGGGGATCAAGAATTCTGGGGGGGCATAGTAGCAAGAGCCGGAGCTGGTCCTCAGCCAATACCTCATAAGCAGTTAACAGTGGATAGCCTGAGCAGTGCGATCGAAATGGCTTTGAAGCCATCAACGCACGAGAAAGCTCAGGATATTGAAAATAAGATGAAAATGGAATCGGGAGTGAAAGATGCGGTCCGCAGTTTTCATCAACATCTTGACTTGGAATCTATGCGATGTGCTATTTGCACTGATCGCCCTGCTGCATGGCACATTCGGCACACCAAGGTTGGACTTAGTACGTTTGCAGCCTCAACTTTGGTCGAAATGAAGCGGATAATGCCTGAAAATCTTGTTTTGTTAGTTCCCTCAGATCCATTCCCTCAGCAGAAAGACCAAAAAAAGAAATAGAAAAGGCTAAGAATTCGCACAGGAATCGGCCCATGGAATATGACACCTATCGTGATCCAGCGGGCCCTCTTAGTGCAAGTGCACAGGTGTTGTTTGGGGCCATTTCCAACTTTGTCATTGGCCTAGCCGATGTTCCAGTGGGGTTTATTGGGGATCTGTTTTCTGCGGGTCGCATGATAAACCACCCCCATGATCATACCAATCCTATTCAGGTGTATCATTGTCGTCGTGCGCACCGGCAGTCGCGTGCACGTTCTCGTTCTCGATCTCGATCACGCTCCCTATCACGCGAACTTTCGACTCGTTATTCCGAAGCCGAGGAGGGAAGTGAGGGCGATAATGAGAGGACACCAGAACATTTTCAACGCGAGGCAGTGCTTGCTGACACGGAAGAGGAAGATAGTGGAGAAGAACAAAGTGATGATAATGTATCGATCTTCGATGATGAACAAGAACATGCGAGCAGCAGTGTTTCGTCGGAAACACTGGGTAGACAGATGAGCTTACAACTCGAAAAGCAAGTGACAATGGGTTGTGAGATGCGCGCTGGAAAACACACAGGAATTGTCACCGAGGCCGCGATACACTGGAGTATACTATCAAAACGACTTTTAAACCTTCTGATTTGGATACCCACCGATGTCTCGCTTAGCTTGTCAAAGGGATTTCATAATGCGCCAAGGCTCTACAATGACCAAACGGTCACGGATACTCCTAAGGTTCATAGCTTTAGAAGTGGATTCAGAGCAGCTGGAAAGGTAAATGGATATCCATAAGCTTGTCTCGCCTGGGCAAGGCCTAAACTGATTCTTCCAAGGAATTCACTGATAGTTTTTATCACGGCATTACGGGTCTCGTCACGCATCCTCGACGTGGCTTCAAAGAGAATGGTGCCAAGGGCATGATGAAGGGTGTTGGGAAGGGCTTGGGTGGGATTGTCTTTAAACCCCCAGCAGGTATGTCTAGTGATTCAAACTATTGGGCTTTTCTTTTTTGTTTTTTCTTTTCATGCGTTCCACTCGGAGCAACACAATGATAACGGCTTCTTAGGTCTTTGGGGGCTTGCAGGCTATCCATTGACTGGAATCCGCCGAACGCTGCTCGTCTCATTGGGCAAATCTCAGCAAAACCACATTGTGGTTTCTCGAATAGCGCAAGGCCATGAGGAAATGCCAAAATCTTCAGAGGAAGAAAGGTCAGAAGTGATCAGGAAGTGGATACTTTTAGAAGAGGAATTGAGAAAAGGCAAGCGATACATCCGGCGCAGCAGTAAACGGCAATCCGAACATGATTTACCCGCTGCACCTGCGCCCACTGCGCCCACTGCGCCCACTGTACCCGCCCCGAGAAGCGTCCCCGAAATTCGGATCAACTGATGTTTCGATTTTGACATGAAGGGACGTGCTATATATGCTGTATTCAATGTTGTGCAATTACACTTCTACTTGCAGATTGCATAATTTGTACATATTTGAACCATGTCCATAAATTGACCTTTGGATAGTATTCATTCTATGTATACTAGTAGGTACTAGTAATACCGTAATATAACAGAGCCCTGAAATATTCCGATCAGTGGCCAATGAAAAGGCATAGAATGGATTATGTAAACAGAGCTTATCTTCAAATGGTCTAGCGGATTCAATAGCTTCAAATGTTCGATTTGGAGGTTGCAAGTTTTGAAATGTGCACATTGCCATCCTTAACAAGGGTTTTTTGTGCCGACAACTCGTTCCAATGTTGGTTCGAATCTGTGATTTGATCGCTCACTCCGATTGGCTCGCTGTTCAAATTAGAGCAAAACAAATGGAATGGTTGAATGTGGAATACGGAAGAGATATATATGGGTGAGGTATAAGATTCCTTCTTTTTCTCTCTTTGGGGGTAAAAATCAATTTCACTCATTTCATTCCTTGTCACTCTTTCCAAGGTCTCTCTTCTTTTTTAAATCCCGCATTCTTGGACTTGAAAATCTGTCACTCGTTTTTTTTTTTTTTTTTTTTTTTTTTTTAGTCACTCTTTGACCATGTTGAGTTTTCGCCTACAGCCGTGGGCCACTTTCATCTTTCTCTTGAGCCCACTACTAGTATCCGGGTTGGAGGAGATCGTTACCTGTACCGCTTTGAATGGAATCGAGAATGGATCTTTTGAAGATGGATTCACAGACTGGGGATTTGCTTCGTCTACCACGGGCTCGGTGGTGAGCGGCGATGCAGCGGATGGTTCATACTACCTACAGGCTTCTAACTCTGAGGTCGATGCGCTTTTAATCTATCAACGTCTCTCCAACTTACTGGTAGGCGATTCATACACAATCTCATTTGAGTATCAGTTGGTTCCCAACAGCGCAAATATTGAGATGAGCTGCAGACTATACATGTACATGGATTCAGTTAGCGCGTCTGGACTTCTCGCCCAGACCGCCGTGACAATTAACGAGCAAACTGTTGGTTGGAGCACTTTATCCACGTCATATACCCCTAGCAGTTCTGGAACTCATACATTTGAGATTTACGGTTACTGTTCCGATACCGATAGGGTTTATACTGGTGCGGCATTGAATATCGACAATGTGGTGATCTCAGGGACCACGGCCAGCACGTGTACCACTGTGACCATAACACCCACACCTACGCCAACTCCGACTCCAACTACATCTTCGGTTGCTGTTTCCTCTGCTGTGCCGGTCTCTGCATCTTCAGGTGCCGTGCGATCTTCGGCTGTACCACTTTACTCGCCTTCCTCTTCCGCATCATTGACTGTCTCGACTTCTTCTTCGGCGTTGGCTCAGTCTGGCTATTCACTTCAGTCCAGCACCCCGGTTGCTGTATCATCTTTTGTCGTGCGACCATCCTCCATCTTGCGGCCCTCCGTCTTGCCCTCATCTTCCACATACCCGTCCTTGGATCCATCGCGTTCTTCTTCGGTGATGCCACATTACAGATCTTCGGCATCTATCCTTTCGCCAGCTTTGACATCTTCCACTGCTATCTTAGAGTCATCTGCCGCTAAATCGATTCCTACTCCTCTCAAGTCTTTCAACCTATCGTCCAGTCCTTTCCGTTCCTCGAAAGTTTCCAGCACTCCTCTTACTCACTCGAGTCGCACTACCGCTTCGCCTAGTGCGCCATCGGCTATCAGTGTTGGAGAAAGCTCGGCCCTCCCATCTCCCGGCGTCGTCGGCACTGGCACTGGTATTCCCAGAATTCCCACAACCACCGGCACCACCGGCGCAGGATTCAGCTCGGAGCCAAATCAATTTAGTACCTCTACTATCATGAGCACTCGCACCGCCACTATTACGGCTTGTCCATTGAGTGTGACGGACTGTCCTGCTCGTGATAGAACAACTTATCTGACCACTGAGACGGTAGTTGTCGATACCACCATTTGTCCAGTGACTGCCGCGGAGGCCACTCAGACCACCGGCAGTTCTACCGTTGGGTCTGGCTCTGATGCTGGTGATACAGACTACTCAACTTCCACCGTTCTGACTACTCGCACAGCAACCATTACAGCTTGCCCATCGAGCGTGACGAATTGTCCAGCTCGTGAGAGAACCACTTATCTCACCACCGAGACTGTTGTTCTCTCTACCACTATCTGCCCAATTACTGCTGCCAAGGCTACTCAAACCGCTTCTAGTGTCCCTATTGGGGCTGGTTCAGGTCATGCAAGCTACACAACTTCCACCGTTATGAGCACACGTATAGGTACTATCACAGCTTGTGCTTCAAGCGCGACAGATTGTCCTGCCCGTGAGAAAACCACTTATCTTACTACCGAGACACTAGTTGTCTCCACCACTGTCTGCCCTGTGACAGCAGCCGAAGCAAGCGCTACTTCCGAGAGTACTTCTGGTGCGTCTGGCTTATCAGGCTCGTCCTCTGGCTCGTCCTCTGGCTCGTCTTCGGGCTCTTCGGAATCTTCGGGCTCTTCGGGCTCTTCGGACTCGTCTGGCTCTTCGGGCTCGTCTTCTGGCTCTTCGGGCTCTTCGGACTCGTCTGGCTCGTCTGGCTCGTCTTCTGGCCTCCTTGATAGCTCAAAAACCACTGCGACCCTTACTCTTATCCAAGTGCCTCAGTCTACGATTCTTTCCACCGATTCTGTCAAGATTGAAGTCTTAGGAAATCAATTTCCCACCTCCTTTCCAACATTGACTGCCACAAAATTGCATCAATCAATCATAACCAAGGTCGCCAGTTCTTCAGTCCTTCCTTCTTCTTCTTCTTCTTCTTCTTCTTCTTCTTCTTCTTCTTCTTCTTCTTCTTCTTCAATCGTCATTCACCAAGGCAAATTTGGATCACCAACCACAACTTCCAGTGGTCCTGTTTATACTGGTAGCGCCATGTCGCAAAACATTATCTTCTCAGCAGGCTTGGCTTCGGCCTTTTCACTTTTTGTGGCCCTCATTCTTGTTCTCTAGATTAGAATTTATCTCATCCCGAAGACTTTTCTCGCGGTACTCATCTTCTCAATGTCAATATGTGAATACCACCTATGAAATTATACTTCAATGCATATGTATATCTTGCCATCGTGGTTCATCAAAAGTTTCAGTCTAATACATGTACTCTATCTTGTTCAATGCTGATAGTCGCTATTATTACTACTTTATGTTTGCCAGGCGGCGCCTTACGTGAGATCCTATTTTCCCACAAGCATTGATTCACAGCAGGTGCTGATCAGCCTCCAGTTTAGATAACGGAGTTTACGTGTCAATTGGGCAAAATTTCGATATGATATTTCAAACACGATCGGGTCAATCAAAGAATACCCGTT
This sequence comes from Penicillium verhagenii, assembly GCF_028828195.1. Taxonomy (NCBI): domain Eukaryota; kingdom Fungi; phylum Ascomycota; class Eurotiomycetes; order Eurotiales; family Aspergillaceae; genus Penicillium; species Penicillium verhagenii. The sequence goes on along the minus strand of NW_026643176.1, from coordinate 80,617 downwards.
GATGTCTACAAGGGCCAAAACAAATCTCAATTTTATCAATGATCAACCAGGCACCGGGAAGCTATTGGCCACTCATTTTCGGCGGATTCTAGAACATTTGAAGAGATTTGAAATGAGAAGCAAAATCTTGGTTTTTTGATATGCCCCACAGAGCTTACATGGTGGAGAAAAGGGTTCCAAATTACTACATATGTACGTACGGAGTACTCCATAGCGAGAATTTCTTATGTACTAGTACATAGTACTGCACATGATGGAGCACGAGAACCGGTTTTGACGTTGTAAATGCCGATCGCTTTTGGAGGGGAAATTAAGAGGCCGTTAAGTATAGGCCTTTGAAAAGTCTTCGGCACCAATTAAAGGCTTGCAAACAACCACAAGCTTGTCAAGCACGTCGGCAATAGTACCTGTACTTGTGTAGGACGGAGTGGAAAGTCATTCCAGGCAAAGCACAGCCAACGGATGTACTTGTAATAGAGTCTAGAACTGGGCACGTTTGCCGATTTCTTTTTTTTTTATTTGTATATTTTGGAATTAAATGGATCAAGGGTAACAAAAAAACCTGCTGGGTCTGTACGAGAAAAAAAGAAGAAAATTAGGGAAATGGTGGATATGGTGGATATGAAATCCCGCTTGGGCCAGAGTGACGCGGCCTAAGACTTTGGAAAGCGGAGGTCGATAGTCGATGTTCAATGTTCATACTACAGTATATCCTGTAAGAAAACTTCCAAACTCCACATATTGATTTTCTATTCAATTGGATTTCTTCTCTAATTCTTTCTGGCTGTGAGGAGAATCTTTGGACATAAACAACAATTACTCAAATATAGCTGACGTCGGGTTCCTGAATGGCTCAGGCCCGTGCCTTTTGGTCTAGCTCCCTGCGGGGCTATCAACAATGCGAGTTCAAGTTTACTTGGCAGTGGCGTTGTCTTTTAGCTCAAAATCGGTTCAAAGATATCCACGAGATGCACTTGGCTTGTCTCATTGCAATTGATAAGTTTTAAGGCTTTAATATTACAAAAAGCTCGTATGAACTTCTGGTCAAGAGGAATACAGAGTACATTTAATTATAGTATCTTCACTTCTTCAATGTGGGGGTTCAAATGCTTAACCATGTTAGAAATTGTTTTATCGCATCCATGCATTCTTTCTCTTTTTTTTCTCTTTTCCTTTTTAATTCCTGATCTTTCTGATCTATGACAGGGAAATGGACACGCGTCGTGTCCTACGTTGGGGGTTCCCCGCTGCAATAAAGATTGAACTTATCACATACGGTTAGTGCCCGTATAGTTTGTGAACAATCAGCTTGAAAGAACCAATCCAGACCAGCGGAGATTTGATAGGTTCCAACGGCGAACACGCTCATCATCCTAATCCCGGTTTTGGCATCATTCGTGGATGATTCGTAAGTCTTTCCCAGAAAATCCAACCGCGGTGACTATTTTTTCCTTGGTTACTTAAATTCATGAGCTGGCTCAAAGAATCTTTTTCTTTTTCTTTCTGACCTCGAACCTTTTTTCTTTAGTGAAGCAACACTGTTTACAATCGCTTTTGGGCTCTCTCTTTAACTCTCACATCTTTTCAATTCCCATTATGAAGAGCACCATTGCCATCGCTGCCCTCGTGGCTGGCGCCAACGCCCTCGTTGGTCGCAGTGACAGCTGCTGTTTCCAGATCGCTGCCTCTGGCGGCGAGTCCGGCTCCCTTGGCCAATTGACCGATGGTCAAGTTCGCCTCGGTGATACCACCCTGTCGGCTGCTGAGTTCTGTATCTCGAACTCCATCATTACCGATAGCGAGGGTCGTGGATGTGTTATCACTAGTGAGTCAATTTGTTCGCCAAAATTAAAGAAAAGCAGCAGCACTAACAAGAAATCTTCAGCCGAGACCACCCAGTTCCAATGTGACCAGGGCGCCACCGGTACCTCTGGTTTCACCATTTCCTCATCTGGCTTGTTGAGCTTTGACGGTAGCTCCTCCTTCATCGCTTGCCAGACTGGCGAGGATAACGGAAGCAACATCTACACTACCAACAGCACTTCTGTAACCGAATGTGTTAGCGTTAAGCTGACCGGTGACTCCTGTGCCGCTGCTGCCTCATCCTCCGTGGCCTCCTCTGTTGCCGCTGCCTCGCCGGCACCCAGCTCATCCTCCGTCTCTTCATCGCCCTACACAGTGATTCAGTCATCGATTCCTGCTGTTCCCGTTACCACCGTGACCCCTACTTCTCGCCCTCTGATCCCCACTAGCTCGGCAGTGATTTCCACCCCCGTTGCTGCTTCAACTAGCGCTACTCAGATCACCAGCTACACCTCGACCGCAACTGCCAGCACCAGCACCAGCACCAGCACTTCGTCTACGAGCTCCACCGCTTCTGCCGCTGCTTCTTCCACCGCTGCTACCAGCGGCGCGGCTACCTCTGCCCCCATGGGCTTCGCTCACTGGGTCGCTTCCGTTGCTGTTATGCTGAGCGTGATGGTTCTCTACTAGCCTTCCCGTACAGAGGTCTTACCTTGCTTCTTTGTCAATATTTGATGACATGAAGCAAGTAATGAGCTAGAAGATCAGCATATTTCTTGACTTTGGGCCAATGATTTGAATATGATGCAGGTAATAATATGTACAAGCCGCATGACCACTCCTTTATGAAGATAATACCGTGACTACAATGATCACTAATGTCTCCCTGTTATCCGCGTTTTATAGAGTTAATCTTGGAATGATTCACTTCAAGTGACTACATGTAACAATATACGCCGTGTGAAAATGGCGGAATTTGCCAAGTAATAATATTTTGTGACTCTTGCCCAATAAAATTCACAAGTATACATAATATCAAATTTTTCAAGACCGAATTAAACTTCTTTCCAGATGCACCTAAGCGGGAAGATAATACCAAATTCTACCATTTAGTAACATTTGAAGATCAATTCAACGGCCAAATTGCCACACGAAGATCCCGCACTGGCGGAACGTTTGTTCCGCAGTAGCTTATCCGCAGTGGATCATCGATTCATCGACATGGCATTTACGGTGTGAACTCCCAAACTCCTGGCTAGTTCAAACGTTAGCGAATATTGCGAAGCCTTTCAATCCAAGGTTTCACGTTTTCAAGGTTTACTAAAGACTTATACTAGTCAACTAGGTGATTGCTATAAAAGGCCGATCCGATCAAGGCGGAATAGACTACTAGAGTCTAGTAGGAAAGCTCAAGTGCTGGGTTCCGCTCTTTCGGCACATCCATCGGCATCTTATAAGTTTTCCAGACCCATGGATGAGATTAAGGTGGCAATCCATATACTCAGTTCCTCAGTTCCTAGTTCTATGGAGTAAGCTAGGTAGCAGCGATCTTCCAAAGATTGTAACTTACCCAAGTAAAAAAGGGGTCTCAAAAGTGGAGAATCTTTCCAAGGTTGAAGTAACCAACCCTCCCCAATAAACCACAGCCATTGATCCGATTATTGAAAATAAAAGGAATTTTGGAAAATATCAGTTGAGGTGGAGTCTCCATAAACTCAATTTCTTCCCCAGAATGCGGGGATGTCGTTAACCTTGGAACTACATGCCGATGTGCTTTCCGATAGCATGTTTACCCTGTCGATCCAGCCCTGGAGCAAGAATGGATTGCTTCCGATCGGATACGGAGACTCAAATCTGGGGAAGCTCCGCAGATAAACCAGAGCTATAAATCCAGATCCAACTTCTGCTAAATGAAGTTGGAAGCAGTTTGTCCGCTCGTCCGACTTAAATACCTGTGGACATATCCATTCATTTTTTTCCTCCCCAAATTGGAATTAAAGACACAACAATGCACGACGAAATCATGCGTGGAAGCTCCAAGATCTCCCATAGTGAGGCTGGTGGTATGCCTGTTTTAACACAGGTCCCTACTTCGGTGACCCTTTCTGCTGAACAGTTTGAGAGGCTTTACCTGAGTCCTATGATGCATCGTCAGCCGACCTTGGCAAAGAATTTGGGAAATCCTACACCATTGTATGGTTTAACGCTCAGAGCTTAACTTCACCATTGCTAACTTAGGTGTGTGATCCCAGGGGTGTTGGAGCTTTTGTGCTCACAGCCACGCCACTTGCGTGTTGCTTGATGGGATGGAGAGGTGCAGGCGGAGGTGGTGCGGCATTCAGGTAACAATTGTCCTGGCGCTGCTCCATAGACCCGCATGTGCTCTTGACTAACGTTATGTAGCGGGGTTCTCATATTGTTGGGTGGGCTCTTGCTGGTCCTTTCCAGTATCCTTGAATTTATCCTCGGAAACACATTCTCCTCGGTTGTGTTTGGTCACTTAGGCAAGTTACTATCTGACAACCTGAGCTTTGAACGAAACTGATTGTCATTAGGTGGATTCTGTTTGGCTTTCGGTGCCACTATGACTCCAGCATTCAACTCTGCCGGTACATACTATACATCCACTGGAACCTTTGGAACCCGGTTATGACTTCATTCGTGCTTACTTGACTTCTAGCTCCATATTCTGCAGACGGGACCAATACCTTGGCAGGTCTTCACGGCGCGGGCTTTGTGGACACATTTGGTAAAGTTCATTCTTGAATTCAGGACTCAATCCCCTCACCACCGGTGCAAATTGACTGACTCGATATGATTAGCATTCTTCTTCATATTCATGGCACTGCTGATGCTGATATACACAGTTTGTGCCACTCGCACCAACTTAGTATTTGTTCTCAAATTCACTTCCCTGGTTTTCGTGTTTTCCCTCTTGGCAGCCGCATATTGGAAACTGGGTCTCGAGGATGAAGCAGCAGCTAATCGGTTAACCGTGGTATGTCTGATTCATTCCTATCTATTCCTTCAATTTCTGAGCCCTATCATTTAGGGCGCTGGCGTCGCGTTATTTGTGGCCACGATGCTAGGATTCTATCTATTGACAGCGCAACTGCTTGACTCGGTGGGCTTCCCTCTCTCTTTGCCAGTTGGAGATCTGAGTGGGGTGTGGAATCGCAGGAGCCAACGGTAAGTATTATCACCCTTTGTTCGTCTTGCACCAGTTGATGAAAACCTAGGAACACCACGGATCCCGAGCTCGCTACCGATGTCGATGGCAAGTTCTGAGTTCAACATTTGAACATTTGAATTGATGGCTAAATTCATAATTTTGGAATACGTCAACTTGCCTTTAACCAATGTTGTCAACATTGAACAATTGAGAGATCAATATGTATACATATGTAGCAAATACCATATTTTAGGTAGTAGATATAGGTACATATATGGAACGATAACCGTGGCTGATCGGAAGCCCTGCGAGCTGGATGAAGTTGATTAATTTGATGTAAATCTGGGTGACCAAGACTTAATGAATATTTTCCTACTGTGATGCCATGCTTCCAGCCTTTGAAAATGTGAATGAAAATGAAGAGATGGAAAAAAGAAAGAAAAAAAAACAATCGACGGCTGGCGGATTCGAACCGCCGCCTCCGAAGAGAATTGATTTCTAGTCAATCGCCTTAGACCACTCGGCCAAACCGCCTATTTTGATATGATGAGTAAGCTTAAATAGTGATCTATAAACTCCGAACTTGGTAATTGGATATTGGGAACTTCAGGGGAACTTCAACTTCAGTGCAGTCCGGAATCTCCTGATAAATCCTTTTAGTGTGGAAGTTTGAAAAGACCATAAAGGCTTTTCAAGCCAACGAAGTGATCTGATGACTGCCAACTTGACCACAGCTTTGAAGTCGCCATCAAACATATGAAATTTCACTAGTATTTGACTCCACGCAAGCCACCCGCGCAACCAGCCAAATGAAGTATTTTTGGCGACATATACAACTTTGCCCCCTGTCGGTTTCTTCGATTATTTCATCAACCCCATCTTGCAGCTTTTTTCCTGCTTTGCAACCGACTTCTGTGCCTCAATTCATCCCGAGTGGAAAATCGAAGCGAGCGCGAGTGGCTGATCAGTCAAGCTCATCCCCACGGACCCCCCAACCACACCACCACGGACCGAACCAGCCAAGCATAATGAGTTGGGGCTCGGAGTCTTCGTCAGCCATCTCACTCTGCAAAACTAATTACCTAGTCTGTAAAGCTAGTCTTACAAAAACCCAGCCTGCAGAATATGTCAATCAGGCCGAGCTATGGTGGAGTGTGTCTCTGGCCACCTGATTGGGCTTATTGGGTGCCCGCTCTAGGCGCTACTGCAACTGTCGGTCGGCAGGCACCGCGTGGGAACATGTTATTGTATGTACCCCATTTTAACGTGACCAATATGGCTTTTCATAGGGCTATTTGTGGCGAGCTGCAAGGTACCAACACCTACATGGCCACTAGTTTCATCTCAAACCCCTCTTTACTCGGCCTTGCCGTAATTTTGGCCACTCCGCCATCGACCTCTTCAGCTGCACATCCTGTGCACAACGTCGTGATTGGAGTCGGACATGTCGCATCCAGCTACCAATTGTGTTTCGACTGGCCGGGTCAGCTATTCGGTCTTTCAGTGCTCAATGGCTGGCTGGGTGCTCACAATCCCAGCATAGCCTGGTTGAAGACATAAGGCCAGTGTAAGCGATGAACTTTGGAAGCAATGGCTCGAGGTGTATGCATATATAATGATGTCTAATTCCCCTCAGTCTCAAGATCCCAAGCCATCAACTTCAATCCAATCAAGACCACCTTGAGTGAATATTTAACCCAACTCACCCTTTACCCTGATATCAATTTCGCATTTCTGTTCAACTTTCCCCTCCCGCCCAGCTAGAGCGAGTTCGATCTTTTTTTTCCCTTTTTTCATTTTGGTTATTACATGTAATTGATTTATATTATATATATAAAACAACTCCCACTCGACCAAGTTTTGATTTTTCGACTTCCCGTCAACATTTCCAATTTACCAAACGTCTTCAAGATGGTTGCAGCAGTTCAAGCCCCGATTCCGGCCCCGGCCCAGCTCGCATTGACAGAGAACTCCGTCGCTGGTGCCAACGGTAACAGCAATGGTACCAACAACGGCACCAGCAACGGTAACACCCACGGCATTATGAAGACCGAGTTTATTCCCTGGATCAAGCCAACCAAGCCCGTGGTGAACCGAATCCCACCACCCCGTCTGGTCAAGCCTGAGACCATCGCTGCTCTCGCTGAAAGATTCAATCTCGACAACTTCATCAACAAGCATGAGGTCCACCAGAGGGAGCTTTCCACCCTTGATGACATCGACACCACCATGATCCGCGACAACGAGTTCTTCGCTACCATGACAAGCATCGATGTTCACCACTCACACCACTGGGGAAAGGTCATCACCGCTCGGGAGAACATCGCTTCACACCTTCACATCGCCCTCGCCGAGAGCGACAAACTGCTCGAAGAGCTTACCACAGTCATCACAAAACTGGATTCCGCTGAACATGACAAGGCCGTTGCAATTGCCAAGTTTGAGGCCGCTGAGAAGCGCCGCGTTGAGATTGAGGGCCAGCTGAAAATTGCCAACTGTGAGCTGGGCCAAGCCCGCTTCCGGATGGTCAAGCTCGCACAGGAGCGTGACGCTCAGGAAGCCAAAGCTGAGGTTGCAGGGAAGCTGTTGATCATCCGTGACAGGCAAATTGAGACTCATCGCCGGGATATCACTCAGCTCCAGGATTGGGTTGTCAGGCTGACTGCTCAGCTTACCCTTGCCCAGGAGCAAGCACGCGAGTCCCGCAAATGTGAACGCATTGCCAAGGTCGAGTCTGATGCCTGGCGAAAGAAGGCTGAAGATTTGGAAAAGGAGAACAAGAGATTCCGGGAGGAAAATATTGAGCTCACGAAGAAGTTTGCCGAGCTTTCCATGCTCTGCTCTGACCATAAGCGCGACTTGAAGATCAAGGCCGAGCTGCTTAGCGAAGCTGAAAAGGACATCCTCATTCTTAATACCACAAACACGCAACTGAACGACTACTTGAAGACTCTGGAGGAGAAACAAGCCCACTTTGACGAAATTCTGCGACAGGCCCTGGCTGATCGCAAGGATGCCACTGATCGTGAGGATGCGGCGGTGAAAGACCGCCGCACAGCCGAACGTGAGCGAGATGCAGCTATCGAGAATGAAATCGAAGCCAAGCGCCTTTACGCCAATGTTCATGTTTTGTGGGAGGATGAAAAGTCTGCTCTTGAGCTCAAGATCCAAGAGATCGCAGATGTCAAGCTCGAACGAGACCATGCCCGCGAAAGAGCTTTCAACGCCTGTCACTTTGTCCAGGAGAGCCTCGAGTGGGGGCAAGCGCTCAACCTCATCAACCATCAACTTCTGGGAGAGTGGAAGATCATGAAAGATGAAAAGATCAGCTCCCTGAACCGCAGACTGCATGCTGAGAGAGAACGACACCGCATGGCGGGGGCCCTAGATCGGGACCGTGAACTCATCATCAGCCTGGAGAATGAGCTGTCCGTTCTCAAGGAAGGTGCTCACGTCCTTGAGATGGACTGTGTCTTCCGTAAGAGCCAATATGAGCAGCACCACGAGAGCCTGCAGGCCCAGCTTGACGAGAAGACCGATGAGTTGGCCAATGCTCAAATTGCCCAGTTTGGATGGGACAAGGAAAAGGCCAAGCTCACCAAGTCTCTCCAGAGCGAGACCAACGAGCACAACAAGGCCACTGCCAAGATCAAGGAGCTTGAAGCCCAACATGAGAGCGCGGAGACTATTCTGAATCAGGACATTGAGAAGCTCTCGCACAGCATCAAAGAGCTTGAGGAGGGTCGGAATGCCCACGCCCTGGTCATTAAAAAAGAGGCCGACGATCAGATTCAAGCTATCAAGCAAGAATTAGAGGCTGCCAAACTGGAGTTCCAGGCTATCCTCAAGAAGGAGATTGAGCAGGCGAGACGTGTTCATGAGAACGACCACATCACACTTCAGGATGTCTTCTATGGTGGCAAGCGACTTGAGGAACACAAGGAGCTAGATGATTTGAAGCGAAAGGACATTTACAACAAGATTGCCGCCCTTTGGGGTACAACAGAGTCCTTCCACCTTGAGGAATACTTCCCTGAGAAGAAGAAGCCTATCACTGTCATCTGCCGTCTCAAGAAGGGTGATAAGGCCACTCGCATTTTCGATGCTTCTGAAGGAACTTTCAAGTTCTCCAACAACAACAACAACAACAACAACAACCGCAAGTAGATTAGCAGACTACTAAGGGACTAACTACTACTGAGTTATTTGGACATTTATTTTTGCGATGCCAATCCTCGATGCTCTTCCTTATGTTCATGCCCGCACTTTCTTTGTACATTTCCATGTTTCTCTAGCTCGTTTATCTTCAAATGTTGTGTCTTATTTTTCTTGAAATTAATATTTGCTATTTCATATCGAAACCTGATTTTTCTGTGGCCTTTCTCCTTATTCGCCTTTCCATATATTCGTAAGGAAAGGAGTGACTTTGATACAATTTAACCTACCAGGTAGAATCCCTGAATCCATGCTTAGTTGAGTGCCGTACTTTATTCGCGTAGCGGTTAGGCAGGCTTCTCCCGAGCGCGCGAAACCAGAATCGAAGCGTGGTCAACTCGCCAAACCTGAGCGTCAAAAAAGCGGTATTATATCCATACAAATAGATGCCCCAGGACTTTGGAGGTCAAGTCATTTTAATTGGCTTTACCTTTGAGAATCATTTCCTAAGAAAAGCAGCTGACACAAGGAGATTGAAATCAAACCGGCATGAGGCGATGCCAGCAGGTACCTAGAGCATACTAGTATGGTCAGATTCCTATGCATGGTTAGGCCAGGCATTCTATCAATCCACTCACACGTCGGGTCAGAAACAGAATGTACCTAGGTGGGTGGTGTATGCGTTATGTCAACTCATTCTAAGTTTATTCAAAAGATCTGTGGATATGTGAATGTCTTGCAAATACTTAGCATCTGTATGAAGGCAGTGTTTAAATTGTCAAGGTATCATTAACGCCGAATATCTCAAGAAATGTACAAAAGAACGCTGATCAAACAAACCCCCTTAAGAATCAGTGCGTGAGCAGCCACGTCTCAAACGGAACACCGCGGGGGGACTTCTTCCCATCCCTATCTGTGGAGAATAAAGCAGGCTCAAAATCAGATACTGATGCATATTGTCGGACCAAATGCCGCCAGTAACATGATTCAGCAGCAGGAGTCAGATAGCGATCTCGGAACGTCCGTACCGCATTGTCAGCGATTCGCTCCGCTACTTGTGGGTTATCAATCAAGTAATCAATCTTAGAAGGTAGATCCCCAAAATTTTGATCGACTTCAAGGTAGTTTGCATCGGCACCAGATGAAATGAGCGCGCCGTGGTGGGCTTCACGCCACACGAGAGGGTGCGAGATCATCACCGAGCGACAGTTGAGAAGATACTTTCCCCGACCGGAGAAGCTGCGGCCCTCGGTGTGTGCGACAAACATATAGCGACAGTGATCTTCCATCGGAAGCAGATTGTATCGGATGTCATTATCGTCGTCCCAGTCGATAACGCGGACGCTCCCCCAACTCCGGCTTAGGGCGGTTTTGAGCAGCTTACTGCGAATGGCGGGGTTTGTTGCGAGGCTGCCGCGCCAGACAAGCTGCTTTTTCTTGTCTTGAAATGCTAGCCCTGGGAGAACGGTACCATCCGGTAGAGTTTCGCCATCGTCGATTGCGGCAATGCGCCGTCGGACTTCGTGGTATGGACCAATTTGCACTTCGGGCCAAGCCCAGTAACCAAAGTCTGGCATCAACCAGACCGAGTCATCTCCCTCTCGTTTGGAATATGCCCAAATTGGCCCTGTCCCTGTTGGGTCCTCGGCAAAATCTTCTGTTGTGAAGGTAAATTCGATGCTAGGAAGGAGGCGGCGGTCCGGGTATGCTTTTAGGGCACGGTGCAGTGAATTTAATGTAGAACGAGCTCGGGTTCCTGTAACGGGCATTGCGGCATAATCGACAACATATAACTGTACATCGTAGCGTAGTATTAGATCAGTTCTGGAGTCGCAGAAGAACATACTGCGGTAACTCAACTCACCTCGCCCTGGTCGATAATTCCCCGCACCATGCCATCCTCGACATTTCGCGAATCAAGATCTTTGTAGGAAATCAAGGTTTCTTGATTCAACTGAGCAGACTTGTCAATCTCAATGAAAAGTCTCGGAAATGCAATTTGACATTGCTCCTCTGAAAGACCATGATTTTGTCCATCACGCCCAACAACAAAATCCCACGAACCGTTGCTAGGAGTCGAAGCTTCTGCTGGTGGGCAGTGTTGTGAGTTAGGATGGGATGTCTTTAAGAAATATCGGGCAGAGTCTGTGGATTGATGGAATGAGAGGATAAAGAATGAGAGGATGAAGAAGGATACCACGGCGGTAGTGGCTATGAAGCGGAATGAGGGTCTCTGCGCGATCATCTTGGCTTTTCAGGAACGATTTCTGGAATGGAGAGAGTCCTCTTAAATCAGACCAACCCCATAACCTGATGGAGGTATTGATAACTTGAACACTGTAAGTCAGAGATTAATTCGAATTGTCCCGATTTTCGCAAGCCTTTCAAAGGTGAGCACTTGAGTGGTGCAGATGAATTGCATCGCCTCGTCGAGAGGGTCAACGAACGATAGTTTCCACGGCAACGAAACCCGATCGCATCACTGGCATGAAATAATTGATACGGGATAGTTATTCTGTGGTCATTACAACACTGGAGAAAAAAAAAATTAGGGAAATAGAATAAACAAAACAAAAAAAATTCCGCTCACATGTGGACATCAATGTACATTCAAGCAAGGTAATAATTTCGTAGTACAATGTATGTAGGTAACAAAGCGAGATGCTTTTCTACCTAAAACACTTTGATCAATGAGCACCGTCGGATCTATCATGATGGCCCCAATGATTTCGCTCTATGTACAAGGGACTTTGGGCACCTGGGAGAAGCGTTCCACGGCCAATTGATATGTATATTCAAGGGGGGGGTATCTCAGCAACAACTCATAACAGGAAAAGGGGAGACATATATAAAACGAAAGAAAATAGGAGATTGACCCCGTAAGATCATCAAATACAAGACAAGCGCAACCTGAAGCCGCCAAATAGCAAATGGCAAAAAGCAAAAGGTTTGAAAAGCAGAAAGGAATTATCGCTCATCACCACTTGCAACCGCACTACCGCCGTTGCTGCTAAAGTAGCTTTCGTCGATCTTGAGGATCCACTCTACTTTTTGAGCCTCGGTGCGTGTCGCAAAGAGGTAGGTATTCTGCGTTCCATAGACGGCAAAAATATTGGGACGTCCTTTAGCAGATAATGAGCGGTCGGTACCGGCTCCGGAGCCATCCAAAAGGCGGGCAAAGTCAGGCGCATGGTCGACGCGAGAGTTGCGCAAGTTTATGGCGTTTATTTCATCTCCATCAGGGACCGAGTAGATGTGGAGATACGGCCGGCGAAGCTCCACAAATCGGCGAACCCAGACACTGTTTGTATCGTCCGGTGTCAGGACATGTCCTGACTTTAGGGCGGATGCATTCTTGGGTAAGGTTTGAATGGTAGCCACAAAGCGAGGCTTCAAGGACATCTTGTCAGATGTGTTGTTGGCCCCGTTCGATCTAGTCTGCGCGCCATCGGTGGGAGGTTCAGTATTGCTGCCAACGAGGATAGTCTCCGTGGGGTCTTTTTTGGTCGGCCAGAGATCAATGTACTTGCGGAGAAGTTTAGTTTTCCGCTCGTTGAGGTCTTGGTTCCTCATAGGTGTAGATCGGCCACTGCCCCTCGCAGATGATGCCACTAGGCTACCAGCGCTGAGAGCACCTCGAGCAGCCTGCAATTCGGCTACACGGTATCGATGTTTGCGAGCTGCAATATAATCCCGAACCAGGGACACTTTGCGGGCCGCCCATGCTGTCAAGAGCTCTTCACCTTTGACATAGTCATTCTGAGTGTTCATTCGCCAAAGGTCAGCGGCTCGCTTGGCGGAAATCGGTCGAATGACCAAGGAATACATGCGAGTGGTCGAGTGGACAACTCGAATAGAGCTCCACAGTTGTTTGAACATGGATTGCTGGCGGACATATGTACGTCCAAGAATTTGGACTGTTTGATCGACCTCGAACACAACAGGGGCTTGCAGGCGAGAAGATATGAGATCCCAGCGCACTGTGACCTGAACTCGGTATTTGTCTGCGGTGACTCGATCAAGCAGCAAGGAGCCGTGTAAACTCGAATCCCACTGGCCTATGATCGTGACATTGGAGGTTCCATCGGCATTGTCCTTTACCATGGGTTCTTGAAGGAACTTGAGGGGAACATCCGGAGTTTGTAAATCCTGGTCAGGGATCTTACCCCACGGATCCAGAAGACGAACAGAACCCACGCGAGCATTGGTGATGTCATCCCATGGGAGGCTCTCGGTGGAACTATAGGTGAGGTTGATGGAGACGCGACGCTGCAGACCCTGGTGAAGCTGATAGGTGCCGGCATCGAGATTAGTACTCTGAACAACCTCTACCGGTAAATATTCACCAGACTCTGCAAGCTCGAGAATCTGAATTCTCGCAAAAACGTCGTGTCTTTCTTCCGAGTAGAATTCTGATTCTGCAATCCGAGGAGCAGTTCGCTTCTGGGATGTGACGTCGGCTGAATCGCGCATGTCATCCCAGCTCAGGAGCTTGTCCAGATGTACCGGTGTCACGCGAGCGTAAACACAGACCTTGAGGGCGGCGGTTCGCGGGCTTGACAGCGGCAGGCTCATACTATGCACGCTTTCAAACCGTACTGGGCTCTCTTCAAATCCACTTATCATTTGTGTGGTGGTAGCCCCTCCTTCCTCGGAGATTCCAGGAACGAAGAGCTGTGCATGTACTTCCGTCCCTTCCCACTCAGCAAAGCCAACCATATCCCGCATGACCACATTAAATTTCAATGTGGATGAAGGGGCCTCCGCGGATGATGGTTCCAGGGACAATCGGATGATCCCAACAACACTCTGGGTATAAGGCGAAGTGATCTCAACAGAGAAATCTTGCACGCGTGTCTCGAAAACAGCGGTCAGGGGGATATCTGTGTCACCAATGAGAGAGTATTGTGGGGAACACGGGTCCGAAAATGGATTTTCGAGTTTAAAGTGCTGGATATAGTCGGGCCTGTCAATGTACTGGTGTAGTTGGCGCATGGATTGCACGCGGCGTTGAAGCTTTTCAATCGACCAGAGGTGGATGACACGCTGCTTATAATCAATTACCCGGATGCCAACACACGGTTTCTTGGCCTCTTCTAGCACGATATCGTCATCACCAGAAATTCCATTCAGGACAAGGTCGTAAGACGAGGCCATATTATGGCCATGATCAACGATAGCAAACTGGAAGACCACATTCTTGTCCATGATGTGGCTCATGATCTGCGCTTCCTTGATGAGGGATGCGTGCTGCAGTATTTTTTCAGCCATGCGGACATAATTGCGTTTGGACCAGTGACGGAAGACGGATTTGGCGATTTCAAGCTCCCGTTCGTCTAGTTTGGCGAACCCATTTTCATAGATTTGCGGAACTGGCTTGCCCATGTCTCGCATTTGTGTTTCAAACTCCTCCTTCTGAACTCTCAGCTGCTCCTCGTAGTCTTCCTTGGCAAACCTGAGTGCGTCCTCCATACGCTGCTGCTCGGTCCGAATTTCAGCAGGGTCTTGGTTGGAAGAATCTTCAGCGATCTTAAGCTTATCATGAAACTCCTCTCTTTGTCGATCTAATTGACGCTGCATGTCTTGACGAACTGAGTTTAGAGAAACGCCACCAGTGGCTCCTTCCTCGTCGCCATTCTGATGGGGCGTCCCCGGCATTGTTATGGCAGTGTCGAGTGAGAAATTGTCGATAGTGCCATTGGACATGTACTTGTCACGCACGGGGAAGGAGCTGAGGGAGTCTGAGTCCTCTTCGTTCTCGGGCAACCCGCGACGCTCTGCTCGGGCCTTCTGTACACCTTCGAGCAAAGCATCAAGCTCGTCATCTGGCAAATGGGAGATATGATCTGGTCCAAGCATGGCACCTACCGCCTCTCTTCGAGCAAGGAACCAATCCGATTCTCGGCCCCGTTGCGATGGCATTGGAGAATCCGCCCTACTGGAGTCTCCGTCGATTTCGGACCCAGTTTTGCTCATATTGCGGTCATGGGTTTTGTTGGGTGCGGGCGAACCTAATTGGCTGGTTGTCACAGAGTGTCGTAATAAGCTCTGTTCAACTCGTTCGGCACGAGCCTCTTGTGGGTGATTGAAACGGAAGATGTGGAAATCACCCAAGATGATGCGAAAACCACTCTTGAGACGCTTGGGCTTATCAACCCGCATACCATTGACCATTACCGCAGCACCTTCAGTAGGAACAATTGTCACAACATTGTCCACGTTTTCGAAAGTACAGTGCTTGGAAAGAATCTTAGAGCCGTTCAATCGAATCTCCACACTGTTTCCTTGGTCCATATGTCCCACAGTCGTGGTTCCTGGTTTGATATTGTAAACCAAGCATTCTGCTAGCAGGGGATCATCACTAAGGTTGACCAAATGAGGCATCTTCTTTGGCGTACTCAGTCCAATGAATCCCTTTTCGATGTTGATACCAAGCTCTTCCAAGGCAGCCTCACGCTCCTTGTGGATTTCTTCCGTTTTTTGTAATTTCTCCTCCCAGGTCTGGTTGAGGTCCTTGTACAGCTTCTCACTTTGGTTGAGCTGCTCCACAATCTCGGCCTTGCTAACCTTTTTGACGGAACCATCAGCCTGGTGAATAGAAACCATCTGTTTTTCCAGGGGTGTGTCAGGCGGGTACGATTCTTCGCCTGGTAATCCACCAGCGGCCCCGGTGCCACCAGGACCGCCGCCGAGCTTTGAACGCAGCTGGGCCAGTTCCTCCTTCAGCTCGCGGATCATACGAGCGTTCGGGTCTTCGTTCACTACAGCGTGATTCTTGATTCTTTTCGCCGAATCAGCGTACCGTAGCGTACCCAGGGTTTCTTCGAAGTTGATATCCGCAGGAGAGATGGCTGCAATCATGGAGGTCATAGAATTACCACCCAGAGAATCTTTCAGTAACCAAGTGAGAATAGAATCACGGTAAGGAACCATGGAAGCATTCTTCTTCTTTCCAACAGCCACGTCGGCCAGGGCTGCAATGACACGACCCAGTGTGGATAGAGAACGATTAATCTCTGCACCTTCTTTCAGTCGGGCGCCCGTAGCTCCAGTAGAATTGGCTCTCTCTGAACCTGCCAAATCAACCAGACTGATCTTTGACACTTTTTCGGTATCCATGGAAGTCTCCGAATCGTGACGTTTTTGCGTCAGCGTTAAAGTAAAGACGGCGTGAGATCGACTGGATGTTTCGTTCATGTTCGTCGCAGCTACCGTTCGTGCTTTGTTTCCTTCGTCCATCAAGTTTTCAATTTCATCAAAGGACCGTACCACCAACTTGGCCAGATC
This sequence comes from Penicillium verhagenii, assembly GCF_028828195.1. Classification (NCBI taxonomy): domain Eukaryota; kingdom Fungi; phylum Ascomycota; class Eurotiomycetes; order Eurotiales; family Aspergillaceae; genus Penicillium; species Penicillium verhagenii. The sequence goes on along the minus strand of NW_026643176.1, from coordinate 64,200 downwards.
CTCGACATATGGACCAGTCGAAGGATGCTCACGGACCTTCAGGTTACCCTTATTGGACGGGTTGAGCAAATCGCGCACTCGTTCGTTGTAAATTTCTAGATATGAGACTTCCACCGTGCAATTGAGAAGCTTGTCCTGTTGGATCTGGGTAATCCGCTCAAACATATCTTGGCAGATACGGGGGATGACACCATACTCTTTTCCATATCCCATCATCGAATATGACTTTCCAGAACCTGTCTGGCCATACGCAAAGATACAGTTGTTGTAACCGCCAAAGGCATTGTCTAGCAGTGGTGTACCCAAATCATCAAAGAGGTTGTCCTGTCCGGCATAGTTGGGAGAGTTCTTGTCGAATGACCAGTACGATCGATCAAAGGCGAAGGTCTTTGGACCTTCAACACCACCCTTGCCACCTTTTCGTGAGCTATCCTGAACGCCAGGCGGTTGGTTGATCACCGTCTGGGCGCCTTTCATTGATACAATGCATTTTGCACCACGTTCGATTTCTGTAGGTTAAACATAGTACCCGTCAGCCCTTGAGCTTCATTCCTTCTCTGGAGGGTTTTTTTTCCTTGCTTTGTTATGCCTCACTTACCTCGGCTGTTGAAAGGCCGCACCCGAACCACCACCTTAATATTGCCTCCGCCGCCTGGACCCATCTTGTTCTCTCTACCCCATGCACTGGAATCGCGTCAAAGATCGACTGCTCGGGAGGAGGAGGGGGGGGGCTTGGTGATTTGCAGGGGTGGACACAAGCGGTGACGGGAGATGCAGCAATGCGCCAACTCCCCGAGGAGCGCGGCTTAAGGTGATGTCACAAAGATGCCGGTTTGAAGTCGTTCCAAAGGTGATTCCGGTGTGTCTGTCTGAATCGGAAGAGCAGGAAGGTCGAGAACGATCAATGTCAACAAAGACGTCATGTAGCGAATATTGAACGCGTCCTCGTGGGTGTGCGATGGGTCGCCGGGGTGGTTGCGGGGAGTTTTGGAAGATTAGGTCGGTCGACTCAAGAGCTGCGACTTCAATGGCGAATATTGAAGGCAGTAAACCGTAGCTTGACAACAAATATTGATTGATTCTACCTAGTCCATGTAGAAAAGCCACCTGCTCCGGAGCGGGACCCCTTGCTGAGGTAAGCGACTTTCACTAGCCTAGAATAAAATGCGGTCGAGTGTTAACAGTGAAATGAGATAGGTACTAGGTATACAGTTGAAACTGACTACCTTGAATAGGACCATACTAGGCCTTGAGATATTTGAATAATGCAAGTACATGATTGCCCAGAACCACATTCCAAGGGTTGAATAAGTGGGAAACGAATATTTGAATAAAGCGACCTCGGGAGGGGCTAGGTAGTAGAGCGCCCTTAAGTAGAACAATTCGTTACCCTCCAGAGGTCATCCATACCTAGTGTCTTCTAAGAAATATTTTTAAAACTTCAATTCCAATAAATTTTGTACATTCCACTAAATGGATTGGTATCACAATGGACCTGTGGATTCGTGTGCCACCTGGGCACGCCTGGACCTCGGGAGGTGCCCAGGTGGTCCAACAGTGTGTCTTGGAAATCTTAAGGGCTGTTTAGTGGAGGTCAACCTCCCTGGAGATGTCAATACCTGAGGGCTTCTAGGCACTGGTGTTAGTAATATTGAACCAGTTGACATTTGAAGTGAGCATTTCAATGTTTCTGGAACATTTGAACATTCAATGTTAAATATATGTATGACATCTGGACCAGCCTGGCGGCTGTTTCAAAAATATATAGTCATGTATGCATCCTCTCAACATCAATTAAAGGGGATATGTACCTAGTACTGTACATATATATATCCAAGATATGATACCTACTAGTGCATTCAAATGTTCAGTGTTGATATTTAGTATTAGTACTATAAATTTACACTATATATAATATTATCTACATTATTTTTCAAATGTTACTACAGATGTGCACATACATGTATACATATCACTTAAGGTGGATCCATATGTACATCAATTACACATTTAAATTTTGAATGCACGTATGTTCATCGATAAGAGAGGGTTTCAACCTTATGTATGTGTGAGTCTTCAAATAAGCATATACATATTTGAATCGCCCTTCAATGTTCAACATTTGTTGAACGTCCATAGGTACTTACTAGCGGTCTGGCCTATGTAAAAACAACACGTGGGGTTCGTGGGGGATTGGGACCCATAAATCCAAAGGTAATGAATGGTCGCTTTAGTATAGAGTTGACGGTTCACACGTGGGCCATCACCAAAATGACGCATCCTATAGACCTATATCTACTAATACTAAACATTTGAACATTCACACTTATATATAGTAGTTATGTACGGAGCACATTAAACATTAATAAATTCTTCTCAGCCTCTTAAAGACACCGGGAGTATTTATGGAACATTGAATATATTGGTCAACCTTCCAACAGTCGGGTGTACGCGCCGGATAACTTCCGCCCTAGCCCTGGAGGCGTCTCACCCCTGTAACTGATGTGGTGATAACCTTCAAATGTTGGAATGTGAGGGCGATGTCATATTTAAGTCAGGTCATTTATATACACTTTCTCGTGGATTACACAGTTTTTATGAAGGGGTTTTTTTTGCGTTTTGATTGAAATTAAAATTGAAACTGGAATTAAAATCGAAGTTAAAAGTCGAACTCGAAGTTGGAATTGCCACAGTTGGACATGACGTCTCTTCGTCTCTTGCGTCATACCTTCGTCTTATAAGATATTGACAAAGAAGCCCCCAGATTGAACGAGGCAGGATCCTCCCCCGGACAACAGGGAAGAAGTGCAAAGCCCGTGGTAGTTGAGATTGGAATTGTCGCCGATCACCGCCTGGCTGGGAACATCACCACGGTATCACAAGTGATGGGATTGAATATGTTTAATATGTTTAATGTATATATTTTTTAAAACTATTTTACTATTTTATTATTATTCATTATTCATTATTCAAATGTACTTGTTGACTATTTTTAATCATTCTTTTCCAAAAAAAAAATCGAGAAAAGCATGGGTCCAGAGGATTGCCTAAACGGGAGTAAGGGCCGAAGGAAGAAGGAGTAAACCTTTTCGCCCAAGATCACTTTTCATCATAATAATAATCAGGGACGACGTTACCTCCAAGTCATTTTGGGAGATTAGGCAAAGGGCTGAATGAGAAACTAACCAAACCAGTCACATCGGTCAAGCAGCGCCAAAACGATGCTGGTTTTTATTACCTTGGCTGAACAAGACACAAGGCCAAGTTCTCCGTCCAAAGTGGTAAAAATTGGTATGTAGATCGAAATCCCATTCTCACCGCCTCCCGAGTGGTTCGACGGTTGCACATGATATTCCCGTGACTTCCGGGATGGCCGGATTTGCATGTTACTAAGTTCATACCAAAGTTACCCAGGTTACGGGGGCTTGGTGGTGTTTGGCAGTGTTTGGCAGTGTTTGGGAGGGTTTGGTGGTTCGGTAGATGACAAAACCATACGGACCCGTTTTTATTGAGAAACCAATCAGAGCTCAGAATAGACCATCTCATCTGAACTCCCTGTGATGGGCGGTTTCAGGTAAAATTTCAGTCATGTGTTAGTACGTAGAAAAACTCTAGCTCTGGGTGAAAAAAACTGTGATATACATGGTTATTTCCCCCAGCGCTTACTCCGTAGAAGCGAAGAAGAAAAATAAATGGGCATTGGGCCCCAATCATATTGATTACTCTTGTATTTAACACTAAAAATACAATAAAAATACAATACCGTATCTGCCCCCATTTTTTTTATGCGGGCCCCACTGGGACCACGTACTCTGATACGCCGCCGGGGGAAGAGGAAGTCATCGTCGGCCAGTCAGTCCTTGAGAAAGCCGGTACTAAAATACTAAAATGCCCCATCTCGCCCCTTTTCGCCCTTTCCCTCCTCTTTCTGCCTCTTCTCGTTGGTTGCCCGTCCCCTTTCCCAAGCTTCTTTCCTGCCAACCATCGCACAGAGTCGGCCACCCTTACTTCGCGGTTTTTCATATCATTCGTCCACTTTGGTCCAGTTGTCGAGTCCAATCATCGTGCTTTCCCACTTTGGATTTCCCCTCAGGTGTCAACGATCTTTCTATGATCTTTGTTATCTAGGGTGGGTTTTGGGTGTGGTTTTTTTTTAAAAAAAAAAAAACAAAATCTCTAATCAGAACGGTAAGTGATGCATTGGACTGAATGGTGCTCGTGCTCTATCATTATTATATCCCCTTACCCTACCACAAGTTCATTTGAAAAAAAAAAGGAATTGTCTTGTATCAAGTTGATTCTTGATTCCTTGGAGTGCTTATTTTTTTTTATCTTTGTTTTATTCTTCTTTGATTTTACTCTTGATTTTTTTTGGGGAGGGGGCTTTTTACCCTACTTATGCTGTTTTCTTTTTCTTTTTCTATGTTTTTGCCCCCAATATATGAATCATCATCATCACCATCACCTTTTGACCAGTTACCCCTTATCATTTTGTTTTTCCTTTTCAGTTCATCTCTTTCAACTATATCGGATTTCCCTTTATTACTCGGGAGATCTGATCTTATAGTGGAGATATACATTTGGCGTTCTGATTTAGTGCCCACCAAGGCGCGCACAGAACCCAACCCGCAAAAAACCACCGCCTTTTCCTCTCGTTGGTCTCGTTGGTTCTCTTTCCCCTCTTTTTGGATTCCCCCGATTCCCCTCTCTTGAATCTCCCCCCAATCATTGTATCCCTTGAATCTTTGATCCCCGTTCTTGACGAGCTCTGTGCTTGTTGGTTCCCATCCCACCCCCCCAATTACGGTAATCCCCCTTCCCAAAGTCTCCAATCCCACGTTGCGTTGCGCGTTTTTTATTTTATTTTATTGCTCGGCCCGTGCCAAAACAACGCGCTCTATCGCATGCAAAGCGGCTACGCCGTGTTTCATCTGGTTTTCTATTACCATTGGTTGTTTCCCAACTTTACTATTTCCCCTCCCCCCCCGCGCACACGATTCATGTAGCTAGGTATTCTTGTTGGTTATCTACTTGTTTTGATATCGGATGTGTTACCATTTCCCCCGACCGCGTTGGCGTTTACATCATCGCTCGTGGCAACTTGCATCTAACATATGACATCCACTAGGCTCGGTTCGATCAGGCTTTCCTTACTTGGACGCGATCCCATTCGCCCCCTGTCTAGCCTTATACGATCTCTACCTGCTTTGTGCTGCAGAACTTTCAAGACGCGATCGACAAGGTATGTCAATTCTCCCCCAGCTGCAGCAAATTGCCCCAATTATTCCCGTGCCAACGCATGCATCCACTTGCCCTTCGCCTTGGGCCCTAACCCATTTCTGGGTATGCAAGCCTACCATGGCCTTGGATTGCGATTCCACGCCCCTCATTTGCCAACACATCGCTCTCATTTTGGAAGATTGGATCGGAATCTAGAAGTAACTAACTGGCGCAGTCTTGATTCGTGGAGCCTTTCAACCGTGACGTCTCCATCCACATTTCTTCACTACTCCCCGGATTTAGTGCTCAGCCTTGGTGTTTGCAAAAAAAGGCCTGTGCCTGAGAAGGAGAAGAAGAAAAAATAAATCGGCGTAGCCTCAAGTTTGGAGGTGGCATCATCGTGAACAACGCATCACAGCTCGACTCGAGGGGCGCATCATCCCCCCTCAGCCTGCTGCATCACAGCCCAACCACGTTACACCCGACGGTCGACATAGGCCGATTTGCACAAAAGAGCCAAAGCCCTCCGGGTTTCGGGGATTTCTGTTTGACGAAAAGGCTCAGGTGAAGAATTCTGTTCTGACCACACACACCATATCCTGGCCAGTGGTGCCTGTAATCAGTAGTTAAGGTATGCGCCGAGTCCCTTGTGTTTTCCGGTTCCCAATAGCGTGTGTCCCCACAGGGGTCCCGTCAATCCAGTGACTGCTCGGTCCTGCGCTGTTGCTGACGCGAATACCCGAGCCTGCAGACTATTGTGCCCCGCACCGTCGAATCACCGACCACCCAAGCCAACTGCGCCATTGACCATCTCCCCGTTCGCACGCGCCATACGTGCCATTGATCCACGCTCTCTGCCAAACAGATTTCGCATTTCGTCTCGACCATATCACTCTTCCACGACGACAAACCTAATCAGTCGCTGCGCTTAACTTAGTTCCATTTGACTGGGTAGATCCCGCCATCTTAACGCCCTCCTCTCGTGTCCCCCTGTCACACGGTGTGACAGAACAGTCGCGTCGCGGCTTTTTTCTTTCCATTTCCGCAACCATGGAGTACCCACCACAGTACCAACAGCCTCATGGCCAACATCCGCATGCTCCGTCCCACATAACTGGGCCTTACCAAACGGCTCCACCAAACCCTGGTTCCTCCGTTGGGTCCATGGCATCCCCCACCAATGCCCAGGCACCAATGCAACCGACACATCCCGCCCACCAGACCTCTCCTATCGTTCCGTCGCAACAACATTATCAACAGGCACAAAATGCGCCGGGCGCCGTGCACCAACAAATGAACTTTCCTCAGGGTTATGGCGTGCCTGCAGGCATGCCTCAGACATACGGCATTTCCCCTACTCAAGCCGCCGCGATGGCCACTGCTGCTGCATCTGGCCAGTTTTACCCCCTACAGCATGATGTGACTGGACAAATGGCGCAAGGACCGCGAGGATCCCCACGTATGTCTGGAGTACAGATGAAGCAGGATCGGAATCCACGATCCCCACCTCAGATGACGAGTCAAATGCCTCCAATGGGTGGTCAGGTTCAGATGCCTCCAAACTCCCAGTTGCCACCCCGGCGGATGAGCCACGTGGGAAGTCCTGGTGTGCAACAAGCCCAACCCGTCATGAGCCATGTTGGCCGGCCCTCCATAGCCCCTCCAATGGGTGGCCCCCAAGCGGCCGTGCAACCGCACCAACCGTCCCCTGAGATGGTGGCCAGTAACAACCAAGAAGAGTCCCCCCTGTATGTGAATGCCAAGCAGTTTCACCGCATTTTGAAGCGTCGAGTTGCTCGACAGAAGTTGGAGGAACAGCTGCGTTTGACTTCCAAAGGCCGCAAACCCTACCTCCATGAATCGCGACACAATCATGCTATGCGCCGACCACGTGGTCCTGGTGGTCGATTCCTGACAGCGGACGAAGTCGCTGCCATGGACAAGAAGGTCGCAGAAGGTGATCCGGATCCGCTGGCTGAACTCATGGGAAGGGAAAATGGCCTTGCTACCAAGCGCAAATCAAGTGAGGTCAACGAGGATAATGTGAATTCGAAGAAAACCAAGGTCATTGCCAGTGCCGACGCAAGTGAACAAGACTCCGCTGACGCATCTGATGATGATGGTTAAATGCCTCATTTATGCCCTGGTACTTGAATCATGATACGCTTAGGTGGTTGGTGTTTTTCTTATGTTTCCTTTTCTTATTTGTCTTGTTTTCTTTTGTCATTACGGCTTTATGGATGGACGTTTTTTGGACCTTATCTCTAGCGAGCGATGTGTACGGATCCCCCTTGCCCCCTTTTTACTTTGATTCGATATGCTATTTTATTCATCCTTGGATTTATTCTTCCCCCCCCCCCCCCTCTCTTTGTGATCTTCCCTATGATGGGTTGTGTATAGCTTTTGCGGGGACGATTTCTATCGAGTCTCCTCTTTCCTAACCATCTTTGAAGTGTTCCACCCGATGATTAAGGCTGGTATCAACAATTCTGGAGGCTCATGGTCACATCACGCGGAAACGTCCCAAACATCAATGTCAATGATCTTCAATGCTGATGTGAGATCTCTGAAATGGAATACTGTTATCTTTGCCTTCTTTGGCCAGGTTGCAATACCATATCCTTTCTCGTCTCTGGCCTTGAAGGTTCACGGACTTACATCATTTATGTATATGTTAACAGTACAGCCATTTCCTGTCTGATTCATGTCTTCTGTCTCTACTACCAATCGTGCCGTTGGTCTTGGGCCTTTGCCACGGCGAATTTTTGCGTTTACTTCGGTGTCTCTGTGTTGTGCGTTTATGCTTTGGTTGGGAATTTAGAGAGGGTCTCCATCACTGGAAAAACAGATTGGGAATTGAGGACTTGGCAAGCCTGGGTTGTTTTCTTTGATCTATGGGTATGAATGAATTCGTCACTGCTTATACTTGGAGGTTGCAATAAAGATACCATTTGTATTTGAAGACATTCTACCGGACAAGATTAATCTTGATAAATTTGTGGAGTTTTAATAGTGACGTACTAGAGGGCTTCTAGTTTGTATTAGTGGCCTGTGGACTCGGAGTTATGACACTAGACCCTGGGATTCAAGTTGATAGGTAGTAGTAATTTCGAGCGAAGCCAGTCGCTGCTCAGTGCTAAATATTTATGTACTACTAGTAAGTAGTAGTACTATATGCAAATCAAATGTAAATGGAAAATGGCACAACCACCGCCACGAACTCCCGACCCATGCAAATGCTAATGACTCTGCTTTTAAATCACACGGCTTCCCAATCCATAGCATCAACGATGAATCCCCAGTCGGATTCCGATCCGATCGTCTCACTGTTTCCCTCTCCAGGGCGCCTGCATAGATCCACATGCGCTTGGGCACGCACATATGCTTCCTCCAGGCCCCCAAAAATTCCTGTGAGAATATCGTTGAAATCGAAGCTTGCGAGCGGTGGGATTTTCCTGCCCATTTCAAAGGGATCCCTTTCTCTTTCCTCTTCAGTCATATCCGCTCCCTTCCACCGATTTCGTAGCTCTTTCGCTTTCCGTAGCAGTTCAAAGACATATCCACTACCCAGTACAGGTGTGAGAGGGGTGGTCTCTTCCTCTAATGCCCGCAACACATTCGCATGATAACGATGAATTCCGGCTGCATGTCCTCTCACTTGGATCCCGCCGCGCCCGCCGCGCCCGCCAACCGATGAGATGGAAATATTAAATACGGCGAGGAGATGAACAATGGCTCGCTCAAGAAGCGCATAGTACTCATGGAAGTCAATTTTGAACATGATCTCTGCATTTGTGACATCCGCAGCTGAGATTCCATCAACATCGCTTACGGCCAGTGTCGCAAGGCGATAACCCTCAGCCAAGAAGGGGAGTTTCCATCGGAGTCTGGCGACAATCTTCATGAACCGGGAAAGCTCTTCAGATGGTGGAAGGATTCCATTTGAGAGTCCGTGGGCCTGCGGAGCTCCATTTCGGTCGGAGGGTGAAGGGGTTTTGGTAGATCGAATCCGATTCTCTGAGCGTGGTCGCCGTAGTCCATGAGATGTCGATGAGTAATGGCTCGACTCACTCGCGCTGGGGGCCCAGCGCGAGCTGAGAAGGTCGGACATGGTTTGAATTCTGACTTGTTCTCGTTGGCGGTGGCGCGTGGGTGCAGGTGTTGGGGCGGCGGTTGTAGTTGGGGGCACGGACCACTGTGGGGGGATCAAGCTTGGAAAATGGAGACTTCAATATACCGAGCTCTGCATTTTTCCCGACTCTGTAAGGGCTAACATTGAATGCGTTTAACACATTATATTCCGATCAAAAGTAGAATTCTATTCTTCTCTTGAGCTCCCCATTTACTTGGACAGGGAGATTTGAACGTACTACCTAGTACATTCAAGTTTCTTATATGATCATTCGAAAGATGTTTAATGTTACTTTATCGTGTTTGCGTGGACTAGGGCTAAGCTTAGGAAACTTATGAATTACTAGTAAGTTGGCAATCGAATTTTGAGCAAATCACTTGAGTACTTTGGAATTGCGCGGCGTCCCGAGCTTGGAACACTACATATCCTTCTAACCACGCGATGAAATCTTTTACAGGGTACGCACATGTGCAAGTACATATGTAGGGGAAAGGGGGTGTTTGCGTATGTATGCTTTAGCGCCGCTGGTTAAATTAGCCCCCATCCGGGTACTAAAGCTCAGCGGCTAAGTACAATATTTCCAAGGTTGAACCTTCAACTAGTCAGGAGTGGGACAGTCGTAGATACATGATTACAACCTTGGAAGATCCACGTATGCTTCACCCAGTCTCTCATAATCTCAATGGTATATTAATTATTTCAGTCGGCCAAAAATCTAGGAAACAACAAAAAAGTCACCTAGAATTCCAAAGTTGGAACTTGGAAGGAGTATTTGCATGCCAACTTGAACGTTTGATGATCATTGATGATTACTGTTTGTAAGTACTAGGTACTATACTAGTATGCATGTATTTTACACCTGTGCAGCCTTTGTCCACGTGCCGGGGCTGTTCTATCCTCCCCATCTCTCTCTCTCTCTCTCTCTCTCTCTCTCTCTTCTTGGTTTTCTAAACGCGATTCCTACTATCTTTAATGCTCGTCACGTACCTTAGAATTACTATATACAGTCTTCAGTATAAGCGGGTTCATTATACTCCCACCGCCTTCCTTCTCGGGGCTTCTCGATGTCAGCTGCCGCCAAGATCAACATCACGTGATCCTGGGCTACACCGCCGCACTAGCCCCGAAAAGGCTTAGTGTTCTCCAGCTCTCCAAAGTCGCTTTTAGTCATTCCCAATCACCGATTCCCGTCTTCTCCTCCTGCGCCGTGAGCTGTCACTGTTCATTATCCCCAACTCGAGCTCAACAAGGCTTCTTGTAGGTTGCCTACCCCTTTTCTACTTTTCAATATCTTTCCCATTTGCCCTGAAATATTCTCCTTCCTTGGTTTCTTGCTACGCAATCCCCTATCTCGTCTGGTTCCGTGTCTGTTCCTGCTTATCTTTTGTTTCTTCTAAACCACACTGCATCTACCTCATCACTGTTGTGGACAATGGGTCTCGTACCCTATGGCGACTGTTTTTGCAGGTCATTGCCACCCATCAGTCGAACCTTCTCATCTCTTTTGCTACACTCCTCCCTCCTATCTGGAACCATGTGGCCGGGACAACCTCCTGCCACAGGCCACCGTGACGACCACCAACCCACCTCATTTTTGTTCAATTCCCACCCATTTTGTCTTTGATGTTATTCACGAGCCTCCCCCTTCGCCGTAACCTACCGCTTTCACGCTTTTACAACTTCTTTGGGTTTCATATTAACAATGTCACCTCTTAGCTCTTCGTGCGCGAGTGCAGTCCATTCTATCTGCGTTGAAAGATTTGTTCACCCTTGAACAACCCGGCCCATATTCAGCTTGGGATATCTATTTCGAGCCATTTGCGGCAAGAGCCGTGGAGTTTATCGACCAAGCAAATCATCTTCTATCAGAACATGGATGCATACGAAAGCTATGCCTCTCCGGGGAGAAAGCGGGAGGCCGAATCATTCTCCAGCCGGGCACAAGGCGAGTATCGACGCCGGTCACCGGGTACGTTTTCTGAAGAGGTTTTGCGTGTGCCAAACATTTGAAAGAAATGTCGTTGTTGACAATGTTCTCAGCCTCACAGGATCGACGACGAGGTCGCGGCCGCTCCCGGTCACCCATGATTGATCGCTATGAACCATCTGACCATACCCGACGAGATGACTTCTACAACAATTCTCGCGAACACGCTGCTCGTGAGCGTGAGGATCGTCGGCGTCCACCTTCTCCCAATGTCGTCAACATTGATCGCTATGTACCTGGACAAGATGCAGGAAACCGGCCGCTACCCAAAAACCCGCTCGCCGACCCGCTAAGCCTCGACTTTCAGGTGGGATTCACCTTCTTCGCAGAATGGTGTCGGGGGGAACACAAGATAAATGAAGAAAAACAACGGGTAAAGCACGGCGGTCGTCACCCATCTGATCGGGTCAAGGGGGAGCGCGAAGCCCGTGATGACCGAGACAAAGAGCGGGCTCAGATTCAGGAAGCCTACGACGCATACAAGGTGGATCTTCAAGTCAAGCTGGGACGCCAATTTGTTCAGCAGCATCGAAATGAAGAATGGTTCAAGGAGCGCTACGTGCCAGAAGTGCGAGACCGCCTCCGCAGCCAATTCATGCAATTTCGCAAGGGCGCATACGATCAATGGGAGCGCGACATCCGAGCAGGTACATTCGATGATTTTACTCTTGAAGGTATTTACAAAAACGAAAGCGACGGCGCAGGCGGTGTGATCGAAAAGGAGGAAGGTGAAACGACTGCAGTCGGTGAGACGATGGGAGTTCTTGACTTGCTTCCCGTCCGAGGAGGCGAACTTCGTGATGAGGCCTTGTCTCAACCTACTCTGCTCATCAAAACCTTGGCCCCCAATGTCTGTCGTGATAAAATCGAAGACTTTTGCAAAGAGCACCTTGGAGAGGGTGATGGTGGTTTCAAGTGGCTTAGCCTCAGTGACCCCAATCCATCCAAGAAGTTCCACCGCATGGGTTGGATCTTACTTCACCCTGCCGCCGAGACTGCTGTAGTGGACCGAGGAGACGGCCGCGAGGAAGAGGGCGAGGAGATGGAACCAAGTTCCGGTAATGCCATTGGCACAGCGGAGAAGGCTTTGGAAGCGGTCAACGACAAGACCATCCACGACTCAACACACGGCGACTTTGTCTGCCACGTGGGTGTGCATGTCCCTCCTTCACAGCCACGCAAGAAGGCGCTTTGGGATCTGTTCTCCGCACCTGAGCGAATTGATCGCGATCTTGAACTTGCTCGCCGATTGGTCTCTAAGCTTGATACTGAAATGGGCCAGGGCGTGGATGGAGTTTCCAAAATCGAGGAACGTATTGAGGATCTTCGTGGTAAGGGCTGGCTGCAACCCCCTGTCACTGGACCTGTCAGCATCAAGAAGCATTCCAGTGGATATGACGAGGATGGCCCTGACGAGGGAGAGATGGAGGAGGGTGAAGAGAAGGAGGTCGTTGAAGAAGACGAAGTGGATGATGAGGAGCTTCTAGCTAAGAAGAAAAAGCTTGACCTGATGGTCGAATACCTCCGTCGTGTCTACAACTTCTGCTTTTTCTGTGTCTTTGAGAGTGATTCTGTTCACGAACTCGGTCGCAAATGTCCCGGTGGACATCTCCGTCGCCCTCGCTCTGGACTCTCTAACCAGGCCAAGCAAGTTGCCCGTGCTACTGCTTTGGGACAACCGTTCCCAGCCAAGAAGAAGGACCATAGTGAAGAAGGCGAAGAACGCGGCTCTCCAGTTGCAGAGAAGCGGCCACAGCGACTGAGCAAGTCAGAACAGCAGCTTCAGCGTGCTTTCAACTGGGTCAAAACATTCGAGGATAAGCTGCTGCAAATACTGGAGCCTGAGAACGCCGACCTGCGCAAACTTGGCAGCAAGCCTGCTGAACAAGGATTGGCGGAAGAATTAGCGAAACATGTGAAACATGAGGATGACTCGCGATATCGGTGCAAGGTGCCTGAATGTGCGAAGCTATTCAAGGCCGAGGAATTTTGGCATAAACACATCGAAAAGCGACACACAGAATGGCTGGATACAATTAAGCGAGAGGTATGTGTTTTCCCTTTCTAACCCCTCTACCCCCAATCAAATCCTCCCTGTTTTTCTTTCGTCTCGTTCCCCGGATTCAATTTTAATGTTTTCTAACCCTTGCTACAGCTTTCTCTTGTGAATGCATACGTTCTGGATCCATCACGCATTGCTCCATCGCGATCTGATGCGAACAGCAATGGTCATTTCCCCATGTCTACTGTTGGTGGTCAGAGTGGCACCCCACGTGGCTTTACCCTCGCGAACAACGTACCTTACCTTGGAAATCCCGGGGTCTTTCCTGCTGGATTCCCCTCAGCCGGCATGCCTGGTCTTGTACCGCCTGGCGCCTGGAATGGAAACATAATCATGTCAGGCGACACAGGCATGCACCAGCCAGGTGTTATGCGACGTGGCAACAACCGCCACAGCAATCGTTCTGGGCCATATGACCGTCGCCGAGGCTACAATGGCGGTAATGGTCGATTGAGTCCCACTCGGATGGGTAGTATCTATGGAGCTGGGGGCCGTCTCCCCGCAACCGTCCCGCTTGGCCACCCGGCTGCCAGCATGATCTCTGCGAATGCCAACTTCCCTGATGCTATGGGTGCTGGGGGCGGATCGCAAGCAATGCCCCCCCGTGAAGCGGTTCAGGGTCGCAGCCTCAAGAGCTACGAGGACTTGGATGCCGTTGGTGGCTCTGGAAGTGGGGAGCTGAATTATTAGCTGGGTTCCGTCTTTCTTCCCATTCTCAAGTAACTGTTCCACCAGGCGTGCGAGGCGTATGACGAGGTAAATGGATGGGATCTGCTTTATTTTGGTGTTACCTTTTTTTTTTTTTTTTTTGTAGGGTTTCTATGGATGTACCTGTTGTATGCAAAACTTCGTTCCCTATCCCTTCCCTTCTTTCCGCCTCTCGATTTTTCTTTTTTCTTTTTTCTTTTCTTCTGTCCTCCAGCTGATATTCCATCTCTTTTTTTTTCCATCATTTTTTCATCATGCCTTACCTGATCGAGTGGTATACCCTCGAGTCATTTCCCCTTTTTGTTCACCAGAATCCCCACTGCACTCCATTCAGCATGTACAATAGCACCCAGACAATAAATTGGAGATCTGCTAAATATTTTGCTTCCTTTGCAGGTGTCGTAAATCCTATAAGATTTTATGCATAATCTTCGAGTCATGCTCAGCCAACATATTCAATAAATACAACATTGAATGTAGATGTCTTAAAATAAGCCAGAGAGTTAACCCCATCCCTGCTCAGACATCATGGCATTTGGATGACTGTTATATCGTTTGAATCCCGCCATTGCAACCCCATCTTCCGAGCCCGTCGCTCACTCGCTAAGAACAAGAGCAAATATAAATGTATGGAGACTTCTCCCCAAGCGTAAACCTTCAACAGCACCGGAACGCGTTCGTCGACTGTGACATATGGGGAAGCTGCAGTTGGTGTGAATGCAAGCGAAGGTTCATGTTCCAGAATGCACCAGACACCCCACCCGGCACGGGCGTCCTTGCCGACAAAGTCAGAAAGGAAGGACCAGAAGCGGTTGAAAAAGGAGATAGTCCAATATCGGCTGTGATGATGAGTTTCTTTCGATGAACCTCCAATCATAGTTTGAGATCCTGATTCTAGTGCTGGTGCTGGTGCTGTGTCTGGTTCATTCTCCAGATTGTTTTCTTTGGCGATCTGGTTTTCTGGGCAAATATTGATGTGCACGGCCCAATAGCCGCGTTCAAGTTGATCCAGAGCCCGAGTCTGAAGGAGTGGTTTATAGGTTCTTTCGGGCTTGAGACGCTCCGTGAGCATGGAAAGTGTCGGGGTGGTATGAGTGGTGAAGGGGGTCGTGGAGATGGGGGGTGGAAGGGGTCGGATCTCTAGGGGAAGGGGTGGGAGAAGGGGTCCAATTCTGGATGGAGTTTTGGATAGGGATGTGTAGTTGAAAGTGGGAACATTTTCAGGCTGCGGTGGTGAATCTAGTGCAATCGCAGTGATTATAGTTGTGGTGTTTGGACTGGACTGAGAATAGTCGGTTTGGGCTGGGGACTCGACCCGGCGTTTTTTAGATGGAGGATTATTTTCAACCCCCGGGGTAGGATCATTGAGGTATCCGAGAAGTGGAGATGGACCCGGATCATGAGTGGTCTGATATATGTCCGGTTGAGACTCTGGAATGACGCTGACCAGGCTGTCGAGCAAGTCCGGGGCGGGCTGACGGACACGATCTAGAGGTGCCGTCTGGCCGGAACCGATCTTAGTAGCGATCGGCTGGGGCTCGAGGGCCCATTCTGGAAGGGGGATAGTGGCAGGGCGCAGATGGTCCGAGCGAGGTGGTCCACAGGGGATATCTTGCTCGACAAGTGAGACGGGATGAGCCACGGCCGACTGCTTTGTTGGTCTATCGCGGGTATCTGCCGTCAGCAACTGTCGTTGTGCTGATTGGAAGTTCAAGATGGCGGCGACCTGAGCACGGTATCGTGCATCGTCTTGCGCCCTACTGGGGGCAGAAACATGGACGAGGATCTCCATTACCCGATCTGGGGCAAGGTATTTGTCAACTTTTGAGAGTTGAAATTGGGACACTGCAGGAGAAATGAGAACTATCGATTTTTCCTTTTCTTTTTCTTTTTTTTTTTCTCCCCACACACCCACACACTCTCCTTTTCTTTTTCTTTTGTCCAAATTTCCGAATTTTTGATTTTCGTTATTCTTGGCGAGACTCGTCACATTTTATCCTGCGTGAGGGGTTCAAAAGTACGGGGGAAGTTTGGACGAAAAGAGTAGAGAGAGACCATCAATTGATGGATGTTCAGTACATTTATCATCGAAACATTTGAAGAGGAAAGAACGTCAAGTACAAAACGGGAAGGAACGACCACCTGAAAACCGTCCACTGGATCACATGATATTTGGTACATATGTATATTTTGTATATTCCAAGGTTTTGTACAGTATTAGTTTCATATATAGTCACATATACTAAGTGCTAGTACATTACTGTAACCTATGATTCCTATGCTAGTACGGAGTAAATGATTCACCTGCTACTGGACATCTGGAAGCTCTAAAGAAACATGGAAATATGTACATTTGAAATACCCCCATGCATATCAGATGTGAGATCATAACATATCCAGAGATGGTAATCTCAAATACTTGAAAAGCCAATCACTGATGAAAGTTATGTATTATTCCCGACACTACTGAAGATAGATACAATGTTGCAGAAATCTATTTTGCTCTTCAAGGTTACTAGTAACCTATGTATTCATGGGCTTTTTTGATCTGGTTCTAGTATGTCTCGACTATACTCCATATTTCCCCTTTTTCTGTATATACAAAATGATAATGATAATGATAACAATAATAAATACAACTAGCGAAGAGGATTCAGTTGATTTATAGGATTATCTTAATGTTTTATTCTTGTACTTTGATTTTCCATCTTATTGTGATCAGACTCTTTCCCCCCTAGTAAAAGTGTACTCTGTACATAAACATCAAGTGCCAAGAATCTCCTGCCCTTTAATTCTATCTATCCGCAACTCTCTCTCTCTCCACTTCCACTCTTTCCCGTACAACGCTCGGACTTTTCTTTTTTCTTTCTGGAATTCCTCCCTTGAAACCTTTATCCCCTTGCTCCCCATGGATACTGGTGGGGTGTATCCGATGGATATGCAACAATACCCTGGTAAGTGGTTTGGCCGATTTGCGACCGGTGGTTCGCGATGGATTCGATCTGATTCCCCAATTCTCGAGCTCGAGACACTGCAACCGGAGAGAGAAAGAGCAAAACAAAACAAACACGATTGAGAGAAAACAAGAGAGATCTCCATCAGATTCTCTCATGTCTCTTGAAACCTTGAAATAAACTTCTGTCAGATCTTCTATCTCTAGATTGCTAATCTTTGTCGCGCCCACATCCCGCGGGATGTTGAGGTGCCATTTCTTGCAGAACAACCAGAGACACCTACCAGAGGTGGCTTTGGCTCCGAGATCAAGAAGATGTTCCAGGCCGGTCCTAAGAAAACTACTCGAGGTGGGTTGCTTTCAACAACCCCTCAGCAATCAACCAATCGTCTTGCTAATGCCAGAGTTAGATGGCCAGACACCAAAGCGCCGAGGTCCCAAACCTGATAGCAAACCGGCCCTCACCCGTAGACAAGAGCTGAATCGACAGGCTCAGAGGTATGATCCCCCCAATCTCACCCGTGAATTGAACGCCCTAAGAAATCCTCAAACTAATAAAATGTTTTTTTTTTTTTTTTGAAGAACCCATCGAGAACGAAAAGAACAATACATGCGAGCGCTGGAGACCGAGGTGTCGCGACTACGAGAGGCCTATACGAACGAAATATCCGATGCGAACGTCACGATCCGGCAACAGAAGGAGGTGATCAATATTGCACAACATGAAAACGAAATCCTCAAGGAGATGTTGCTCGCCAACGGAATCCAATTCGAGCCCGAGCTCGAGCGACGCCGGGCGGAGCGGGCATCGGCCGGTGGGTACCAGGTCAGCCCGATCGCAGGAAGCAGTATTGGATCGCAGACCGCCGCCTTCACTAACTCATTGACCCAACACAACACCACACCGGGAACATCAATCTCAACGGGCTTGAGCCCGCGCGCTAATGGCGGCGTGGATCATCCTGATGTGTCGCCTCCGATGGCGTTTACACCTCAACAGCAAGTATACCACGCCGCCCCGGCAGAACAGATGGGTGCTTTGGATCGATCCGCATCATGCGGCCATATGATTGATACCACGGTGCCTGCGACGCCGATGCTGAAGGGTGTCTTTGAAAGCGATCCCCAGCTTCAGATTGATTTTATTTTGACGTATGTTTTCCTCTCCATCTCTCTCCAAGCAGCCGGAACGCCGCTAATCAAACCCGTCAATAGATTGGAAGGACCGTGCCGTGAGCACACTGACTATCTTTGCCGACGATCAGTCACCGAGGCCGACGACGAAGATATGCCCTTCTCGGGTCACGCATTGATGGCCACTTGTCCACCACCGAGCTACATCGCCAATACTACTCCCGACCAGACGTATCCGCACAAGGCACCGGATCTTCCACACCCTAACCTATCCACCCTCCTCAACCTCAGCCGACAGCTCGTGACCGATGGTCAAATTACACCGATTATGGCACTATCATGCCTCAAGAACCACGAGCTCTATCCCTCCTTAAGTCGCGATGATGTGAAAATTATTGTCGACACCTTGAATACCAAAGTGCGCTGCTACGGCTTTGGTGCAGTCGTCGAAGACTTTGAACTTATAGACTGCCTTAGCAGCGTGCTGGGAACCAAGGTCGAGCTTGGCGGTGTTTCCCGTGTTCGCGGCGACTCTATCTACGGATGAAGCTGCCTTCCTTGAATTTCCAGTCCTGTTAGGAAATCTATAATGAGCTTGATGTCCGCGCAAAATTTCTTCTTTTCTTTTCTTTTCTTTTCCTTTACTCTATATTTCTATTCCCCCTTCTCTTTTCTATGCTGCGTGCGCATTACAGAACCAAATGTCTGCACCTCCCTTTACTGCTTTCGGTCTCGTTCTTGTGTCGACCTAAGCGGCTATATTGGCTCGGTCTTTCTTCCTGTTTCATTGCCTCTCATCACTCCTCTTTTCCAACTTCCTGTCTTTCTTCTGGGGGTGTATATACAGTGAATAACGGTCATGGCTGGGCCGTGAACCTAGGGAGTTAGTTGCTTGTTTATTTTATTCCCTTCTACATATTGGTCTTTGGTCCCACGGAATGGGATTGACCTGGTATTCAATACGTGTGATTTATTTTGACCTCAATCGAATTCCTTCTTCAATGCTCCAATCATCAAACAACCGGGCACCTATTGACGAAATATTCCAGGTGCCAGTTTATTTTGTTAACAAAACTTTTAACATTGAGTCATGCAAAATATGTACACATCGATTCAGTCCATACATGTAAGAACTTGAAGAAAACCACGGAACATTTCATATTATCAATGGATGCCAAGTTAACCTGATGCACTATCCATCCATGAATGTAGTCAAACATCAGAATCTCATAGAATTCCCAGCCATCATGCCTTTTATAAACCCCGTTAGGTCAACTGGTATGACCATGATCGGGAATCTTGGAAATGTAGCTAGGTACTTACTGCATGGAGCGTTCCTTTTCTGGACTTGTATCTTCTCTAGACTCTCTTTCTTCCTTGTAGGCGACTGTTGGGATGGAGTAATCAGAGGTGTTGAATCATTCTTCCCACGGCTTTCTTCCTATTCCATACCTACTAGTAAGCACTTTGTTCCTTTTGATAGTTTATCTGGATGCAGGGTAAACATACGGAAGACCGAACAAACTTTCGCCAGACACTTCGACCTTGATCAATCTTTGACATCTTGTAAAGCGCAGTTTATTTTCCTTGGAAGGGTGGGATTGACTGAAGAACGATCCGAGAAAAAGATGGCGGTATTTATACTAAAGAATCCTTAGGCTCCAGAGAATACCTACTAGGTATTCTATGGTAAACAACCACTGTATCTCGACTACCAATGCACTTCCGAGGCAGCTAATATTTCGAAATATTATGCCTAACATGAGACAGCCGAGTCAATGTGATTGGTTGGAACGGTGATTGAATGTCAAGAGTTGGCAGGTGGGCCAATCAGCATCATACAATCCATACAAGCTTGGAGTTCACTAGCGGTGCTCTCAAATGTCGTCCAACCAGATGACTGACCTTATCGAACTCCGAACTCCGATCTCCGATCTCCTAACTCCGAACCTCTGACTCCTCTGATGCTCCGAGTCCTCGTCTTGGAGCTCTTATTTTAAATTTACGGAATTCGGTCTACAATGGCAACGACTCGTCGGAACGGTCAGTTGTGGTCCTGTGAGCCATGTCGCAAATCAAAACTGCGTTGTGATCATGCAAGCCCGGTTTGTGGCCGCTGCATACGGCGCGATAGGAAACATCTCTGCGTCTATCATCCATCGCCTCTCACAAGGCTCACACAGGCAACAACAGCCCGCGATAATCCTTTATCACTCCCACCACGGGCACCGAAAACCCGTGAGAATGGTAGACCCCCCCTTACGCGGGCAATAAACTCCCGCGAGAAACCTCGTGAGAAGTCGACACCAGTCCCACCGCCAATAGAGTCAACGGAGCTCAGCACCATATTAGACGACTGGTGCCAAAAGCAACCCACCGTACAGACACCGGGATTCCTTGGCCACACTAGCTACAATGATGCGTTCAGAGATAGCGATAGTGGATTGGAGCTTGGAAGCTTATCACCGTCTCCAGAAACGTTTGCAATGAATATAGAGAATGTCCAGCGCGGGGCAAGAGCGTTGGCCTTGTTGAAACATCTTCCTCTATACCGAGAAATGTTGCTTGCCCGGTATAAGGTCTGGGAAGGCTGGACCATTGGTCGTCCGATAACACTTATGATTTTGGGCCAGACTGAAGAAATGTGGAGCTCTGTCCAATGCGATGAAGCGGATGAAACAAAACAGACGTTGTTGCTGTCCAAGAGACTATTCGAGAAGCAGACGCAACCCATTGATATTCATTCAGAGACGAGATGGACAGAATTTGTGTCTTCTGTTACGGGACGTTGGGAAACATTAGGTTTGCTGTTTACTCTAATCGGTCTGGCAGCTGACAGCACCCCTCGTGATTCAGGTGGTAGGTATCACGAGCTGGGAGGGTTAGAGAGCATAGGACATACCGCCGTGGAAGTCGGGGATCTTTGTCTTCAATTCTGCGAGAAGGCCGGAATAGTCAATGATATAGTGTGTTCATTACTCCTACATCACGTCTGTCTTTTGACAGCAGTGTATGGCGATAGTAGTAAGTTCATCTGTCAATTAAACAGCACTTAAAGAGGAGACGATATCAGGAGGCCGATCTAATACGCAAAACGCAGGTCACCGAGCGTGGCGCAAGTTAGGTGATTTGGCCACCACTCTGTTTGCATTCGGACTTCATCAGCAGTCGACAAATCTGCCATTCTTCCTTAAAGAGATACGCCAGCGAACAATGATCGCAGCATATGCCGTGGACAAGTCGGGCGCAACATTCCTTGGTCGACCGCCACTCATCAGTCGGCAATATTGTGACCTTCCGATGCCGTTGGACCTTAGTTGGGATGAAGTACTTGCCGAACCAGCCGCACGTGAAGCAGCCATTGCAAATCTGACCGTTGATGGCTGGAATAAAGAAGCTAGTTTTCAGAAAGGCGCGATGGGTCGCATTTGTCTTTTGGCGAGTATCTTTCGTGAAAAGGCACTGGAGTTTTCGCTTGGTCGCGTCACAGAAGACCTACCTGCGCGGGTTGAGTAAGAGCTATGATAGACCTTGAGTATACCCTGATTGGGCTGAAACTGATTGGTTCTACTACGCAGGACCCTGTCTCAAGAATTACATCAACAATATGAAGATCTGCCTGATTACCTCCATTGGGATTTCATAGGACAATCCTCAGACGATCGCCTTCGAATTGACATTCGCCTAGAATACATCTACATCGATTTCCTGTTGTATAGAAATCTTTTCAAGAGGACGAAGGTCTCACCAGATCGAATTATCAGTGTTTCATTGGAGATAATGACTGTGCTTCTATCACTAGTCGCCAGAACACTTGAAATCCCAACGGCGAGACGAATTGTTTCATGGAATGTAAGTAGAACCAACCTGGCCACGAATTCAGAAGGAGTCGGACGAGGTAAATGCTACTTCAATCAACCAGAAAAGCCCTGCTTACATTAGTATGGACAAATAGCTCTGCAATGCTGGACTTCCTTCAGCTGGTGTTCTCTCCGCTGAACTTCTGCGGCAATCCCGATTGCGAATACCCGAATCGTCGGTGTTTTCTCGCTCTGAAATCATTCAGAAACTTAGTATCTTTACATCATACCTGGAGACCATGGTCCAACATGATGACGGCAACCATCAGATTGCACAACAGGGCCAACGAGCCATCCGCCATGTTTTGGATCAGATTCTTTCCGCGCCTATCCAGGCCGTTCCGTCCATGTATGATTCTACGATAGGACTCGAAATTGGCGAATCAGGGCCAGTGCCGATGAACTCGGACTTACTGGAGGGCATTGATGTTGATGATCGAGGACCGTTTCTGGAGTGGCTTGAGGGGACAACGGATTTTAATGAGCCATGGCTTGCATGGATGAACTTGAGTTGAACCTACTAGTACTAGCTCGAGTTACGAAAGATGGAATCGGTAGAGATTCAAAATTGGAAGTCGTGAAGATTTCGTTCATAGCTCTGATCAAACTTTTGCAGATATGCACAATCCAAGGAACAAATAGGAATCTAATCCAGTATAAAAAAAAGCATCAAACCATGGGATGGTTTACTCATCCTTCTCCTCTTCCTCGTCCTCCTCGTTCTTCTCCTCAATCTCAGCCTCCTCATCCTCCTCGAAGGTGGTAGCAGGGACGCTGTACAGACGGAGCACAGAGCGGTTGGGATCCTTGATGAGCACGTACTTCTTGAGGACATCGGCAGGCTCCTCAGCATCGAGACCACGGATGCGATCCACAATAGTGCGAACGATTCCCCAGCCGTTGCCAAGGTTCAAGTTCATCTGAGCAGCGAACTCGCGAGGCTTGTAGCCAACAACGCCAAGAACGATGTGACCGGCGGCGGAGCGGGGGTTGGCACGGGACACGAAACCAAGCTTCATGCCGTCGGCCTGGGCCAGGATGGCCTGGGTAGTCCAGCGAGCGAGCTTGCAGGAGTTGTTCTTCATCTCAGTGGCAATAACGGCACCACGTTGCGAGACAAGCTTAGTGCGCCAGTCGAGAGCACCACCGGAGCCAATGGCCTTGGAGTCGAACTCGTTGAGAGCCTTGACAATCAGCTGCTGGTCAGGGCCGCCAGTGGGGCTCTTCATAACGGCGTCAACCTCGGTACGGACAACCAGTTTAAGGGGTTCCTCATCACGCTCGAGAGAAATATCGAAGAGGCGGTACTTGTAACCCTTGGAGGCAAGAGCATCGGTCTCCTCAGCCTCGTTGTAGAAGGGGTTGGGCTGGGCAAAGGAGATCTTGGCATCCTCGGACTCGGTCACTGTCTGCAAAGCGAAGTTGTGGTTGATGAAAGTGGCTTCCATGGCGAGAGCACCGGGGGTGTTGATCTGCTCCTGCTTGCCAGAGGCCTCAGAGATCTCAAGGGGAGCATCCTGAGCGTTCTCGTTAACGCTAACGAGATCCATTGAAGCACCGGGACGCTTGTCGAAGAAGATCTTGTTGCCCTGGTGGGTGATAACGATATCCCATGAGTAGACACTGCGGGTGGCGCACATGAGCATGGAGAGGATGTCGGAGGTAACGAAGACGGTGGCCTGGTCCTTCTCGGCGAGTTCGTGGATAATAGGATCCTGCGATGTGGTGACGTTGTAGGCGGCACGTTCGAGAGCCTGAAGTCTGCGCTCGGCGTTCTTGACCGGGGGACGGTCGTAGGATCGATCGTAGTAGTGCAAGAAACCGTAGGATTCAAGATCCTCACCCTCGGGGGTCTCGAGGTTCAGCTTAGACAGGCGGTTGAAGTCAACCTCCTCCAGCATCTGCCACTCAGGTCGGACGTTGACAGATGGCTCACGAGTGCGCTGGGGCTTGTCGTAATCTCTCCAGCCGAAACGACGGCCACCACGGCCGCCACGGTTTCCACGGCTGTCGTAAGAGCGATCGCCTTGACCACGACCACCACCAGCACGCTGGAAGCCGCCACGGCCACCACCACGTTGGCCAGCAACACCACCACGTTGACCACGGCCACGGAAAACAGTACCACCACCACGACCAAAGGTGCGCTTGGTGGAAGTGCGAGTGTTGTCGACAACGGAGAAAGAAGACTCATCTTCGGCGGCCTGAACAGTGAAAAGGCTGGAGGCACCGGCGCCATAAACCTGTTGATCTGAAAGAAGCAAAGAAAAAAAGATCAAAAGTCAGCAATCCGCGGGTTCAGATGCCCTTGGCGGGGCACTAAGAGAAAAAATATAAAATTCAAGATATACCTCTGAAGTTACGGTTGTACTGCTGACGACCTTGACGATCACGATCCTTGGACTCGGCCGTCCAGTCAGCCATACGGCCCAGCTTGTCACCCTTGGAGAAGGGGGCATAAGGGACACCGTTCAACATGTTGTCGGCGGTGGAGGAGGGGCCCCAGGAATCATCGGAGGGGAGGGCGGCCACGAGGTCCGCAATGGAGATAGGAGCCATTTTGCAGATGTATTATGCACCAGCAAGCAAAAAGGCAAAAGGTTGGTGTTTGGTTATCGTGGGGTTCGAATTATCACCGGAAGTTTCTGTGTCGCGAGTTTCTGTGGCTGAAAGTGGGTCAATTCACACCGCCACAGAGTATCACCAGCCACACCAGCCACACTAGCCACATTCCATATCACGTGAAATGATAGAGAATGCTCAAATCTGTAATTGCCAGTCAAGTATCAAATTAGTACTATGTAGTAGTTAGTAGTAGTAGTAGTAGTAGTAGTAGTAGTAGTAGTAGTAGTAGTAGTAGTAGTAGTAGTAGTAGTAGTAGTAGTAGTAGTAGTAGTAGTAGTTAGTAGTAGTAGTAGTAGTAAGTAGTAGTAGTAGTAGTAGTAGTAGTAGTAGTAGTAGTAGTAGTAGTACTGTAGTAGTAGTAGTAGTAGTAGTAGTAGTAGTTAGTAGTAGTAGTAGTAGTAGTAGTAGCAGTAGTAGTAGTAGTAGTAGTAGTAGTACGCATATACTGTAATTGCAGAAAATTTCACACTAATTGGTAATATCTTTCCAGCTAATGAAGGGTGATTCTGGTCAATGTATCCATATATGAATGAATCCTAAAATAGGCCCAGGCACGCATGAATCATGATCATAATACCTACTAGGTAATTACTAATAGATGATTTAATGCTTGATTGATGCAGGTTTCTAGTAAATACAGGCGCCGTGTTCAATTCCTTACAATAGAACCATGGCAGAAACAGCAAGTATAACGCCGGATTTGAATAATATTGAACTATTCAAAAACACTGGACAGCCTCGGGGCCGGTTTGTGTAATTACATAACAATCAAGCACTTGCTAGTCACTAATAGAACCAGCGACAACATACTGCTTTGCCGTTTTGAGCTTGCTGAGTGTGCTGTTACTTAACTTCAAGGTATCTGTCACGATTTGTCTCGGAGTGGATGCGATCCATTGGCCAAGCGCCATATCTGCGGAGTAATGAGCTTGGTGATCGAAACTGAAGTTGATATAAGAACGACATACCAGTAAATTGGGGCGCTTGAAGCACCTCCAGGAACATTAAAACCTCATCGCCAGTATTCTCGATGTAATGGCTGTTTGACTGAGGGAAGTACCCAACGTCACCAGCTCGATAGTCAAACGTCGTTGCAGAATCAGGCGCAGAAAACAATGTTGCGCGCCCTTGCCCTTGAATAAAAAATGTCCACTCATCACTAGTCGGATGCCAATGGATTTCACGCATGCCACCAGGGTTCACAGTAACAATAGCAGCAGAGAAATTATCTGCGATAGGAAATGTGAGGGGATCAATTATTTTGACAGATCCACCGGCTACTTCGTGTGCGGGCTGCTCAGAGAAATGGTAGGAATAACTTTCCGTTCGTGGCACAATACCTGATTGAGTCGTGACATTCTGCTCCTCAATATCTTGGGGTGCTGGAGTACCTTGAAAGATGTAAAGTTCACTATCTGGAATGTCGTCAAAGGCTGAGATGGGAACACCGAGGTTCTTCGCCAGGACGGATCTCTGAATGACTTGTCAGTGTCGTCGTGTCAAAGATGCAGCCAATATACAGGTGTGACTTACAGGAGTATGAAGGAAAACTTCTGTGGCGAGAAATGTGTTGTCTTCATCAAAGTCACCCTGATCAAAGACAAGAAGAAATTCCACACCGTCATCTAATGCTTGAATAGAGTGAGGAATTCCCCTAAAAGACAAATTTAGACAAATTCCAGGAACAAGGGCATGTGAGTGACATACGGTGGGAAAAACCAAACATCACCAGCAGTAAGGTCATCGACAAATGTTTGTCCGTCAGAGTTGACGGCCTGTCAGATTTGAATAAGTCAAGTGCAAAATACCAGTTACACATGATAGCGGAGCTTGACCCACTTGGATACGACAGGACCCATTCAACACCAAAGACCACTCCGCCGCAACGTGCCAGTGCAGCTCACGGTAACCGCCAGGTTCCAGGCGCATGTCAACTCCAGCCATTTCGGTCGCAGCTGGCATGACTACTGTGTTTTCCTGACGAGCCCATCCGGCGTTATCGATACCAAGTCTTGAATATACTATTAGCAGTGTCTTGTATGGTTGATTCGGAATTCGTACCGGTTATGACTGAGACCTGTTTCCATGATTAGCACATGTGAATTCTCCGGGCCAGGCTTTGCGGATGACTGGAGTTGTGACTTACCCATAGGCCATTGAGCGTTGATAGTCTGGCCATTATCCGTACCAGGAGGGGCTAGTTTGTCACTGTTGATTCGATCATATGCATAATTGCCTGAGGGAAATACGCGTCAACTTCCGATATTCAAAAGCATGCAGAATGAATGGCAAGAGAAACATACGAGGACCAGGGTCATCACTTCCAGTGGAGCCCCGAATGGGTTGGGGGTTCTCAACGTTCTCAAAATCTAGGTATGCACCGATATCCGGACTGTCCGTTTGACCCGGAAGAAGACTGTACTTGAGGTCTGGCTGAGTGCCGCTCACAATCTTTTCAGTGGAAGAGTATCCGACAAGTGCTTCAGAGCCTCTTAGCGGGGGATTAGTGCTCCTCCGAGCTGGTGCTGCATCGACGGTACATAGGAGGAGAGAAATTAGACACAAGGTTCGAGAATGATATTGAAGTTTCATGATGAAAAAGGTTGCTTAATTGGTCAACCCAAGCAATAAAGTTGTGAAGGGAAAATGAGATGGAGCCTTAAGTTTTGAAATACTCGACTTGTAAGTCTATTGCAGGCAGTGAGGACATCAAAAGATTCCCTCAAGTGCTTGATGGGTCATTTATTACACAGTGCGAACAAGATGTCTTTTATATGCTGATTTTGACAGAACTGCACCACAAACATTAACCTCCAGCTGAGCACCTATCACTTCGCCAAATCTGCACCCCCCCCTCACGCAACCTACGTACTAGGTACCTTGTGAATTATCGGAGATATTTATAGTGGGGATATTGCCAATCTATCCCCTCATCGGGGGAACTAATTGAAACCGAAGTGCACATGTGTAGTAGTATGGTGTACATAGTCTCCAACTGCAACCTTGGAAGTGCTTGTAATTCGTCCACTCTGTTTCAAAAAATGTCCCCAAAAGAGGGGAACTTTGAGAACATGGTATGCATGATTGGTGAGATTCATAGATCGCAGTATATTTCCCCTCATCCGCCAAGCCGTGGAGACAGATTTCTCCAGCTGCACCTGAGAGCATATACCTGCTTCTAGGCTGGCCTAGCTGGGGTATGGAAGGATACATCAGAAAGCGAGGCTCGCAGAGGGGCAAGCGAATTAAAGAGGTCTTCGTAGTAGGGACGAGGGATAGACATAGCTGGTTTTTGATGGCCACCTCTCCCGAGGTCGGTTGAATTGCGAGAATGGAATTCATTGGTTGGAGACAAGATATCTAGATGTAGTCAGTGCCCGGCATTAGGCGGAGAAATTCCCAGTTAAGAGCAAATATGAGCATCCAGGTGCTATTCATAGGCATCGGTTAGAAAAAGAATGGGGTCAAACTCCGCAGACAACGCGTTTTGAGAATTACCAGTAAGTAGTAGATGGGTGACTTCTAAGGTTCTAACCTCTTCCACTGACGTATGTAGTAGACATCAAGGTGAGGGGAACTACATAACGTGCTACCTAAGCTTTATTAAAGGCCCACCTTAAAGAGGACCGTGGAAGATTGCGGTATCCATCAAGGACCCACATGACATGGATTTGAAATCTCAGTTGGGGCCCTACCTAGAAAATGGCATCAACCTTGGAAATAACTGAGCTAATGTTGGAAGGAACTTAATAACTCCGGGACCTTGCGGAATCTGTAAAGATTCACGCGCAGGTGGTCATTGGAATAACGTTGAAATTAAATGTTTTGGTGCAGTGTTGTCAAATGGTATGAAGAGGGACCTCGGGACAAGAGTTCAAATGTGACAGCTTGAACTGGAATGCTAATTATATCCATACTACTAGTAGTATTCAAATGTTACCGATTTCCATAAATAGCGCGAGGTGTAGTACATATGTGCTCAAGGGTAGAACAACGTTTACGCCAAGCTTTGGCTGGGCAAGACAAGCAACCTTGGAAGCTGCTGCATTAAACCCGCAAAAATATTATTCATACATCATGCAGGTCGCTTTTTCAGCATTGGATAGTGAAGGTACTAAACCAAACTAGTCGATGTAAAAGTTTCGCCGACTCTTTTTTTTTACCCAAATTCCAGGTCAAACCGTAAGGAGCTCAGCAGATTCCAATCTTCTTCGCTTGCCTTCACTTGCATTATTTCATTGTTCTTCTCACGAGGGGGTTATAGAGATCGAATAAATAAAAGGGGGAGTTCAATCAACGGATGTGGAGCGGGAAATCGATCTTCCGCCATTTATACTTGTAAGTTGTAACCTTGGACATGCACATGTGTGGAAGTTGTTGGTACTCGGTCTTCATTATCATTCAGGTCTTTTTTGTGGAATGATGGGGATTTCGTGTGGATTAGATCTAGTCAGTGGTGATGGATATGCAGGTTTAAATTTAGAAAAAAAAAAACATTGAAAAGAGCTTGGCATTACCCCGCGCGATATTTGGATATATTTAGGAGTCCGTGAGCAAACATTTGACGATTCAATTGATCAGCCAAAAGGGTGGAAAGTGATTGGAATTGCAATCGTTCAGTAGAGGATCATGCCTTCAATGTTCTTAAGATAACATTTGAAGGAATGAATCCATGTTACTAGATTTCAGTGCTGCTTTGTCACACATGTATACAATGTTGTTTACTTGACCATGAGAAGCTTGGAGGTAACACCGGAAATTCAGAAGTTGCCATCATTCTAGTAGCCCCACATCTTCTTAACCCCAAGCCACGGCCTTGAAAACCATGTACAATTAAACAGACCCACCGTAAGGAGGTCCGCGAGTGGAGCAGACTCAACCTTGGAGCCTTTTTGGTGACAGCCAATACCTAAATCAGCAGTGCGGAATCAAGTGCATCATTCGTTGAGTCAATGTTTGCCAGCTGACGGTGCGGGAACATTTGAACATTTGAATTGATATATGTAGTAGAAAGCACTCGGTACCCACATGCACATGTGTGTAAATGTTATATTGATACGGCACCCGTGCACATATGCAGTATCAATGAACATTGAACATTTGAATACTTCCTCCACTCCATTCAAATGTTTACTGACTTGTTGTCTGATATTTGAACGTGATCGCTTTGACAGGGTTTTCATTTAGGTCGATTCCAGCCTCCAGAAATCCATTGAACGTGAAAATCAAGGGTAGCATAGTCAGCACTTGAGCAACTATGGCTGGCGGATAGGCTCATTGATGCTTTTGATTCCAAACGCATTTGAATCTTCGGATTCGCTGCACGACTTCATGAAGTGAAATTTTGAGTATGAGTTTCTCTAATCTTCTGCCCAGTGCGGGGTTTTCACCCTAGCGTCCGAGGATTCTAATGAGATCACCTTCTCAGCACAGTGACGAAGGCCTGAATAAGAGAAGAGCTATGATAGGCCAGACGGGACTGACTATTCTGTAAAGGGTCCGGATTCTGTACCGGGCCACTTTGAGAGGGAAAATGTCTAGACTAGACGCTTCTTCTAACCTTGGAATGTCATGGGGGAGGCTACTCTAGGCTAACCCTAGGCTTCCAATGTTTTGGTGATCTTCAGGGAAGAAAAGCTATGGCCTGAAAGCACTTCGAAAAGAGAACGATGGTTCTTGAAATACAATAGTTGAGATATAATTAACTTGAATTTTGCTCATATTAGGCCTCTGATCAACAAGGGACTTCCCACACAAATTGTGCATTTAGTCATGGTGACTCTATAAATACCTCCTAGCTACTACTATGGTTACATGTTTGCGACCGGCAGTATTATCTAGTATCGTGTCATTCTTACAAGTCCTTAAGTTACGGTGAATGTGGAAAAAAAAAAGAGAGAGATTTGTTTAGTGATATTGTATTCAGGGTAGAAGTAGCCCTCATAACGCCGGTCCGTATTGCCAGTCTTTGGCAATAGAACTATGACAAAAAGTCTTGATAACGAAAGGAAAGATCCCCAAGCCCCCGTCCCAGTCGGTGGGTGAAAAAGAAAGCCCATCAATAATGTGGTGTCAAACCGAGGGGTTCATGTTGATAAAAGAAGAGTCGTAAAAAAGGGGAATATGTATGATGAATCAAAGTGTTGGACAGAGACCAGTGAACTTGGGTGTTGTCCAGAGATCTCAAACCCTAACACGTTTCAGGTAGCGCATGGTAAGATAGACGGCAGCCAGACTGGTATAGACACCGCCGCCGGCAGTGACCCAGACAGGTCGGTGGACATTGAGTGAGGTGCGAAGGAGTTGACCTTCCTTCTTAGGCTTCTCACCTGTGAGTAGATTAGAAAGTTGGTCAGACCTGATCACATGTAAATGGAAAGAGGGGGGGGAGGGAGAGCAAAGGAGAGCAAGGGGAGTAGGGGGATCGTACCCTGCTGGAAGAGTCTTTGTCGCAAGTTACTCAAGCCCTGCCTGGAACGAGCTGGCAGGGTTGCGAGCTGTTGCATGATAGGACCAACAGGTGCTGACATGGTGTGTGTTTTTGGAAATGTTACGTTTGATGGAAGAGAGTTGATGATGGAAGTGATGTATTCTGGATAGATGGAGTTGAGAGAGAGAAAAGGCAAGTCCTTTGTGCTAATGTTTTTATAGGGGGAATCATCTGACAAATTATGCGGGGTCAACTCAGTGGCGGGGAGTAACATCCGGGGCATCCTTGCACTTTGAGTTTCAAGTTGGGCAATTTGAGCGATACAAACTTGTCTAGATTGACCTTGATGACTTCATGAGATCGGTACTTCACTGAAGGAAAAAAGAACATAAATCCCCTTGAAAGACAGAAGAGGGGATCAGATATTTCAAAAGGTGCTATTCAGGGTGCTATTCAGTAGGAGAATGCATAAAGTGATTGAATGTCCCCATTAATGACTCTTAACAAGAGTCATGACAAGAGCAGAGACAAATGAATGTCTACTAGGTTAGCCTGGGCTTTGTCTTTGCCAATACTAGGATTGGTCGATAATGAACGTCAACACTCAGCCATGCCTATAATAACACACAGCGCCCAAGGGAACCTTGGAAGGGATCCAATCATACGATTGCAAAAGAGAGAGAGACTCGTGTTCTTTTGATTCTTTCCTTTTCTTCCCCCTCTCTCATTCTTTTTTCTTGCCTTTTCTCAACCACGCATCTTGCACAATTTTCACCATTTATTTTGATCTCCGCACAATCTTCTTCGAAATTCAAGATACCCCGGAATGCCAGGATTTTGATATAGATGGTCCATCAAAAAGGTGGAGACTCGGGTCCCACCCCGAGAAAGAGAAAAAAAAGTGGAAAATCTGGGGAATCTTAACATCTTTTTGTGGGGTTTTTTTTTTCTCTTTTCTCCACAAAACTGGGGACTAGAACGCAAGGGGGCAATGGGTCACGCTTCCTTTTCGCCACTGAACATTCTACACTATGTACCCCGTACCAACCATACATGATGACTCCCCACGGTCGCATACCCGAAAAGAATCGCTCATTCAAGTCGAAGCGCCCTGGCCATATTGCGGTGCATTATTCGGACCTAGAACACACCTGCGATGACCAACCCATGTGAAATCCATGAGCTTCATTCGGAGCTGCTTTGTCCAATCAAAGCGTCTTCCAAATTTATTTCAACTTTACAGTAGTACTAATCTTTGTTCTCCGAGCAGAAGGTGATCGGACAAAACCCCCGGGGCCCTCTTATTCGCCAGCTACGATTTAATACAGCCGGGTTTGGAACGAACGACCCACCACACTTCTACATAGCAGCTCCTCACACGAAAAGGTCGTTTCTATCGGGCGGATATCATTCCTGCTATAGAAAGATGGGCCAGTTACTCGCACACGATTTACCAGTGCTGACTGTGTGCTACATTCTGATTCCTTTGAGTTGATATCAATTCATTGTCATGGATATGATTGTTTATCTTTGTTTGGCTTATCTTTTGAGACTATTGCCGTTCGAGCCCAATGAAACATACCTTGGCAAGCCAAGCCTCGGTCTCGAACATTTGAACCCGTCCGATCCTGTAATTTGGAGAAACCACAATAACGATGGGATATCTTTGCTAGCTTAATGCAGAGCAAATCTGGATTTCGGATCTAGTTTTAGTGCTCAGGTTAGCCGCTAAACCACAGGGGCAAAAGACCAGGATTTCCTGTAGTGGAAAGGGATAATGACGAATCACGAATGTCAGGAAAACGGGACCGGATTGCCCCATAGAGGTTAGAACGAGATAAAACGTGAGGTCGAGATTCGTGTAATTCTTCTTTGTAATTATTATTATTAAATTTTTTTTTTTTAATTACCGTTTAACATTTGAGGAAACCCAAGTGTTAAGGGTTGAATAAACAGGGAAGGAAAAGAACAGGTCTACTCTCTAATTGGTGTCAATTCAGCCCCGTTCAAGCGGCCCCTCACAGCCATCAAGCCATCAAGCCCCATCTCAAGCCCCTGACGTCTTTTTATGTATTTATGTATCAATTTGTCCGGAGTACTCCGTATTACCAGAGTTGCAATCTGTCTTGGCAAAAAAAAAAAAAAGAAGAAAAGAAAGAAGAAAAAACGTGGCTCAGACTTGACGCATTCCGCTCGTGGCACGCAATTGCTTGGCCCCGCTTTTCAACATTGGCTCAAATGCGGAAACTCGAACCAATTGCGTATATGCTCGAATGGCTGTGCGTTCTCGTTAAAAACACTTTTTTTCTTTTCTGGACTTGGCTTCTCACTTCGCGATAGGAAAACTTCCATCTCTACTGTCGTCTTTCTCTTTACTTCCCGTGATTCAAAAATCCTTCAATTCTTCAATTCTTCAATTCTTCAACTTAAATCTTTCACTGCCCCGGGAAACATCGTGGTCAAGTTTATCGCTGGATGCTTTCCGTCAAGCTCAAGCTCAAGCTCAAGCCAAAATCAAAGTCCAAGCCCAAGTCCAAGCCCCAAGTCCAAGTCCAAGTCCAAGTCCAAGCCCAAGCCCAAGCCCAAGCACCGGCCCTTCAATCTTAGTTCTTGCCCTGAGCAAATACCCCGGATTTCACTTCGCCCATCAGCAGTCCCTGTACAACGCGCCACCCTTTTGCGACACAGCCCACATTTTGCCCAATTCTCAGCCTCAAGCCCTGCACGCGACACGAGACACCTTCTACGAATTCTGACCGTGGCCCATTAACCACCTAGCGTTTCTTATTTGAAAACCCCCCAAATCGCTCACCCCGGAAATCTTCCCCGCGCCCCTCCCCCAACTACAAAATACAATGATACAGAATGTCTTTCAAGGCTGAAGATAAATTCTCTGGTGGAAATCACCATGGCGTGTTAGACACCTTAGGTCTGAAAGTGGCCGAGGGTCACCAGGATGTGCAGGAGGGATTGATGGCCGATAATGCCGATAATCTTCAAAGACACCTGGGTAATCGCCAAATTCAACTAATCGCAATCGGAGGCTCTATCGGAACCGCCCTGTTCGTGAGTATTGGAACGGGCTTGTATCATGGCGGCCCCGGCAGTTTGTTCATCGCCTTTACGGTGCAGTGTATCTTCCTCGCCATGGTAAACAACTGTCTGGCCGAAATGACCACCACATTTCCCGTCAGTGGCGGCTTTATTCGCTTGGCAGGAAAATGGGTTGATGATGCGCTTGGTTTCATGGTTGGCTGGAATTTCTTGTTCGATCTCTTCCCCCCCCCCCCCCCCACTACTTGGGCTACGTTATCGATGACAGGACTGATATGGCTTTAGCTTTTACGAGGCCCTGTTGATTCCATTCGAAATTTCGGCTTTTACCCTTGTCGTCTCTTTTTGGTCCGACAAGGTGACCGAGCCTGGTCCAGTCGCTGGCCTGTGCGCGGCCATTGTTGTATGTTATGGGTAAGAAATACACCATTGAACATCTGAGATCCCTTATAGTACACACTGACTTTATATCACTAGCATCCTCAATATTTTAGCTGTCAAGGCTTACGGTGAAGCTGAATTCTGGCTTTCAGGTGGCAAGGCATGTTTTTTTTGTCTTTTCTTTTTCTTCCCACCCCTTCTTTAATTCTCTTCTGGCCTTTTATCATTTTACACTTTGGCTGACTTGAACCGTCTTCAGGTCATCTTGATTTTTGCACTTTTTTTCTTCACCTTCATAACCATGGTTGGTGGCAATCCAGCTCACGATGCATACGGCTTTCGGTACTGGAACAACCCCGGTTCCTTCATGGAGTATCTGGATGTTGGTACTTTGGGTCGGTTTGAAGGATTTTTAGGAGCCCTGTGGTCAGCCGCCTTTGCTGTCGTTGGCCCCGAGTACATCTCGATGGTCGCTGCCGAAGCCAAGCGACCCCGTCTCTACATCAAAGCGGCCTTTAAAACGGTATATCTCCGCTTTGGTCTATTCTTCATGGGTGGAGCTCTGGCCGTGGGTATAGTCTGTTCTTGTAGGGATCCGTCATTGACCGCCGTCGTTGATGGTACGACATCAGGCTCCACCGCTGCGGCTTCGCCGTATGTCATCGGCATGCGGAACCTCGGCATCTCGATTTTCCCATCTATCATCAACGCGTAGGTAACATATGTCGGCCAACTCATTGGTTCATGCTAACCTAAACTTGTATAGTTTACTCTTGACTTCTATCTTTTCCGCGGGCAACACGTATACGTATTGCGCTATTCGAACTCTCTACAGTTTGGCACTTGAGGGCCGAGCCCCAAGGTTCCTTACATACACTACACGCAAGGGTGTACCAATCTACTGCTTCGTTGTGGTGATGATCTTCCCGATGCTGTCTTTCTTGCAGTGTTCGAGCAGTTCTGCCACAGTGATCACCTGGTTCGCCGAGCTTGTCACGGCTGGAGGTACATATCCTTCTCCATTGAACGTAGATGCAGTGCTAACCCACGGACCAGGCCTTATCAACTATATCGTCATCTGTATCACCTTTATCTGTTACCACCGGGCCTGCAAAGTGCAAGGTATCGACCGTCGAAGCTTCGCATACTTCGGGCGCTTTCAACCGTACTCTGCGTATCTGCCCCTCATCTGGATGACCCTCGTCACCATC
The DNA here is from genome assembly GCF_028828195.1 of Penicillium verhagenii. Taxonomy (NCBI): domain Eukaryota; kingdom Fungi; phylum Ascomycota; class Eurotiomycetes; order Eurotiales; family Aspergillaceae; genus Penicillium; species Penicillium verhagenii. The sequence continues at coordinate 28,443 of NW_026643176.1, read as the reverse complement.
TTCTATGGCTATCCCGCATTTAAGCCATGGTCAGTATCGAACTTTTGGGCGAATTACACCATGCAAATTGTGATTCCCTGCCTCTTCATATTGTGGAAACTCTTCAAGCGGACAAGATTTGTCCGATCCCACGAAGTGGACCTTGTATGGGAAAGACCGTTGATCGATGCGTATGAAGCAAGTTTCTTAGACCCTCCAATGGGTTTCTGGAGAGAAGTGGGACAGGTCTTTGGAATTGGACGGACCAAAGGTGGCAATGACAAGCGTCGTCATTCCGTTGTTCCTCCCCCAAGTGGGAATGAGGGCACAGAGGAAGGAGCTTTGGCTTAGACCAGACAGTCTCCTTAGTTGTTGGGTTATTATTCTTTACCCTTGTTTTTTTTTTTTTTTAACTATGAGATATTTTTATGTACCCAGGTGCCTACTTGGGGACATTGAACCGAGGCAACCGCCAATCCTAGTTGCTTTTTCGATACCACCAATCCAGATATCAATCAATCGGAAGATTGATATGAACTTCAAATATGCACTCCAAGTGTTTGTAACACAACTGCCCAGGAGATCCAAGAAAACAACCCCCCCCCCCTGCGGCAATAAATTCTACCTACCTAGGGCCAGGTAGATACAAACCTTAAAAACTACTAGTAGGTAGTTTGAAATACCGTAACATTATATACATAGTAGTACATAATATGTATATTCGCCGTATACCTACTAATAGTACTGGTCTGTTACGGCGTGGAAGCGTAAACTGGTGCATGGATGCATTCGATAAGTGGGATCGGGACTATCCCCGCTAATATACATAGTAATCAGGTGATCTGGGGCGGTGACCGCTAGCAGGGTAACATGGTCATGTTCGGGAGTGTGATTTGGTAGAATAATTTACCCACTACTAGTAGGTCCTAGCATATTCTTGGAACTTTCAAAAATAAGCATTATGGGGCCAAATTCCCCGAAGCTATGTACATAGAGGTTGATACACATGTGCATTCAATGTTTTGGGGAACACCCACGGGAAAGCTCACTTGTTCAGTATCGCCCCACGACCGCGCTCCAACTTTCTGTCCACTTCGGGGATCCAAAGAAACTCCGCACACTTGAATTTCTGATTGTATTCCAAGCTTCTCTTCTCCAAGAAGGTTAGCATGCTGAATTAGCTCAAGTAAAGGGTCTCGGGCTCACTGTCGTGATTTGATAGACATTGCCTCCAAAAGAAAATTGTTTGGTTCACCACTTCCCACGCACGATCAGTTCCAGCGCCGGGCGAGAATCCAGCGCATCAATAATGTGAGAAGTGACCTCCTTTTACTTAGAACTCTTGCAGAGTCAGCTCCAGTTTGCGGTCACTCTATTGGCCTGGAGCAAATACGCAAATTCGACCCGCTCAACCGCAGTGTGAAATGTCGAGTCGATATATCTTGGTTGTGATTCACCTGACATTGGCAAGGCAAACTGCGAGTGTGCCGAGAACCATGACTTTAAATAGTGAAGACCAGCGATGGAGAATTACTAAGTAGAAATGATGCACTTAGGTTGTTACTACCTAGGTACGTGCGATGAGAATAATAGAAAAAAAAAGAACGTACTGTTCTATTTGGCAAGCAACTTCTAGGTCTCGTTGGAACATTGAAGTGCTCACATGCCAAGGTGGGTAGGAGATTATGTAGTAGTGGGGCTACTGTCGAGCCTCAGGATATTCAACCTTGGGAGTTGCCAGGAGGCTCTTTATTGAAATCATGGCTCCTCTCCAGGTCGTACTTGAGTGGAGGTTCTAAGATTCAAATGAATGCAGGTGGATGATTGCCATATTTCAAGGTGTCATCCACGGTGCTGGGCTCCCTGCTCGGCATTAGTGTACTTTGTTGGTCGGCTATGTATGGGGTCTAAAGTTATCCAATTCCTGAAATTTGGTGAGTCTTCTCTGCGTCGCTTTAATAAGAGCTCTGCGCGTCGCTAAGCCGTTCTAGGAGAATAGAGGACAGGTACAATCCATTTTATGCTCGTGTTGTATGTAGCAATGGGTGGGCAGCCACCGGAAACAATCAATGGACTACCTAGGCAATTGATAGCATCAGAGGTGAAATTAGTCTCTTGGGTCCAATTCCTAACTACCATTGGTCTCTATAGGCCAGATAGTTCAATGTTCAAAATGTTAGGAAGACCTAGGAAGTGTCGGCGGAGTAGTATCGACGACTTCCAAGGCAAGCTAATATTCCGGTGGCGCTCAGTAGCCTGCCTAGGCGAGGTCAAGTCTAAGATCATTTACGAGAGAAGAGTGGGGCAAGAAAATAGATACACATGCATGCATGTTAAAGCTACTAACATTCTGTTGAACAACTCATATCGACCTTCCAAAGCCGGAAGAGAAGTGGTCGCGTGACATGGGCATTGGGGACCCCCCGGGCCAACTTCAGGGCTTGAGTGGGTCGATTTTCGGAGGCACTTGAACTAACCAAAACTGATTCGTCGAAAAATTCTCTTCTTCATTTTCAGGACTCCTGTACAGTAGCCATATATGTATGCACGTCACAGTGCATAAGGCAGTGGGGGCGGATTGAAATTTTTCTTGACATGGCTAGCAGAGTCATGGGAACCCCCATGGGTGTAGATTTCCTTAGTTAGTTCAGACCTTGAAATTTCCAACATTTGAATATTTCAGGATTTTCCAATAGTTAAAACCTGATTCTTGAAACCAGGATGGATAGATAGGTATTCATCGGAGCCCTACCACCCGATGTCTGAGTTCAAGATGAGAACAATCCATATTCAATGTTTTTATACATAACTAACATTTGGAGCTGACAGCATTGCCGAGCGTGGGTCCAATGTCGGCATTTTGTATATTTCATTTCCGGGCCAGTCGCGTTCTTTCTGCCTTGGTAGACCCTTTCAAGTGCTTTAGCGCAATGCTGACTCCATTGCTGGTAATACGAGGGCTTCGGATTGGCGCAGGAGTGAAGGAATCCAAAGTAAGCCATGGACTAGCCACATATGAATCATGTGGGGGATTTTTTTTAAAGAAGAAAAATTTACAAGAAATTGAAAATAAAAATAAAAAATTCATTGCAACATCGAACCTCGCTTGTTGAAATGAGCTGAAATGGATGAGAGTCCTAGGCGAGGCAACGCTAGAGTCTAACATTGAATCGATCTACAGAGTACTGTGTACTACCTAGGCTTAAATGTTTTCCGTACAATGGAACCCTTGTGCACATTTCGAGTCTTGAAACCTTGGAACATTTGAATCTATATGGTCGGTAAAATCCGTGAAATTGATACCTTAGACCTTCTACTTGGTTCGAGATTTGTGTAAGCAACGTAATCATATTCATATATCGGGGTGGAGTAGCACTACGGAGTACGAGTACGGCGAACAAAAACAAAGGAATCCACGCGAGAGGGGACTAAAAAGCTGGAGCCTGCTCACAGTGGTTCTTTATACTAGTACAGTATAGCACTAAACAAGTCCTTTGAAATTCTACATCGATAATGATTGGATATGATGATATCCCTAAGCTCCCTAAGGCTGAACCGGTTTCTTGGTACAGTAGCATTATGACCCGAGTGGAGGTACCTAATGCATAGTAAGGGGCTAATGCGGTTGTAAATCAGTACCTTTTACATACGGCGATTTCCTTTAAAAATACTCCGTACTCAGGCATCATTCTATACAAGGGGTCTTACAGGAATAAAGAACATAAGAGAAAACTCTTCAATCAGTGAAAGACAAGTCATTTCCAAGAGCTGTTTCCTACTACTAGTACTCAGTGATTGGCATAGTAAAAACGGAGTAGCGCCACTCCGGGCCCGATCGGAGTTGCTTCCGCCCCGTTAACTAACGTTACTTAACGTTACTAACATTGATTTACCTGCAAGACTCCACTTATGAGAACTTGTCAATCCTCTCTCTCTATCCACCTGTGGACTTGAGTTCCAACTTCTGCAATTTTTTTTCCCCCTCCTTCGCTCCCTGAGGTCGCTTCCACCATACGCCTATCTCGCACCTGGGCACTACACACACCCCTTGTTCTCTTGCTGCGAACCTCTGCGCTGACGAAGCGCAAGCGTTCCAGCTGCCATGGGACTCTCCAAAACCAACAGGATCATTATCCTGCTTGTTATCGACACGGCCTTCTTTTTCTTGGAGCTGATCACCGGTATGACTGGAATTTTTCATTCTGAAATTGCTTCCCGTACTGACTTTTTATCTCTCTCAGGCTACGCCGTCCACTCGCTCGCTCTAGTTGCCGATTCCTTTCATATGGTACGGTTATTTCCTCCCTCTCCGGTCGCATAGTGCTTGCTTCCCCGGAAGCGAACTTGACACTGATCGATAATCCAGCTGAATGATGTACTATCATTATGCGTTGGTCTGTGGGCCGTCAAGGTCGCCAACCAAGAGACCAATTCGAAAATGTACACTTACGGCGTAAGTTGAATGACAGCGGCAACCCCCACCTTGATTGAGATCTAACACCGAATTCTGTGAGATACAGTGGCAACGAGCTGAAACGTTAGGTGCATTGGTCAATGGAGTATTTCTGCTCGCTCTATGCATGTCGATCTTCCTAGAGGCGACTCAACGATTGGTGGAACCTCAGGAAGTGCAGAACCCCAAGCTGGTCTGCATTGTCGGTTGTTTTGGCCTCCTGTCGAACATTCTCGGTCTGGCTCTCTTCCACGATCATGGCCACGCCCATGGAGGCCATGGCCATGATCATGGTCACGGCCATGACAATGACATCGAGTCGGCCCACGCGGATCATGAACATAGCCACTCGGTGGTCACGGATCACCATATCAATGGTCACAACCACCCCGAAGCTCCCTTGCAACATGGCCTCCCGCACCCCGCTACCGACCCCGCATCGCCTTCTCGGAAGCGCCGTGTGACGGACTCCCAAAGCCGCGCCTCCAGACGATACAGCACCTCTGGCCTAGCTAGTGCCGAGGATATCTACGCCCATCCCGCGACCATGCGACAAGATATCATTGCTGCCAGTCGGAGCTCGTTTGACAAGGAAGAATCGTCTGACTCAGACACCCGGGACGACGAAACTCCCACCGAGCACTCCGGCCTTCTCCGCCATCGGGACCGTGTCTCGAACTATACGGACGAGAATGGTGGTCCGTTGAAGGCCCCCGGTCACGTTGAGGACGACCTACACAAGCACCACAACCACGCACAGCCCAAGCCCAAGGGCCAAAAGGGTGGCCACAGCCACGATCTAAACATGCGCGGAGTCTTCCTCCACGTCATGGGTGATGCGCTTGGCAATATTGGTGTGATTGCCTCTGCATTGGTTATCTGGTTGACGGACTACAAATGGCGTTTCTACGTGGACCCTGGCATTTCGCTGGTCATTACCCTCATTATTCTTGCTTCTGCAATCCCTCTTTGCAAAGCCGCGTCGCGAATCCTTCTGCAGGCTGTGCCAGCGGGATTGAGTATTGATCATATCAAGGAAGATATTGAGGGACTCCCGGGAATTATTGGCTCACATCATCTTCACGTATGGCAGCTGAGCGATACCAAGGTTGTTGCCTCGATCCACATCCAGGTGGACACGGAAATAAAGGGCGAGGGTTCGGAGAGATACATGCGTCTTGCTCGCCAAGTTCGACGCTGCCTCCATGCCTACGGCATTCATTCCTCCACCATCCAGCCAGAGTTTGCCCCCGACAGCGATACCGAAGAGGGCCAGAATCTTACTCAGGCATCTTCATCTCGAGCGGGCGCCGATGAAGTGAATCCCAGTAGAGCTACCAGCTTGAGGGATGGAGATTCACAAGCCTGTCTCCTTGAGTGTGATGACAATTGCGCTCAAGGTGGTCAATGCTGCCCCAAAAAGTGAACTTCAAAGTTTTCATCTTCTTTCTGTTGGCTGTAACCCCCCTCCTCGTCCTCCCAAGTCTTAGTCTGGGTCATGGTGTATTCTACCTTGAACCCCTACCCTACTACCCTCTCACTCTACCCAAGAAGGAGACATGATGTACCCAATCCCTCGTTCATTCCAACCTTTCTTCACCGTGGTTCGTACCTAGATCCCATGGTTTTGTACCATATACAATTCCTGCTCACTTTTCTTCTTGACGGCTTGGGTTTTCTTTCTTCGTTGAGTTTCGACATGGCATTAGATTTGACTGAGACCAGTTCCCCCCCCTCCGGCTTCCTCATCCTGATATCCGACTAGTCATTATTTTTTTTTCTCTATTCATCCTTAATGAACCATTATGTGTCTCAAGAACGTTCCGGCTGTAGTGGAAGCTGCTGGGTTGTATGGATGTCTGCTAAAGCCACGATTCTCTATAAGTCAAACAAGTAGCCAGAAAAATCACTTGCCCTTGAGCTCCATACAACTACTTGTCACTCCCATAGCACGAGCTCAATGTTGCATACTAGCACTAGTTTGCATATAAGGCCAAGGCTTAAGCCATTCCGGGTCACGTGATATAAATGTCGCCGCTTGTGTTCTCGGCCCCCTTGGTTTCAGCTGCTTTGCCCTCCAAGCCATGTCTTGAAACGATCTTCTTCTTTTTTTTTTTACCGACCTTTTTCTTCCCCATTTCCTCCTCCCCACCACTTTTCAGGGAGTTTCCCGTTGCTTTTCTTCTTCTTTCCTTGCCGGCCATTCTTGTGCATTGGCTTATAGAGCATGCAGCGTCACTCCTTTCGTTGATTCCCCACATTAAGGAACCCGTGTCGCCCGCCTGTCGCCTACGACCGAACCATTACTCACCTGCAATGAGTTACGCCTACCCACGCAATATAGGTGCTTCTACCCTTCCTTCTTTTACATCTTCAAAAACTCCAACCGATTTTGATCGCCCATGGAATGGTCTTCAAGGAGTCGCAAAGCAGTGGATCACGGAAGGAGCCAATAATATTCGAATGGTGAGACCTCGCGACAAACATGATCTCTGGAGGTCCGCAACACTTCTTTTCAAGCGCACATTTACCATTACCAATGCTGTGATTTTACTTTGGGTCTTCACGTTGTGGTGGGGGGAGCGAACGGTCTTTCGAGAAAGCATAAAGGCTTGTGCTTGGGAGAACTGGGAGAGCTGGGTAAGTTTATCATGAAACTCGTTGCCTTTGCGGAAAACATTTTTTCCTGTAGTGTCAATGCTGACCTTGAACTATCCGCCAGCCTCAAGGTGCAACACCGCATCACGTCGCGTTTGTCGCTGACCCACAACTCGTCGATCCTCATACCTACCCCGGCCGCCCATGGCCACTCTCAACCTTGACTGTACAGTATACTGATCAGTATCTCCGTCGCTCATTTTCGGCTATTCAAAATAACTTGGTTCCCGACTCAGTATTATTTCTTGGCGATCTCTTCGACGGTGGGAGGGAGTGGGCTACCAGCACAACTACTAGTCCGGAGGAACGTTATAAGGGGTACACAGATTCTTTTTGGAAGAAGGAGTATGTGCGCTTCATGAAGATCTTTTTGGATCCTTGGCTCAAGCAAAACGAGTCTCCTGTGGATGGACGCGGTCGTAAATTGATCGCAAGCTTGCCAGGAAACCACGATTTGGGATTTGGCAATGGGATTCAAGAGCCAGTACGAGATCGCTTCGAGGCCTATTTCGGACAAGGTAATCGGTTGGATGTCATTGGAAACCACACTTTTATTTCGGTGGACACGGTATCTCTGAGTGCGATGGACCAACCGGACCCCCAGACCGGCAGCTCCAGCTCCAGCTCCAGCTCCAGCGACGACAATCTCCCTCGACCGATTTGGAAAGATTCATATGACTTCCTCAATGACATGCCTGCATCCCGTGCAAAGGCTGAGAGGAATGAACTCAGGATGCTGCAAAACCAGCCCGAGGGCATTCAGTTCGATTATCGCGTCGTAGATGTGGTGGAACCCTCCATGCATCACAATACTCCGGAGACTCCCCTGCAGCTCCCGACCATTATCCTCACACATGTCCCCCTCTATCGCAAACCAGGCACGCCCTGTGGTCCTCTTCGAGAGCACTACCCCCCTTCATCGGCCACCGAGGAATTGGAAGAGGATGAACCCAATTCGCTAAGAATTGCGGGTGGTTATCAGTATCAGAATGTACTGACTCCGAAAATTTCGGCGGAGGTGGTTTCTAAAGCGGGGCCCAACGTGGTGCAAGTTTATTCTGGGGATGACCATGACTACTGCGAATTGATCCATCGAGAATTCAACGGCTCTCCCAATGAGATTACCGTGAAAAGTATATCTTGGGCAATGGGGGTTCGCCTACCTGGTTTTCTGATGACTAGTCTATGGAATCCTCTTGACCCAGCGACTGGAGAGCCCACCCTGAAGGGATCCTCCCCGACCATCCAAAACCACCTGTGTCTTCTTCCCGACCAACTCGGTATTTTCATTCACTACGCGTGTACCTTGCTGTTCAGCGTTGCAGTTTTGTTCATTACTTCTGTCTACCATGCATTTATTGCCCCGGTGCCAACCTCATCTAATGGCTCGCTCCTTCCCCTCTCCGAAAAACGCCCAGAAAGTTCTCATCGCCAGTGCCCAACATCCGGTATGTCCAGCTCCACTTTGTCTGGTCCAGGCGGCCTGGCTGGCCGTGGCGGGAGCACCGTCTTACCCCGCCGTTACTCCGGTGCTCAACCTTCCCAGCATGCTTATTGGGCCCTAGATCAAGATGAATATTTGACGAGTACGTCAAAGAACAAGGGACTTTACCGCCCAGCGCGGGCTCATGGCTTCCGCCAAAAATGTGGCCACTTGACTGGAGAAATCCTCCAGTCCGTCCGGGTGGTTGGTCAGGTTGTCTTACCTATTTATTTCTTTTTGATCTGGCGCTGGTAGCTAGTTCTCAATCCAGCGCATACGTAGTTTATAGACTTAATGAACGGCACCCTTGGGGTCAGCAAGCAGATACGCTTTTATCCAAATATATCTAGTTCCGATCCTGATCCCGGTCACCGAGACTGGACCCTTCAAAAAGAAGTTTGGGCCACTCGGTGCCCAGACTGACTTTCGATGAGACATGCACGTATGCGTGTGTGGATCTTCTCGGCGAACTTTGTATCGTCGGACAAAGATGTCATTGGGCGTGCATTTCGCCGAGGATGGGTTAATTTCGGGGGCTCCGACCTCAGGAGTATCGGATTTCCCAGTCTACATCCCGGGGAACACTTCCCTTGTGCATTCAAACAGTCCGAATTGCCCAGGTGATGCTACTCGCGACTTGGCGGGTTTGCTTGATACTAATATTATCAATAGCAGATGAACGATTCTAGTAGGTACTACCATGGATCACGCTTTTCGTTTTCCATTTCTTTTTTCTTTTTTTTTCTTCTTTTCTTTTCGTGCTGGATTGACATGCAGGCCAAACAAGGGATGGGGCGTTACCCCCCAGATGCGGCTCCCGGTGTTGTCGATCCTGATCGGCGGACCGGATACGGGGCACGCGAGTTCTCGAATTCTCTGTTTCCGGTCACCTTCAAGCAAAACAGAATGGTAAACCCTTTCCGTTTATCCTGATCTCTTTGTCGGTTAGAAAGTTCAACGTGCAACAATCAGTTCGAATTGAAAACTTGAATGCAGCCAAAAAACATTCGATAAGCATGACTTACTCCCAGATTAGGTCAACTCGAACTCTCCTTCGAGAACATTGTCATGGATGGAAAGAGCAACGAGTTAACATACATCAACCAATCAATTGATGAGACCCACAATAAACTTTCCAGCGCAGCCGTGTTGGCCTGCTGGACCCTTTGCGCTAGTGAAAACATGGAGAAATGGGCCCATTGTATAGACCTAAGCCGGGGGACTAAGATTTCCCCGGTGCGGTTTCTGTTTTCGGCCTTTCTTGGGGGCTTCCAACCGGTCTTGGTCTTCTTGCCCCTCATTTCGAGTACAAAATGATTCAGTTTGCCCTCTGTTTATTTTGATTTTGAAATTTCCGGTTTTCTTGTTTTGTTTATCTCCATCGCTCATCCAACAGATTACCCGGAATTCGGGTTATCTATCTACGTTCTCTAACAACTTCTTGAACCCAAAGTGATAAAGTATCTGCCCAATATGGGCTTCGCCTTGAAGAAGCCGGATGATGCGGTTGGCTCTGCGACTCCAGCCATCATCATCGGCCTGTTTGTTGCATTTGGTGGTGTTTTATTTGGGTGAGTCTTGATATTCCCGCTTATTTGAAGAACTATGACTGATCTGCTTTTTGTATAGATATGATACCGGAACTATTAGTGGCATTCTCGCCATGAAACATTGGCGAAATATGTTTTCCACTGGTTACATCAACCCCGATGACCATTTGCCCGATGTCACATCCTCTCAATCCTCGATGATCGTCTCCCTCCTCTCCGCGGGTACATTCTTTGGTGCTCTGGGTGCCGCTCCCATTGCTGATTACTTTGGTCGCCGGATCGCTATGATTGTCGAGACATTTGTTTTTTGCATTGGTGTGATTCTTCAAACTGCATCAACATCCATTCCTCTGTTCGTAGCTGGGCGGTTTTTTGCCGGTCTCGGTGTCGGTCTCTTATCTGCAACTAGTAAGTCTTATTCATCCTGTATACTGCAGAGGATGGTCTCTAATGACTCTTATTACATATAGTCCCCCTTTACCAGTCCGAGACGGCTCCCAAATGGATCCGAGGAACAATCGTCGGTGCTTATCAGCTTGCTATTACAATCGGCTTGTTGCTGGCGGCTATTGTCAACAATTCAACCAAGGATCGAAATGATACTGGCTGTTACCGAATTCCTGTCGCAGTTCAGTTTGCCTGGGCTATCATCCTGGTCGTTGGAATGCTCATTCTGCCAGAGACACCCCGGTTTCTTATCAAGAAGGACAAACATGAGGCTGCTGCGAAGTCTCTTTCCCGTCTTCGTCGCCTGGATATCAATGATTCCGCCATTGTTGCAGAGCTGGCCGAAATCCAGGCCAATCACCAGTTTGAACTGAGCCTGGGTAAGGCAACCTATCTGGAGATCATGCGTGGTTCCATTGGAAAGCGTCTGGCAACAGGATGTGCTGTTCAGGGTCTGCAACAGCTAGCTGGTGTCAACTTTATCTGTAAGTTGACTACAATTCCCTTCACCACGCGAGAGTATATATACTAATGAACCACTGGACAGTCTACTACGGGACTACGTTCTTCCAAAATTCTGGTATCCAGAACTCGTTTGTTATTACCTTGATCACAAGCATCATTAACGTTCTCTCAACCTTCCCGGGTCTTTACATGGTGGAGAAATGGGGCCGTCGACCATTGTTGATGTTTGGCGCGGTTGGCATGTGTATCTCCCAGCTGATTGTAGCCATCGTCGGTACCGCAGCGACGTCAGATGTGGCCAATAAGGTGTTGATTGCCTTTGTTTGCATCTACATCTTTTTCTTCGCTTGTTCTTGGGGTCCCGTTGCCTGGGTTGTCACTGGGGAGCTGTTCCCTCTCAAGGCTAGAGCCAAATGTCTTTCAATCACGACTGCCACCAATTGGTTACTGAATTGGGCCATTGCCTATGCTACTCCCTATATGGTGAACAACGGCCCTGGAAACGCTAACCTTCAGTCGAAGGTTTTTTTCATCTGGGGTGGATTTTGCTTTATCTGCGCTATCTTTGTCTACACTTGCATCTATGAGACCAAGGGTCTCTCCCTAGAGCAGGTGGATGAGCTTTACGCAAAGATTCCCTCTGCATGGAATTCGAGCAACTTCGTTCCATCTGTTCATTATACCGATGTTCGGGATGTGTCTGACTCCATGTCTGGCAACCTCACCCAGCTCGAGACTCAAGCCAATGAAAAACGCAGTGGCGAGGAGGCAACTCATGTGGAAAGTATTAGCGTGAAGGTTGATGTTTGAATAAGGCAACTTTGGAACCTTGAATGTGATAAATCACGAGGCTCTTCTTTGACTCAATCTCCAGGGCTGTTTTTCTTTTGGATATATACATCATGTGTATAAGGTTGGATGATTAGCGTGTTGCGTTTTACTTTGGCCTTTGGGTTTTGTTCCTAGCTGCTGGGACTGAGGTCCCTGCACTGCATATTCAGCTGGTGGCACATGTACAAATCTCAAGTGCTATACCCAGTTCAAATGATCTCTCACTTGAGGGTAGGATTCGGGCACCAGTATGCACATGTGCACAGTGCAAGGATCAACAGCACCTGGCACCTGGGAACATATATAGTTATCAATGTATCAATATATCTACATATTGTTGTTCGCAGGGCCTTTTAGCTGGACCTTCATCTGATTCAATCAATTGATGTTCAAGTGTTCCAAATTTGCCAAAATCTTGTATGTATATGTGCACATGTGGGGTTCGAATTTACATATACATAGGCACCTGCATGTGCCTAATACTAGGATCTATAGACATTTGGATGGATGGCAGAGCCTTCGGATACCTCAACCTTGGACAACTTGCAAAAAGAAGTATGTTCATACTCGGCATACAGAAAGAAGAGTACTTGGCCGTTCCTAGAAGTTCTGCATCATGTAGTTCCAACCTTGTAAGCACTTGATCCGTCAACATTTGAAGCTTGCAACCATTTCCAGCATATACAGGGCTGGGATGTACTTGTTGATTGGCTTTACTTATGTAAGGGGTTTAAGATGATCAATCAAAGAATTTGTGTATTGTAGCATCCTAGTATTTCTATTTTATTTCAAATATTGCGCAAGCCCACACCGTAGCCTGACGAATCTATGACATGATCATACTGAAAGTCACACTTTAGCCGATAGTAATAGATACTAGTAGTAATACTGCATGTGCTACTACTAATGATACGGAGTCTTACTGTGTTTACCACATGTGCGCCATGCCTGAGGAGACAAGGCAAACATCTCACCCTCGGATCCTGATTGGCGTGCCTGATATTCACGTGACTGTCCCTGAACACAACTTGAACATCCATGGATTGATACCCGTAACCTAGCTGATGACGTTTGTACATATCCCAAGGGTTTGATTCGTCTTTCTATATCCCAAAGTCCAATGCCGCCCTTCTCGTCCAGTCCCTATCTAACTTTGAAACAAGACTTCAATGAACACTCATAGGATTTCCATGTCGAAAATATAATTACGCGACCATGTCGGTCACGATTCCCCTGGAAAATCACGTTGCGACCGTGCTTACAGAACAATCGGGCTCGTTTCAGACACACAAAACTCCTTCAACTTCTTTTGACTATACCGATAGAATCTCTAGATTGAAATCTTTTCAGAATACTATCAAAGGGACAAGCGGAATTCCTGCTGGCCAGGGACTGGAAAAGAACGACTGGGCGCCATCGATTGACTCATACGACCACCCGCTCTTTCCTTCCCTGCCATCCTATGAGCCTCCTAATCTCACCCGAAATCTACGATACTCTGCCACGAGAGCCGTCTCTTTTCTGCTCTCACTGAGCTTTTTGACAAGTATATTTGTGGGGGCGTTGGCATGTGCAGCTCAAACGAGATTGCAGAGTGTTATTCAACAACTGAGAGGAAGTCGCTCCACCGGCTCCCCACGGGTCTTTCATGTCGAGGAACACAACCGGAAATTGAGGAGAGCAGTTTTGGATCGGAAATGGGATGCTCGGAAGCAAAAGAAGCATGTCGATGAAGAGCAAGGTTCCGATGAATGCCCTCACCTAGAAGGCGGCAAGGACATGCTTGTCTGCGACGTCGCTTACTATGCCAGGCGTGTTGGTCTTGATGTGGAAACGTTCCGTGTCCAAACCGAGGATGGCTTCATAATCACTTTATGGCACGTTTACGATCCCCAGGAATACACAGCCTTATCTCCAGAGCAAAGACGTGAGCGAGGCCCAACTGTCTTTAATGGACAAAAGGAAATTAATCCATCTCGGCCGAAATACGGTCACCGATATCCCGTCCTCTTGGTCCATGGACTTCTTCAAAGTGCTGGCGCATATTGTACCAACGACGATGACAGCCTTGCATTTTATCTATGCAAATCCGGATACGATGTTTGGCTTGGGAACAATCGATGTGGCTTGAATCCGGAACACACCACTCTTTCAACTGTTGACCCCCGCATGTGGTCGTGGGATATTCGTCATCTGGGCACTCTTGATTTGACAGCGCTTACTTCACGTGTTCTCTACGAGACCGGATTCAGCAAGCTCGGTTTGGTGTGCCATTCCCAAGGCACCACCGAAACCTTCATCGCACTGGCTAAAGAACATCGCCCCGAGCTTGGCAAACGAATATCAGTATTTTGTGCACTTGCACCGGCTGCTTATGCTGGCCCGCTTGTGGAAAAGTCTTTTTTTCGGTTCATGCGAAGTCTTTCACCGGAAGCTTTTCGCATTGTCTTTGGCATCCATGCATTTATTCCCATCATGGTCACAGTACGTCGAATTTGTCCTCCCAGGTTGTATGGCACTCTCGCTTACTGGGTATTTTCTTTTCTCTTTGGGTGGTCTGACGTGCGTTGGGAGCGCGAACTACGTCACCGCATGTTTCAATTTGCCCCTGTGTATGTGAGTGCGGAATCCATACGGTGGTGGCTCGGCAGCCAGAGCTTTGCGAAGCATGGTTGCATCTTGTCGCCCGCTGAAGATTCTCATCGGAACATCTCCCATCGTGCCTCAACTGGAGCTGAACATGGTGATGATCCCCGAGATCCTTGTCTCGGTTCCGAAAGAGACAATGCCTGGTTCGGCCCCCAAACACCCCCGTTCGCCTTGTGGATCTGTGGCTCTGATGGCCTCGTTGATGGCCGACGATTGCTGCGTCGGTTTCAAGATGGGCTTGAACCTCATGTACAAGTCGTTCACTCCAAAGTCATTGAAGAATATGAACACCTTGATGTCTTATGGGCAATGGACTCCGTTGAACAAGTAGGCGAAGAAGTGCGAAAGGTGCTATGGACGACCTTGCCCCAACACACTCAAAAAATCTGTCGCATACCAAGTGGCATCCGCTCAGACCAGGTTGATGAGTATATCAAGATTACAGGCTGAGATCTCAAGATCAATATTACTACGCAATAGACAGGTGTATACTTCACTTTATTAAAAATATTCAAGAACTTACATATGTAACCTCAGCCAAATACACAGTTTAATGAGAATACCAATCAAGTGTTTTATGGATAGCAATTGGAATAGAGGGATATCCACATATTTATTAAAAGAGCTGTGCTGCCGTTTCTAGTGAATGAGGGAAATGGCCGGAGCACAGCCTGACATCAGGATGAAAAGTGGATGGCACAAGTGACAGGTCACCATCCCAGATGGAGAGATCCTGATTCAACATTTTCTCATGGGTGATCACAATGCCTCTGCAGCAAGACTCCCCAGTCTGGGAGATACAGTGGGGGAAAAAAAGATCAAGAGAGAGAGATAGGTAAAACCCCAATGACGAACTTCATGAAGAGCGATGAGGTCCAAGGGTGTTTTAGATTTCGATGGACTAAATAGAAGATTGGAGGTGTGTGTGTGTGTGCGGGAGAGAGAGAAGTGAGTGTCAAAAGCGGACCTGGCAACATTTGAACCAGTCTGCTTTCATATTCGTTGTTCTAATTAGTTTCTCATTTAGAGGTGACAGCTGAAGAGATACTACTAGTAATGAATAGTGGAAACTTCCTGCTCTGTTCACCCTGTACGCAATAAGAATTAGACGAATTCGTAGAGACTCCAGAATGCCCAAGCTCAACTATACAGAGAAGCCGACTTCCACGAGGATTTGCCGATGGGGTTTTTTGTGATTGGCTATCGCGATTGCGCGGCCCCAAATATTTGACGACTCGAGCTACCTACATATATGATATAAGGGTGTCTATAATAGAATTTTTGAAAAGTTTAACATGACATCTCACGATGAAACAATAGGCCTAAAGTACTACAGCCCTGCAGTGAATACCACATACCTCTGAGGAAGGGTTTGTTCAGATGTTACCTGTTGTACAAGTGGGACCAAGAGATTCGAAATTGTAGCCCTGGAGGTCATTCAATGATCAGGCTAAGATACCGGAACACCGGTCATAAGTGAGGCCATTGCCTTAGGACCAAGAACGTCTTCGAAATTGACCCAAGACATGAATTGCTTAGACCTGTCACCGTCATCTTCGGCGATCTCCTGAATTGGTGTTTTGTTCTTGCAGAAAATCTTGAGTTCTTTGCAGGCCACATCCCCATTTTTGCGCAGATACACTTGCATAACATCGCCGCAGCTCACAACAATCCGACTGATAATCTGAGCACCAGGGGCCCTGGGCGTGATCCCCATGTCTTTCGCATTCTGTGCAGAACCTTTTGCAACATGATGGACCAATAGAACAATATTGGAAATGAAAGACTCATCAGGCATGTAAGATGGAGTAAAATACTGCACGAACTTTTGGTGTTCTTTCGCCTTGATCTCTCTGAGCAATTCTAGAGAGCGCTTATGCATGCCAAAGTAGTTGAATAAAATCACAGGCTCTTCTTCGAATAACTTGTTCTTGATGAGGGCGAGAAGTTGGATCGTGCCGATATGATGAGTCTGATCCCACTTTCGTTGAAGTATCTTCTGAGGATTTCTAAGCTGGGCCTCCTTGCTAGTGGCTTCGAGGCCCGCTTCCTTTGAAAGCGCGTCCAAAACTTTGTCGATATTTTCGATGCCTTCATCTTCTTTCCGGCAACCAGCGACATACTGGCCACGGAATAGGTTCGCAACGGTAGTAGTTGGCTCAAGTATTCTGCTATTCTTTCCGTTGGGACGGTGAAAGGCACTTCGGTTGCGCGAATCACGGGCAAATTTGGTAGCTGATGATATACCAGTCGCAAGCTCAAGTCTATTGAGAGATTCGCTAGCATTCCTGGGTCGGCTCCCGATGAAGATGTGTGATTCGCCGTGTATCTTAATGAACGTTTCCATGTCAGGCCAGCTCAGATGGGCGTGCATGGGTGCTTGTCTGAAAAGATTGTACAAAAAAGCTAGTTGCTGGACATCATACCATTGCGTGATGAGGCGTTGACCGACCGACTGCATTCTCATGTTGAGGTGGAACATATTCACACCACAAAGGATAGTATGTTGAGAGAAAAGCACATGTTTTTCGGGAACATGACCTCTCGGAAGAACATCGACTTTAATCGCGTAGATAGGATCTTCAATAATACAAGACTCCACTGTTGAGTGCAAATCCTTTATTTCTTCATCTCCTTCCTTTGGCCAAAATTTTGGCTGTGGGTGTGATTTGGAAATCTTCAAATATTCCGCGACTGTTCTCTGAATGCGCAGTCCGGACATACGAAGGTCATCGAGTGCACTGACTTGGCTGTGACGCATGATGTGGTGGACATCAAGCAGAATTTGAGATGCAAAGCAGAGCCATGGAGTAATTTTCTTGGTTTTGCAAAATTCCGCGAGTCCTGTGGTAATCACATCCAAGGCAGGCATTTGGGATTTATATCCAAAGATGCAAAATTCCGGAAGCAGCTGAAGTAAAATGATTTTGTCTTCATGAAATTTCTGGCCAACAGACATCTTCTCTCTGGTCGCTGAAGGATCATACCTTCCGAAATAACCTTTCTTGAAAACAGGCAACTCATTCTGGCGTAGAACATCCGCGAATGAGGTTAGGAGAACCAGGGTTGGGAAATAGCACAATTCGGCTACATCTGCCATATCCTTGTTGTATGGAAGGCCAATTTCAGCAGATGGAGTGGGTACTATGCCTCGACTGATGGAGCATGCGTTGAAGATCAGTTGCTGGAGGCTCTCTGAGGGAATGCCATTACTGGCATAGTCTTCCACAACCACTTGCACGAGATCCCGCGCAAGTTGTATGGCACCATCAGTCACAACAGCAGCATTCATGAGATCAATCTTTCTCGTTTGGCAATAGCAAGAATCTGCCTCGGCACAACAAGGGTCGACTTTGAAACCACCTCAGCGAGCTGTTGTAGATCCTTGATTGTTGGGCGATATTGAGTGGGTTCGGTGGAAACTCTTTGCTGATCATTGTTGCTCTTTCCTTTGGACTTCCCCTTGCCTTTGGACTTTTTCTGCGAAGGAGTAACCGAGGGGAGGTTGTTTGGTCGGTGACCACATTTCAATGCTGCCTCGACTAACCAAGCTGCGAAACTGTTTGTGTCGTCCTTATAGCGGGTATAGCTGTTTTGCAAATATTTGGGTAACATTATGTTGATTGGCAGTTGGACTGTTGCTGCGGAGAAGTTGTGGGGAGAGATTGGTTCTTGAGGTAAACAACTGGAACATTTGTCAGGTGACGTCTTTCCGGCTTCTAATTTCCGGCCCGCCGGGCTCCGGGTTGCTTCTCTTCTACTCCCTACGTCCTTTCTTTTCTCCCCCCCCCCCCCTCCGCAGCGCTGTTTACATACAAACATAGTCATTTCTGCTCGTATTTGCTGTTATCTGAACATAGTCGCTTTCCTACGAAGGCAATGGTCACTCACTTCAGTGGAAAGCTCAGCCATAAGTAGAGTTCATGAAAGTGGCGCCGAGAGAGTTTGACTGTTTACGTGACTGAAAGAATTTCTCAAGACGCGAATACCAAGGCATATTATTCCGGGTAGAGGTCTGAATAGTACTGCTCATAAACCTTGCACATGTTCCCGCGGATGTGAGGTTATATAGATAATAGCACTATGTTGTACTCCCCCAATGCTGTAAAAACCAAGAGCTTGCAACCCCAGAATCAATGTTTCCCTCGCCCATGAAGTCTAAGTCAATATCCTCGAGCAAGGCTAAGGAATTTGCCTCATCGACAGTTCCATATGCTAAATCAGGATCCATAGCCGTTCCCGGGAGCAGACTAGCAGCTCTAGTTCGCAGTATATCGCCTGCTATGATAATATTCTCATGGGCAGTCGCGACAATGGCATCTTTTATAGATGAGTTCGTGAGCATGGCATTCACCTGACCCAATGTCACGCTTACGAACATATAGGCTTTCACATTGGTCTCGCCATACCAAAGTCGATCTTGTGCATACTGGACAACTGTCCTCGCATTTTTGAGCAAAGGTTCTCTGCGTTCTTGATTGCGCATTTTGGCAAATGAGGAACTGTCGTTCTCCAGCTGTGAGATCAATTCCAAAAATATCAACATCGCAGCCCGTGTCAAAACATCTCGGAACATGCCACCCCCGACAAGCATCAACCGACGGTAAGTATCATCCTCGAGGAGTGATACTATATCAAGGGCCGCTTCTAGACCTACCTTTGAAGAGAATGTGTACATCGGATTCTGCGCTGCTTTCACTGCGTAGGGAAGATGGAGGCATAATAGGAATCGACGGTGAAGATGATCACAGCAGGTATATGGAAAATCATTTCGCCATAGACCTTTGGCAGCCAATTTATGCGCATCGATGGCGATAGTCGCATTGCGACAGGCCACCATTAGCTCCTTTCCGAGATCAAGAACATGATCATAAGCAGGTTCCTTCCGCATCACATTGATAACTTTAGTAGCTTCCAGCCTTAAAGCAATTGAATTTGCTAGGATGCATTGGAAAGAAGTTCTTGTTGGCGCCGAATCGGAACCCCAGGAACACCCCGACTTTAACTTCTCCAGGTCTTCATCATTCAAATTAGCCGGTGGTCTGGTGTCAAAGTCTTCAGTAGTGACCATCGGTCGCATCCCCGAGTCCAATGAAGCTTGTAAGTTTATCTCCATGATCGTGTACCACAGTCTCCTACGGATCTCTCCCTGTAAATGTGTCATTTCGCCCAATCTGTCTGGGTCTTGATGCAAGCCCATTTGTATTGCCATGCGCATCAATGAACCAGCTGCAATCCAGACCAGATCCGGCCCGACACAGTTTACTTGGCGAGCGAGAAGCAGCAGGCAATGAGCTTGTAATCCATCAAGTGTCAGACGATCTTTTTCGATAGGGGCTGAAAGCCAATTTTGAGAGATTTGAATCCACCGACGGGCTTTGTCACGCAGCTGAGTTTGTATCCCTGCAGCATCATCGTATAAAAAGGCAGCGTTGGACATCACGAGCAGAAGTTTAACTTTAAAAGAGTCGCTGGCGGTTTCGGGACCTTTCTTGTACGCTTCATATTCTTGTCGGAACGAAGGCCGGTGAAGAATTCGGAAACATGATTCAAAGGAGTCGAAGTACAATTGCACGAGCTCCTCGGTGACCGCATGGTTAGGCAATGTTTGATATACATCTATGGATAGCGGACTTCGACTAGGACGTTGCGACTTTATATCGCGAGCTAGCTGTTTGCATTTCCTCACCACATCGTAGAGTCCAGATGGATCGTTAGTCGGTTGCTGTGGCGTGTAAACTCCTATACTGAGCGGGTCAAGGGTTGAGCGCAGTCTTTCCGCCTATGTGCCCATGTTAGCAAATAAAATACAAGAATATCCGCAACCCAGAGACGGCGTCCACATACTGAGGAAAGCGAGCTCATCCAATGCCCACGACCAAATATTCGTGTCTTTGACATAGTACCCAGAATGCTAGTAGGAGCAGAGAGCTGTTTTTGTGACTCTGGTGCTGAAGGGATTGTTTCAATGTTGTTTTGTGGTTGTTGAGGACGAGCGTCTTTGTGGGATTCGCGTTGAGCCAAGCTGACGTCTTCTCCGGGCGCTTGGTGTTCGCCACAAGTCGAGTTGCGTGATTGGTTTAAAATCCCCGACTCCAATTTAGAGACTTGAGGCGAAATTTCTGTATCTGGTCGAGGGGACTGCTCGTATAGAATGGTGCAGTCGTCATCGGTATAGGTGCATGATTTTGAGTTAGGGAGCAGCATACACTGCCCGCAAGGGGTTTTGCGGTCACACTTGACTTTCCGGCGTCGGCATGAAACACAGGAGAGAGCTGGACGTCGGCGCTTCCTTGGTCCCGAATTATCCATGTTTTATAATCAGAAAATGTAATACCGAGGGCTATTAAGGTCGTCGGTGATAACTGATTACTGAAGTTCATGGCTAGATAATAGACCCGCGGAGATTATTTCGGAATGGATAAACTATTTTGAGGCGGCTCTAAGCGATTATTCCGAGGATGGACCGATCCACAATTACCCGAGATCATATCTACATCAACATGTACTATCCCGTACTTATCTCCGAAGAATCGATCAAGATGGCCGCGGGCGAAACCAATATGATCACTTCGCTGTCACGATTTACCAATTAGTGGCCGAGATTCTACCTCACTGGCATTTCGATTGCGATCTCATCCACAATTTCCCGAAACATAGTCTCAAATATAAATACTCAGCATGAGGATTCGTTTTTCTTTGCTTATTGGGATCCATTTAGAATTTTGGAACAACTTCGAATCGCGTTGTGTATCCAACATCTGAATTGAAGATGACAATTGAACGGAATAATGACGCGTCCAACCAGAACAGCGTGGATCTTGAAAGAAACACGAAAATAACCTTGCCGCAAGCTGCCTTTCCGGAAGGCGGAGTTCGTGCTTGGAGTGTTGTCGCTGGAGCTTTCTGCATTTCATTTTGCACTTTTGGTTATCTCAATGCATATGGGTAAGTGCCCGGAGCCTAGTAGTAGCCAACGAGAACAGTTTGCTGATACCAATAAACCGGATTTAGTGTTTACCAGACATATTACTCAACACATCAGCTAGTGGACAGGTCTGGGTCGACTATTGCCTGGATAGGATCCGTGCAAACCTGCCTTCTGCTGGGCGGAGGTATAGTTGGGGGACCTTTGTTTGATAGATTTGGTGCAAGGGTGAGTAATGACGCCAAGCTCTTACATGGTACTCCAGTATCTGATAGTGGCCGCCACAATGATAGGTGCTCTGGCCCGCTGCCATCGCGTTCGTCTTCTCTGTTATGATGACATCCCTCTGCAAAGATTACTATCAGTTTATGCTGGCACAGGGGGTTTTAGGTGGACTTGCATCTGGCATTATGTTCCCACCCGCCATGACAGCAGTATCCCATTACTTCCATGAAAAACGAGGGGCCGCCTTGGGTGTGACTGTCACTGGATCGTCTTTGGGAGGCGTCATATTCCCCATTGCCCTGAGTAGAATGCTTGACAGCAAGTCACTGGGCTTTGCATGGACTGTGCGTATCATTGGATTCGTCATGTTCGTTTTGCTTTCCATCTCACTGGCCACGGTCAGACCACGTCTGCCTCCTCGACAAGGCAGAATCCTAATACCTTCCGCCTTTAAACAAACTGCCTACTCCCTTTTCTTGGCTGGATTATTCCTCGTTTTTTGGGGCGTCTTCACTCCATTCTTCTACCTGACAGAGTACGCCATTGCCAACGGAATGAACACCAAATTAGCTTCATACCTTCTATCGATCCTCAATGCTGCATCTGTTTTTGGTCGACTTCTTCCTGGCATAACAGCGGATCGAGTTGGCCGATTTAATACAATCGTTATTTTTGGTGTATGTACAGGAATTCTGCTTTTTTGCTGGATTGCCACCGAGTCAAATGCGGCAATCATCATCTTTGCGGGTCTTTACGGTTTCTTCTCTGGAGCCATTGTTTCACTGATGTCACCTTGTATCGCCCATCTTGCGCCCACACCTGGCCATATCGGTACCTATCTCGGCATGGGAATGGCCGTCATATCGCTGGCTGGCTTGACTGGGACTCCCATTGCAGGAGCCCTGATAGATTACTATCTTGGCTATACCCAGGCCGCAATATTCAGCGGCATTTCGGTTTTCATAGGCGGATTATTGATGTTGGGAGCAAAGCTTTGGTTGGGAGGAGGGCCCTTTGCCCGAATCTAAGCTGCATGACTAGCTCAGATAACCTTCGTCTGGCTCCCAGCACAAACTCTGATGATTGATACTGCTTGGTTCTTTTCACCAAAATTATACCTATGTGGTTGCAAGTGCGCCTGTCGACAAAGTAAAGATGGCGGTCATGATCATGATTATCATCACACCACCCCAAGAGACAAATTAGTTTAGGGTGACGTTGTTTTATCAGCATTGTCCTATTTGAAGAGATGTTAGTTGACAGAACATTGCTAGTTAAATGCCAAGTCAATTAAGACTGTAAGCTGACTCTGTATCTCAAATTGGACAGAAAACCTCCCCTCTTTATATTATCAAAATCGTTAGTATACATGTTCGTGTCCGCTTCATATGTTCCCTCTGTATCTCTGCCTGCATGTGGCATCTGACTTTACGTCTACAGTCATTTCAAACTGCGTGGTCTCTATATAGTATAGTATATATTTGATATATATAAGCTTAGTCGCTTGATGTTAGAATTTGTAAGCCAAGGTAGAGGGCTTGGCTATTTCAGGTTATCAACAATTGATCGAATTTGTGACGCTTCGGTGACCGGTCAAGCGGCAGCCCCAACATTGGCAGTTTGATCAGACGAACCCGTAAACAAGAACAGCTTTAATTTTCGCCATTCATAGATTCTCACCTTTAGTCCTGCATCCATAGTCATGGTTACCAACATAGTTCTATATTGAATGGTCCTCACAATTTACTGTTCACGTGTTGAGGGCGTTTGATCGCTGCGACCTTGGCCCGTGAAGTTTGTCGACTGGAGGATACGTGCAAGTGATCCTGGGGATAGAGGGAATCTGAGTTCCTCTGAATGTTGTCGTACTTCCGAATCTGGAAAGCTTCCAGAGATAGCGGGAGAAGACGGTGGCTGTGATGTCGTCCGAGCGACTGCAGCCGGCGATGCGATGGAAGACGGTTCTTCCGATGCGATGCGCTCTGATGAGATTGAAGTCCTAGACCTCTTTCTTGATGCGCGGTACGAGGGGTCAATGGGTTCTGCGATTGGCGGTAACTTGTTGTCGTCTGACGAGGAGTCGTGATCCTTGTAGGATACGGGTGGCCTCGAGGAAACGCGCTGTGAACGCCGCAGATTTGACATGTACGTAGGCGTAGAAACCGACGAAGGGGGGGGAATGCAATGATGCAAAGAAGAGGGGAAAGTGCAGGGATACTGCATACAGAAGATGTGTTACAGGGGGTTCTGGAACGCGGGGAATGCAGGGAAACCGGCGTAAGCGAGGGAATCCCAGCACAAAACGGGGCAGTCGATCAACGGGTTAGATTGAAGACTGGCACGAGGGCTCATAACCTGAAGAGACACGAAGTTTACAAGGGAAAGGAGGGCGAGAACGCAATGTGATAATATTGAGTGCTGCAAGGAAGGAAGGAAGAAGAAGAGAAGGAAGGAAACAAGCTACTATCTACAAGACATGGAGTAAGAGTACAGATCACCTGATCAAACACTGCTTATTAAGGAAAACCATACGGTTAATGTACATAGTACTATGTAGTACTTATCCTCAATATCGAAGAACTTATCTAATTGACCAGCAGTCAGGCGGCATGGTTTGATCACATGCACATGGTATGCGCTCATAAAAGATCCCAAATGAGAGGGCTTCCTGCTCATTCTTCACTCAACAACCAGCGGAGTTACATCATACATGACCTATTTCCCAAGTTTTCCACCAGAAAATGATCATTTTAGGGTGGCTAGCCTCTTCCAAAACCCACGATATTGTCTAGAAGGGCCAGCTAGAAAATATATCAAGGTGGTTCTCACATACGATTACTTCACCTAGCGCACTTAGCTCTCAGCCTCTCACCTTGAGAACTTGAACTTTTTGCTTCTGGACAAAGTTTCATTCTGTTGTGAACTATGAGTCAGTATTGGTAGATCTTGCTTAATAAATGCCTGTTACTGTGGCTAGTGCAATATCGCGATCCCTCCTCTGCCCAACTATTGCAGCCCTCTTTCATACACCTGATCGCAGGACTTGGCATATTTGCGAAGTTGATTGAAGAAAAGCAAGGGGGAATTGACTGATGATCAGGATATAAGTAAATGGAGGAATACAAAAGAAGAAATCGGCGGTCTGTAATCTCCTTTTATGTTACCTAGTCTGTGACCGGGGCATAACTCACGAGTTGCGACAAGTGAGGGGTTGACACAAGTGAGTGTCAGCGCGGAAGGAATGCAACCGCTGCTCAGGGAAAGGAAAGAACGGAGAGAGAAAAGCACTGGATTGGCTATGGACAATCTCTCTCGGGGGGATGGAGAGAAGGGAAAAGGAAGGAAGGAAGCAGGCAAGCACTGGAATCTAGATATACCCAGAGGGGGTCACCTGACCCCTCTCTAACAGATGACCTATCTGATTTCCCTTTAAAAGCATAATAATAGCTTTGATTCGCTGGGACTACTACCTGGCTGCCCACCAATTTAGGAGAAGCCTCAGTAAGCGAAGGCTTTGCGTAAAGTGTGACAGAGTGCTCGTATATAACAGGTTACAGGAGTCAGGACTCAGGACTCATACATTAGCTCTATCTGCACAGGTCACGTGTCAAATTAGCGGTGTGTCCAGAGTCCAGACTCCCAAGTCCAGACTCCAAAGATTTAGAATCGCGCCCTTGGCGCACTCAACACAAAATCACTTAACAAAGTCTTGCGGACTTGGGTGTTGCATCACGGATGAGGTCTTAACTTTCACAAGGAACTCTTGTCAAAAGATCGAAAACTCCCGGTAAATCACAATGTGGCCGTGTGATAGTGAGGATTGCAGTAACACCGCCGTTCGCATTTATGGGGAATGCATTCTATGCAATCGCCATCTCTGTGTGAAGCATCTGGGACCAAAATACCATAAATGTCCAAAATGGGGAGTAAGTAAAAAAGAGCTCTATCATGGACCAGACTAATCTCTATACTATGTACAGGAAGAAGTCAAATATGACCTCGCCGCCAAGAAAGCAGAACAAGATGAGATTACCAAGCTTATTGGTAAAATTGATATTTCTGCACTGCTTTCGCGCGCTTCGGCTCTTCGTGAAGGAATACCCTGCGCTATAGTACATGGCCTTCATTACAATACGTCCTTCCGAGGGTCAGTCATGGGAGGTGTTGGAACCACGTGACCATGTTTGTCAGTGCTTCCCTTTGTAGTTCCAGTTTGCAGGCTGCATCTTGCTTCTTCCTTCTCTCCTCCCTTGAACAAATCAATCATATCCATTCTTTCTTGTTCTTCCTCATAGAGTTCTATGAGGAGGGATGAATTTTCATATTGAGATCCTGTTTAAGGATGGAATTACTTGGCTAGTGTGTATTAGAAGAGCAAATGCCACCTCTCCACCAGTAGCCCTGCGGGATTACATCCTGCGGAGTGAGGTCTCAACTCTGTAGTTTCTGAGTGGAACAAAGGTCCCAGCACTAAAAGTCAAAGACTTCGACTTTTGCGAATCGAATCCTGTTGGTGTTGGATATATCCTTATGGAGAAGCTGCCAGGGCGCTTATTGTGCTAGTCCCTTGCTACCGCTGAGCAAAGAAGAAAAGTAATAGGCTAGCTTGCGGATATCTATCTAGAACTGTCTCTTCACCCTTTCACCCTGATAGGCTCTTTGAATCACCCCGGATCTCTTGATATTGGACTATTCGCACGAGAGTACTTAACCGAGTACTATGATTCCCAGATGAAACCAATTGGCCCATTTGTGTTTATAAAGGATTACTTTACTGCCTACATTCAATTAATTTTGGACTTGATAGTTCGGCAAGAGTCATATGTTGAATAAGCAGTAGATGCATTTTTGATTTATCGGTTTCTCTTGGATAATGTCTTAAAGGCCTGCTCTTTAGGTGAACTTGATGATGGAAAGTTTTACTTGAAGTATGCCGATGACAAGGGCGATCAAATACTGGTTGATGATGAGTTTAATATCACAGGAATCATTGACTGGGAGTGGGCGTATACCGATACAAAATCAGGAGCGTTCAATTCGCCAATTATCCTGCTACCTGTTGCGAATTTCTATGCTGGTCAGGCATCTATTGGTGAAGATGAACTATTTTTCGCAAAATGTTTCGAAGATAAGGGATACCCAAATCTTGGACGAATTGTCAAGAGCGGTCGTCTTATCCACCTGTTCCGATTTTGCTGTGGCTACGATCTTGCTGACTGGGAAGGATTCCTGGGACTTTTTGGCGGCCTTCAGAAATGTATGGGGAATATGGACACATTCCATTGGATTGAATGGAAGAAAGAATACCTGGAATGTTATCGAGAGCACAAACAATTTCAGCAAGTCCTGAAAATATACAGTTAGGAGAGGCTGGCCTTCAGTACGGGAAAATCTGCTGTTTGCATGTGTGAAATTGTGATACTTCAAAAATACCAAAATCATACCGAAACTTTGAAATATACTATAATAATACTCTATATATCAATATTATATAATATTATAGGATAATTCTAGAACTGACCTTTATGAAAGATGGAGTTACTGAGTTTTAACTTCATCGCCTTATTGTACGTAGTATGTGGTTGACTAATTTTTACCTGTGCTGTTTGATGATGTATTAGGCTCGTGCTAAGAGAAGATGGTGTAGACTTCTTAATGGTCACAATACTGAGTGATCACTATGAAGATTAACGCCACGAATCTGAGTTCTATGTTATATTGTTCAGGATCTAGTGGTGTGAACGTTCTACTTATTCGCAAAGAGACGTATGACTACAGAAATATGTAATACATAAGCCAATCCCAAAGTAAATCTTTATGTAGATACTTCGGAAATGACGATGTGTCGGCTTGGCTCTAGATTTTACTAGCCGCATATTATAACAGTATTGTCTGTTAATACTGTAAGGACTTGATAATGGCTTTTGGCCTAAGAAATAGATCATTCAGGCGGGGTCTTCCCTAAGTGGGACGAAATGTGCACGAGGGGTGACACACCGTCTGAGCGACTCAGTCCGTTTGTCAACTCGTCCTCAATCCGTATTAACGGTCTGCTTATTAACGTGTTAATATAGTCACTACCCATATATTGTTTTCAGAGCTGGTCACTGTTTTTCGAAGCTGGCCATGTTAAGAAAGCCGGTCAACTGTTTACGCATGCTCAGTCATTGTTCACGAATGCTTATTCAACTGTTTATGAAAACATGCTCTATTATTTATCAAAGCAGGCTCCAGTGTTCACTAAGACTGAGTCAACTGTTTACGATTGCTCATTTAGCATAAGGGAGCCCTTGCTTCTAGAATTATAAGAATATACACATCTTAAGTACTATGTAATGGCATTATTGGTTTATTCTAGTACTAGTGGATACTGCCTTTCTCAGAACCGATATATGATGTATTGTTCCGACCGAGGGTTGGCGTTTTGGAATTCTGCACTTTATATTTCCATTCCATCTACCTCATTTCCTCGAATGCCCGGGTCTGGTGGAAGGTTTGTTTAACTAAAATTCGGGGCTCTAAGCACTTGAAATTCGGCCTGCCACATTCAAAGATTATCTCGCGTAATGAGAATCGCCGGTGGATGGCCAGCCTCATCCGCCAGTGTCTAGGGATTCATAATTATTCAAGAACGGTTGGCTATTGTGGACCACCATATTACCAAGTGGAGGATAAATTAACTTGTTTGTTTAGGGTGTTTAGGGTGCTGTTTTAGGGTGCTGTTTAGGGTGTTTAGGGTGTTTAGGGTGTTTAGGGTGTTTAGGGTGTTTAGGGT